>NC_139346.1:57348299-58742174 GCF_055883805.1 Amblyomma maculatum | reverse complement strand
AATGTGAAGGCGCCAACTCTCGCAAAGATCATTGTAGAAACCACTATTCTTTCTGAAAAAGCTGGCTTATTTGTGGATACTATAAGATGTGACGGCGCCAGCTGGAACCGGAGCATGTGGCGGAGCTTCGGTGTACAAGGTAAGATTGCCATGCAGATTTTTGTCACGTTAAGAAAAAAATAGCCAGGATGAAACAATATACGGAATTTCTACTGTGCTCAATATATTAAGCCTTTGCTTGATAAGCTGATCCTGTAGCTTGTATCAAATATATTGAAGTATATTGGGCGAAACAATCTTCGCCCCACGGATAACTGAATGACTTAGGTAAAATTTAGGAGCGCAAAGCTAAGTTATCACAGTACCTCTTCTTTAATAGACAGCTGTATGTTTTTTGTTCTGTCGGAGTTCAGGTGGTTGTTTTATTTCTGCAAGTATTTCCTATGTAGACTTCCTTGGGTACCTTGCCTATCCCCAATTTATTACTGTCGTTGCTTTATTAGTATTTCCTTGTTATATGTTTAGAGGTCACGTGAAAAACATTCAGTTACTTTAGTGAAAGAAATCCGATTACCATTATTTTTTTAGTCTGTGCAGATGGTCGCATCCAGAACAGCACACGACATCCTGTGGACCCTACTAGGCGGCTCTTCTTCATTTCTGATTTTCCTCATTTAACTAAGAATATTAGAAATGGATTTGTTCATAAGGACTATTTAACACCCAGTTCACAGTGGAATAATACAGGCAGTCTGGGATGTGGATCGTGACAGCGTAACTCTACACTTGCACATATCAAGCCCAACTGCTTCGAGAAAATGCGAGTCAACATCTCTTTTCAGCTTTTCGGGGTGAGGTTATCAAGGGGCTCTCTGTGCACAGAAAACGTCGCCTCGCAGTTCAAAGTAGTGCAGCCAACTGAGGATTTCATTGAACTGTTGAACAAACTCATCCGAATTATGACAGCAAGACTAAGTACGAGAGCATTAAAGCCTGACAGTCATGCAGAAATTTTTAGACTACTTAGACCAGTGGGAGGCCCATGCTAAGCCAGCTGGAGGAGGCTTTTCGACAGGAAGTACAGCTTCACGGCTGAGGGTAACAATTAAGTACTCTAGAGCTGTTATCCCACCTGACCACTGTTGCAGGCTTCAAATACCTCTTAACTGCTCGATTGAGCCAAGACAAACTTGAAAATCTCTTTGGGATAGTCAGACAGTCTTTAGGGTGCAACGACCACCCTACTGTATCACAATTTCTGGTTTCTGTCAACCTTTTGTCTTTTAATAACCTTGCAAGGTCACCAAGAGGAGGCAATTTCTCTCCTTCTGTTGTTAAATCGCTCTTAACTACTGCTGATGTGCCTGAGGTGAAAGACAAGTCCTTTTCAGAAACACTGGACAGCCTTCTCGACAGTGGAAACATTGATGAAGCAGAGAATGTTTTCCAGTCCGTTCAGCTTGAAGATGACCATGACGGATGTTCTCAAAAAAAAGAGCAACTCAGCTTTAATTTACTATGCTGCGGGCTATGTTGCTAGAAAAGTTGTTGCTAGAAATGCGTGTACCACCTGTGCCGCCCTGTTGTGTACCACCCGAAAAGATGCGCTGAACGATGCTGACTCCTCGTTCACAGCTCATTTTGATAATGGCGGGCTAATTTATCCCTCTGTTGACATAGCAAAGGCTGTAAGGTTGGTTGGTTTGTGGGGTTTAACGTCCCAAAGCAACTCAGGCTATGAGAGACGCCGTAGTGGAGGGCTCCGGTAATTTCGACCACCTGGGGTTCTTTAACGTGCACTGACATCGCACAGCACACGGGCGCCTTGCCTTTCGCCTCCATCGAAAAGCTGCCGCCGAGGCCGGGATTCGATCCCGCGTCTTTGGGAACAGTAGTCGAGCGCCGTAACCACTGCGCCACCCCGGCGGAGTAAAGGCTGTAAGGGTCATGGAGGATGCATTCACTGAGTTTTTCAGTAAAAATAAGCTGCACGAAGACATCATGCAGGAGTTTGCGCAGTGTCTGCACTCTTTGACATTTCCTCAGCTAGAGTGTCCCAAACACGGAAAAAATACTTTAGCAGCAGTGCTTAGGTTCTACATTCTTTTACGATTTCGATTCCTTGTGAAAGGTTTGAACAGAGAGCGTGAAGGACAAAGGCAGCGGCAGAAGTATTTGAAGCTGCGGCACTGCCAATAGTTCAAGGTAAAGCTCAAAAGTCGAATGCAGGTTTGCATAACTTGTATTGAGCATGTGTATTTTGTATCGTGTATTTGTTGCTGTCTTGTGTTGAGAAGCCGAAAAAAAGCTCTTTCTCGGATGAAATAAAAGCTGAAATTGTCCCGAGTACCATTCTTTCTTTCCAGATTATTGATATGTAAACACATACGCATACTAAACTGTATGGCCTGTGATAACTGCTTTCGGCAGGTGTGCCGTCTGCTTTTTCGCAGAAATGCGAAAGCAAAGAACAAAATACAGAACACAAATCGGAATCTGGCACGCGCACAATGTTGCGTTTTCTCTTCTGTAAATATAAAAACAAAACACCTACAACGTCTTTACTCAGCAGTGCTGACAGAAAATGTTGATATTGCCTGCGAGGAACCGGCGGGGTAGATATCAGATACATTCTCCGCAACCTGTTGGCATCCGGCGACGCTCACAGGCAAGCGGTCGCACTGGTGTGCGGAAGCAGCACCCTCTTGCATAGCAGCGCCTCGGCACGGCCGCCGGCGGCTTTCATTGCTATGCGAGCCATCCCAGCCGGCGCGCTCGTCACACTAGCCAGTATATTCTAGGCACTATAATGGCATTGACATCTTATCTTCATGTCGTCTACTATTCGCGGTGTCGGCTGCGCTCTTGCATGCACGCCGTGGACGGTGCATGGTCACTGAGAGTTTTTTTTTTTCTTCTGCAAAAAAATTTTATTCACATATACTTTTTTCATTGGCAAGCTTTCACTATAATATGCGGCCTTTGTGATCCTCGGACTTGTTTTGGGCTTCGTCAACAGATTGTCGAGGAGGCCGAAATCGATGGCCTCACACTGTATTATTTGAGCATGCAATCAGAAGCATATTCTTACTTTATGAGAGTTAGCCTGTTTAACAACAAAACTCTGCCGCGTATAAAAAGGCGCTTTCGACGTTTCCTTCCCACTTGTTCACGGCGAAAGGGAAGAGGGTTTAGCGTTGTGTTGCTGATCGCTGAGATATTTCATGTCGCTCTTTCGGTTCAAAACTTAGAGGAAATCCCGAAGAAGCATACGCTGACGCGAGTGTATATCTTGCGACATTAAAGAAGCAGGCAAAACTTTTGAACGAAGTGGTACCCCTTTACTGGCTTTTATATGCGCGTGTTAGACACACTTAATAAATTCGCTGGTAAATACCCCCCCCCCCCCTTTTTTTTTTTGCTAAACATGATCAGTCTGGCCACGGCCAGCGCACGAAAGCATGCGTTGCAACCGCCGCTTCAGTCCCGTCATCACAAACTCCTGCGCGATTGGAATATGCTTCTCTGCCAGCACTCAATATGAGCATGCATTATACGCCGCCGTCTCCGTCTCGCCTCCCTCGCAGCCGCGCGCGCGACTGCGATCGACTCCCGAGCCAAACATTACACAAACTATTTAATATTTATTGTGTGAGCCCTAAACTCCCGCAGAAATTCGCCGATTTGCGGATTATGGCTGCGCCCCGAGCGTGTTTGTTTACACACATGCGCCGCCGACAGCTGCCGGCAGCCCTTGTTGGACAAGGTGACATCGACGCTTCCCACTAAATGTGCACGCGCGTTATGATGCAAGCCGTCGTCGATTTTGGGTCACTACTGTCAGAACTGCCACCTGCCTGCCACTGTCACTACTGCCACATGCAACCGCTAAAGCTTGTGAGTGCGCGCTCATTATTCGCCAAAACTCTAGACCCGAACACCGCTTATTCGCGCTAGGCCTACTCGTCGCGGAACAGGCTGGCAGTTCGGCGCCGACTAACATTTCTGGCCAAGGTCATTGCTGATGAGAAGGAAAAATGTATAAAGTGGTGCCGCTTGTTTTATTATTTTTGTTGACACAGTTAAGCTACATACAAGCGCAGCCGTTCAAGTCGTTCACTCATGGGGTGTCAAGTTCTCACTCGGCCTCCGATCTGGCCAAAACAGATTGGGCGACCCTCCGCTGATCAGTTCCGTCGGCACCGCGGCGCCGAAAACCTCACATTGCGTTGAAAGGCGACGGTTGGTCGCGCTGGCGTCGTTGCCGGTGTAATGCGACAGATCAGTGCATCGATAAGCTAAGGAACCTAACCGTGTAGCTCACTGACTGTAACCTTGCCTTACACTGAAGAAAACATGCCTTACTCTGCATCGCTTTCTTGCGGTAACATATCTGCATCGAGCACGTCTGTATGAAGGACGACCACTGTGTCACTCGTCTACAAAAGAGAGAGAGACGTGGCATTTGATATCGTAGCCTGTACCGCAGACGGCGCTCCGCTGCGTATAATTTGTGACGTTACACGAGCATTTCAAAACGGTGTTCGGTCTCGATCGGTGGGAGGAGCTTTTTGGTTCCGACTTATATCGTGTCTTTCTTTTTTTTTTGTGATATGCGCCGCACGCTAGACACTAAACTTCTAGTATAGAATCACGAACCTGCATATTATTCATAGAAGTGCAAAGCGGCAATACGTCGACCGACCCTGTCATACTCCCGTTTAAGAGGTACTTCCAGCCGAGACCGAACCTATGATTTCTAATGCTGCATTTGTTTCCTAAGAAAATTATTTCAAGTGCGCACATTTGCATAGTTTTTCCATTTATGAATAAAACCGGCTTTTTTTTCATCAGTGATTCCATCTTTTTTCCATCTGTGAGCTGGCACTAGTGATTCATTTTGCCCAGTGAATGCGTATCTTATCACATCTGAGTACTTATTTTAGTGAAATACAATTGGGCCCTTATTATGTAAACCTTCCCCGGTCTGTGCGTTTATGCCATTTACAGAAATTAAGCCATATATATATATATATATATATATATATATATATATATATATATATATATATATATCCAGTGGGTTTCAATGGGCCAGTTTCCTGAATAAAGGAGATCGTTACGACAGACGCGACTGTTTGTAAGTGTCGCGTCTGCCGTAACACTCTACTTTTTATATATATATATATATATATGTGTGTGTGTGTGTGTGTGTGTGTGTGCGTGTGCGTGTGCGTGTGTGCGTGTGTGCGTGCGTGCGTGCGTGCGTGCGTGTGTGTGTGTGTGTGTGTGTGTGTGTGTGTGTGTGTGTGTGTGTGTGTGTGTGTGTGTGTGTGTGTGTGTGTGTGTGTGTGTGTGTGTGTGTGTGTGTGTGTGTGTGTGTGTGTGTGTGTGTGTGTGTGTGTGTGTGTGTGTGTGTGTGTGTGTGTGTGTGTGTGTGTGTGTGTGTGTGTGTGTGTGTGCTTATCACAGTAGCAGCACTAGCAGGCACTTGACTATTCATATTTTTGGGAAGCAGCATCAGAACACATCTGTTCCTCTAAAGAATAACTTAGTCCTCTGCCCGCTGTGCCTGATTATTTATCCCTATGATATTGTTTAACATAAGTCACGATTGCAAAATAAAATCGTTCAGCATTCTATAGGATCCATATTTACATTACGGGAAGTTGATAATTAGGAGTGAGGTCTCTTTTTTTTTTTTTCGTATACAAGAGCTTTAATCAAATGTTGCTTTTATACAAGGGTTATGCGACGAGGCGGGCACATAACTGTCATGAACTAGGTAACTAAAATTTATCAAAAACTTTTTTTGCAGTTATTGTGCATGTTTTTTATTTGCAAGCATAGAGTAAGTGCAATTCAAAGATTGATCTATACCAGGCAATTCTTGTAATGGGCGTCTCTCGTGAGATAGGAAAGCCTAAATATTCATTTCCATTAGTCTAATTACGGATGTCAAGACCACACACCTCGGCAAGGGGCTCCTTCCTATTTGGCGAAGCTCTAGCATATGGCGTGTCGCCAAACGCAGATAAGTAGTTAGCCTTAACGCCGTGTTGATAACTTTTCCGATTGGCCAGCAGTGTGGTACTGCTGCAATGGGCGGCACGAGAAGTGGAAAGCGGTCCAGTCGCTTACCTACTTTATTCGAAGCAAAATCATTTAAAACAAAAGCGCGAACCTCGCGCTGCCCGCAAGGTGACTCTTCAGTTGCGGTGGCCAAGAAGAAAAGCACTGTTACAGAAATCGAAAGCAAAAACAAACCCAAAAAAATAAGCAGGAAGTGACTGGTAGTGGGGCTTTCAGCTAAGCCTGAGAGCGGGCGTAGTGCTATCCTGGCACGCTCTTGACTTTTTTTTTTCTCTCTCTAGACAATTTTTCGTGCTTCATTTTGCTTAGAGACGTTGACCGTTTGGAAGCCTCAGCCTCTATGCAGGTGAGATTATGAAATGCTCTTCTGACCTATAGTTCATTTTCGCCTTTTTAAAGACGTTTTGTCTGCAGGAAAACATAAATTACTTTTTCTACTTGTTTCTTATCGCTTCTATGCTTCTCATTCGTCAACCGACATCTGATCGGTGCCCAAAAGCAGTGTTCGGGAAACAATCAAAGGAAAAAAAAAACGAAAAATTAAGCGCAAATAGGATATATCGCTTCACTTATTTGGGCGATTTGGGAGAATAGCGACGGACGCCACAACAAGGCCGCTTTGCAAATGAGCGCCTTTTTAAGAGCGGAGGGAAGCCCGGACCACTGAACCGGTCTCGCTGCTACAGCAGCAGGCGTGGCTGCCATGGCGGCTCAGGATGGCCCATTATGGCAATTAGCATACTTCGCCGCACTGCGAAGAATGCGCAATGCTGCTATTGCACTCTAGGTCAAACTAAGGCTTTATTGCATTTGTAGACCTTGAGGCACTACGTCCTGCTATTGCCGGGTCATAAGATGTTTTTGTGAGATATTTTTGTTTGGCTTCCAGCAGTTATTTTAGTTTACCCTTAACGTCAAAATTGTAAATTAAACCCGCAGGGCCGAAGGGTCGTCCAAGCAGTGTTTGAGAATATATTCTATTTGAATATATACACAAAAAATACTTTAAATTGAAATGTTAAGCCTTCTTCTAAGCTTCATCAAGGACACAAAAGTGAGCTCCCATTGTCGGCTACCTTCTGCATGCCAGGTTTGGTTGTTGTATTTTTGTAAGACATTCCACCGCCGTAAACTATAGTCAACTATCTGGGAAGGGCGGGAGACTGCACTCTTGACCCGGTTCAGCATAACTTGCAGTTATATTTGGAAGTTTGTAATAGGTTCTACGTATGTTTTATATTCAACAGGAAATTATGTGTACCAGATTGAGAGCATAAGAATTCGATCTGCTGATCTACTTACTATTTACTTGTTCCATCGTGGCTTCTCCGACGGCTAATCATTGCAACTGAGAGTTTGGATAATATTGCAGGCGTCTACTAAATCAAAATGATTTAACGGGCAATCAGCACAGCGTGCCAGATGTCGTCAATTGCTACTTCGGGCAAGAAAAGTCTACCAATTTATATCCACAGTATTCAGAGAACCACAAAACATCAGCCGTGTCGATTTATTGCTGTGTGTTTATCTCCGAGCTGAATATTAAGACGATCACTACGATGACCTTGACGACTTGCACAATTTTGAATCGCTCTATTGCGCGTCGCACAATAATGTTTCCCTCTAGTTTCTAAAGTTCATGACCGAACAGTCACTTCTCGTTCAAGGCCGCGCGACCGGTGCACGTCGGATGCGTAATTCTCGTGGAACCAAGAGAAAACAAAGAAATCAGTACGTGGTATTATCGTATATTGCCATTGGAAAGCGAAGACGATTTTTCTTTCATATTCTGTCCTCATTGGCGCTGGCGTTATGCCATGTGGCCACATGGGAAGGGGCTTTTTATAGCTGCGGCCAGAAAAACATCACCCTCCTTCTCGCACAAAAAGAGACACCGTGAGGGAATGGTAGTCGAAAGCGGAGACCCCCTGCCCATTCTCCTTTGACCACCACGTTGATCGGCCAGCGGAAAGTATCTTCTGGAGAGACTTATCCTACCCACTGTAAGCGGTTCATTTTTTTCTTTTTACGTCCCTGCTTTTCAATACTATAAATCAGAATAGAAATACTTTTTAACTATTGAGTGCTATAGAAGTAGTATATAGGCTCATATGTGTGTCGCGATGAAGATATATAGAAGGATCGATATGAAATGTTGCTCGACGCAACTCGTTGCTTAAACGCGGAGTTTGTTCTACAAGGTACTTATAGTTTGAATTGCACCCAATAACGAGGATTACATATCGCAGTGCTCCGGGTTTATTTCCTTGTACGAATTTAGTATATCGTATCTGCAAGTTGATATAGATAGGGGCGAAGTAGAAAAATTGATGTGAAGCCTATGTCGCCGAAAACGAGACGTGTGTGGATTACTTTCGCAGAGCTGCTCAAGGATTTCTCATATTACTCCACATTGACTTGTTTTGTACAAACACTCAATTAGCTTTCCTAAAGGTTCATGTTGAAACATATCATTTCTAGCCTGCCGAGTTCAACATGCATGTGACTACACTTTTTTATTCCTGAACATTTGGTGAACTGTCTGCGTGCTTACGTTGCAACGCAACTGTAATTTTTTTAGTAACTAGTATTTTAGACAAAGTGATTACTATTTGTGATAGTTTCATGTAGCAGCACTGAATCACAAAGCCACCTGCATTCCAACTACGCAGTTTGATAAGCTTGAAAAGTTTATTTCCCTGTAAATTGGTACTTAGTATTTTATGTTCGTGTCAGAGTGACGCGGAGTATGGGATGACAAAGGCGAAGGGTTTGCACCAATTTTTACACCCTTGCCTGCGTTTTTTTTTGCGTTCTCTTACTACAGGTTACAGGGCGCCTCACATTTTGCATTTAGGAAAACGTAGTTACAGGGGATGGGATAGAGCGCCAGGCTTGACTTCAGCACTCAAATATCCTTACCACCAACGCACAGTGGCGGGACAAGGGTATTAAGGCGAACGCCTTTCTAACCTCATAGGGTGCGGAAAACTCCGCAGTAATCATTCGCAGGAAATGTTCGCACGAACTGACAGTTTGGAAAAAAAGATATGTCTCCCCGTGGGATCGGACTACTATCCCTCCGATACCCACTCAACCGCGAATATTACTCGGCCACGCCGGGCTTTTCTTTCTCTTTATTGCAAGGAAACACTTCCCAGAAAGAGAAACAAAAACAGCTCATGCTTACAATCACCAGGCTGCATAATGCAAGCACGTTACCACCGAGTAATTTCTCACCATAACAAATGTAAAAATTTCGGGAGACACACACAAGAATCGAGATGCGCTAGCCAGCTAGGCGACTCCTCCAGTTCTGGCATACACTCATGTACCAAAGCGGACTGCTTTGAGCATGGTGATTGAGCGTGGCCGTCCATCATTCAGGATTTCGACAAGCGAAACAGAGCCATCAATGTAAAAAAATTATAACAGACCTCTCACTTTTTGCGAACAGGCAAAAAGTAATACTAAGGCTTGACTTCAATGTCATTTTTTTTTGCGTCCGCTGCAATATGTACCAGAAACAATAACTTCATGGCGCTGAACAAAGCAGTGGCAAATAATCTTGCACAGTCCGAAATCCACCAGGCATGACACGAAGATATATGTTTGAAAGAAAAGGCAAATAGGTTGGGCGGAATGATTAAAATCTAGCCTGCTACTCGGCACTGGAACAGACTAACAGGGAGCGTCTATGTGTGCAATTTAAAAAGAAAGCTCCTGCAGATGACAGAATGCACATCGCTTAACATGCAATAAAACGCAGATGTCAAGGAACAGCCGATAAGGTTGCCGACACAGAGATATGGGGAACAAAGTCTTAGTAAAAACCTAAGTCCTCTACCTGCTGAATAGGCTATACAGGTACTATAAAGAAGAGCGCGCAGTGAGAAAATTGAAGATTTTGTCAACCTTCTCGAGGAACTCCAATGGAGTTCGTTCATGTGCCCGTCCAATTGGAGTGAATAAATAAAGCAAGTAAGAACTAAGTCACCTAATTAGCACAAATAATAGGAAGGAATGGTTTGTCTTATTTCTAAAAGAAAAAGAACGCAAAAATCAGGTGCTGTAACAACAAGTGAACAAGGCCTCATCCGCCAAACTCTATGGAAAGAAAGAGCGCCTCACGTAAGTTGCAAATATTCTGTGTAATGCCTGTATCTTTTTTTTTTTTCGCACAATGTAGAACTTGAAGTAGTAGGAATACTTTGCAAATAAGAATATTTTGCAAATTTGCGCGCACGCAAAGAACGGAATTACCTAACCCCTCTGTACCTAAGTTTGCCGCCTAATAGGTTGGCCTGCTGAATTCCGGCATGCTCGATGGTTGCGAATCTGCTGCAGAGGAAACCCCAGGTAGTGCAGGATGCCACAATCCCAGCTTATTAATTTCAACAGACTCAGCCGTGTATCCCAGTGACGCAACCGAAATGATTTGAATTTGTCTAAAAAGCCGCATCTGGTACCGCGTAGAACTGTTCACTTAATTTTAAAGCCTCCATCTTTTTATCAGAATAGAAGAGGGTGAAGTAGCTTACCGGCCGCGCCGGGCTCGTGAGAAATGGATCGTAACTCGTGTCAAGCGTGAGGACAATAGCATCGATGAGAACAGCGATTAGGTCTGTGAAAATGATAATGATGGTAAACGACGACAATGACGGTGTATTCAGTCGATAACGATAATAGCAGCGTGATGATGACGATAGTAAGGATGGGAATGACGATTCACTTGGTGAAAACAGCCCTATAAAGGGGCTACCGCATTTCCGCTTTCTTTATTGCACATAATAATGCTTGGCAGCCGGGTTGTAAAATTAACCACCATTCGTATTAATAGGTAGAACAGATAAAATAAAATCACCAAAAGGGATAAAAAAATGCAGTATTTTTCTTTTAAGCACAATGTTGTCGCTGTTCATTAAGTAAAAGGAAAGGAATCAGGATGTTTACGTGTTGGTCGCGGTAATGAAATTGTTGCTAAATTATCGCAATAGGCAGAGCATAATATATCACAGCCCACATGCACGCTTTGGTCTCCGAGTCCATAGATGCTGATCATAAAGCGACTAACTTCTGATGATAGGTGATGATAGCGATAAGTGATAAGCTAGCTCGCAGCGAGAAGGCGATATTTCTGGATCGGCAAATGCCATGTGAGCTCCCGGGATAAAATCACAAATCACTCAACTGTTCTGCTTGTTCAACAACGCCGCTCTCGCATTACGTCATTGTTTTCCAGCTTGCTTCTATTCATAATTACTGCCTGTAATTTGTGAAACAGCTTACTAAGGGTATCGCACCAAGAATACAGAACCCCTTTGGTTACAACAAAATTTTGAAATGTGGTTTCTCTGTACATTTAGAGTTCTTTTTTTTTTTCAATGCACCCGAGACGTTCAACTCCTGTATATACAACATTAAGTACTCCTGCAGCGATGGTGATTATTGCGAAAAAAGACATCCAAAATGAGCTATTTTTGGCTTAAAGCGGTTTGGCGGGCACTGTCTACGTACCAAATGTATTTGCTCGCTTGAACTGCCTTAGACCGAAGTCGCGTTATGTACAGGATATGTCTTGCATTCAAACCATGTTAGCCTGCAAATACCACTCTGTGGGGGATATTAAAGTTTGCGATGTAATCGTTGCCTCTTGGTTGCCCCGGTGAATATCCTAACACAAGTCAACGTGCTCAGGGGCTGCTGAAAGAGGTATAGTGAAGGAGCCAGGCGCGTACCTGATTCGGAGCACCGGCGCCATGCGTGCGAGCGTTCCTTCAGTGTGCGATATCTAGGCTTTTTCAGCATTCCTTATGGACCGAATAACATAGCGTTGAGTGCTAAGAAGGAAGACGCGTGCGTCCATATTCTCGTAGACGCTAGAGCAGCAAGTGGTGTACATAACAATTATTTACGCTGTTTCCACCGTCCTGCTTTACTGCAGTTGAGGATGCTGTTTAGTGTACCAAAATGATAAGGTGGTTGCAGCTCAGAGGCAGTCAGAACAAGTTTAATAAAGCATTAATGAAATAACTTTGTAGTCAAATCGTTGACATCGAGCAGCGGTAATCCTTCTGCATTGCCTGCGCTTTCCACGCGCTGCAGCGATTCCACCTGTTAACACGATTCTCTATCGATGCTTAGATTCGCTAGTTCTAGGAATAGATTACCTTATAGTAGGGGATCGGAAAATTACGTCGGAATTGTTTTAGGAAGGCACCGGATGCAGGCAAGACCATACGCAGGCATTGAACAGCGACTTTTTCTGCTGAGTTTCTTTAGTACCGAAAACCACATCGCCCAGGCTGGCTAAGAAACCACACTCATGAAACAACACGCCCTATTGTCTCAAGCTGCTTTCAGGTGCCGTGTCAAGCCGCTTTCATACATACCCATGACACTGAGTTACATTGATTATAAAGATTAGTATTAGCTGTGGTCGCTCGCTCGGGCCATAGATATTTGTTGTTCAAACACACACCTTTGTATTTCAGCGGCACTGCCTTGATAATGACGACTGTAATGAGTTTTCGCATAATTGTTTTACACGTGATGCAATAATCTCTAGCTGCAGGGGAGCGACGCATTACCAGAAAGATGACGAAGAAACTGCAGGATCGGCGCAACATCGTGATGGACCGCTGTTGGAGCCTGGCTCCTCTGTCGGCTCTTTCGGCCCTCTTGACCATGCTCATCTCCAAGAACAGCGCACTTTTCTACGTGGCCTTCGTGGACGAGTTCGGAGTGAGCCGCCAGAACGCCAGTTGGCCTCTGACTCTGAACGTGGTGATGGCGCATATGGCTGGTGCGTTTAAAAAAAAAAAAAAGAAAAGATAGCGGTGCCTGCCTATACTGTTTTCAGCCCAAATGGCGGCACGTTACTTTGGTACAGTATTTGGTACAGTAAAGTATCAGCAATGATACTTTTTTGCGCGTTTTTTTTTAGCGCTCTCTATGATTGCCTTGTCTCGAAATCACCAAGGAATTTATTTTCTTTTCTTAATCTAGGCTGTATCGGTTTAAAAACGCGGCCTCAGCGCGACCGGAACAAGCAAAGGGCCAAGTGAAATTGACTTTAATTCGTGACTTAATTAGGGCTACGAACATGTCTGCGTGGTTTAGAACTAGTGTTTCTGACCTAGGCCCCCTAAGGCTCCGGTAGGTTCGAAACTTGTTTCGCCTTCCACATGAAACGAGCCGTCTACTCGGCACACGGGCAGAGGCATATTATTTGATATATATATATATTTTTTTTTTGGTAGCCTCTCCATTATATATGTCTACTCTGCTAGGCCACCTCAAATTCACCATGCATACGGTCTCTCGATGCCATAAAACTCGCTTACAAATCCGCGCCTAGTTACGTCACCCACCGACTACCACATCCCGGAAGCATGATCCAGACTTCTCAAGCCTGTGAGGATTCCAAACGCTGGCTTATAGTTTTTGGAGTGGTTGTGGTTAATCTCACGCGTTATAAGAAAAGACAGCATATTTAATTTTGTACAACCGAGCCTGTGTAACTGCAGAAGTAATAGCTCAAGTAATAGCGCGGACTAAGCTCCGTAATAAATGACATAGATAGTAAATAACAGTTGCGGCCGTAGTATTCGATTTCGAAACTTTATTTGAAACAGGTGCAGCTTTCAAAATATAGTCATTATGGCAGTATGCGAAAGTTCAAGTTTCAGTGCTTTGCCTTGTATACATAGTTTTGAAATTCTGCGATGAAGACAGTGAAGAAAATTAAAATAAACGCACCTCCTCGACACCAGCCATGCGCTATTCAGGGAGTGGTATTTGCTAGCGGGGTAAATCCACAATCCATTGCTCCAAACACGGATCATGCCATTTTGATGACGGACGAAGCAACGGGCAAGAGGAAATATTGTGAATGCCAAAATCACCACCGGGTCCGCGTTGCCGCGTCCTTGGCAATGAGCCGCCTTTCCTTCTGTGCTTTGCTCGGAACACTGCAATTCATGCGTTGTGGGTGGGTAATCGCAATGGATGCGATCGTGAACAGGATTTCAGGGTCCGCTTTATAGCGACATAAACGCACCTAACAGCGCCAGTTAGGCCATCCTCCAAAGGAGAGAGGAGGGTCACAAACGGAGCGCTGAGTGCACGATATTGAAGCTGCTCTGGCGCCGTGGTTTTACAGCAAGAAGTTGCCGTTTCTTTTCTGAGCTGATTCCAGACGTCAGCGTGATGGGCGCATAAATATACGGGCAGAAACAACCTCTCAGCGCAACCCATTGGGCTTTTCATGTTGCGTAGAGTTGAGTGTGTTGCAAGTTGCAGCTCTAGCTAAGCTCGATAAAAGCCAAGCTAAAATTATTCCCAATAAATACCCGCTTAGAGTCCGCCCTATCATCCCTCTCTCAGCGACTTAACGCAACCTAGGAGGCATTTCTTGCTCTAATGGAAGTCCTCTAAGACAACCTGGGTGGGCAACTAATCAGAACACATATTTTTGAAAGCGCAGGTGTTTTCTCCGCAAGCAAGCAGGAAATGCGACGTCTATCATCTGCTGGGCGAGCCTCTGAAGAGGTCGAATTGCATCTGAAATGGCCCGCGTTAAGTACATCGCATGTTCCGAGAGCGGTGGTCGAGCATAATGATTCTTTCAACAACGCGGCAAATGTCCAGGTTTCGTTAGACAATACTCAGCACATATAGTCCCTTCTGAAGCGCCTTGTTTCCTTTTCGTTTAGGTATGAAAGAGAATTCGACGAGGGGTAGCGGTAGCCTTCTGTCGCAAGCCAAGCCAATATTTTGACAATGGACTTGCTACATTTCGGTAGCGTGATCATCACTGACAGAGTTTAAATTACGGGCTTTTGCTTGCGAAAATAAAAGTCAAGAAGGGAAGGGGGAGAGAAGGAAGGAACAAGAGAGGAGAGGGGAGCAGGGAAAGAGTTGAATGTTTCCTTGGGTATGGATTCCTATGAGCCAGGAACCGATGGTCACGACACGCGAAAAATAAAATGGCTGCCGCAGCCGGGTAATATACAGTGCAAGGTTAATGATAAGTCAGCATCCGAACGAGCTCGATGCTGTCACGTGGTTCTTTGGAAGGGGAGAGCCAATCCCGAGGAAACCTAATAAGCAGCACAGAAAAAGCGGAATGCTTGTTAAGAGCTAGCTTTCCAGAAGTGGTTAATTACCAGCATAGGCTGCCGATGGGGCATTAATCAAGAGAAAAGGATTCAAGAGGGAGCCAAACTAAAAAGCGATAAGAGAGAAATGTGTTTAAGGAGGGGGGGGGGAGCTAACGTGCCGCGAATAAATTATCATTTTGGATGTCATTCAAGAATAGTAAGAGCTACGTTTCTATATTAACCAACTTTATTGAAAAGGAGCCAGTTAACACATTGGGGTTCTATGACAAAATAGCAGAAATATTGAAGGACGTTTGATACGATACTGAAAGATATACTTCTCTGTTGCTAATGGAAAGAAGACGAATAATGAAGCGAAAGACAGCCCTGATCTCAAACAGATGAGATTGCAAGGTTTTTATCGAGAAAGCTGCGAACATGAGCAAGTCTATAGCGGTCATAATCAGTATTGGTGCAGGGATAGATGTCATTATCCGGCTAGGAACCTAACTGTTGGCTGTGCTTTTTAATCTAAATTAAAGATATAAGAATAATACATATTACGCTATGCATTCAAAATATTTAATTGAAGATGTTTAAATTGTTCAATTAAAAACAAAACAGATAATTTTTATCTACATTCGAGTTTTTTCAACATGGCGATTGGTTGTTTTTGGCGTGATCTTAAATTGTTACGTATATGTGTTTTGCTCTAGTTATACTTAAAATACTTTTCACATCGAAGAACATCATAGAGCAGAAGGATAGGCCCTTCTCAAGAGTTATGAGTTTAATGTACCTTTACTAAACGCTCCCATGGGCCCTATAAGATGAGCCGGAGGACATTTTATTATCAGCTTGTCAATGCATTCCATGTTCAGATAAAATGCATATGCAGCCTTATCGAGTCATATGTTAACAGGGGTTAGTGGTACGTTCCCTTTGCATTACATTTTTCCCTTCATAAATGTGAAGAAAAAATTACAAAAGATAGCTTAAAAATTCTTGGTGACTTACTTTAGCTTCAGCCCGCTTTAGCTTACCAGCTGAAGTGAGGTAGCTTTCAACCTAAAGTCTTCGGAAAGTTTGTACCTCCGGAACATTTGTACCTCAAGTGGTTCTTTTATTTGCTAAATGGTTTCGTGTGTGGTTCAGGCAAGGCCTAATTACGTTTCCATATTCCTGCCTTAGTATGACTGCTGCGTCATATGTTTTTCCATTGTAAGTCCTAATAGGAAAACACTTTTACTTTCTTCTCTCTATGAGGCTCTTGACACTAGTGGTGAAGGCAGCCGAAGACAGCCGATCGCAATCGGTTGTAGGAATATATAATTGTGAGGTAACTTCGCTTCAAGCGCACTATCGATGCATCATGCCAGCTCATTGAAAAAGATGTAATTAAATGGATACTAAATTATTATTATTATGCATATTAAATGCATATTATTAGAAACACAGACCACCTCCCTTGCCTTACTGTTAGGGTACTGCCTACATGAACGTGTTCGAGATTCCCTTATCAAAATAGGTTAAAAAGCATGTTCTTTGTAGCACGTTTTTAACATCCTCTCATAGTATGTCTGCGTTGCACACTGATGACGGCGCTTATTCTGTCAATTGGCAGGTTTGCTTGTCATGGTGCTGCAGGAAAGAGTCACCATCTACCACATCGCCGTGTCAGGCTGTCTGCTGAACTCTATCACCCTGGTGGCATCAGCCTTCGTTCCGAACATCACTTGGATGACTTTCACTTTGGGTCTTATCAACGGTAAGCAGGTGATGCAATATTAGATTAATATTTTCATACCAAGTCCCCTGTCTTATCAGCTCTTATCAAACTCTAACTTTAACGCACGCAGATTTAGGTCTCCCTGCAATAATTCTCGCTTTTACCGGCACATAATACCTAAGAGCCGCAAGGTAACAAGAAACAGCACAAGAATAGTGCACACAGCCCTTATTTTTGCTTTGTTGGCTCAGTGCATGTCCCCAATAACGAAGCATTTCGGGACATCGCACTGTCAAGTTTTCAAATTTGAACATTAAGCTGTCAGTAATTTAATTGCCTTTGTGAAGGCTAAACTTCTGCAGTGAAACATTTGTAGATGCTTCTTGAGTGCGGTCATCTGGAGCTTTCGAAAAGTCTTATTTCTCTAATTTTTGAATTCAAAATACGCGTGGAGTTAATTGTGTGCTATTCCACAATACAATTAGGACTTTCCATTTTGTACAATTTAGGGTATTGTCTAGGCTTTCATTATTTAGGGACCCATACCAACTACTAATAATAACGAACTTCCTACGGAGCCAGTCCCTAATTCTCGTTTACTGGGCTACATTGTGGAAAATAACGCTCATTAAAACCTCTGGTGGTGTTCCCAAAAAGGAGGCAGTTTCTACCCCTCCTTTCCACCTAAGCAAGACTTGATACAGTTAATCAGCGGTCAATCAGGAAAGTGGTATTGAGAAGGAAATGACTTGATCGTTGGGGGTGAAGCTCAAATCGTCATCTCTGGGACACCTATCGTGTCGAAATGCTAATGAAGTGGCTTCTAGACTCATATGCGTCTGTCTCGTCTGCCGTTGGTAAAGACACGTGCAACGCAAAAAAAAAAAAAGATATATATATATATATATATATATATATATATATATATATATATATATATATATATATATATATATATATATATATATCTTTATGCAAGTCGAGTTTCTACTTTTTTGCTCCTCTGGCAAAGCAGCAAATGTTTAAATCCGCGAGACACTGTTACCTATTCTGCTTGACAGGAAGCATGAACCTCATGCCACAAGGTCCGTAAATTTATACGTTTTCAAATACTTTCTCTTATTTTATTGACGGTTAGATTGCCCTGATCGCTTTTTTGCATGAGAGACGTTACATATCTGATTTAGCTGTTGGTGGTAATTTATCTCACAGATTTGGAGCCAAAGAGGAAATCTACAACTGTCTGTAATCTGAAGGAACGAATGATGCTTCAAGCGTGTGAGATGAAGATGATCGCAGTTCCTGCGCTCTTGGGTTAGTTGGACGCGTTAACGAAGGACATTTAATTACCGCGATGAATCAGTATATAAGAGGAGAGCACATAGTAATGCAAAATTATTCCGGTCTGATACTTTTGGCAGGCAAATGATTATACGTCTTTAGTTTAAGGTACAAAAATGTAGAAAAAGCTTCGGCAGTGCAAGTTTCATTAGCCAAATAATATGGATAGAACAAATATCCCTGATCCCCCAGTGGCACCCCGCCGGTTGCCTCGCATAATGCAAATTGCAAGCGTAGTTTTCAGCATTGACTCCAATTCATTTATTCGAAAATATCACTGGTCTATCAACCAAATTACAAAATATTTAAGTTATATATGCTGTTTAAAAAAACACGACATGCCAAATCAGCTCAGAAAGCAAACCGTTCGTGACTGTCTATCATCACTAACGTTATTTGATGCTGCTCATTTTAATGTACGGACATTTATCTCGGGCGCGTATTACAGGGATGCCAGGGGTTGTTTGAAATATTTTCTTATGTGGAAACAAACTCTAGTATACAAAAATTCAATCTAAGATATCAGGTTTTTGCTAGCAGGTCATAATGGTCTTAATACCAAAAGAAGGCTAAAATATTCGGTCGTAATATCTAAAAACGTAGCAGCAGATTGCTTTTCTTGTTATTCAGTTTTTCTGGTAGGTCTCTTCGATTATTATCACGTTTGTTCAATGTATCGTAGTTCAGCCAAGAATGATACTTTCTCGTCGATGTCAAAAAATAATGTTAAGTCATCTTGCACATTTATTCATTGCATCTAAATCAGGAATTTGGGTAAATTATAGCAAAGTATGAAGAGCTTAAAGGACGTCGCTGAACCAGCTTGCAGACGCAAAAATTTTTTCGTCTTAAAAGGTCTAAATAGTAAAAGAATTAAAGCCAAGTGTTTGGAAAGATCCTGTACTGGATGTTTGATTCTATACGCATAAGGTTTCGTTACTTAAACGTGGACCTATAATGACCGGAGAACGCAATAATCATCTTAGCTGCGCACTGAACGCCGCAGTGGAGCTGCCCGCGGGGGGCTCTCGCGTGCCGCCCGTGCCATTGCAAGACAATGCAAAAGAACTATTTTTTTTACGCGTGAATCAAAGTGTGGTAAAGAATTAACCTCCGATTTATTTCGGTAAACTAATAAAACGCTTAATGTTGTACATCTCCATTATTCATGATAATTGTGCTGCAGTCGCCAAACTTGATGTAAATAATTTCCGAGGTAAAGCGGGTTTTGAGTTAGGACAATAAACATGGCAGGACAC
Source organism: Amblyomma maculatum (assembly GCF_055883805.1). Classification (NCBI taxonomy): domain Eukaryota; kingdom Metazoa; phylum Arthropoda; class Arachnida; order Ixodida; family Ixodidae; genus Amblyomma; species Amblyomma maculatum. The sequence continues at coordinate 58,722,648 of NC_139346.1, read as the reverse complement.
TAAATGCAAGGACGTATATGCTCAAACAGTACTTGAAACAGATTTGTAGATTTTCTGCTATACCCAGGTTTAGCTATAAGAAAGATTATCATAATACCCAAAACAGTTGTCTCTCACAGCTGCCGCCTACAAGAAAAAAAAAAAAATTCGGCATCTCTTTGAAGATGTCGCTTTCTTGATTAACCATTTCGGTGCAACAGCCTCTTGTCCGTGGCTTAATGCTCAGAAAGATAGCACTCGCTATGCAGGCACTCCGTACAGGTGCGAACTCGGCATTTCAATTAGGTTTAGATTTATTATAGATATGGTACAGACGAAAAAATAAGAGTTGGTGAAGACGACGACATGCACAAGAGGGCTCGCGAGTGGAAGTATTGCACCACCGATGCAAGACCACGTAAGTGCTGCAATAAAAAGGAACAACGAGCGTCAATTGCGGAGTATTTATAGCAGTGATCACAGAAACAAAACGACTCGCGCCGCACCGGGTTCCTAAGCCATTCTCGGTGCTATAGTGCTTTATTTTATCATTACTCTGAGACCTCGTCCCCTGACAACGCGACTGTCTCGCTGTCGATGCTCTGATTGTTAGATCACTCAACCGTCACTAGTGTGTTAAACGACAAGCAGTACAAAAGAATACAATGACGAGACATTTCATTTTAGGTGTATATGTACGTAGTATCGCCACTAACAGTTCAAGGTCTGAAAACTTTGTTTGCTTAATTTTTGTAAAACTATCATGAAACGCAACGTTGCTCAACTTTGCTTATGTTCAGTTGTCGTGTCTTTTTGTTTTATTTTTTTTAAACTAGGTCTTTTGTTTATTTAAGTAAAAAATTATTTGTAATCTCCAATTATTCCGACAGTTGTATTATTATCCGATTTGTAATAGTATACATGTTTTCTTATCTGATGCTATAAATAAGTTATTGTCTTGTGCATAAAGAACGCACTCTTCAGGAATGCAGGATTGAAGAACAATAATGTATTTAAGATTATGCAGGAACCAGCCGTGAGTGAAATTGATATGAATTTATGTTGCTTTTTGTTAGTCTCAATGACATGGATTTATAACGTTGACCAGTTGACGTTTGGACAAGTATGCTTTTCGTAATATAGGTATTCGGCAGTAGTACAGTTTTGATGAAAACGCTACTATAGGGTTTTTTTGTTTGGTGAGTGAGTTTTAATCTTTTGTCTGCAGGTACAGCTGTGGGGATGATCATGCTGACCCTCTCCATATACAACATGTTATACTTTGATAAGTACCGGGCGACGGCCAGTGGCTTCAAATACACGGGGATGACGTTGGCTCCCCTCGCTTTTCCTTTGCTACTGTCGGCACTTATCCGAGAGTACAGCCTCCACGGAGCGCTACTGATGCTCGCTGCCATCACCCTAAACACACTGCCTCTAGCAATGCTGATGAACAATCCGCGACCCATCGCCCTGTGCTGCTGTACAGAATTTGCGAACTCTAAAGGAAATGTTAAACAAAAAAGTTGCAGCGAGCAAAAAAACTCCATTGGAAAGAAAAATGCTTCATCAGATAATGTTTCGGCCTGTATGAAGTGTACCTCTCAAAAAACGCTGCTATGGGATATCAATACCACCAAGAATGTGTTCAATAATGGTCTTTCAATATTACGTGGCAAGGAAAATGAAGCCTATCCAGTGCACGCAGTACCTCGCGACAGCGACACAGCAAAGGACGACACCAAAGAATACTTCATTGCTCAAGAACGTCGTAGAGCCTTCGAGGCAGAGAAGCAAAACAGGGAAACTTGTCTTGAAAGCACAAAGAGCAGCTCCGGGCCTTATGTTGAAAATTCGCAATACTCTGATGAGTGTGCTAAAAAGGCCTGTGAATGTTGCCACAATGCTTCATACGGCTCTGGCAATGGCACGACCCTGGAAGAATGCGGCAAGGATGTAGGAACGGCGTCGAGTAGCGATAAAACCGGTATTATGGTTCTTCTGCGAAACCCCCTCCTGTATATTCTAGTGGCCACGTTCACAATAGGAGAATATACCACGATCACACTGGAAACGACAGTGCTGGACTACGCCCGCGACAGGGGCGCTCTGAGGCCTCAAGCTGAACCCATCATAACTTACGTGGCCACGGCTGAGATGGCGGGACGCCTGGTGATTCCTTTCTTCTGGGATCGGTCGAGGCTCAGCCGCTGCTTGCTTGTGGCGATGTGCCTGGTGGCAGAGGCGCTGTGTTTGATCGGTTTGCCACACGCCACATCGTTTCCTCAAGTTGTGGCGACCGCTGTGGTAACAGGACTTCCGGCGGGCTGCATAGTGGCTTTAAAACCAGTGTTGCTCAGTGATTACTTCGGCGTGGAAAAGTTATCAATGTGCTGGGGCGTCGCGGGTGTTTTTATGCTCCCTGTGGCCTTTGGAGGTCCCCTGCTAATAGGTGAGTTCGCGTATTTATAACCATAATGCTGACTCGGAATATTTGAAACAGATTGCTCACCTTGGGAGCTGACGCCCTTATATTTCGTAACCTAACTGTGTCGCTCCCCTTAGCCGCAAAACTAAAGAAAGCTGAATATTTATCATAACTTGTCATGTTTTATTTGATCGGATTCACTTACACGCTGTCCGCCTACTGTGCAATCGATTCGCAGTAACCACACAAGCATTTATTACTGAGTTTGAAATAAACTTTCATAAAAGAAATGTTTCGCGTACAAATGCTATATAGAGTAACGCCTGAACAGAGGCATTTTAAGGAAAAAATAAATGTTGATAATATTCAGTTCGTGAAACGAACTCATGAAGAATTCGTGTAGACTAGTGGCATCAAAAACCCGCCTACAAAACAGTGCTCGACCATATCACCTACCCACTATCACATTCCAGTGCAATGACTTAGTTGTTTTGTCACAATCGATGCTTTTGTTGCCTTTAATTCTACCCAGCTAAATTGCGCTCAAACGAGTACATGACATTAAAGTAGCGTCGAAATTAGTGCCACTTGTGATCAAGGTTGATAAGTGTTCACAAGAGGTGGCCGCGCTTCTATTACTGATTCTGCATTGCTGACCACATATTGATGTGCCTAAATACTCGAGTCTGATTTTGAGCTTCCCTCCTATATCTCTATTATAAGCATTTTGGTATAACGTTGAAATCACCAACTACTATACCACAGAAACCAGAGGTCCTTACATAGAAATCTCTGCTGCTAGTGAGCTGTTTCCAAGTGAACTGCACCATAAAAGTTTTTCTTCTTGTTTGCATTAATTTGCGTTCTAGCTGGCAGACAGAAGAAGGTTAGATTCACGCAATTTGGCCGTCCAGCGCTGTTTCTTAAGGAATAATGAATGTTCCGATACGGTTATAAATTACGCTAATCATTAGGGTTCTCTGAGATGAAAACGATTCGTAGTAATGTGCACCTGCTACTTTCTATGTGCTTCGTGCTATAAAATTTAAGTGGTTCGCTCCAATATATATTGTGCAATTGCTCCTGGTTTTAGCAACCGCAAGAATGGATGTTTGCATGGTAGTTGCTTTTGTTTACTGTGCACACAATGGATTCTTTCATGAGCTATAGTGCTCAAGAGACTAGGCTTAGGTATGAAGGCTCGAGGAAAAGTATAATGAAACGAAAATTTCCGCACGGTTTGAACTATTGATTACTGAAGGTCAGATGTTGCGCTTTTGCAGGCCTGTTCCGGGACTCTATGGGCTCGTACGAAAACCTGTACCGGATGCTGGCGGCTCTGTGTGTGACCAGTGCCATTGTGTTGTTCGGATTGGATATTAAACAGAGGCGAGAGCGGAAACTAACGGCGGTCACCGATGAGACGTCATGTACGTCGGTAGTATTTCGCCATCGCTCGTTTGACTCTGGACTTGACAGTAGAGACATTTAACGAGATGGTGTGCATGTAACGCTAAATATAAGGTATGCTATAGGCATTGACGCATTACCTGAAGCACATTGCATGCCGAAAAATCATTTACCGTTACTTTCATTTCCAGTTAAAGCTTGCGCGGGACAAATGCGAAGAGATGTTAGTAGACCTTGTAATTTTCTTTAGATACCCTATTTTTCCAAGTCCGTGATGATTGTCATTTTATACACTTAATCGGCGTTTTTTACTTACTTTACTTACTTTTTTAATTTAACTGATTTATAACATTTGAAGTCAGAATCTACACTTCGTCGTGAATTCAGGGAGCGCGAGTACAAAAACAGCGCCTGTGGCTTTAAAATATCTCCAGTAGGCATTTACACAAACTAGAAAACTGTGAGCGCGCATCGCAAAGCCAGAGTTGCCGAAAATACCGCCTCTATTTCCACGACTAATGCTTCATCCTCCCAAGAATGACTTTGAAGAAAACAAGTGGATGACGCACTTTAACTGAACCTCGAAAATATCAATAATGTTTTACCTTCTTTTACTCTTTTGTAAACATATTTTATTTGCAGCAATGAGCTCGATTGGTATAGATAAAGCCATTCCAGCAAACCTAGTCGCCGGAAGACACTGACCAGAAAATAAAATAAACAGCAATGTTAAAAAGCTTGACAAAAAAACACGAAAAAATTCGAGATGCCAGAGAAAGTGGCTTTAACAAGGAGGCTCGCTTTCTTTGACAGAAGAGAGACGCAACTGACACCACCTCTTGGGTCCACTTAGCCGTTACGTGCGACATTCTTTTCCTTGATCTGATTCTATCATGTGGGTGCGTGGTGGGAGGTTGTAGGGAAGAGAATTCATGATGGAGATACGTTTTATTTTATTGTACGCAAATTTTATTCCTTTCCATGTATGAATCCTCTGCTTTAAAACTCAAGGAATTAACCCGGCTGGAAAGGGACAAATTTTTCGTGACCATAAAGGGTGGGCTATTATATATAAAGATGCCTCCTGCTGTCACTCTGGTTCTTTCTAAACAGTACGCTTTATTATGCAGTGCGAATTCGTACTACAGAATTTTATGTAGGAACTCCGGGTCATGTGGCTCAAAAAATAATCTCATGTTAACCATGGCGATTATTCAAATTTGAGTGAAATCATAGTTTTAGTATTAAGATGTGTAAGCATCAATCGAAGCTTTATTACGTGCACTGAGCAATGACGTAATACGTTCTTCTGTTTATGCTGCGGCTATTGCACAGCACTAGTAAATGCCGTAGTGATGACAGAATGACTTGTTATTCAAAGCAATTGCCAATAACACCTCTGAGAAGTAAACGCGGGGCGTTTTCATGACGTAATATATAGAATATTTCCTTTGGACGAGCTGCGTCACGTTGACGTCGACGGCACGCTGGAGGAATGGGCGATAACATATATGGCTGCGAAATCTTTGCAAATAATAATGATCAACTGGGCTGGCATTACATCCTCAGAGGCAACGGCAACGGTAAAAGGGGCGCTTTGACTAGAAGAAGGATTCGCTTTCGCTATTGTAACTTCAACATTATCTAACAAGTTCGGCTGTGTGTACAACAGAAGCAAAACAGAGAAAATGTCGCTGAACCGCAGCAGTCTTCATCTCGAGCACGTTCTCACATAACTGCGGTAACTGAAAAACGGCATCTGCAAACTTTTTTTTCGTTTGCTTTTGTCCGCTTGTGTGCACGTGTGCGTCAAGCTTAAGGAGGGAGGAATGCCAGGGGGAGCTCGGAGCGAAAAACGTTGAAGTGGCGTTCGGAGCGAAAGACGTTGAAGGGAATCGGATCCGCACTCGCAGGACGTACCTAGAACTCGGATCGCGGAATTTCCCCTGTACCGGCTAAGCTAAGCTAGCGCCAGTCACCAACATGGTGACAATATGCCGGTCGAATTTGCAGCTCCATAGACAAGTGGTGGGCTCATAGCCCCTCTTACGAGGCGTGGTGTTGAAAACTCCCACTAGATACAAAAGGAAGCACGGAAGTTATACTAGCATAAATTATCCTAAGGAGAGGTTCTTCTTACGGTCGCGGTTTTTGAGAATTTTGAGTCGTATTTGATGAGTCCCTATCATTTTGAAGCTATGTTTGCATGACGGCGATATTTATCAAGCAGAGCGTCTGCGTTGAGCAGATACTCTTTGAAGCTGCTTTTTCTGATGCGCAGTGGTAAGATTTTTTTCCGCCATGAAAAAAAAAAGTTATATCATGCAGCAGGCAACAACAATGTAAAGAAGGCACTCTAATTGCGAACGGTACAATCTTTGTCGGAACAATACAGAAGAGGTTTGCTTCCAAGCCATTTATAGGTGCATGTTGAGCATATGCAGCGTTATAAACCTCTCAGGTTGAGAGAAAAGTCGCCTTCATATGCTGCCCAACGAGTTGGGCTGCATATACACAAACTCTGTATGTCTTTTTGAATGGCCGAACCAGCGCGGAAGAGTATCATACTTTACTAACCAGTATTTCTTGTGCGCTAATCCATATCACAGAGATGTAGGTATGTACATATTAATAGAAAGTGGAACTACAGTCCAAGAGAAAAAAAAGCACAAGGAAGCCAAAAGAACGCGAGGCTGACTAAGGCAAAAGGGAGAGGGAGTGAGGGACAGTAACACGAAACACACTCAGTCATGATGAAATAGATGAAGTCAACCTACATGAAAAAGCAATACACTAAAACAGAAGAAAACGTTTAAACGTGGGTGGTGTAATGGACAAATTCGAAGGGATAGAAAGCTAAAACCAATTCGTGATTAAACGTGGTGAACCACCAGAAAGGAGATAACAACAAATCAAACGAGGAAGGATGTGTTCCGGTGCTAACAAAAACCAATTTAGAACAACTTTATAACAATTAAGACCAAAATTGGTTCTTCTTTGCGCCTCCAGACGTTCCCGGGAGCCGTCCTCCCTTCTTTGTTATGTTGTTATCTCGTCGCCGGTGTTTATTGCACTCTTAATCACGCACTTGGTTTATCTTTTTATCTCTTCGGCTTGGCCTTTTACACTAGTAACGTTCACTCGTTTTCTTGTGTTTTATTTTGAATTATCTTGTGGCCTTGACTTCGTCTATTTCATCGTGACTGAACGTGTTCAATGTTACCGCCCATCACTCCCTCTCCTTTTAGCATTCGTATTCTTCTGGATCCTTAATTAAAGATCAGTTGTTAGTCAGCCTGGTGTCCTGTTGCTAGACTTGTGCGTGTTTTTATGTTCGGCTGTAGTTCGACCTTTGATATGAAGCAACTAGCTCAGATCCAGATCTTCCTGCAGATTAAACGGATGTGAAGTTGCCTGGGTGTCTTAAAAACACGTTGGGTACCAATAGAATGTCTTCTTCGTCTACGGAGGTTTGCTAGAAAATGTGGATTACTTTAGCATGCAAACCTGAATGGTAGAGGAGGAAGAGAACCACGTGAGGCTAATGTGAAATAAGAAGAATTATTATTAGTTTCTCATTGTTTTCAGCCACCAGGAGTAGATAAAAGCACTTAATCAATCCAAACACTAAACTGAACACTTGCAAAATTTCTCTCTCATATTCTGATCATATTTCTGGTGGAAATCATGCTATTACCTGCCATGTACAATGCACTGCCACAGCCAAATGGGAATGTACCTGTTTTTGTCGCTAAATAAATATTTGTACTTTTGACATTTGATTTGCAGTTTTTATGTGTTATTGAAAGTGGCATCAGTCGTGATGAACCATTGGCTTATAGTTGCAGCTGTTGAGTCTAAAACCATTGCTTTGACCTGACCGCTGTAGTCGTATTGGGACAAAGGAGGAACACACCTCTGATTTATCTCACTATCTTTCACTGGAACACAGTTTATGATAGATTTATATTTAAATTTATGTGCTTCAACCCTGTTGCTCACCTCTGACTTCTTCGCCGGTTCTTTTCAATATCTCCTGATTTTCTGCGCCTCAATTCAGGTACTTCCGGAATCTAGATAGCAAATACCGGGACGGCGAAAAGCATGCTTTCCTTTTTTTTGTGTTATTTTCATAAATAATCCCAACAGCAATGTGAACGATGTCATCCTTTGCGTTAATTTCAGGTCATGACCATTATGAGCGGAGACACGTCTTCTTCGGGGCACATTTTTGCCCACATCGCTAGTAAACACTACAATCGGGCAGAGGAGGCCGCCATATATCTGCCAAACTCTTACTCACATCCACCTACCTGACCGTCTGCTGCTCCCTGCTAGCTTGCCTTATCTCGGAATCCATTTATTTTCTTGCCAGCGCCTCTTCCTTTCTTATTACACAACGTTGTTTTTCACCTTAAGGCATAAAGTGAGTTAAGAAAAGAACGGGTGTTGTTAAATAAATGACAAAATGTTGGCCCATCTAATGAAGTCGATGACGAACCGGTGATGGGACCCGTTCGTTCAGGCAGTGTATGAAGGTTGGTTGTTTGGCGGCAAAAGCGTTGTTGCCAGGTGCCGAAATCTTATTGGCTTTAGCGCCGGGCAAACCCCAAAATATGATGAATATCTGCCTCAATAATTTTAGAGTGGCTGAGAAGACAGAATAGGCAGGAAAATATGCTAAAAATGAGGCAATCTCCTAGTGACGGTAAGAGTGAAGGTAACTCTAATCCGGATCCTCCGAAACGCATCCCATCTGTATGGTTATGACCGTGGGTGAAGGTTACCGCACACGGAGAAACGAGACCAACTCTGCGGCTCCTTCCTTTGGAAAGGTAGAAGAAGGTGTTCCTTTCTTGTGAGAAGCAGTGGCATTATCCATGCTGAGGAACCAACGGTGGGATACAGGGATTGAGTCCATGTTGGTGGTAGAATCTGCAGAGTTTTGTGAACTAAGCAGAACACGTGGCATCCACTCAATTCTTTTATTGCCTTTGTTTTTGGGGCTGTCGGTCCCTTTCTTCTTGATTTCAAGAAGGATATCTTTACTGTAAGTTTCCGTAGCCTATTACGCTTTGCTTCTCTGTCATTACTACAGTTGACAACTTTCTTTTATAAAGCAGGCTGCGGTGCCGGCAACCTCCATTCAAGACACTGTACAGCCTCCAAGCTTCCGACATATAGACGAGCGCCGACGTGATACAAATGCTCAATATCCTATTTTAGTCTTAAGAGATACTATTCGGGTGCTACTCATGACAACAGAGTACATTTAAAATAAACTGAACTCAAATTCTTCCGCCTACTTCTGTGTAGTGCCGAAGATTGGGGATCATTACTTGCATTAGGTAAAAGCTTTCCCTGACCATCAAAAGCTGTAATTTTGAACTTTAGGCTCCGGCCTCTTCCTCAGTTCATGTGTGGTTTGGTGCGTCCAGAATACCAAAGGTAAAAATTTGAGATTGAATTTACAGACATATACTTATCCGACTTGACTGTGAACGACGCGAAACCTGGCAAAAATTTTCCAAAGTGACTTGAAGGAAGAAATTGTCGTTATGAGGCCTGAGTTTAGTTATTTGTTTACTGTTTTGCTATAGACCTCTCTGAAGGGTGCTCAATGTCGAGAAGCGCAGCCTATAAGCACCTGCAAGAGCAAAAACGAGAAAATGAAAAAATGACAGTCCCAGTGGGACAAGCAACATGGAAAAGCTGAACAATGCCTCGCATTCAATGGCTGTAATTTATGATCAAAAGGATCACAAAATACCACAAATTCAATCAATAAAGATAATTTTCGAGAGGTCGATTGGCCAATCCAAATTTAACTGCTTAGCACCAGATACACAGTCTTTTTTTTTTTTTTTTTTGCAAATGGGTCACGAAGAGTCGGACACGACTGAACGCCTGAACTGAACTGAACACACTGCGGACGTCTCTTTAGGCCATCTTATACTGCACACGTAAATCGCTTAGTGCTTCTTTGCAATAATATGTTTTACTTGTTTTTTATTTCACGAAAAGCAGAAACGGCATCACAAAGAATACAAAGTTCTCCACATAGTGTTCAAAGCATTAAAATGTTCCTGAATTAGTGCGGTTTGCGAAAGAGTTGTTTGTCCGTCCTGTGTGCGTTTGACTGGTTGGAAATAATCCACGAGTTGAGAAAGCAGTGCGAGACGCAGATAATTCGAGTGTGAAGTGATAATAAATTTTTAAGGAGAGATATTTTCCGCGTTGAGAAAATTTCTCTTGAATGTGGGCCGGGTTTTCCGTCCTGCGATTCTGCGATGACATAAGCATATGTGCAGTAAATAAAAAGCAGGAGATGGTTTCACGTACGTTCCGTGTCATATGCTAGATAACAAGGTTGCTAATCCAAACGACAGAAGTCTTTAATGCTCACCAGTATAGTGATAATAGTTTGTGCTTTAAAAAACTAAATATAAAAGCACCGTATTTCCCAGCGTTATCTAAGAGACACCAATTTTTTTTTTTTTTGTTAGGGAAATGGTACATGAACATACATGCTTGCGCGACAATCGCGGAATGCTCCATGTCTTTGAGGAAGCTTGTTACCGAAATTATTAGAAACAGACAATTTTCTCGCTCAAATATACTGTCGCCCTGACATGAAATTCTAAATCTTTGGACGCGCTATGAACAACGTAATCAAATATCTGGCAGCAACGCGGCTGAAACATCCTCTTCGCCCTCAGATTCACTGCACTGACGTCGTCCTTCTCGGACACTGGAAGCACGCGGCGTAGTACACGCTGGAAATGGAAAACAGTCATGCAGCAGCGGCTAAACAATGTTGCAATTGGCAACTGGAAAACCGAGTAGTCTTGTCGTGACTTGTCTTGGCAGTGTAGATGCGCGAGGAGAGTGGATATCGCAGACCTTTGGGCCTATGTTCAACTAATCCTTAACGCCTGTGAGACGACCATGGTCTTAGTAATCACAGAAGTCGCTACCGCCACCGTTTCACAATAACGGTCACCTTCTAGTGTCGTGCAAAACTAAAAGAAATAATCGGATATCAGAACAACCGTTGTACAGGGCGCACTGGCCAATTTTAAAAACAAAACCGCGCCCTTTACACCGGGAAACAAAGTAATACGATACTTTTTAGTGACGAACCTTTGCTATAACAGCTGCAGAAATAGCTTTGCGAAGCCAGTAAAATTCTACCAATACAACCAGAGTTTCCTTGTGATTTCACTTTCTAACTTTACACACGCCTTTGGTTTGCATTTGCACCCTTGACTTTCGGCATTGAACATGACATTTTAGAGGCACCCGGCTCGGGAATCTTAGCTGCCAGCGCGACTACCTTGATTGCAGTCGCTGCTTGGAAGTGGTTTCCTCGAATAATAAATGCAAGCTGGCCCCTTAACTAGTGCTGAGTACGCGTAGGTTGTAGATAGCGATGAAGCATGCGTTCATTTATAAAGGCGTACTCACGACGCTCTTTAATAACATCTATTCAATGCTACATTTGCAACGTTTCCTGCTGGCATGCAACCCATTTCCTACTCCCCGTCGCCTTTCTGTGTAATGTCTATGTTGTGTGACCACTCTCCGAACATGTATCTAATACCTGCTGCCACGCGCGACTAGTATTCATAAAGAGAACTGTGGACATGAATTTAAACCAGCCTATTGTCTGAGGCAAATTTTAGGTATGTCCGAAATTTGGGGAGATAATACACGACAATAATAATTTGATATTTTAGAGCAGTATAGGTATGCATGGGGGGCTGATAAGGTAGCACACGCAGCACTGCGGGAATGATCTTGCCTAGGCATCGCTATCGGAAATGAAGGGTGGTGCGCACGTGTCTAAAAGAAAGATAATGTCCCACCACGGTACCTGTGACAAGTACCGCCTGTCAGGCTCCAGTGGCGCGCCGACGTAAGAGTTCACGTAGTACGGAACATGCAAATACATGCAAAATCGCTGTAAGGTTCGAAAAGGATTCACATCATAGCACAGCAAATTATGTATTACTTTGTGATTACGAGTTATTATTCTCCCTTTCGTAAGCGGTATTATATCACCGCTGTCTTCTCCACGACTATGGGAAACACGCTTTACAGAGTAGTACCAGCGCCTACATTCTTTCGATTCACATGCATAGCGAAGACGATTCAGGTAAGTTCAATTCGGCGAACTTACGCACTGAATGAAACAAATGGAGCGACTAGTAGCCCTAGCAGCTCCTGTTTGCCTCAGCGTTTATTCCCGTGACCATTAGGCGACAGAGCGGCTGATGGCATATTGTATTTAGAGATGCTTATAAAAAATAGCTCCTTGTCTTCGCGGAACCTCTACTGACATTATAACCGGCAGACCTCAGCAGTAAAATCGAAGACTTAGTGTCTCACATGGTGCTGTCATTAACCACTTCAACAATCGCCAAAGATGGTCAAAGTAAGCACACCCGTAGACCCCGGCTCCTGTTCTTCGCCTATTTTTTGCGCTAAACCTACGGCATCAAAATGGCAAATTGATGTTGGTGTTAGAGAGGCGAATAAGATAATTGAAGGGGCTCGCGCTGACTCGTTATCTCTACGTGACACTGGTTGTTCCGGGACCATAATATCGTCTCATCAGTGGTAAGGTCCCACAACTTCTTTCTCCTCAATGGTTGCCTCTCAGTGAGTTAAACGGCGATTGTTACCGAGAGGTGTCCATGAACGCTACCTAAAGGTAACACACTTTCACAGAAGGCAGGAATTGATTACAGTGAAGGTAATTGAATAGTGTTACCGTTGTCATGCCGTCACTTCGAGATTCTGTTCACGGGTGGTTTTGCGGCTATTAAGAAATAAAAACATCACATAATGCAACCGAAAGGAGACACCCGCCAGGAAAGATCTTGGTAGTCTATTTTAACATTGCGATTAAAAATATATAATAAATATTTTGCACTTACAGGCATTGAACAGATGTATTTGTTCAGTGCTCAAGTAAGTAGTGTCAATCTATTGCGCCACTGAAGCATGGAGTACGGGAGGCTTTTAATGCGCTCTTATTCATTTTTACAATATTTACGCCATTGTTTGCCAGGTGCCGCTGTTCAGAGGACGCTACCGTTTAGAGAAATGAATCACGCGCATCGGGAAAAAGGGGGGGGGGGGGGGGGGAAGGGCACCCAGGTGCAAAGTACTAGGGTCAGAGACAAGGAGGAAAAGTAAAAATAAAAAGATCCCCATCTGCAAGGGTAAGCATTAGTTCTGTAGAACTTGACGCGCTTTAGAGAGAAGAGACCAAGTGTAGGCACAGCGCTGAATAAGTTTCAGCGCCGTAACATCTGTTAAAGACGGTACACTGCCTATGGAGTTCTAACAAACAAAAATTCTTTAATTTCAGCAATTTTATTATTTCATTAGTGCAACAACATTTCAATTTTAACAATCGCATGATGCTATTTGCCTTTAATTTGTTATAGTGAGCACAGGAAAATAAACAGAAAACTAAATGTGAGACATCACTGCTTTTATTTAGTTTTGAGATATCTGCAGACATTTTACAAGCTTATATAGGTGTTTCTCAAGCCTCTAGCATCCACCTCACATTGTACATGCTACAATAACGCTAATAGAACCCTGGCTAAGAGAATATCCGCCGAACGTCACGTCGAGTTTCCTACGGTCCCACTTGGAGAATACTGATGGTACAAACAGTGTTTCTACTGTTTCTTTTTTAAGTAACTGCCAGCTGTCTGAATTCTTTAGCAAAAACGTGGTAGATGTAGTAGCAGCGATGTTCTTCTACACAAACGTTACCTTGATTGAAAGCCCGAGGACACCTATGTCAGGCTGTTTGATACAATAACGACGCAGAAGCAGACAAGACATGACAGGGCGCTGAATTTCAACAGATATATTCGGGTAAAGTACGAATTGCACATGAAAGGACAACAATTAAAGAAAGAAGGGCAGACGTGAGACAACTCTATTTCTTACATACCAAAAACAGCAATATCCTTTTTAATAACTACTAAAGGATAGTAGCACATTCACTCCCACACCACCCGACGCCATAAGATTCAACGAACTTCAGCGCAAGTTTGTCAGATCCGCATAAAATACTTGTGCAATGGAGCCTTGCATTGCGCATTTGTTTTTATTTTTACAATTACTTTATCAGCAATAATATGTGCCGGCAGGTGTAAATTAGTAACGTTCGTCGGAAACACATTGTAATCTCGCAGACGCTGATTAATACAATGGCCTGAATTCACAATATACATCTTCCCAACTAAGAAATGAATTTTATTTACTAGCCTATATCAAGCTTCAGAAAAGATTTCAGATGTTTCATTTGGTTTGGGTTGGGGGAGGTTTAACACCCCGAACCAACTCTACCTAAGAGAGATGCCGATGTTTAATTGTGCAGTCTAAGTTGTTGCCATTATCGCACGAAACCAATAGAATAATATAACTATAGAGTTCCTTTGGGGCTGGAAAGCTAAAGGCGCATTTTTTTTTTTTTTTTTTTTTTTTTTTTGCTGCGGCCTAAACCTTTGTGCAAAATTATGCCCATAGGGGAGGACTACTGGCTTTAATTTTTGTTTAGTTTCTCAGACTACCGTGTCCTACCGTTTTTTTTTTTTTCCTGTTTCCGCTTCCGCTGGTAAAGATTCTGCAACGAAACAAATCGTCAATTTCGAAGAGCGCGTTTTTAGGTCCGTGATCTGCTCACCAAAGCTTTCTTTTATAACTTTATGACAGCAAATTGTTATCTGGGCAGTCTGAAGTCACATAAAAGCAATTGTAAGTTCTACGGTTCGTTTAGTGCTCGAGAGAAGACAGATCTTAAGATGTTGCCCCCCGCACTTATACACGAGCGCTCAAAACAACAGCTGAAGTGATCAGCAAAAACTTGGCATAGATCTTGATGTTTAAAACAGGCACCATCATTTGTCTTTATCAAAGGAGCGCTAACCGTATCATTCCTTTGCTTGCGCACAAAATTCCAAGAAAAGTTTGGTTCCTCCTTAAACTCATGTTCTAGATGTTTTTTCTACTCGGCTTCACTAGAGGCAGCCATCTTTTTAACAGTTTTTCACAATATCTTTGGTACCAGTATTCGCTTTCCGATTTCACGTAGAGTTTGTCATTCTGCTGTTTTTTCTTCAAATATTGTTCCAAATCACCCGAAAACCAGCAAGAAAATCTAGGCTTCTTCGATTTATGGCGTGGTATACAGGTATAAATTTTTTTATTTTCCCCTGTACAGCTGATGTCAGTAACTTAACGCCCATGTTTAAATCCCCGATCTCAAAACTTGTCACCAGTCCTAGGTCTGAAGCTCATTGTACAGCCTAATGCAATCGCCATATGCGTATCTAAATGTTTCTTGCATCCTCTCAGGAGTGATTTTTGTCCAACAGAAAAAGAGGATCGCGCACCGGGCGTACGCCAGAAAGACGCACATTAGATAGAATTAGATGTAAAATGTTTCCAGCGCAGTTCTTCATTGTATTATGTTGACGTAAACCATAAAAATGACTAAAACCAATTAAATAATAGGCTTTTTCCGGAATTGCTGTGGAGTCACTAGTGACCAATCCGCTTGAAGTGAAGATCGAAGTCTCCGTAAATGAAACTTTGTACTTCGAGGAATCGAGTTTTTCCCAATAAGCGAAGAAAGGTCCATAAAAACGTTAGGGTCAGTATTTGGCGGAAATGAGTAACAGACAATGACACAGTGCACTTTTTCACATGTTGTAATCCATACTTCATCGTACGTCTTCAGGTGTGGTCCTCTAAATGTCCTTAGCATAGAACGGCAGGCTACCGAAACCCCACCCCTTGTATTTGATGTTGTCCGAATACACTCTATCGGCTCTAAAGAGAGCATACTCATCCGAGAGAATACCCACTTGAACAAGACGAGTTTATTCGCGTTTCCATCGGGCATATAATGTCACAGTCACATTGGTATGCATTCGCGAAGAGCGCTTTCCTTTTTTTTTTTCGGATCCTTCGTGTTTTGAACTAATTTCCTGCGCCATTTCTGATGTAAACGGCGTAACGTTAAAACACGCCTCGGAAAAACGCTGTATCTCATATGCTCGTTAAAACATTTTTTCATAGTTAGTCTAAGCTTTGGAACGGCTATGGAACGAAAAATGGTCGGGATAACATTAAGAGATAGAAAACGTGCTAAGTGGGTCAGAAAAATAACTCAAGTTACCGACATTCTAGTGGAAATTAGGAAGAAGAAATGGACATGGGCAGGACATGTAGCTCGAAGAGAGGATAACCGATGGTCGCTGAGGGTAACAAACTGGATTCCAAGGGAAGGAAAGCGTAGCAGGGGACGGCAGAAAGTTAGGTGGGCGGATGAGATTAAGAAGTTTGCAGGGGTCAAGTGGATGCAGCTAGCACAGAACCGGGTTAAGTGGAGAAATATGGGAGAGGCCTTCGCCCTGCAGTCGGTATAATCAGACTGCTGCTGCTGCTGCTGCTGCTGCTGCTGCTGCTGCTGCTGCTGCTGCTGCTGCTGCTGCTGCTGCTGCTGCTGCTGCTGCTGCTGCTGCTGCTGCTGCTGCTGCTGCTGCTGCTGCTGCTGCTGCTGCTGCTGCTGCTGCTGCTGCTGCTGCTGCTGCTGCTGCTGCTGCTGCTGCTGCTGCTGCTGCTGCTGCTGCTGCTGCTGCTGCTGCTGCTGCTGCTGCTGCTGCTGCTGCTGCTGCTGCTGCTGCTGCTGCTGCTGCTGCTGCTGCTGCTGCTGCTGCTGCTGCTGCTGCTGCTGCTGCTGCTGCTGCTGCTGCTGCTGCTGCTGCTGCTGCTGCTGCTGCTGCTGCTGCTGCTGCTGCTGCTGCTGCTGCTGCTGCTGCTGCTGCTGCTGCTGCTGCTGCTGCTGCTGCTGCTGCTGCTGCTGCTGCTGCTGCTGCTGCTGCTGCTGCTGCTGCTGCTGCTGCTGCTGCTGCTGCTGCTGCTGCTGCTGCTGCTGCTGCTGCTGCTGCTGCTGCTGCTGCTGCTGCTGCTGCTGCTGCTGCTGCTGCTGCTGCTGCTGCTGCTGCTGCTGCTGCTGCTGCTGCTGCTGCTGCTGCTGCTGCTGCTGCTGCTGCTGCTGCTGCTGCTGCTGCTGCTGCTGCTGCTGCTGCTGCTGCTGCTGCTGCTGCTGCTGCTGCTGCTGCTGCTGCTGCTGCTGCTGCTGCTGCTGCTGCTGCTGCTGCTGCTGCTGCTGCTGCTGCTGCTGCTGCTGCTGCTGCTGCTGCTGCTGCTGCTGCTGCTGCTGCTGCTGCTGCTGCTGCTGCTGCTGCTGCTGCTGCTGCTGCTGCTGCTGCTGCTGCTGCTGCTGCTGCTGCTGCTGCTGCTGCTGCTGCTGCTGCTGCTGCTGCTGCTGCTGCTGCTGCTGCTGCTGCTGCTGCTGCTGCTGCTGCTGCTGCTGCTGCTGCTGCTGCTGCTGCTGCTGCTGCTGCTGCTGCTGCTGCTGCTGCTGCTGCTGCTGCTGCTGCTGCTGCTGCTGCTGCTGCTGCTGCTGCTGCTGCTGCTGCTGCTGCTGCTGCTGCTGCTGCTGCTGCTGCTGCTGCTGCTGCTGCTGCTGCTGCTGCTGCTGCTGCTGCTGCTGCTGCTGCTGCTGCTGCTGCTGCTGCTGCTGCTGCTGCTGCTGCTGCTGCTGCTGCTGCTGCTGCTGCTGCTGCTGCTGCTGCTGCTGCTGCTGCTGCTGCTGCTGCTGCTGCTGCTGCTGCTGCTGCTGCTGCTGCTGCTGCTGCTGCTGCTGCTGCTGCTGCTGCTGCTGCTGCTGCTGCTGCTGCTGCTGCTGCTGCTGCTGCTGCTGCTGCTGCTGCTGCTGCTGCTGCTGCTGCTGCTGCTGCTGCTGCTGCTGCTGCTGCTGCTGCTGCTGCTGCTGCTGCTGCTGCTGCTGCTGCTGCTGCTGCTGCTGCTGCTGCTGCTGCTGCTGCTGCTGCTGCTGCTGCTGCTGCTGCTGCTGCTGCTGCTGCTGCTGCTGCTGCTGCTGCTGCTGCTGCTGCTGCTGCTGCTGCTGCTGCTGCTGCTGCTGCTGCTGCTGCTGCTGCTGCTGCTGCTGCTGCTGCTGCTGCTGCTGCTGCTGCTGCTGCTGCTGCTGCTGCTGCTGCTGCTGCTGCTGCTGCTGCTGCTGCTGCTGCTGCTGCTGCTGCTGCTGCTGCTGCTGCTGCTGCTGCTGCTGCTGCTGCTGCTGCTGCTGCTGCTGCTGCTGCTGCTGCTGCTGCTGCTGCTGCTGCTGCTGCTGCTGCTGCTGCTGCTGCTGCTGCTGCTGCTGCTGCTGCTGCTGCTGCTGCTGCTGCTGCTGCTGCTGCTGCTGCTGCTGCTGCTGCTGCTGCTGCTGCTGCTGCTGCTGCTGCTGCTGCTGCTGCTGCTGCTGCTGCTGCTGCTGCTGCTGCTGCTGCTGCTGCTGCTGCTGCTGCTGCTGCTGATGATGATGATGATGATGATGATGATGATGATGATGATGATGATGATGATGAGTCTAAGCTTTTAATAATAAGGTAAGCTTAAAAATGCATTCTGAATTGAGCGTTAAATGTGTACATATTTTAGGCGTGGTTACCCACCTGCCTACACTGCGAACCGCTAGGCGTGAAACAGGCGTTGATTTTCTAAGACGTAAAGCAGAGCTTCTTTGGCTTAGATAAGATTCCTTTGAGGCCTGACAACAACCGAATGCAAAGTACGCCGTGCGCCCTGTGTTTCAAATGGCGGAAGTAGACAACGGAGCATTAAAAAATGACGGGTGCCGTAGTGAACAGTTGCGCCGTTATTTAAAGTAGAAAAGACTAGTTTTAAAAGTGCGTTGAGATTTGCTGATAAGATAACATCTATTGGAAACGGGCCTCTATCAGGAAACACAAAAAGCAAAATTTTTGGCAGTAAAACGCTCAATATTTCAGCCAATAGGACCGAACAGTAAAAACAAACGGCTGTTACTGCAATTATCGAACGAAAGCCATTTGTTTTAGTTGTTATTTAACACCTAATTTCTTCGGTCTGCTTGGCCTACGAAAGTTTGGTACTTTATTCGTTTCACTCGTATAGTTCCAGGTAATACCAATTTTCAAAACATTTGGTATCTGTAACTTCGATGCAGTTAACTAGGTGTGTCACCGAATCCGTAAATAAACTAATTTTTATTCATTCAAATGAAGTCACCGTTTCTTATTACATGCTCCGTATGTGACCTATTGCAACTGGTGTGCTTAACAAAGTCAGTAAGCCATTTTCCGGTTCTCACGTTAATACTTATGCCGGACTTGCTGAAAATATATGGGAAATTTCTGCACGCACCTGGAACTGGTTCTGGTCGCTGAAGTTTTGAGCGCTTGGTCTTAAGACTATGCGCAGTCGATCCAGGGCTGACTATCAGGTAAGTAACTACAGAATGTCTCACTACGCATTCACATTTGCGAGGGGGCTTGGAAGAGTAAGAAATCTAGACAGCTTTGTAATTGTTTAGAAAACGTTTATACCTCTGTACTCGCAGGTAATAGTGTGTAAGTATTGCCTAGCAACAATGGCGCCATATTTTTGTAGCTGATTGGGAATGCATTCTGGTGATTTAGCGCTGTTCTTTTTAAAGACAATATGAATCAGCGCTATGCTTTGCGTCAAGTGTGCTACGTCGATCACACCGTCGACTCATACACCAGGAATGCAGCCGTTATAGGCTATGAGATCCTTGCAAACAAGGGAAGACCATTCTGCAGCGATTATTTTCGCTGAAGCAACTCATACGGCAAAGGCGGCAGCTGAATGAGGAAGGTATTTCGTCTTTTGGGGCTGTCTAGATTGCAAACTTTAAGCATCAACGCGCACCTTACGAATCAGCTGGCGTTGGTAAAATATAAGGCGAACACCGCTGAACAGCAGCAACCTAATTTTCGGAAGCGTCCTCCAATAATTACCCGGCGGCGTTATCAGCTACATCGACATATTGATGACCATGCACGTGTTCGCTTGGCACGGCACATCTCGTAGCCAGCGATACGCTAAGGTGACGCTTATGCTTCACTATAATCCAGGCATTTTGCCGTCCCTTGCGAGGCTTTTACAAAAGCGCAATAATCTGCGCGTTTGTTTTGGCGATGTTCCGCAGCAAAATCATTCATTCAAATAAGACACCATTTTGTGCTCTCCGTGGTGTAGGCTCCCACAAAGAGCCTAATGTGTATGCGTTTTTACTATGATGTATGAAATTAACAATAGGTCAAAACAAAAAAATGCAAATGTAGGTCTATTATAATGCCGTTTTAAATGTTGTAATACCGGACAACAACTTCGAAACACGTGCTCCACTGGTCTGATGTACACGCACATCACCTTCGATCACCCTCTGAGGCTCGAATTGTCTATCTTGGAACATATCCAGGATATTAAGCGCCCATCGTGTGTGCTATGTATATACATAGGATGATGGCCTTTGCGTAGAATCAATGAACCAAGTTGTCAAAAATATCATCACTGAGCGCGCGGTAGAAGTAGGCGGTAGGATAGTCAGAAATTATATCCGTAAACTAGCTAAGGAGACGAGAGATTTGATTAAGAAAATCCAAGTCTGAAAACTTTCAAGCCAACAGACAAGCTAGAATTATCAAAGAACAAGAACAGAATCGAGATGAAAGCTAATAAATAAGTACAAAGTGACCGGAATAAGGAACTATACCATGGGGAAAATTTAGCATTCTCTAAAGAACGGGGGAAGCCTTTAAGCGGTAACTAGAAAATTGGGTACAGGAAAAAATCAGGTGTATGCCATGAGAGAAGAGGCGGCAGCTTCATGACGAATACGGACAGGGTATTAAAAGTAGCCGAGGAATTCTATACCAGCCAAAGTAGTACAGTAATGAGATAGGCAGTAGTCAAAAGCAGCCAGACGTTCCATCACTGACGAAGAGCTAGGTTAAGATACCATTAGAAACTACGTAAAGGGGGAAAGCAGCTAGGGAAGATCAAGTAACTGCAGATTTATTGAACGATGGTGGGAAGGGGATCGTGCTAGAAAAACTGGCCACCCTGTATACCCAATAGTTGATATCATCGATGATACCGGGTTCTTAGAAGAACGCTAATAATATCTTAATTCATGTGGGGACGCTAAAGACTAGACAAATTACATACCAATAAGCTTGCTATCTTTTACATATAACATGTTTATTAAGAAATTGGATAAAACAGTTAGGGCAATCTTAGACTTCAGTCAATAAAAAAATCAAGCAGATTTCTAGAAAAAGTACTCTACTATCGATCATACCCATACTATAACCAGATGATAGAAAAGTGTTCGGAATATAACCAGCCCTTGTACATAGCATTCATGGATTACGAAAAGTCATTGTACTTAGTATAAACCCCGACAGTCATACAGGCTTTGCGAAATCGGGGTATACACCAGCCGTATCGGAAAGTGCTGAAAGATATATGTAGTAGCTGCACTGCATAGTTCTGCCCAAAAGAGCAAAATTCGCATAAAAACTTCCCATAGAAGTGTTAGGAAGGGAGACACAATATCCCCAGTTTTATTCACTGCTTGCTTAGAGAAAGCATTCAGAGACTAGGAATGGGAGCAGTTAGGGATAAGGGTAGATGGAGAATACCTCAGTAATCTGCGATTCGCTGATGACACTGCGTTGGTAAGTAACTCAGGGGATTAACTGCAAATTATGATTGATAACTTAGACAGTAATAACAGATAGTCTTGATAATTGATATGCAGAAGACTAAGGCAATGTTCAACAGGCTCGGAAGGAACAGCAGTTCACATGAGGTATCGAAGCACTGGAAGTGGTAGGTGAATATGTCTACTTAGCACAGGTACCAACCGCAGATCCAGACCACGAAAAGGAAATAACAAGAATAATAAGATCGGGATAGAGCGGATTTGGTAAGTATTCACATACTATGACTTGCAGCTTACTGGCATAGACCAAGAATAGACCAACACCAATCTGTAACGTAAGCACGATACGGTGGCGCTTCTGTCGCTAGGCTGAGTCGACTTGGGGTGAAAAGCAGGTTTAGCGCTCAGAGGAATATACGGAACCAAGAGATGTTAAAGCGGTTGTCTCATTTCATGGGACACCTATGATGTCGTTATTCAGTACAGAGCAACCATGGGCTTTATACAACGAATCGTTAAAGTATGAGATCTAATTACCGAGGCGAAGCATTTTTAAAACATTGCGCTATCTATGGGGGTGAGAGTTGGAAGGGTGACCCTTAGAAACGTATGTCAACATAACTTACCGCAACATTGTTCTCGCTTCGCAGAGCATCAGCAGAAGTGGTCGGTCATTAAACGTTATCGTGCGTTTTGCAGAAATGTATGCCAAAGTATGCTGCGTCAATGCGGAGGAAATCTACTTTTAAAACCCCTCGTCTAAAATCCGGGTAGAAATGCATTGCGGTAGCGCGGCCTGAACAAAATATACGTTAAGAACGGTTTGCAAAGAAGCTGACACTGCGCTTACGAAAGCAGTTGTATGTTAAGAGCTGTACTCTTTTAAGACCATGAATATACGTAGGTAAAACTATTCGCATCTGACATCTCTGTAAAGCATATTTACAAAAGTATGTGCGGCGCGTTTCCAGACGAACACCATCATCTAAGAGGCGACCCGCCCAAGCGGCATTTCTTTCTTTCTATTTGGTGAACGTCTTGTACAAAGCTCCGGAATCATGTTCCATGGCGAAATTAAAAAAAAAATAAGAAAGAGAGAACTTTATCAGTGCTGGCGACGCGCATGAGCCGCGTAAAGCAGTAATTGATGCCGTCGAGATGGTTCATTGTGCAAATTGAGAGCAATAAAGCACAAAATAGCAGCCGCCACGTCATTCCGCTCTAAAAGCATCGATCGTGGCTAAGTTGAGGCGGTGAGTAATAAAATGCATGCATAAGCAGTTGAGGCGTAATGCATGCATGTGGTGAGCAAGTCTTAAGCATACATTTTAACAGGCTTTATATTCCGACGTTCGTGCACGCGCTGCATGGTCTGCGCTCTAGGGTAAAAAAATAAGGAAGCCGAGGAAACCACACAGAAGGCACAGAGCGATATATCAGAACCTTAGCGATGCCCACGGGGAAAAATAAAGGCACTTAGTCGGAAGGAGGCAGTCATCATAAGGCAAATGCAAACTTGGTCACTCCTCGACCGGGCAGTGCTAAAAGTCCTCCATCCAGACATCTACACGAGTGATATGTGCAGTGTATATCAAGTGGGTCCGGCGGACCAATGGCATATTATGTGGGACTGTGCCAGGTCCCCGACCGAAGCTGTATCCAGGACATATGCGCCAGAACTTGAAAGTGCTATGCAAAATACAGACAAGGACATTCAACTATGGGCTGTCTAGCAGGCCCTGGGTGCGCTCGAAAAGCACAAGCCTCACAACCCACCACAAACAGGCCAAATGAGGTAGTGCAGAGTAGGGCATAACCCCGGATCGACGCTTGGCCAGCGTCACGACGCTTTAACCCGTCGTTTTCCGGCTACTTAATAAAGTTATACATACTTAAGCGACATCGTATTCATATGGATCAAAACTTCCATATGGATCAAAAAAAAAAAAAACTTCCATATGGATCAGCCCATTCAAAGACTATAAAAAGAGGGATAGCTTCCCTTTGTTTGGAGTCGGCCTTGTTATAATCATGTGTACATATGGCAGAGGAAAGCTTTAATAATCCTGTGATGATGGTGATTGTGGCGAGTGTGCGGGTGGCTCGAAAAGAAGTGAAGTGTGGCCGCGTGCGGGGTGTGCCAGTGCGCGTGAGTTTGTTCCGACAAGCGAACGGGTCGGACGTTCCTGGGCGTCGCTGGCGGCGGAGTTCATCGTCCTGGGCCTGGCGTACAAGGCCGGCTCGCCAGCACCTGCCGGGCACCTGGTCCGGGTCTGGTACTGCCCAGTTCCATCGTGCCTGGCCGCCACACTTGTGCTGCCGCACTGGTGCCGCACTTTGCAGTACCCGGGCGTGACGCGGTACCCCGCGGTACACCGCAGTACCCCGGACTGTGAAGCAGACGCCGGACACAGACGCCGGAGCGTGGCCTGTCGCGCTACCGAGTCCTCGGGCGACTGGCGTGAACGGAGCACCGGCGGACTCGCCTGCACCGGCATCTAGTCCACGAGCGGAAAACCAGAAGTAGGACGGTTTTGTGTTGGGACATATCCTATTAGGATAAGCTAGGCTGTATGCATGTCTGTTGCCAGTTACGTTAATTGGTCAAGAAAAGAAAAGCGTCCGTGTGTCTGTGAACCTGCTCTGCTACCTGCCCAGAGCTCCTGAACGGACCTGGGCCCATATATAACATCACAATTTGGCGAGCCTGCCAGGATCCTAGAAATTAGTAGATTCAAGGAACTAATCATTCAGAGAGAGGGCAGAGAGTCGAGGACGGGTTCACACGCATCGCGACGTTTGAGCAAAGATGGAGCTCGAGGCGTTGGTGCTGATGAGTGAGCACCTAGGTATGACGCTTGAAGAATTCCTCGGCTGGTACGAAGAACAGCTTAGCATTGACAAAGAGGAATTAGAAGCAGACTGGGCAGAAACGCGAATGGATGGGCGGCTTACGCCTAATGCCGAACCCAAGCATTTGCATGAGGTTACAGAACTCCGTGAAAGAGAACAGTGGTTGAAGGCGACCGAAAAAACACTATTAGAGCTTCGAAAACGCGTGACAGCGGAGGAGAAAAACGCCTCGTTTCATGGTGTTGGACGTTACATAGATAGAGCTACTGGGTTGGATCAGAGCAGCCCTGACAAAGTGACCCTACTGTTTAATGAAGCACATGGGGCATTACAGGCCGCAGCACCTGCTAGTAGTGTAAGATCACATCTAGAGCATGAGTACAAAGCTGTGAAAGACCTTACGAAGCCTTCAGCGCTACATGTGCTCTGTTTTGACATAGATACAGTTGGACACCGTCCTAATATGTTCACCTCTGTTCTTAACTAAGTTAAGAGCTCCATAAGGACATATGTCTGCATGGAAAGGTGCCTTACTGACTGTCACAGTAATACTGAAAACGTAAGCACCTTGATAAAGGATCACAGGGAAGGACTATGCATCCATGAGAAGGTTGAGAATAAAGTCGTTGTGAGCAGAAATGTGAGCATGCGTGAAGATGAGAAAATGCATAACGAGAGTTTAAGAGTCAAGACTGTGGCTGGCCTAGGTTATATAAGGCTGCTACGAAATGTTGAGCGTGAGAAGCTCGCAAATGGACTGTTGAGCAGCACTGGAAATTCTCCGGAACGTCGAGATGGCTATCTTACTTTAGATACAGCTGCAGCGACTCACACGCCTGGTGAGGATCGCCGCCGGAAAGGTGGGCGACCGAGGCATACCAAGAAAAGTACATATTCTGATGTTTCTAGACTATCTGGAGAACAGGCGGAGGCGAAAGACTGGCCGCAGATCTTCCATGTTCCCAAAGCCGTAAAATCAGTGATGGTTCATCTCAAGAAGAATGTTGGTGGCCGGAAAGAACACCCCCTACGAGAAGCAAGCTGTGCGAGAAAGTGCAGAAGTGCGCGAAGAACCTCGACGTGCAAAGCTCATTTCCGCAAGCACATTCGGTTTAAGCCAAGGACGGAAATGAAACCACATGCCATAAAACAGTGGCATCGTACTCACTGCCGGAAAAAAGCAGCTTGTGAAATAACGGAGGATGTTGCGTCTTAGAATTATCGAGAAGTCGAAATCTCTCTACCATGCGCCAATTGTGTTTGTTAAGATGTCAGACAACGCATACGATTGTACAGTAACTTCCGGGAGTTCAATAACGTCCAGAAGTCTGACTGTGGGTTCATTCCGCGCATTGATGCCGTCTTCATCCTTGCAGGACAGAAAACGTTTTTCTCCAAGTTCAATTTTACGAAGGGTACGTCATTGGAAGGTCACTATGGTTGCTGGAAGCAGGAAAAAAAAAAAACGGATTTTTCCAGTATTTCTGGACTGTACCACTTTCGATATATGCCTTTTGGCATCAAAACACCACCACCACCTAGAAAGGGCTCGCACAAAACAAGACATACTACGGCCGCAAGAGTCGGCCGGGGAAGCTACAGCCTGGAGAGAAAGTGCTCATCTTCCTGCTGGCCTATTCAAACAAACTATTCATGTAATGGCGAGGTCCATTTGAAGTTGTGGGCGTGAGAAACGAGGTTAACTACCTCACTGACTTGGGAGGTGCAAAGGAACAATTCCACATCAACATGCTGAAAAAATATGAGAAACTGCGTACCAGTTTCCCCACCGTGACTGTCGCCGCTGTAGAAGGAAACATGTCAAACACACATCCCATCTGTCGCAAGAAATGTGACTACAGTGACTGTATCCCGCTATTAAGTTTGTGCCACGCAAGGACTACCATTGATGCTTAGGTGTCGCAAACTATGGGAACTCGCTTCCATATGAAGTGCGAAAGAGTATGTCAAGGAAACTGACAATGTGGGCGCTGACTACGTAAGCCGTGTGTGAACTTGAGCCTGCATTCTGCAGCCTTGTATTTCTTGTGTTAGTGTTTAAGTCCTGTGTCTATGTTACATGAGCAGCGTGTGAAAGGTGTGGGAGTGTGTTTCTGGTGTCCGAACAAAAATTTAAAAAAAACGAACTCGTGTGTTGCATTGTGAAGTTTTGTGTGCTTCTGATTTGGGTTTATTATTGTTGTAGTTTGTTCTCTCCCCGCCACGTTTTCCCCCTCCCCGGCGCCAGAACAGTTGCAAGAAACTGTCTTGAAACGGGGGGAGGTTGTGATGATGGTGATTGTGGCGAGTGTGCGGGTGGCTCGAAAGGAAGTGAAGTGTGGCCGCGTGCGGGGCGTGCCAGTGCGCGTGAGTTTGTTCCGACAAGCGAACGGGTCGGACGTTCCTGGGCGTCGCTGGCGGCGGAGTTCATCGTCCTGGGCCTGGCGTACAAGGCCGGCTCGCCAGCACCTGCCGGGCACCTGGTCCGGGTCTGGTACTGCCCAGCTCCATCGTGCCTGGCCGCCACACTTGTGCTGCCGCACTGGTGCCGCACTTTGCAGTACCGGGGCGTGACGCGGTACCCCGCGGTACACCGCAGTACCCCGGACTGTGAAGCAGACGCCGGACACAGACGCCGGAGCGTGGCCTGTCGCGCTACCGAGTCCTCGGGCGACTGGCGTGAACGGAGCACCGGCGGACTCGCCTGCACCGGCATCTAGTCCACGAGCGGAAAACCAGAAGTAGGACGGTTTTGTGTTGGGACATATCCTATTAGGATAAGCTAGGCTGTATGCATGTCTGTTGCCAGTTACGTTAATTGGTCAAGAAAAGAAAAGCGTCCGTGTGTCTGTGAACCTGCTCTGCTACCTGCCCAGAGCTCCTGAACGGACCTGGGCCCATATATAACATCACAAATCCATTACAAAGACTTGATGCGGCTGGTTTCCCGGGTATGATTATATGTGGGGTGGCAGAGTCTTTGCTTCAAAAAATGAAAGGGCAAAAAAGATCGCCAGATATGTTGAGGAATAAACGACCACAAGTGATCCCCTATATACTTAAGTGACAAAATAGTTGACTGGCATATTTGCCCGTTCACGACTTTGCGCTCACCCACCTGATTCAAAATAAGTGTATGCCTCCAGGGACTCGTATGCCTGGACGGTCTCTGCACGGAAGCGACTTGGAGAAAAAAAATCAACGAAACTACAATGCTTGCATTGCAAATGTTGCAAGAGCGCCCGCGCCAGTCCGGAGGACTTTCAAATGTGTTTCAGATTTTGCAAATGGGTCCGGGTGCACAATGCAGTCGATATACAGCATTTCATTGTCGCATTGTTTATCCGATTGCGACGAGATTTTCACTTAGTTCTGCATTGCTGCAGCGCACAGTACACTGTCTTGCAAGTACTGCAAGTCTTACGATTCAAGGGACTATTCACAGCAAATAACGTTGGTTCATAACACGATATACTGACCGCGCTGCAATGCGCCATTTCCTTTCAGTTCATATTGTCGCATGACGTTTGGCAATTTGACAACTGCTTTTTAATTTTATGTTTGTCTAGAATTTATCTCTTCAGCGACAGTATTATCTATCTAATTTATCCCATGCGGCAGCATATCAGAATGTTGGCAAATCTGCGCGATTTGCTACACTAAGTGAGCCTTTTTGGGGTGTCCGGGCCACAACACAGATTATTATTGGAGTTTAAAAAGTAGATTGCCTCCGCAATGAGTCAGCATACTTTGTCATACATTTCTGCAAAGCTGTCTATAACGTTTAGCGACCGACCACTTCTGCTGATGCTCTGCGAAACGAGAAAAATGTTACGGCAAGTTGCGTTTACATGCGTTTCTAAGGGTCGCCCTCCCAACTCTCACCCCCATAGGTTTCGCTGTTTCAAAAATACTTCACCTCGGTAAGGGGATTTCACATTTTCATGATCTGTTCAAGGGAAGGAAAGCGTAGCAATTAAAGGCTGAAGAATGTTAGGTGGGCGGATGAGGTTAAGAAGTTCGCAGGGGTCAAGTGGATGCAGCTAGCCCAGAACCGGGTTAAGTGTAGAAATACGGGAGAGGCTTTCGACCTGCAGAGCGCATAGTCAGGCTGATGATGATGATGCTGATGATCTGTTCTACGATATTCATAGTTGCTTTGTACCGAATAACCACATCATAGGTTTGGCGCAAAATGAGAAAAGTGCTTTTGAATATTTCGGTTCCATGTATTGCTATGAGGCGCTAACAATTCTATTCACCCCAATCGGCTGTGGCACAGCGAGCGCCCTCTTTGTTTGTAAACACGGTGTTGGTCTATACAACAGTCGCATCTTACCTGTACTCGCCTATGGGGCTGAAACGTGGAGTCGAAAGAAAATGGTTCTGCCTAAGTTGAGGACAACGCAGAAGGCTATGAAATGAAAATGGTAGGTGTAACGTTAAGAGGTAGTTCATCGAATACTAGTGGAAATCAGAAAGACGAAGTGGTTTGGTTGGGTTTGTGGATTTTAACCTTCCCAAGCAACTCAGGCTATGACAGATGCCGTAGTGGAGGACTCTGGAAATTTCGACATCCTGGGGTTCTTTAACGTGCACTGACATCGCACAGCACACAGCGCCTTGCATTTCGCCTCCATTGAAAAGCGGCCGCCGAGGCCGGGATTCGATCCCGCGTCCTTGGGAACAGTAGTAGAGCGGGCATGGGCAGAGCATGTAATGTTTAGATAGGGCAACCGATGGTCGCTTAGCGTAACAAATTAGATTTCATGGGAAGGAGAGTGTAGGGTGTGGCGGCAGAAAGTGATATGAACGGATGAGATTAAGAGGTTTTCTGGGGTCAAGTGGATGCAGCTAGCACTAGTCTGGGTTAATTGGAGGAGCATTGGAGAGGCCTTCGCTTCTCAATATATATATATATATATATATGGTTTGGTTTGGTTGGTGGGGTTTAACGTCCCAAAGCGACTCAGGCTATGAGAGACGCCGTAGTGAAGGACTCCGGAAATTTCGACCACCTGGGGTTCTTTAACGTGCACTGACATCGCACAGCACACGGACACCTTGCTTTTCGCCTCCATCGAAAAGCGGCCGCCGGGGCCGGGATTCGATCCCGCGTCCTTAGGAACAGTAGTCGAGCGCCGTAACCACTGCGCCACCCCGGATATATATATATATAAGTTGCGAGAACATAACGTACTAGACTGCTAAATAAGTATATAGCGAAGTATACGCTTCATTAAAGGAAACATTTTTTATTTTTCATTTCACTCGACGTGTCGATCGGAGACCGATCTTTTTCAAGAGATCGGTCTCCGATCGAAACGTCGAGTGAAATGAAAAATAAAAAATGTTTTCTTTAATGAAGCGTATACTTCGCTATATATATATATATATATATATATATATATATATATATATATATATATATATATATATATATATATATATATATATATATATAGGTAATTATTAAGGAACACTACGGATTGTCCTGAATAGAACAGCGTTAAACTTTCTACAGAAGTAAATAAATGCCTACATGTCACTCATTTGAGACAATTTGGCATTAAATTTATATGACAATAAACAAATTTCGTACAGCTTACAATCCAGTTTACTTTTAAGTTGCATGGTACAATGCGTGCTTTTTTTTGCGGTTTACTGCCAGCAAAAGTATATTTTAACATTGCTTAAGAACGCAAACAAGGCATTTTTAAGGAGACAAAATCTGTCACATAGCGTTAAAAACGTATTTAGCTGACAATATTCGGTAGTTTTGCAATGATATTCAATTACGCCATTTTGCATGGTAAGATCATGCTAAGTTTTTTGACATTCCATACCCGGAAAAGTGGTACTAGACTGAGATAAGGAAACATAAGGACAATTAGTAGGAAGGAAGGAAGGCATATGTTAACCAGTAACCTTGTTTTACTGGCTACATGAGATTGGAAGGAAGAATGAGGAGGTGGAAACTGTAAAGAAGAAAGGGCTGATAAGGAAGCGGAGGAGGAAGATGAGGAGGAAATGCAGGGAGTGCAACCGTAAAATTTGCTGCCCCGCTCTGGGGGAAAGGGGTGAGTTGAATACAAGTTGTTGGTAAGAGGATGATCAAGGTATCCCCCGAGCCAATCTGCTTCAGGTAGCTAAACATTGTTTTATGAATCTTGGCGGCAGTCGCTTCTTATAGGTTCGCAGGACAACTCTAAAGACTGTCCAGAGCACAACGCAGGGTATATTTGCCATGTAGCGATTTTAATGATAAAATATATTATGCAGAAAGAAAGGCCAATTTACCGCGCTGTGAGAGTGTAAATATATCAGAGCGTGTCTTTCGGTCTCCGTGTTACGTATTATATTATTTTTATGAAAAAAAAATCTATAGTGATTTTAAACAGTCTGTGCAATGTATGGCTTATTATTGGCATATTAATGGCTACGATTTGAGATAACAGAGGCTATGTAATGGGTCAATGCTTTGCTCGTTTTGTAATACGTATTGACACATTCAATTCTTCTGGACAATGAGCAGAATGGGCCACTGAATATAAATTTAAACCTACACTCGTCCAGCCGCCAATCTCGTACTCGTCCAGCAATTCAGTCGGCATTCGGGCTTCTGTTACATATCTAACCTCACTTTTTTTCACATTGAAGACAAAATTATTCGCAAACCCTACCTTAGACATTTGGTCTACCTTGTCTTCGCCCTTGTTTGCATTCGGCCACCAACTTCCACCTAGAATAACGCCTTACGACAGTGCGGGCTTTTTTAGTAGGTGATTTCTTCTTACCACACATCTTTTGAAAGCTTAATGAACAGGCAACTAATTAAATTTCAAACCTGTTCTCTACCACGTGTGGAGCAGAATAAAAATAGCAGTGTGCACAAAGTTACCTCGATGCACCCAGTGACTTCGCATTATGACTAGATTTGCTTTTTCCGCTCTCAATTTGTAAAAGGGTCGCATTTGGTTCAGGAATAATTGGCCCGCAGGAAAGAAACAGCAGTATCTGTCACACTTGTTCTGTGGACACCTGACCCGCACCGTAATGGAAGGAAGGAAGGTGGGAGTGAAAGCCGAAGAAAAGGGGATGCTGTAGCGGAGGATTCCGGACTAATTTCAACCACCTGGGCGTCATTAACTTGCATTGACATCGCACAGCACAGGGACGCCTCTTCGTTTTGCCTCCATCGAAACATAGCCGCCGGCGGTCGGGATGGGTCGTGTAAAGGACAGACATTACGGGCAGACGGTAGATTTGAACTCGCTGGTTGAGGCTTGACTGGATTTTATGGATGTATAATCTTTTACGGCAGAATAACAGGCTAAGATTATGTTGGCACGATTTACAAGCTTGGAGTGTGCGCTTCCAAATGGCAGTGAATTATTTTTGGTTCTTGGATTACTCGACCAGCAAATTTATTGAGACATTCCGCTTCGCAACGCTTCCGCTCCACAGGTTATCCAAGCCGTATGATTACGGCAGCATTTGAATGCTTGTTGCAGATGCTAAAAGGGTGCAAAAGAATGAGAATAATAATGAAAAACCGTTGCAGGGGATGCCTCACATTCGCCGTGTTTTTCACATATAAAAAAAAGTAGCGAACCGGTTTGGTGCCGGAAATGCCCTCTCGGCAGTGATTAAGTTGAGTAGACTATGCCTTTTGGCGTCTACATAAAAGCGAACCAAGTCTCAGTGTATGAACCAGGAAATAAAGTTCGCCAAATGTGCTCAGGTCTTGTGAAAAGAAATTTCTCCCACATGCGGCAGATTTTACATCCGGCAGACTGGTGGATGTTTCAACGAACGGGCCCGCGAACATAACTTGGCATTAAAGCTCAGCGCTGGAGGACATCAAGCATCCCGTTGTAAGAACTGTGAAGCCAAGGGCAAAGGAAAGAACAAAGTATCTTGCGCTCGAATTTGGCGCAAAACCACTTTTTGTTTAAATCAAGCGAAGACACAAAGGGAGGGGTTCAAGCTCTTCACATTTTAAAAAGAGGATAGATATGAGTCAGGACTCTGTCTATTTTGCTTTCCTCGAATGAAAGCGCATTTTTTGAAGGCAATTTGTGAATTTTCTGCTGTCTTCCATGCCCCAATCTTAGTTGTGAACTCTTTCTCAGGTTTGGAAATGCTGTTTGTTACACGGTTTTATGTTGATTTTTACAACTGTTCCTTGTTATTTCTATCCGTTCGTTGTTTTATATGCGTTTTCGTAATTTTAACTTTCACCTCGATAAATATTACTTGTTTCTCGATGTTTTCCATTGTTGTCTTACATTAAATGTTTCTTGTCTGCTGTTAATGTTCTCAGCTCCGTTAATACCGTCACACCAGGATTGTTTTTTCACACAGCTACACGATGTTTTAAAGCCTTAGCATTGTATTTGACACTTTGTCAAGAAATCGGCGAACATTTTTATCAAGTCGTCGCGGCGCGAGGGCCGTGCGGCGCCGAATGGTTTGTTCCACAAAGTTCGAGAAAAAGCCTCCTCCCCCGCGCGAGAGAGCGCGTAGCTTTGTAGGCGTCGCCGTCGCCCTCTTTCTCATCACCTGGCGATGAAGCTGACTCATCAGTCTGGAATATGCCAGAAAACTCCAGCGCATTCTATGGGAGCTAGCCAATGACGACGCGCGGCTCGACGGGAGGAGAAGGGAGCGCTCTAACCAGGGAAGCTAAGTGTGTGTGCGCGCTAGCCTTAGCGCGCCTTAACAGACACACGGGGCGCGCCCTATTTATTGAGGCCGCGCCGCTTGTGTAGTCAGTCAGTCAGTCAGTCAGTCAGTGTTTGCAACGTTTCCGCTGGTGCTTCGACTGGACTCCCGGGGATCACCCGCTGCTGGCAAGCCCTCGGACCTACGAGGGAGCGGCGCTCGTCTTGCATGGCGGCCACATCGTGACTCTCGAGGCGTCGGGCTGCAACAGTTCCCGGTGAACAATTTGGTGTTTGTTTTTGTGACTCTCTCGTGGTTTGATCTGTTGTAAAAAAAACCAGCGTCTCCAGTGCGAAACCAGTAAGATTTTCGCGCTGGTTTTGCACTGGATCTGCTGGGCACGCTGGAGGTCTGCGATATTCACTGGAACAGTAACGGGAAGACACTGGCTGCACTGGCGCGATGGGAAAAAAACGCTAAAATTAGACTTTTGACGCTGGGTGTGTCGCTGGCATCAGCGGTGCACTGGGAGAAGCGCAGTATGTGCGCTGGGGCCGCACTGGTCCCAGTGCCCCAGTATAGCCGGTGCGGCCTGCGGCGTTAGCCGGAGTAGCATCCCTCAGGGGCCAACAGGGCAACAGCGTACTTTTAATCGACCATCGGGGGGCATATGAAAAATATGGTTCAAGCAAGCGCTTTTTGCTGCGAAGTCGTTGCGCATTTGTAAGAAAACAAAGGAGGTATCTTTTTTCCTAGTGTTTCCATGTTTCGATAGGTCGTTCGAGCGTTTTGAGAGAGACAACGACCGCCGCGCCTCGATCTCATGACACACTGACGATTAACGCACAACTAAAGCTGGAATTGAATAATGTGGGCTACCATGCATAACCAACTTGACAGCTGATCTTAAGGGCACTTTAACACAATGATTACTGCCAAAATGTTCAATGCGGGCTCAATCGCAGGCGAGCGTAGCCTGCACCACGGCCCAGTATAAACAGCACAAAGAAGAACTAAAACCAGGAAGAGAGTAGTTTACCGAGCGATGGGCCCATGAGAGAAAAAGCAACAACATACAGCGCTTGTAATACATAATATTTGGCGTGTTTCTCAAGCTTTCGCGCTCCTTCTTACTCTACGTATCAAGCAGCCGAGCCCTCGGCCATCGCAATGCTTCCCGCAATGTTTACATACAAATAAGGTTTAGATACACGCATTTAGGGTCATCGCTGCGGCGCTTGCCGGTATTGAAGCTCGATTGCACTTTTTTCTTTGAAGGCTTCTACTAAAGCTCCGTGTTCAGCGAAAATTACGCCCACGGTAGCAGAGCACCACCCAAGAGCCGGCGTTGGTAAATTTGCCAGCGATGTTAAACTTCACACGTCAAAATGATTCCAATGCACGAAATAGCGCGCATAGGCACCCAGAACATTAGTTGCAAGTCGTGAGAGCAGACAGCAAGCTAAAATGATCAAGAAGTTGCAATTGTTAGAGCGGTAGTAATGGCCTGGAGACTGCGAAACATGGTCCCAACCTTGTAAATGCGGATCATGACATAAAATGCACAAATATTTCAAGGAAATCCAGTTCTCGGCGTGGCCGCGTGGTTATCGTGCTGAGCTTGAGATTAATATGTGCTAGGGACTTCGCTCGAGGCGCGGTTGGTGCACTCATTTTTTTTGTTTGTTTTTTTTTACTTTTCTTTGGTCTTTTTAAGTACCTAGCTTCTTTCGTTACTTTTTAATTTTCATCCCACGCCTTTTTTTCTCCGTGCGAACAGTGCCGCCAGCGCGGAGCGTCCCGGTATGCCGCATCCCAGTGCGCCGTTTCCAGTGTCATACTGGGACCTTAATCAGGTATGGTGCCGGGGAGCTGGCACCCAGTGGCACTGGTTTTTGCAATAGGGGTTGTGTTATTTATTACCTCTCTTGCTGTATGTTTCGCTATTGCTTTTCTGTGAACATCTCGTCTGTGCAATTTTAGTGTTTTAGTATTCCTCTGTATCGTCTCTTGCTGCCCTATTGCAAAAACCAGTGCCACTGGGAGCCAGCGCCCCAGCGCCATACCTGATTATGGTCCCAGTATGACGCTGGACACTGGGCGCACTGGGACGCGGCATACTGGGACGTTCCGCGCTGGCGGCACTGTTCGCCCGGAAAAAAAAGGCGTGGGATAAAAATTAAACAAGTAAAAAGGAACGAAACAAGTTAGGTACATAAAAAAACCTAAAAAAAAAAGAAAAAAAATTAATGCACCAAGCGTGCCTCGAACTAAGTCCCTAGGTACATACCAATCACTAGCTCAGCACGCTGACCACTCGGCCACGCTGAGAACTGGATTTTCTATAAATATTTTTGCATTTTTTGTCATGACCCGCATTTAAAAGGTTGGGACTTCATGTTTCGCAGTCTACAGACCATTGCTACCGCTCTAACAATTGCAACTTCTTGATCATTTTAGCTTGCTGTCTGCTCTCACGACTTGCAACTAATGTTCTGGGTGCCTATGCGCGCTATTTCGTGCATTGGAATCATTTTGACGTGTGAAGTTTAACATCGCTGGCAAATTTACCAACGCCGCCTCTTGGGTTGTGCTCTGCTACCGTGGGCGTAATTTTCGCTGAACACGGAGCTTTAGTAGAAGCCTTCAAGGAAAAACGTGCGACCAAGCTTCAATACCGGCAAGCGCCGCAGCGATGACCCTAATTGCGTGTAACTAAACCTTATTTGTATGCAAACATTGCGGGAAGCGTTGCGATGACCGAGGGCTCGGCTGCTTGATACGCAGAGTAAGAAGGAGCGCAAAAGCTTGAGAAACACGCCAAATATTATGTATTACAAGCGCTGTATGTTGTTGCTTTTTCTCTCATGGACCCATCGCTCGGTAAACTACTCACTTCCTCGTTTTAGTTTTTCTTTCCGCTGTTTATACTGGGCCGTGGTGCAGGCTACGCTCGCCTGCGATTGAGCCCGCATTGAACATTTTGGCAGTAATCATTGTGTTAGAGTGTCCTTAAGATCAGCTGTGAAGTTGGTTATGCATGGTAGCCCACATTATTCAATTCCAGCTTTAGTAGTGCGTTAATCGTCAGTCTGTCATGAGATCGGGGCGCGGCGATCGTTGTCGCTCTCGAAACGCTCGAAACGACCTATCGAAACATGGAAACTGTAGAAAAAAGATACTGCCTTTGTTTTCTTACAAATGCGCAACGACTAGCAGTAAAAAGCGCTTGCTTGAACCATATTTTTCATATCCCCCTGATAGTCGATTGAAAGTACGCTGTTGCCCTGTCGGCCCCTAAGGGATGCTACTCCGGCTGACGCCGCAGGACGCACCGGCTATACTGGGGCACTGGGACCAGTGCGGCCCCAGCGCACATACAGCGCTTCTCCCAGTGCATCGCGGATGCCAGCGACACACCCAGCGTCAAAAGTCTAATCCCAGCGTTTCTCTCCCATCGCACCAGTGCAGCCAGTGTCTTCCCGTTACTGCTCCAGTGAATATCGCAGACCTCCAGCGTGCCCAGCAGATCCAGTGCAAAATAGCGCGAAAATCTTACTGGTTTCGCACTGGAGACGCTGGTTTTTGCAATAGGGTGTGTATAAAGTTTGTTTTGTTTGTTACTTCTGACTCCGAACCTTACTCTGGCTTGAACCGGCGACAGCTGGGCACCAAACGCGCACCCCTTTCTGTCACTACAAGACAGTTGAATTCCGGCTGTGCTTGCCACGCAGGTCGAGGGCATCTCCTTTGCGACCGGAACAGCTACCCCCCCCCCCCTCACTCTAAGGGTGTCTGGGAGTGTGCGCACCGCTAAGGGTGTATCGTTAACATTACCTTCTAATTATTAATGGGTGACACACTTTCATCTGCATTCTCTCTGATCAATACTCTGTCTGATTGTAGTCATTTTTTATTTCACTTGAAGCTTCTTGGTACTTTATGTTTGAGTGCTCTGCTTTCCTTCTGGCCTTAGGTAAGGTTGAGATGTTCACCCATAAAGTTAAAGAAATTTGCGATAGCATTTTTTTCTATATCGTTTATCACTTTTTGTGTAAATGATAGCAATGGTGGCGCACCTCGTTTCCTCACATATATAGCATATGCTTTCGGTCATGGTTAAACGTTTGGTAGTCTGCGACTGTCTTGTCGTTTTTTCTTCCTACCTCTCTTGTCCTGTTTTATTCTGCAATAAACCAGCTAGCTGGTAAATATATTGTAATATATATTGTAGGCAAGTATGAAAAAACTGATGCTCCAGAAACCGAGCTGCGACGGTGCATTGCGCTGTCCGGCCGCCTTGAGTTGCAGTGAGGGCGAGTGAAATATGTTGCGGCATGGTGGTCTCAATGTGTCATGATGCACGTGTGGTCGGAAATTCGACAGCAGCTACGGTCGGAGAGCCTCATCGAGTTTACAAGATGCGAGGACCGCTACAGCTCATGAAGAAGTGGAAAATAATATTCAGAGTGGCTTGACGCAAAATGGGAGCAGAAGGTGTCATTGCTCCTCATAAGTACCGATGACCTCTCACGTTCACATTAGTGCCAGTTCAATGCAAGGAGTAAAACGCCTATGGACAGTTTTGTAAACAGAAGGAATCGACATATTTACTAAGTGCCTCCAACACTGGCGGCAGCATGGGCTCATGTCCTAGGACAATGCTTGAAGTCTCAATGTATCAACTAATTTTAGCTTCTGGCTGTACTGCCAACCTTTTTCGAATAGCCGCGTTATGACCACCTATCGTTATGACCACGTCAGCTTATGTTTCTACCATTTTGTGCAGGCTTGAGTTGTCTGTAGCGCGAAAAGCAGCGCTGTGTGTGTGTGTGTGTGTGTGTGTGTGTGTGTGTGTGTGTGTGTGTGTGTGTGTGTGTGTGTGTGTGTGTGTGTGTGTGTGTGTGTGTGTGTGTGTGTGTGTGTGTGTGTGTGTGTGTGTGTGTGTGTGTGTGTGTGTGTGTGTGTGTGTGTGTGTGTGTGTGTGTGTGTGTGTCTACGTGCGTGCCGCGTGTATGCTTATGTGTGCTATTATATATGTGACATCTACGCACACACATCTCGGATACCTTTAGCGTTTCTCACGGCATAAACTTAGGTGACGCCGCTTGAGCGTATCCCTTAGTGTTGAAACACTACAATGCTGAGCAATAAAGGGGATCATTTTTGGCCGTAATAAAAGCTGATTAATGCACAGGTGATTCAACGTTATATGATTACAGCGTATCGTCATAACCTGCTCTGGAGTGCTTATATTTGTTTTCTGAAAAAAAAAAAAGCAAATTGAGAGTCTGCATGCTTACCTGAGCAAACGTTTACATGAAACAGATCTCATGTGCTATCCAAATAAGGCATAGTTAACTTCATTTAAAAAGCTGCCACTTATTTTAATTGCTTTTTATATCATAGGAAGGCTCATTTCATTAAATTTGAAGTGAATTCACAGTGCTAGAGAAATACACTGTGTTTAGGGCCGACGTTTAAGGTAGTCAATGGTGAACCTTCGCTGTTGCTCGCACAGCCACTTCATATGCATCGCTCTCCTGAACACCTTCTCTTCGAGCAGATGAGCCTCTTGCGTTATCAGACCGCCACTGCTGCGCTGCGAAACAACGGCATGAGTCGATGATTTTTCTATGAGGGCAGAACTATTGCAACGGGAGGACAGCTCGTTCTCTCGTGCAGCTGTAAATTTGCGTCATGCTTATTAATGCTGTAAAAGGCTACGTAATTAAAAAGTACATTTATAACGTCGTTCTAGATCTTTCTGCAATTAAAACAAGATGTCTCCGCGTACTAGAATACCCAAAGTAATTGGCTACCAAAATGCAGGGATATAACAGCTGACTACACTCCCCATCAAATACGCCATGATTTTATGCGCTCGCCTCAACCTGGTCCCAAACATGGCGCAAAACGTCTTCCATTTACGGAAATAGGCAACACATTCTTAACCGAAAAGCAGCGCATCCTTTACGTCACGAAACATATTTGTGATATCATTGTATTACGTGTATGCATGACGCATCTCATACTATACAACGCCAGCCAATCAGATTTCAGGAAGTGTCTCTTGACGGCCAAAAAAGTACACTCCTTCCTATTGTTAATACCAGCATAAGTGCATTCCTCCCAACCACCAATGCCTTCTTTTTACCGACACAATTAGTTATATCCAGGCGGTAACAATAGCTCTGTTAAACATCCCTTTTCAAGGTCACATCATTTTGACGTCATCTCATAAAGCGACGTCGAGAGCTCAAAAATTCGTGCCACAAATTTGAAATACGGGGTTATTCTGGGAACTAATAGGAGAAACAATGTGGCGCTGAACAGCGGCCATGCGCGTCGAGAATAGGGCCCCAGATCTCAAGTAGCTGACGTCGCGATGATGCCGTCAAAAAAAATTTTCCAAAAGAATATCCTCAAGCTTCGCGTAATAAGTTCTAGCAAACTTTTTAATGCTGTAGCAGAGAAGCTACGAACAACGCAGAGGGGCCAATAACTCAATATCATCAAAACGCGCATGTCCGCGCATGCGTGACCAGAGGTATCGGAAGGGAATTTATGGACAATAATAAGAAGGGTGAAAAGGTTTAAGCCGGCCCCCTAATTTCATAAAAGTCGCCCTGGGCGTTTATACTCGAACTTAGAGATATTTAAAATGTGCTTGAAAACGAATTCAACGCTATATTCGAAACAGGTATGAAACTTACGAAATTGAAAATTTGAACTGTTAGTCCATTTCAGGAAAGCGGAGGGGAAATGATCGCAAATACCGGGCCGACCGCGATATTACCTAAGGTTGCACACATAATGGAGAAGTAAAGCACCTTTGTAATGCAAACATTTTGCATAAAATATTCTTCGAATAACAGGACGTATTACGTGCTCACAAAAAAATGAAGCCAAATTTACTAACATAGTTCTCTGTTTATACAATCAAATAAATAGCAAACATTATTGCAGTCTTAGCTCTATCGTTAGAAATAAAAAAGACATTTGACATGGTATACAATGGGGTTTATTAGTAAAGAACTATACTATGTTTGAGATGCTGTTCTTGCCATTTATTTCTGAATTTTTTTATGACCGACGGCAGTTCGATAAACTATACAATAGGTACAGCGAAATTCAGATAATAAATTATGGCGTACCAGAAGGAAGCCCGCTAGAATAATACCTTAAAACATATGTATTCCTATCTTGGCCTGCTGCAGCTGAAATCTAAAATTGTTCAGTACTCAGACCCCACTGCATCTGCAGTTCTAATTCAGTACTTTCACATGGAAATGCATAAGCTTGCGAGAGAGCGTACCAGTGGTTGTAGATTCGTTCAATCACAATTCAGTTTTCATAAATTTTCAAACAACGATACTAAGTGCTTCAGGAACCCTCATGAGAAGCCTTCGTTAAAAAGGAACTTATATCTTCAGACCTCCAATTGTAAGAACAACGTAACGGACGTTTGCCGAAAGCTGAGGACTGTCGTGGCCATTATCCGAGTAAAACATCCCGTGAACAATCGAAGAGTTTGTTATATAAAAAGCGCTAGTGGAATTGATAAGTTTATAAGCGCTAGCTGCATCCCGTTACACGGTACACGTTCTGACGATAAGAACAAACTATGTTATCCGCGTATTTAAAGAATATTGTAAACAGCTTATAAGCGATGGAACAGAATGTGATCAAGGAGACACATAGGAAAATACGGCATTCTAGAGATACTTCCAGCGCACGAGGTGACCCGTTGTTACTATTCAAGCGTTTTTAATTAATTGGTAAGAAATGCGTCGTTAAAGAAACTGGGAAAGATGCTGAACCGGTAGTCTTTACTAAATATAAAAATGAAGCCAGAAGTTTCTCCGTGTAATGAACTGGCTCTTCAACTGTATGGTTTAAACTCACAAACTAAAATTCTGGAAGATGTAAGGAAATGGCGTTTAACCTTGTTTTTTTTTTTTAGATGAGTTTTTATGTGTGGGGGGCGGGCATTTTTGTTTGTTTGCTAATA
Source organism: Amblyomma maculatum (assembly GCF_055883805.1). Lineage (NCBI taxonomy): Eukaryota > Metazoa > Arthropoda > Arachnida > Ixodida > Ixodidae > Amblyomma > Amblyomma maculatum. The sequence goes on along the minus strand of NC_139346.1, from coordinate 58,681,683 downwards.
GGAAAACTTGATGTGTCTTATGTTTTCCCGCTTTCTGATAACGTATATATGATATATAAATTTTTTGATGATTTAATTCCTCTAAAAGATGTAACACAGGCTACCTGCTCTTCTAACATCCCCTGGGAGCTGAGATCACAATTTTCTGTATTTTTGTCTGGAAGTAAATAGGGGTCGATTCATAGGGCAATTCATTTATGAATCGCGTAGAGGAGCGGGTCAGAAATGGGTACTTTAATATGACCTTTGGTTTTAGATATCCAGTTCATTAATGTATTAGGGTCTTGCAAAAGTTGGTTTCCGTTTTTAAAGCTCCAATTACTTTTAAAGAAATTAAATGGGCACTGCAGCTCTACGTTTAGGCGCATACAAGGTAGGGTTATGGCAGCTGTCAGCTAGCCCCCATGGGAGATCCTTGTTTACCGTCATGAAATTCGCTATGCTCCTTATTCTCTTTATTTATGACTCCGCAACGTACTGCGAAAGAAATTAAGGGGTCACTTAATGTCAGCCTTTAGGGCACTGCAAGGAAGCGTTAATTCCTGCTGTCGGCTGCCTCCCCTTACGATTGCTGCTTTGAATTCACGCCATTTTCTACTCATTTATTTATTAACCTCCTGATTTGTGACTTCATAGCTCCACTTACTGTTAAAGAAACAAGAGTGCACTTAAGGAGGATCTTTAGAGTATTACAACGTAGGGCTAATGAATATTGTCGGCTGCCTCAACATGCGGGTCTTCCTCTTCATTCGCGCAATTCGCTACTCATTTACACAATAATTTCCTTACTTCTGGCTCTGTCAGTCTTTTTGTGGTTAACGAAATTAAGGGGACACTTAACGTCTGGTTTTAAACGTATTGCATGGCAGCGTTATTGGTTGCTAGCTCCTCTTGCGGATGTTTGCCTGGGCGTAACTGATACTGAATAAATCTGCAATATCTTGATTGATGACTGCATTATCGCACACCTACCTATTAGCATGCATTTCTGTAAGTAGACCTCCCATTGTAAGCACCAATCGTCATCGATTTAGAGTTCGGCTTTGGCCAAGACGGGCCAACGTGACTGCCTGGTCCCGGAGTAGCTTGTCCCACTCGTGGGATCCAACGGTGCCCTGGGGGTATGACTGCATTTGCGTGGTGGTAGCGTTCCTTTCTCCCTCATCTTTCTTCCCCTCCCCCTTCTCCAACTATCTGCACCTCGGCAGTGGCGGTGTCGACACCATTGGCAGTCAACCGGCCAGTGCACTCCCCCTTCATCTTCATACCAACCACTACCACCACCATCCAAGGGTGGCGATGTGTTCAATTCCAAACTTAACCTGGCCCCTCCGAAGATAAGCTCGAGTTCGAAAAGAATGCCAGATCGGCAATGGCACGCGGTCTCGCGATGTCAGAAAAGCCGTTGATAAAGCAGTGTCAGAATAACAAAGGGAGTTTGTAGATGAGTGTGCAACATGAAGTGCGGGTTCCGTTTTGCTTACAGTTGCCAGTGTGCGCTGTTATGTGTTTCTCTCTGCGTGTTTGTCCACACTGTGCCTCCGTTCTGGGTAAAGTTGTGTCAGGCCATGTCACCTGTTAACTACCGCCTGCCGGTAGCATGGTCAGGAATTTAACTCACGGCACCGACACCGGATTTTCAGCACGACGAGGCAAGTAATGTTGGTTCGCGAAGGAAATTCAGTCAAGAACAACACCACGTGAACACAACGCAGTACTTTCTCGCCAAGTATAAGTCGCCACTGAGAGAACTGTTCATATTTCCTTTTTATGGCACAAGCTGATGTTAAAATTCTAGACTCTTTATGGGTTGGCCATTTAAAAGGCGAGACGCTGATACGTTTGTAGTCGCGGTCCGACTTCCATCATTTCCTTTGTAAATAAACCCCCCTGTGCGTACTAAGCACGTAATAATGTTACTTGAACTTGACACTAATTTTATACTTAGCTGAAGCTCCTCACATATGCGTCTGAAGCTCATGAAGCCTGGCATCTTAACATGGACGTTCAGTAGACTGCATCGGCGTGTAACAATAGCTGTTTTGTTTCCACCAAGAATAACGAAACGGCTGACTTTTGGATCCGCGTCTGGAATCCCCCAGGGCATCATTCCAACTCTGTTGCGCAGTCGGCATAAAATATTCTGCTCTCGGTAACGTGCCAACTGTATTACATCAAGGTCGAGGACGAAGCGGCTATTATGTGGATGCTATCGAGCAGCGCGTTGCTCCTACGAGCAGAGGCTATCACGCGTCACGACGATCAAGACGACGAGCGAGAGCGCACGCCACCCCTTCCTCGACAGCATTCACGAGGGCGTACCGAGAGGAGGTTGCGTGTCTGGTTCTTTCCCCGACAGCGCCGTATTTGTTGCTTTTACGTTCGTCTTCACGCGCGTACGCTTATTATCTGATGCTGAGCACGTCTGCTTTTTGTTTTATGCGTCAGCAACTGAACTGCTTTCTATCTTCAGGGTCACGCTTGCTCTTTTTTGAACCGGTACAAAGATGTCTGTTTCTATCGCCGATTTTACTTGACTGGCATTTAACGGGTTGAGTTTCTTTTTCCCGCGTCTCACGGTATTAGAACATGATCAACGTTACTTTTCAGAAGACGCTTAGATATTGCGCGGTAGGGGGTATATTTGTTGAAACTTAGCCTCACTTGAGGCTGTACAAATGAGATTTCCATACACAAAGAATAAATTTCCTTACTGAAATAGAGGGTTGCGCATTGTTTACAAAAAGCGTTGATTGTGTCCTCAGTGGAGAATCCGCCAGCTCCTTAAGTGTTTAAACGTGGAAACAACTCTAGGGCATTTGAGGTATTCTTCATATTAGCCCTCAATTCTAACCGCTCCAAAACTAGAACCGTTAAAAGCTTCTATAAGCATGGAATAGCACTGAAAATACCGTGCCTCTTTGTACACTCATACTTTTGGAATTGTTATCGTATGTCTTTATGAATCATATTTTTTCTGACCACCTGTGTAACCACTATAAGTATCTTCCGAGATATTCACATGTGGGTGATTCACGCCCTGATTCTGCAATGCCTTCATGACCGCTGTTGTTTCGACGGTGTAAAATGCTTCCTCGCAATCTGTGATTAAGGATTGGTTATGTAGAAGACCAGTCCGTGCGCTTCTTTTGTATGTACTAAGTAGTCAATAGAAGTTCAGATGTGATATTCATTGTGCGTATGACCTTAATGGAACGCAGAAAGCCGCGCTGTGAGTTCTAATTCACGTGCAGTAATGCTCGTACATATGTTCGCAGAGAAAAGGACACAAATGCAGTTCCGAAAGTAACTGCGGTTACCTCGAGCGATAACTCCAGCGCAGTACTGCCGAAGCAGGCTCGGACTTGTAAAGTACCTTTTCTCTGGTTGTACTTTCGCAAGTTTCTACGAGTGGTTCTTCATCATCCGTCCTATAAAGCGAGTAAACATCGTTAGGATCCCGGCAAAGTCACGAAGCGTTATCTCTCAGGTTATTAAATTATGGTTTGATGGTCATTAGGAACCTGATGAACCAACTAAATATCCAAGCACAACCTAGGTCTGATAGAGCGAGACATTTATCTATGGTATATATATATGCATGGTATATGACCTTTATTGTACCGTAATACAATCGGCTATGAGGGGTGCAAAATAAGAATAGGACGACACACATATGAATTAAACATTCCCAAGTTTATTTAAAAAACAAAGCAGAATACGTAATCTTCGCTGCAAGGGATCGTGGAGAATGTTGCATTTGCGCCCATTCACTTCTCCTATAAAAAAAAAGGCGAATGAAATACGAACATTATCACGGGCCTTCGTGTATATACTAACCTGTGAATGACCTTCACGCGATAAACAGGATACGACGAGTTGCCAGCGCACTGAGCGAATGTTACAAAATACTAAATGATTGAGTTTTTATTAGTTCAAATTGCGTAACTTAAGTTGCCTGTACAGTGAGCTAGAAATATTCCAGTAATATTGCTCTTTATAGTGAAAGTGCTTGGAGCAGAAGAAATCCCACGAAAAGAGTTGTCATATGAAAAACACACTTGCAGTCATTCATATCGTCGTCCTCCTTGCACGCTCTAGCGATAGGCCTGGGAGTTGAACAGCGAGTATTAGATTTTGTTTTACATTACGCTTACTTGCTTTCGCTTAACTTAATCAGTCATTAGAGTCGTCCATCGTAGACGTTCGCTATTAAGTCTACCGAGAAGGAAGCCAATGCAGCTCTTCGCCAGGTAATTCCAGCAGTAATCGGCTGAACAAGTTCTGAACTACTCTCCAAGAATAATACAAATTATTTCTACAAACAAGCGAAGTTTGCGCTTCAGTATATTCGCACCCGTGAACTGGTTTCGAAGGCAGCATCGCGTGGCACAGTGTAGGCACTCTACGTATTTGCCTGCACCCCATGTCTCTTCCAATCGCAGCGCCCCTATTGTTTACAACTATGACGCTTGTGTATAGTATACGTTTTGTGGCGCAATGCCAAAATGTGGCCTTCGCTTCTATTTTGGCGTTGTAGATGGCTGTTTTTCTCAAGTGAAACCTAAGAGGCGGAGCCTCAGGTGTCACCTAAAAGCAAGGAGTGGCGAAATTCTCGTCGTGCTGTGGGCACCATGTCCGCAAAACATTGATATTGAGACAACTTCCAGCAGAAGCCAGAACCCGGCTGGGTGCAGATTCTGCAGAAGGTAGTCCGATGTGTCACATCTTTTTGTTGCGTTGCCATCCACCTGCAGCACGGAGACCAAAAATGAAACCGATGAACATTGTTAACACAAAGAAGCGTTTTAGAGAGTCAAAAGAAAATAGCATGCTCCTTAGTACCCTTGAAGGGGAAAGCATTCTTTCGAAGCAATATGGTAGATGTTCACTGATAATTATACGAAATCTTGCATTTCGGCAAAATAATCATATTTTCTCCCTAATTCACATTTATACTATGCATATTAGCAAACAAAGCCACTTTTAATCACAGATTCACACGTTTTATTGTCAGCAATGAAGCGACATGGAAACCTAGGTTATAATTTTCGTATTTGCTAGACTTTCGCATATTTTTTAACGAAATCCGGCTTCCGTTGCCGACCATAGGTAGTCCGGATTTCTAGCACTGAACCCCCCCCCCCCCCCCCCCATTTCGCCCATCGCTTCACAAAACATGCCCCGACTCCAACAGGGAGTGCTGCAGAGGACGTAATAATCTCTTTTTAATAGGAATATATAGGAATATATGTACACGTATACATATTCGTGTTTAGAGCACGTAACAGCCATCATAAGGTAATGGAAGTGTTTTGAATGCAGTAGCATTGCTACTATTTCATACTACTAGCTACTACCTTCCTATAAAAAGCCGATGTACACTGTAGTGTGAAGCCGAGTGTGACCCTGCCCTTTGGCATAGAAAAAACAAAATTTAAAAATTCTCCCTGCGTTAGAATACTGTACTTTCTTTTATCTAGTGTCTTACCATGTGAAACTGTAAGCATTTACTGCTACCTTTGATATATTGCCGTCGTCTCCACCTTGATCTCTGATGAAGTTACTGGAACGGGTGTATTCTCGTTGAATATGTGGCTACATTTAAACACTAAGTTCCACAAGAAGACGACGACGTCAGTTTCACACATTGGAGTTTACTCTGAGAATGCCCGGTTTTCCAACTCAATGATCCCATTCTTTGACGAACCGGCATTATAGAGCATGCCAACATGTGCCTAAACAGGTTGCGCGTATTGCCTATGGTTAGCAGTCGTCGCGTTAACAGGCCAGAATAAAAAAATAAAAGGGTTGAGGGAAAAGAGAAGACGAAGACAAAGCTAAGGATAATAACTGAATAATAGTAGTTGATTGTCGGGAAAGGGAAGCCACTGCCTCCGTCACATTTTTCTGTGGAGGCCAGAACCGAACCTTAAGGGAAGGTAGGAAAATGGAAACGAAAGCGGAAATGTAGAAAGAGGTGCATTGTAGAAGGCTACCGAGAAGTTTCGGCCACATGAGTATCTTTACCTTGCACTGACGTCGCACACGGGCGCCTCTTCGTTTGGCCATGGTCAAAACGCAGCTGCTGGCGGTAGGATTGAAACCTGGGTACTCTAGCAGTAGTCGGGCACCTTAACCATTGAGCCACCACGGCAAGGCGCGACAAGGCTGCCGTGTTTAAACTGAAAGTTAAAAAAAGAAGAAATATTCGTCGACGTGGCAAGTGGTGTTTGATGGATAAGAGAAGAAGGTGAAGACAAGGACAAGGACTCGAGCTCAGCTGGTGGCGAGGCTGGGCTGAGCTGCCGTTCTAATCTCAGGTCATATCGGCTAAGTATTGGGTTACTGGTCCTGGTTGTGGTTTTCCAAATTGCGTCTCTGCGTCTTTTGTTTTGTGTGGCTAACGCACGCAGTGAAATTGAAAATTCAAGGTAATGTCTGCGCTCTCTCCCGATCAAGGAAGCTCCCCTTTGTCAACTTCCCTTTGTCAACTTCCCTTTGTCTGATTATCTGCCTCTAGGATTTTCAAAGCTCCGGAGCAAGCAGCATGCCTATGCAACTGTTCCTTAGGATGTGGGTACCATAAAAGTGAGCAACCCAGAGTCTGTTGAGCTTCTCTTCAGGACGCCACTTCATTTTACGAAGAAATTAAGGAGGTACGCCCCTTTGATCGCTGCGGAATTCTGTGCCATTCACCTAACCTGGCCTGTGTTACGGAACTACTAAGTTGCTCTTCGTTTGCATCCCATTCCGTAAGAAACTTCATACATTCCCACCTGGCCTGCACAAAATCTCTTGTCCGAAGCGTAGATTTTTTCTTGAATCCAGCAGAAATCATTGACCTTCTGTCCGCTGCAGGCGTTATTGTAGATTGCTGCAGCCGGGATGTAAACAATGTGCGGGTGCCAACAAAATCGGTGATCGCTACTTCTTCAGGTACTGTCTGTCAATCAGAGATAAAAGCATGGCCTTTGGTCTTTAGTGAAGATCCCCTTCCATCTAAGCCACTGCAATGCAACAATTGCTGTCGCTACGGTACTACTGGCTGTTGTCAATCATCATTGCGATGTTGCAAATATGGTAATTGCCATAAATCAAATTTCTGCATAGAACAAAAACTCAAATGCTCTCTTTGCGGCGGCAATTCATTCCGCAAATGTTTTAGATCATCCCTCTAGGGCTCATTGAGTGCAAATTGTAGAAATCATCATCGACCAAAAACGCTGTTCGCGACGTGAGGCAAAACCGGAAAACAAGAAGAAATCCCACGGCTATGCAGGTGTATCACCCGTTCGAAAGCCACAGTAGATTCCTCGTTATCTAAGACTATATTGGCCGGCGTAGAAGCACCTATGGCTAAAATGGTTGACAGGATTATAACCGCCGTCACAGACTGCATATCCAGCCTTCTGGCAGCATAGATCAATCAGGCTGTGTAAACTGCAAACCGCCTCTCCCACAACACCCGTGCCTTCGTTAACACCGCAACATTCATTAGCTCCAATGTCTCGCCCGCAAGAATCTCTTTCCGCTTCTCCTTATAAAAAGACTGACCATTTAGGCGAGGCTCATGATGCAGAGATGGTAGATTCAGACTCATGAATTTTCAAAAGCAGTGCATCCTCCATATATCACCCGTCTTGACCACGTCATCAGCCAAAATAAAAAAGCAACATCTTGGCTCTAAGCCAAGGGAAAATGCTCTGGGGCAGAATGTTGTTACTGTCGCCAGGATTTCACAACCACGGGGGCTTTAAGAGTTCTTCAGTAGAGCTGTAGATCACGTTTTTCAGCTACATCAGATTTAGTTTCGACATCATCACCATCATCATCATCAGCCTGACTATACCCACTGCAGGGCGAAGGCCTCTCCCATATTTCTCCACTTAACCCGGTTCTGTGCTAGCTGCATCCACTTGACCTCTGCGAACTTCTTAATCTCATCCGCCCACCTAACTTTCTGCCGCACCCTGCTATGCTTTCCTTGCCTTGGAATCCAGTTTGTTACCCTCAGCGACCATCGGTTATTCTCTCTTCGCACTACATGTCCTGCCCATGTCCATTTATTCTTCCTAATTTCCGTTAGAATGTCTGTAACTTAAGTTATTTCTCTGACCCACTGTGCACGCTTCCTATCTCTTATTGTTACCCCTACCATTTTTCGTTCCATAGCCCTCTGGGTTGTTCTCAACTTAAGCAGAACTCTCTTGGTTAGCCTCCACGTTTCAGACCCATAGGTGAGTACAGGCAAAATGCAACTGTTGTATACTTTCCTCTTGAGCGATACCGGTAAGCTGCTAGCCATAATCTGCGAGTGCTTGCCAAATGCGCTCCATGCCAATCTTATTCTTCTTGTTATTTCCTTTTCATGGTCCGGATCTGCGGTTACTACCTGTCTTAAGTAGACATATTCGCCTGCTACTTCCAGTACTTCGCTACTTATTGTAAACTGCTGTTCCTTCCCGATTTAGTTTACCTTTATTTAAAACATAATCCTGAAATAATTATTTTGGAAGCAACGGACAACTGAACAACATTTGCATTTGAAACAATATCGGTCATTCCGAGAAGATCAGTAATCGAGATGTGGAAGGGGACTATTAATAGTTGTTTTTTTTTTCTTCAAACTCTTGCCACAGGCCTAAGACTTGGTTTGAATATTCTACTTTATATTCTGAGTTACTGGCTTTTGACTTTAAATTCTAAGGTTCTGTATGTTTACATTAGTCAACACTTCTTTCTCTTGTGGCGTTTAGGACACCAGACCGCTAAATCTCTTGCTAGTTCATTGTCAAAAATTTAGTCCTTTGGCTGGACAGCAATTCTCATCATGTTTCGTGGGGTTACAAGATAGATCTCCGCCACCAGCGCCTGTGCTACTGGATTACAGATAATAACATTTCTTGCATGATTTCTGATTCGCCAAATTTGGTACGCCCCCAAAGTCAATCTGTGATTGATTTAACTTTATCCAGCCATAGGTTTCTCTACTGAATTAGTCGACAGTTGATGGTGGTACCTGAAACGACCATATGCCTATCGCTTTTGACGTTTATCACCGCTTAACTCCGATGACTTCTCAGTTCAGGTCATAGGCTAATTTTAACCAAATCAGTAATTCTTGAGGTTTACTCTTGTGTCATTGGTTAAAACAGTTTAATATCGCGAAAGGAGATGCCAGCCGCAGAAAATTTACCATCGTGTGTTTCGACTCCCCCCCCCCCCCTTTCGAAAGAAGCTATCAAAAAACAGAAACAATTGCGATAGGACTAGAGACGCGCTTTTTATCAGCAGTTTTTTTAACCTCTTTGTTTGTAGCGCAACTAAATTATGTTAAGTATGGATCCCAAATTACACTTTAGGAGCTTTCTCTGATAGAGATGAGGTTGCCAGTGGCTGTTCCTGGCCCTTGATAGAGTAACATAAAAAAATCATATAACTATTCTTTTACGTGCCTCCTAACTCGTAAATAGAGCTCGTAGGTTACTAAAGAATCCTTGGATACCTCGTGAATGGACACAAGTCAAAGCAATACCTTTACTGAAACATAATAGTGGCTGCTATACTTTGACCAATATTTAGAACATTTTTTGGACTAGTATCATTAACATCCAATTTTATATTCACAATTGAAAGGGTTGTACTACTATGTGCTAAAGCGTTCATGGACCAAGAACATATTCTTAGTACCTGTCAAATAGCTTTTTTACTGAATGTTTCTATGACGTGAGCACACCGATCTTGAGAGTCGAGTTCTTTTTGCGCGACGCCAAAAGTTGCATGCTGCTTTGGTGACAATGGATAGATGAAAGGCTTATGACAGTGCAGAGCACAGTATCTTATTGAATCGTCTACAGGCTCTGCGTTACCACATAGTGTAGTTGCGTGGAAATGAACATTTGCCAAAGGAAACAGTTTTATTGTCATTGTGTTCGTTCTGACAGATATCAACAAACCAGAGGTGTTCCTCCAAAGCCAGTTCTCTCATGCGCGCTCTTTAACACTCTTTTGAGCTAGTTTTCGACTCATCAAGTTCGCATGTATGTCTCTGCGGCTGGCATTGAGTTTTCTGTGGCTGCAGCTGACATTCAGTTCATCAATGCGCGCCTGCCATCCTACCTGAGCTCCCTTCAGAATTCGTCGTGTGACTTACAATTCACATGAAATGTAATAGTGATCTCTCTTTGTTTTTCAAATTAAGTATCCTGAAAATATTTCTCTAACATGTCAGCAAGACATTATTCCCCAAATTTAGTCTTTGAATAATCTGGGTGGCATTTGTGATAATAATATGGCATAGAGGAAATACATTGACCATGTTGAAGTGAAAGGGGCTCGTGCTGTGAGTATACCGCGCAGCTGAAACAATCATCGGTCTGGAATGTGGAGAGGTGCGCTTTTAGTTATCTACGTTATAAATGTTCGGCCAGTTTTAGACTTAAGATCTGTGTTGTTTTCTGGTTCGCCTGCTAACAAAATTCCCCCACTCGTTCTTTTGGAACGGAAAGCGCTTGTAGACTGTGCCTAGGACTCAGCGAATAAGCGGTTACCAATGTACTTTACCTAGAAGCCCGGATTGCACTGTTGTTAGATAGATTACAATTTTCGACTGTCCAGACGTATTTAAAGATATAGAAATCACATTTGCATCGCTCTCTGACAAGGTTTTGTTCTCAGCCCTCTTTTTTTTGTGTGTCAACTGGCTACGTTTCACACCCCGCAGATAAAACTAGGAAAAAATTTGCTAGAACCTTTAAATGTACTCTTCTGTAACTACCTGTCCACAACAATCAGCGGATCTTCGGTTCACAGTGTCTACGATGACATTTTCCCCAATAATGCAAAACAAATATTACCTCGCATTTTAAATGGATAAATAAAAGATCCTTTAAAAAGTCTTCTAATTAGCACAAGGATAGTAACTGATGTCTCTCAATGTCATGAAAAGGCAGCGTTGAAATATAGTGTTCGCTTCTTGACTGGTTTCTGTTCGACTTCCAGATTTCACCACGATTTTTCAGGCGCCGTTTCTTCCAGTGGTGCTTGCTCCGTGCGAACTAGACCGGCTGTACTCAGCAGTGACATTAATTACAGACTCTTATTCCTTGTGCTCGTCACTTTCTTAGAATATGAACTCGCTAGTTCTAAACACTTTTCTTTCAATGCTCCCTTCACATTTGATCCTCATACATATGGTGTGGGTACGAGGTCGCAGCAATGCGACAGTAAAGGAGGTTGCTAATAGCCGGGCTGAGGGGTTTTTCATTGGCTCCGAGTTGCATATCTTTCCGTCTACAGTGTTCATAAAAGCAGCGCGGTTTCGTAGGCGCACCTTGTTAAGCTCACAGTGTGGATCTCTTTTACCATCTGACGACTGCAGGCATCTCAGGTATTCGTGGAGCAGAAAACCGTGCCATTCACGGCAGATTGAGGTCTCTCCAATAAGGCTGTGTTGCCGTATCCCGCCCCTAAATTTCTATATGAGCAGGCCTGGTTTGGCACCTGCTCCCGTATGCGCATTTTGAGGGGAATCAGAATCAATAAAAAATTTCTTGCTGGTTTGCCCCGTTTCACCATGAGAAAGATGATATTTGAAGGAGCCGTTGCAACACCTTGGACATAATTTGAGCAGCCAGGTTTCATTGTCGATTGGTTCCCCTATAATTGGGTACAACCGCAGGTTGATTTTTAACGCCATTCAAAACTTCCTATTACAATGTGAACGTCTGCCTATCCAATATGCTTTCAATTTTTTAATTAGCTACAAATCTCACAGTGTTTATCTCCTGCTCGCCTTATAATTTATTTTTATTTGGGAGTTTTAGTTTTTACTTTCTTCTTTCTTCCCAAGCAATCATTTTATTTTGGCGATGTAAATATGCATCTCAAAAACAAATATCTCTTCATCCCAATTCTTGGCTGATCGCCCTGTGGGAGTATGTACCACCAATTTAGAAGAGATTGATAACAAAAAGTGAGCGGGATGACAAAACAGGGAGTGGAATGAGAAGCCGATGCTCCGAGGAAGTGAAGGTTGCCTCGGCTGGGAGAGAGCAACGCCGGCTGCCGCTCCGGTGGTCTCATTTTATACGGCACTGCACCGTAGACTCCCTGCTGTTCCTGAGCCTAGCTTGGTGATCCAGCGAACTACGCGGTTACTACCTGCCATATGCACCGCCCTTGTGTGCCGCCTCAACGCTACCGTCTACTCAACATCGTGGCTGCCAGTGCTCAATCCCGAGGTCAGCTTCTTCAGCGCCAAACACCACCTCCACTTCAACGCCTTGGCCTGGAGCCACGCACCGAGTCATCGGCACTAAACTGTGAGCATCGACTCCGAACGCTTATAGCTGTTATTGCTGCAGTGCCACGTGTACAATTAAGTCTTGCGTTTTAGTGCTACCACTTGAAAATTATATTTTTGGGAGCTAGCGTCTGTGTGGTGCAAGGTGTATTAAATGAGCGTCCGTGTTATACATTTGGCGTCTGGTCCATTCTTCCGCCCCGAACATTATCCTGAGATCAGTGACAGCACGGCATTCTAGCGAGCAATCCGGCCTCACCCTGCATGACGCAGAGTACCGGCTCGCTTGATGACAAGAAGTGCAGCGGGAAAGAAAACAGTGACAGTGGGAGTGAGTAGATCGTAATAGTGTCCATCGCATTAAACAGTGCGAAGAAACACGGGGGCAGAAGAATGGATGGCGCAGGGCAAACGCTGACTGTCAGCTAGCTTTATTCGCCATTGTGTACTATACTTATACGCACGAGTGAAATAAATCCCAGACGAGAAAAGAAAGGTTTATGAACACGCGAAAAAGAAACACCTTTTCTGTGATTTTTCTGGTCCAGCATGGTAAATAGTGCACCATGGTGAATAAAGCTGCTTGACAGTCAGCGTTTGTCTTGTGTTGTCCTTCCTTCTGTCCCCATGTTTTCGCGCGCTGCTCGATGCGATGGATTGTTACCAACTTGCCCAAATCGCTCAACTTTTATTTCAGAGCATGGTTGAGCAGACCAAGGGAATGTAAAAGCTGGACATCTATAGTACTGTACTTTATTCCGAGGTAAGGTATGGAAACCATCTTTTTTGTTAATTAGAAAAAAATACAAACATAAATTCTTCATGGTGTTCCCACATGCCGTGAAGATTCCGCAATGTTCCAAAATAAATTTCCCCTGAAGCGAGTTATGGCCATTAATTGAGTGAGTTACATTCAATCGTGAGATTCTGAAATCGTGGCTGGTTTGGGCGTGTGTGGAGCACATGATTGACAAGCCGTTCTGCAGATTGTGTTGATGTGAATATCAGTACATCAACATCAATTGGAGGGAATTTGACAGTACATCAATTGGAGGGTCAAATTGTAAAGTTAAAGCTCAGCTACTTTAGTCACCTGATGAGAAGAGAGGAGTCGCTGGAGAAAGATTTGATGTTGGGAAAGGTTGAGGGTTGCCGGAGAAGGGGTAGGCAGCGAACGCGATGGATAGATGGCATCCTCGAGGCACTGCAGATGAAGTTATGTGATGTTAGAAAGATAGTGAGAGACCGGAAAGCGTGGCGTGACATGGTCAATAGGGTCACGAAAAGTCGGACACGACTGAACGACTGAACTGAACTGAACTGAATGTCTGTTAAGGTTAGTTAATTTAGTTTAATTTGATCTATACACAGGAGTTATTGTTAGCGAAAGATTTTGTTTCGCCATCTTGTGTGCCTTTTTTTGGACCGGCGACAACTTGCTTGATCTACAAAACTTTCTTAGCGACAGCAACCTTTGCATTAGGGAGGCAAAACGATCCGCTGTACAACAAAAAGCATGAAGTCCACATTAGTGGGGAATATTTTCCACAGAGTGCTACATGAACGATGCCTGTGCCTAAGAGAAGCTTTTGGACTCATTCTAGCTGAATTTTAAATGGGGCTCGGACGAAAAATCTGGACCAAAATTTCTCGAGTACAACCTCCTATCCAAGCAGCTCGTTGATAGAGGTATGGTATTCAAGAGGATGAGAGCTGCGGTAAACTGGAAAAAAGCTCATATATATCTCAATTTATTGGGTAGTGGTAATATGGCAAAAATGCACCACAGAAGGTTGTAATTTTGTTTTCCGATAGAAGCTGCGCGGTCATATTGCTGTATGGTAACGTGACAAGACAAAAGAAAAAACAGCACCTTACCGCGGAATCTCTGCACGGCATATCCATGGTCCGAATTTCGGTCTTTGCAGGGCTTATATTGAGATTTGTTACCATACTTGCTCCTGAGTGGAGTATGAATGTTTTGATCCACTCAGCCTGTTGCCCCATGTGCCCAAACATCGGTTGTAGTCACATTAGTGATATGCAAATCTTGAAAGTTTGTCTGTGGAATCTGGTATTTATCGATGCCTAGGTCCGTTTAAACTGTGTCGTATTTGGCATTGTACTAGCATGCGTGATGTCTTATATCACGTACTGCTGGTTTTGACTTTCTACCATATGTATCTACACAGCTAATAAAGTAAGCTGCAAGAAATGCAGACCTCGTGAAAAAAATATTAGAAGCGAGCAGTTGCAGCTACAAGCGAGGAGAAATTGCAATTTTGTTTTGATAGTCGTATAAGAACTACGTGCGGATAAAATATTAGTAGTACGGACTTCTCGACATTTACCAGGCCGTCCCTATCTTTAAGATAACGCGGTCGACTAAGCGATTCCGCTCATGGGGGTGCGATACTGATTAGTCGATTATAAGAGCGGCCCCTTTTAAACGGGGTGGCGGCAGTTTCCATCATGGTCGGCTTTTTTTTTCTTATATCTTGAATGGTGTCATAAACCCAACAACTTTTTCTCCATTTTCATTATTATTTTTGTTTTTCTACACTTTAGTAATTTTGCTGTTTTCAGCTACTAATCTTCTAATTGTTTTTTGCTAACTTGCACCGGAGATTCACTCACCCGACCACTGGTCTCTGTTAACCCTAAAGCCTTAGGAAGCGTGACTGCGCCTGCATCGAGGTCCAAATGAGTACCTTAGCTTTCAAGAAGATTTTCAGTTGTTTCCGCGAATTTAACAGACACTACATATGTGTCATCGTCTCGGTTAAATTTCTATTTGCAGCTGCGTGTTCTAAGGCACCCATATGCAGCCTCAAAAGGTGGGGCACTGGCTATTGAGTTGTCAAAGTGTCGTGTTTGCGCGTCGTCGATGTAGAAGAGACGTACGCGCTACTGTTAAACTGGTAACTTCGTTTACTCGCTAGATAAGAGGGTGCGACCAGCGTCGGCCGAGGCGTAGGCCGAACTGCCGGGCGAATAACGGAGGGAACCGAGGCCGGAGATGGGGATGGGGCTTGTTTCCCAGAACTAGAGGAGAGTGAGGGAGCCCGCCGTGGGGGGCGTCCCGCTGAGCGCAGGCAGGCGGCGGGTCCTGCCGCACTGCACTGCTCCTGTCACAACAGAACGGACGAGCACAGCACTTGGAACACAACACTTCCTTCCCCCTTAAAAAGTTGCCTGATAGCGTGAAGGGGGTCGGCGAGGACGCATGGAGACGCACTGGCTCTGAACGTGCTGTAGGCACGCTGCATGCTCTTCCGTGGAAGCGCCGCTGATTATGACATCGTCTAGGTAGACACAAACTACTGGGATTCCTTGAAGTACTGTCTCCATGAGCTTCTGAAATATGGCCGGGGCTGCAGCTACGCCAAAGGGCAATCTCTTGAATTGTACAGGCCTTTCAGTGTGTTGATTGTCAGTAATTCTGACATCGGTTCGCTCACCTTCTGTTGTTGATAGGCCTGGGTGAGGTGTAGAGTGCTGAAGACTCTTGCGCCGCGTAGTACACTGAACACTTCTCCAGGTGTCGGCAGAAGGTAAGACGACGCTTTAGTCGCAAGATTTACGGTGCTCCGGTAGCCTCCGCAGAGGCGTATGGTTCCGTTCTTCTTGCGAACTACAACCAGTGGTGTGGCCCATTGCGAATGTTGTGTCGGCTCGATGACACCTTGCTGCTTCAGTTTGTCCAACTCCCTTTCAACGGAAGCTCTGAGAGCAAAGGTACCGGCCTGGCCTTCAAAAACTTCGGTTGCGCGCCGCTTAACAACTCCAGTGTGACTGGTGGCCCTTCATTTCGGGGAATCTCTTCAGAGAATACTCTTTCGCATTTCTGCTGCAATTGCTCAATGACGTTGTGGCTCGGCGTTTGGTGTATTCCGCATATCGTCACCCCTAATGGAGAAAACCAGTTTCTCCCTAGAAGGCTTGATCCTGAGCCCTTCACAACAAGTAGAGGTAGCGTATGGGTCTGGCCGTTGTAACAAATCCGCACCTTGGCAGAGCCCAATAGTGGCAAGTTTTGTCCTGACCACGTTCGCAGGTGCGTGTCGTCTTGTTGCAAGTGTGGTGCGTCTGATGGCCACGAAGTTCGGAATGTGGCCTCACTGATCAGAGTACAGGCTGCGCCTGAGTCCACCTCGAACTTAATCAGTTTGTGGTGTACTGTAACTTCGGTAAAAATCTTCGGACGCGTGCCGAGATCCACGGTGTTCAGGTCGTACAACACTGATGATACTGCTGATGTTGCTCCGTGGGCATCAGATGGCGGCCTATTCTCTCAGGCGTCTACGCTGTGGTTAGGCTGAGAAGGCGACTTTATCTTGGCAAGCTTCCGCTTCGTAATGCATGCTTTCTGAATATGCCCTTGCTTGTGGCAAAAATTTCACGTGGCTGACTGGAATCGGCATCTCTGGGCGTTGTGTTGGCCGTCACACCGCCAGCAGCATTGTACATTTTTGACCAATTTTGCAACAACAGAAGGTTTGCGTACCTGGTTGCTTGTTTGATGTACCGGCTCGGTGTTCCGGCGCATCTCTCTCTGCTGGTGACCGGCGCTCTCCGCTCGCACGGCGATGTCGTAAGCTTTGTTAAACATAAGGTCCCTCTCAGCGAACAGGCGCTGCTGTAGTGACTCGTTACTCAGTCCGCACACAAATCTGTCACTTAGCATGACGTCCAATGGAAGCATGGTGGTGTTAGCAGATGCTGTGTCTTCATGCTGCCCGGTAGCTGTCCTGGCTGTGGTCAGTGTCCCAAAATTGCAGTCAGCTGCAAGCTTCTCGAGCGCTGCTACGTAGGCGCTCACAGTTTCGCCTTCCAGCTGATCTCGTCGCTGGAAACGGGCTCGGCTTTAAACTTCAGATGGCCTCGGGTCGTAGTGCATTTGAAGTGCTGCAACGACTTCTTCGTCAGGCACTTCCGCTGGTGTGCTTGGCTGAATAAGGGCGCTGACAGTGTCGTAAGTCTGCTCCCCGCACAGCGTTAGCAGGTTGGCCCTCTTCAAGGCTGGGTCTGTGATGCTGTTAGCCTCGAAGTAGAACTGGAGGCGTCCAACCCACGATGACCAAGATGAGCCGTTGAATTCTGGTATTAACCCTCGCGTAGCCATGGCTTGTCAATAGCGTTGCGTAGCGCGGGTCAAATCCACTTCCTCGTCGCCACTGTCGTGTTTGCGCGTCGTCGATGTAGAAAAGACGTACGCGCTACTGTTAAACTGTTAACTTCGTTTATTCGCTAGATAAGAGGGCGCGACCAACGTCGGCGGAGGCGTAGGCCGAACTGCCGGGCGAAGAACGGAGGGAACGCAGGCCGGAGATGGGGATGGGGCTTGTTTCCCAGAACTAGAGGAGAGTGAGGGAGCCGGCCATGGGGGGCGTCCCGCTGAGCGCAGGCAGGCGGCGAGTCCTCCCGGCGAGGCGCGGAGAGGGGTGCGGCCTGTTTATTAGCGCGCACTGCTCCTGTCACAAAAGAACGGACGAGCAGAGCAGTTGGAACACAACACAAAGCAAGAATTATTCGTGATTTACCTTCTGCAGTTTTGATTATTTATACCCTCTGCTTCATTATCATAGAATGTATGCAATTTTTCCTGTCTCTTTCATTTACGTTAACGTTTTCTATTTCTTAGCTCTTGTGGCCTGTATGTTTACTGGCTAGTCTCCTGGTTCTTTTCCTCTATTTTGCATTAAACGTTTATAAGTACACGTATTTAAATACCCTAGCTGCCCGCCTGTTGTCCACCTTCCTGCGCCGTTACTCACAGATTATTTTGCTTTGATCTTCCCACGCTTCAAACGATGGCCAGCCCATATCATCTTGCAAACCATCGTTTGTGGTTTTGCCATGGGCACCTAGTGCTAATTTGGCAACAGCTCTCTTATTTATTTGTAATCTCGACTGGTACCTCTGCCTTTAGGACTAAAACCGCATTCGCGAAAGTAAGCCCTGACACTGTAATTCAATTATTATTACCCGTCCGCCCCTCACACCTGTCGTGTCCCTATAATGCCTTATGTTTTATTACTGTAGCATCTCTGCGCTTTTTGTGATAATATAATATCCGTGCGTTTCCGTGTATGTCAGTCCTCAGTTAATTCATATCCCGAGACAATAATATTCTGCCACTGTGGGTAATGAATAGCCTTACATTTTAGCATCTGATCTATCGAATCATTGAAAATCATCGGACCACACTTGACTGTCATAAACCTGAAGCCTAGAATGTCCCCTTTGTCCCCATAAGAATTAACTAGAGCTTTAAAGTTTTCCTGGCCGTCTGCTAATAGTACAAAATCGTCCGCATGCACTAAACCCGGGAGTCGCTTCTCTACGACTTTTGCGCCTTATCTATACTATAGATTGAAACTCAGATTACTCTTGTAACCTTCTCTCCATGTTTATTATGTAAAGCATGAACAGTAATTGTGATCCCTTCCTTTGCATCTCTCATCAGTTCCACTCTTCGCATTCTTTCCAATGTTACTTCTGCTTTATTATCACGGAATATTTCCTGTAGGAAATAGGTTACCGCATTACCCATACCTTCATCGTTTAGTATATTCCGGAGGTGTTCTTTATTTGTGTAGTCCTATGCCCCGTTTATGTCCGGAAAGGCTAATGCAAAGGTCTGTTTTCTTTCGTTAAAAGCTAGCCGGAAAGTGTTGAAGGATTCATTTGTGGAAAAGATAACACGATGGAAAGCTTCTTTCTACTTTTTCACACATGCTCGCAGAAGCGAACATAACGGCGAATGGTAGTTCTCACATCTGAGGCACTGGCGCAGCTTCAAAAACACAATACTTCTCCGTTTGTGTCACAGTTTTGAATCTTTGTCCCTTACAACTTTAAAAATGTCCTCCAGGTTTTTTTTTTTTTTTGTGAATGTTTAATGAGCTACTCAAAAATAGAAGCTCTTGGGAGAAATTTACAATAGAAGTTTTAAAAATTAGCCGAGTTGCTCTTTTCCTGCGACGTCATGCTCTCTTGACAGTTGCAGAAATACGCCACATTTGTCAGCACAGGATGACAATACAACTTTGTCGAAAGCTCATCAATATCTCGCTCACATTTTCTCTGGTGGTTGTCCCCATACTGCTGACAAATTTGCTGGTGCTGCTTGTTATTAGAGTGCAAGTTCTATCATTATGATACAGCCATCTTTGAATTCTACATTTGTCTGAGTCGAACCGCTTTCATCCCGTTTTGAAAGAAAATCTGGTATTCATTGGATAGCCAGTATTTGCAAACAGTAGTTTCGTAAAACAATCAGGCATTATGCTACTTGAAGTTTTAGTAGAGCTGCTCAACGAGACACGACTGACCTGAAATATTGATGCGAATGGCTATTTATATATATATATTACAAGATGGTTGAGCACGCATAGCCTTAAATTCACTCCTAGCACAGCAGCCACCTGAAATGCACTTCTAAATCACGTGCATGTGTCGTTGCATGATTGTCAAACGTCAAGGAATAATTTGCAAAGGAGGCTGAACGAAGTTTAAATCAAGTAGAGCGACGAATTGCTGGCGTGAGCTGGTTACTTGAACCAAGTAATGACATAGCAAAATCAATTAGTTTGATACATGAAGCAGACATTATGTAAAAGCTTTTGGAAAGCGCAAAAGGGGGCTCAAACTTTGCAGACCACAAACTATCAGTTGAGTAGGTCCCTGCCTTAAGGGATAACGGTACGCCAATCTACTGCACCGAGTACAAAGAGGTTCGACGCCTCAACAATAGGTTGGAGATATCTGCGAATGAAATCGTGGTTTCCTTATAAGAATAAACTGAATATCCTTCAAGCAGTTTTGTTAACCACTCCACCATCAAGCAGCTGTGGTAGGCTTTTCTTCCAGAAAAGAATTGTGCCTGAACAAAACGAAAGAGGATAATAAATTTATGAAATGAACTGATAAAAAAAGAAACGAAAACGGGGAAAATGGATTGCAGTGCCTTCTTGTGAAAACAACTTTATTTGCGCACTATAGAACGAAGTTTTCCAGGTGTGCCGAAACAACATATGCTGAGCGGACAATAGCTGAGATTTGCGCGACAGCAAAGCTGTTCACGTTTTTTTAAACTGTTTCACGGCGCTACCCGTGGACAAGGCATTTTAGACAAACAACTGCTGTGTATAACCTAAAGCTGAAATTCCCAGAACCTATAGAGAAGCTTAGATATAAAGTATTTCGCCTATATTGAATATTCGACGTAGAGTACGACTGTGGTAACAAAGGGTTACGGCTAATCTTTGAGCTAGTTCCTGCCCTTGTTAGCTGAATGCCGTTCTTGTGCGAACCGTTGAGAAGAAAACTCTGCTTTGCCCTTTGCGAATGTGGCATCGGAAACGAGAGATAGTATGTCGTGTTCAACCAGGACCACAAATTCTGGACGACGAACAAAAACTACTGCAGCGCGAGGTTTCCAACATCTGTTTTATTTTCAAAATACTCAAACTGAGCGTCTTGAAGGAATCCTTACACGGCTTTTACGTCACGAATTCGGAGCTGAAATGAGTCTTAGGTTTTTGACAAATACTGCAGTTCTCATTGTGTGTAACGCTGAGGTAAACACCATATTACTAAAAACGGATGTCCGAAAAGTCTCGAAGGTTACGGCAGTGGAGGTTTCCGCTGCGGGACTAATTTGTATTAAATACTGGTCCGTGTCAAATACAGCGCAGGTTCTCAATGCGATGGGCGCGGCGTGAGCATTATCCAGATCTCCCTGCTTATCAGGGAAATTGTTTTATTACAAGCGCACAAAAGGCTGTTTATAGGATAGCGCGTGCCGTTGCGCGCCGAAGCGGGTAATTTAGCCCCTTAAAGGATAATTTGTGCGAACGTCTAGTCCAGACTACGCCGCAAGCCGGACCCACAGGGCGCAGCTGATTACACGCGGGGTGGTGTAAACACCTGGACACTGACTCATGACTTCCCAGTCTCGATTTCGCCTGTGTTCGACCTTTTACAATTTCAGGTGTGATTACCATCCGTATATGCTCTGAATATTATTCTATAATATTCTGAAAGGGGGCGCCGTGTCACAAAATTGGCAGCATCTATATATTCATAATATGGCAGTTCCCCATATGTAGTGTTCTAGAAGAGTTTATTGATATATTTCAGCGTATTCTGCCTTGTCGGTAATGTCAAGAGCACGCGTACGTGCGCGTTCTCTTCGCGGGGTAGTTTCCGCGCAGTTAGAGAACCCCCTCGCAGTGTGCGAGCTGGGGTGTCCTTCCAGCTTGTTTTGCAAAGTGACCCCTAGCAGGACCGAAGTTGGCGTACGTGCATCCTCGTTTGGTTATTTTGGTTGTGACTTGCTTTTTCTCACCCGCAACATGGCGGCCATGTAGTGTGGAAGTTTCGGGGCCTACGTGCCGCTTCCTGTGTGTGCACTTGTGCGTGTTTGTTTCTACGGACCCTGACTTGGGGAGGGAACTATTGGGTGGGCGTGTCTTGTGCATTGTCAACCGACGGCTAGAAAAGAAGCCGAGTCGGACCCAAAGGCAGTGCGCCTCTCGCCTCCAAGCAGTCCGGGCTCCCCGAACCGCCGCCGCATCGCACCACGAAGACGTCGCCCTAGGGCTCCGGAAGGACCATTGACTTCGAGAGCTCGCCATCTGCGTCGTCTTTGTGAGTGGAGTGCCGCCGCGCTCGTCGGGCAATATGCCCGTTTTCTGTTTTCTTCTGAACTTTTTCTACACTCGTCTTATCTTGTTTTAAACGTCTGTGTTCAATTTGCATATAGCTTGATAGTGAGAATTTTGACTGATGTATTTGTAATTGGTAGCTTTTTTTATGTACGCTACCTTAACTGTGTTCTTTTAAATGTCTGTAAATGCTTGCGTCGTATAATCCTGTGTATAATACTGAGAATATATAGTTGTTTTTGCATCATTGACTTCGTGGCTCTGTTCACATTCACAACGCTGAACATAACCGGCTAACGCTGGGTGTCAGGGTTGCAACTATCCTTGCCTCGGTTCGAGAAGGTGTCTCGCACCCCTTCCGGAGCCGTGGCAATCTGACTAGGTGTTTGTATATCTCCGTCGGTGGACATCCGGTGGCTCGGATCGCTCGCCGACCTCGCAAGCGCCCCCAACAAGCCCCCCCCCCCCCCCCCCCCCCGCCGTAATCCCAGAGCGTCGCTTCCGGCGCATTTACCAACCCTCGTCGCCCCGCCAATCACATACCGCCTCCGAGATTGACAACTCGGTCATGTGCTATTGCGTTGCACGCGCATGAGCCAAAACGAATGGAAAATAGCACGCGTAATTTGAAACAATAGGAGGAACAGCGAGGGCCCCACGGGCCGCACCTGAAACGCCCGTTTATCATTGTACTGTGGTAAAAATTCAAAGCCGTTTAAAATAAATTTGGCATGCTTGAGTAACTCATACTCTATCCCAATGATACATCGGGTATACGCGCTTTGTACTCCACCGTTGTGTACTGCTAGAAAGCATATTTTTTAACATAACAAGAAATTCTGTGAGGCTGTGCATCCAACTTTTCACGCACGACTCGTCATTAATGTGAAAATTTCTTGCATGAGAATAATGTATGGTGACGAATAACAAGCACCAATTTGTTTCGCGATCAGAAACATCCTCTGTGCTTCACCAGCATTCAGACAATTTCGTGCATAGGACCTTAGTTTTTCAACAATGATATCAAGTTTAGGGGCATGGCCAATCCGCCATTTTCAAACTATTGTGGTGTATGGTGATCCTGCGCAGCATATCAGTAACAAAGATAATGTTGAAGGGGGAATAAAGCAAGTAATTTTTTGCATGTTGTCTAGCTGTCTTTCAAAAAGGCAAATATATAGAGACTTGCATTTCATATGAGGGAAGAGCAGTCCCTGGTCAAATATATATATATATATATATATATATATATATATATATATATATATATATATATATATATACTGAAAGAAGGGTTTTACTGTGTTTTAGCACGGATAATAGCCCTCTCGCAGTTGCACGGCGAACCACGCAAGAGCACAGCCAGTCTATGCCTCCACAAGCGAGCTAGAGAAACGCAGCGGCACTTCGTCCTTCTTAACCTCGTCTTCGTGATATTCTCGCCTAGTTCATCCTCGTCTTCGTAATATCCTCGCATAGTTCACTACAATTTTCCTCGGAGCAAAGAGGAGCCATCCTGGTGACCTATGGTGAGGGCAAAGGGAAGCGGATCGTAGTATGTTTTGAGGCGGCTCACGTGCAGTTTCGCGGCCGCGATGGCGCATGTCCGAAGAGGGACTGAGTGGCTCAACGATGCAATTTACAGTGGAGGTTTGGCGGATAATGCGGTAGGGGTCATGGTACTCGGTTCGAAATTTTTCTAACAATCCCGGTGGGGTGCCAGGAACCCAGAGCCAAACAAGGGATCCTGCAGGAAAAACGTGTGGCGTCTGATCTTTGTCGTGGTGATGCTTTTGGCGGCCTTGAGATTCCGATATAAAACTCCGAGCCAACTGGCGACATTCCTCCGCATATTTGGCAACGTCTGAAAGGAGAGTCCACTCGGAGGAGTCGGGATGATATGTTAAAATAGTATCCAGCGTGGACTACGCCTCACGCCCATAGAGGAGGAAGAAAGGGCTAAATCCAGTGTTTGACTGCGTGGCGGTATTGTATGCGTACGTCACGAAAGGAAGAACAGCGTCCCAGTTAGTCTGATCGGCGGCCCCCAAAGTACATCGTCAGCTTATTTCCGAGCGTATGATTGAAGCGCTCAATCAGCCCGTTTTTTGTTTTTTGTTTTTTTGAGGGTGATAGGCTGTGTGGTTCCATGTATGAGGCGACATTCGGCCAGTACAGCTTCAACGACGTTGGAAAGGAAGACGCGTCCTCGGTCACTCAGCAGCTCTCGCGGCGCGCCGTGGCGAAGAACAAAATGATGTAGTAAGAACAGGGCAACTTCACTGGCAGTAGCGGAAGGTTGGGCGGCGGTCTCCGCATATCGGGTGAGGTGGTCGATGCCGACGATAATCCACCGGTTCCCCGAAATCGTGCAGGGAAGTGGCCCGTAAAGGTCAACGCCAATGCGGTCAAAAGGGCGGGCATGGCCTGGAAGTGGTTGTAAGGGGCCAGAAGCGCGAGGTGTGGATGACTTCAGGCGCTGACAGGCGACGCGGGAGCGGACGTATTTGCAAGTATAACCGTACATGCCGCGCCAGTAGTAGCGTTGGGAAATTTTTTGAAACGTCTTTCGAAACGGTTTGAAACCAGGATGGGCACACTGAGGGTCGACATGGAAAGAGGTGCAAATTTCATGTCGTAAATGACGGGGAATGACGAGAAGCGACCGTCGAACATCAGGCATATAGTTGCGGTGGTAGAGAGGATCGTCTCGTGGGCCAAAGTGTGGTGCTTGACGGCGTAAAGTTCGAGTAGGCGCAGCAGCGTTCGGAGAAGTGGACACGATGTCGATAAGAGATGCGAGCCACGGGTATTTGCGCTGCTCCGTAGGCATGTCAGCGATGGTTAGAGATGAGAGGACGTGGTGAGCCAGCGTGGAGCAAGCAGGTTCGTTGGAGAGGGGAGAACGAGACAGAGCGTCGGCGTCCATGTGTTTACGGCCAGAGGGGTATATAAGGTGGATGTCAAATTTCTGAAGGCGGAGAGCCCATCGTGCGAGGCGGCCGGACGGGTCTTTAATAGAGGACAGCCAACATAACGCGTGGTGATTCGTGACGACGTCAAACTGATGGACCGTAAAGGTACGGTCGGAATTTCGTTAATGCCCACACAATTGCCAAACACTCCTTTTCCGTAACTGAGTAGTTGCATTCAGCTTTAGAGATATATATATATATATCTCAGAGTGATCCAATTGTCTCCGAAATATTAAAGGTTGAGGCCAGCGTTTGAAGGCCATGGCTTGAAGTAAATAATGTTCGTGAAGCATGGTATAAAATGTAGAATTAAAATCATAGAGTATTAAAAACGCACGTTTATTTTGGGT
The DNA here is from genome assembly GCF_055883805.1 of Amblyomma maculatum. Taxonomy (NCBI): domain Eukaryota; kingdom Metazoa; phylum Arthropoda; class Arachnida; order Ixodida; family Ixodidae; genus Amblyomma; species Amblyomma maculatum. Next base: position 58,656,377 of record NC_139346.1, on the reverse strand, counting down.
TAACAGAAGAGCTAGTAACTATGAACCAACCAAAGCAGCTGGAACCTAGAAAATCAATGAATGCAACTCTTCGTTTTAATAAAAAGGTAAAACGGCGTACATCGCAATAAACTGCCTTTCGTTAATGAAACGACGGAAGGGAGGGGAGGGTGCTGAAATGACAGGGCTGCCGTAGAAGCAGCCGCTCGCGCAGGGTACGCCATCGGTCTCCGTTTCGACGCTTGCCGCCGACATGCCTTCGCGAACAAGTTGAGCTAGGATGGTGCTTCCTTAAGTGGGGTTTGTGAATAAATCGGGACTTGCAACAGACTGCGGCTAGAACGATAGCCGCTGGCAGCATGACCGCTCGTTCAGCAGTACTCTCCCATACCTCTCCCCAGTAATGAGGCTGCTTGCCGGTCGCTTATCAAACCCATCCGTCGTCATGGCGTGCGCAGTATACGGTCCCCACAGAGAAACAAACAAGACCGGTACGTGAGCTTCTATCCCTGCAGCGGACGCCAAGACAGCGGATGGGCGATAAAGGGTCCGCAAATGAAATGAATTTGGGTGCCTGCGTTTGGAAAATGGAGCGAGGAAATACCATGTGGCTTGATCATATCGGCGCGTGCAGATTTATGTGCTGAAATTTCATCGCCCATTCGCAGTTGTGACGCAGGCTGATCGGTCGCCTGGCCTTGTGAAGACGTCAGCGGCGATGATCCACTGGCGGAGTCGGCGCAGTCACGTCACGCCTGTGTGCAATTGTACTCGCGTGAAGTAGCGCGTGTGTTAGCCCACGAACCGCAGAGAGCCTTGTGCTCTAAGGCGCTAGTGGCCTCGATGCCACAGCTGCATACATTCTCAAGGGATTAATATCTGGCTTCCTCATAAGGCACTTTAATTTCGGCGGTGCGTATACAGGGGCACATTCATGTCCGTTCATTACTGTCTTCCTTTTTAGTGTTACAGAGACTGCTAGATGGAACATGGCCGTTGTAGCAAAAAGTGCTGAGCCTGCTATTAGGAGCTCTTTTCTCCTAGCGTGTTCCATCTAGAAACTGAAGATATGTTTTGGTGGCAGTCTCCGTGTGGTCTCAAAGCTTCTCATAAGCACCGTCAAGAAAGTCAAGGACTTCGAAAGCAATCAAAAGAAATCGTTTTTTCGAATAGGGTGGAATCCCGGCATTGCTTTCAAATACAGAAACGACGTAAGGAATAATTGAGGTCACGTGTCATTGAAAATAATTCCTGAACTACTCACGGTGACCTGATGTTATCGTTGCATTCATTCGTCACTGATATTTTAGTTGTGGCTGAACTTTCATTAAGGTGTTTCATTAGTATTGCACATTTTAATCAGCAGCGTTTAGGCGCCCGTCTGGCAAGGAATGTGGTAATTGTTACAGCGAGCAAGTTAGCGAGTAGAATATATGTCAATTAGTTGTAATCGCCCGACGTCCAACATAGAGTAAGGGAATGCCAAAGTGATAAAACACAACACATCATACATTCGATTACAACGTCGCAATATAACTTAAACAATATTACGACATATAAGCATCAGAAAAATTTTCGTTTCACTACAAACAAACCTGCCGTCAATTAAGTAAATTTCGCCTAGTAGCCATGGAACGTTTGTCGGACACGCTACCCTGAGGGCTCGCTTGCACTTTCGAACACCCTTAAAAACCGGATAATTAAATTACTGTCACGTGGTATTTTATATAGCGTGGTAGCATACGACTGTGTGCTAATTAGTGCATATGAGATTATAAAGCGACAAGTTTAAGGGATTATAGATTCAGCGAACAACACAGTAGATCTGGACAGGAGGTGAGCGTACGCGATAACGCAAGAGGAGCGGCTGATCCATGGCAGCCATTAGCGGTGTCGCGTCATAGCGTTCAAGGCTGAGCTTGAGATTCTCACATTATTTCACTTTAAATTCAACATGCTGCAGCATACGCTAAGTCTCAGAAATTTATCTCTGATATAGCTTCTAATTATCATTCTTATCGAAACATTAGAGGCAGGTGACGACATACTTTTCATAAATGACTACTTGAAGAGGTACGGATCGTTTAGCAGAGTTAGATGTACCCGTGCCGCAATGCGTCCTAACTTAATCCACCTTTGCTCTCGAACACGGTGGTGGCCATGTGCACATTGGCATCGTGAAATATAGGTGGCAGGTACTAATCGCAGATATGTCTCCGAAGTGTTAGATGAGAATATTAAAGTGAAGAAAATGCGCGCCCAAGCTTCAGTCGATTTAACAAACCTAATGAAGACATTTGATCAGCTCTTAATAAATGACATCGAAAGTCTTACGCTATACTTAATGACTCCAAAACGAAACTAACAAATCATAAAGACCCTCACTCGAGTAGATGCAATTATTCCATTATTAGACCCTTAATTTGCTCGCCTGTAACATCACACATACCTTTCAGCTTACAATCTAAGCTACAACATTATGCGAAAGACGACAAAAATAAATGTAAAGCCCTGCTTTAACCACCACGGCAAAACGTCCCAGCGTAGCCTAGAGTAGAGTGGTGGAACTCGACATCCAGGTGCCCCGGGAGTTTGATCCCCGACATGATCTCATCTGATATGAGCAGCCCAAGTTGGCTACTCGTGTCGAGGCGGCCATATCATGTGCTTTTATGACGTCATCAAACCTTCCGACCAGCAGGTCAAGTAATTTCGGGCCCGTTCTAGCTATGAAGCAACTGCGGGGTAGTATAAGATACTGCTGTGCACATGTTCATGGTAATTCTCGCCGCTTGCAATGTGTGCTACATTTCGCTTTTAAGAATGAGGACAAGGGTTAACGTTCGACCTCAGAGTAAACGCGACGGTGCCTTTAAGATCGCCTTTTCATTCCGCCAGGAATAGCAAGGAAGTGGTATACGGAAGTTATCCACGCTGTCCGACAATACACTTCAATTTTTTAAAGAAAGGACAAAGCGCTAACGGCACATTCACAAGAAAGAAGACACGCTCAAGCGCTCACTGACAACTGATCTGTTATTGAAGGGAAACACACATTATATAGGCACACCGTGGCGGCGCTAATCAGAGGCAGCAAAAGTCAAAAGGTGAAAGGACCATAAAAGCGATAAAAGACAACAGGCATAAAAGTGATAAAAAACAGTTATCGATGGTTCGGAAACAACAAACTGATCTATGACACGTGGTGTATAGGGCCCGATGTGACATGAAGACAATAATAAAAATTGATCAAAAAACTGACAATCACAACAAAAAATGTTTTCAGACAAACAACTAAAGGGAAAATACTTCAAGCGCTCTAGCATAATAAAGATATTAGTTATTCAATTCATCAGGCATGCGCATCTTAATGCGACTCTAAAATTCATGCGCGAAAATCAACCACGCCCTTCTAAAAAAGGGAACTCACTCTGATACAGCACTTTTGACGGTCCGCTAACGCAATCTAGACCTTTCCTTATTATGAAGAAGGCTTCTTTCAGCTCACGAGCTACATTGTCTCGACTTATATCCAGTACAGAAGTTTCTTTTAGGATAGGCACGCATCTGCACTTCTTGCAATGAATCGGCAGATTAGACTCAGTGCCTTTCTCAAGCGATCGCTCGTGCTCTCTCAAACGCTCCTTCAAACATCTCCCAGTCTGGCCGATTCATTGCAATGAATCGGCAGATTAAACTCAGTGCCTTTCTCAAGCGATCGGTCGTGCTCTCTCAAACGCTCGTTCAAACATCTCCCAGTCTGGCCGATTCATTGCAAGAAGTGCAAATGCGTGCCTATCCTAAAAGAAACTTCTGTACTGTATAAAAGTCAAGACAATGTAGCTCGTGAGCTGAAAGAAGCCTTCTTCATAATAAGGAAAGGTCTAGATTGCGTTAGCGAACCGGCAAAAGTGCTGTATCAGAGTGGTTCTCTTTTTTAGAAGGGCGTGGTTGATTTTCGCGCGTGAATTTTAGAGTCGCATTAAGATGCGCATGCCTGATGAATTTAATAATTAATATCTTTATTATGCTAGAGCACTTGAAGTATTTTTCTTTTAGTCGCTTGTCTGAAAAGATTTTTTGTTGTGATTGTCAGTTTTTTGATCAATTTTTATGATTGTCTTTATTTGTTACATCGGGCCCTATACACCACGTGTCATAGATCAGTTTGTTGTTTCCGAACCATCGATAACTGTTTTTTATCACTTTTATGCCTGTTGTCTTTTATCACTTTTATGGTCCTTTCACCTTTTGACGTTTTCTGCCTCTGATTAGCGCCGCCACGGTGTGCCTATATAATGCGTGTTTCTCTTCAATAAAAGATTAGTTGTCAGTGAGAGCTTGTCCGTGTCTTCTTTCATGTGAATGTGTTGTTAGCGCTTCGTCCATTTTTGAAAAATCCTGTACCAACTAGCCCAACAAAAAGTCCTTCTTGAATACACTTGAAGGCGGAGCTGAAGACTCAATCCTATTTCAAAACGCGCACTATTTTTCTCGTTGAAGAAGCGTTTAAGCGGGTGGCGGCCACTCGGGTACCTCATTTGTATGCGCTCGAAGTCAGCTGTTAGATCTCGCATTGAAAAAGGGAAAAACGTAATTTTAGGCAACTTTCAAATATTATTGTACATCACGAAATGCTGATGGAAATGATGTAATGAGGGAGTAACTACTGATTGACATCCACCCAAGCGCAGCCGTACGGCTTCGAAGGAAAGTTATACAGCTTCGTAGTTAAATAAAAAATTATTCTGTATCTGCTGATCGGACCCTGGACCACCGCATTTCCGGGGCAGTCGGTCAACCAACTGAGCTAACCAAGTTTTTTTTTTCTTTGTGTGCTTTTTTTGTTGTTGTTTTATTTCTTGTGCTGTTACGTCTTAAATTATTGTGTATTGCTGTTTTAATCCATTTATAGATGTGCGATAAACAAAACTTCGGGAATAAAATTTTGTTTATGTAAGTGTGGTATTAACTTGTACAGTGACCTTATGTTGTCCTTTGATATAATGGGGTCATGCTGCTGGATGGATGGATGGATGGATAGAATATAGGAGCGTCCCCTTTGAAACGGGGTGGTAGCAGTAGCTATCATGCTCATTTTTCTCCATATAACTTAAATATTTATTTAGAATGATTAACTAAACCATCATTCTATTTATTAAATTTTGCTCCTACATTATTAACATTATGTCACTTCTCTGCTTTTAAGCCACCAATCTTCCAGCCGTTTTTTGCTAGTTTCCACCGCCGGTTTATTCACCCGGCCACTGTTATCTCCAAACCCCAGAGCTTCAGGAACAGTGATTGCGCCTGCATCAACTTCCGGATGGATACCATTGCATTCGAGTATAATATGGTCAATTGTTTCACTGGAGTTTCCACATACAGCACATGCGTCATCTCCATTGTTAAACTTCTTTTTGTAGCTGCGTGTTCTAAGGCACCCTGATCTAGCTTCAAAAAGTAGGGCACTGCCTCTTGAGTTATCAAAGAAATCTTCCTTCCTGATCTGCATTTTCCACTTTCGGTATAATTCTACACTCTGTTTTTTTTTTTTTCCATCGAATTTATCCAATTTTTACCTTTTGTGTTTTTCACCTGTTGCTTAATGCTCTTTATTTCTCCGTCCTTGTTACTAGCATACTTAGCTGCTATCGACGTTAACTCCCGCCCTCTACCGGCCAAAAAGTGACTAACAGTATTAATAAGTACATAAATAAAAATAGGAAGAGAGTCCGGGGAAGCTTCGAAAGCTGTTTAGGGTGCGTGGAGTGTCGATGCCTCGTGCTGCAGCGATCTTTTGCGGATCCGGCCTGATACTATCCTTGCTGACGAGGAAGCTAAGAACTAGAGTTTGTCGTTCTCCAAAATAGCACCTCATTGAGTACAAAATAAGTACCGCTTTTCCAATGCACCGAAGAACAATACCGAGCCGCTCATTGTGCTCTTCAAAGGTCCTGCTGAAATTGAAGACATCATCCAAGTACCACATGCATATTTTTCATTCTACACCTCGGAGTATAGTGTCCTTAAATTACTCGAACGTCGTGAAAGCATTGCCAAATCACAACTGCATCACGTTAAATTCGTACGAACTATCTGTTGTTAGGAAAGCATTCCTTTCACGATAGAATGGATGCAGAGAAATTTGCCAATAGCCAGATCGCAAATCAACGGACGGAAAATATGACGTCGATTGAAAACAGTCGACTGCGTCATCAATGTCAGGTAAAAGGTATACGTCTTTCTTTGTTACCAGATTTAAATGGTGGTAGTCTACGTAGAATCGACAAGAATTGTCTTTTTTTTTTCGCACTATGATCTCAGGTGCGGCACATGGACAGGAAGACTCTCATACGATTAATTTCTCTGGCATTTTGTCTAATCGTTCTTGAATTTTTTTGCGCTCCGCCGGGAAGACTCTGTAAGGTTTTTGGAGAATAGGGACGCGTTTCTTGTGTCAATTTTACGCTGCAGTCCAGAGGCTGGAAAATCGCTACTCGATTCATTTTTAAAGACAGATAAAAAAAGCGAACAAGACAAGGCTGGGCTAACAACTGAATATTTATTGATGGAAAGAAGACAACGAAAACTCGCAGTGAGATGCGCCCGCACAAACCCAAACCAGTGAAATGGCAGAAAAATTCAGTCATGGCCTAACTACTGATTTCTCTAACAGAGCGAATTCTTTACTATGAAGGTTAAACGATGCCTTAGCCACACACGTGTCCTTAGTCTTAGCAAAGCAAAATGTCTCAACTATCTCCCGACAGATCGTTTTCATTCCTGTGAATGACACCCCTGTTGCTGATATCAGGCATGCAAAGAGACGGGTCATCCTCCGATTTACACTACCGAGATTTCAGAAACACGGTTTTAGTTTACGGGAATGAAAAACAAAACTGTCGGGAGATAGTTGAGGCAGTTTACATTACTAAGGCTAAGGACACATTTGCGCTAAGGCTTCGGTTAACCTTCATGATAAAGAATTCGCTCTGTTAGACAAATCAATAGTTAGGCAATCGCTGAATTTTTCTACCATTTCACTGGCTTGGGCTTGTGCGCGCGCATCTCAGTGCGAGTTTTTATTGTCTTCTTTTCTTCAATCAATATTCAGTTGTTAGTCGAGCCTTGTCTTGTTCGCTTCTTTTCTCTGTCTGTCTTTTGGCTGGTTCAGAAATTGATCATTACCAACTCGCCCAGTCGTCAACCTTGCTACCCGATCCGTTAGAAGCAAAGTCGAGCACTTCGGCATGAACCATCAATTGTCTTGCAACGTACGGTGGTTACTGGAAAGGAACGATTTGCTGATCGAGGGTGTTTAAGCTCAGCATAACATTCCGACTTCCATTTCGCGGCTCCTCTGCAATCAGAAATTGTTCGAGCGGTTTAAGTCACATCGTTCTCAAATCTCGCGATTGCTAAGGCGAACAGACTATGCGGACATGTTCACATTCTAGATATAAGCGCGACCATCGACTGCGGCCATCCACTGCATCCAAGACCGCGCGTGGCACCAAAATATCGTTTTTTTTTCGCTCTGTTCGGGACGTCTGGCTAGAATGACAATTGATTGTTTGCCCACGAAATGTTCGGATAATTTCACAGGCACACATTTTGCCCTCATCGCAGGCAGCAGTGCATCTTTCTTCAGAGGAGAACCCCTTCATGACACTGGGACATGTTCGCCACTAATATAGGGATAATATTTGGCTTGAAACAAATTTCACCGACACTGAGATCTAAAGTTGCACCACACTCGCGCAAAATGTCAACACACAAGATCAAGTCAAACGTGGCACGTGTCAATACAATGAATTTTGTTCTGTAGCCCTTGTCGCCAAGCACAACTGGAGCCGAGCACAGACCAACCGGAACCAATGTTGCACCCTCAACGCCACAAAACGGCCTATTTTTTTTCCGACACGAACATAGCTTACTGTCGAATTCGGCTCTTAAATGAAAGGCTCATAAGTGAAATAATATGTATAGCCTAATTAAGTTCTGTGTCACAAGAGAGAAAAGAAGGCTACATAGTACGAAAGGGCACTGAACGAGGGTAGAGGGGGAGCCTCACTTCTCAAGCCGAGCCAACGTTTCGACAAGTGGACTTGTCTTCGTTTGAGCAGCGTTATCATCCCCGGCAGGGGTTTATAAGCGGGGAGGGGGGAGGAGGAGGGAAGGGGGAAAAAGAGGTAGGGCAAGGAGTGAAAAAAAGGTTCCTACGATATATATCTCTGATCCGGGAACCGGTGATCCCGTGTACTGAAAAAGAGAACATAAAGAGACACCTGCAAGAAAAACTACAATGCTGGGTGGATGAATAGTCAGCACTAAAGCAGGTTCGATGCTGACACGCCTTTCTTGAAAGGAGACTTGGGTAGAACGAGAGAAAGATGATGGTTTCAATGTTATGAAAACGCACTGAGAATGGGTAGAGGGGGAGCCTATGTTTGCAAGCAGAGCCAACGTTTCGACAAGTAGACTTGTCGAAACATTGTATACATTGTATCGGTTTGCGAACTGAGGCACCCCTCTACCCTTGTTAAGTGCCGTTTCATATTGAAAGGGGACATGCGTTCCAAAGGTTCCTGATAAAGAATACATTTGCAGGGGAACAAATTTCAAAGCTTTCCGCAAGGAAGGGAGAAGTACAAAGAAACAGAATACCAACAGATAAATTGAACCACATCTACCTGGTTTTGAGTAAAAAAGTTCAAGTGTCAATCAAAGTACGAAGTGATCGCTGGACTTCCTACCCTTGTTCAATCCTCTTTCATATTTTAGTTTTATTAGACAATATGTGAAAGAATTACATACAGAAGCTCACTGCGAGAAATTGTCTGATGTTTCTGGTCATGCGAGTGCCTTGACTCGTTGCCTGACATTTAGCACATACCAAAGTATTGCCTCTGATTTTTCGCTCACAACGCGAGCACTGACAAAGCAGACGCAGGAACGTCTACAAGGTTGGACGCTTACCGCTGTAAATTTGATAGCGTAGTGGGTTTACAATGCGTGTGGCTGAACGCGTTAGACCATCAATACGTTTCTGTTGATTATATTTACTGAGGTTGCGACGTATCGAATTGTGTGGTATATGTATGCACTTCAGGTTCTCAAACTGTAATTGAACGACGAAATCACTTTAGTCGCAGTAAATTTGTGGAGAAAAATAATATTTTTTTTTTACTCTGCGCAATTGTTTACTGGCCATCTTGAAAGATCAACTGAATTTGTTGGCGACTTGAGGCTTTTCTTCGCAATAAAGGCCACTTTTAAGCCGAAGCGAATGTGGGTGCTATATCTACAGCAACTGCGAGTTAGTGTGTGGTACGGGCACCTTTCTTTGATAAAAAATGATGTTTATTGAATGTTTAACTGAATATATTGAATATTTTTCTCTAATACAGCACCTCTGGATCTAGGACTATTGGGATTGATCTCGGACTTCTATATCACTTGACTGCAAGGCGCAAAGTTAAACCAACAGTTTTGCCGAATTTACCAAACGTTTTACTAAGTTTTACTAAATCGTTACGAAAGTTGTAACAAAATTACTGCGTCAGTAAAATCGACGCGAGGAGCACGCGTGAACCTGAACGCTTTAGAGCATAATTCCAAAGAATAAAGCGGAAATACGTACAATCGAAAGGGACGCGAGTGCGAGCTGGAAAAGAAAGAATATATTTTGTAAGCTAGAAATGCTCAGAACCAGGCAAAGACAAAAATAGCTCAACATTTTGCTATTTTTGTTTATTAGGACGCACCAAATGGACTTTAGAGCTTGGACAGCCCCAATATAACTCAGTAAACACTGTGCAGCTGATGATAGCCCCATCTCCAACCTAAAATAGCGCTCTAAAAGATACGCTTTGGTAATACTGCCCCCTTATACTTTTGAATGTATTGATCGTGCGGCAGTTTCGAGCACTTTTGAATACGCTCATGTGTCTCCACCGGTATGTGTCTTTTTGAACTCGTGACATCTGCTACGGGGTTGAAGCGGAAAGTAACAGCTGCCAAAGAACTTTTTCATGACTGCTGTTAATCGTTAACATCGGCTGTTAACATCGGCTTCAATGCTTTAGCGTGTCTTAATCAAATCATTCTTTCCGTCAGATAGCTTAACGATATCCTGTCTTGGAACCCAAGCTCTATTTGCTTTTTGCAGTATGTAAAAACATTTTGGATTATTATTCACTGCTTGAACGCTGAAACTGTTGAAATTGAATACTTTTATTGCAAAACAACTACGAAAGGATGTTAACAGAACACATAGACACGAAAACCCGCTACTTTTCAATAAATTTTATTAGCAGAGCAAACAGTCATTTTCAATACCAATTCCAATTAAAGTAACTGCGAATATTCCAAACACTGTGTACATGCGCACAAGCAAAGATGCTGTCATTCACAACCTCTTCAGATAAGCTTATCGAAAACTTGTACTCCTTAGAGTACAGTTTCTCCAAAGAGCTGCTGACACAACAGACCCCGTCTTTCTGATGTGGAACGCCTCCGCCAACACCCGCGGTGACTCGTCATTGTCTTTTCGATTACTCGTGTCTGTTTTAGCAATGACGCGCATGTTCTAAGCCGATGATATGCCTTACAACGAACAATCATATTCTCTCCGGTCTTCTTATCAAGGCATCTTTTGAGAGTAGCGCTCTTTTGTGCCTCTGTTGTGTCCTCGTCATTCCCCAGTTGTTTAGCTCTAACGGTTTTCCATTTCCACTATCAACCAACTCGTCAAGCAGAAATTCTTCCTGAACTAAAATTCTCTGCCTAGATGATATCAAAATCTGCTCTGCAGAAACATCTTGAATACATCTACAGTCAAAACTCGATTTAACGAAACCCGATTTAACGAAAATCTCGATTTAACGAAGGTATCCTAATTCCCCCTCAGACGCCCATAGGGTTCAATGCTTTGACTAACCCGAAATAACGAAACCGATTCCGTGATCTGTCCCGATTTAACGAACCTTTTTTCGAGAAATAAAGGTGAAAAAGTGTTAATTTTTGGTCTATTTTGTAGACAGCACCACAAAATTTACAAAGTTCACCGACTTTGGCAGAAAATAAATTTGTAGTCCCCTCGGGCCTTTCTTGTCGAGTAAGAATTTTTGTTGTTTCTTTTCATACGCGCTAGCGGCGCCGGTCGTGGTGTTGGCGCTACCCACTCGAAAGTAGCGCGGGGGGTTATGACGATGACCATACGGACCCCCAAAGATTGCGCTAGTTGTATGATTACCAACTTTGGCGCCAATTTGTCATTAGCTGTGTGGCTTGCCGTCCCGTCGGCGGTATTTAGGGAAGATTGTTGCGCCGCTAGCCGAACCGTCCTTTGGGTCGGTGCTACCGGCGTGAATTCGTCACGCGCAAGTGCGACGAAAAGTGAAAATGGTACGTGCTAACCGATACGACCGCGATAAGCTGGTACGGTTTATGCGGATGCAAAATGCATTATGTTCAATGGGTGCTCAGTCGCGGACTTGACTTTAACACTTTTAAAACTAAAGTACTGTTTAAGCGGGTACGTTTTAACGAGGTTTTACTGTAATCGAATGTACTGAATTATGTGCCCAAGAAATGCCTCATTCAATTTAACGAAGTTCTCGATTTAACGAAATAATTCACGGCTCCCCTCAACTTCGTTAAATCGAGTTTTAACTGTACTCCCCTTTTCTAGTAAAGGGTTGATAGTCCTCTTTCTTACTGTTTTCCTTGTTCGATGCATCCAGAAGTGGATGCGTAATCTCATTGTTTCTATATACGGCACCGCCTAATATTGGCAGATCGCGCAACTTTATTTTCGTCTCACCAATATCCGATTCCAAATACATTTATTTATTTATTTGAAATACTGCGGACAATGCATGGTCCTAGCAGGAGGGTATATTCAAGAGATGACAAGCATATGCATAGAGAAAAAAATAAGTCAGACAATTAATCAGTATTGAAGATATAGACAGGCATCGCAACACAAACCAAAACAAAACCAAAACTCACGGAATAAGGAGATGACGTTCAAATTCTGTTGCAAAACTGCTGGACAGAAAAATATTAAAAGATAAAGCATTCCATTCAAATGCAGTTCTAGGGAAGTAACTATTTTTAAATGTGTTTTGTGCGGGTGAAAATTGGCGCCAGTGAGTGTTCCTGCTTCTGTCTGGCTCTCCTCGTACGATGAGCTTCGACGCATTTAGGCAACTTCATTTTTATTTTTTCTTGTAGGCAGTGATGAAGCAAGGTGGGGCGACTAACCTTCCTTCGGAAATCTAGGGTGTGTGTGTTGTGTTGTTTCATAAGCGTAGATGGTGAATCATGTCTTCTATACTTGGCAAATCATTCCCCCGTTTGCAATTGATAGTCTTCCTGGTCACCGAAAAACTTAGTTCTGGAAACTCCGCAGTAACTACGCCTACTATTTCTATAGCCCCTGTGCAAGAGTTTGCCATTTTCATTGACTGCCTTAATGGCCTCATTCTTCACATCTTAACATTGAAGCCATCAAGTATTAGTATAGTGCGGTCTTTATTTACTTAAATATTCGTATGGTTTCATGTCCTGGTATAAACGTTCGACTGGTTCGTCACCATGAGTAGATATAGTAGCAGCAGAATGGCGAAATCATGCAGAGTATGGCCGACCGTTTTCTCCGCGTACAAGACGGCAGCGTTTCCAAGTGCATTCCCGGAGGGCTTCCGTACTTCCGGCCAGCTTTTTGCGATAACTTACAGTGCAGATGGATCAAATAGCCGAGAACAGCTAGATTAGAGAAACGCGCTATTTCAAAGAGCGGAATGTCGTAATCATTGTATGCCTCAATATTAAAAATGTGCATACTAATCACAACACGGCCTCAATTCCTAAGCAGGTGCGGGACAACTTACCAAAGCGGTGGTAAAAACTGTCACAGTAGACGCTGTTAAGCATCTCTGGCTCTATATAGATCGGCATTCATACTCAAGGTGGGCACCCCAAAAGCTTCAACGTTGTGGTTTGAGGCGGTCCTAGCTCGATTCTTTGGAGAAATTGCAGATCCCGTTTCTCATTGAAGTTAGGATGACAGAGGGAGCATGTGCATGGTTAGGTGGGCGCGTGCAGTATAAATTGGGCTTAGCGGACAGACGGCAGGCACGGGACTTTTATAAGATTATAGCTGGCAACACAGCGGTGAGTTTAGCAGTTGTTAGAATAAGGCCTAATGGGAGGCATTGGATGAGAGGTATATATCGTAATCCAAGAAAGGATATTTCAATAAGCCACACACTTTCTCTGGTATACGTAGAGCATGCTCACATTATCATGTTGCCATCACTTGCCGTACTCAGGCAGGTGATGCGCACGAATGCTTATTGATGTCGAACGTGAGGCATCTCCCTATAGCATCTTTCATCTGTAATACATTTCGAACAGTCCAATACGAGGCAATATAATGAGAAATATTTTTGTTCTGTAAACAATCTCATTAGGCTCCGCTCTCCAATTGTAACGTCCCAAACGACCCGCATTCGTTGGCATGCAAAAAATATATATATATAAACAGCACGTAACACTATTTGAAAACCATTCACATATGGCTGAAAATGCGCTGTCTTAAAAACACTTCAATTTTTAATATTGACAAGAAAAAATTGATAGCTTGTATTCATTTCAAACAATGAACTCGCTTCCTACCGGGAGGATTCCGCTGCCTAAAAACGAGGATATACGGAGCGTTTTTAGCGCTTGAAGGCTGTGACTTTTGACCGACGGCGCGCACTAGATGGCCGGATAATACGCAGATATTTGACGTGCCGTGTTCCGGCGACCAGTGGAGCCGGAAGCGGCCGCGGAGGCCCGCCAATAAGGCGAATATTTAACTGCATCATCTGCACTTATTTTTGTAAGTATGAGTTTTGACGGTCGCAGTCAACATGACTGCCATGGCCGACGGACTGATGCTATCGTGGGTAGCAGAGTAGACAATTGACCGCAGAAATGAAATTATCGAAAAAAATAAGCGCCTTAGTATGAATAGAACGTCGCGTTTTCATCAGTAAACGACATACCCTCAGACCGAACTGTGTCTGTGTCCTACTTGAAACCAAATGTGTCGACGAAAAACTGCCTCGCTGGTATTCTCGGCCGAGCGGAAATTATGAGGTGCGCGTTTTCATTCATTCAAGCATGCACGCTAATCCTTGCGTGATAATGTGCGCTTACTACAATTTGCACAATGGCGTCGCAATAAGCACTTTCGTGCTTCTAACAGAAACAGCGTCGCTGCTCAAACGGACCTAGCTTTGAGGTTATTGCCACTCGCTGATCATATTTGCTTTCGCACAAAGAGATACGCGGCGTCGCTGACCGCTTCTTCGCTCAATGTATTTCCATCTGGGTGTCGTGCCGGCACGGCGATTTTCGACTCGCGAACATCGCGGAAAAAAAAGAAGAAAAAAGTAGCTTGTGCCCCAGTCTTAAGAGTTTTGAGTTTGCCGCTATATTTGTGTTCCATATGCTGAGTGTTCTGACGTTTACTTGCTCTTAAGGTTTTGGTGCCTGGGACGCATGCAGAACAACAACCGCAGCAGAAGCTGCAGGCAGTCAACAACATTCAGGAGGAAAGCGTTGTGATGTGGTCAGCGCTTTACTTTCTGGTCGGCCGCACAAAGAAGTTGGTTCCTTAAAAGAGCGCAATTCAGGCATGCCGTTAAGGACGCAGGTGTTAAATGTTGAAATATTAGGCGCATATGTATTGCGCTTCAATATGGTCTTCTACTACTACTACTATGGCATTCTTTAACCAGCACATCATTTTGTAGTGGCTTCTAGCAAGAGTAAATCCGCGCTTAGTAATGCCGCCTAGGCCATGCAACATTATTACGCATAAATTTGTAACAGAGAACTTTTGCTAAACAAACTTCCGAATGGTTCCTCCTGCAGACCGCATTGTCGCACTATCTCTGACGTAATCGAAGTGGTAGAGTAGGCAATAGCGCTGAATATTTTTTATCAATCAAACATATGTCCTATGAGAGCATCGACTTAAAATATAACTCGATTTTCACTTCAGCCAGAAAGGAGTCAGCAATAATTTTCACTGACTGTTTGGAAAGCTCATTTTCTATTAAGATGACGTACGGGATCGCTCACATGGCGACAGTAAGTAAGGATAATTAATTGAGCTGCTAAAAAGAGGCTAGCTGATTTCGTGTTAACGTCTTTCTGCATCAGGGCGCAAGGTCTATTGTCCTGAAAGAGAAGCATATTCGTTTCCATGAGAAACAAGGTGCAAGCTTTTTTTTTTTTTTTTTACATAACACAAAAGTTGACGCAAACGGCACGCTGGAGGTATAAATTATTGGTGCAGACAATAGAAAGAAGCCATCCTTTTTACATGCGTTGCACACGCCGCAGAATACGCAAAAACGGCTTCCCTTTGTTCGACACGTGCTAGCAAGAAAACTAAGCGGAATATCACCAAAGCATAGCTTCTTCAGTGTTCTCGTTCCATATTTCGTTTCCACATAAAAATGCAACCTGCTAAACCTATATAGCCGCCGGATTTCACTTTTTTTACTTTTGATGAAAAAGCTTCAGTCAAATTATGGTCAAGTCCTTCCCTTTGTTCATGGACTCACTTGGTGTTTAGTAGCTCTGCAGCGTATAAAAGCCACTGTAGCGGTGGTTTGCTTTCACTCATCAATGTTCCGGTGCTAGTTCTAGAGAACAAGACTTAAGCATACATGGATCGGTATTTTGAATTTTGCCTATTTGTTAGCATTATAAGCTTAGTCATCGGTGCCTACGAGTAAGTTGCTTTTTTAACTTGCAACCTAAAGTAATACTCGAATTAAGGCGGTTTGCTGTTGAAACGTCGTGCTGTCCCTGAGTATCTTAACCATACATGTATAAACACACTTTGATATGAAAGCCACACTCAAAGCGGAATTAGCTGAAAACGCTTCCATCATTACTGTCGATAATGACTTATGCCGGTCGTCGGCCATTTATTGGGGTGTTTTAAAGGCCAGGTTTTTTAGTGCAAGAAAACATGACAAGTTTCTCATGTTTTGACAAACTTGATTCATCTGTACATATTTACTGGTGTTTTATGTTCCTTGCAAAGTTGACAGAAATAGCATAACTGTAATTGTTTAGTTTGTTCACTTGCTCCGGGAAGCGCAGTGTAATTTTGAAATCTTGCATTAAAATATGTACCCTTCTTGTACTTCCCAGCCACAAGGAAGCTCACAGAGAATATGGTCTTCATAGTCATTGCTTAGCCAGGGTAAGTAATTTCCCCATTGTGGCCTGCGATTTCTTCTCTTATTTTCGAAAGCTGCTTGTGCGGAGATTTATATACAGAAGGGACCGGGTACAATGTTTTCTTCCAAACCAAGGACCTACCTATGTAAAGTAGCAATAATATGGATTAATATTCTTAAAATGTTCATAGTTCTTTGCTTAAATTCTATGATGCCCATCTTAGTACCGAGCATGCCCTTCCAATTATCCAGAATATTTATAAAAATGACCCCCCCCCCCCTCGCCACCGACCCATCTCCGTCTGCCTTGTAAGACAGAACTTCGCTGATTTTATGTTTTAAATTGCTTTAAAAAACGATCACTTTTCTGGTTTATTTCTGAAGTTGAGACAAATACAGAGCTGCAAAAATCTCCCCACAATCTCGTAACTCGACATTCATAATATTAGGGCCTGAAGGAAACAGGTTGAAACACGGTACTTCCAAGCGCGTGCTCGGCTAATTGCGTTAAAATTGTTGTAGAAAGCTGGCAAACAGGAATAGGTACTAGCTTAGATTAATTCCGCTAATGTTAATTTTGCACGGAAGCTTCTCCAGGACTACAGGAGAATTGTTACACACCAGGTCAGACAAGCGTCGAGATGCATTAAAACGCCGACGCTCTAGGTAATAAGGCTAGTAAATCTGGCATTCGACTTACATCGTACTGTCCACTGCAGCCCAACGCATCTTCTTGCAAGCTTTCTCTATGCTAAATTTTGTACCTCTGCAATCGTGACCGCATTTTTTATGAGATAACGTACAGCCATCTAGTAGATATCATTGTGCTGAATTGAATGCCTAATACCTCTCTGTGGTTGGGCTGACTTAAAACATTCCACGGGTGACTTTTTTCGTGCATTAGATTCCACTTGAAACAAAGCATCCCTCCGTGGAAGTGGCACGGTTAGGTAGCCGCTCAGCTTCTGTGCCCACGGATGCGGAATAGAATCCCGGCTGCGGAGGTCGATTTTTGAAGGAGTCAGAAAGAAAGGTTTCATAAATAAGGTTTTGGGAAGAATCAGAAAACTATGACGATTGCATGATGTCAAACAATATTGACAACTCCGCTACTAGGTGCTGGAAACTGGGTTAAAATAATAAATTCTAACCGATCTCTGGGTTTATTGTTGGTGTAACGAACCTTCCTAAAGAACATAGCCTGGGTCTTTCAGCACGTATTCTGCTGTGTTTTTGGTATTTTTGTTGTTATTTCCAGATACTGTGAATGTAAAGAGTGAAAGTTTCATCTTTGTTTCTTAAGTCTTGAAGAAACGACAGGACACAGGCTGACCCAGCGAATATTGCACAAAATATTCCAGAATTGCTCCTTTCTGTACCGTATAGTAACGATGGGTCTAATTCCTGCTGAACTACTTGTATATTGAAATAACGTCAAGACTTTTCATCTCGTGTTGTTGCGTTTTCAGTGCCAGTGGATACCGGGTCGAACAACGGGCTGTGGACCAAGCTGTACTTGCACTCCCAATGGAGGCGTGTTCAGTTTTGGCATTTGCACCGATCCTAATCACCCATTTCCTAGCCACATAGCCCATTCACATTACGGTTTCCCCGAACCATAAAAGGCTGCGTTTCACTTCCATTATTTTGTTATATCAATAAAGAACCGAATGTTTGTGCCCGCTACCCGAAGGAAGGAGTGGGCAGTTCTGGCACATGCACCGCCCTTGGTAACTGAGCTCCCAAATATACCGCGTATGCTTACAACTTCGTGCAGCAGGTAAACATTGATGTTACACGCATCTTTTCTGCTATGTGAATAAATGCCACAACGTTCGTGGTCACTTGCATTGGCTATGATATCCAATACCACTATGCTTCATTCGTTCTACTTGCTTTCTCCTACCAATTTTTATTGATTTTATATCGACATCTACTTGACGAGACTATCCCAGGCAGCACAAGAGCCCGGGCCAATATTGTCAATGAGTTGGCAGAGATCAGCCCTATGTAGGCCCAGCGCTGCCATCTTATGGCTGGTATTGGTTGTGCCATTCTATAACACGTCCAACACTGGCCCTGAGAATTCCATTGGTAACCAATATTGTTCGTACCTATTTATATTGATAACAACATTGGCCCGTCATATCTGATGCCCTGACAATATCGGTGGTACCCTTATACGAGGATGGCAATGATGGGCCTGGATATCCGGCGTATCACCGGTGTTGGCGCTGCCACGAGATAAGGATGGCTATAAAGGACAGCATTAGCCATCAGTCCACTGATGTTGGCCAATATTTGACATATGCTGGACAATAATGTCAGCTCCGTTACAATGGCCCGCCAATGTCCGATATACACTGGCATACCTTACATATCAACAGTATTGGCATTGCCCTTTCATAAGGATGGCTATATCGAACAGCGTTAGCCATTACTCCACTGACGTTGGCTAATATATGGCATATGCTGGACAATACTGTCAGTTCTGTTACCATGTCCCGCCAAATGCATTAGCACACACTTCAGTCAACATTTTCTTGTCTATTTCACCTATTGGTCACTACTAGATGCAAATTAGCATGTGGTGGAAATATTCCGTGGAAACCGCATTAGCATGCTTTTGCGGTTGGCAGGCTCGTTTAATACCTGGAGTCGTTAACTGTGCTGTTATAATCGATGTTTTCAAGTTACCTTTGCAATTTTAAATACTTCGGAAATCTTGTGTCTAAATAGTCTTGTGAAGTTCCGCGGTGCTGGTTTCAGTCGCGTTTGCTTTAATCCCACCTAGCTGTTGTTGATGTTGCTCGGGATTACACCATGTTCTTTTACACTAGATCTTCATTGACTTAAGCTGGCACTGTAATCGATCCACATGTATACTGTGACGAATTTGGATGAGACCGACAATCGGTCAACGGCGTCAAATATCAATAAGTTCACCCCCGTTTGCTGGTCCGTCAGGGCGGCGGCGGCGATAAATAGCTCCACGCCGACCGGTAGATTAGAAAGAATCAAAACGACATGTCATATATCGTGCGTGGGCAATGGTTGCTATTTTTTGTATTCTCTTCGGCAATGGTCTAGGTTCTTTCATAGCTGCTCCCGTGGCGATTCCTGCTGCTCTGGGTGAAGAGAATTCCAAAAGTTATAGCAAATTTCTTTGCCCCCGAGTGTATTAGGTTTAACAACAGTGGCTTCAAACAGACGATTACCGCAGGACACGCATGCAGTGCGATGCAAAAAATGTGCGATAAGCATCGGCATATTAAGGCTCGTACGTGACTCAGATCGACTATGGCGAGCGCGCTTCCATCGAAATAAACTTTAAAAATACACTAGTCCGTTTAAGCTATAGGAATACGAAGCATCGCAGCACATACTTTCGCTTAAACGATTTAACAATGGTGTTCTAAATTAAAGCTGGGTTATTGAGCGGTAAATTAAACGTCGGTCCGCACATGCATGGACGTTCCCACATATGGCAAATCGTATCGACGCTTCCTGCTTCGTTGTCGCTCTAAGAAGGGAAGTATTAGAAAAAAAAATGGAGAGAAAACACTGCAGGTACAATCTCAGTATGAATAATATTAAGGTTATGCTGAAACAAATAACTGGGTTACAGTTTCACTTTTCTTCATCGCACTCGTTCGCACATTTGTTTTTTCTCAAGCGTCCGCCCTTGTTGACGACACACCGCGCACTTTTGTTCCAGTCCACTGATGGCACTCACTCGCGCCGAAATATGAACGCTCTGTTCGCTGCTTGCTAGGTGCATTGAAAACATCACAAACAAAGGAAGAAAAATATGGAGGCACTGGTTGCTTGGCGGGCTGGTTGGTTCATATCTAACTTGTATTACAACGCGAACCACAAGAAGGGACGACGACAGACAGACTGAAAAGAAAGGCACGGCGCCAGCAACAGCGGCGCCGACTTGCCCGAGAGGATGCGCTCTGCAGGTGGGGTTGTCGGGTTACACGCTGCGCGATGCAATCCAAGACGCTGGCCCTGACGCTCCACGTGTGGTTCAAGGTGCACACGGCCGCCGCCCGGGCGGGAATTTACGACGCAATGCGTCAGCCGCTATACTTTAAGGCTCTATTTCTTTCATATACCTATTTGACATACGTAGAGCTAGCGTAACTTACGTCTTAAGCTTTGCGAGAGTAGACCATTCCATACGTGTATAATCAAAAATACAACTGCAATGGCCATGGCGCAATAATCAATAATGGAATATCGCACACATACGGTACTGGTAAATGCTCTATGATTATCTTGAAACACTCATTCGGCAAACGAGTACGCCAGTTATTTGCTAAACAAGCCGCGAAAATTCAAATCACTGCAGTGGCAAAAATGATCGCAGAGCCAGCTAGAGTCGCCCGCGGCACGGCGACGGGCCGGCTTCCACATTTCACAAGAACTTGAAACGCGAAATATATCCGCGTGGGGCTTTGTCACACTGAATTTTATAGGAAATCAAAATAGCTTCGTGTAGCAGCCAGTATACAAGAACGGCAGCTCAGCAGAACACCATTTGATTGGACGCCATGCAAGTGCATTGAAAGCATAATTTTTGAATTTCTGGATTATTTTTTTTGCACAAGTGCGAAAAAAAGAAGTCTGTAAGGTTTCTCCGCTTTTATTCACACCCCCAATTTCGCGATACCGTCGTCGTTCACTGCATTACAATGCTTGCGCTACAAATGGCAAGAAGGAATAACTGTAGAGTTCAAAAACTAAATAAAGCAGTCGTTGTTTTACAATTAAGCTTAATTCGGTATCAAAGCTTATTATTCTCTAACTAC
This sequence comes from Amblyomma maculatum, assembly GCF_055883805.1. NCBI lineage: Eukaryota > Metazoa > Arthropoda > Arachnida > Ixodida > Ixodidae > Amblyomma > Amblyomma maculatum. Next base: position 58,635,319 of record NC_139346.1, on the reverse strand, counting down.
CTTCGTGGTGGGACAGTTACAGGCGTGCGCGGGGAAGGGAGTTTTTTTTTTTTTTTACAAATATTGTGTATCTAGAGAAGATTACCCACATGTAAACTGACTTGTTCGCATTAGAACGAAAAAAAAAATGTGAAAGAAAAGACTGGAAACACAAATAAAATACGAAAAGGTACAATGGGTATATTAACAACTGGATTAAAATGACACATCTTTGTTTCGCACACGCTCGTTCGCACAGTTTTCCACCGCCTGCTCTCCGTGCTGACGCACCGCTCAATCCCGTCCTCGCGCACTTCGCACTCCTGTCGTTCCCCGGATCGCACTCTCTCACCGCATGCGATGCGAGCAAGGTCCGAGGTTGCATGCGCGCGTCGAAATCCGCGCAGGTGCGCCAAAGCGGTGGACGGGTCGACGCACCACTCAGGGTCCAAGGGGCGGACGGCCGCCGCCCAGGAAAGGGAATTTCGCAGTAATAAAAACACGAACGCTAACAGACTGGAGACTTCTTTCAAACATTTCCGGGCTCTCATAACAGGTTGTATAGAGAAATGTGCTTTTACCGCACTTTCTTGGCCAATAAAATATACGCGAGAAACTAAACTGTGAGAAAGAAACAAGCGCCTAATGAATCGGGCCAACAAACGACTAATCTATGAGATAGAGTGATGCTGACGGTGCGGATATATGAGAAAACATGAGAAAATATGTAAGCATCGTATGCAACTAGCTTATAAAGAGGTGGCGAGTCGTGGTACTGAGAAGCTTAGCTCAATAATTTTCAACAAACTTGCTTCAAATCCTCATTTCAGGGTGACTGAAATATTCCACTCGATTGAGCACTATTGTATGAAAGAATTTTCGTTGGTATGCTAAAAGTGAGCAAACTATTCGTAGTAGAACACAGCATTCACAAAATACAACTTGAACAGGTTTGGGTGTTAGAAACAAAACAGCTAGGCGCCTCTCTAGGGCGACGACGAGCTTCGCTGCTGGCACAGAGCCCTACATAGATGAGCAGCCGCAGAGCGCATTTATGCTGCTGCTGCTGCTGCTGCTGCTGCTGCTGAAAAGGCGATTACTAAAAAGCTCGAAGGATGACGCGACAATCGCTTAGCCGGCATGACGGCGGCAGTCGTATTTTGTTTCAAAGAGGGCGCTCCGTCGTTCGCTCGGCTCGACGTTCGGTGGCACCGCGCACGGAAAATGCTTCTTTCTTCAAGAAATATTCCACGTAAGTTTTCAAATTTTTTCATTCAGATTTCATAAAGCGTTTGTGTATATTGGAGCAAAATATTAGCCTCTTAGATTGAGCATTTTTTAAATTACAAGCATTGTCTTACATTTCATTGTTGCTGCAGGCTGCGTCAGCCATGTGCTAGGGAGATTTGTCTTCTTTTAGTATATTTCTTACGTTGTTAACTTTTCAAAAGTGGTTCTCAAGTGTGCGCGACTTGATGCCGATCATTTTGCAGCTTATTTCAAGTTAAACCGTTACTGTTTTGCAGGGTACTGATTTTCTAAAGTAAACAACTGCGTGGCATCGTAGCCCTAAAAGCCAACTTCTGGTATTCACGGCGTTACAGTGGCTGGAACGGCGTATAGCCGTTGCGTGGCTCGGCCGCTCGGGTTCCCTCGGGTGACCTCGAGCGGAGTCAGCGGAGTCTGGGCAAAAGCATATTTTCTCGTGTCTGGTGCGATAAAACGCTAACCGCATGAGTCGCGCGGCAGCACGATGCGCAGTGCGCTGAGGACCGCTAAAGCATTGCCGCTCGGCGCTGTCGCCCAGATTCTGGGTTTTTAGAAAATCGCTCATGATGCTGGAACCAGCTCGCGAGGCAGCCAATCGCAAAAGGCTTCGGGGTACTCACCTTAGTTGTTTCTTTATTTTTGTTTTTGTTTTTGCATGCAAAGTTTGTTTCCCTAGTCCGGTATGAGCGAAAATCCTGCAGACGCTCATTTCGTCTGATCCGTGCATATATGAGCGCATCGAGACGGTTTAGTAAAAGCTTGGTAGGGTAGTATTGCAAAACAAAAAATGCTAGTGTGGCTAGATATTGCTAATTTGGAAAGTTGCAGAAAAACGCCACTGCTTTAAATCATGTCTGCATCGCAGTTTAGTAGCACGGCGCTGCGCTGGGACCATTTTTTTTTTGTGGGGGGGGGGGGGGGCGGGGTTAGGGGCTTGACGCTTTTCAAGAAATTTCATCAGTGTTGCTGTTTAGTGCAAGAAACTGGATATAGCGTAACTACTCATTTACCAAACGAGGAGGCGGCGCTAACAAAGCAAGACTGAAAACGCGTCTCTGTCGCTGAGGTCTTTCGCTCTGTGCGATGTGCAGCAGCGACAGGCGTTGGCGTCGTCGTCGCGCGATGCATCGCCAGGAATTGTCGCCTATTTTTATCTTTATGTATCGTTGCTTCAGTTGCAATAGATCAGTTGCAAAACCTACACGTCAGCTTCCTGGTGCGGCAGACATTCCTGCACATTGGCGGCATAGACTTTGGGGTAATAGTTGGGCACAGTGCTAGCACATCGCCTGACGGGTAGGGTAATTCCCGTACCTCTTGCCCATTCGTCACAGTATTATTCGCGTGCGCATTGTCGCCCCACTATTACCCTCTCCGGTTAGTGTCCCTTTTCTAAATTTTCTTCACCCCTAGGGTGACAGTGCGCCCCCCCCCCTTTATTCCAGCGTTAAGAATGCCCAAAAACCTTTCTCTGACAATGGCCTGTGCGTGGGGAACTGCATCCAAAGCAGCTTGGACTGTGGTAGATGCATGTACTGCACCTAACTATTATCCCTGAATCAGGTTCTGTCGCCACTGTGCACGAATTCCTGCCTCACAGGGAAGCCGACTTGTAGGTTTTGCAACTGGTCTGTTATAGCATCTCCAGCAGGGCCGGAGCATTAAGGGTGAGCGCTGGGTGGGCTCAGGCAATTTCAGTTCCAGGCCGGGTTCGGGTTTGTAGCATGAGGCCCGGGTCGGGCTCAAAATTTATGCCCGTGCACACCTCTAGTCGCGTCGGTTGTGTAGCACACGTTTGGCGCCCGTGCCTGCTTTTAATTTTGTCCTTCGCACCATGACACTTTGCTCCAGCATCAAGACTGCATGAAACATCAGTATGCATTTTCCGGTCGTTATGCTAACTGATCGCCCCACCGCCCTGGCACAGCTATGTTATACCATGTGTAACATAGAGTTGCAATTATCCATTTTTTGAGACAGCTTTGAATTGAAATTATAGATTAAGTAAACAGAGAAGAGCCGTGGTATGCTGTTATCACGATTTAGAGGCATCGATTTAATGGAGACTTTCTTTCCTTGCATTTAGGGCTCTTTGCTCTATAACGCCCGCAGTCCAGCTGCTCCACTTGTATCATCGCACTGCTTTTGCACAAGCAATCATCTGCCCTCAAAGGGGTGCTGCCTGAATGTGAGGCAGACAGCATCGTCAACATTTTGGTGCTGCAAACCTGTCAACAACTGTGGGAGCCTTGCCATGAAACATGCTGTGTGTAAGGAAACATTGCCTCGGTAGGTATGACACATTGCCTTTGTTTTGCATTATATAAAGGCTTTAAATGCTCTGCTGGCGTTTTGCTATATGATTGCATGCTATATGACTTTTTCTGGCTTTTTAGCTCAAGGCTTACTTGTTTAGAAGTCTTGCCCACCAGTATGCAGAAAATAATATCCTCCATGTCCCTGGCAGTGCTTTAATAGCTGGTGCTATATTTCATTGCTTTATTTCAACAGTATGTGACTATTTCAAGTTGAGGCATGATTGAGTGAACCTGTGGTGTAATAGCACAATAACAGACATAGCTTGTGAACTGAAGTTGTAGTTGTCATTTGCGTAACACGGGAGTGCAGGTGCTTTAAGTGATGGAATATTTAGCATACTTGATTATGCTTGCATTACAAGAATTCGCAGGAAGCCTGTATTGAGGTTGCAGAGAAGAAAGCCATTCAGTATTGCTCAGGTTATTTGCCTTCCACTCTCCCTTCATTACTGCTGCCTGCACTGTATGTATTTGTTCATACAGGCATGCAGTTACTGACTGCTTGTACATTTCTGGTTGCCTAGACTGGCTTCAGCCATGTAGATGTAATATTACTTTGATCTAAACCAGGCTATTTACTTTGCTCAAAGTGACAATTTTAAATAATTTTCTCCCCAAGCCATTGAGATTCGCCATTAGCTCCCAACTCGCTTTATTCGCAGCTGCAATGAATTTATTCTGTAACCCTAGAGCAAGACATTTGCAGAAAGATCATCATGCAATACTCGTTCAAATTTTGTAAATTTTAGAGAACATTGTTTGTTTTTGCATATGCTTCTGTGTTCGAAAAACAGAGCAGACTTGCTTACAGTGCAGGAGGGGTGAGCTGAAAGACAAAAGGAAATTATTAGTGCAGCTGCTCATTCAGCCGTGCATTCCTTGTGCATTTATTGCTCTTATATATGTGCACCTTTGCCTGCATGCTTGCCAGGGCTTTCCCCATAATGGGTGGCAGTGATCGTGCCGCCTACCTCTCAGGGGGGCTGCCCTTTTCTAACTACCTGCTCACAACCAACTCACCTCCTGGGCTTCAAATTTGTCATACTCAAGGACGATTTTCTGTGTTTGATGCTACCAGTGACGCCATTTAAGATACGCAGTGTGCATCATTGGTACATTAGTTTCATTTCGAGATGTTGTCACCCCTTATATTCCTTACTCATATTTCTTTTTCTACATCCCCTTGCAAGTGCCAAACGAAATAAGACGTATAAAACTGCCAAACTCCCGCAGTCTCTGAATGCTATGTCAACAACAAAAAAACTTTTGCATGTCTTAATAAAAGTAGAAATGATCCCCCGATGTTCTTTTTTATTGTCATATCTAGTCAGACGGTTTAGTGAACTGCCACATGACCAAGCAAATTGCAACTGTAAGTGCACTGAGGAGTCATGCGTTAGAGCAAGCATATGGATCTTGTGTTGCTTAGCTGCTTAACTCCAAATATCCTCCTTTGTCAGACAAGATATTTTTTTAGAAAACTGGATGAGCCAGAAGAAAGCAGATTGGATTCTTAGCTGCATTGTTACTTGTTACACGTGTGTTCCACCCCTGTATACATGAACTCGGCAGAATTGCGTCGAGTACGTCTGTCGAGTGAAAAATCAGTTGTGGGGTTCATGTATACACAGTCGGGTCGAGTAAAATAGGCGGCGGAGCGGGTCGCGTTAACTCGATTTCAGGGGGTAGGTTAATTCGCTTGACCCGCTTATCTAAAGGCATGTAGACGCAGTCCAGTCAGGGAGTCTAGTTATGCATGTAGACGCTGTCCAGTCAGGGAGTATAGTTATGGGGAATTCTGGGATAGGAAAAAGCCTCTGGAGCGGCGACGAGCGTCACTCGAAATGAATGCTTTTTAGCACTCATCAACGATAAAAAATAATCGAAGCTCTCGATAGTAAAAGTCAATGGGATCAAATACGAGTAAGAACTTGCACAATAACTTCGAATCTCGATGCTACGCTCTGCTACGATACTTACTCACTAGAAAGCGAGTTCATGTAGACAGCCGTGTCGAGAATGATGACCTTGCTTACTCAACGCTGATTCAACCCGTTCTGTCGAGTCCATGTATACAAGGTTATTGTACTTGTAATTTAGGTGAACTCTCAGTTCGTGTATTTCACATTAAATTTGAGCGATATGTGTGCTTTTTTGCGTCTGTGCTGTTTTGTTCTGCAAACAATACTATTTCTCCAGACACAACCTTATTTTTAATTTGAGTACAAAATATTGTCCATTTTTGAAAAAAAAAAATAATTTGTGAGGCTGTTAAGGAATTTTGATTTTGAAATATATTCACAAAATATCAACATTTTATAGATACTGAAATATAAAATGTGTGCGAAAAAACTTTTCAGCTCAGGATTAAACTGGTTTTTCAAGGAACTTGTCATAGGGTGGAAGTGAAAAATCACTGTCATGCTAGATGTATCGTTTTTTTATGATCCCAAAGTCACATCATGCATTGCATTTTAAGGTGTGCTTAAGCAATGAAATAATATTTGTCCTCAGATATTCAGGTAGATTAGTATTCTCTATACCAACAACTACTATGAATTGGTTTGAAGAAATCAGATGCCCGAGCACCACACCTGGTACCTGTACATAAAATCACCCAGGTATGCCTAACTGAATATAATCTTGAACGTGGAAGGTTGCCGATGGTATGGCCATATGATTAACTGCGATGAGGGAAAATGCATACCTGGTAGGCTGCTAGCTGATAAGGAAGTACGATATCATTGTACTCAGATCTAGCATAAAATTTTCCTGCCTATGCAAAGTAAATTTCTAGTACTTGCTCAATTGCTCATTGCAGGCTGACTGTAATAATTTTAGCTGAACAAGCATGCACTGTATGATTACTAGAACTTCTTGTTGGGCTTGTTCGTGTTTATTATAAACTGAAGGCGCCAAAACAATACACGCACACAAGAAAAGAACGGGACAGAGTTCCACTCACAACTCATTTATTGTGCAGAACAAGTACATATATATCTCACTGCCTGCACATGCGCAAGGAACACATTCAGCTACATCACATTCAGCATCTTGTAGTTTAAGATAAGCTATGTTCAAGAATGGCTTCTCAGAGAAAGAGGCTATGGTATGAGGCATGGGCTTCTTGAACATATCTTAAATTACATGACGCTGAATGGGTTCCTTGCGCATATGCCGGCAGTGAGATATATATGTACTTTATTCTGCACAATAAATCAGTTTTGAATGGCGCTCTGTCCCGTTCTTCTTTTCTTGTTTGTGTGCATGTTGTTCTGGTGTCTTTCATTTATAATGAGCACTGTATGAAAACTATTCCTTGGTACATTACAAGTAAGGCAATTGTTTATAGTAGAATGCAGCAAGCAATAAAGCTGTGAAAACTAAAAAGCTGGAACTTGAAATGGTACTGTTATCTTGAGAATATTGCCACACCGCTGACCATCTTCTGGCGCCACCAAGTGGCCGAATGTCTTGGCACGTGGCTAAGCGTCATCCTCGTCTCTCTCTCGAGTTTTCGCTTAATTAAAAAGGGCCAGCTCGGTTGTTGTGCTGCTTGCTACGTGTGTTGGTGACATTTGGTGGATTGTGCAGGATAAGATCCCATGTACGTTGCCCCCGAAGACGTCAGTGACGCTGCTCATCAACGCGTGGACGCGACTCCTATCCATAAAGCCAGCCGTCGCCTGCGAGGCCTACAACCTGAGTTTGAACCGCTGTCCACCCCGCTACGAACCATGACATCCACGACGAGCAGCCAGACAAGCCAGCCTTCCAGCAACGCCCCACCGTTCGTCCTTCTCGCACCGCGATCACCGCCATCATTTCATGGTGACCGGTTAGAGGATGTGGAAGACTGGTTGACCAGTTTTGACCGTGTGGCTGCATTTAACCAATGGGACGACGAGCGGAAGCTAATGAATGTGTACTTCGCGCTGCAAGACTCGGCCAAGACGTGGTTCGAGAACCACGAGGCGTCCTTTGTCAACTGGGCAGCCTTTCGCCGTGAGTTACTTACAACATTCAGGTCAAGTGCACGCAAAGAAAATGCAGAGATTGCAATCCGTTCAAGGTCTCAACAGTCAAATGAGAGTGTGGCCATGTTTGTCGAGGACATGATGCGGCTTTTCAATCGGGCCGACCCTACCATGCCTGAGGCAACGAAGGTACGGCACCTCATGCGCGGGGTGAAGGAGCAGTTGTTCGCTGGCCTCATTCGCGACCCCCCAAGAACTGTCGCTGATTTCGCGAGAGAAGCTACCAGCATGGAACGTTCCCTGCAGGAACGGAGTACCCAATACGGCCGCCAGGCAAGCGTAGCGGCCACACCCTGCTGCTCGTCCGTGCCAGCAGCCAGCGGCGAGGCATTGCGGGAGCTTGTGAGGAGCATTGTACGCGAAGAGCTGCAAAACCTCCACTTGAATGCTCCTTCTGCAAATAATTATTCTACCGTGGACGTCATCCGTGATGAAATTCGGCGAGCGGTGCAGCCACCACCACCACCAGCACCACAACCGGAGCCATGCATCATGACTTATAGTGATGTCTTACGTAGACCTGCTCCCGAGCCAAATCCATTCCGTCCCGTTGTCGGACCACCGCCTCGCTACATGCGCCCCGTCGAGCAGCAACAAGATCTGCGCCCCGTCGAGCCACAGCAATACCAGCGTCCTGCTATCAGCAAGGCGCACTTGTGGCGCACGCCCAACAGACGGCCGCTCTGTTATCACTGCGGCGAACGTGGTCACATTCTTCGCAATTGCCCATACCGGAGAATAGGCCTGAGAGGATTTCCACCAAACGCGCCTCGACCCCGCTATGGCGAAAGACCACAGGAGATTGAGGAGTACCTGGCTGCTAACGAGATGCAGCCAACGTCACCACAACGGCGGTCGCGATCGACATCTCCGAAGCGTTTTGCTTCGCCCACTCGGTACTCTTCCTCTGGGCAATTCAGAGGCACGTCCCCTCACCGGGAAAACTAAACACGGCGACCTCCGGGGGTGGGGCCGCCGCTACGTTTCAGATTAAACAGCCTCCACCCGACGATTTGACGCGACGGCCCGAGCGGCGACGACCCGATCCGATAAACTTACCGACGTGCTGCGAACGCATTGTTTCCGGGGAAATTTTTGTAACCGCCGACAGTTGTGATGTGACCGCACTTGTGGATACCGGCGCCGATTTCTCCGTCATGAGCAGCCAGCTAGCCACGGCACTCCGTAAGGTTCTGACGCCTTGGTCTGGGCCAATGATGCGTACCGCCGGTGGTCATGTAATGACGCCGATTGGCATGTGCACTTGCCGCATAGAGATCTGCGGTTTTACTTTCACTGGCACATTTGCCGTATTACAAGAGTGCTGCAAAGATCTGATTCTCGGCATGGATTTTCTTCAAGAGTATGGTGCGGTTATAGACCTTCGGGAGCAGCTCATGGTATCGTTTTCAACCAAGCGAGCCGTTGATAGCAACACGGACTTCCGGAAAACGATGTTGCGCGTCTGTGACGACCACATAACGATCCCTCCGCGTGCGAGCAAGTTCGTCACAGTCGAATGTGATCATAGCATCGGCACGAGTGGCATTGCTGAAGCTAACATGTCACTGCTTCTAACTCGACAAGTTTGTGTAGCTCGGGGCCTTGTCGAACTTGTCCGTGGCCAAGCCAACGTGCTAGTGACAAACTTCACATGTGAACCCCAACATTTGACGGCGAACACGGCGGTCGCTTATTTTGAAGAACTTGGAGAATGTACAGGCCAGTACGCTTTAACCAACACGTCAGACCCCGACAATGCGACGCCTACAGCCATTCAGACTGATGTGGACCCGCACCTCTCGCCCAGTGAGAAACGCTGCATAGATAATCTTGTCAATTCGTTCCGAGATTGTTTTGCATCAACCTCCAAGGTCCGACAGACGCCACTAACGAAGCACCGAATTATAGTTGCCGATGACCAACGTCCACTATGTCAGCGTCCTTACCGGGTGTCTTCAAAAGAACGTGATGCCATCCGCCGCCAAGTAACAGAAATGCTCCAGGACTACGTTATCCAACCGTCGACGAGCCCCTGGTCTTCGCCTGTTGTCCTCGTCGCAAAGAAGGATGGAACCTTGAGGTTTTGCGTGGATTACAGACGCCTCAACAACGTCACGAAAAAGGATGTGTACCCCCTGCCACGCATAGACGATTCCCTCGATCGCCTTCGCCATGCCACTTACTTTTCGTCCCTTGACCTCCGCAGTGGATATTGGCAAATAGAAGTTGACGAGCGAGACCGTGAGAAGACCGCTTTTATTACGCCAGACGGTTTGTATGAATTTAAAGTGCTCCCGTTTGGCCTGTGTTCGGCCCCTGCCACATTTCAGCGAATGATGGACACTGTACTCTCTGGTCTGAAGTGGCAGTCATGCCTCGTATATCTCGACGACGTTGTGATTTTCTCGGACACGTTCGACGAGCACCTGAAACGTTTGCGCGCTGTCTTCGAGGCCATCCGATCTGCCGGTCTCTCTCTAAAACCTGAAAAATGCCACTTTGCTTTTAACGAGCTGAAATTTCTCGGCCACATTGTCAGCGCTCGTGGTGTTAGCCCAGACCCAGAGAAGACGGCCGCTGTCTCTTCATTCCCTAAACCAGTGGATAAACGAAGCTTGCGTCGATTTCTCGACCTCTGCGCGTATTATCGTCGCTTTGTTAACAATTTCTCCAAGATCGCTGAGCCTCTGACCCGCCTGACAAAAGACGCCGAGCCGTTCTTTTGGGGCCCCGACCAGGAAAACGCTTTCACGGAACTCAAGTCCCGTCTCCAAAGTACGCCAATACTTGGCCACTTCGACGAAGAGGCCGACACGGAACTGCACACGGATGCCAGTAACGTAGGCCTCGGTGCGGTCCTTGTTCAGTGGCAGGACGGTGCAGAACGTGTCATTGCTTACGCCAGTCGCACTTTGTCCCGTTCCGAAGTTAATTATTCAACTACCGAAAAGGAGTGTCTCGCTGTTGTGTGGGCAGTCATGAAATTTCGTCCGTATTTGTACGGTCGTCCGTTTCGTGTCGTGAGCGACCACCACTCTCTGTGTTGGCTGGCAAACCTGAAAGATCCATCGGGTCGGCTTGCTCGATGGAGCCTTCGGTTGCAAGAATTTGACGTTACAATCGTGCACAAGTCCGGCAAGAAACACAGTGATGCTGACTGTTTGTCCCGCGCCCCTACTCCCTGCCACGCGGACGGCTCCGACGACGATTCCGTTTTCCTTGGCGTTATCGCGACGTCTACCTTATCCCAAAAGCAGCGGGCTGACTCTGAACTTTTGCCCCTCATTGAATACCTCGAAGGAACCGTGTCATCTCCTCCTCAGCTCTTCAGGCGCGGAGTGTCGTCATTTTGCCTGCGTGATGGTGTGCTCTACAAGAAGAACTACGGTCCAACAGAAACTGCTTATCTGCTTGTAGTACCCACAACGCTACATGACGAAGTTCTTCGTGCGTGCCACGATGACCTTTCTTCCGGCCATCTCGGGTTTTCTCGCACATTGGCACGGATACGCCGAAAGTACTACTGGCCCAGGCTAGCTGCCATTGTGCACCGCTACGTCCGTACCTGCCGTGAGTGCCAGCGGCGGAAAACACCACCCATTAAACCAGCTGGGCTCTTACAGCGTATCGATCCCCCGAAATTCCCATTTCAACAGGTCGGCATGGACTTACTGGGCCCATTTCCGAAGTCCTCCATGGGTAACAGGTATATAGCGGTTGCCACTGACTACCTTAGCCGCTACTGTGAGACCAAGGCCATTCCACGTGGTACCGCAGATGAAGTTGCGCATTTCTTCATTCACAGCATTGTACTCCGTCATGGTGCGCCAACAGTCGTCTTAACTGACAGAGGAACCTCGTTTACGTCGGCACTCACTAGTGAGGTACTTCGACTCAGTGGCACCACCCACCGCAAGACAACAGCCTATCATCCTCAAACTAATGGACTGACTGAGCGGCTTAACAAGACAATTGCCGATATGATTTCTATGTATGTAGACGATGATCATGGGAACTGGGACCGAATTCTGCCGTACATCACGTTCGCATACAACACTGCACTCCAGGAAACAACACGCTTCACTCCATTTCATTTGGTTCATGGACGCGAACCCTTGACTATGCTGGATGCCATGCTTCTTCCAGATTCTGCTCCCTCCACTGCCGTGGGGGCTGACCAATTTATTCGTGACGCAGAAGCTGCACGCCAGCTTGCCCGACAGCGAATTCGGCACCAACAAGTACACAATGCCCAGCGCTACAACCTGCGACACCGAGAGGTGACTTACACGCCCGGCGACCAAGTCTGGGTATGGAGCCCAATACGGTTGCGAGGGCGCTCTGAAAAGCTTCTGCGGCGATACTTTGGACCTTACGAGGTGCTCCGCCGCCTCAGCGCGGTGAACTACGAGGTGCTACCACAAGGCACTGTACGCTCCTCTCGGCAGCCGAAATCTGAAATAGTTCACGTTGCCCGAATGAAGCCCTATTACAATCGGTAAACCAATTCAGGATCCAAACCAGCGCCAGAGACTTTCCCGTATAACTTGCCCCGCTTTTCGACTATTCCCCTACGCTTGCGGCATCGGGTCGATGCCCCTTGGAAGGGGGGCAATGCCACACCGCTGACCATCTTCTGGCGCCACCAAGTGGCCGAATGTCTTGGCACGTGGCTAAGCGTCATCCTCGTCTCTCTCTCGAGTTTTCGCTTAATTAAAAAGGGCCAGCTCGGTTGTTGTGCTGCTTGCTACGTGTGTTGGTGACAATATTATATGTGTGCGCAGCCTAGAGAATATCTGCGATGTACACATCTCTCTCAGCTGATTGAAGATAGCTTGATCGATTCTGTCAGGGCAATCATTTCTTCAATCTGGCTGCAGTAATGTATGCGTGCCTGTAACTGGTGTACTCCAGAAAAATATTCTTTAATGTGTTCTTTAATATCCAGTTTGCATGCTTAGTAATTCATATTGTCTATTGCAGGAATGTTTAAGAAGTTTTTAAAAATTGAACGTTCTGGAGCCTGAACCGTCATATTTTCAGGAAATGTAATTCTATATGCACACTAAGCATCCACCTGAAGTTATCGGTTTGCCGGAAGCAGGTTTTTTATTCCAAATATCTTTCTTTTGTATCTGGAATGGATATTATTTTGCATATATGTTTATTATCCCTACGTTGTAAGATGCTGCATGCCCTTGCAGGCCCAGAAACCTGTCGCAAAGTGCTCTAAAAGAAGAATGTGTGGCAATAGGCCTTCAATATATACAGTAGAACCCCTTTATAGTAAAGCCACTGAGGCCAGCGAAAATATTTACTATATTATGGTCTTTACTGTATCAGTGGTCTGTGATGGCATGGTCCTGAAAGTGCTGTCTAGTAGTTAAATAGGCACTTACTGAACACGTCTTGTTGCTTAATGAAAAAAAAAAACCTGAATACCTTCCATCTCGCTTTTATCATCTCTTTGTGTGATTTTTTAATTATAAAATGTCTCTACATCTTGTGGAAGTGCCTCTGAAGCATGAAGACGTGATTACGAATGCAACCAAGTTCGATTTCATGTAAAAACTAAAGCCTTGCATGAACAGTGTGTCTCTTTTTGCTCTTTCTGTCTTTTAAAAGGCAATAAATGGTAATTCGCATGGCACTCAAGTGCTGTAAGACCTTACTCGCTGCACCTCCACTTTCTGCCACCACTGCCTCATGATTTGCATTGCAGATTGCAGTGAATGTGGACCCATTTCTTTCCCTTCCCTATTTCGTGCTGCACGTTTACTCCTTTACTTTCTGAATGGAACACGCCGCCTGCTTGCTATGTTTGTAGACAGCTTTACTTTTTTCTTCTTCGCGCTGCGCGCTTTCCCTCACGGCTCCAAGGCTTCTGTAAAGTAGGCTTCTTCTGACTGCTGCTACGGCTAGTAGTAAAGCCACCTAAACGAACACTCGGGGTTATTGTTCTGTTTTCAAATACAAAAAGTCTTGGCCTCGCGACTCTAGGTAGTGCGCGGGAGTCGTCGCCATGGCCAGAAGCACTTTAACCGTTTTTTACCAAAAACATCTTCACTATAAAGGGGAAAAAGGTACAGTTGCCTATGGAAGATGAACTGGGACTTCAGTTTCACTTTACTATATAAGGCTTTACTATAGCGGGGTTCTGTATTTTGTACTCAATCGTATAGAGCACCCAGACTTCAAATATGTGTTTGAATAAGTGTTGAGAAGGTGAGTTTAAATCTTATAGTGATATATGCTTGTCTTCTGTGCAGATGTCATTTGTAACACCCACGGGCCAATCTCCTCAACAAACTGTTCCTGAATGGTTGTTTCCTGCGGTGTGCCCAGCTTACTACCTGGGCCATGTGCTTCCCCCGCCCCCTCAACCTCATCACTTGATCCATTGACCCTTCACTGCCAACTATCATGCTCAACACAGTCCACTGCCATTTTCCATCCATGGTGGACACTGCCCTGGAGTGCACCCATGCTCAGCCTCCTATTCCTGCAACACCTCTTGCACTACAAGGCTATAGTGCATCAACCCTGCTCAACATGTCCAGCCCCTTCCATCATGAGCAATGCACACTGCACCCCATCACCTCTACCTGAACTACCTGGTCATGTGCTGCTTAGTGCCCTGTTTCCAATTACACCTACTAGCATCTCCCATATTAGCCCTGTACCGAATGCCTCCTGCACTGAATTTTGGCCCTCTGATGTCCTTGTGGCATGTACATGTATATGAGCTCTCAATAAAATGCTTTCGGAAAATATTTTGCTTACCTCATTTAATTGCATGGTTTTTATGGCTCCTTACGAAGATGACATGCAAGGTGGTATTGGGAAATGACTGCATAAGAAAGCCACAATTGTCAGAGTGACAATTAAGCAAATGGCAGCAGTAAGGGCAAGGGTGAAATAACTGCATGGCTAAAGGTGGCCTAACAGTGGCAGCGCCAGTGCCACGTGTGCCGATGAATACTTGTTGCATGCCAATAAATACCAATATGTGATACTAGCGGCACGGCCGGTTTATTGCCAGTGCAAAATGTGCCAATGGATACTAGTGGCATGCCAATACGTGACACAAGGGGCACGGCCAGCTGATAGCCTATGTTGGCAGTGCCAAGACTGGTGCAATGTTGGCATATAAGCCGGACCAATATATAAAAATGTAGTAATTTCTCAAAAAGCCAGTGTTACGCCAATGTTGGTACCAATTTTTGTCGACGTTGGGCCGGGGTTGGTGCGATGTTGGTGTGCTGCCTGAGGTGTCATTCGCGTAAAATAAATGAATATATTAATAAAATAAATCAGTCCATCTATCAGCGGCAATATAATGTGAAGCTCAATGGCAGTACGAAATTCCGTGGCTTAATACCAATTTACACGAGACGGAACTTAGTTCCTCTTCTTTACTGCTAGTTAATATTGGGGCTCTATATCTTAACCAGCCATTGCCAATATCGAACGTGAAAAAAAAATCTTGCAGCGTTCGAATAGACGCTGCAAAGCCCCTTCTTCTGATATGAAACAAAATATATAAGTATGAAGCTGTTAATATTATATCTTTGTCAAGGCCGTAAATCATGTGGAGTTTCTGGGAGCATGCTTCGGCACCTCTAGCCACCCCTAAAGCTACGCGGCACTAAACAGTGATGATATAAAATGCAAAAAATGCCTTAACAATTACGTGAGAAAATAAAATGCCCCAAAAAGGGATATTTTATTTGACAGCACAAAAGTAATAAAGATAAAGTTTAAGAACTTTCTAACAACAAAAGCAATGGAAAAGAAATTACAGAAGCCAAGACCAGCCAAAATACGTTTTTTGCAATCCTGAATTTCGAAATCAGTCGAAATGGCAGCAAACGGAAGAGTCGAGTTAGATATATCGATGTTTTGTATTTCTCTTGTTGGTATAGTAAAGCATTTTTTTTTAAATTGTACTAGCAACCTAAAACAAGATGGAAGCGTTCATCATACATAACATTTTGTACCTTCAAGGTCACTATTGGCGAGGCTATACACTCAGCCGGCAGTACGCTCGTTTACCGGGCTCCAACCGAGTGCGTTTTTCAGCAAATACACTGCATTTACGCCGTTTAACGTTCACAGAGTGCACATATGTCGGGTGGCACTCACAGTAAGCATCCGCGCCTTTTGCACCTGAAAGAAATATTAGCTTTTTCTTCTATGTTTGTTTTCGGAACTAGATTTACCAAAAACGCCTACCAGGCTATAGTTACTAAGAGAAATAACTATTTCGCAGAGCGTTACAGCGCGAAGCACGTGGCAATGAAATCTTCTAGGTCATTTTGAAACATGACTACAGCCGCAATGCTGTTAGTGCTCTTTACAGAAATTGGTTTTGAATGGGCTTTCCACTCCAAGCATTGGCCAGGACCAAATATGCGACTGTTAGAAAGGGAGAAAAATCCCAGGAGCAACTTTTGCCGGCCTACCTGAGATGAGTTCGAATTCTTTAGTACGGTTTTCAAACAATTTTTTTTTAACCCTAGCGACACCACTGGACTCACTTCAGAGGCCATCGGGAAATATGATAATGTTCGTTCAACAACATATTATGTTTGTGCTAGCTCATTTCTTTCTAACTGCCTACTCATAGAAGCCTCTTTTCAGCTTTAAATATAGGATAAAGGTAATTGTACGAGTTTATGCTAGCAACGCATGCTGCGAGTAGGATCAAGAAAAAAGGTTCGCTGCTAGCATTGAGTCAGAACTGCTTCAAGGAGAAATACAATACGAAGGATGGCTGTCATCATGTAATTACTTTGCTTGTCTAAATGATTTTAAAGGTTTTCCAGTAATGGCCTCCATTATGCAGGTAGGCCCACTTGGGTACGCTACTATCCGCATATAGATTGTGGCATTCTTGGGAGGCGAGTAGGTCAGTTAGAATGGCAAACTGCATAGAAGCAGCATCCTCAAAACTCCGTAATAGCCAGATAAAGTGGAGGGGCAAGGATTTGGTAATAATTAGTATTCGTTGTACAAAGTGCAGGCCAGAATACAATAGAGTTCTTCATTTTGCCTCAGTTTATATCAGTTTGTTACAACTAAACAAAAGGACCGTTCTTTTGAACTTAAAATACACTAACTGAAAGTAATCTCCGTTAGTACTCGAAAACGCTTAAACGAAGTTTGGAATGTAACCCCGCAGCGAATACCTCCATGTAAAGAGCTCGTTTTGAGTTCTTTTTTTCTAATCCTATTCGGGGCATTATGAAATTTCCGCCACAGGAAGAGAAAGAAATTACATTCAGCGACATTTATTATGAGTAATTTAAAGACATATGCACCATGTACAAGCCACTGTAATATTCAACGCACACGTGAACAGATGAGCGTTTTGAGAGGGAGATAGATGCGGATCTCGCAAAAGCTTCTCCACAATGCATATCAGTTCCGATTTCACAATTTCACATGTTACCTGTTCTTTGTTCTTTTTATACTAAAGATCCTTTTAAGATGAGTGGAAGAGTGCTTACAAGTCAGGCAGTGGGTGGTCTTCAAGATTGTTTTCTTAATGAGAAGTTTTTAGGTTCTCGACGGGCTCTCTTAACTTATCATATACAGGCATCTCTCATTCTGGCCGAGATATATTTTTCCACAGTTTCGAGAAATTTCGTAGACTACGCCTCCTGTGCACTCGACAAAAGGCCACCCGTGATTCTTGCCGCGGTTATGCTACTGGGGCCAGATCCCGCGACGGTTCCGTTCGGGAACTGGTTCCTTTCGCCGCTCCTAATTGGTTGCTGCGTCACGTCCGGCGTGACCCCCAAAACTTCCGGAGGCGGCTCCACGTTTTTCGCCTACGTCACGGAGCGGCACGGGGCGGGGCCACCGCTCCGAAAGGAACCGTTTTGCCGGCCGGCGCAGGAACCGCGACTAGTTGGTCTGCTTCGAGATGGAACCGCTCTGCGTTCGCTGTGGCGCCTCATGGCCGTAGTCGAGCGACGGCGCGCGCCGCGCAGCTGCTTGAGTACGGCCGTGGTATCCTTTTTTTGTGTGTGTGTGTGTGTTTTTTTGGGGGGGCAGCGCTTTGCGGGTTTAGTAAACTGACGCAGTAAAAAAAAAAGAAAAACGAGACAACGCCTTCTACATGTCTCGGGAGGTTTTGCGGCAACACTAGCTGGCTAAGGCTGCATGCCGATCGCGAAGCGAAGTGGGGACGAAGGGGTATGTCGGGCTGCCGTCAGAAGCAAAGGTGCTCTACGCGCTTCGATCGCTACTTTGCGATCGGGAGCTCTCAGCCAACAGCAGTGCGACCATTTGAATCCGGCAGTCGTAGAGACAAATAATTCGCGTCCGTAAGTGCGGGCTGAGTTTTCCCTCCTTCTACATCAACGGAAGGGGAGCAGACGGTGGCTGACTGGGTCGAGTGAAGTCGGATTCCATGTGTCATCGGCTGCGTCCTACATTGACATTGCGACATTCACGGAAAGGTCGCGCATACTCACGGCGCTTGAGCGGCCGATAAGGCTACGGACGCTGCCCCGCTACATAGGCAGGCGCGGACGCGCCGGCGCGGTGCCGGTATCAAGCAGCTCGTTCGTACTCGCAACGGCGGCAGCAACTCCTCCGTCAAAGAGCTAGCGTGATTCGGACTGCATACTACGGGCGTTGTAGACATCGTTATTAGGATATTTGCCACTCTGTGCGAAAGGCAGAACTTACAAAAACTTCACAGCGAGCGAGAAAGCAGACGACGCCGCCGCGCGCGCAACACCATCTAGCGGCGAAGAAAGGTACTCATGAGCCAAAATAATTGCTTGGCAGTTGTTAAAGGATTCTTCTAAGAATATTTCAGTCTATTATTCACTAGTTTGCATCACTATGTAATTATTAGATTTATTTCGTGCTTAACACCACTTTGGTACAAGTATTTGGTACCAGAAAAAGCCACATGCTCGTGATGGACGTTGGATGGACACGCCTACGATCTGGGGCCATCGCTGATTGGTCGCTGTCTTTCCCGTCTTCGCCGTGAGGTGGCGCCCGCTGCCTTGCTGACGTCAAATTGACGTCATCTTGAAAGAGAACGGTTCCCGAAAGGAACCTCCGCTGGATACGGCCCCTGGTTTGCATTTAGATTGCTTGTTCTCCACAGATTTGACAGCTTTTGAGGAGCTGAAAACACAAAAATCAGGTGGTACAGTTGCGCTACCTGTTCTAAGTTGTGTGACTGCGTGATTGTAAGGTATTATGCTACCTTCTCCGTACGCTGTGCGTGGACTTGACATTTTTGCTCCTCGGTGTGCATCTTTTTCAGGAGACCTTCAGTGATCTAAATAAAATCTGCTGAGGATATCTTGTACTGCACAGTCTAAAGGCTTTATGCTCGAGCGCGTCTGTGATTACATGCGGGCAAGTTTTGCAGAGCACGCTCTTGACGCCCACGGGGCAATGGCTCCCTTAACAGGGTTTGAGGGGGCGGTGTTGGAAGGCAGAAATGTTTTTTTTGGCGGACGGTTCGTAGCCCGAGCAGACACCGCCATCCCTAACACGGAGCCGGATATCTGAAAACCTAAATGCCCCGTTGAATGAAGGTAGTTCGTGGGTTAGCTTTAGAGCCTTCATCACCATTTCAAATGTACTCAATACCTTTTTTGTCGCCTATCCGACTGTCAGCAGGTCCCAATTTAACTCATCTAAAAAATCATTCGCAAAGCGAAATACCTTGTGTGTTTTCTTTTCTGAGAAGGACAACGTATAGAGACTATTGAATTAAGCAAACGCTAGGTCACTAAGGGCTAGAGAAATGTAGCTGCAAATGCATACGCCCTGCTGTTGCAAGTGCGGTGTCTCCTAAAACTTGATGTAAGGTGATTAAAGGAAAGGTTACAAGCTCTATAAAACCTTGAACTGGAACTACAGTTACATTTTGGAAGGCAATGCAGCAAAAGCTGTCAATTGAGCAGATGAACGCATTCAAGGGTTAGCTTTTGGCAAAATTTAAAGAAGATTTTTAATATCGACATGTAAGAGCTTGTCAATGACATTGCTAGAAAATAGAATAGATAGTTACAAGTGTTAATTAGAAACAGATCCTTGATCGTCCACGGGTAAAAGCTTAGACTTTTCGTTGTCCGAAACAAGTTACAGGGCGCTGCCATGTTCCAGATGTAGATACAATTCTGCTTGTTCCTTTTCATTTGCAATCGTTTCTATTCATGAAACGACATATCCAATTTCCCACATTGCTTTCGCAAATACTACCATTGCTGCGTCTATTCTCAGCGCAGTGTCGAATAAGGTCGTCTTGCACGATGAGTTCGTAAAAATATATTTATTTAAATGATCGTGCTGTGATACAATATTTCAAGTGTAAAACGTTCTTCAGGCGCTTTATGAACTTCTTTAGACCGTTTTGAGGTAGCTAATAATGACAAACTACGCAGCAGAGTTCAGTACAAGAACAGAGTTTTATTGGGTTCTACATAACAAATAAACCAACGCATCTCAGCGCACTCACGAAACTGGGCAAAACAAATATCCCTAACCATATTCTCAAAACTCCAACGATGCTTTTGTCAGATCATTGACTAGTTTTATGATTGACGAAAAGGAGAACTGGCTGTGCGCGTCGTTCATTCTATTTTGAAAATTCTTATATTATTGATCTCAGGGAGGTAAACGCTGTCACTAAGGGTCACAAAACCACACATCAAGAGCAAAGCCTACGTTAAGGTACTATAGTTAAGTATGTCGAGGAAGTGAGCGCTTCGCAATGCTTCTCGGAGATTATCACAACTGACATGTTGTGCGAAGGATGCATGCACAGGCTGGCAAGAAGTATGGTTCTAACTGATCTATCGATCCAGAAAGGTGGCGCTCCCTAGATGGTAAGAACTTGAATGTTGGATCCGATAGTGCACAGAAAAATGAAATAAAACTTTCATCATGCCTTGGCTTTAGTTCTTACTTGTATAATTCCTGATATTCACAAAAACCATTACTCGGCATGTATTTTTCGTTATGGGAGAATTCCGGTTCTATTGAAACCTGGGATTCACTAAAAATGCAGATAATGAAGAGTGGATAGCAATACTGTAATAAAATGGATGGAAAGTTTTCAATGCCTGGTTTGTAATTTTTATTTCCACGCTTGTTTGATTGTGCAGCGGCCATTATTGACGACAACAAATATAATTTTGTGGTTGCAGAACATGTTGCCCTTGCCGTGACATTGATTCAGATATAAAATAAATAATAATATTAATAATTGGTCCACAGGAAGGGAAAGGCGCAGTATTTGTCACACTTGCTCTGTGGACACCTGAACCGCACCGTAAGGGAAGGGAGGAAGGATGGAGTAAAAGTGGACAGAGAGAAAGGGGAGCCGTAGTGGAGGGCTTCAGAGTGATATCGACCACGACCACCTGGGGATTTTTAACGTGCCTCGACACGGTGGTGTATGATATAAAAGGCATCAAAGTTAGGCTAGAAGCTTTGGATGGCCAGAAGTATTCCTGATATTCACAAAAATCATTAATCGGCATGTATCGCAGCGCCTCTGAGGCGCTGCGATAAGAGTGCGCACGAAAAAATGGCTCGGTGGCGAGACGCCAACAAAACGCGCCCTCGCTGATGAAAAGCGATATGCGCACGCGAACGAGATAACGGTTATTGAATACAAGGGGCAGAGGCATGATGAGCAAGACGGAATTAAGCGCCTTCGTGGAACATTACCGTGAGCTGTTTTCGAGCAAAGCACCAAGTGAAGAAGGGTTTAGAGATAACTTTTTGCCTCTGATGCCAATATTAGGCAAATAAGTTACTGAAGAGTTAGAGAACGAAATAAGTGTGGAGGAAATAGAAAAGACCGTTGATGAATTGAATGTCGGAAAGTCCCCGGGTCCAGACGGTTTGAGTGCGGCCTTTTACAAGAGCCTTAAAAGTGAGTAATCTATCATGCTCTATAGGGTTTTCAAGGAGTGCTTTGATGTGGGTATCTGCCACCGTCGTTTAGCAACGCGCATACGGTCTTGGTTCCCAAGACTGATGAGCAAGCCATGCTTTTAAAAGTTACAAGCTATAGACCGATGACGTTAACAAATGTTGATTATAAAATTCTGATGAAGGTGTTAGCTAAGAGATTGCAATACATTATAAAAATAATTTTGGACCTCATCAAACATGTGGAATAAAAACCAGAACCATATTTAATAATATTCATGAAGCGCGTAGTGTGTTCGAGTGCTGCGATGCTCTAAACAGGAGAGTGGCCATTGTTCAAGTTGATTTCGAAAAAGCATTTGATCGTGTGTCTCATGAAATATTGTACTCTTTGTTGGAACATATTGGTGTCGGTGCCGTTGTATTGAAAGGAGTTAAAATGGCTTATGCATGTTGTTCTACACGCCTTATGATTAACAAAGTGTTATCTGAAAGAATTGATGTTAAAGCATCTGTGCGGCAGGGATGTCCACTGTCTCCTCTCCTCTTTGCTATATATTTGGAACCATTGTGTAGAATGGTAATTGCTAACGAATACATCCGTGGTTTTAAGCTGGGAGTACGTGAAGTGAAAATATTGGCATACGCTGATGATGTGGCGGTTTTTTGTGAAGATCGCGAAAGCGTTTCGGAAGCTTTGAAAGTAACACAAAGGTATTGGAGGCAGACTAGTAGTGCTGTTAATTTAAAGAAAAGTCTCGGAGTCTGGCACGGGGAATGGGAAGAGGAACCGGAAATTTTTGTGTAGTAAGATGGGCTACAAAGCCCGGAGTTTATTTGGGAGTCCCATTGGACAAATACGGGGAAAATACGAATTACTGAAATGTAAAAGCGGAAGAATTACGGGAAAGGACGAAAGGATGGATGAGACGTAACCTCTCTATTTCCGCCCGTGCGACCGTATACAATACCTTTTTGGTGGCAAGAATAATGTATTTACTTCAAGTATTGTATTGTGCTCGAAGCAATGTACAAAAGGTTCCATCGTGTATTTGCGGTCTTCATTTGGTCGTCCAACTGGGAACGAATTAGCAGAGATAATCTCTTTCGGCGAGTTAAAGACGGAGGGTTGTGTCTAATGCATATATATGTGCGGCAGATGGTTTTAAGGTTTTCTTTCCTACGTGACCAAAAAGATGCATTCCCGAGAACCTTTATGCGAATCATGCTATCCAGTGCAATTCCAGAGTTTATATAGTCTCTTCATGCTCTGCTCGGGGATACACTGTGTCACGCTTCCTGCGACAAGTGGTGTGGTCGTTCAAGTTTTTGCGCGTAGGTACTCTGTAGAGCATTTAGCGACGGTAATACTTAAGCGACTGTACAAGGATGTTATTTCACAATTGTTCCCAGCTCCATTGTACAGAACCTTGTACTGTGAAGGCCCAGGGAAAGATGTGCTCAAACGTGTTAAAAACATGACTGTTGCACAGGGCGTAAAAACGTTCTTTTTTAAATTGTGTACAGGAACCCTCCCAGTCAAAACATGGATGGAAGAAAAGGGCCTTTTTGTACCTTGGGGCTCAAACTGTCTGCTATGTAGGAAACCTGAAACAGTTGAGCACGTGTTCCTGGATTGTTGGGATGCGGTGTTTTACTGGGATATGTGTTACAAAGGACACTTAAAAAAGACCTGCCATTGACGCCACGTGGAATTTGGTACTTGACAACTGTTAATGATGATTTTCAGTATGACCTCATCATGCTATTTGGCCTTCACAGTATTTGGAGGAGTAGGATGGCTTATAGACACTGTGATGTCGATGCACGATCTGTATGTGATTATTTTGTTGAACAAGTGTATAAACTAAAAGAAATTTTGAAGCAGCAAGACGCTGCGGAGGAGGTCTTGAGTCTGATGGGCGCACTTGTGGTAATGAAAGTCCATTAGACACGGTTGTCAGCCAAGGTGTATGGCAACCGCGATCTTTTACTAATGTATTTGTACCAATTCATACAATAAAGAAAAAAAAAACACGGTGGTGCAGTGGTAAGACGCCCGACTACTGCCCGGAGTTCCCGGGTTCGATCCCGACCGCGGCGGCTGCATTTCGATGGAGGCGAAACGAAGAGGCGTCGTGTGCTGTGCGATGTTAGAGCACGTTAATGATATATAAGTGCATTTTTAGTTTCTTATACACCGCGGCACATGGGTCTTGCTTCAACTCTAGCGGCACAAGGATTTCAGACAATCGGTTTATATGCGGGCTTCTACGCCCTCAGTCAAGGAGACTGAGCGGTCGCCATCTGCAGAAAATTCCCGGTCTTCGGGCTCAGCCGCAGTACGGTAAAGTCTTATGGCTGAAATATCTTATGAAGAGAAATGGAAAAGTTTTAAACACCCATTGCTAAACATCATCATAATCATAATTTAAACGTCTTAAAATAACAACAGCCGGCTATCCCTACGCCTATGTCGGAGTATTTCACAACCTGATTTCTTGTCTTACTGCAGTAGCGTGGGCAATTAAAATAGAATAAAGATAGCGTTGACTAGCCCGCATCACCAAAAACACAACGGCCTGAAATTAAGCCAAACTAAAAAACTGCTGCTCGTCTGTTTTGGCATTTGTAATACGGCTTCATGGCGACGAACTCTTTCCTGATTTTAGAATCGTCGCAGTCATAGTACTAGCAGTCTACGTAATCCAATGGTGGTAACCATGCACGATTAATGTTAGAAGAAAGCGGCTCACCACTAAAGAAGGCGTCTAAGAGCAACGGAGTTTTTGGCTGGAGGCTGGCTGTCACAGAAAATGCGGCAGTCGTCAACAAATTTCCCGTCCCAGATACATTTCCTGCTAGTGTGTTTTTACTTTGCACTTTGCAAATTGTTTGCCACTTTAGTAGGTCCTGTCTTCTGCAAGGATACACAGCCTTCTACCTGTAGATGCCCTGCTAAAATCAAAAGTAGACAAAAAAGAAAAAAAAATGAAATTAAATAGAAAAAGTAAATATCAAAAAATAAACAAAATTAGTGCGGCTTCCTAAAGGTGTAGAACCAATTGGAGAACTTGGCGGGATGACCGCATTTCACAGTAGGGAAGGAATGCAGAATACTTTGATAGGCTTGGTGCATATGTCTAGAGTGCAACCAATTGGAGTGTTTGTCGACAGTCGACTTCAGACCTTCATGCTAAAGGTGAACAGCAAAGTTTAGGAGAACATTCGAGACAACTTAACGATATGTTGCAGATTTCCACTCACCTAAAACAAGGAAGGCGCAGAGAGTGACGATGACCGTTACAGCTTTTCCTTTCGTCTTGTCTCCTTCACACGAAAGGGGATCTTAAGAAAACAGGATGTCTGAAAATTTGATTTGCTGTTGAGTTCTCACGAGGAAAGAACAAGCAAGAGTTGCTAGTGCTACCAGAAGATTTATTCTTTTGAATCGGGTAATTCATTGAGGACATGGAATAAACGATAAATTGACGTGATTGGAGTGAGCTTTAGGCAAAGTAGTTGTAGGTGTTCTAGTGTGCATTAATTGCTATAATAAAGAAGTATTCACAACATACCTGTGTTCTGAAGGCATCAGCCTTAACTAAGTAAAAAGGGAGGGCACGCAAGCCGCAACTAGCAGTGGCAAGCCAACAGGACCGGTAGTGGGAACTTCCTTTACTCCAAAATCACAAAAAATATTGGCAACCAGGCTTCCCGTTTAAACGTCAAAAAAAAAAAAACGAAAACGCAGCAGGCAACAGCGATGAGGGGAAGCGAATAATTACACTAGAAAAAGAGATCAAGGAAAAATATGCGAACCGAACTCTCACGCCCAGTCTAAGATCAGCGCCGGAACTAACTCGAAGGTAAAACGCTTGAAGCGTGAACGCTTGAAACACTTGAAAACATTTCTACAGCATCCTTCTATCGGGTTCCGTACGGCTACAGGTTGTTGGCGCGCTTCAAACGCTTGCGCTTCAGCGGCAGAGGGCCCCGAGGCCGGATACTCCCTAAGTACATGACGCAGCACCCACGAGTGTTGCGGAAAAGAAAGCAAACGGGGCAGCACATAAAGGCAAATGCTTTAAAGATGTGGAAAAATTTCCTGGTCCCTTATGTCTACAAGTCAACTTTGTCTTCCCGTTGAAGGCGGGAGGGGATACATGGCTGTCCTGAAGGAAAGCGGGGACGGAGAAGTTTCCAAGGATGCGGCGCTGAGCATCATTAGGCGCACTGGGTGCTAGCACAACGACTCCGGTGCTGCTCCTGATGACCGGCGACCACGGCTTCCGCTGCTTGCAATGCGTGTCACAATATACGCTCCACCCAAATTTAGCCTCCTCAGCGAGGAGCCGATGAGGGCGATCGTGGTGCAGGACGTCGGCACTACGGCCAGGGAACGGGTTTCAATATTATACTGCATTTATTAAATGGTTTTGATGTTAGTCATGTACAAATCCACGCTGTTTGCGGGAAAATGTATAAGAATTAGTTCAGTTTCAGTTCAGTCGTCCAGTCGTGTCCGACTCTTCGTGACCCTATGGACCATGTCACGCCACGCTTTCCGGTCTCTCACTATCTTCCTAACATCACACAACTTCATCTGCAGTGCCTCGAGGATGCCATCTAACCATCGCGTTCGCTGCCTACCCCTTCTGCGGCGACCCTCAGCCTTTCCCAACATCAAATCTTTCTCCAGGGACTCCTCTCTTCTAATCAGATGACCAAAGTAGCGGAGCTTTAACTTTAGAATTTGACCCTCCAATGAGCAGTCAGGGTTTATGGTCGACAATATTGACTGATTTGATCTTCTGGCAGTCCAAGGAACTCTCAAGAGTCTTCGCCAGCACCACAATTCAAACGCGTCAATTCTTCGGCGGTCAGCCTTTTTCACAGTCCAACTCTCGCATCCATACATCACAACTGGAAAGACCATAGCACGAGTTATACGGATCTTGGTTAGCAGACTAATGTCTTTGCTCTTTACTAGGCGGTCAAGGCTAACCATTGCTCTCTTTCCCAGAAGCAGGCGTCTCCTAATTTCATGGTTGCAGTCTCCTTCCGAGGTAATCTTGGAGCCCAAGAAGAGAAAATCTGTCACAGCTTCCACTTCTTGTCCATTGATGCTCCAGGACTTGATAGGGCAAGACGCCATAATCTTTGACTTTTTAATGTTCAGTTTAAGCCCAAACTTCTCACTCTCGTCTTGTACGCACATCAGAAGTCTCTTGAGTTCCGCTTTATTTTCTGCCATAAAGTGGTATCATCCGCATATCTAAGGTTGCTGATATGTTTTCCGGCAATCTTCACTCCAGCTGAAGACTCGTCCAGACCGGCCTTCCTCATGATGCACTCTGCATATAGGATAAATAGGCAGGGCGACAGTATGCAGCCTTGCCTCACTCCATTTTCAATTGGAAACCAATCAGTAACACCATGCCCAGTAGTGACTGTGGCCTCTTGTCCTTCATACAGGTTCCCGAGGAGACAGATGAGGTGAATTGGAACTCCCATCTCTTGGAGAGCTTGCCATAATCTGCTGTGATATACGCAGTCAAACGCTTTCGCATAATCAATAAAGCAGAAGTAGATGGGTTTATGGAACTCTCTTGCTTTTTCCATGATCCAGCGGAGGTTGGCAATTTGGTCTCTAGTTCCTCTGCCCTTGCGAAACCCAGCTTGCACGTCCGGAAGCTCCCGATCCACATACTGCTGCAGCCTTCCTTGGAGGATTTTCGACATCACCTTGCTAGCATGCGAAATAAGCGTGATCGTGCGGTAGTTGGAACAATCTTTGGCACTGCCTTTCTTTGGAATGGGGATATAAACTGACCTCCTCTAATCCTGTGGCCACTGCAGGGTTGTCCAAATCTTCTGACATAATGTATGCAGAATGTTAACAGCGTCATGGTTGAGGTTTTGAAGCAATTCAGCTGGAATGCCATCAATTCCGCTTGCTTTGTTCTTAGCAAGGCTGGCTAAGGCCCATTCAACTTCACTCTTCAGGATGCCCGGCTCGAGATCAGTAATCACAACCGTCTTATGTTGGGTTTGCACATTCGGGTCCTTCTTGTACAGTTCTTCAGTGTATTGCTGCCACCTCTTCTTTATATCTGAGGCTTCAGTGAGGGCCTTGCCTCGTTTGTCCTTTATCACGCCCAGCTGAACACAGAGGCTTCCTTTGATATCTTTGATTGTCTTACACAGAGCTCTTGTGTTCCTTAATTGGCTGTTGTCCTCAACTGCTTGGCACTGTATGTTCAGGAAGGCATTCTTATCTCTCCTTGCTATTTTCTGAAAATCCGCATTGAGAACCTTGTATCTTTCTCTTTCCCCCATAACGTTTGCCATCCTCCTTTCCTCAGCTATTTGCCAAGCCTCTTCAGATAACCAGTTTTCTTTCTTGCATTTCTTTTGCTTTGGAACTACCTCAGTAGCAACTTCTTGTATTATATCACGAACATCAGTCCACAACTCTTCGGGCTCTTTGTCTTCTAGATCTAATTCTTGAAATCGATTCCTCACTTCCTCAGCATATTCTAATGGAATTTGATCCAGATCATACCTGAAAGGCCTTCTAGTTTTCTGCGTTTTCCTCAATCGAAGCTTAATCTTGGCAACAAGAAGCTGATGATCGGTGCCACAATCGGCCCCAGGCCTTGTCTTTACTGCTTGTATAGCGCTTCTCCATCTCTGCCGGCAAATAATATAATCGATCTGATTCCTGTACAGACCGTCCGGTGAAGTCCATGTGTACAGCGCCTCTTGTGCTGTTGAAAATGAGTATTTGGTATGGTGAGGTTGTTTTCTTGACAAAACTTTACTAGTCTCTGCCCAGCTTCATTTGGCTCACCAAGACCGAAGTTCCCTATAATTCCGGACATTTCTTCACTCCCTACCTTAGCATTTCAGTCTCCTATGAGAAAAACGACGTCTGATGAGGGGGTGCGGTCTAAAAGGCATTGTAGGTCCGCATAAAATCTTTCAACGTCAGCTTCTTCAGCAGTAGTGGTCGGTGCATAGACTTGGATAACTGTTATGTTGAAAGGGTGGCCTTGGATCCGAAGTGAAATCATTCGGTCGTTTTTGGGGTTGTACCCTAGCACTGCTTTGCCCATTCTTCAGTTTACTATGAGAGCGACCCCATTCCTTCTCTTGGATTCGTGCCCACAATAAGACATAATGGTCGCCGGAGTTAAATTCTCCCATTCCGGTCCACTTAAGCTCGCTGATACCCATGATATCAATGTTCAATCTGTCCATTTCTCGCTTGACGACATCCAGCTTACCCTGCGTCATAGATCTTACATTCCATGGTGCTATGTGATACATCTCCTTGCAACATCGGACTTTCCGGTCGCTTCCCGACACATCCACAACTGAGCGTCCTTTTGGCTTTAGTCCAGCCGCTTCATTCGTCCTGGAGCTACTAGCAATCGCCCTTTGTTCATCCCCAGTAACATGTGGGACGCCTTCCAACCTGGCGGGCTCATCTTCCGGCGCCATATCTTTAATGGTGTTGTGACTGGCCATAGGGTTTTCTTGGCAGGAAGTACTGGAGTGGGTTGCCATTACCTTCTCCAGTGAATCACATTTTGTCAGAACTCTCTGCCGTGACCTGTCTATCTTGGGTGGCCCTACACAGCAGAGCTCACGACTTCATCGAGTTTCGCAAGCCCCTCCGCCGCGACAAGGCAGTGATCCATGAAGGGGTAATGTTTAAGGTCATGTTTATTTGGCACCAACTGATTTCTAATTGAAACGGTTGAACAGATTCAGAATGCAGACTTTTCTTTGGCTAGTGTAATGAATCAAACAAAAGTAGGTAATAGCTGTAATTTATCAGTATTCTCTTGAGGGGACGAAACGTGAATGCTAACGAAATGCGCATAACAAAGGGACAGCGAAGCGATCTATGCAAAGAAAAAAAAAATGGATGTACCGTTACAAAATTTTAAATAAGCAAAGCCGGTAAACGACATTCTGATTGAAAGCATGCAATAAAGAGTGGCAAGACATATATTGCGGAATCAAGCTAGCTGCTGGAGGTCGCATAGAAAACTGAATTTTATTAGAAGGGCAGCATTAGAAGGAAAATAAAGATAACGAAGTAAATAACTCTACGCAAATTTATTATCAGGAAATAGCACTTCACATTCACTGTCTGTCTGCTTAAGAAAGCGTGCTTGTATGACGACAGTCAATTCGACACAGAGTATATACAGCGCTGATCTCCACTTTATAAAATAATTCAAGGCACTGTACGCAGCGGAAAAACTAGAGCAAAAACTCTCTGACAATGACAAAGATTAAAAAGAATATACAACCTACTGTAGACGTACTGATGAAGAAGCATAGATTCATTGCTCAAAAACGCAACACAACACCTACCGCATGCAAGCCACCATACGTGATCACTGTTGAGAAGATGCTGTACATAGTTTCCAATATTATCTCGGCCTTCATATAAACATAAACCGCTATCTGTGGTTCAAAATGTTTAATTTCACACCATTCTTATACTATGTGAAAGTATATGAAAATGTGGAACATTTTGCTTTTCTTACTTTTTTCTCAATAGTACAATAAAACACTTTGATGCACAGCAAGCGCTTAAATGCTATCTAGTGTAAGTACTGAGGCACCCAAGTGGCCATAAAATGTTCGCTCTGATAGCTATCATTAAGCCGGCAGTTATGGACACTAACACTGAAAAGCAGGAACACGAGCGAGATAACTTTTAGACTATTATATGTTGCATCAGCAATTTAACATCAACGCGTAAATAGGAACGTATTGTAAAACATACCAATAACGTAAATGAAGCTACAACACTCAGTGTTGGAAGGCGTCTGATATCTGGTGCTATGCCGTTCTAAAATGCACATTTAAAAAAAGAAAACAGAAGTGTTCATAAGTGCTTAGCATGACTGACAATCAAACTTTGAGCTAAAGAGTTTGATCTGATTGACTTAGATTAAATACCGGGATCTGGCCTTATGGGTAAAGGTGCATTTTCCCTTTCCCTTTTCTGGGCTGAGAATGACATTTCCTCTTCCAGAGAATAGCAAAAATTGCGATAAACTGCACAAACACAGGAAGTCAAGTGAGTGGAGATTAGCAACGTGGTTGCTATGTTAGAGTCGCAGTAATACTCTACACGTGTTCATAACATGATGCCTCTTTTCCAAACCATGCATTTCCGCATATAAGACACAAACGTGAGTTTCACATACCCCTTTAGGTGTCCATTATGCTGTTCAAGTGTCGGTAATTTGTGATAGTAAGATATAAAATTGCCGAAGTGCATCTAGGCCGAAGTGGTCCTAAACAAAAAACTGAATGACAATTCGGGCGAATCAGAGACGCAGTTATCGAAAATTGTGAGAAACGCAATCACACCAACAGTGTTGCATAGGGCGTAAATTAAAAAAAAAATGAATGCATGATTCAACCCGTAGAGCGTGCGTTATCAAGTAAAAAAGAAATAGAAAAAAAGGCAGATGTGCATCATGCGGGGACAGAGTTTACAGGGCAGATCAGACAGTTTCTGATACAGTAATTGGAGAGAAATTGGACAACGTAGATGCCCGTCACAGCTAGAGCGCTAAGCTCGGCCTTCTATTTAACAATGAAAGTGGCGCTATTGTCAGCTATAGCAAACAATTTCACATCGTAGCCATACATGAGGTGAAGCTTTGTACAAGTATCCAGAGTAGACCGAAAAGCAGGAGGTGAACGCGTATAGGCGCAAATTACTCAGCAGAGAAGTAAACTACTCAGCAGGATGATTTTAATTTGTGTCTAACTTGCGCAGAAAATATGCACTCTACTTACTACGACCAGCTAGCCAATCGTTCTACGTAAACATGAAGGAGATGACTACATAAAGAGAAGGAAAAAATTATGTGGGAAGGGGGGGGGGGCATTTAAAAGCCATTTGTATGAGTACGACGCGACAGCGTTATGGCTACTGCCAGCGGCTGCTGGCCCCGCCGGGGCGACGCAGTGGTAAGACGCCCGACTACTTTGCCGGAGTTCCCGGGTTCGAACCCGACCTCGGCGGCTGCGTTTCGATGGAGGCGAAACGAAGTGGCGTCCGTGTGCTGTGCGATGTCAGCACACGTTAAAGACCCCCAGGTGGCCGAAATTACTCCGTAGCCCTCCACTACGGCTCCCCTTTTTCTCTTTCCACTTTCACTCCCACCTTCCTCCCTTCCCTTACGGCGCGGTTCAGGTGTCCACAGAGCAAGTGTGACATATACTGCGTCTTTCCCTTCCTGTGAACCAACCAACCAACCAACCAGCGGCTGCTGTTGCTGTTTTGGAAAATGGGCATAAAGTCTAACTTTAACTAATTTATCCAATCATTACGAACAGGATTGCTTGGCCAAGAACTTCGAGCGTGATTCGGGAATCCGGAGGCCTGTAAAATTCATTCTAGGCCTACCCTCAATCCTCATATGTGCCACCTCCTTTGGAATCTCCTCCCAGATTTGTGAAATCATGTCTTAATACGTCACCCTACCTGTCGACGAACGATTACTCGATCGTGCCTACTGCCAAACTTTCTTTGTAAAGCCATGCCCGTGACGTTTTCTTAACACCAGACGTGAACAAATTGGGATGTTCCTCGAACGAGGACGTTATACGGTAACCAGAGCCTTCATTGTATTTTACCATGCATACTAAATCATTATAGTATATACAATCCGAACATCTTACCGCCCCCATTATAGACTTTAAGCAATATTTCATCAAAGCCGCACTGTCTCCCTCCCGTCCCTATTTTGCCTAGGGGAACATTGTCATGAGTATTGTCACTTTCATTTTTATTACGTTGTGCCATGGTGTACGAATACTATTACACAACATCTGGCCGTTAACTAGTGTCCTAGTGTTTAGTTTGCGCGTTTCATTTATATATTTGTGTTCTTTCCATACTACATAATTATCATATTCTATATGTATATGTTCGCCTTGTACATGTCCTTGGACATGTACACATGTCCTGTTGCTCTGCCTTTATTGGGCGTCAGGCATCTCACAAGCTATTTTTGTAGCCGTTCGCCCCAGGAACCTTTCCTGTATATTACTGAAAATAAATTTTCAATATTCACATTCCATGTCCAACTTACCTAGAGCTTGAGCTGTACCTAGAGTTGTCCAACTTACCTAGAGCTAGGAGCCAACAGTCTCCCTTTAAAGCGCCTTTCTACCTCGTTGTGCATGCATGTTAAACGGTTTGCTTTGTAAGCAGTGTTGCCGAGTTTTAATAAGGGTTTGTGTTTAATTTTAATGCGTACCGCGAGACCAACGTGCGCGGCTCCAGAGCAGGCATACGTGCAACAGGCAGCAATCATTCTGGCTGTTGCATCTGTGTGGCAAATACATTATTCATTTCGCAATGAAACTGAAAGCAAAACTGCATACTGAAACTGCATTCCTGATGTCATGAGGCCACCGGTAATCTGATGGCTTCCTGACTCATTCCGTCATTTTTTTTCTTCAGCGCGCAGAATGGCATCTTGTGCGCAATTGCCCCAGTGTTCTCGCCAACGGCTTTTTTGCCTTTATTGTCAAGAATCGAAGACATCAGTAGTGTTTTCGTGTGCGTACTTAAATGCAAATGTTTCCCAATTTCGTTCACTGTTGCCAATGTGCCGCCTGTCACGCACTCGGAGCATAAATAGCCTTCGAAGGTTATACCCGTGTTTTGCGTCGTTTGTTCTGTGCACGATTATGCTCGACCTCCCTCGAAAGGTAAGCTATTTTATATACTGACACAAGTTGGGTGGCGAATTTCAGAACGAATGTTTTGGAGAAAAAGTGCCTGTCAGACTGCTGAGACTGACGTTCAGGTAATTAGATGCGTTAAAGACTGCTGTTCGGGGCTCGCCGCCTAGAGCGGTTGAGATATGAACCTAGGGGTGAGCGGGGCAAACTTGAACAAAAATACGCGAAAATGATTCAATTCATGGTGTTATTGGTATGACGAAACAAAATAATGCTGCAGATTCCTTGTGCATATTGTTTGAGACGTCAATGTTGTTCTATCAAATTTAATATTTGTTAGGCTAGATGTGTATAAAAATGCGTTTTGGTAAACTTCTGTCTCGTCGAGAGGGTTTTTCGCACAAGGCAATGTATTTTAGCTGTGTGTGAAATACATTGCATAAGCACAACGTTTGAAACCAGCGGTGACCGTTTGTCTGTGCACCTGGACGCTTTGCTTTGTTTATGCTGTCTTCAGTTTTAAGGCCTCGCCTTCTAAAAAACGGGTCCGCGAGCCATGGTCTCGACCGACGAGTGACAAATTCAGGCTATCTTTAAAACACCAATTTATTCCGGATAAACGGAAAGTGTTCAATAAACGGAAAACAATCGGGCGCCACTGCGCTGGAAACATGCTGTCGAGAAGCGCGACAATGGATTGCCAAGAATAAGACATAACGAGGATGAGGGCTTTAACGCGGTAAGACAAAACACACTGCGGCGGGACAGGGCGAGCGATAGGGTCAAAATGCTAACGGCGGTACAAGATGCATTGCTCCTTGTGTAGCAGCCCCTCACGCAAATACGCCTAAGCCATTCCTGCAGGCACTGCTTTCGTCTTCGTTGCATCTTCAGTGCACATCCCCCTGACCCGAGACTTTCGCTTGCCTTGCTTCCGAGTCCCGAGGCGCTTATCTGCCCTCGCTTCCGTGCCAATAGCATGCCGCCTCCATGAACGGCAGCTCGCTCGTACACACTAGCGCTGCCCGGGTAAGCACAAATTGGGAAAAGTGCGTGCTGCTTGAAATAATACAACTGGCTGTGGGGCCCCACAAGTTTTAAGCGGGAGCTTATACAGTATGCTCCTTCAGTCGAAAAGTTGTCGGCATAACGATTGGCACCGCGTATATAAATTATTCTGTGGCTGCGTTAAAAATTCCTATCATGGTAATTCGTCTATCTGGGGATTGATGGGTGATTGGTGTACGATAGGTGATGAGTGATTGAAATAATTGCAACTGATAGATTATTCGATGAGTTGAATAATTGAACAATTAGGAAAAGGTTTTGTTTGTATTTGTTTGTAGGGTTTACGTCCCAAAGCGACTCAGGCTATGAGACGCCGTAGTGGAGGACTCCGGAAATTTCGACTACCTGGGGTTATTTAACGTGCGCTGACATTGCGCACCACACGGGCGCCTTACTTTTCGCCTCCATCGAAAAGTGGCCGCCGAGACCAGGATTCGATCCCGCAACTTTAGGAACAGTAGTCGAGCGCCGTACCCACTGCGCCACCCCGGCGGGGCAATTAGGAAAGGAGGTTTCAAATGTTTAAATTGTTCACAATGAAACTTCAATGGTTGATGATAAGAAATTATGCAGCATGTAACTGAACAATCAGTTAATTGGAATTATTTAAAAAGAAAAAGATGTAAAGGAGTTAAACACCTCAGAATGAAAGAGCAATGTTTCCTAAACTTATGTATACTTATGTATGAAAAGGGAAAATAAATAAATATGCAAATTAAAAAGTGAAAATATTTTCTGCGTATGTGAAACGCTAACGTGTCACACCCTTAATGGCAGAGGTCAAGTGTACCTCTAAGGTTTTATTATTAGTTCGGCTTCATAATGGACTATAAGCAGTTTTATTCACTTCGTAGCTGGACTCGGGCTGTTCAGGTTTGAAAGTATTTACCCTGCTTTCTCAAGTATTTAGGCTTTCATATTGGGCAACTTTCACATTTGTATTTATGATGGCAATATATGCTCATCTGCAAGACAAACAACCACATGGGACCTCGCAGCACTAGCATTGTAGCAAGTGTAAAATATTCGGGAGGTGTATGGAATCAAAGGTGCATGTTCTGGCTGCAGTTGTTAATGTTGAATTCTGTCTTTTTCCCGCCTGCATAAATCAGTGCAATACATATGAAAACTTTGCCTAAATAATTTATTTATTCATTCTTGCTAGTTGGCTGTCAGTCTAAATCAATTGCAAACCACTTTTAGTATAATGTTACGCATCGATGTTCTTCAAAACCTTGATTTAAATGAATGAACGATCATTAAATGTCTGAAAATTACAATCATATGATGTGAATGGACGTTGGAAAAAATGAAGCTTCTCAGTTCTTTGCTATTCATGTCATTGAATTGGAAATTCTTCAGCGTTATCGTGATCAAGTGTTGCGAATTGCAAACTAGGCCTTTTGTATAAAGTGATGGGTAGTAAAAGCGTGTGCCAAAACAGAAATGTCTAACACACTGTAAGTTTATTTTAGGGTTTGTATTTGAAACCAGATATAATTGTAGATATGCAAGGACCACATTAGGGCAAAAATGCTTAAGGTCATTTATTAACATAAGCCATTGGAAAAGGCTAAAAGCTGACGCAAGTATGAATCCTTAATTCACCAGAGCTGAGAGCTGGAAGAAATAAAAATTAGAGGGTCTCTAAGATGTCTCTGAAGAGGAGAATGACGAAAGCATACCCTTCCTCTTTTATCTTTTGTTTTTCATCGTTTGCCTCTGATCGGCGTTCGTTTGCAGTGCTACATATTATTCGTTGTATACAGGAAATGAAAGGCGCAGTATCTGTCACACTTTCAGTAGAAAGTGTGAATTTGAACGGCACACCATCGATCCTGTCGCGTGGCGTTCCTTGGCGCGCGTTTAAATCTTAGATTGCAGATGGCAGGAACGCTAGACAAGAAATCTCGCCGGATCTCGCTGAGCATGCGCCTGTGTTCCATGAGCCTGGGTAAGGTTTTCATCTTAAATATATGATGCTTGCTCAAGCATCAGCTTTACTGTAAGCCACAGCTGGACTGAAAAGCTTTGTGAAGCTGGTGTAAAATTCCTATCGGACTAGTTGGTGTGGCACCTGGCACCAACAACTTGCATACACATATGACCTGTGTATTAGCCACCTCTAGGTAAAATAAGGTCGAATGAGATGAAAATAAGCTGCACAAAGTCAAAAGGGAACCTAATAAGGGTTAGGGTAGAGCCTCAGCCTACTAACTAATGTTTCGAGAAGTCAGCTTATCATCGACTGGGCAGTGCGGTCATCACTGGAGCAGTTTGTATATGCTTGTGCTTCCCAAGGATAAAGGTGAAGAGGGAAAGAACAAGAGAATAAAGCCTTGAGGGTGGGTTTGTCTTACCTTGGAACCTGCGATACTGCCCTTAAGGAAGTAAAAAGTTGCACCAGCAAGCAATTAAAGATCAGTGCATGGTACATGACCTATAGGCACAAGAAGGTTGAATGTTTTCACGTGTTTGCTAAAGAGGATTGGCGATTTAAAAGGAGTATGTTGAAAAATACAGCTGTAGCAGAATATGTTAGGAGCGTGCACCGAAAATTGTTACATACCAAGGCATGCTGACAAACAATGCTAATGCGAAAAAGAAAGGATAAGGAATAGATGCTAAGCTGGCGACTTGGTAAGAAATACACATGCTGTGTATAGAGGAGAGTGAGTACCAAGTGGTCAATCGCCATGCCGACTAAGTTGAAAATACAAGGAGGTGTTGTGAGAAAGATATCAAGGAACATGGATGGAAAAGAAATGACAGGTTCTAGGAAGGCATTGCTGACGACTGTTGTAGGGTGACGTTAAGAAAGGAATTAATAAAGAAACAAGAGAGGCTTGAAAAGAGCGAAATAAATTATGCCGCACATGCAAAGGAATAGAACACCAAAAGGAAAGAAACAAATATAATAAAAGGTACAAAACAGAAAATATTTTAACAAGAATGAGGCGCATACCGTAAATGACGAAACAAATACTGTAAAAGCTGCAATTCGTGCTGTATATGGTTGCCGTCTAGAATACCAATGGGAGGGTGGAGTAAATTTTAGATATTCAAATTTTACTTTCGAGGCCATTATTCCTCTTTGTTGCACAGTTTTTCAGTTTATAGAATAAAAATGCCGCCCTGTGTTTTTTAGCCCTTGAAGATCTAAAGCCTGAGGTGAAGTCCTTCAATACTCCTAATGGTCATGAAGCTGCTTTCGAAGATTGGTTTGGGAGCAAAAGAGGTTGCGAGCGATGCCACCGCTTAATGGGGGGGGGGGGGGGGGGGAACAAGCGTCCGGCCACCATATAGTGGTGTATGGTACTGTCACACCGACACTTTTGCTTTCATGATTTGCTGCTATTTTCAGCTTTTTTTTTTAATTTACGATAAATTGATGCTGAGATACTGTGTCTGCTGTAGCTGTGTAATTGTAGTTCGCTTGATGCTCATATGAACAAGGCACTGCCAGCAAAGCCCAACATGGCTCCTTACCAGCGATTACCGCCTACTGGTAGGTTATTTGTTTTGCTTATATTGGGGCATTACATCATCGCTAAAAGCTGTCTAATCCTCATTAATCTATATCATATTAACTACAACAGAGCAGTGTACGTCAAGGCAAAGGCTGTGTTAAGAGATAGCACTCACTACGTTCCCCGGTTGTTTGAGTTGTCACTCGACGTGAAAACGGCTATAACAGTTCACCGCTCAACTAGAGAAAACTGAGGACTAATCAATATAAAATTTTACTGGAGGATATAATGCGTGACTAAGTGTTTGAGAGTGTACTGTACGAATACAAAGGCATGTGTTACATAAACTTTATATCGGTCCCAATTAAATTCTGGGAAACGGTGTGTTTCTTGTCATTTCAATTAGTATATTGTAGAATATTTACAAGGGGGGAAAGGTATTTCAAATACATGTATTTAAAATATTGCAACTAGCATGATTGTCTTGAATGACAAATAAAATCTAAAATATATCATTTTTGCCCCAGAGTACCCTTAGTGGCAAATAATCAACAAAGCTTCATTTATAGAGATTTTCAGCATTTATTCCACCCCCCGCCCCCTTATCTGTATATGACTGCCATGCGTTTTTCTAGAATGCATCTGTTAGATTTATTTTTGCGTCTTAAGCTTCATATCTGTAACCCTTCTCTTTTGCTATTTTTTGCACGTGATGCTTACCCTCTGTTTTCTTTTCAGCCTCTCATTTTCCTTTTATTTATTCTTTTCTGAATGTCTCCTTATCAAGACTCCTCACAAATTCCTTCATTAGACCTTTTGTTTATATCTAGTCCCTATCTTTATTGACAATTGTTTTGATAGCACCTACTGGTATTTTCACTAATGTTGGTATGTTGATTCGCTGTGGGGTACACTCTAGTGTAACCCACTGCATATGATTTTCTTACTAGGTATCCAGCAATCTTCTAATCTTTATCTTTTATATTTCACGTTAACACTCTTGAACAATGTATGCTGATGTTTCACTGTTTCCAGACCACTCCCAAATGTTCTGCTGCAGTTTTAGTTTTATCACTTTACTTTGAAATCACTATACAGTTCAACAAGAATATGGCAACATCCAGCATGCTTCTTGTGGTGGTTCATCAAATTCCTCACGCTGTTTATTTCTTTCTAACTGCCAATCTTTATTTTTTTTTCTGTTCAGGGGATAACAATGGTCCCACTCCAGACAAAACCATCTCCGATTCAACATTGTTTCATTCCTTCGCTACTCGCCTCCTCTGTCTTCACCTGTTTTTCTTGTTTGAAAGCCAGAGTTTCCATATACCTAGCCAGTCATAATCGCCCAGCCCAGATAGAGCCAAGTCCACTTCTAAAAACGTTGGCTAACAGGCTGAGGCGCCCCCTGAAACCTTTAGTTTGCGTTGACTTCTGAATTCAATACATGGTCCACTTACTGTGCATTAGAATGGCCTCTTATGCCTGTCGAGACTATTAATGTAGAGACCACACTCTGTGATGATAGTCCTACTATATTTTTTTGTTCAATGTAAAAATTTGTTGGTCTAGCATTGAAACGGTTTGAAGTAGCCGTTTCAATGCTAGGCGTAGCCGCATTGTAATCATAAAGTGCCGCTACTAGCCAAGCATGACTCTTGCTTACAAGCAGAGCATTTTTATATTCCACTGATGATTTGTTGCACTGCATTAAAAACTGGGAGCAGAACACAACTGCGTCAACATATGTGCTTTTCCAACATGTTTGTTCCCCACCACACAGATGTACAAGCGTTTGCCTCAATATTGTCACGTAGTGGTGACGAGGTCGACGACACAAATGAAGGGGGTCGATGATTGCACCAAAAGAAACTCTTTATTTGGGCTGACTTGCGCCCGCAAAAGAACTAAGCAACTCGACGGCGGCGATAGAAACAAACGTGCTCGTCGGTCGTCGGACAAAGAATGCCCGTCACACTCGGCAACGCTCAATTTAAAGGCTGCACAGAACAATCTAGATAACGTCGCAAACAGCTACCAGCACTGGCTGGAACATTGTGGAAAGACACCCAAGTGGCCGGAACCTTCGAGACAGATCTCGGTGCATCTTGCGCTACAACAAAACTGATAAAGGTGTGACTCGCGACATCGAGCATTAACAAACAAAGATTACGGAACTGATACGCGGTCCAGGATCAGAGTGATAAGCCTGTATGCCGGCGGCTGTTAAAAAACAACAAATACTGTTTTGAAGGTTTCGCGGCATTACTCCCCCCTTAAAAAACATCGCCTCGATGTTCCAAAACAAAGAAACTTAAACATAAACACTGCAAAGTTTAAACACCACAGATTATTTAACGCGCGTAATATGGCTTCAGTCGTACAACATGTACAATTTCTGGGCGTGCGCGTCGCCGTTGTGATGCTGACGTTCCGTCGGGAATGACTTCATAGTCCAGTGGTCCGACGCGGCGAAGGATTTTGTATGGCCCAAAGTATCGACGCAACAACTTTTCACTTAATCCGCGACGGCGAATTGGTGTCCAAACCCACACTTGGTCTCCTGGATTGTACTCTGCGTGGCGTCGTCGTAAATTGTATCGTCGGCTGTCGGTGTGCTGATGGTCTTTAATACACAGTCGTGCGAGTCGTCGGGCTTCCTCTGCACGCTGCAGGTAGGCGGCGACGTCAAGGTTGTCCTCGTTGGTTACGTGCGGTAGCATTGCGTCGAGCGTCGTCATGGGCTCCCTACCGTACACAAGCTTGAACGGGGTTGCTCTGGTCGTCTCCTGGATTGCCGTGTTATACGCGAAGATCACGTACGGCAAGATGGCGTCCCAGGTCTTGTGTTCAGCGTCGACGTACATAGCGATCATGTCCGCGATCGTTTTGTTCAGGCGCTCCGTAAGGCCATTGGTCTGGGGATGGTACGCAGTTGTTCGTCGATGGCTTGTGTGACTGTATTCCAGGATGGCTTGCGTCAACTCTGCCGTAAACGCCGTTCCCCGGTCCGTGATGAGCACTTCTGGGGCGCCGTGTCGCAAGAAAATTTGTTCGACAAAAAATTTGGCGACTTCTGCCGCGGTACCATTGAGCAGTGCTTTTGCTTCGGCGTAACGGGTAAGGTAGTCAGTGGCCACGATGATCCACTTGTTACCCATAGACGAAGATGGAAAGGGGCCAAGGAGATCCATCCCAATTTGTTGAAAGGGCATGATTGCGGGTGGGATCGGGTTTAGTGGTCCTGCTGGTCTGATCGGTGGCGTCTTGCGTCGTTGGCACTCACGACACGTCTTCACGTAGTGGGCAACTTCGGCAGGCAGTCGCGGCCAGTAGTACTTCTCCTGGATTCGATGCGACGTGCGTGCAAATCCCAGGTGGCCTGTTGTGGGCTCATCGTGTAACGCCTGCAGAATCTCTTGCCGGAGGGATTTAGGCACTACGAGAAGCTGCGCGGTCTTGTTGGCTGCGAAGTTCTTCTTCACGAGGAGGCCATTGCTTAACGTGAAGGATGATAAATGTCGCCTGAACACACCAGGAGGGGAAGCGGTCTTCCCTTCCAAGTAATCGGCTAGCGCTTTCAGCTCAGGGTCTGATCGCTATTGTTCTGCGAAACTGCTGGCGCTTACCGGTCCCAAAAAGGCGTCGTCGTCATCATCCTTCGGGGGAGCATCGACGGGAGCGCGGGATAAGCAGTCTGCGTCGGAATGCTTTCGGCCCGACTTATAGACTACAGTCATGTCAAATTCTTGAAGTCGTAGGCTCCATCTGGCAACGCGGCCGGAGGGATCTTTCAAATTAGCCAGCCAGCAGAGCGCGTGATGGTCGCTTACCACCTTGAATGGTCGGCCGTATAGGTATGGACGAAACTTAGAAGTGGCCCAGATGATTGCAAGGCACTCCTTCTCGGTCGTCGAGTAATTGGCTTCGGCTTTTGTGAGTGACCTGCTAGCGTAGGCGATTACTTTCTCCTGTCCGGCACTCTTCTGGACGAGAACGGCTCCTAGGCCCACACTGCTCGCGTCGGTGTGAATTTCGGTCTCGGCGTTTTCATCAAAGTGGCTAAGTATAGGAGGGCATTGCAGGCGGCGCTTGAGTTCGTCGAATGCTTCTCCTTGCGGCGCTTCTCATTTAAAAGGTACGTCAGCCTTTGTAAGCTGCGTCAACGGTTCGGCGATCCGCAAAAAGTTTCTGACAAATCGTCGATAATAAGCGCACAGCCCAGGAAATCGGCGCACAGCTTTCTTGTCGGCAGGCGGTGGAAATTGTGCGATTGCAGGTGTTTTCTCCGGGTCTGGGCGAATACCGTCCTTGCTAACTATGTGACCTAGGAACCGGAGTTCTTCGTAGGCGAAGTGACACTTCTCTGCTTTTAGCGTTAGTCCCGATGACTTGATGGCTTCCAACACTGTCTGTAGTCGTTTGAGGTGGTCTTCAAAGGTTGACGAGAAGACAACAACGTCGTCCAAATATACCAAACAAATTTGCCACTTCAAGCCTGCCAAGACAGTGTCCATTACTCGTTGAAACGTGGCTGGTGCGGAGCAGAGGCCAAATGTCATCACCTTGAACTCATAAAGGCCGTCCGGTGTGATGAATGCGGTCTTCTCGCGATCTCTTTCGTCGACCTCAATTTGCCAATATCCGCTCTTCAGGTCCATCGATGAGAAGTACCTTGCACTGCAGAGCCGGTCGAGAGTGTCGTCGATGCGGGGAAGCGGGTAGACATCCTTCTTCGTTATGCTATTCAAGCGGCGGTAATCAACGCAGAAGCGAAGTGTGCTGTCTTTCTTCTTGACCAAAACGACTGGTGCCCCCCAGGGGCTGTTCGATGGCTGGATTACGTCATCACGCAGCATTTCCTCAACTTGATTGCGAATGGCCTGCAGTTCTCGCGGCGATACACGATAAGGGCTTTGGCGCAGAGGTCGGTCGTGTTCGTCCTTTATAATGCGGTGCTTGGCCAGTGGTGTTTGTAGTACCTTTGATGATGACGAGAAGCACTCCCTGTAGTTTCGAAGAAGACTGCGAATCTGGTTTTTCCTGCTGTGGGTCAACACTGGGTTGATGTAAATTTAGGCTGACGGAATTGGTCCGGTGCGTCTTCCAGTGGTTGGTCGTGGAGGGCGAATACGTCTTTGAGGTCCGCTAATTCGTCGAGAAAAGCGATGGTCGTGCCCTTGTTGAGATGCCGGTATTCTTCAGTGAAGTTTGTTACCAGCACCTGAGCTTGTCCTCTCCGGAATTTCGCGATGCCTCTTGCGATGCCGATACCTCGTTCCAAGAGCAATTGGATATTTCCTTCGACGATGCCTTCAGCGGTTTCGATGTCTGTGCTACCTACATTGACGGCCACGCTTGATCGGGGCGGCACGGTCAATTCTCCGTCCAGGACGTTTAGAGCGACGTGTTGCGATCCAAGCTTGATGAGCTTGGATCGGAGGTCGATGATAGCCCTATTTTCATTTAGGAAGTCCATGCCTAAAATCACGTCGCGGGAGCACTGCTGCAAGACCACAAAATTGGTGGGGTAAGTGCGCCCATTTACAGTTATTCTTGCAGTACACCGTCCCGATGGAGTAATCAGGTTGCCACCTGCGGTGCGAATCAGCGGGCCATCCCAAGCGGTGGTAACTTTTCTTAGCTGAGAGGCTAACGGTCCACTAATGACTGAATAGTCAGCTCCGGTGTCTACAAGGGCAATGACTCTGCGACCGTCGAGATCAACTTCAAGGTCACTTATTCGCGTCCTCGCATTGCACGTGGGCCTTAGTGTCCGATCTCGGCTCCGTCGTTTCTTCAGGTCATGGCCGGGGCATACAGTTATTATTTCACTGGGCGGCGGTGTAGGCTTGCACTCTGGTCGTGTTGTCGTCGATGTCGTCGTGTGGGGCGGCAATGAAATAGCTGCGTCGTCATTAGTGGTCGTCGGCGGCGGAGGATGTTCGTCTTTTCGCCGTTGAGCAACCTCACCTCCAAAGGTTGCCGCCTTTAGTTTCCCCTACGGGGACTAGGAGACCGTCCTTGCACGTAACCGCGGCCCGGCGACGCAAATTGGGCATTGTACGGTGATGGGGATCGTGATAGACGCCTTGGCGATGAGTGCTCTCCGCTGCGCAGGAAGTCGTTGATTTCCTGTGGTCGCTCGCCAGGACGGGGTCGTGGGGCGTCGACAGCGAAACCACGGAGGCCGATCCGCCGGTACGGGCAGTGACGGAGGATGTGTCCTACCTCACCACAATGGAAGCAGAGCGGTCGGTTGTTTGCTGTCCTCCAGGCGTCGCACTTTCTGGGGCTTGGGGGTCGTTGGTAGGCTTGGCGGGCGGGGACCAAGGGGCGGCTTTCGGAAGCAGGATGGTAGCGACGAGGGCTTGGGAGGTCGCGTCGGCTTGGGAGGTCTCGCCGGGGTGCAGGACGAGATAATGCAGCTGCTTAGTCCATCGCTGCTGATTCATGCTCTGGAGCCGTCGGCGTCGTCAATTTAGGAACGCCCAGCGCCTGCTGAACTTCTTCACGGACGACGTCCGCGAGCGTCGCCACCTGGGGTTACTGCGATGATGGTAGAATTCGGCGGAGCTCCTCTCGCAGGATCTCCTGGATGAGGTCCCGAAGGTTCTCTCCGCTTGCAGATGCGCTGGGGTAGTGGGTTGAGTAGTCTGGTTGAAGTGGTCGCTCGAAGTGGCGCATCCGGGTGTCCAACCTCTTCTCGATGGTCGATGCTTCACTTTCAAATTCGTCCACAGTTTTCGGCGGGTTCCGGACAAGCCCCGCAAAAAGCGACTCTTTAACTCCTCGCATTAGGAATTTCACTCTCTCACCTTCGGTCATGTTAGTGTCGGCGCGGCGAAACAGGCGTTTCCTCTCCTCTACGTAGACCAGGACGGGCTCGTCAGTAAGTTGAAGTCTTGACTGAAGGAGGGCCTTGGCTCTTTCCTTTCGGACGACGCTTGAAAAGGCAGTAAGAAACGCTTCCTTGAAAGTCTCCCAATCATTCATAGTTGCCTCATGATTTTCGAACCAAACTCGGGCAGGTCCTTGCAGAACAAAGTAAACTTGCCT
This sequence comes from Amblyomma maculatum, assembly GCF_055883805.1. NCBI lineage: Eukaryota > Metazoa > Arthropoda > Arachnida > Ixodida > Ixodidae > Amblyomma > Amblyomma maculatum. Next base: position 58,590,454 of record NC_139346.1, on the reverse strand, counting down.
AAGTTTCGCGGCGTCGTTCCAGCCGTTGAATTCTGCCACACGGTCGAAAAGGTCCATCCAATCTCCCGCATCTTCATCCGGTAGTCTATGGAAGAAAGGAACACGGCTTGCGTCTTCGCTCGAAGGATCAAAGGCAGCACCTCCACCAGATATCACGTAGTGGTGACGAGGTCGACGACACAAATGAAGGGGGTCGATGATTGCACTAAAGAAACTCTTTATTTGGGCTGACTTGCGCCCGCAAAAGAACTAAGCAACTCGGCGGCGGCGATAGAAACAAACGTGCTCGTCGGTCGTCGGACAAAGAATGCCCGTCACACTCGGTAACGCTCAATTTAAAGGCTGCACAGAACAATCTAGATAACGTCGCAAACAGCTACCAGCACGGGCTGGAACATTGTGGAAAGACACCCATGTGGCCGGAACCTTCGAGACAGATCTCGGGGCATCTTGCGCTACAACAAAACTGATAAAGGTGTGACTCGCGACATCGAGCATTAACAAACAAAGATTACGGAACTGATACGCGGTCCAGGATCAGAGTGATAAGCCTGTATGCCGGCGGCTGTTAAAAAACAACAAATACTGTTTTGAAGGTTTCGCGGCATTATCATGTGCTTGGTTCCTCTCACTAATGTTACAACAGCATAGAGCCATTTGAAAGATTTATGGACACAGTACGTCGTAGCCTGGTGTGGGAAAGGTGCATGGGCTATTTAGAAGATGTTTTTATTTTTGTCCGGACTTCTACTGAATATAACACTCGACTCGCTTTTGGAAGAAAGCAGCAGAGCATTTAACAACACAAACCATAAGAAGCACACACAAACACAAAAACCACGCTGCACTAACAACTATATTGACAAGAACCCGCCCATCTCCCTTCACTTCACGCCTGCAGCCAACTTCTTCCTTGTCTTTACCATCCTGCCGGCTTGCGCAGAGATTCTAATTCCTTCTTCAACAAAACCACTGAAGACATACTGACACGTTGGTCTCCCGAGTCACAGATTGCATATGCTACATAAATTTCCCTTGATAGCTTATCCTCCATCTTTTTCATAACCTTAACAGTATGAAGGTCCAACGGACATTATGGTCTCTACAATGGACGCAGTGTTTGCAGTGCACCGCGAGATTAGTGCCCGAATTGTCCGATATTGCCAAGGCGTGCTCTCTAATCCTGTCATTGAAACATCTTCTTGTCTGTTCTTGTCAGTATAGTTGTCAGTGCAGCGTTGTCCTTGTGTTTGTATTTGCTTCTTGTTTTTGTGTTGTTACCTGCTACGCTGCTTCTTCCAAGAGATGTATGACCAACTATACTCAACGTTCAACTCTTATTGTTACTCGACTCGCTGTTGTTTTAGAATACCTGTAGAAGGCTGGCATTGTCCTGAATTCTAAAAAGTACCGTTTTTGCGAACGTCAAGCGCTGATACTCGGACATGTCGCCGACCGCGCTGGAGTTCGAAGCGATCCACAGAAGACTACAGCAGTTGCTACATTACAGCGACCATAGACTGAAAAGGAGCTCTGCAGTTGTTTGGAGCTGTGTTCTTATATTTGACGATTCCTACCGCGACTTGCCGACTTCGCCTGCCTTCTTTACCCCTTCTCCGAAAGGACATTCCATTCAAGTGGACCTCAATTGTGACGCGTCTTTAAACCAGCTGAAGTTTCTACTTAGGTCACATCCCATACTACCGCACTTCAACCCCTCCGCCCCGACGGAAGTCCGCACTGATCAAGTGGGATTGGTGTCGATGCTGCGCTTGTACAACGTTCGGAAACCGGCTGAGGGAAACTAGTCATTCCTTCAGCAAACCTGAGCGTAACCACACTATTAAGGAGTAGGAGTGCATCGCTGTAGTTTTCGCCGTTCAGGTATTTCGATGCTACCTCTATGGGCTCCATTTCACCGTTGTGACGGACCATCATGCCTTGTGTTGGCTCGTTAACCTTCGTGATCCATCTGGTCGTCTGGTATGTTGGGCCGGCCCTTAGTCTCAAGGAGTACGACGTCTTTTTTTCGTACAAGAGGGGCCACAAACACGCCGATGCAGCCTGTTTTTCACGTCCCCCCCTTCCTACTACCAAATGTGACTGCCAAATTAATCGCTACATCACCTAAATCGTGCCCCGAGTTGTCTGACACCTCTACTCTGCGGTCTGCGCAAGTGACCGAAAAATTCCTCGTTCCACTTATATCGACAGAGCTAAATCCTAATGCATTCATTCATTTTTGTCTCCGTGATGGCTTTCTGTACGAAAAGGCTCACTCAAACACCGGTACAAATTTTTTACTCCTAGTTCCCGAGGGTCACCGCTAATGCTCTACTGCGTGCCATGCACGACGACCCCAGTTCTAGTCACCTGGGCTCTGCACGAACATTCCACCGTGCCTGCGATCAGTTTTATTGGCCGAAGATGCGCCAGATGACTGAGCGACACGCGTTGCACTAAAAACTAGCGGCAAAAATGCCGTAGGTCCACGCCACATGGCCTTCTGCATCCTGTGACTCTACCACGGGGTGCATTCGAGAAAGTCGGAATCGACCTTATGGGTCTCTTCCCGAAGTGTTCCTACTGAAATCGTTACATCGTAGTTTGTGGAGTCTACCTCACCCGACACTTCCACACAGCCGCTCTTCCTTCAGCCGCCGCTCACCATGTGTTCTTATTCTTGCTCCTATCTGTCATCCTGTGCCACAGACATACCTCAGTGATCGAGGTCGCCAGTTTAAGGCAGAGTCTGTGGAAGAGTTGCGTTTGTGCGCGTCGCATTTTCGACACTCAAGATGATATCACTCTCAATAAAACAAAAGGTTTGACGGAGCGCACAAACCGCACGCTTGTGCATGCTCTCTAAGCACATCGCATCTGACCACAAGAACTGGGTTACCATACTGCCGTTTATAACGTTTGCCGTCAACACTGCAACACATGAGACAACCGCCTACAGCGCTTTCTTTCCAATATATGCTCGTTCTCCTCGGTGTATTATAGACACCATTCTTCCTTAATCAGTCCATGATGAACCGTGCATTACCAAAACCTCTAGAGCCTCTAGAGACTTGTGTGGCTTGACGACCTCTTCGAAAGCGTGGTCTAGAACAGAAATTGTGCATTCATTGCACTGGTTCTTGCATTGTCCTCGACCTCGTACGTGACTAGAACTACCAAATAGCACGCATGAGAGTAGGCGGTAATAACTCAGGCACTCCAGAAGTCTCCCATTTCCGGATGACGCCGTGTCACTACTATAGAGATGAGGAACTAACGAATAATGAATAAAATAAAGAGGAAATGGTGAAAGTCTCGAAGAAGATGAAGATTACAGCAGAAGACAGGGAGAAAGACGTTGAGGAAAGGCTTTCGTGCCAGACGCGCAGCCGTTCACCAGCTGAGTTCCCTCCCTCCTCGACCTGTTCAGCTCTTCAACGTCACACCCCCTGTCGCAATTATGTTTCGACGTTATTACGGGAATATTTGGGCTCTGGCTCAATCTCACAGGATCCAATTTGCATGGGAATGCACTGACACGGAAGACTAAACGTGCTTGTTTGGTATTCGTGGTGTCTCATAGCGTACCAAATATCTGCTTTATAACTCCTGTGAGGGGCCACACCTAAATCACAGCTAGTTCTGCGATCATACAGCTCGTAGTCGACAGACGCGGCAATCCGGGAGCACAGGATGTCGTTTAATGAACAATGCGAGCTAAGTTCCTCAGATATAGTGCCTAATCAAAAAGTTACAGCGTACGCTTGGTTTTATGAAGAACTTTTTGAGCTCACGCGTGAGCTTTACAACCCGCCGAAATCGACACGCTTGTGTCATCCGGACCGCGAGTGGAGAGTTTTTTGCCGTCTTTGGCCGCCCATAACTTCGGGTCGTTGCATTCACAAGCAATTTTATTCCCGCTGACCTCGCGCGTTGCAGCGACATGATGCCGCACGCAATGAACCAGGGAGCAACGCAACCGACCTATTATTGGGGGAGAGCATTTCGAGGTGTCTCTCCCGTATCGCGCCTTGCCGCCTTGGTTGTATCGTCGTCCAGCAGGAACGTAGTCTGGCGGGCTCCTATGGTAGCCAGCCCATGTGACAACGAAGCCGCTTTTTGCCACAAGTTGACTTTCTGGCAGCCAGCGAGCTACCTGAGGTTGCATAATTGAAGAAGCCCAATCTTTTCCTATAGAGGTATGACGGACTGTCCGGACCTGAAAGGTACGGAGGGACTCTTATAAATCCAGTACCCTACACCCAGACATAAACATACATCTGCTTTTTTATGATAATCCAAAATTTTTACCTACTCCTACTGCGTAGGTACACACGAGCAGCTTATGCAAACTTCACGAACTTCCAGGCATATTGCATCAATGAATCAGTCCAGCAACAATCTTTGTGTCCAATTGAGTAGCGACCAGCTTAATCTCAGAGCCGATTTTTATGACGTCGGTGCTTCTAGAAAGAAAAAGGGGGTCATGTCTGAAGTGTGGCGGTTGTGCAATTTCTCACTTTATATCATAGTGCATGCGTAAATTTTGTCTCATCCTGATTGTGTCGCACATAGTTCAGAGCAAGTCCAATTAAACAATTTCGATGACATTTCAGTCTTATGTGGCTCATGATGAGCACGTGTTATTGATATCGAAGTTGAAAAAACAACTCTGTGGGCTACTCAGCACAGAGCTGAAAAGTAACGGAGCAATTTCGGCTGCTAAAAGGAAGTAACTAAAATTTATTTCTCATATCAGCCGAATTCTAGATTCAACTTCTGTTAAAATACAGCATTCGCATGCTGCTTAGAGAGAGCCCATTATTTCAGGTTTTATTGCAACTAATGCACATAAAGGAAAGTAAATTTAGCACTTACCCAACCGAACACAAATTTACGCAGTAGGACACTACAAGTAATGTAGCCAATAATGTCTCTAAGAGCAGTACGCTTTTTAGGTATGTCCCCGCGGGGGGCATCTGCTAAGCAGATGTTTGCGTGTTTTGTGCGACACCATGGACCCCAAGTACCCACGCTTAGCCGTGCGGGGCATGGCCGTGTCTGGGGAAAAAGGGATCCTGGTGGTTGAGCTGATGCCGAGTGTACGGATCTTTAAGGCCCCTCGGCGGAGGCAACAGACCACTTTGGCCCATGCTTCCCATAGACAGCACCTCCGGGCTGACCCCCCCCGGGGAAACCGGCAGTCGCTTTTTCCTGTCCTCCCCCCTCTTTCACTTTCCTATCTTATACCCTACAACTCTCCTGTCCTCTACTCTCTTCTTGGTTTATGTAGCGGACTGCCCTGAGTTACGCCATATAAGGTTACAGTTACGGTGTACAGCTGCCGTGGACAGGACTTGCCTGCCAATTCCTGCCCCGTCCCCTCTTTAGGCTAGTGGCTGGCGCCGCGGCCGAACATCATACATTATTTATGGCTTCTTCCTCCAAACAAGCTGATCGCCTATCCAAGAAAAGGCGGACCGATGTATCAGCCCAGTTCTTTTCAATGAAGCATGAAACCTTCCCTATATATCATGCGATCCACAGTGAAAGCCCTGCCAAACAAGCTTGGCTAACATCCCCTTTTGCAGTATTTAGGTCTCTCAAAACCATACAAGGCCCCGGAAACAAAGTTAGTAAACTGGCTAGCGGGGATCTCCTGCTTGAGCTTCAAAGCAAACACCAGTACAGCAACCTTTAGCAACTTGCCACATTTGGGGACACCCCAATAACAGTCAGTGTTCACAGATCTTTGAACACAGGCCAAGGCGTGATCTCAGGGAATGACTTTCTGTCACTCACCGAAGAACTTCTAAAAGGTCTTCCAAGGAAAATGTAAGGGATGTGCACAGGATCAAAACCCGAAACAAACACCAAGAAATACCAACAAAGCGCATAGTTCTGACTTCCAACTTTAGCAAATTCCCTGAATCCATTGAAGTCGGCTACATCAAAGTAGGCATCCGTCCCTACATCCCAAACCCTAGACATTTTTTCAATTTCCAAAGATTCGGTCATAGCTCCCAGATCTGCCATGGCCAACAAACATGCGCAAAACGTGCTTCAAATGAACATAAATCTGAAGAGTGTGAAGCTGTGCAACACTGCGCAAACTGTGCAGGTGAACACACCGCATACTCACGGTCGTGTCCTTCTTGGGAGAAGGAAAAGGAGATATTACCATAAAAGTCAAGGAAAACATAACGTTTAAAGAGGCACGACAGCGATATCTTATTGGAAAGAGCACTTTTGTTTTCACACCCAAACCAAACTATTCCAAAGTGGTGGAGCGTGGGGGCAGCACACCACAGCAGGGTTTGGTCTCCGCCGAGGGTAAGCCTCAGGCAGGGCCATCCCCGCCCCAGGCAGAAGCAGCGAAAGCTGCCCCGCCATTGCAGATACAGGGCACACTGGCCCCACAGCCAGCAGCCCAAAGGGCTTCTCCCTCAGAAGAGAAGCCTGCAACCAACAATCCCGATTCTCCCCAAACGTCCAAAGCCCCGAGGAAATTGGCCAAACCCCTTCTTCGTCCCCGCTACAGCGGCGGCATAACGCAGCACAAGAGCCCGGGCCTATATTGTCAGTGAGTTGGCAGAGATCAGCCCAATGTAGGCCCAGCGCTGCCATCTTATGGCTGGTATTGGTTGTTCCATTCTATAACACGTCAAACACAGGCCCTGAGGATTCCATTGGTAACCAATATTGTTCGTACCTATTTATATTGATAACAACATTGGCCCGTCATATCTGATGCACTGACAATATCGGTGGTACCTTTATACGAGGATGGCAATGATGGGCCTGGATGTCCGGCGTATCACCAGTGTTGGCGCTGCCATGAGATAAGGATGGCTATAACGGACAGCATTAGCCATCAGCCCACTGATGTTGGCCAATATTCGACATATGCTGGACAATAATGCGAGCTCTGTTACAATGGCCCGCCAATGTCAGATATACACTGGCATACCTTACATATCAACAGTATTGACATTGCTCTTTCATAAGGATGGCTATATCGAACAGCGTTAGCCATTACTCCACTCACGTTGGCTAATATATGCCATATGCTGGACAATACTGTCAGTTCTGTTACCATGTCCCGCCAAATGCATTAGCACACACTTCAGTCAACATTGTCTTGTCTATTTCACCTACTGGTCAATATTAGATGCAAATTAGCATGTGGTGGAAATATTCCGTGGTAAACCGCATTAGCGTGCTTTTGCGGTTGGCAGGCTCGTTTAATACTTGGAGTCGTTAACTGTGCTGCTATAATAGATGTTTTCAAGATACCTTTGCAATTTTAAATACTTCGGAAATCTTGTGTCTAAATAGTCTTGTGAAGTTCCGCGGTGCTGGTTTAAGTCGCGTTTGCTTTAATCCCACCTAGCTGTTGTTGATGTTGCTTGGGATTACACCATGTTCTTTTACACCAGATCTTCATTGACTTAAGCTTGCACTGTAATCGATCCACATGTATACTGTGACGAATTTGGATGAGACAGAGAACCTGTCAACGGCGTCAAATATCAATAAGTTTGCCACCGTTTGCCGGTCCGTCAGGGCGGCGGCGGCGATAAATAGCTCCACGCCGACCGGTAGATTCGAAAGAATGACAACGACATGTCATGTATCGTGCGTAGGCAATGGTTGCTATTTTTTGTATTCTCTTCGGCAATAGTCTAGGTTCTTTCATAGCTGCTCCCGTGGCGATCCCTGCTGCTCTGGGTGAAGAGAATTCCAAAAGTTGTAGCAAATTTCTTTGCCCCCGAATGTATTAGGTTTAACAACAGTGGCTTCAAACCGACGATTACCGCAGGATACGCATGCAGTGCGATGCAAAAAATGAGCGATAAGCATCGGCATATTAAGGCTCGTACGTGACTCAGATCGACTATGGCGAGCGCGCTTCCATCGAAATAAACTTTAAAAATACACTAGGCCGTTTAAGCTATACGAATACGAAGCATCGCAGCACATACTTTCGCTTAAACGATTTAACAATGGTGATCTAAATTAAAGTTGGGTTATTGAGCGGTAAATTAAACGTTGGTCCGCACATGAATGGACGTTCCCACATATGGTAAATCGTATCGACGCTTCCTGCTTCGTTGTCGCTCTAAGAAGGGAAGTATTAGAAAAAAAATGGAGAGAAAACACTTAACGTACAATCTCAGTAATAATAATATTAAGGTTATGCTGAAACAAATAACTGGGTTACAGTTTCACTTTTCTTCATCGCACTCGTTCGCATATTTGTCTTTTCTCAAGCGTCCGCCCTTGTTGACGACACACCGCGCACTTCTGTTCCAGTCCAGTGATGACACTCACTCGCGCCGAAATATGGACGCTCTGTTCGCTGCTTGCTAGGTGCATTGAAAACATCACCAACAAAGGAAGAAAAACATGGAGGCACGGCGCCAGCAACAGCGGCGCCGACTTGCCCGAGTGGATGCGCTCTGCAGGTGGGGTTGTCGGGTTACACGCTGCGCGATGCAATCCAAGACGCAGGCCCTGACGCTCCACGTGTGGTTCAAGGTGCACACGGCCGCCGCCCGGGCGGGAATTTACGACGGAATGCGTCAGCCGCTATACTTTAAGGCTCTATTTCTTTCATATACCTATTTGACATACGTAGAGCTAGCGTAACTTACGTCTTAGGCTTTACAAGAGTAGACTCATTCCATACGTGTATAATCAAAAGTACGACTGCAATGACCATGGCGCATTAATCACTGATGGAATATCGCACGCATGCGGTACTGGTAAATGCTCTATGATTATCTTGAAACATTCATTCGGCAAACGAGTATGCCAGTTATTTGCTAAACAAGCCGCGAATATTCAAATCACTGCAGTGGCAAAAATGATCGCAGAGCCAGCTAGAGTCACCCGTGGTACGGCGACGGGCCGGCTTCCACATTTCACAAGAACTTGAAACGCGAAATATATCCGCGTGGGGCTTTGTCACACTGAACTTCATAGGAAATCATAATAGCTTCATGTAGCAGCCAGTATACAAGAACGGCAGCTCAGCAGAACAACATTTGATTGGTCGCCATGCAAGTGCAATAATTGCATAATTTTTGAATTTCTGGATTATTTTTTTTTTTTTTGCACAAGTGCGAAGAAAAGAAGTCTGTAACGTTTCTCCGCTTTTATTCACACCCCCAATTTCGCGATTCCGTTGTCGTTCACTGCATTACAATGCTTGCGCTAAAAATGGCAAAAAGGAATAACTGTGAGTTCAAAAACTAAATAAAGCAGTCGTTGTTTTACAATTAGGCTTAATTCGGTATCAAAGCTTATTATTCTCTAACTACCTTCGTGGTGGAACAGTTACAGGAGTGCGCGGGAAGGGAGTTTTTTTTTACAAATATTGTGTATGGAGAGAAGATTACCCACATGTACACTGATTGTTAGCATTAGAACGAAAACAAAAATGTGAAAGAAAAGACTAGAAACACAAATAAAATACGAAAAGGTACAATGGGTATATTAACAACTGGATTACAATGACACATCTGTGTTTCGCAGACGCTCGTTCCCACAGTTTTCCACCGCCTGCTCTCCGTGCTGACGCACCGCTCAATCCCGTCCTCGCGCACTTCCCACTCCTGTCGTTCCCAGGATCGCACTCTCTCACCGCATGCGTGCGAGCAAGGTCCTAGGTTGCATGCGCGCGTCGAAATCCACGCAGGTGCGCCATAGCGGTGGACGGGTCGACGCGCCACTCGGGGTCCAAGGGGCGGACGGCCGCCGCCCAGGGGAAGGAATTGCGCAGTAATAAAAACATGAACGCTAACAGACTGGAGACTTCTTTCAAACATTTCCGGGCTCTCATAACAGGTTGCATAGAGAAATGTGCTTTTACCGCATTATTTTGGCCAATAAAATATACGCAAGAAACTAAACTGTGAGAAAGAAACAAGCGCCTAATGAATCGGGCGAACAAACGACTAGTCTATGAGATAGAATGATGCTGACGGTACGGATATATGAGAAAAAATGTAAGCATCGTATGCAACTAGCTTATAAATAGGTGGCATGTCGTTGTACTGAGCTCAATAATTTTCAACAAACTTGCTTCAAATCCTCATTTCAGGGTGATTGAAATGTTCCACTCGATTGAGCACTATTGTATGAAAGAAGTTTCGTTGGTATGCTAAAAGTGAGCAAAGTATTCGTAGTAGAACACAGCATTCACAAAATACAACTTGAACAGGTTTGGGTGTTAGAAACAAAACAGCTAGGCGCCTCTCCAGGGCGACGACGCGCTTCGCTGCTGTCACAGAGCTGAGCAGCCGCAGAGCGCATCTATGCTGCTGCTGCTGAAAAGGCGATTACTAAAAAGCTCGAAGGATGACGCGACAATCGCTTAGCCGGCATGACGGCGACAGTTGTATTTTGTTTCAAAGAGGGCGCTCCGTTCTGAAGGAGCCAGACATGCTATCTATGCAGATGACATCACGATCTGGGTGACCAGGGGATCCTTAGGAGAAAAGCAAGACTGTCTGCAGAGAGCAGCAGACGCTGTTAACGCATACGCTCGACATTGCGGCCTTGAATGTTCTCCGGAGAAATCTGAGGTGCTCATAGTCCACAGAAGAGGGTACGATCTGCACAACTCCATAGACATCTACATAGGGGAAAAGAAGATCCCGGAAGTATCGCAAATAAAAATCCTAGGCATGCGGATACAATGCAATTGCCGTTTAGATCAAACAATCAGGCAGCCAGCAAGTACCACCGCGCAGATCACGCGAATGATAGCAAGAATCTCCAACAGAAGACGAGGCATGTCTGAGGAGGACACATGTAGGCTAGTACAGGCCCTCGTTGTAAGCCGAATTATATATGGCGTCCCCTAACAAATTCCGCTCGAACAGGAAAAAGAACAACCGGAGGCAGTCCTGAGGAAAGCCTACAAATGCGCTCTTGGACTACCGGTCAACACCTCGACCGAAAAATTCAATAAACTGGGCATAAACAACACAGTGCAAGAGCACATCGAGGCCCACCTTTTCGCGCAGAAAATAAGACTCATGCAGACACAAACGGGAAGGAACACGCTAAATATACTGGGCGTGAGATATGCTTGCAAAGAAATAAACAGCACGGGCAGCATACCGAAAGAAATAAGAGAGATCATTAAGGTCAACCCGATTCCGAAAAACATGCATCCGAAAATACACAAGGCCAGAAGAGAGGCAAGATCCGAGGCACACGAAAGAAGCATCGCAGGAAAAAAAAAACATGTTGTACGTCGACGCGACCACATACAAAGAACAACGCGGAGCGGTAGCCAGTGTGGTTGATCACCAGCTTAAAGAAGTCAACAGCGCCTCGATCAAGAGCAACAACATTCTCGAGGCTGAGGAAGCGGCAATCGCTCTCGCTATCACCCACCAGGGTGAGGAGGCTACCACAAAAATAATTACGGATTCGCAAGAAGCATGCAGAAGGTATAGCAGCGGACGCATATCCACTGTGGCCATCCGCACACTCAAGGCAAGAAAAATCAGCTTTTCGAGATGCTTCATAACGTGGACACCAGGCCATGAGACTGTCAAAGGTAACCAACGTGCTGACGCCAATGCCCGAGCATACGCCAACCGGGGGGCGCACAACGGCGGGGAACTGGACGCAGTCACTAGACGCTATGGAGCCATCTTGAACATCAAAGAGCCTTAAGGAGGATCTATCCACCTCCCCACGAAGACCTCAATAGAGAGCAGTCGGTTGCCTGGAGACAGCTACAGACTAACACATACCCCAATCTGAGTCTACTCAGTAAAATCCATCCCACTACTTATGAAAATAAATGCCCACTATGCGGAGAACCCCCTACACTCTACCATGTTACATGGGCCTGTCAAAAAACACAGGTAGCACCAGTAAACACCACACCAACACCGGAGCAGTGGGAGGCTGCGCTGTCCTGCTCGACGCCTGACGACCAGCTCAAGCTGATTGACAGAGCGCGCAAGACGGCAAAGGCCACTGGGGCCCTGTACTGAGGGCCCCACCAACGCCGGGAGAATTCCCTTTGTGTAAATAAAGTTTTTCATTCATTCATTCTTTCGTCCATCCAACGGCCACTCGTTCGCTCGGCTCGACGTTCGGTGGCACCGCGCACGGAAAATGCTTCTTTCTTCAAGAAATATTCCATGTAAGTTTTCAAATTTTTTCATTCAGATTTCATAAAGCATTTGTGTATATTGGAGCAAAATATTAGCCTCTTAGATTGAGCATTTTTTAAATTACAAGCGTTGTCTTACGTTTCATTGTTGCTGTAGGCTGCGTAAGCCATGTGCTAGGGCGATTTGTCTTCTTTTAGCATATTTCTTACGTTGTTAACTTTTCAAAACTAGTTCTCAAGTGTGCGCGACTTGATGCCGATCATTTTGCAGCTTATTTCAAGTTAAACCGTTACTGTTTTGCAGAATACTGATTTTCTAAAGTAAACAACTGCGTGGCATCGTAGCCCTAAAAGCCAACTTCGGATATTCACGGCGTTACAGTGGCTGGAACGGCGTATAGCCGTTGCGTGGCTCGGCCGCTCGGGTTCCCTCGGGTGACCTCGGGCGGAGTCAGCGGAGTCCGGGCAAAAGCATATTTTCTCGTGCCTGGTGCGATAAAACGCTAACCGCATGAGTCGCGCGGCAGCACGATGCGCAGTGCGCTGAGGACCGCTAAAGCATTGTCGCTCGGCGCTGTCGCCCAGGTTCTGGGTTTTTAGAAAATCGCGCATGATGCTGGAACCAGCTCGCGAGGCAGCCAATCTCAAAAGGCTTCGGTGTACTCACCTTAGTTGTTTCTTTTTTTGTTTTTTTTTTTTTGCATGCAAAGTTTGTTTTCCTAGTCCGGTATGAGCAAAAATCCTGCAGACGCTCATTTCGTCTGATCCGTGCATATATGAGCGCATCGAGACGGTTTAGTTAAAGCTTGGTAGGGTGGTATTGCAAAACAAAAAATGCTAGTGTGGCTAGATATTGCTAATTTTCGAAAGTTGCAGAAAAACGCCACTGCTTTAAATCATGTCTGCATCGCAGTATAGTAGCGCGCCGCTGCGCTGGGACCATTGTTTTTTTTTTTGTGGGGGGGGGGGGGGAGTTGACGCTTTTCAAAAAATTTCATCAGTGTTGCTGTTTAGTGCAAGAAACTGCATATAGCGTAACTGTACTCATTTACCAAACGAGGAGGCGGCGCTAACAAAGCAAGGCTGAAAACGCGTCTCTGTCGCTGAGGTCCTTCGCTCTGTGCGATGTGCACCAGCGGCAGCGACAGGCGTTGGCGTCGTTGTCGCGCGATGCATCGCCATGAATTGTCGCCTATTTTTTTTTTTTTCTGTATCGTTGCTTCAGCTGCAATAGATCAGTTGCAAAAACCTACACGTCAGCTCCCGGTGCGGCAGACATTCCTGCACAATGGCGGCATAACTTTGGGGTAATAGTTGGGTACAGTGCTAGTACATCGCCTGACGGGTAGGGTAATTCCCGCATCTCTTGCCCATTCGTCACAGTATTATTCGCGTGCGCATTGTCGCCCCACTATTACCCTCTCCGGTTAGTGTCCCTTTTCTAAATCTTCTTTCTTCACCCCTAGGGTGACAGTGCGCCCCCCTTTATTCCAGCGTTAAGAATGCCCAAAAACCTTTCTCTGACAATGGCCTGTGCGTGGGGAACTGCATCCCAAGCAGCGTGGACTGTGGTAGATGCATGTACTGCACCTAACTATTATACCTGAATCAGGTTCTGTCGCCACTGTGCACGAATTCCTGCCTCACAGGGAAGCCGACTTGTAGGCTTTGCAACTGGTCTGTTATAGCATCTCCAGCAGGGCCGGAGCCTTAAGTGTGAGCGCTGGGTGGGCTCATGCAATTTCAGTTCCAGGCCGGGTTCGGGTTTGTAGCATGAGGCCCGGGTCGGGTTCAAAATTTATGCCCGTGCACACCTCTAGTCGTGTCCGTTGTGTAGCACACGTTTGGCGCCCGTGCCTGCTTTTAATTTAGTTCTTCGCACCATGAAACTTTGCTCCAGCATCAAGACTGTATGAAACATCAGTATGCATTTTCCGCTCGTTATGCAAACTGATCGCCCCACCGCCCTGGAACAGCCATGTTATACCATGTGTAACATAGTGTTGCAATAAGCCCATTTTTTGAGACAGCTTTCAATTGAAATTATAGATTAACTAAACAGAAAAGAGCTGTGGTATGCTGTTATCATGATTTAGAGGCATCGATTTAATGGAGAGTTTCTTTCCTTGCATTTAGGGCTCTTTGCTCTATAACGCCCGTAGTCCAGCTGCTCCACTTGTATCATCGCACTGCTTTTGCACAAGCAATCATCTGCCATCAAAGATGTGCTGCCTGAATGCGAGGAAGACAACATCGTCAACATTTTGGTGCTGCAAACCTGTCAACAACTGTGGGAGCCTTGCCATGAAACATGCTGTGTGTATGGAAATATTGCCTCGGTAGGTATGACACATTGCCTTTGTTTTGCATTATATAAAGGCTTTAAATGCTCTGCTGGCGTTTTGCTATATGATTTCATGCTATATGACTTTTTCTGGCTTGTAAGCTCAAGACTTATTTGTTCAGAAGTCTTGCCCACCAGTATGCATAAAATAATATCCTTCATGTCCCTGGCAATGCTTTAATAGCTGCTGCTATATTTCGTTACTTTATTTCAACAGTGACTATTTCAATGTGAGGCATGATTGAGTGAACCTGTGGTGTAATAGCACAATAACAGACATAGCTTGCGAGCTTACGAAATAGTTGTCATTTGCGTAACACGGGAGTGCAGGTGCTTTAAGTGATGGAATATTTAGCATACTTGATTATGCTTGCATTACAAGAATTCGGAGGAAGCCTGTATTGAGGTTGCAGAGAAGTATTGCTCTGCAGAGAAGTATTGAGAAGTATTGCCATTCAGTACTGCTCAGGTTATTTGCTTTCCACTCTCCCTTCATTACTGCTGCCTTCACTGTATGTATTTGTTCATACAGACATGCAGTTACTGACTGCTTGTACATTCCTGGTTGCCTACACGGGCTTCAGCCATGTAGATGTAATATTACTTTGATGAAACCAGGCTATTTACTTCGCTCAAAGTGACAATGTTAAATAATTTTCTCCCCAAGCCATTGAGATTCGCCATTAGCTCCCAACTCGTTTTATTCGCAGCTGCAATGAATTTATTCTGTAACCCCAGAGCAAGACATTTGCAGAAAGATCATCATGCAATACTCGTTCAAATTTTGTAAATTTTTGAGAACATTGTTTGTTTTTGCATATGCTTCTGTGTTCGGAAAACAGAGCAGACTTGCTTAGAGTGCAGGAGGGGTGAGCTGAAAGACAAAAGGAAATTATTAGTGCAGCTGCTCATTCAGGCGTGCATTCCTTGAGCATTTATTGCTCTTATATATGTGCATCTTTGCCTGCATGCTTGCCAGGGCTTTCCCCATAATGGGTGACAGTGATATTGCCTCCTACCTCTCAGGGGGACTGCCCTTTTCTAACTACCTGCTCACAACCAACTCACCTCCTGGGCTTCAAATTTGTCATACTCAAGGACGATTTTCTGTGTTTGATGTTACCAGTGACGCCATTTAAGATACGCAGTGTGCATCATTGGTCCATTAGTGTCATTTCGGGATGTTGTCACCCCTTATATTCCTTACTCATATTTCTTTTTCTACATCCCCTTGCAACTGCTAAACGAAATAAGACGTATAAAACTGCCGAACTCCCGGCAGTCTCTGAATGCTATGTCAACAACAAAAAAGCTTTTGCATGTCTTAATAAAGGTAGAAATGATCCCCCGATGTTTTTTTTTATTGTCATATCTAGTCATACGGTTTAGTGAACTGCCACATGACCAAGCAAATTGCACTGTAAGTGCGCTGAGGAGTCATGCGTTAGAGCAAGCATATGGAACATGTGTTGCTTAGCTGCTTAACTCCAAATATCCTCCTTTGTCAGACAAGATATTTTTTTTAGAAAACTGGGTGAGCCAGAAGAAGGCAGATTGGATTATTAGCAGCATTGTTACTTGTTACACGTGCGTTCCATCCCTGTATACATGAAATCGGCAGAATTGCGTCGAGTACGTCTGTCGAGTGAAAAATCAGTTTTCTGGTTCATGTATACACAGTCGGGTCGAGTAAAATAGGCGGCGGAGCGGGTTGCGTTGACTCGATTTCAGGGGGTAGGTTAATTCGCTTGACCCGCTTATCTAAAGGCAGGTAGACGCAGTCCAGTCAGGGAGTCTAGTTATGCATGTAGACGCTGTCCCGTCAGGGAGTATATTTATGGGGAATTCTGGGATAGGAAAAAGCCTCTGGAGCGGCGACGAGCGTCACTCGAAATGAATGCTTTTTAGCGCTCATCAACGATAAAAAATAATCGAAGCTCTCGATAGTAAAAGTCAATGGGATCAAATACGAGTAAGAACTTGCACAATAATTTCGAATCTCGATGCTACGCTCTGCTACGATACTTACTCACTGGAAAGCGAGTTCATGTAGACATCAGCCGTGTCGAGAATGATGACCTTGCTTACTCAACGCTAATTCAACCCGGTGCTGTCGAGTCCAAGCACACAAGGCTATTGTACCTGTAATTTTAGGTGAACTCTCAGTTTATGTATTGCACATTAAATTTGAGCGATATGTGTGCTTTTTTGCGTCTGTGCTGTTTTGTTCTGCAAACAATACTATTTCTCCAGACACAATCTTATTTTTAATTTGAGTACAAAATATTGTCCATTTTTGAAAAAAAAATAATTTGTGAGGCTGTTAAGTAATTTTTATTTTGAAATATATTCACAAAATATAAACATTTTATAGATACTGAAATATAAAATGTGTGCGAAACAACTTTTTAGCTCAGGATTAAACTGGTTTTTCAAGGAACTTGTGATAGGGTGAAAGTGAAAAATCACTGTCATGCTAGATGTATCGTTTTTTATGATCCCAAAGTCACATCATGCATTGTATTTTAAGGTGTGCTTAAGAAATGAAATAATATTTGACCTAAGATATTCAGGCAGATTACTATTCTCTATGCCAACAACTACTATGAATTGGTTTGAAGAAACCAGATGCCCGAGCACCACACCTGGTACCTGGACATAAAATCACACAGGTATGCCTAACTGAATATAATCTTGCACGTGGAAGGTTGCCGATGGTATGGCCATATGATTAGCTGTGATGAGGGAAAATGCATACCTGGTAGGCTGCTAGCTGATAAGGAAGTACGATATCATTGTACTCAGATCTAGCATAACATTTTCCTGGCTATGCAAAGTAAATTTCTAGTACTTGCTCAATTGCTCATTGCAGGCTGACTGTAATAATTTTAGCTGAACAAGCATGCACTGTATGATTACTAGAACTTATTTTTGGGCTTGCTCGTGTTTATTTATTATAAACTGAAGGCGCCAAAACAATGCACGCACACAAGAAAAGAACGGGACAAAGTTCCACTCGCAACTGATTTATTGTGCAGAACAAAGTACATATATATCTCACTGCCGGCACATGCGCAAGGAACACATCAACACAGTGCATCAACCCTGCTCAACATGTCCAGCCCCTTCCACCATGAGCAATGCACACTGCACCCCATCACCTCTACCTGCACTACCTGGTCATGTGCTGCTTAGTGCCCTGTTTCCAATTACACCTACTAGCCTCTCCCATATTATCCCTGTACCGAATGCCTCCTGCACTGCATTTTGGCCCTCTGATGTCCTTGTGGCATGTACATGTATATGAGCTCTCAATAAAATGTTTTCGGAAAATATTTTGCTTGCCTCATTTAATTGCATGGTTTTTATGGCTCCTTAGGGAGATGACATGCAAGGTGGTATTGGGAAATGACTGCATAAGAAAGCCACAATTGTCAGAGTGACAGTTAAGCAAATGGCAGCAGTAAGGGCAAGGGTGAACTAACTGCATGGCTAGAGGTGGCTTAACAGTGGCAGTGCCAGTGCCACGTGTGCCAATGAATACTTGTTGCATGCCAATAAATACCAATATGTGATACTAGCGGCACGGCTGGTTTATTGCCAATGCAAAATGTGCCAATGAATACTAGTGGCATGCCAATACGTGACACTAGGGGCACGGCCAGCTGATAGCCTATGTTGGCAGTGCCAAGACAGGTGCAATGTTCGCATATAAGCGGGACCAATATATAAAAATGTAGTAATTTCTCAAAAACCAGTGTTACGCCAATGTTGGTACCAATTTTTGTCGCGTTGGGCCGGGGTTGGTGCGATGTTGGTGTGCTGCCTGGGTCTCTGGAAAGAAAACGGAGAGAAGAAACTCATATAACAGGACCAGACAAACCTGAAACCTAAATTCAGGCACATTCCTTAAAAAAATGGCGTTCCTCATACACTGGATCTGCCGTGGTGCCAAACAACTACAACGATATAAAATACTTTTTACATTCATTTTCTTCTGTAGTCCTTTGCCTGCAGGAAACTAACTTAGGACCACTTCAAGATATTTTAAAAGGACACGCCTTTCGCTGCGACCAAAAAGAAGCAAATAGGCTATCTGGAGGGGTCGCTATTGTAGTGCAGAATGGAGTTGCAACACGTGAGATTAGCCTCAAAACCAAGTTCGAAGCTGGTGCCGTCTCTATCACTTATTATAAAACAATAACTATATGCTCACTGTATCTCCAACCGCACCTAATTGTAACGCTTCATGATCTGGAAGAGCTTTTAGAACAACTGCAAGAACCGTATCTGGTTGTTGGAGATTTTAATGCGCATTCCACTTTTTTGGAAAAGTGATAAAACAGACACTAGAGGCCGTATCTTAGAGGATTTCATATTATGCAATGATGTCTGCCTGCTAAATACAGGAAACACACATACTTCTCCCCAAGCACGGGGAAAATGGGCGTTTTAGATTTAGCATTTAGCTCATCAATTTTCACTAATTTAAATGGGATGTCCTTGACAATCCTCTAGGAAGTGATGATTTGCCTGTCATTGTCAGCCTAACACCCTCACCCTTCATAAATCTAAACAAACCCAAGCGGTAGAAGCTGCACCTTGAGAACTGGGCTCTATTCCAGTCTGAAGCCAGCCTGGAAAAGGTCTTTTCCGAAAACCTCAGTGTTGGCGAGTTAAATGAAAAATTTACAGCCTGCATCATTGACGCAGCACTTGTAGCTATACCGCAGTCTTCAGGAGTGGTACTGAAAAATTGCAGTCTGGTATTCTCAGGAGTGCAGAGAAGCAAAAAAGAAACAAAACATAGCTTGGGGAACCTTTCGCACGTATTCAACAAACGAAAACCATGTGAAGTTCAATCAAGCGAAAGCTAGGTCCCGGTATGTCGGCCGTAACGATGGGAAGGCTTCTTGGTAAAAGTACATATCATCAATAAATAGCTCAATCACATCGAAACAAATGTGGAAGCTTGTTCACAAACTGGATGGTAACGTCTCCCCATACACAATCCCCTTTCTAACACCTCCTGGCACTCAAACAAACTTACAGGAACAGGCAGATATTCTAGGCGAGCATTGTCCTGCAATTTACACCTCTCTACACTACCCAAAATCTTTCATAATGTACAAAAACAAGGCCGAAAAGAAAAGATGCCAACAAGTTGAAGTACAAATGAAGCATATAGCAAGATAGTAACACTACAAGAAATAAACACGGTTCTATCTGCCGGCAAGAAGACTGCACCTGGCCCAGATCAAATTCACTATCAGGTGCTTGCACATCTTTCTACACCTGCTTTAGAAGCACTTCTGAAAATTTTCAACAAAATATGGGTATCCGGGAGTATATTGTGCCTTTCCTGGAACCAGCAAAGCCATCAACGGCCCCCGGCTGTTGTAGACAAATAGCTCTCACAGTTTGCCTTGCAATGTCTTTTGAAAGTGTTCTTAATACCAGATTAGCCTTTGTCCTTCATTCCCGAGAACTTCTAGACATTCACCAATGTGGGTTCAAAACAGCATGTTCTACCACGGACCATCTAGTCCGCCTTGAAAACACTGTTTAGTGAAGCATTTATTCACAAACAGCACTGCCTTGCCGTCTTCTTCGATATGGAAAAGGCATATGATGCTACCTGGAGGTTTGGCATCCTCCGTGACCCATCAGATTTAGGCATACGTGGTAGGATGTTAAACTGTCTGAAGGACTTCTTGTCGAATCGCTCATTACGTGTGCGCTTGGGCTAAATCATTTGAAAGAACTTTGTACAGGAGAATGGCGTACCACAGGGATGCGTCTTAAGCACTACTCTCTTTATATTAAAAATGACTTCCATAAGAACAGTTATCCCCAAATCCATAATGTATTCAGTTAAAGTTCATGATCTACAGATTGCATCTCTACTGAAAACGTCCTATGAGTCACAATAACCTCTTACTGATTTCTCATATTAAACTCATACAAATCTCATATCTTTTTTATATGCTGAATGATATTTGTATGAGATTATATGGGATTTATACGAGTTTAGTATGAGTTTAGTATGCGAAATCTGTATGAAGTTATTGTGACTCAGGGTGTTTTCGCTAGGGATGCACATCCTATAACGTATCTACATGTAAGAGACAGGTGCAGTTGGCCATAAATAAACTAGCAGCATAGGCAGACACAAACCTATTTCAGTATTCTCCTCAAAAAACAGTGGCGGTTCTATTCTCTCTCAAAAGAGGATTGCAGACAGACCCTACGCTACACCTGAACAAAACGAAATTACCGGTAAAAAACCAACACAAATTTTTTGGCGTAACGTTTGACAAAAAAACTCACCTTTCTTCCTCATATAAATGTCCAGAAGAAAAAGGCTTCCAAATCTCTTAACATACTAAAAGTTCTTTCTCGTAAACACTGGGGCGCAAACAGGACATGCCTTAAACACATTACAGATTTCTCGTACGCTCTTCCTTAGACTATGGCTGCATACTGTATAGGTCAGCTAGACCATCATACTTAAAAAAGTTAGGCCCGGTACATAACTCAGGACATCGACTCTCATGTGGAACCTACCCAATTTCTTTTTTATCCAGTCTGCTTGTGGAAACAAATGAACTTAGCTCCTCTTGAAATCAGAACTTCACTTACATTTGCCTATATAATTATAATCAGATATCTGTCAAAGCAAATCTGCTATTCTCTAGTAACTAAATGCCCTTCTAGAACACTGCTCACCAAAACACTCAATGCTGTGAGACCACTGCTCCTAAGATTTGAGCTAATGTGTAAGGAGGTTGAGTTACCGGATTGTTTACCTAGTATTGCCAAAAGACCTAACCCTCTGCCTCCTTGGTATCTGGTACCTTCAGTCTGCGACCTCTCTCTCACACAGTTCTAAAAAGCAATAACCCCTCAAGAGCACATCATACAAGAATTCCTTCAGCTGAAAGAAAACTACAGTAGCTTTACAGACATTTACATGGATGGCTCGAAAACAGATCATTATGTCGGAAGCGCAGTTGTTCAAGGCGAATGAGAGGAAATAATAAGACTTCCACAGTGCGCGTCCATCTTTACTGCTGAATGTTATGCTGTCTCTGTTGCCATAGAGAAAATATTAAAAGAAAACCTCAGGAGAAGTATTATTTACACAGATTCCTTAAGTATTGTCACAGCCCTTTATTCAAGAAACGCAGTTATACCGATACTGGGAAACATCATACACAGCATAGCAACACTTACAGATGAAAGATGAAGCATAAAAATGTGCTGGGTCCCCAGTCATGTAGGAACCCAAGGTAATGATAAAGCAGATATGTGCGCTGCCAAAAGCTCGAGACAAGAAAGGGAAAGAAGTGCAGATACCATCTCAAGACTGCATGAAATTGATACAAAGTGAACTGATGCAAAAATGGCATTCCACTTGGAACACTGAAAGAAATAACAAACTACACCTCATAAAGCCTGTTATAGAAAGGCCGAAGTCGAGTACCCACCTTGAACGTTCAAAAGAAGTAGCTTTATGCCGTCTTCGCCTAGGACACAAACATTTAACACATAGCTTCAACCTAACAAAACAGAATAAGCCCTTGCGTGATTCATTCGGACAGGAGCTAACAGTCACCTACATTTTACTCTCATGCAGACAACTTGAACAACTAAGAAAAAAAATATTTTACGCGGTTTTACAAACAACACATTCCTCTTCATCCAGCGTTGCTTTTAGGTGATAATGCGCTCGTTGATTTGTCCTGTGTTTCCAGGTTTTTATTGAAGCGAATGTTGTAAACAGAATTTAAGTTTAAATTATGTAAATGCAACACTCTTATCCTTGAAGTTGGCGCATGATAACGTAAGTTTCTTATGTGCCGCTGAACTCAACACAACGACTTTTTAGGTATGTGCCCGGGCTCTTCCGGAAAATAACCCAGGCTGCTTTGCTAAATCTTATGATGTAATCCACCCTGAAAATCATCCATCATCCAATCATCTAAAAAGTCACAAATCAGAACACATTAGCTTCATGCAGTTGGCAAACCATAGGTGGATAACACAACGGGAGGGTTTCAGAGCGTGTGGCAATTACAGAGCGACGCTTTACTTCGTGTGCTTTGTCTTCATCGCAAAATGGCAGGCTGCTCAATGACATGTTGACAGGTGCTAGCAAGGCACACGTTTATAGAAGAAGTGAGGGTGATAACAAGCGTCATGCTCTTTTACCGAATATCCCTATAATTTACTGGGGGTAAAGGTACTCCCCGCCTAAGTCCTCGAAGCCGCCATAGTTTCCTGTCGTTCTTCATATATACTGGTACGTCGCCCTGTTAGTAGAGAAAACGTTTTCCGAGGAACAAAATTTATAATAAAACACGTATCTGCGCATTGAACCGCACAGCCTTTGCTGACTTTGTCGGATATTGACAGTCTATTAAAGAGTGTTTCCTGCTGTCAATGTTTAGCATGTGCCCTTTTGATCGTTTCTTTTTCGTTACTATCTCTTGGCCGATTCCAAATAAAAGTGGCCCTATGTTATACTCTTGTATCTGCTGTAGATTGCAACCAAACACTACCGGTATGCGTTTCATTTCTTTCCCGCGTTTTTCAACATTTTTTTGCAGCATGCATTTGTTTTCATGGTGGTTTACACGTTTGCGTAAGGTTGCAGTTTATGCGGCTGTAATCAGTATTGACATCATTACCAAGCAGGACTACCGCGCATTACATAACTGGGGCCGTAGAAATAGTGCATAATGGACTTGGTTCGGCGTCGTCGCAAAACGGTACAAATACGTTACATGAAATGGGTGTTGCACTTCGAGGTTCATTCATGTTGAATAGTTATCGACTAGGCCGCTTTAACGCCGAGCCAAAAGCTGCGCTTGCGGATGCAAAACCTATTTAATAATAAGTATTCGGCTATATATATGGGTTAAATAAAGTATCAACGCAAGCATCACAAAAGATTGTGGCTGGTTTCATAGCATGGTGGCGATTGCAAGTTGCAAGTTAATAGGCTTATGGGGTATAAAGGCTATGAGGGAATCCATTGTAGAGGGCGCTATAAAGTTTGACCACCTGTGGTTCTTTGATGTGCACTAACATCGCACAGCGCATTGGGCTGTGGCTTTTTGCCGAAAAAGCACGAAAGAAAATGGAGTACAGCGATGCCGCTTTGATGGAATCAAGCAACACAGTAGATAAAAAAAAATAGTACTTACTTATGGAGCACCACGAAGACACCCCTTTTCCATAATTAACATGAAAACTTTGGCACAACAGCACAGGCACAAAAGGGCACCTAAGTATACGCTTCCTCTCCAAAACGAAGTTAATAAATTGTGATGGTATGCTGTGTATTAGGCTTTCGCTACTGTACAAAAAGCAAAGCCCACATTAACACTATTCGGCCCCACGGAATAGAACGCGGCATGAACGTTCGTTCTGCCATATCGATACGTCGCTGTTGGAAGTGCGAGAGAGAAGTCTTTGTGCGTTTTTTTTTTGCTTAATTACAAGTGCTCGTCTCTTTAGCATTTTGAAACAAAGAATACGGCTCCTAAAAATGGTTCAATTTTGAGACGACACAGATCGCACTATTCAGCATGCAATTCTTCTCATAGGTTGACTTTCTTATTGTAACAACCGGCGCCTGGAGCTGAAGAGATGAAAGGAAAAGGCACTATTCTTGTCTTTGCTCTCTTCGCAATTCTTGTTCTGGGTATGTAAATTTCTATGTAATCATCGGAACATTTCGTTTCTTATTGGCACTATACCTGTAGTTGTGCTGGTTTCTATGGCGCATATGCAACTAAGGCCATCGCACGCCAAACACAATATACCGGACTGATATTATAAATTACATAGTAGCGATACGATGACTAAGGAGTTGCTAAAGTCAAATGTACTTTTTTTCACATTTGCGAAATAAATTTACAGAATGTGGCAAATAAGCATCTTTCAATTCGAGGCGAGATTATATGCTAAGCGGTAGATATAACATGTCCAGAAGACATCTTATCGTCGTTATAAGGAGAAAGTGCCTCATAGCGAGCGATACAGTCGAGGGGAAAGCGTGCATCATATACTCGTGTGAATCTTGCACTTTGGAGGACCCACCTCTACAACATTAGTGCTTAATCCTCCCCGCACCCAGTAGTACACCTACTTACGGCGTCCAGGTGAGCACCGCACTCTCATGCAGATCTATTTAGAAAAAAACGGCCACTTATAAACTCACAGTAGAAATGCAAAAACTCATTAGATATGCTACGTCTCTGCTCATGGTTGCCTAGCCTGGCTACCCGCAATAACACTTTATACCAAAAAAAATTCTAAGTTACAAAAAAGAGCAACCACAACGAGTATTCTATAATCTCTGAACGATTAGGGCACGCCGAAGGCAACGTCATAATGTTTTTTTTTTGTTTTTAGGTTTTTGCTTCATGCGATTATATGGTCACGTTTAAGCAACATCACCCATATGTAATGTCGAACTATGGAAGCAATCGTGCCTGCATTTAACATAAATTGAATTGTTATTGCTTCTCAGTATTTCATGACTGTTGTGTTATTAAACTCTTCTGTATTTTTCCCATCCCTACAGAGATGTCGGCAATGCCGTTAGCCGAAAATGCGGCTGAGCCCGAAGCTCGGGAAAGTCTCGAGGATAGCGAGCGTGCTGAGGGCACGGCCGAAAAGGCAGAGGCTCGCATCAGCACCACCTGCTTGAAGACAATATGCGGCTAAGCTCTGCAGCGACAACTGCGTACTCCCGCTATATTCCCGCAGATGATCAAAGGCGGCTCTCATTACCGGACGAAACATAAGTTTCCTATAGTTAAACGTTTGCTCAGAGAGGAGTACGCGGTTGGGCTCTCAAAAGAGGCTTTTTTTTTTAATGAATGAACCATCAAACCCTCTTTTAAAATAAATAATCTTTGACTTGTTTACTGTGGCCTGCTTCATTGGAGTTTAACGTCCCGAAGTGGCTCAGGCTGTGCAGAACACCTTAAAAAGGGGCTGAGAGAATTTCGACCACTTTCGTTTTTTTTTTCGTGCAATGACACCGCGCATTACACGACGTCCTTGGTTTTCGAAAAAAAAAATATGAAAGCGACAACCAAGGTTGGGAATGAATCAGCATACTGGAAATCAGCGGTTGAACGACGTACCCGTTAAAGCAACGAAGTTGATTGCCACTTTGCGTCACCAATATTGTAATAATGGCCCGTAATGCCGACCGAACTCGACGGAGACAGAATAGAATTTAACCGAATTGGTAACTATGGTACCTGGACACGAATAGATTATAGGAAACCTACATTCGAATAGAGCGGCCTGTGGACTCGCAACCTACTCGGCCCCTAACATATCCTTTTAGAAGACCTAAAATAGAACCTATATAGGGGGAACCATCCCCTTCATGGATCACTGCCTTGTCTTGGCGGAGGGGCTTGCGAAACTCGATGAAGTCGTGAGCTCTGCTGTGTAGGGCCACCCAAGATAGACAGGTCACGGCGGAGAGTTCCGACAAAATGTGATTCACTGGAGAAGGTAATGGCAACCCACTCCAGTATTTCCTGCCAAGAAAACCCTATGGCCAGTCACAATACCATTAATGATATGGCAACGGAAGATGAGCCCCCCAGGTTGGAAGGCGTCCCACATGTTACTGGGGATGAACAACGGGCGATTCCTAGTAACTCCAGGACGAATGAAGCGGCTGGGCTAAAGCCAAAAGGACGATCAGTTGTGGATGTGTCGGGAAGCGACCGGAAAGTCCGATGTTGCAAGGAGATGTATCACATAGCAACATCGAATGTAAGATCTATGACGCAAGGTAAACTGGATGTCGTCAAGCGAGAAATGGACAGATTGAACATTGATATCTCGGGTATCAGCGAGCTCAAGTGGACCGGAATGGGAGAATTTAACTCCGGCGACCATTATGTCTTTTATTGTGGGCACGAATCCAAGAGAAGGAATGGGGTCGCTCTCATAGTAAACACAAGAATGGGCAAAGCAGTGCTTGGGTACAACCCCAAAAACGACCGAATGATTTCACTTCGGATCCAAGGTCACCCTTTTAACATAACAGTTATCCAAGTCTATGTACCGACCACTACTGCTGAAGAAGCGGACGTTGAGAGATTTTATGCGGACCTACAATGCCTTTTAGACCGCACCCCATCATCAGACGTCGTTTTTCTCATAGGAGACTGGAATGCTAATGTAAGGAGTGAAGAAATATCCGGAATTACAGGCAAGTTCGGTCTTGGTGAGCCAAATGAAGCTGGGCAGAGGCTAGTAGAGTTTTGTCACGAAAATAACCGGACCATAGCGAATACTCATTTTCAACAGCACAAGAGGCGCCTGTACACATGGACTTCACCGGATGGTCTGTACAGGAATCAGATCGATTATATTATTTGCCGGCAGAGATGGGGAAGTGCTATACAAGCAGTAAAGACAAGGCCTGGGGCCGATTGTGGCACCGATCATCAGCTTCTTGTTGCCAAGATTAGGCTTCGATTGAGGAAAACGCAGAAAACTAGAAGGCCTTTCAGGTATAATCTGGATCAAGTTCCATTAGAATATGCTGTGGAAGTGAGGAATCGATTTCAAGAATTAGATCTAGAAGACAAAGAGCCTGAAGAGATGTGGACTGATGTTCGTGATATAATATAAGAAGTTGCTACTAAGGTAGTTCCAAAGAAAAAGAAATGCAAGAAAGCAAACTGGTTATCTGAAGAGGCTTTGCAAATAGCCGAGGAAAGGAGGATGGCAAAAGTTATGGGGGAAAGAGAAAGATACAAGGTTCTCAATGCGGATTTTCAGAAAATAGCACAGAGAGATAAGAATGCCTTCCTGAACATACAGTGCCAAGCAGTTGAGGACAACAGCCAATTAAGGAACACAAGAGCTCTGTATAAGACAATCAAAGATATCAAAGCAAGCCTCTGTGCTAAGCTGGGCGTGATAAAGGACAAACGAGGCAAGGACCTCACTGAAGCCGCAGAGATAAAGAAGAGGTGGCAGGAATACACAGAACTGTACAAGAAGGACCCGAATGTGCAAACCCAGCAGAAGACGGTTGTGATCACTGATCTCGAGCCGGGCATCCTGAAGAGTGAAGTTGAATGGGCCTTAGCCAGCCTTGCTAAGAACAAAGCTAGCGGAATTGATGGCATTCCAGCTGAGTTGCTTTAAAACCTCAATCATGATGCTGTTAACATTCTGCATACATTATGTCAGAAGATTTCGACAACCCTGCAGTGGCCACAGGATTGGAGGAGGTCAGTTTACATCCCCATTCCAAAGAAAGGCAGTGCCAAAGATTGTTCCAACTACCGCACGATCGCGCTAATTTCGCATGCTAGCAAGGTGATGTTGAAAATCCTGCTAGGTAGGCTGCAGCAGTTTGTGGATCGGGAGCTTCCGGACGTGCAAACTGGGTTTCGCAAGGGTAGAGGAACTAGAGACCAAGTTGCCAACCTTCGCTGGATCATGGAAAAAGCAAGAGAGTTCCAGAAACCCATCTACTTCTGCTTTATTGATTATGCGAAAGCGTTTGACTGCGTAGATCACAGCAGAAATTGTGGCAAGCTCTCCAAGAGATGGGAGTTCCAATTCACCTCATCTGTCTCCTCAGGAACCTGTATGAAGGGCACGAGGCCACAGTCAGAACTGGGCATGGTCTTACTGATTGGTTTCCGATTGAGAAAGGAGTGAGGCAAGGCTGCATACTGTCGCCCTGCCTATTTAACCTCTATGCAGAGTGCATCATGCGGAAGGCCGGTCTGGGCGAGTCTTCAGCTGGGGTGAAGATTGCTGGAAAACGTATCAACAACCTTAGATATGCGGATGATACCACTTTAATGGCAGAAAGTGTAGGGGAACTCGAGACTTCTGATGCGCGCGCAAGAAGAGAGTGAGAAGTTTGGGCTTAAACTGAACATTAAAGAGACAAAGATAATGGCGTCTTGCCTTATCAAGTCCTGGAACATCAAGGGACTAGAAGTGGAAGCTGTGACAGATCTTCTCTTCTTGGGCTCCAAGATTACCTCGGAAGGAGACTGCAGCCATGAAATTAGGAGACGCCTGCTTCTGGGAAAGAGAGCAATGGTTAGCCTTGACCGCCTAGTAAACAGCAGAGACATTAGTCTGCCAACCAAGATCCGTATAACTCGTGCTATGGTCTTTCCAGTTGTGATGTATGGATGCGAGAGTTGGACTGTGAAAAAGGCTGACCGCCGAAGAATTGACGCGTTTGAATTGCGGTGCTGGCGAAGACTCTTGAGAGTTCCTTGGACTCCCAGAAGATCAAATCAGTCAATATTGCCGGCCATAAACCCTGACTGCTCATTGGAGGTTCAAATTCTAAAGTTAAAGCTCAGCTACTTTGGTCATCTGATGAGAAGGGAGGAGTCGCTGGAGAAAGGTTTGATGTTGGGAAAGGTTGAGGGTCGCCGGAGAAGGGGTAGGCAGCGAACGCGATGGTTAGATGGCATCCTCGAGGCACTGCAGATGAAGTTATGTGATGTTAGGAAGATAGTGAGAGACCGGAAAGCGTGGCGTGACATGGTCCATAGGGTCACGAAGAGTCATACACGACTGAAGGACTGAACTAACTGAACTGAGGGGGAACCATATGATCTATTCATCACCATATCGTAAACTAAAGGCGAAGAAGGCACCTACGTGCTTAAGCTACAGACTGGTCCTTCGTCGATTTGCATACCTTCCACAAGTTACACATCAAAGCCTTTAGAGACGTATGCCATCGTGCAGGTGATTAACATAAACTCTGTATCACATAGCATGGTAGTGAATGCAAATAACAAAATATAGATCCTCACATAACCGATAGAAATATAGATCAGTGGGAGACACTCCCAGTCAGCTCATACATAGAGGACCAGCTGCTTTTTTTTTTTTTCAAGAGTGGAAATGGGCTTGCGGAAGCCAGTTAAGTCCTGAAATATGACCCCCGAAAATTGAATGCCTAACATGTTGCCCGTTCGTTAGGTAAAAATTGTATGAAGTTTATTTAATCAATTCCTCACTCACAAAACCATTCACAGGCTCGTTCGCTCGCTCGCTCGTTCATTGACTCGCTGACTCACTGACTGACTCACTCACTCACTCACTCTCGCTCACTCACTCACTCATTCACTCACTCACTCACCTATGCCCTCCTAAGTTCAGCATTCAGGAAAGCAGCCCATATGAAACAAAAAAAAAGGTGATGAAATGTGTTTTTTGAATTTGTGAATAAGTTGTCAACAGCGACTAGAGCATCTGTCCTTTTCTTCTTTTCTACCGGTCCGGCATGTTTTTCTACGATGAGTTACGAACGTATAACATCTTATTTCTCCAAGCATTTGAAACGCAAGCGTATAGTCGTACAAATCGCAAAAGCAACGTGTCCTTAAAAAATATACCGGCTCTAACATGGTATTTTATCCTGATGCTCACAGTAAAGCACTCTTGGCTGCCGGTATAAGGCCATTAAGAGGCAAGGCGCAGAAATACCTACGGTGATATTTTCCGCCCATACGGATACAAGGCAAAAACACTTACGATGCCATTTTTCGCCCAGACAGTCATACGATTGAGTTCAAGCTGATGTTTAAGGGCTGCTATATGAAGACAGAATATTCCGCAGACTAGGGGGGTGATAAAAAAATTGCAAGAACTTGTATTGGTGCCCATACAACACTCTCGAGTCGTTCACAATGTCCACTTTAGGGAACAACTCGCGCACGCGTCTTCTCATTCGCACTTGGAAACCGTAGGTGGCAAATAAGCAAGTGCCGCGCAAGCGCCGCACACGTACTCATTTTAACAAAGGCCGCAGGGAACCCGTCCGGTTTGCCGAGCTCGCCAATGAGGCGCAGTTTGAGAACGTTAGGCTTACTTCTCCGCAGTGTCCTCCTCGCTCGGCGCAACCCAATCCTTGGCATCACTCGCGCAGGCATCTTTTTCACTCCCATCAGCTCGTCGTACTCGTGCAAGGAAAAAGCGGAGGCGCCGCTCACACCAACCATTTCAAGAGAGGCAGCAGACAAACCCTCCAGGCTGTCGGGCACCGAACAGTAGCGCAGTGTCAAAAGGTTAGGAGTACTGTACGCAGCTTTGATTGCAGCGTCCGCCTCGCTTGGCGGAGCTGGCTCAAGGCGGTGTTTGCCATGTCTGCTCTTGAGTATCTCTCGCTGATACCAAAGCATGCCGCTTCAATTGCAAAACAGATAAAACAAAACGCACAGGAGCATACTTTCCACGGAACAATCTATCACTTCGGCGTTGAGCAATCTCAACTATCATACGTTGTTTTTTATACATTTTGTACACCGTTAGAATCGTAGATTCAGAGCTCCGCTCGAACTCCGGCAGATCTCAGCGGAGGAGCAGACGGAGTGGCTTTCGAGCTCACGAGGTTCTGCGCTCCGTTTCAACCGAAGTTCATTCCCGTGATACAGAGTAAAACGCGGATGGCTGCCCTTAGAGCAAAATTTGTGGCTAGTGTGTAATAACCTAGTTTATTTTCGTTACAAAACAAATTATGTATCGCCGATTTAATCACCGGATCCTAACCTTTAAAGGGTACCTCAGGACGCTCTCTTACTAGGTACATTTTAGAACAGCCAACTGCTTAAGGTGTTCTGAAACGAAAGTGAGAACAGCAGCTTAAACAATGTTTAGATAAGTTTTTATATCTGGTGGATTAAAGCGGCAGTTGTCCCGTAAGTGTTCATTGAGGCAGCATAGCTCAGACAGGAACGGCTTTATTCCGTCATAACGGAAACGAAAGAAATGCGCTGCGGTGGCTGGCGCAGCCCGCTTTAATAAGCCACCTTATCACAGTGGCAAGGGTGAGCGGAGAGAGCGTGGCTGAGGCGAGGTAGTTCCGCAGCTTTGATAACACTTCGCGATACCATATCCCTCCGCACTTATTTACAGTTAAAAACCAATTCCTGTTCACAGAAAATAGCGGTCGGGTGGTCTCCTCTCCCCAAGTGGGTACCGCCGTTCTGCAGGTTCTGTATCCGAATGGCTGTCTTGCACTCCAGCCTGTTGACGGGGAGACCGGCAGGACTCCGCTTCCTCATCAGATTCCGGGTATGGCGCCAGAGGAGCAGATGTGTCTTCTTCTGGAGCCAGTCGGACGATGTGGTTCTTGTGCCGAACCCACTGAAAAACACCTCTAGGAGTTACGACACTTAAGCGGTACGAGACTGGACCAGTTTGCGCCAAAATGGTCGCTGAAAACCATTTTTCTCCGCGCCTGAAGTTCCTGACCTTTACACTATCACCAACTTTAAAAAGTCGCTCTTTGTGATAGCATGACTTACGCCTTAAGGTTTGGTCAAACTGCATACCCGATACTTTTGATTGGATTGTAGGTTTTACAAGATCCAACCTTGTGCGAAGACGTCTGCCAAGCAGGAGGAGGGCAGGAACTTCCCCAAAGATTGTAGGAGGAGTGTTGCGATACGCCAAAAGAAAATCAGCAATAGCTGAGCGTAGGGGTACGGACGGAATCTTACGCAACGCAGACTTGAGTGACTGCACGAAGCGCTCAGCCTGTTCATTGCTGCTTGGATGATGCTGCGCTGTGCGAACATGACGGGTGCCAATGCTGCGCATGTATTTTGAGAACGCGTCCGATGTGAATTGTGGACCGTTATCCGATACAAGCGTATCTGGAAAGTTCATGAAGACGGTCAATGGTTTTCTCTGCGGATGTATCTTTCATTTCAAACACTTCTGGCCACTTAGAATGAGCGTCTATGACTATCAAGAGCATCGCACCTCTGAATTGGCCTGCGAAGTCGACGTGAACCCGTTCCCAGGGCCGGCTAGGCCACGCCCATGGATGAAGCGGAGCAGGGCACGGCATGTTGCGCCGCGACTGGCACGACTGACATGCACTCACTTTCTTTTCAATGTCTCTGTCAATCGTTGGCCACCGCACGTAACTTCTCGCCAACTCCTTCGTCCTGACGATTCCAGGGTGCCCCTGGTGCAGCTCCTCAAGCATGAACGATTGGAAGCGCTCAGGAATGACGACGCGAGTTCCCAGCACCAGGCATTCTTGCTGCAAAGACAACTCCAAACGTCTGTAGAAAAACGGCTTCAGTAAGTCATTCGGAGCGCGATTCGGCCAGTGGTTCAAAACGTACTGCATGACTGCTTTGAGTACAGGGTCACGACTGGTCTCGCGTGGTATGTCACGGCAGTTTACTGGAAGCGAGTCAAAACGCAGAACGTAGAATTTATCTTCCGGTGCTTCATCATCATTGTCATGCAACGGCAGCCGCGAAAGGCAATCCGAGTCTGCGTTTTCTGCTGACGACTTGTACTTGAGCGTGTAGTGTAGTTGTAGGCAGATAACAAAACGGCCCAACGCTGCAATCTCCCTGCAGCTATTGTAGGAATGCCTGTTTTGGGCTCGAGAACGGTGAGCAATGGCTTATGTTAGCTTACAAGAATGGATGAACGGCCATAGAGGTAGTAGTGAAACTTTTTCACACCGAAAATTAGGACGAGTGCCTCTTTCTCAATTTGGCTGTAGCTAGCCTCTGCCTTAGTCAATGTTCTTGATGCGTATGCTATTGTCTTGCACATACCATTTGGTAGGACGTGAGAGCACGGCTCCGATGCCGTATGCTGATGCGTCGCAAGACAGCTGTAGTGGCAATCCGGGCTCGTAGTGGGTAAGCACGGGTGGCATGGACAGCAACTTCTAAACTTCAACGAAGGCGTTCTCGCATTCCCTGCTCCACACCCAGGGCACATCACTGCGTAAAAGCCTGTTGAGCGGTGCGATTACCCTGGGTAGATTGGGAATGAACTTTCCATTGTAGTTAACTAGGCCAGGCAGGGACTGCAGCTGATGCTTGTCATTTGGCCTCGGTGCCTTTGAAATAGCTACCACTTTGTCATCGGCTGGACGCACGCCATCAGCGCTTTCAATGTGACCGAGGTACTCAAGCTGGTCCTTAAAGAACTGACATTTAGGAGTCTTCACCTTAACGCCTCTTTCTGACAAGCGTTTCAGAACAGCTTCTAGGTTACGCAGGTGCTCTTCATCAGTCTTTCCCGTTACGAGGATGTCACCAATGTAACATGCAACCCCCTCGAGTCCTTTCAGCATGTTATCCATTATCCTTTGAAAGATTGCAGGAGCTGATGCTATGCCAAAAGGCAGGCGGTTGACGGCGTACAACCCTTTGTGTGTATTTAGCGTCAAGTATTCTTTCGACCGTTCGTCCATTTCTACCTGCTGGTAGGCTCTGTTGAGGTCAAGTTTCGAGAACTTTCCTCCCGCATGGATTGCAAAAAGCTCATCTGCTCTTGGAAGCGCATAATGCTCAGTGTCTAGAATTGGATTCAGGGTGACCTTGTAGTCACCGCACAGTCTTATCGAGCCATCAGCTTTAATGACCGGCACAACCGGCGTAGCAAACTTGCAGCTAGCCAATGGTGAGATAACGCCAAGCTTTTCTAGCTTCACAAGTTCCTGTTCTACTGCCGGACGTAATGCGAATGGCACAGTCCTTGCCTTCAAAAATCTAGGCTCTTGATTGTCTTTGAAATAAAGAGTAGTTTTCTCACCATTTATGCTGCTTAAGTCTTTGCTGAGCAGTTGCGTGTACTTTCGTAGCAAGGCCTGAAGTTTCTCCGACGACTCTTCGGTCGCACAAGGCAAACTCCTAACGGCGTTCAGCTCTTAGATACGGCTCCAGTCAAGCCAAATCTTTTGTAGCCACTCCTGTCCCAGAAGTGAGTGTCCGTCTTGTGGCACCACGCAGAGCGGTAGGCGCTGCTTTTGGCCGTTCGTTTACACGTTGACTTCAAGCACTCCAATGGGCTTGATTACTTCACCCGTGTACGTGCCTAGTCGAAGACTGGTTCGTTGCGCGTGCAGATATGAAAAAAGCCGCCTGCAGTGGTTGCGTGAAATTATCGAGACAGCAGCTCCGGTGTCCAGCTCCATCTGTAACGGTACACTGCTAACTTTGACTGTCACCATAAAAGGCACTGCACGTGTGTCTAAAGTAACGTCATTCAAAGCAAGTTTTGCTTGCCTGTTGAATGAGCTTACTGTGAGCGTTTTCACACGTCGCGGACGACTTGTGCAAACTCGTTGAATGTGTCCCTTCTTTTGGCACTTATAACAAGTTGCTTGCAAATGTGGACAAGATGCTGCTTCGTGCTTGGGCGAAACGCATCGATAACATGGTACGGCCTTTGCTTCGGGAGTTGGCCTTGAGCTAGGCATTTTACGTATATTGGCGTCCCTTTCGTGCACTACGTGCGCTTCTGTCGCATTTCGCACTGCTGCTTCAAAAGACAAGGCACGCTCGACAGCTTTTTGGAAAGTTAGGGCATTATCTTTGGCAAATAAATGCCGTTGGATGTCGACGCGCTGTAACCCAGAGACAAATCGGTCGCGCAATGACTGATCCAAGAACTTGCCGGAATTGCATGTCTGAGCAAGGTGTCTTATCTCGGCCACGAACTCCAATATGGTTTCAGTTTCTTTCTGTGACCGGCGGTGAAATTTTGCTCTTTCGCCGATTACCGACGGCTTCGGAGATAAGTGATTGCGAAGTAGCGTTATGAGCGTTGCATAGGGCTTAGACGAGGGCTTATCCGGAATAGTCAGTGACTTGAGAAGTGCGTAAGTTTGCGGTCCGATCAAACTCAGGAGCAAGTCTACTTTTAAGTCTTCCGGAACCTTGTTAGCACGCAAATATG
Organism: Amblyomma maculatum; assembly: GCF_055883805.1. Classification (NCBI taxonomy): domain Eukaryota; kingdom Metazoa; phylum Arthropoda; class Arachnida; order Ixodida; family Ixodidae; genus Amblyomma; species Amblyomma maculatum. Next base: position 58,555,202 of record NC_139346.1, on the reverse strand, counting down.
CTTCTAACCGCTCTTCATACGAAAGCCAATCAGTCGTAGAATCATCAAAATGCTCCTTGCCCGAAAGTAGTCATGGCGAAGGCGTTCCTGTTGCTGTAGATGCTACAGTTCTTGGTCTTGTGCCGAAAGTCTTCAGTGGGCGTAACACCGGCGCAGATATCCCATCCTCGTTGCCATTATGTCGTGTTTAGGCAAGACAACTGAGGCAGCATAACTCAGACAGGAGCGGCTTTATTCCATCATAACGGAAACGAACGAAATGCGCTGCGGTGGCTGGCACAGGGCGCTATAATGAGCCACCTTACCACAGTGGCAAGGGTGAGCGGAGAGAGCGTGGAGCGTGGCTGAGGCGAGGTAGTTCCGCAGCTTTGATAACACTTCGCGATACCACAGCAGGGACAGGTCTGTTCTATTTAGACACGACCATAGCTCAAAAGGACTTTGAAAGCAACATGAACTAGGCAGTCAACAAGCAGCCTAATATCCAAGCCTCCTCATTTTGCCTTTGGTTAGAAAATGTACCGATCCTCAGCAGTTGTCTAAGTTTCGACACATCTGGCTGCACATTTAAAAAATGCGAACTGAGACCACCTCATGATCTTTGCTCGATAAAACGGTCATTTTGCATCGCAGCCCTAACGACCTGACTAGAGAAATCAAGAACGCGTCTGTAATTGCTCGAGCAGGAGTTCCACGCTTCAACAGGCCATCTGTGACCTGATATAGAGCAAACAGCTTGGTTCCTTGATGACGGAATGGGGCAGTTTGTAATGCGTTCGCACGTCCTTCTTCGTTCAGCATATTCGGGTGCGCATAATTCTGCTGATCTTCAATAAAGTCAGTGTTGAATGTTGCCACTAATCATTGCTTGTATTCGCGCTCATTTGTTCCCAGCTGTGTTTTTCAAATAATGTCGAAAACTCGTCCTTGAAGAGGAGGATTCTGTCGTGGATTGAATGTTGCCTAAACAGTGTAAAGCTTTTAACGCAGAACAAATGTTCTAAAATTCACTACGTTATTACCACCCGAAAATATTTTTCAGATATTTCTAAAACAATATTGCAGCTTTCTCAATGCGAACAGATATGATGTTTACCAAACCTCAAGGAAACGTGTCAGAGGATACACAAATAATTGAATAGCCATATTTGTTCACTTTTATTAATATAATTTCGCATTTATGGCAACTGAGCATGTGAAGAAGATAAATGATTGACCGACCACTTTGAATGACAATACACCTCTGAAATTGTTAACAAATATCTATGAAATTAACCGCAGTCCATATAATCATATCTTCTTTATAAAAAATGCACGTCAAAGGGACGTAAAAAATAACCCCTAAATGCTTTTATCTATAGGACACGGCTGAATTATTTCAATACACACGAATCAAAGCAGGTTTGAAAATAGGTAATAACGTTCACATGGATAAGCAGTACAGCCTCTTATATACAGAGTATGTCATCCTTAGACACTGCAAAACCTATTCTTCTAATGGTTCCTGCGAAGTGATTTTATGGTATAATGCAGTTATTTCAGTTATTATGCAACATATCTCTTAGCCTCAAATGCCAGAAACAATCAAAGCTTATTGTACAGCATCTTTCGCAATCGGGTAATTTGTTTACGCCATATACTGAAAAACTTCATTCAACAATTGGTCATGCCTCCATAGTTTATTAAATTAACAACATCTCACTAGTCAAGGTGAAGTTGGTAAAAGTTACACACCCAAAATATCATACGCCTTCGTAGTATGGCTGCGGTGATCCATGGTTTGTGTGTTGGCGCCTGTACAAATTAATTTTTTTTTTTGCATCTAGCAGTCAGCCTCAGGGTTAATACCAAATCGTTTGGAGGTGACTTCAATTATTACTGGAAATCTAAGACAAGAAATTTTCATGACGCGCTTTAGAAGGTGCTTGTAGACATAAAAAAAGTTAATTGGTGCGACAGCTTGAAGATTACTGTTAACGGAGGTAAATTTGCTCCAACAGTCGAAAAAAGAGAGGAAGATTGCACATTCCAAAATGAATATTGGCATACGAATAACTGGAATTCCTCAACATAGACACATAGACATCGTTGCATAAACTCCGAAAGTAGGCGAATCCCTTCACTCCTAACCTATCTCATCTGGATTAACTATTTTCTATATATGCTCTGTTTGAAAGAGTTCATTTTCAAGTTGAACTACCAGCTTCTAAGGCGGTTGTTAGATCGGTCTTCAATTATGGTAGCATGACTTAATTTCTTTATTCATAGCAACGCATAACCAATCCCTATTAAGCTCAAAGGAAAGGAGTTGGCTTCGCTTTTACTATCGAAAAGGACAATACATTTACTACTGACTTGGTCTGAATTCGGGCCACTTATACTCTGCCACACAGAAAATTTAATGTCATTCCAGCGAATGACATTTGTGCAGTTTAATGTCATTTTTTCGACGCGCTGCTGCACGACCATAACTTAAATTATTTGCAAATGATGGCAATTGCGATAGATACACAGATGTTGGTGCGCCTTCAATACGTTCCGAAAATGAGTGCGCTGCAAACGATAGCAGCCTTAAAATTCATATTCATGTCTTGCATGCCTCGTAAACAACCTGTTGATTACGGCTGTTCATTATGAAGTTAGTGGCTGAGTCGGTTGCGTTTGTTTACGAAAGGTTATGGAAGGTGTGTGCATCGGCAACCGGGTGTGGAAAACGCACGGTTTGTTTCGACAACCTGCCCTTTGCACACGAATCCAAGTGCCAAGAACAAAAAGTAAAATAGGCAGGGTATATTGTATTGATCGACGGCGCTTTTATAGAACCTTCTAATATAGCTCGATGGCGCAACGTACGTACCACAGTCCCGTCCTGTCCCGTCTTATACAAGATCATTTGCTCGGCGTAAACGCCCGTCAAAAAATGCGCGAGACCAACCTCATCAAGAAAGCAGACTACAAAATCGGAACATTTGCCACATCAAATGCCGCGAGCTTACCGCACGGGTGCTGTCCGCGAGATCGGCGGACGCGGCCTCGGCGCCGTAGTGGTCGCTAGGCCTAAACTGTGTTGCATCGAAGCCGCAGCGTACGGTGCTTTGGAAATACTCAATTGCTTATTCGAGGAACTAGGTTATTATAATTTCGATTGTGTCTTAAATTATCTCACATTACAGGGAAGGTGTAATTTCGGCGACGCCTTAGCAGCAGAGCTACTGCACGAGAGCGGATGAGCTGCCCCCCACACACCGGCGCATGCTGCTGCAGCGGGTCTGTCAGCAGACATTCACTTCGGTTACATATCAGTAACCCTTAGTAAAGATTATTTTTTTCATATTCCTTTATCCCAGCATGCTTTGTTAAGGTAAACAGATTTTACCATGTTTTGGTGGCGGTAGCGGAAATGGATCCGCCGTGTCTGCGCCGACGGAATGCGGCCAGTGCCGCCCGCGTTCAATGCGGTGGGGCTGATTGGTTGGTAGCGGGGGTCGCCGGTTGTTGTTTTTTTCGTTCGCGATTTTATTTGGATTATTTTATATACCTCCATGATTAGCTACAAAATCAGAGACGCACAGCTGTATTATAGTGCCTGTGGGTGTTTTGTTGTTTATTTTAGATGTATATTCTCACCGAGTCTCTGCTGTCGAAATGCATAACACATGCATGTGCTCGTTGATCGCATTATCTTGAGTTCTTCAAACTCATTCGATATCTAATGTCGTTTTCGACATTAGGTAAGAAATTTCATTTTTGAACGAATGTTATTCGATGGAAATGACATTGAATTTGCCGTGTGGCAGGAGTATAGAGGGTTTACAAAAGTACGTCTGGCAACCGTGAGCGGCACGCTGATCCCGCGCTGGCCGCCATATTTTGTTCGCTCAGTCCGTTCGCTTCGTGTCCGCCCGTCAGCGCTCGCCGTTTTGTTCGCCCTGTTTACGCTTTCTGTATATGGAGTTCTGTATATGGTTTGTTCGTGTAGGCTGAACTATGGTGGCTTAGCTGAACTTCGTGGGCTGAACAGGTGGTTTGAGGAGTGCGCTTGTTATAAACAATATTACCCTTGTCACACGAGCAGCCTTAACCGCAGTTACCGGACCTACCGCAGTTACCGCAAACTGAACTGCGGCGCTGCTACACACGCTCAAATACAGCAGCAAGGACTATCACGTGGTCTTGGCGTATTCGCCCTTGTTCCTCAAGTTTACAAACCTTTAAATATAAAATAATAAGAGCATTAGGCTGGAGATTGAAGATAAGTGCTTCAATAAACAGTTTTGTTATGTTTGATATGCATTAAATACGTGCTTTTCTTCAACTTTAGCGATAAATAGAAGCAGTCTTTGAACAGTGGTCGTAGTTGGCTTTGTAGCCATATTTTTAGCCGCAAATAGCCGGAGTTCTGTATATGGTTTGTTCGTGTAGGCTGAACTATGGTGGCTTAGCTGAACTTCGTGGGCTGAACAGGTGGTTTGAGGAGTGCGCTTGTTATAAACAATATTACCTTTGTGGTTTCGCGACAGTAGCACTGCACAGTGAGTGAAGTGTGCCTCGACAAGAATCGCAGAGCGCGCTGGTGTTTACGAAGTTGGTGAGACCACACAACTGCGCCTCTCAGCGGGCAGCTGTGGGAAATCGATGGCACAGTATGGTTTTGCGGAAACTGGAGACGATGAAGACGATTTCTGGGCAACGATCACTATGCAGCAAGTGGCGCTTCACCAGCGTCGCATCCAGCAGTTGCACTTGCTTGAAGCAATCGATGCAGCAGAAGAGGAGCGTTAGTACGCTGAAGCAAGGTGTCGCCGCATCATGGCAATAACTGCGCGGCTCTGCTCTTCCGAGCGGCGATTGTGGGCTTATCCACGAGGGCAGTCGTGGTATGAGACTACGGTGCCACACCTGCCGGACAGCGAGTTCAGGGCGCATTTCAGAGTGACCCGCAGTAGTTTCCGGTACATTCTGAATTTGTGCGAGTGTATGCAGCGGCAAGACACGGCTATGCGGAGAGCAGTCCCTTTGGATAAACGTGTGGCTGTAAGTTTGTATCGGCTCGCGTCCTCTGCGGAAGAACGAACAATCGCCAACGCTTTTGGCTTAGGCCGGTCGACTGTGAATACTATATTTCGGGAGTTTTGCGCCGTTGTTGTACGTCAGCTGGGCAAAAAGTTGGTGAGACTTCCCAAGCGAAGTGAGTTGGCGGAACACCTTCACCAGTTTACTGCTGTGACCGGCTTTCCGCAAGGCGTGGGAGCCCTCGACGGCTGTCACATTGAGGTGTGTCCGCCAGAAGAGCACGCCTCGGATTACTTTAACTATAAAGGATGGTACAGTACCATCCTTTTGGCCATCGCCGACCACAAGTACAGATTTTTGTATACGAACGTCGGGTCTCCCGGAAGAAATCACGACGCTGGTGTATTTGAAAGCTCGAGCCTTCCAGGTATACTGGCCAGTCACCTATTCAGAGCTGAAGGAAAGGTTGTGGCAGGAGTAACAGTAGAACCCCTCCTGCTTGCCGATCAAGCATTTCCATTACAGAATCATATCATGAAACCATTCCCAAATCCAGGCCCACCAGGCTCACCTACAGGAGTGTTCAATTACCACTTATGCCGAGCGAGACGCATTGTTGAAAATGCATTTGGAAGGTTGAAGGCTCGTTTTCGTATTCTATTGAAAGGACTCGAGTGCGACATTACTAATGTCAACAATGTGATCCGCACATGTTGTGTGGTGCACAACATCTGTGAAGAAATGGCTGACTGCTGTGATGCAAGTTGGTTCGATGAGGCACAAGCCCGAGACCGCGGCCGTCCTCAGCCATCTTGCTCCAGCAGCCGGGTTGAGCCATCAGGTGTTGAAGTTCGCAACGCCCTAATGAGCCACTTTGCCTCAAGTTGAACTTTGCCCTAAAGTTGTCATCCCAGCTATTCTTTGTGCGTGTGTGTGTGTGTGAAAAATGTGCTCGAGTGCTTTCTATTTACTACTTACTGTAATCACTTCTGCCGCTTCCCCCTGCTGTGAAATATTTTGCTCCTTGTCTGAAGTAAAAGTGCTTTCTGTACCCAAGTTTCACTGTGAAGTTGTACGCTACCGAGTGTATATAATGAGCCAAGAACCATAAGTCGAGAAGTAGAGATGAAAAATAGAGGCCTATATTCCATTCATTTCCTCGCCTCTTGGGAGAGAAGGGAAATATTTAACTGGTGCTACCTAAATGCCTCTTTAAGCATTGGCGTGACTTTATTTTGTGCAACAGGCAGGCAGTGCACCATGCACGAAGAATCGAGGCTACTTTATGGATACATTTTCCCAGCCTAGCTGAATAGCTGCCAATTTAGGCTGAAATTTCTTAACTGCCTTGAGTGTTCCTATTATGAGAAACAATACTTGTATACATTTGCCTCGTGGATGTTTTGAGAAATATAGATGATTAGATTTTAACATGTGCTTTACAGTTCATCATTTCAGGTAGTTAGGAGGAAAACTGCTAACTAGCTCAGTTTCTATCTTCATTGTACTTATCTTGTGTTCTAGTTAACAGTATCATGTTTAGTGTATAGGGAGACACTTAACAAAACTGACATTTTAGGCAAAATAAGATTCATAACATTCTGCATTGACACAGAGGTTCTCGGATTGCCTTTCTGAACACTGCAGCTGATATACTGTTTCATTTACCACATGAAGGCAATGACCCCAGACAAATTTATTCAGCATTCTGTTTGGAAGCAAAATATGCTTTCATCATTTCCATCATATTGTTCTGCATTTTGTTTGAGTCTTTCTGCAGCTCGATGAGCTGTTTTTTTTCAGCTCATGGCTGTCAGAGGCTGCCTTGGCCGCACGTTCCTCTGCTTGCTGGTGCAGTGTCAGCAGGCTGTTTAGCACTGAGGCAGCAGGTCTTTTCCTGCTTGCTTTTGTGAGGCTGCTGTTGCTGCTGCTGCTGCTCGTGTATGATGGTCCAGCCACTGCTGCAGGGGCTGCAGGGGTTTCAATACCTGAGCCACTGCTTGTAGCCTGCACGTCAGTACCACTCTGGTAGCAAGATACCACCTCAGCATCTTCAGGTGCTTGGTCAATTATTGCGACCTGTGTGTGGCAAAAAGACAAAGCTTGTAATATCAAAGCAACCTGTACTTCATGCCATCTGCGACACCAACCGTTGGCAATATATATGTCAAACAAAATACTTGACATCAAAGTACAGCAGAATTCGACACGTGAAAGCTAGCAGGCAAGCAGCATCCCTCATTTCATTTCCTTTATTCATATAGTCAACCCTGAGCATAGGCGGTTTAAATGGCACAACATTCAAACCTGGAACAAAAGGCAACAACATAAGAAAATAAGCATTGAAAACAACGCTGAAGTCTATTCACTATTTATGCAAAACAAAACTCTGCCATATAAATAAAACAAAATAAAACACTATGTAGCTTACCTAAACATGTACTAGGTGATTGCGATTTGACGGCGGAATTTGGTAGCATGTTCCATTCATTATTGGTTTTCGATGAAAAAGATGTTTTCAAGAAATCATTCTTGACAGTTGGCATTGGCCTGTACAAGATGTGACTATGGCGTGATAGGTCGCCTATTTTATTTTGAAAGTCACTTGATTGGTTTTCACTTTGCAGGTAAAAATCTACAAAAACTTTTCCTGTCACATATGCTTCTGAAATTAAGCATTTGCAAATTATGTGTTCACAAGGAAAATGGTGGATCAGAATGACTACCTATTAAATATAAACTTTGCTGAAAGTCACTAAATTCATTCTAGCATAGAAAAATTGCAGGCAGTGAGCGAGCCCGAGATAACTTTTTAATTTTTCTTGACCAGGCTCTTTTCTTCAGGAGTGGCACTGTACATATTGCATCTTTGGCTTCGCAGTGCTCAGGAGGTCATGGTACATACTTTATTTATGTGTGAATTTAGTGTAGCAAGTTGTTGGGCCTTCACCTTTCACATCATCCTTTCATAAACTATGGTTCTTTATTTAAAAGAAATATATAGCAGTCATGCTTAAGTATGAATTTAACCAGTTTCAGCTTGCCCTGCCACCTTGCAGGTCATCATTGGATACATACAACAAATTCAAAAAAAAAAACATGTTCACAGGCACAGTATACTGTTTCAATCATTTTCAGCATGGTACTGTGACATCACATGAAAAATGTTTAAAGGAGCTGACAGTCTACGAGTCCAAGGCAAATGTTGGGGATTTTTTTTTATCTTTGGTTGTTGGTATTTGACAAGAATTAGTCTTATGGTGATATCGGGATAAAGAATTTTAAATGAAAAGCGGAAGGTTGTTTTTCCTTCCACTTTTTATTTAATATTTGTTGTCCCGATAATCACCATAAGACACTCTTGCCAAATGCCAACAACCAAACATAAACAAAAAAAAAATCCCCAACGTATGCTTTGGACTCGTAGACTGTCAGCTCCTTTAAACTCTGTAATAACGAGCCCCTCATTTTCCTTTAAATAATCTGCATAACACATGAAAAATGGTATGGCATGCTGAGAAGAATACGTGCTTTTATGCATTAAAATCTAGTTTACAGCATTAGCTGCACAATGAATAGTGCTAGCATTCTAATGAAAACATCCGATTACCTCCAAACTTTATTCAATGAGGTCCTTGTCATTGATTGGCAGTGAGCCAAGAAATGAATGCAGGGTCCAGTAAAAGGGCCATTCGATGCCCTTGGCACCTGTTGTGGTGCCGCAACGTCTCAGCTTTCTGCACAGAAAAGTTTCTTGAATGAAATTTTGCAGCATGCAATTATGTACATCTGCAGTGTTGATACTTTTATGAGAAGCAAAGTCGTGAAAACAAAGAGCCACGGACAGAAAGGGTTCAGGAAATGCAAAACAATAGTGTGGCGATGCAGGAACAATTAGCACATGCAATGTCATTAACACATTAAGCACTCCGAAATAGATCAGGACCTCTGTTTTTTTATATGAATTTTCTTACCTACCAAAGACTACGTAAATATTTACAAGAGGGAAATGGCAGAATCCGTAAAATGACACCTATATTGTACGTGAAATGGACAATTGTTTTATCGCGCACTGATGGAGTGACCTGAAAATGTACCGCCCACGCAATTTGAAAAACAACTCCATATATGCGAAAACTACGGCGACAAGCGCGGCGCCGTGTTCTCGTCGTCTGGATCTGTGGCTGCGAGGGCACCGCGCTCGTAGCTTGCCGCTCGAGTACTAATATCGAGCTAACCGAAGCGGCTGCCGATAAAGCAATGAAGCATACACATGCCTATAAATGATCGCGCGGGGATAATGACGCTGTATATTCATGAAAATCTAGTCTAGAAAAAGCTGCGTGTCTTCCGCTGTTTTCAACGCGTCAGCGCGGTGTAGAGACAGCAGGTAAGGCCTAACACTAGTGACAACAGTGCGACGGTCCTCGCTCGCGCCTGTGCCTACACATTACATAAAGTGCGACAGAATTCATCGTTTCTTCACTAGGAAGGGAGCATGCTACTCACCGGTACTGCTTGTTCAGATTTTCCAGTTTTTGTCGAACTTGCTTTGGCGTATACGGGCCTTCACCCGCCGGCAAGCCCAAGTTCAGCTCTTCCGCCATAACGCGGTATATACGTGCGTTACGCGTGTTTGAACGCAGTCCGCTCAAATTCTCCTCCCAAATTCGTATTAACGCCTCTGTGGCAGCCACAGACCAGTTAATACGCTTTTGGGAGCACGTTTCGGAGCTAGCTGAGCTACTTGCGTCGGACATGGGGGCCGCCATTTTGTCAGTTAGTGGTCCTGACTGAGGTGGCCAACCTCAGTTTGCGGTAACCATGGTTAGCAAAATAAATACGGTTAGGTTTATCGTGTGAATGTCCGTAACTGCGGATAGCCTTAACCGCGGTCAAGCTTAACCATGGTTAGACTGCACGTGTGACAAGGGTATAAGTGTGCTGTGCCTGGACCTCTGTTCGGTCCCTGGCGGTTTTTTTGACAGCCGAGACGTGGCGAGGCTCACCGGCCGCGCTGCCGAGCGCAGTTACAAATTTCTCTACGAGTCGTGCATGCCCCCCCCCCCCCCTCGGCAATCCGCAGCGTCATCCCTATCCAGGTACAGTATCCAGAGTTCTGTAATGTGGATTTCTTTTGTCTGTGCGCCTTTGCTGTTTACTTAAACGCCTATGGGAGATCATCGCGAGTTTGTTTGCTCGGTTTGCGCAATCACCGTCGCTCATCCCACTGGAAGATACTTGGTTGGTGAAATGAGCGAGGATGCATTGTATTTTATGATAAAAGGATCGTGCGTAATTTGACTTAAGTTGGACTGGCGCTTAGCACCTTTCTTCCATTGCCATCGACGCAGCAGTTGGCACTAGTCTCGGAAATAATCGGGGGCGGCGTAAAAAAAAGGGCCATGGTAATTTGTGCTTCCAGTGATTTAATATTGATTGGTGTGCGATAGGCGATAACGAGTTAATAAAATATTTGTAATTAATTGATCAATTGCTGAAATAAAGAGACGAAAAAAATGGAAAGTAAGGGTTTAAGGTGTCAGAATGAAAAACCAGTGCTTGGTGATGCTAAGGAAGAAAATTTAGAATGTGTAATTGATTTATTGAAATAATTGAAGAATGTGTTCAAATGTGTCAAATTGCTCAGAATAGAAAGCCGATTGTTGCTGACGCATGCGTATTGGTGTATAAAAATATAAAACGCCAAATAAAATAAAAATAAAGAAAGAAATTATAGAAATGTAATTAACAAACATAACATAGAAATATAACATACATAACAACATATAACGTACTACACTTGTGTGTAGTATGTTATTTTTGATGAATTCATATTTCACGGCATTGTATTCTTTTCGCCCCTCCTGCTAGGGCCCAGTTAGGGCCCGTAGTATTTGGTAAATAAAATAAATAAATAAAAGAGCTAAAATATAACACGCAAAGAAAGTAAACATCGTGCGTGTGTGTGTATGAGAGAGAGACACTATCGCGTTATACCTTTTACGGCGGAGCTTAAGTGACCCCCTAATATTTCTATAACGATATGATATAATATAAATTTGATTTTATGAACACAGCCAGTTGCACAAATCACAAACACTTCGCAGTAATGTTGGTTGACTTTTCAAATTTCGTTTCGTTTCAGCCGAGTTCCTCCTCCTCCGAGTTCCTCGAAGCTTCCAATGTCAGCGCTTTCATATGAGATTACGGCTTCAAATGTTTATTTTATGACAGAGGGAATAAACAAGAAATCGACATATTTAAAAATTCCAGTGAATTTCAGGTAGCTGTGAATTAGCGAACCATCGGGTGACTCGAAAAGAACACACAAAAGTGAATCGCACGCTTCGTTTTTTTTTTTATCGGCCGCGCTGGCAGGTATAAAACCTGGGCTGCGCGCTCTGGACGTGGACCGGTCGAAACGGGCTGTACGTGAGCATGTTACAACACACTAGTGGGATGTCATCTTTTTCCTGCTTTTCTTGACGCCGCGGGTTTGGCAGCCGCTTGCTTTTGCAGCGTGAAACATGTATCTCGGGCGCACTAGATAACCGTATTGCTCTCTGCACCAAGCACAACCATTTCGTACGACTGTAAAAAGTAGTTTCGGTAATCATGCCCGTGTCTTAAATCAAATACACAATGGTAAATGCAACCTACGTACAAAATGTTTCAAAGAACATATTTGCACAATAGCGTTCGTTATACATGCATTGCTCTTTCTCCCATGTCCTCCATCGCAGCATAAGCGTATCCTTCAAGTTCACAAGGCTCCATAGCGCACAAAACAACCTTACTGTTTTAGGTGATAGCACGTTCTGCGAGCTAGCTCCCAGTCAGAGGGACGTGAAGTAATGCTATACATGATGCAAGTGACCCTTGTAAAGCCGATTCGAACTGCAAACGAACGGCCGCATACACGCGTATACCTTGATTCCGTGCGCATCTACGACGGGGCGCTGGCTGCAGAAGGGCACGCAACAACATGCTGGCATCATTTCGAATAGAGCTTGGTGCTAACAGTGACTTCTGTGATGTTCAAAAATGGAACAATCACTTGTGATCATTCCAATGCACCTTGCGGTGCAAGCACGGGTTCCACGAAGGCGCACGTTGACAGCGTACTCTATGGGAGGCGCGGGCGGACTGAACAAAACATGGCCGCCGCGCACAGTTTCTGTTTCTTTCACTAGATGGCGCTAACTTTTGTAAATCCTCTGAGTGCAGTATGGTAGAGTTGACAGTTGACAGCCGTGTGGTGCGGACGCGTGTTTCATCGCTCCTCCGATTGCACGTGGCTACCGGAAACGGACGGACTGGCGACAGCGGGAGCTTCCGAAGCGTCAAATAGATGAGTTCTTTCTTTTATTACCTTATTTCTTTTTCAGCTAGTTAGGTTAGGTGCAGCCTAAAGAATAGATTTTAGCTCTTGGTCCTAGCGGCCTGGTTTTTCGTGCCGGCAGCTAGGTTTTCTTGGCGTTCATTGTTTAGCTATCTTGTTAAGATAAATATTTTTTTTCTAGGCTATTGGCTTTCGCAGATTTGGTTTTTAACGCGTGTTTGCTAGTCGTTTCTTATGTCTTCTTTTGGCAATTTGTATATTCTAAGAATTCGTAACAGTTATAGTTCAGTCGATGAGCGCTTAAGATGGTCAATCAAAAGACGGTAAAGTGTACTCAGTGTGAGGCGCAGGTTAATCTCAAAGAAACGCGTTTTGATTCTGTTGGTTAAGCGGAAGGCAGCGACTTTTTGTGTCGACGTTGCGTACTGAATGCACGTCTAGATAGATTTGATCAAGAAATGGGCTGTTTAGTGTCTCGTGTGGAGGATTTAGAAAATGAAGTACGTTTGCTAAGGACGGAAAATCAGAAACTGCTTGGACAGCTTACTCAGATTGAAAAGAAAGGGGCCGACTTTGTCCTTGGAACCAACAAGGACGAACATTCCAATGCGGGCCACGTGGCTGGGGCCAGCACTGGCATGGAAGGCACAAGCAAAGTAGGTCAGGCGGATCCGAACCGTCAGAGTTATTTAGATGCAACGAAGACGCCGGAAAAAAAGGAAGAAGTAAGGAAGAATGAAAATCCTAGAGATAAGGACACAGATAACCGAAAGCAGGAGCCAACAGTTGGGGGAGGGAGAGAGAAGGCCCAGGTGCTTATCGCCGGAGATTCTAACATGAACAGGTGCAAGCGAGATATCTTAGAACGTGTAAGGGGTGATAAGAGAGTGTTGGTTGGAGCCTTCCCAGGGAGAACAATGAGGGCTGTACTAAAAGAGAGTAAAAATAGGCTGTTGCAGGATTCCGCAGAGCGCAGTATGGTTATAGTAGCCGCGGGTCTAAACGATGTCCTAAATGGTGACGCTGCAGGAGGGGTAGAAAGTTTAGCTAAGGGAGTTGACGAGATCAGGGAGATAGCACAGCAGACGCAGATAGTTGTATGCACAGTACCAGAGGTGCTAGGATTGAACGGAAAGGTGGAAAAGGACGTGGTGACAGGTAATCAAGACATAAGAAAGTTAAGCCTGGAGAAGCGTTTCGAAGTAGTTGAGGTAAACAGGGAGGTACATAAAGCAGGTTTTGGTAGGGCTTTTCAGCGAGATGGCATTCATTTTAACAGAAGGGTCGGAGCAGGGATCGGCTGGCGCTTGGCAAGCAGGGCTGTAGCTTTTTTAGGGGGTCCGCAAGGACTCCGTGCACAGAAGTAGTTAGAAGTGAAGCAGAAGAAAGTGTAATAATGGAGGCTGAGCCCGCAAAAATGGCAAAGAGTAGTTCGAGAAAGAAAAGTACAAAAAAGAAATTTAACACTAGGATCAGCTACATAAACATGCAAGGAGGTAGAAAAAGAGCGAAATGGCTAGAGATAGAACAGCAGTTGAAGGATGACAAAATAGGTGTGTACGCTCTTTGCGAGACTCATCTCAGGGATCTAGAAGATCCGCCGTTTATAGAAGGCTACGTCTGGGAAGGATGCAACAGAATGAGAACGGAAAGAAAGGGTGGAAAGGTAGGTATGTTGATACACCAGGGAACAAATTGGCAAAGAATTAAATCATCCTGTAAAGAACATATCTGGGTTTCAGGAACCATTGCCGGCATAAGGACATGTCTAGGAGTAGTTTATTTAGGAACAGGACATCAATGCAGGCAAGAAACCAGGGATCTGGTTGAATGTCTCAGTGACGATATAAGCCAGTTTGGAAACGGGGCCAATATTATTCTGCTGGGGGACATGAACGGCCACATCGACGATCTGGATGGATACACGGATTGTAACGGGAAGCTAATGCTAGATTTCTGCGAGCGACACGATCTAGTTATAGTGAATAGAGAAACAAAATGTGAAGCCAAATCACGTGGGAATTCCGCAACAGGCAGACGACCATTGACTATTGTCTAATGTCGCAGGAAATTTATAGCAAGGTCACAAAAATGGAAATAGACGAAGAAGGGGAGTGTAGTCTGGGAAGTGATCATAAACGCATCAGTCTGCAGATGGGGCCCTTGATGAAAAGAGAAATGGAACTTAGACAAAACGTAAACGCAAAATTAAACGACGATCAAATAGCGCAGATAGCAGCAGACATAGAGGAAGCAATAGAGAAAAGCCCCATGGAAGACTGGGATTATGAACAGGTAGAACTACTCATAAGGAGTAAAATTCAGGAGGTTAAAGTAGCAAACCGCTGGAATGGAAAGAGGAAGCCACGGAGCTGGTGGAATAAGGAAATCAGTCAAGCTATTGAACAACGACGGGCTGCTTCAAGGGAACACCGAATGGCAAAGAAAGCACAGGCTTCTCAGGAGGAAATCGACCAAAAATGGGAATCATATCGACAAAAGAAACTTCAAGTGCAGGCCCTCGTCCAAAGTAAAATAAGACAGTCCACCGATCGCTGGATGGCTGATATACACGATGCCTCTAGAGGCGGAGCAAGAAAATTCTGGAACCATATAAGCTGGCTAGGGAAGAAGAATCAAAGAAAGCAAGATCGGATTCAAGATAACGAAGGAAATTGTTTAAAGGGAGACAACGCAGTGAACTACATTACATCAGTTATAGCCGAGTCATTTAAGAACGACGATAGGGTAATCTCCGCAAATCAGGAAGCAACATAAGGTAGCAGAATACAAAGCACCTTAGAACTGACCAATCTAACCTAGAAAAAAGCAGAAAAAAATATTCCTAAACACACATCTACAGGAATAGTTGGAATTCCGATCAAGCTGATTAATGAACGAGGTCCAAAAAGTAAGGAAACGTTGTTAAAAGCTTTGGAAACAGTCATAGCGAATAAGCAAATTCCGGACAGCTGGCGGCAGAGTAAAATGAATTTTATTTATATAGGGAAAGGAGAAAGGATGCACATAAAATCCTACAGGCCGATTACCATAGCATCTGTAATGTACAGGTTAGCCATGCAGGCGGTAAAATTAAAGGTGCAAGCATGGGTTGAAAGTAACAAGATACTCGGAGAACTTCAGAACGGCTTTAGAAATGGTAGACGCTTAGATGATTGCCTGTTCGTGCTTACCCAATGCCTCTAAATATCTAGAGTGGAAAATAGACCTTTGTATTTGGCCTTCCTGGACACAAACGGGGCGTACGACAACGTATGCAGGGAACTCCTGTGGAACATATTAAAAGAAGAAGGTAGCGGTTATGAGATAATAGAGTTCCTACAGGAAATATACCGGGATAACAAAGTAGAAATTACGTGGGAAGGGATAAGAAGTACGGAGGATGTCAAAGTATGCAAAGGATTAAGACAAGGCTGTCCTCTATCACCGGTGCTGTTCATGCTTTATATGATAAACCTGGAACGGAGGATACAAGGCAGTAACCTAGGTTTTAACCTGTCGTACAGATTAGGTGGAAAGGCGGTAGAGCAGCGCCTCCCCGGTTTGATGTATGCAGACGATACTGTGCTGCTAGCTGAGAGTCTGGAAGAATTGCAAACTCTAGTTAAGTATTGCGGAGACGAAGGGGACCATCTAGGCTTCAGTTTCAGCGCAGTTAAGTCGGGTCTGATGATTTTCAACGGCTCACCTGATCAGGGTCTTAAAATTCAAGGCCTTGAAATACCTAGAGTAGCAGAATATAAATACTTGGGAGTATGGGTAAACGAAGGATTGGCATACATTGGAAAGCATGAGCAATCACTTAAGGCCAAAGGGCGAAGGAATGCCGGGATAATGAAGCATAAGGCAGTGTGGGGATACAATAGGTATGAGGTATTGTGGGGTATTTGGAAAGGAATTATGCCCGGACTTACTTTCGGAAATGCGGTTTTGTGCCTAAAATCAGAGGTACAGTCGACATTAGAAACAAATCAGAGATCCGTTGGAAGATTAGCACTGGGTGCCCACGGCAAAACTATAAATGATGCGGTACAGGGAGATATGGGCTGCGCATCTTTAGAAGTACGGGAAGCTCAGAGTAAAATATTATATGAGGAACGCATGAGGAAATTGGACAGTAACAGATAGGCAGCTAAGGTATTTAAATACCTGTACCTAAAATGCGTTGACTCACAATGGAGGAAAATAACTAGGAAACTAACTAGTAAGTATGCTAGTAACAAGCACGGAGAAATAAAGAGCATTAAGGAACAGGTGAAAAACACAGAAGGTAAAAATTGGATAAATTCGATGGAAAAAAAAAACAGAGTGTGGAATTATACCGAAAGTGGAAAATGCAGATCAGGAAGGAAGATTTCTTTGATAACTCAAGAGGCAGTGCCCTACTTTTTGAAGCTAGATCAGGGTGCCTTAGAACACGCAGCTACAAAAAGAAGTTTAACAATGGAGATGACGCATGTGCTGTATGTGGAAACTCCAGTGAAACAATTGACCATATTATACTCGAATGCAATGGTATCCATCCGGAAGTTGATGCAGGCGCAATCACTGTTCCTGAAGCTCTGGGGTTTAGAGATAACAGTGGCCGGGTGAATAAACCGGCGGTGGAAACTAGCAAAAAACGGCTGGAAGATTGGTGGCTTAAAAGCAGAGAAGTGACATAATGTTAGTAATGTAGGAGCAAAATTTAATAAATAGAATGATGGTTTAGTTAACCATTTTAAATCAATAATTAAGATATATGGAGAAAAATGAGCATGATAGCTACTGCTACCACCCCGTTTCAAAGGGGACGCTCCTATATTCCATCCATCCATCCATCCCTCTATTACATAATGATATTGGTCGTCAATCGCTATCTATATCTGAGCAGTTATAAACATGTGGTTCCTTCTGAACCACGATTAATTGTTGCTAAAATTTTACGCACACGTCGAGACTAGGGGTGTAAAGCTTAGCGCTTTACACTAATTTTCAACTTCGAACTGGAGAGATTGAGTCTGTCCATAGCAGTCGTATATTGAAAACTTTTTCTTCAGTTGAGACTGTAACTCAGTAATAGTGAATAATTTTGGGCGTATTTTTTAAAATCACAATACCTTTGTTGATATTCTGCTGTCCCGGCTGAAATTTGTTGATATTATGCTGTTCCTACAAAGATATTTTTCCTGTGCTAATGAGACTTTTTAAAACCGGGTGAGAGTAACATCTTCATGTGTTTCGTAGTTTTCTTTGGTACCATGCAGTATATCCACCACTTATGAATAACTCGCTGCGCCACCTTGTATGCCGCGTTTTGATCTATATTATGCATTATATATTATCCTAATGTTTTGTCCTCATTTGGAGAGTAGGCGAGTTGAATTTGATATTTATTAATTGTTTATTTGTTTATAATGATCACTCTTTGAGTGCTGTTAATTTTATACGATTTCTGACTATCCATAATCCCCCCCCCCCCCCGCCCAAGCTAATTTCGCCGATAAACGTACGAGTACATATAACAGGAAGACACCGATGAACGGCCACCTGCATAGAACTCTTGTGGCGTGATTAGAGCACTGAAAACACATGAAGGGTGAAAGGAGCAATCCATTATAGGGGATTCAGTAGTACCACTCCCTTGTTTGGTATTGCCGCGATTCAAGAGGCAATATTTTTAAAACAACTAGTTGGTGACAAATGGGAGTTTAATTCCTACCTGCCAGGCAAAGTGCACTGCAGAGAAACAGGGCAGTCGCCTTTCACCGAGCTAACACATTTTTGTTCCGCGGCCATAAAATATTTGGTGAAGCCAAGCTTCGACAAGCACACAGAAGATTGGGTAAAAGACTCCGAGATAATTGCAGCAATTTTTTAAACATTTATTTTTATATTTCACAATTTATACACAGCAATATGACTCTAAGTTGCGCCGATACATAGGCCGTCTACTTCACAAATGCGCGCACTAAAACCGTTGTAATGCACCGGGGAGGCTTAAATACGTTCTGCAAACCTGAACAATGAGGAAGCTGACAACTTGAGAGGAAGATATGCTCTAAGATCGACCAATGTACGAACCGTCCGTGCATGCTTATTATAAGAGCGCAGCTTTGAAAGGAAAACAGGCCTGCTCAAACGTGCCCCATTTTGTGAAATGTAAGTGATCAATCTCATGCCTTCATTTGTGTCATCTTCACTGCACTGCAATGACACTAAAAGAAAAGCGCCCCTAGTTACGCACCATGCGGGTCAAAGTGCAAGTAACACACTCAGCTACAAACACGATGGCTGGAACAAGCAGCAGTAGTACGTAGTGCTGGATGAAATCAATCAATTCAATTTTCACCTCTATCGGTGCTCCAGAATTGTACTCGCAGTAACTCTCAATCCGAGTCTCCAAAGACGCTTCGCGAACAGCCAAGAAGAACTTCCTGAGGGCTGGGAGGTGGCGAAACCCATGACGAACCGGGATACTCTCAAGGACCATTGTAAACGGCTCGGGAAAAGGGCGAACTCCTCTGGTTAACTTTTCGACAGTACACTTGGGCTGAAGAGGGGAGTAGCAGACTCTATCCTTCCTTCCGGCAGATCGCAGGCAGTCCAGTTGCGTTGCAGAAATTAGTTGCCGCTTTGGGTGACTCTCATACACCCGGCGCAGCTTTTTCAACAAGGAACTTGAGTGCTGTGAAGCAGTTTCTATAATTTGCTTCGTAGATGAGCCTTCAACGACGCAGGGAGCGACATTTCCCGCATCCAAAGCATCTTGGAGTTCTTCCAGCGTGTCCAAAATATTTGCGGGCTGAGTTGCAGTAACAAGGGAAGTGATCTCGCTGCGCATGTACACGGACAGAGAAAATATGCTTAAATACCAGCATAAGTGAACCATTCGTCGAACTCCGTGGTGGTGCTTTTGTTCCTCTTCGTGCGCTGAAGTAGAAAGCAGGGCTGCCAATAAAAAAATAATTTCCCGAGAGAAGAGTTTTACGAGTGACTTCCATGTACGCCCAGCGCGAAGAGATGCCAAGAGAAGGGCGCAGGCACATATGGAAATCGATGTAAGGGCCACGCCCAATGCGGAATGCGAGAGGACGCGGAAAACGGGGATTGTCCGAGAGTCATTTGCTCTGGAGTAGAACGTATCGTAAGCTACGTTGGCGTCTGCGTACGTGAGCAGATTTATGCTATTTCCCTGTAGGTTTGTTTTCGTAACAAGGATGTCAATTTTGCCATTGATGAGAGCAGAGATTGCAACAGCGAAGTTTGAGAAAAGGGTGTATAACAGCGTGACGTTTTTTTGTCCGAGAAGACCGAGTACAAATCTGTAGCTAACCTGGCTGCACAATGATGGATTGTGCGCAATCCCTTTGTTTTTATATCTGCGGAGGTACAAGCAGCCAAGCCGCACCTTCCCCGAGAACTTCTTAGTTTTATGATTGGTGGCCAATTTTGCCAAAGACGCCTCTATTTGCAGATCCTCCCCCCTGTGAAAAACTGGTTTCTGGAATAAATTGGAGTAAATTAGGGCACTATTCACACCTTCCTTGCACCAGCCGAGGAGAGACATTTTAATGGGAGGCGATATCTTTCGGTAAGCTCGTATTTCAGACTGCAGCGCAGAGCTGTCCCGGATAAGTACCCAGTGCACTGCGGCGTAATAGATATAACTAGATTGAAGGATTCTACCGAGCAATTTCAAGGATATGCGCGGATCACTTACAATGGCGATCGTCGTTTTTCGTTGTTGGGAGTTGATTTCTACAAGAGACCGGAATCCGTTTGAGGTGAAAAACCACGTTGTTACGGGCAGAGGTGTTCGCTTTAAAGATGTAGTGAGATGCACATTCCTGCGAAGTCCGAACGAAACAAAGGAAACATCATATTGGTCTGGTGTCAAATCACGCAGAACCGCGCCTAAACTCAGAGCGGGAGTGCATGCCTGAACCTCGGAATTCAAGGTTACGTCCGCGAATGTTACGCAGATATGTAAAATGAGGATTTCAAATCGAAGAAGAGCGACTACCGCCATGACTATATGGTGCGACCGTTAAACTAGATTCATTGCTGGTGCCCGGCATTCGGTTGAAATACCGGACAGATGAATATGAGCCGCCCAGTTGCCATCGGACGCTTTTACGTTTAAATAGGCGCCGGAATATATATATATATATATATATATATATATATATATATATATATATATATATATATATATATATATATATATATATATATATATACGGTAAATAATAAACTGAAAGTTAGTGAACACTGACGAAGGGATGACAGTGCAGACATTCGCTTGATTGTCATGAGGAAATTGGAAGGTACTGCGCAAATATTGCATTCTCTCGTATCCTCATGCACTGCATAAAGAAATGAAATTGCTGTTTCGCAAAACACAGTGAACATCTGTTATCAATAAGATGTGGCAGAATTTGATTGTGAAAAAAAATTTGTTTGCAACGAACACCTAAGCATAAAGATGCAGACACCCATCACGCACTTTCGAGATTGCCTCGCCGTCTTGCTAGCTCAAACAAGAATCCAGGCACCGTTGTAAGCCCTATTCAACAGCCGTGAAAAACTAAACTCAATATAAGGTAGCTGATGTGCCTCACTTAGGGAAGCAGTGCTGTAAATATTCCGTTGATATAAAAAAAAAAAAAGGTTTCACGTAGGAAGATAGGAACAAAATATAAATTTAAACCCAGTGTCCAGAAAGAGCGGACTCGCCTTAACCTAGAGTACGCGCTGTATGACAACAGTGTACGTTCAAGAAAACGAGCCAAAATGAAAACTTAATCTAACAGATTATAATATATTTTCAAGGAACGACATTCAGTCATC
The DNA here is from genome assembly GCF_055883805.1 of Amblyomma maculatum. Taxonomy (NCBI): domain Eukaryota; kingdom Metazoa; phylum Arthropoda; class Arachnida; order Ixodida; family Ixodidae; genus Amblyomma; species Amblyomma maculatum. The sequence goes on along the minus strand of NC_139346.1, from coordinate 58,533,991 downwards.
TTTGGAGCAGACTTGCATGCTCTTCGTTTTACGCGAATATGTAGTGTTCATCAAACAATAGAGAGACGGGCTAATAAACTGCAATGCCGAATAGTTTTCTGCTTTGTCGACACTCGCGTGCAAGTAGTCATCAAGACTGAACTGGGTTCAATGGCTGGCGTAAAAGCGCTTTAGCGATATTGGGTTAGGTTCCGCCCACGCATGATTGAAATATTGTTTGAATGGCTTCTATAAGGTTTACCATCGATTTTAAAGTTGTTTTACGAAGAAAATATATAATTTTGTTCAGCCCAGCATTGTTAGATCAATCGGACAATTAGAGGCACCAATCGAAAGATGCATTAAACAAGGCACACGGTCTGAGGAGCAAATTATCAAAAGCGGATAATGCAATCAAAGATGGAATGTTAAAAACAAGACATTGATACATAGGGCTTGAGTTTATAAATGGAAAAATTAGTAGTGTCTGAATACAAGGTATACGGCTTGTAACAACATGTTTAACACGTACCGAGGAACTTTTAAACAGTGTATACACAACGTGAGAAATTTCATTGGTAAACTAAGCTACAGCATTTAAAATCGTATTCAAAGTAATTTATATGGAGGATTATATTCTACAAGCAGCCATAGCTATCATGCGACAAACGCAAGGTTAGATGTTTTGTTATGTTAAGAGCATAGGTGTTAAGATACGTAAATTTGATTTAAACATTCGCTTTCTTCAGAAGCTTAAAAAAACAAGAGAAAATCATGGAGGGCTAGTTAGTCTAAAAGCAATGCAGGAATAAATGAAATGCGTATAGTAATATACAGTAATACCTTTTTTCCTACTTCCTAAAGTTGCGAGCGTGAGTTTAAGATGTGATTACGTGGAGGTCCTTACCAAATATTTCCGGTGGAGGTTTGCATTTTTTGCAAAAATGAATCTGTGGGCGATGCGTGTGCTTTGAGTAGACGACTCAAAATAAATTCAACAAAACGTTCCTGATGTCGGCATAGCTTCTGGTCTCTTAAAATGGGCTTTACAAAATGCAACTTTTTGTTTCCTTTAATTTTGTATGCACCTTGCCACATAGCTATTAGACTGCTGAGAACCAACGTTATAGAATATCTTCGTGGTTGGTTGAATGTTTAATTTTCGTGATCTCGTTTTTTCAGCTCATATGCCTGCTCTATTATCACCCATATTCCCAAAATGACTGGGAACCCGGGAGAGTTTATTGGTATGTTTTTGTGACGATTCCTTGAATATATTCCGTATATATTCTTCTTATCAGCAGTCAAACTGAATTTTAGAGTTTAATGCAGGGAGGAGAAATAAAGAACTCTGTAGATAGTGCTTTTTTTCTTCATTCTTTTGTCACCACAGTAGCAAAAACAGCAGACTGTTCTACAATAGAACCTGATGACGCTGCGGCAGACGTATCTTTTTTTTTTTTTTTGTTTTATCCTTATGCTATTGCACTTCCAGTATGATCATTACTTTTGGAATAATAAAAAAAATGCAATGTAATTCGTTTATTTATCTTTCAGGTCCCGATATGGACGTAATATCCGCTCGTGGGGAGTGTGCATGTTTTGGAATTTAGCTACCTTGAGATCAAGAAAAGCGGCGATGGTGGACGACGAAGAGGGTGGTTCGTTCTCCTGGCAACACTTTTTCTTTCATTCATTATATGCAAGTCTTGGCACTGTTCTTCAAAATTTAGGAGTAATGATTCTATCATCCGGGTCTGGTCATTGAAGATTGATTACAGTGTGCATTTCGAGAACAGATTTTAAGATCGCATGTGCATGTTAGTCCTGTTCTTTGGTCTTGAAAGGCAGGTTCATTCGTTTCCACATGGAGGTGTTTGGGAATATGCTTTAAAGGGGTACTAAAGGCACCCAAAATGTTATAAAAGTCTAATAAAATACATTTGAAGACACTGTCGCCATATATCCGGCAGCAAAAATCGAATTGCTGAGATATTGCGCTAAGAAGTTGAGGTTTTTTTTCTTGTTTCCGCCAGTCGAATTCAAACGGTTTCCTCCGACTACGTAATCGGGGTAGAGTGACGCACACTATGACGTAAGCGGAGACTCCTTGATTGCCAGCGAGCCGGCGCGGTGCACGGCGTCGCCTCCCTCAGGGGCTAACATGGCAACAGCGGACTCGCAATCGAATAAGTGACGGCCACAGCCGAAATAAAAAAAAACGATGAAGAGAGTAATTTACCAAGCGATGGGCCCATAAAGGACAAAAAAAAAACACAGAGCGTTTATATTTCGCAATACTTTACATGTTTCGCAAGCCTCTGCGCTCCTTCTTTCACTGCATATAAACAAACCGAGCCCTCGGTCATTGCAACGCCTCCCGAAATGTTTACATACAAATAAGATTTAGTTACCAGTAAAATTGAGTCCTTGCTGCTGGGCTTGCCAGTTTTGAAGCTTCGTCGCACTTTTTTCCTTCAAGGTTTGTGCTACAGCTCCGTGTTAGCGAAAATTACTTTCACGCTAGAAGAGCATGACCGAAGAGCTTGCGCCTCTAAATTTGCCAGCGCTGCGAAATTCCACATGTTCAAATGGGTCCAGTGCACAATGTAGTGCGCATATGCATCCAGCGCATTAGTTGCAAGTCGTGAGAGCAGGCAGCATACTCCGATGATCATGAAGTCGTAATTTTTAGACCGGCAGCAATCGCCTGTACACCTCGAAACATGTTCCATTAAGAACGCGATCATGACATAATATGCAGAAATATTCCCTAGCTCCCTGAGGCGCAATGATAATCCTGAGTGGCTGCCAAAGGTAGAACCTTTGATGGATCGAAATGAATTTTAGAACGAAGAAGCCAGCTCCTGGCAAGCCTATTATATTAATGTCTTGTGTGTGTTTGTGTTGTCTTGCAAAAGTCAGGCAATAAAGGAAAAAAAAAGCGCGGCGTAGACGAGCGGTAAGCGCCGAACTCAAGGAGCAAGCAGTGGTGAGTTCAAATCCCGCTTGTGGTGGCGGTCCTCTTTTTTATAAATCATTTTTTTTGCATTTTTAATAGATTTGTTGTGCTTCATTATTTCTAGTTTTCACTTTCTGCCCGAGGCCCTTTTTTCGCCTGGCGACCAGCGCAATAGATCGACGCTCTTCTTGGTATGAGCGGCAAGTATGCCCTTTTGTTTACGATGCCTGCAAATAGCATGTTGAAGCTCTTGTTGCCGCAGTATGTGGGTCACATGTGCCATTATTTAGTGAACAATTTAATGAAATTAGGAGACGCCTGCTTCTGGGAACGAGAGCCATGGCTAGCCTTGACCGCCTAGTAAAGTGCAGAGACATTACACTGCCAAACCAAGATACGTATAACTCGTGGTATGGTCTTTCCAGTTGGGATGTATGGACTCGAGATTTGGAGTGACCGCCCAAGAATTGACGCGTTTGAATTGTGGTGCTGGCGGAGACTCCTGAAAGTTCCTTGGACTGCCAGAAGATCAAATCAGTCGATAATGTCGACCATAAACCTTGACTGCTCATTGGAGGGTCGAATTCTAAAGTTTAAGCTGAGCTACTTTGGTCATCTGATTAGAAGAGAGAGGTCGCTGGGGAAATATTTGATGTTGGGAAAGGTTGAGGGTCACCGTCGAAGAGGTAGGCAGCGAACGCGATGGTTAGATGACATCCTTGAGGCGCTGCAAATGAAGTTGAGTGATGTTAGGAAGATAGAGACCGGAAAGCGTGGCGTGATATGGTCAATAGGGTCACGAAGAGTGGAACACGACTGAACGATTGAACTGAACTCAATGATGACACGTGTTTCCTTCGGCACTTAGCATATGTATGCTTTTCGTGGCGTACGTAGCTGCAGTCGCGGGAGCTCGCATTCGAAGCGGTGTCGGCGGCGATATGTTGGCTCAGAAGTGTGAACGAAGGAGCGTGCCGGCGGCAGCTGATTTCACTCGCTCGCGCCTCCAATAACTAAAATGTGAACGAGCCAGGTGCATCTGCTGCTTCAAGCTCGTAAACACAGGCGCTGCAGGTACAAACTTGAAAATATCCATGATCATGCACGAAGTGCCTGAGCCGGAACATGACTGAAACTGAGGTGGACACCTGTGGCGCCTCCAAGTATATTTTTTTATTTGCCTTGCAACGTTTACTTTGACTTTCCGCCCTCGTTTAAGTATGATAAAAGCGTGTTATCATATTCGAGACAAAATCTACGACCGCATTCAAACGGGCGACGTAATTCGCATTTGTCATCCTCCGGGCTCCCTAGCGCGTCACGTGATTTGGAGTTGCGAGTTTCGGCTGTGTCGGCGATGCCTGTATTTCTGTTCTTCGTTTTTACTACCTTATAATAAGAGCTCTGTTTTCAGCGAGAGTTGATTTTTTGTATTCAGGAATCGGCATCTATCGATGCACGCTCACTTCAGTTTTCTCTTTAGTGTCCCTTTAAGCACCGGATGACAACCGTAGAAGACGACTGCGAACCTAATCTAGTCGCTTCAGGTAGGGCGGTCTTGCTGACTTATATTCAATGCATCTATAGTATAACTTATAGCGAACGAAAGAACGATAAATATCTAACAGGCATGCCTTTTTGTAAGGGTAGTTTCGGCACAATGAGGAATCGTTCTTCGTAAGGTTTTTTTATACGTTGTAACAATGTTAGCTGTCCATCAAAAGTGACCCCTAAAAGTTAAGGTTCTCGTTTAAGTGGTAGTGCGGTCTGGTTAAGATTTAATCTGGGATTGGCCTACACGCCCTGTCTTGAAGAGAATAGACAACTACTGTTTTCTGAGCAGATAACACAAATCCGTTTTTACCTCCCTAGGTACAAAGTCTATTTATTGTCAGTTGTATTTGTTGCTCACAAGTACTTATGCTAGAAGAGATGCAATCTGGTTATAGGTCATCTATTTAAACTGAGGCCTTTATGGAAGGAGAGTTCATTTTTGATCATGGGGAGGATGGCCTCCAGGAATACACGATCTCATGAATACAAGTGTTAAAGTTGCACCTAGTGGACTCTGAACGTGCTGTTAAGTGCGCACGCCCTGATCGTTGGCAGAAAAAAGGAGCGAATGGAAAGACTGCGACGTGTGTGTGTTTTTGTGTTCATGTGCGTGCGTGCAAACGCTGCGGCCGTGGATGACGCCTCTATGTGAAAGGTCCGAGCTTGGGAGGAAGCCTGCGGGTTGGCGCCGCACGGAAGGCAAGCGATGTCGGCCGAAGAAAAGCGCCGCTCCCGAGACGACACTCGAACCTCCCTCAACCACCCCCAGGTGTGCCAGCGAGGCGAGTTGTTTTCCAGGAATTCGGCGGGAACTTGCTACTGCTGCTACGGAGACGCCGGACGACTGGGGAAGAGGAGAACCCGGACAGGGGGAGATAGCTCCAAGGAGTCCGAGCGAAGCGGCAAAAGAGAGACTCGTTTCGGGTGCCATGATGAGAGGCCGCACACTGAATGAAGGGAAAAAGGTGTTCTGCAACATGTATAAAGTTGTAAATAAATTCTGTATGCTGCATTTTGATTGATTGGTCCATGTAATCGGGAGAGGAAGTGAGATTTGAAGGACACAAGAAAAGAAGAACCTGATATTTAACCCAAAGTCGCTCAAGCATGTCCGCACCCTGCCACAGATACGTAAGCCTGCTAGGTCACGGAGGATACCTAACCTCCAAGTGGTGTCGTAGGCATTCTCCAGGTCGAAAAGGCCCCGATGCAGTGTTGAATGAGAATGGACACGTCCCGACTGTGTTCTCAAGCGGATCAGGTAATCGGTTTTAAAACAAGTGTCTTTATAGCCTCATTGACGTATGTCTAAAGGTCGCTGACATTGAAGAATGAAGGTAAATATGATATTGTGAAAGAAGGCCGGGTCCAGACGGCAAGGTCGTGAAGGCAAGGCAAGGTATGCCGTGGCAGCGTTTAATCTGATGGATAAAACCCAAGCGCGTGCCGGAGCCGGCGCCGCGGTACGATGATGATGGTACGTACAAGAGGAAGAAGAAGATCCGTGGAGGGCTCACACAATCTGCCCGGGGGGTGGGAAGCGGCCAGCCTAGCCGCTCCTAGCCAACCGATGTACCGCGGCGCACAAACGGCTTCAAGCGAGATACATGAACAATTTCAGTTCCACGGTGGCGTCGGTCGGCTGGGGAATCAACAGGTGTGACTTAGCAGTTTACTGGGGAAGTTTGCTTAATGACGTTGTAGGGACCAAGATAGCGGCGCTGAAATTTATCACTAAGGCCAGGGGTGCGCAGTGGTGTATAGAGCAGTACTTCGTCACCAGGAGGAAAAGAGACCACGCGATGCATCGAATCGTAGCGACTCTTGTGGTCTTGCTTGTACGGTTCTGTGTTTAGGCGGACAAGATGATGGCATCTGGCCGCACGGGATAAGAACTGGGCTGCTAATGATGAGGAGTAGTCGGGCGTAGAGAAGAAGGAAGCGTCGAGGATTGTAGTGGGAGGAAGGTTGAAAACGAGGAAAAATGTGGAGTAACCGGTAGTCCGCTGTACTGCAGTATTATAGGCGAATGTGACGAATGTTAGAACAGTAACCCAATTTCGATGATCCGGTGTGATCTACATGGATATCATATCCGATAGGGTGTGATGAAATCGCTCAGTCAGACCGTTAGTCTGGGGATGGTAGCTTGAGGTTGTTTTATGGAGGGTGGATGACGCACGAAGAACTTCGGATACGAATGTCGATAAGAAGGCCCTCCCGCGGTCAATTGGAAGCACCCGAGGTGCCCCATGACGCTATACAATTCACCGCAAAAAAAAGTTAGCTACCTCTTCAGCGGAACCAGTCGGTACAGGGGCCGTCTCAGCATAGCGTGTAAAGTGGTCGACAGCTGTTGTAATCCAATGGTTACGCCCATTGGAGAGAGGTAGGAGACCATATAAGTCGATGCCGACTACGTCGAATGGTGTGGCGGGAAAAGGAAGGGGCTGTAGGAGGTCAGCGGGGGAAGAAGTCGGCCGCTTGCAACGTTGGCACAGGTGGCAGGAAGCAAAGTATTTAGCTGCGGTGGTAGACAGGCCAGGCCAAAAGAATCGTCTTTTCACGCGGTCGTATGTTTTGTCAAAACCAAGGTGACCTGCAGTAGCATCTGGGGAAAGCCGCTAGTATACGTGAGAGAAGCACATGCGGTACGACTGGGAGCCAGTAAGTTCCATCAGGATAGTACCCGTAGCGACGTAGTATGCCATCTTCATGTTCGAAATGCGAAGCTGTCGGCGAAGCCTCGCGTTGGGTGGGCTCCGATCACCGATAAGGCGGTCGATGATAGGCCGGCAGTAGAGATCAGCTTCTTGCTGTCAGTGGAGGGCGTGCTTGTGCTCAGAGCCGTCAAAAGGAACTGCAGTAATATGCGTCGGTGGAAGCGATGGTCGGCTGAGGTCACAGGTGGAAATGCATTGTGAAGAAAAACATCAGGCTGATTCCGAAATCGGGCAGCGAGAAAGAGCATCGGCGTCTTGGCGTTGGCGACCCGATTTATAAACTACTTCGAAATGGTATTCTTGCAGGGATAGAATCCAACGGCCAAGTCGGCCTGTCAAAATTTTCAGTGAAGATAGCCAGCAAAGAGCTGGGTGATCGGTCATAACTGTGAAGTCCCGACCATATAGGTAAGGGCGAAACGTTTGAACAGCCCAGACGACGGCGAGACATTCCTGCTCGGTAGTGGTGCAGTTTTTCTGAGCTGGAGTCACGGTCCGACTGGCGAAGGCAATCACTTTCTCACGCGAAGTTGCATCGCGCAGCAGAAAGACAGCGCCAAGACCGTGACCACTGGCATCAGTGTGCAGGATGGCAGGAGTGCTGTCGCTGAAGTGGCCAAGAACAGAATCTGATGTGAGGGCGTGCTTCAGGTTGTTAAAAGCAGTGTTGCACTGTTCAGTCCACACGAAAGGGCTGCGCGCTTTAAGTAATTCATGAAGTGGCGTAGCAATTGTTGCAAAATCCCTTATAAATCGCCGGAAATAGGACGCCAGGCCGAGGAAACTGCGCAAATCTGTAGTCCGTTGCGGACGAGGAAAGTTCCAGACCGCGATCATTTTTTCAGGGTCTGGGCGAATGCCGTCATGGCTAACCAGATGTCCCAATATTTTAATTTCTTTCTATGCAAAGTGGCACTTCTTGGTGTTGAGCTGAAGCCCCCTGAAGCAATACACGTGGGGACTTCATTCAGGCGCATGAGATGGTCGGTGAAAGTTGACGAAAAGATAACAATGTCATTCAAGTAGCATAAGCAGGTTCTCCCTTTGAGGCCACGAAATACAGTATCAATCATTCTTTCAAATGTTGCGGGTGCGTTACAAAGGCCGAAGGGCATAACATTAAACTCGTAATGTCCGTCGGGAGTTGCGAAAGCGGTTTTTTCTTTGTCGTCCTCGTGCATAGGTATTTGCCAATAACCTGAGCGGAGGTCTAAGGTCGAGAAATATTCGGCACCAATTGGAGAGAGTCAAGAGCGTCATCAATACGCGGCATCGGGTAGACGTCTTTGCGTGTAATTTTGTTGAGTGCGCGATAATCAACACAAAATCGTAGCGATCCGTCCTTTTTTTAACTAATACTACTGGGGAGGACCATGGGCTTGTTGATGGATGAATAATATCACGACGGAGCATGTCATTGACATTTTCTTCGATTACTTTTCGTTTCGAGAGAGAAACCCGATAAGGTCGTCGGTGTACAATTTAGTTACCTTCGGTAAGGATGCGGTGATATGCAACACAATTCCGTCCCAGTGGTGGGGAAGTGGCATCAAAAATGGTTTGGTGGGCTTGAAGCAATTGCAGCAATTCTTGAGGTTGGTGCGGCATGAGGTTCGGATTGACTGTCTTCGACAGCATGGAAAGAGAGACTTGCGATGAATCACGTTGCGGAGGTAGCGAGGCAGTGAGCACCATCATGAATCTAGGGTGAACATCCGCTATGCATGGCAGGGAAGTTCCTTTAGTCAGCACGAGGGATTCACGGGAAGTGTTCGTGGCAGCTACTAACGCTGAGCTGCTGCGGAATCGTACAAGACTTGATGGGAGGGCGATTCCACGTGCAAGATGACGATGCGATGGTGCGATGAGTACATCCCCGTCACTGATGTGTTCAGAAAGAACGGTAATAAGTGTTTCGCACTGTGGAGGCAATGCAGTATCAGCTACGGCAATAAGGGAATGATGCTGTGCAGAAATGTCAGATGAAAGATCTCTGCCTCTCATATGGATGACACGGACGCCACAAGAAATTACCGCTGAAGTGGTTGACAAAAAATCCCATCAAAAATTATCAAATGCGCACACGGTGAAAGCACAGCAAACTGCACATGGTGGCGGACGCTATCTATTACAACTCGAAATGTACACTTTGCTGAAGGGTGCAGAGGGACGCCATTTGCTCCACGAAGTTCAGGTCCACAATATCGGGTCGTTACTTTCCGCAAACGGTGGCACAAATCAGCATGAATAACAGAAAGTGCAGCCCCTGTGTCAATCAAAGCTTCGATCGGTAATCCTTTAGCTAAAACGGGAATCATAAGGGCCATGAGGAGGACTTTTTGTAAGTTCGCAGAGTGTAGTTTTACCTCCGGAAACTGCATCGCTTAGTTTTCCGAATTACGGACAGGGAAAGTTCTTGCTGGTCGAAGTGGCGAAACAAAGCGGCGGTATGGTGAAGGGGACCGCCTTCGGGATACATGAGCCCCACTTGGTTCAAACAAGGATACTGGCGGAAGAGAGAATCGACGAGGTTGGCTGGGAATTGGTCGTTGCTGATAATATGCAGGTATGTCAGTTTCGAAGGCGTCATAACCACGTCGCTCGTTCTGAATGCATCGGCGACAAAAGCGAGATATATGTCCTCGAATTTCACAATAATAGCACAGTGGGCGAGGGGGCGCCAAGGTGTGTATAGGGTGGCGTTGGTTGAGCCGTCGTCATGGCGTTGCTGTGATTGTAGGGCGGTGCTTAGGGTGGGGGAACAAAAGGAGGAGGGGATGCAGCGACGTGAGCGTAAGTCAGTGCTGGGCGAGGTGCAGGAGGATCAGGTGAGACAGGGTTGTTGATAGTGGCCAATTCTTCTATAATGATGCGTCGGAGGCCGGCGTCGTTAGAAGGAGGATACGAATGAGGCACCCGTGCGGGCAGAAATGGCTGAGGGCTTGGAGCTCTTCGCGGATTATCGCTCAAATCGTGGCTCGTAGATCGAGGTCAGTAGAGGTCGGGGCAGTAGTGAAGCCGGGCTGCAATCGGGAGGACTGTAGCTGGTCGAGGCGTTGGCAGGTCGTAATAATGAAATCAACACTCGATGGATTATGGGCAAATAGGGTGTTATTGGTCATTGAATTGATTCCTTTCAAGACATGGTGTACACGTTCAGATTCCGGCATGGTGGGACTGATACGCTGACAGAGTGCAAGCACGGCCACTATGTATGACGCATAGGACTCATCGGATTCTTGACGGCGGGAAGCGAGCTTGTTCCTTGCGATCTCCGTCCGAACAGCCGGGTCGGCGAAGTACTGTCGGAACTGCTGCTTGAAGGTGGGCCAGTTTGTGGTGTGGGGCTCGCGGTTCATAAACCAATTTCTGGCGACCTCAATAAGGTAAAAAGATACGTTCAGGAATTTTAAAGCATCATCCCACCGGTTGTAGGCACTGGGGCGTTCATAAGTGTCTAGCCAGTCATCGACGTCTTCGTCGCGACGACCAGCGAACAGCGGCGGGTCGCGTTGTCGTGTGGGCACCATCGGAGGTGGCGGTGTAGCCGAGGTAGAGGGACTGGCCGGGTCGTGAATGCTGTCGGTTGATATAACGATGGGTGTTGTTAAACGGCGACCGGAACGTAGCTCCAGCGAGAGGCAGGGCACAAGGCAGCAAGAGGATCGAGTTTCACCTCCACCACTTGTGAAAGAAGGCCAGGTCCAGATGGCAAGGTCGTGAAGGCAAGGCAAGGTATGCCGTGTCAGTGTTTAATCTGATGGAGAAAACCCAAGCGCGTGCCGGAGCCGGCGCCGCGGGACGATGATGATGGTATGTACAAGAGGAAGAAGACGATCATGGTATGTACAAACGAGATAAGATCCGTGGAGGGCTCACAATATTTATAATGCTTTCAAATGATTGCATTAAAAACGTGTAATATTTAAAGAAAAGGACACAAATGAAAAAAAAAATGAAAATTATCCTGGTTGTGAAGAAAGTTGTAGTACCCCGTTTGCTAAGAAAAATGAACCCAGTATATAAGACAGAGACGATGACTCAAGTAATTCAAATATCGGTCGGCAAGTAGTTAAAGGGGCACTAAAGAGATAAATGAAGTAGGCTTGCATCGATAGAATGTCAGTTCATTCTTACAAAAAAGCCAATCTTACTTAAAACAGTGCTGTTATAAGATAGTAAAGAGGAAGAACATGAATAGAGGTGTTGCCGCCAGAGCCGTAACGGCCGAGACTCGCCACTACAAATCACGTGACGCGCAAAAACTCCCGGAGGCTTACAAATGTGAATTACGGTACCCGATTGAATGCAGTAGTAGGTTTTGTCTCGGATATGATAACAAGCTTTTGTCACACGTACACAATGGCGAGAAGACAACGAAGACAACGTAAATGTTGCAAAGCAAATGTAGAAATATACTTGGCGGCGCCACAGCGGTGTACTTCAGTTTCGGTTAAGTTCCGGTACTTCGTGCGCGCTCGGATAATTTCGTTCGGGACCGGCGGCGCCTGAAATACGAGGTCGGAGCAGCAGTTGCGCGTACTCTAAGTGCGTATCGAAAGAAGATCATGACTCGACACGCACCTTCGAAGTATTCTGCGCTCCCTGCGCGCGAGCAATCACGCAGCCTTCCTTTGCGTCATAGTGCGCCTCATTCCAGCCTACTACGTAGTAGGACAAAACAATTTGAATTCGACCGCTGGAAACAAAAAATAAAACCAACTTCATGTCGTAATACCTCAGCAATAATTCGATTTTTTGCTGCCGGAAATGCGGTGACAGTGTCACCTACTGCCGTTTATTAGATTTTGATTGTATAGTTGAGAGTCTTTAGGGTCCCTTCAAAAGGCCAACCTTACCAACATCAGACATGGTAGCTGCTTAGATAATTATTGAAAATATTGAATAAAACGTGTTGTTTGATAATAAAGGTATCTGAGCAATTGCGCATGTAAAATAGCAATTAAAATGAGCCCACTCACATTGTGTTTGTCATAATAGCAAACTAATACTGAGTGTCGCCGTCTTTACGTGCGAAGAAAAAGAACAGCAGCCGAATGCAGAAATGCTCACAGGGGTCGATTCACATCTCGCCCGAATGCTCACAGGGGTCGATTTACATCTCGCCTTTCAAACATTCAAGACGTATTCGAGCTGGTATTGCCAGAATAAAAAAAACGTTGCCGCAAGCTAACAGTAAACCATTGCAAGGGATCTCACGTAATCGCGACACCAGCTGACATATGAGCTCTTTTAAGGCCTCCTGCAAGCCATTACCTATCGGAGAGGGAGAGATGCTAGCTTGGATTGCTTCATTCGGTGCACCACTTCCGAATATTTCACTTATTGAGAGCCTTGATACTGTTACCCAATATGAATACTATTGTAACGAATGAAATAGTTTTATTACAGGTGAACGTCGAATGAAGGACGGACGCACGCAGCTCAGAAACCATGATCAGTCTACGCGCACCTCGCTTCCTCTGCTTCTTATGCTTCTCAATAAGCCGCTACGCGGCGTAACAATTCCCCTTGGGGAGACGATTCTCGTCCTCTAAACAACATAGGCAGATCGAAGATGGCAGCGCTTCAGGCGAGCCACGTGAACAACTAGAGTCTTGCGGGATCGGCGGTTGTCCGTAGTGAATTTGGCGATGACGTAATTCACGTCATTCAGTTGGTCCAACACGACGAGGGGGCCATCGTACTTGCAGAGAAACTTCCCATATAAACGCCGCTTGCGAATAGGCGTCCAAAGCAAGACGTAGTCTCCAGGGAAGTAAGCAACTGCACGATGATGCAGATTGTAGTGTTCTTTCGAGCGACTTTGCGAAGCCAGTGTGCGTAAGGGGACTATACGACGGGCTTTTTCGGCACGGCGTAGTATTTTGGAGACAGACTCAACATCGTTGGGGGAAAATGGGAAGATGGTGTCTAGGAAAACGCGGGGAGGTCTTCCATACAGTAATTAGAAAGCAGGATAGGCGGTAACTTCATAATTTGCAGTGTTATAAGCATACGTCACTTAAAGTAGCACTGCATCCCAGTTGCGATGGTCAGACGAGACGTACATGAACAGCGTGGTTGTCAAGGTGCGGTTGGTGCGCTGGGTGAGACCGTGCTTCTGCGGATGATACGGTAGTGTGAACCAAAAAATCGAAGCACTTCTTCCATGACATCACAGTGAATTGCCGAACACGATCACTTAAAATAACACGGGGTGCGCCATGGCGGAAAATAACGGACTGCAGAAGAAACGACGAAACGTCAACAGCCTTTGCGATAGCGAGAGCAGCGATCTCCGCGTATCTGGTAAGATAGTCAATAGAGACGATAACCCAGCGGCAGCCCTCTACAGTCTTTGGAAAAGGACCGAGAAGGTCAATGGCAATCTTTTCAAAAGGTGAGGTGGGTGGCTTGACGGGTTGTAAAGGTCCGGCCAGCGTGCTGCTGTGTGCCTTAAGTCGTTGGCAATGTTCACATGTCGCAACGTGTTGCTTGGTTGTCTTATAAATTTGTGGCCAATAAAAACGCTGGCAAATTCGGTGCAGGATACGACAGAAGCCTAGATGTCCCGAGGGAATGTCATCGTGCATGGCATGCAAAACTTGTGCACGGAGACTTTTTGGGACGACCAAAAGGGAAGGCAGCACCGTCAACTGAGTAGCTCTTCTTGAACAAAACACTGTCTTCGATAGTAAACTGCGTTGACGCTGCTCTTCCTTCTGCCTCTTGTATAAGAGGCTGTAGTGACCAGTCGCTGCGTTGTTATCGCCTAAAGGTCGCGATACTAAGAAACGTCGACTCGATTGAGGCTAAAAACCCGCCGAAACCGTCTTCATCGTTAACGGAATTCGGCATTGGGTGCCGTAACAAGCAGTCTGCCTCACTGTGATATCGTCCCCTCTTGTACGCGATACCAAAGTTGTATTCTTGTAGGAATACAACTTTGTAGGAATACAACGATCCGTCCAGCGCGCCAGACGACTGGATGGATCGCGAAGTCCGATGAGCCAGCATAAAGAATGGTGGTCAGTAACTATGGTGAAGTCACTTACTGCAGCAATCTTCTGCGGATCCAGCCTGATACTATCTTCGTTGACGAAGAACCCAAGAACTAAACTTTGTTGCTGTCCAAAATGGCACTTTTTCAAATTCAAAATTAGGCCCGCTTTGCCAATGCATTCAAGAACGTTATGGAGCCTCTCAGAGTGCTCTTGGAAGTTCTTTACAAAAATGATAACATTACCACGGTAACACATGCATATTTCCCATTTGAGGACACGAAGGATTGTGTCCATAAATCGCTCGAACGTCGCGGGAGCGTTGCTATTCCAAAGGGTGTTACATTTAATTCGTATAAACCATCTGGTGTTAAAAAGCAGTCTTTTCAAGGTCGGATGGATGTAAAGGAATTTGTCAATAGCCAGTTCGCAAATCAGCAGAGGAGAAATATGACGCCGAATGCAGACAATCGACAGCGTCATCATTGCGAGGCAACGGGCATACGTCTTTCTTTGTTACCGCATTCAAACGGCGGTAGTCTACACAAAATCGCCAAGAATTGTCTTTTTATAGCACTAGGATCACGGGTGCGGCCCACGGACTGGAAGATTCTGGGATTATTTCTTTCTGCAGCATTTCGTCCACCTGTTCTTGAATTATCTTGTGCTGTACCGGGAAGACTCTGTAAGGTTTTTGGCGAATAGGGGGTGCAATTCCTGCGTTAATTTTCTGCTCTAGCCGAGAAGCTGGGAAATGACTACTGGATCCGTTTGAGGCAAAGGCAAACACTTGATCATGAGTTGTCAAAATGTCTTGCAGAATACGACGTTCACTAGATGGGAGCTATTTGTTGATCATGCCCTCAAATTCACCAAAATATTCAGATTTGTCTTTCGCGACTCCTCTGCAATGGGAAATAATTCCAACGGTATGAGTCACATAATCCTCAAATCTCGCGAGTGTCAAAACAGAAGGAAGACGAACTGGCTGTTCTGACACGTTCACAACCCAGAGGTATGCACCACCATGCTCCGGTTCACGACGGAGCATGGCAGCAAACTATTTTTACGCGAAGCATATTAACGTAGGCTTCGGGCCTTCGCGCGACGCCCGGCGGTGCCACCATTGACCCTGAAGTGACGTCACGTGATGACGTCACACCGGCTGCAGATGGGGCCTCATATCGCGCCGTCGGTCGCCTCCCGACGGTGGCCACCATTGACCTTGAAGTGAGATCACATGATGTGACGTCACGTGATGACGTCACACTGGCTGCAGATGGGACCTCATATCGCGCCGTCGGACGTCGGCCTGCGGAGGCCTCCACGCTTCGGTTCGCGCCGTCGCGCGCGACGCGGCGGCAGCACCACCATCGCTGCAGCAGTTGATATTTGACGTCACGCCAGGGATGAAGCGGCGCGCACCCGCCGTCGCGTCAGTCTCTGTGCGCGCAACCGCGCCAGCGTCTTTGCGCCGGGCGTGTATGCGGTCAAGATGCCTCCAAACGCTAAGGACGTTAATAATAGGAGTGCAAAACGAATGCTGCAGCGTGCTACGGAAACCGATGAAGAACGCGAAGAACGCCTAGCCAAGCGGCGCGCTCAATATGCTGCTCGACGACAATGCTCCGAGGGTGTAAGTGAAGCCTCAACCAGTGATTCAACTAGCGGAATCGGCGACTCCGTCAGCATTTCTACCTGTTCGGAGCGCTGGAATGCCACTAAATGACAGAGACGTGCCACGGAAACCATCGAAGAGCGACAACAGCGACTCGAAAAGGAACGACAGAGACAGGAAGGGAGAAATGTTGCCAAGAGTCATGTATTTACGGACCATAAGAGTGTGTTTGTCGGGCTGCAAAGAATAAAGTACGACGATTAACCTAAAACCACATTCTCCGTTACTTAGCCCCATAAACACTGAGGCAGCTGCTTAACATATATGCTTCGCATCCACTGGGCTTAACCTTGATAAGCCTCCAATTTTTTTTTGCCCTATTCGAGACATCTGGCTCGACGACTATTGAATGTTTACCCATGAAGGATTCAGATGACTTCACAGAGAGAAACGTCGCCGCCATCGCAGGCAGCAGCACATCTTCCTTCAGGGCGAAAACTCCTTGATGACTCTGAGACATGTTGTCTACTAATACGGGGATAATGTTCGGCTGCAAATTTCACCGGCACTAAAGTCTAAAGTCGCACCACACTCGCGCAAAAAGTCAACACCCAAGATCACGTCATGCGTGGCACGTCTCAATACAATGAATTCTGTCCCAAAGCACTCGTCCCCGATTACAACTGAAACTGAGCACAGGCCAACCGGAACTAAACTTCACCCCCAACTCCACAAAACGTAGTGTTTTTGTCCCACACAAACATAACTTTCTGTCGAAGGCGGTTCTTAAATGAAAGACTCATAACTGACACAGCGGCACCAGTTTCAACCAAAGCATCCGTTTTAACATCTACACACACTGACGCTTTATTCCTTAGCATGACGATAGGTAGAGGTATGCGTGAAATTGACAGTCCGACGGCATTACCTCCATCGGTCGCACCACATAGCTTCCCAGCGTGTGGATGGCGAACGGGGTTGCCGCTGCTGCGGGGGAGTCATGCTGCGACCGGACCCAGGGGAGTCATTCCATGCGTGGCATTCAGGGGAAGGGGGCCGCTAGTAAGTAGCGGGTGGCTGCTGCTCCCACTGGGCACCATTCGTGAAGCGCGGTGCTCGTTGGACAGCGGGTCGAGTAATTTGACGATGAGGGCAAAAGAGGAAGATATATCCGCTGCCCCCCCCCCCCCTAGCAGTGACATACGGGTGGCTGGCGGCTCTGATATTGCACTTCAGGATCTCTTAGAGGCCGAGATGAGATGACAGAAGCGCGACGAGGAGTAACACGAGGCACTTCATCCCAACGGACTGGATGCTGCTCGAAATAAGGGTGCGTTGTTGGTTGCAGGGTCCTGTTACGACCAAGCATCCGCATTTGCGCGCTCTATTGTTCGCCTGTGGGCATGGAAAAGTGCTGTGAATATGTGGTGATGGTCCAATGGCTCTAAGTGAGCCTGTTTCCAGGAATCCTGTTTTGTAAGCCTGTTTTGCTTTGTGGACACTCTGCAAATGCCAAATTGACCCTGCCAAGAGAACGTCTGGAAAAACACCAAGAAACGTCCCCCTGCGGGAAATGCAGGAAGTGCTTTCTTTCTTTTGTTCACCCTTCCAGTCGATAAGCCCTATCGTCCAGTGAGGAATGCCTACTTTCCAAAGGAGACGACAGAGTGACATGTCCGCTGACGTGCAGGACAAGAAAGGAGCATGACGCATACAGCCATTAAGTGATTTCCCAGGAATGCAGGAAAGATTTGCAATTGTCGAAAACGGACAATGCTGGGAGCGGATGCGGCGCCACGTGCACTCGGGTTTCTGAGAAGTAAAACCACTTGTCAGAACCAGCCTGTGGTTTCTTTGCTGAAGAATAGAAATGTACCTCCTCTCCTCGCCGTTCCCAAGCTTTTCCCGCCAACAAGTGATCACGCCCAACGAATGAATGCCGGACCAGTCAGTGCTTCAGACCATCAGTGCAGTGATGTGTTCGATTGGATGCCGATACCTGAGGGGCGTGCCCTGGATTTGGTTGGTCAGCATCTTCAGAGAGGGGCTGGACATAGGGGGTTTTAAGGACGCTGCAGAGCACGAAATGTCGCTCTGAGCCCTGGGTAAACGGCTCATCCAGTCGCTTCTCGCTATGAACTCTTAACGCTTGCCATTTTGCTGATGTACCCTTCTTTTTCGTGTAAATAATCTTGTAAATAAGTTTCTCAAAGTGCCATTAAACCTGCTTGTACATATTTTACCAACTTCGAAGATTCAATCCTTCATCAACCCCGAGTCTCTGCACGCTACCAAGTGAAGGCCGGGTCGACGTAGCCCCAGCGTCACGACAACTGGTGGCAGCAGTGGGATCTGAATCTACAAGCACAACGACTGGTGTCCAGCGTTGGGATCTGAATCTACAAGCCACAACATCTGATGACTGGAGGTGGGATCTGGATCTACAAGCTACAACATCTGGTGATTCGAGGTGGATCAGAATCTACAAGCCACAACATCTGGTGATCGGAGGTGGCATCTCAAGCAACAAGCAGGAGCAACAATCGGCCAACAAGAGAGCAGCTCGGAACATCGATCGCATGTGTGGGTGAGTGCTTGGCTTTTCTTCTGATGTGGACCAGGTTCTAGAACAGGGTTAGATTTTAGAACTGGTAAAAAGTGTTGAAACGCCTTTTGGTTTGGTAGTTTGCACTGTTGTTTTGGAGGTAGCCGACACTCGGAGCGATCATGGACCTACAAAAGCTGCAGAAACCGGACCTGTTGCTATTGTGTGAGGAATTGGGAATTGATACAAGTGGTTTGGCACGAAAAACCTTGATTTTAAAGGCAATCACTGATTTGGGAGCCGATGATGAGGAGCTCAGTGAAGCATGGAACCTCATCGAACAAAAAAAGGAGGAGCAGCTCATACAGCAGAAAGAGCGAGAAAAAGAGGAAAAGAGGCGGGAGCGTGAAATTGAGAGAGAAGCAAAAAAAGCGGGAGCTAGAAATTGAGCTCCGGAAATTAGAAGTAGAGTTGAGCAAGAGGTCGGGCAATTGTCCCCAGCTAGCGGTACCTCTTCTCAACAAGGAGGCAGATTTCAAGATGTCAAAGTACATGCAGCCATATGTGATATCAGGGGATATCGGTCTGTATCTGGGTAACTTTGAGCGAACTTGCGAAGAACTGTCCTTCCAGCGAGACACGTGGTCTCAGAGATTATTGACGGTTCTGCCCTGCGAGGCAGCGGAGGTTGTCGCGCGGCTAAACAAGGAGGACGCGGACAACTACGAGAAGGTCAAAGCTTGCCTTCTGATTTTCGGAGACAGAGATGTGCAGGCCTTAACACGTTCAAAGGCGCGAGAACTAGCTACACTGCTCATTTCAGAAAAATCAACAGCGGAGGAAACGGCAGTTAAAACAGTGGTAAATGCGGAAAATAGCGGGTCAGAAAAGTTTGAGAGCGAGGCATCTCAGATAAGTCAACTTGAAAGTGAGCTTGATGAGACGCGGAATGAGGTCGTTCTTGAGAGTAACATCTTGCCGCCAGTGTCTAGTAATCTCACAAGACTTTTAAGTGGAACCCGAGAGGACTTAGCTATGGAGCAAGCCGTGGTAAATCTAACTTTAAACCTTCCCGAGGAGATGGGGGACAACTTGATTTGCCTCAGCGGAAAATGAAGCAACGCTCAGGAGCTTCTCAAAAAGACGGAGCAGAGAGGAGAACTAAAGAAATCCCAGCTGTCCGATCTGGGCGAGATAATAACAGAGTTTGAGGCCTGCTTCGTGGACAGGCCAGGCAGAACTGATTTGACTGAGCACGATATTGAGCTGACTTCAGACGTGTCAGTGCGATCAAGGTGCTACCGATTTTCTCCAAGGCAAAGAGAAATTCTGGATAGGGAAGTAACTCGCATGCTGGAATTAGGAGTAATAAAACCCTCGGAAAGCGATTATGCTTCGCCTATGATCTTAGTAGAAGCTCCAGGTAAAGACCCTAGGCCTGTGGTAGACTACCGAAAGCTAAATTCTCTCACCAGGGATCAAGTGTATCCTATTCCGAATATTGAGGAGAGAGTAGAACAGGTCAGTAGAGCGGCATATGTGACTACGCTGGACCTTACTCGAGGATACTGGCAAGTACCGCTCACTGAACGCGCCAGCAGATACGCGGCTTTCGTCACTCCGACGGGCAGCTACCAGCCAACAATGATGAGTTTCGGGCTCAAAAATGCTCCATTTTGTTTTTCCCGACTCATGGATAGGGTTTTAAAGGGGTGTGAAACATTCGCGGTGCCTTATTTAGACGACATTGCGGTTTTTTCCGACTCATGGGCGGACCATATGGTACATCTAAGAGCTGTACTGAGCCCTTTGCGTCAAGCTGGACTAACCGTAAAGGCCGAGAAATGTTGCCTGGCAAGGGCGACCGTGGACTACTTGGGTCACAATGTAGGTCAAGGTTTCAGGAAACCCAGCGAGATTAAGATTTCTGCGGTAGCAGACTACCCGCGGCCGAGCACGAAGACGGAAATTCGGGCATTCTTAGGGCTGACGGGATACTACAACCACTACATCCCTCACTATTCATCTTTGGCTAGCCCTCTGACCGACGCTCTCCGCAAGACAGAACCGACAAATGTAGTCTGGGACGAACAAAAGGAAGCCTCCTTCGTAAACCTGAAGGCTGTGCTGATTAGCCGTCCGGTATTGCGAGCTCCAGACTATGACCGAGAATTCACGGTCCAGTGTGATGCCAGTGATCGAGGGCTAGGTGCTGTTCTCTCCCAGAGAGATGACGACGGTAATGAGCACCCCGTGCTCTACCTGAGCAGAAAACTGAGTTCTAGAGAGAGGGCTTATTGCGCGTCAGAGAAAGAGTGCGCTTGCATTGTATGGGCCATTCAAAAATTGCAGTGCTATCTTGGAGGGGCCAAATTCACCGTAGAGACGGACCATTGTCCCCTGGCTTGGCTGCAAACTGCGACATCGAAGAACAGTCGCCTTCTTAGGTGGAGCTTGATTTTACAGCAGTACAATTTTGAAATAAGATACAAAAAGGGGAAGTTAAATGGGAATGCGGACGCGCTTAGCCGCTCTTTCTAAGCGGTCCGAGATGTTCCTCACCATGTATCCAAATTGATAATCAGGTTTTTTTTTTTTCGTGCGCTTGTATATGTGTGGCTATGTAAAGCAGCACGTTTGGTTTTCTAGGAATACGTGGGTCCTGAACGTCTTGAGAGTGGGCTTTTCTCGAACAACAATGGCAGTTTTCTTTTAACCTGGTCTCTTCAGACGGGAGCCGAGTGCTTGCTTCGACATGTGGTTGAGTTTCAGACAGCTCGAGCAATTTGGCCTACAACAATCAAGACAACGCGACAAGCAACAGCGAGCTTCAAGCGTTCACGTGCAGGCCATTAAGTCGTCTCTTCATGCAGCAGCTGGGACTGCTGCCCTCCGAGACTCTTCTGGCGGGGGAGGAGGCTGTTACGACCAAGCATCCGCATTTGCGCGCTCTATTGTTGGCCTGTGGGCATGGAAAAGTGCTGTGAATATGTGGTGATGGTCCAATGGCTCTAAGTGAGCCTGTTTCCAGGAATCCTGTTTTGTAAGCCTGTTTTGCTTTGTGGACACTCTGCAAATGCCAAATTGACCCTGCCAAGAGAACGTCTGGAAAAACACCAAGAAACGTCCCCCTGCGGGAAATGCAGGAAGTGCTTTCTTTCTTTTGTTCACCCTTCCAGTCGATAAGCCCTATCGTCCAGTGAGGAATGCCTACTTTCCAAAGGAGACGACAGAGTGACATGTCCGCTGACGTGCAGGACAAGAAAGGAGCATGACGCATACAGCCATTAAGTGATTTCCCAGGAATGCAGGAAAGATTTGCAATTGTCGAAAACGGACAATGCTGGGAGCGGATGCGGCGCCACGTGCACTCGGGTTTCTGAGAAGTAAAACCACTTGTCAGAACCAGCCTGTGGTTTCTTTGCTGAAGAATAGAAATGTACCTCCTCTCCTCGCCGTTCCCAAGCTTTTCCCGCCAACAAGTGATCACGCCCAACGAATGAATGCCGGACCAGTCAGTGCTTCAGACCATCAGTGCAGTGATGTGTTCGATTGGATGCCGATACCTGAGGGGCGTGCCCTGGATTTGGTTGGTCAGCATCTTCAGAGAGGGGCTGGACATAGGGGGTTTTAAGGACGCTGCAGAGCACGAAATGTCGCTCTGAGCCCTGGGTAAACGGCTCATCCAGTCGCTTCTCGCTATGAACTCTTAACGCTTGCCATTTTGCTGATGTACCCTTCTTTTTCGTGTAAATAATCTTGTAAATAAGTTTCTCAAAGTGCCATTAAACCTGCTTGTACATATTTTACCAACTTCGAAGATTCAATCCTTCATCAACCCCGAGTCTCTGCACGCTACCAAGTGAAGGCCGGGTCGACGTAGCCCCAGCGTCACGACAGTCCGCTCCACGCCGGTGTTGTAAGATGGTTTGCTGTTATTTTGTGCATTCCACGGCGTTCGCTGTTCCCATGATGATACGGACCTCGATGTCTGGTGGTATGGTGCATAGAAATTTATACGTTGCCGCTGAATATCCAGTACCTCTTGTATAGTACTCCTGACAATAGAAGCGATGTCTTCAGCCTCCAGAATGTCGATACCGGCAAGAGTTGTCACATTAGAAAGATGTCAAAATTTGGACGCTATCCGACGTGCCTCTAACGCCTCAAATGCCCAGCACTGCTTGCTGACATCTGCTACTGTGGCAAAAGTGTCCCACGAAATAAGGAAGTTGTATACATCCTCAGTAATCCCCTTGAGAAGAGGCCCTACCTTGTCGTATTTTGATATCTGCCGGTTTACAATGCGACAAAGTTTCAATATTTCCGCGATGTAACGTGTGCATGTCTCACCGGGAAGCTGGGCTCTCTGGGAAAGCTGATGCTCAGCGCGTTCCCTCTTCGGAAGAGTATCCCCAAAGGACTTCGTAATTTCTTCAACGAATCGATCCCAGATCGTCACGTTTTCTTCGTGGTTATCAAACCACGTAAGAGCCGTGCCAGCGAGGAAGAAAACAACATTGTACAGACGCGCGATCGAGTTCCAGCGGTTGTACTTGCTGCATCTTTCGTAATGTGGGAGCCATTCCTCAACGTCATCTTCAGGCTTACCGTGGAACGTACGCGGCTCTCGCTGGTGGGGAAAGGTCGTCGTCTCTTCAGGTGGCCTCTTCATGAGTCTGCGTGGTGTGGGTGGTAGCCATTGAAAGGTACTGTTGAGGAGATAAAGGTGGCAAACCTGATACACGACGGCTGCGACGATCTACTGCCGGATCCAGAACGGTTTTACACAGCGCCTAGCACAAAATGTAACGGATGAAGTGCTTTTAATACAGATGAACGTCGAAGAAAGGATGGACGCACACGACTCAGAAACACGCTTCTGTCTGCGCTCACCTCGCTTCTTCTTCTTCTGCTGCTTCTCAGTAAGCCGCTACGCGGCGTGACACTATGATATGACTGATTTATAAGCGCTGCTTTCATGGATCAGGAAACGCTAGCCTGAAACGTATGTCCTACGTTTGCTCCTGGTACATTGGGGACGAGGATATCAAGGTAAGCTTCAAATCAAACCAAAAATGCGCTCAGCGCAAGCTGCCCCGGCAAATTTTAGGAAGGGCATATTTCATTTATTGAATGCTTCAAGATTTTAGCATTCGCTGAGCTTGTGCAAAAAATAAAATATCGATATTTTAAGCAGTGACAAGTTCTTGAGTTCTGGCCACGCATTGAACTCGCATTAGAAGTGAAAAGCTATTTCTAGAGAATTGAGAACTATCCAAAATGTTCATGCTTTCCAGGGACTGATACTTTCGGTGTGAAGGCACTAATTAATAAAAAGTCTGAAAAACCTGATCTCTTGTCTAGCCTCTACGAGCCTTGCAAAGGCGACTAAGTCCAGTTAGGGTAAACAGAGTGCATAGAGAGTAAGAGAAGGGTGAGCTTCAAGTCCACTTCACACATAACTGAACACGTGATATTGAGCATAAGCCCTCGGCCTTGGACAACAATATTTACCTGTGTATGTCCGACAGGTAATCACGTGATATGATCCTTTGGACATGTGATATTTTATATAAAATTTCATCTCCTGCGTGGTTAAGTAAGGAGCGCAAAGGAGAACCTGCTGAGTCCGTCGTTCCAGTAGACCTCTCCCTGTTTGCAAACAATGTGACTTCAGGGAGGCAAGTGACGCCCTGGCGTGGTGAGCAAAAGCGCTCCTTTCAGCAGGTTCTCCCTGTTTCAAGGAGCGGCAGGAAGCTGCGCGCTTCTGTGCAAGTTTTGCTTCAAATCTTGCGATAGCCATATTCGTATCCGGCGCAGTATGCGGCACTCCTTAGTACACGCACCTATTAGCAATTTTCGCCTTGAAAGAGATGACAGTCTCGGCAAGCCTGCATGAAATTTTTTTGTTCAATGAACTGACACGGCCGCTTGCGGACGACCTGAAGCCCTACTAAACGCTTGAAAGTTTTAGGACGTAAGCATCCTGGAAAACGATCAATGCAGGCACATTACAAGCATCATTTTCTATTCTTTTTTTCTAATCTTCATAAAATCGACTGTGAGCCCCACGAAAAAAAGGCAGTTATAAGCGAAAACAGCAGCGCACGCGTGAGCTTCGTGCTTGTATGGATGATTTCCATCCCAAATAAAGACATTTTTAGTTCTTGTTATGTTCGGGGAGACAAAAAAATATTTCCGCCTAGTCTCGTCTAGTACTCCAACCAAAACTTTGTTACAAGGAAGCTAGCAATAACACGCGAATGAGTGCCGTGGTATGGAAAGCAACAAAACGCGATTTTACCACAAAGTACTATTCATGCAAGGCGCACAAATATGCATAAGGGCGCTAAAATGATTTCAGTAAAAGCTCTTTTCGCTTGGGACACGATAGCTTTTGAACGAGCTATATAACAATTCCGTTAAGGTATGCTGTTGTACTTCTGCGATCATGCCGGTGGCACGACCTTGGGAGCCGTTTGGTGACAAAGCTAGCTGCTTCAACATGGTCTACTGAACTGAAATAAATTATATGCTGCGCAAGAATCTCTAAAAGCGCTGAAATTGATCGCATGCTGCCCGGGTATTTTAAAGTGCGATTGTCCAGCATTCAGCAGGATTCGTTCGGAAGGAGAGTAAAGCAAACTAATGAATGCTTGTTCTTTTTCCCAGAATTAGGCAAACGCACTTGTATACCAGAAACAAATGTGCTTACGGGCGATAACAATACCGAGGCCTGCCGGTGCACGCTGAAAAACACATTTGGACCGCGTATAGAACGGAAGAAACATGTACTTGGTCATCTTTGAGATATTGACACCACGCGGGATCTTGACGGCGTTGCAAAAAACACAGCAAGTTTTCAGCACACGAGACCAAATCCTCCGCAGCATGCCACCAGCAGCGGAATGTTTTTCCCACCAAGGAGCCGTCACCCCTTTCGCCCCTCCTCCGAAACGTTATTCATGACGTAGGCCGGGAGAAGTGTATTGTCTATAGAAGAGATACCTCGAGCGAAGCAGGGGGGGGGGGGGCAGCAACGAGCTAGACATCCTCGACAGCGTACCTTGTGTTGGAGCCTACATCTCCAGCCTATGCTAAGTTCCATATTACTCTTCCTGTCTGCCTTCACCATCAGTTGTGGCCTTTCTGTGGAACGAGCTATATACGATATCGCGTGATATCCGTCCTGCGCTCGCAGCCTTTAAAATGTGGCACTGAAAACAGGACTGTGTTAACGAGAGAAACTTGAGGCAACTGCCCAACATTCTAAGATATACTTCTCTACATACTGATAGAAATGATATAGGTTCAAGCTGATTACCAAATTCTTGCTTTTGAACTCTTTATTATTTAGAAATACCAGCTGTCTCTTTTATAAGAAAAAAAAACGGGAGTGGGCTATGCAGCTTTTCAGTACAGCATCAGGTGATATATTTAAGCAGTTCTTTCTGATGTTGGTTAGTTGCAGAAAATGCAGAGAACTATATAAACTATTCCATAACTCAATCGTCCGTGAAAAAAAAAGAAACCTTAAAGCAATCTAAAAATCGGCTGGAATGACTTTGTGAGTGGCTCGGGCTGTGGATGCGATCAGTGTGATAGGCAGTAGCCGATGAAGATGGCATAAAGGTGACAGTGGTTGTTTAGGGTTGAGGCTATACATCGCGGATATTGCATTAATCGCGTTATTATGGAAACTTCCTCTCAAAACCCATGCTGTGGCGGTGATAGAAAGATGTTGACCGATAAATACTGAATGACGTGCTCATAAAGGACATGCTCGAGAAGCTTGCAAAGTGGACAACAGTGATCTGTAGTTATTGGTTAGACGGTTATGACCAGATTTGAAAATAGGAATAAAGTTAGCATGTTTACAAACTTGTGGAATGGTCCTCGTGTCGATGAATTTATTGTATATTATTTTCAAGTAACGGCCAATTCATTGAGGTCCAGAGTACAGCTTTAAAATTATGCTTTGCAAACCGTCTGCTCGCGAATGCTCAGTCGCGTTATAGATGGTAAAAAGACTGTAAACTCCAGCGCAATTTATAACAGATGTAGGAAGTTCTGGCAAGTGTTATCGACACAAAAAAGTGGTTAATACCTTCACACAGACAAAATACACTGTAAATGCCTATTGAAGACGTCGCAAATATTATAAGAATAAAATGAGAGACGGTCGCTAATAGTGAATGAATAAAAGCCATGAGCAAGAGGAAGCACCGTTTTCCAAACCATTCTTGGCTTTTCTGTTATAAAATTTGATAATGTTCTATTGAAATGAGGGTTTCTGGATGCATGCATTTTAGTATTTAGTTCACGTGGAAACATGAGCAGTAAAGAACAGCTGCTGCTCTGACTTATGTTTCTGCCTTTCCGGAGATTTTGGTGTGCCTCATGAGATGTGTAATGTTCCTATTGCACCACGGGTGCTTCGGGTTGAGCTTTAAAAACTTTGGAGAACGAATTGCGAGATGCATTCTTCAATAATGTGTTGCAAAATTTCTGAAACTACTCATCAACACCGGAAATGCTACTACAGTGTAGAAACCCATCAAAAGAAGAAGCTAATATTTTAAGGAAAGCACTGTCATCAGCACGAGCAAAAGCTTTAGCAATCTCGAAACCACGCCTTTTAGGCCAAAATGACACCAAAATTTAACAGAAAAGTCTTGTGATCAAACAGTCGCTGTATGATTTGACAGCTGTAAGCATTTTGTAATGACTTTGTCAGTAACAAAAATGTAGTAAAGCATTGAGACCTGACGCGTAGAGCTGCCAACAACCTGTGTTAAATCTAGACACAAAGCCATGTCAATAAGGCCCTCAAAAATAGATTTGTTATGACCATTTGGACATGTGTTCTAGTCAATACAAGGTGTATTAAAAAATCACCAACAAGGAATATTTGCAGTAATGAAGCCTGTGCTTTATTTTTTTTATCACAATAATAGGGAAAAAGATTTTCAGAATTAGAAGACCTGTATAAAGCACCTGCATCAACCACAAAACCGTCCACCACCCATTTGTACCAAACTGCCTCGGTGTCAAGAAGGTCTAGTAGAAGAACGGAATTGATGCCTTTCGTAATAAATAGGGTCACACTCCCCCTCCTAACAGGTTTCCTGTCGCATCGTAAGACAGAGTAATTAGGGGGCACAAAATCATTTGTGACCGAGTAGTTTATCCAGGTCTCTGAGACACAGATTATTGATGGTTAATAGCATTCAATCAGCCAATTAAAATCCGCACACTTTTTCATTATAGTGCAGACAATAAAATTCAGAAGCAATTGTTGGACGAAGTCGCTCTGGGCTGCTGGTAGGCTCCTCAGTGAAAAATTTAATGATAAAAATGATGTTGTCATGGCAGAAGTACCGGACGTTATCCACTATCAGGGTGTCTACGCTGAGTCAAACATTGCTCTTATCCTTTCTAAGCACGATTCAATGATGCCAGAATGCTTTACGTATATGTCGCACACAAAGCGCAAAATCTTCACTGATGTGAGTATCTGACCCTTCGATTTTAAAAGCATTCTTAGAATCGCTGCCTTCGCTCTAAAATCTAGAAATTTCGGTCTAATTGATCTCCCTTTGCATTTTCTAGTGCATCGAGCGTCTGACAGTTCTCAGCACTGTCATATTCAATTTTCACTTTGGAGGACAACCGCTATAATACAGAGGCAGGTAGCTTTTAAGGGGTTTCAGCCGATGGTTTAGCTTTGCGACATGATTGGAGTTCAAAATCGCCATTTTTTTGTCAAGTTGCTCGATGGCTTTAATAACATTGAAAACTGTTTCTTCTAAACTAAGCGTGCGCTGTTCTACTTAAGCAAAGGTCGATGTCCATGCTTCTATTTTCGAGATCCTATCTGGAAATGCTTCAATTTTAGCGGACACATTAGCCAATTCTTGGTTCACTCGCGTTTTCCCTGCTAGAAGTTCAGTTTTTACAGAACAAGAAAGTAACGCTCATAATTATATAAAAGCAAATCTGATGTGGCGCTGGCATGACAACGAATCATCATATATATATATATATATATATATATATATATATATATATATATATATATATATATATATATATATATATATATATATATATATATATGAAGGAAAGAAGCCAACAGTCGGCGAGGCCAAGGACAGCATTGGGGATTGTAGTTTGTCTTTTTTAATTATTTTTTAGTTCATCATCATCATCATCAGCCTGATTATACCCACTGCAGGGCGAAGGCCTCTCCCATATTTCTCCACTTAACCCGGTTCTGTGCTAGCTGCATCCACTTGACCCCTGCGAACTTCTTAATCTCATCCGCCCACCTAACTTTCTGCCGCCCCCTGCTACGCTTTCCTTCCCTTGGAATCCAGTTTGTTACCCTCAGCGACCATCGGTTATCCTCTCTTCGCACTACATGTCCTGCCCATGTCCATTTCTTCTTCTTAATTTCCACTAGAATGTCGGTAACTTGAGTTATTTCTCTGACCCACTCTGCGCGCTTTCTATCTCTTAATGTTACCCCTACCATTTTTCGTTCCATAGCCCTCTGGGTTAACCTCAACTTAAATAGAACTCTCTTGGTTAGACTCCACGTTTCAGCCCCATAGGTGAGTACAGGCAAGATGCAACTGTTGTATACTTTCCTCTTGAGCGATACCGGTAAGCTGCTAGTCATAATCAGCGAGTGCTTGCCAAATGCGCTCCATCCCAATCTTATTCTTCTTATTATTTCCTTTTCATGGTCCGGATCTGCGGTTACTACCTGTTCTAAGTAGACATATTCGCCTACTACTTCCAGTATTTCTCTACCTAATGTAAACTGCTGTTCCTACCGAGGCTGTTGAACATTACCTTAGTCTTCTGCATATTGATTTTCAAGCCTACCTTTCTACTTTTTCTGTCTAGGTCATCAATCATTATTTGCATTTCATCCCCCGAGTTGCTTAGCAAGGCAATGTCATCAGCAAATCGCAGATTACTGAGGTATTCTCCATCTACCCTTATCCCTAACTGCTCCCATTCCAAGTCTCTGAATACTTCCTCTAAACAAGCTGTGAATAGTACTGGGGAGATTGTGTCTCCTTGCCTAACACCTTTCTTTATGGGAATTTTGTTACTTTCTTTATGCAGAACTATGGTTGCTGTGCAGCCACTATATATATCTTCCAGCACTTTCACGTACGGCTCGTCTACCCCCTGATTTCGCAATGCCTGCATCACCGCCGAGGTTTGAACTGAGTCAAATGCTTTTTCGTAATCAATGAATGCTATGTATAAGGGCTGGTTATATTCCGAGCATTTTTCTATCACCTGATTGATGGTATGGATATGATCGATAGTAGAGTACCGTTTCCGAAACCCTGCTTGATCCTTTGCTTGATTGCAGTCTAAGGTTGTACTGATTCTATTAGTAATTACCTTAGTAAATACCTTATACGTAACAGACAGTAAGCTGATTGGTCTGTAATTTTTAAGGTCTTTAGTGTCCCCTTTCTTGTGAATCAGGATAATGTTTGCGTTCTTCCATGGTTCCGGTACCGTCGATGACACCAGGCACTGCGTATACAGGGTGGCCAGTTTTTCTAGCACGATATCCCCCCCGTCCTTCAGCAAATCTGTAGTCATCTGATCCTCTCCAGCTGATTTCCCCCTTTTCATAGTTTCTAGTGCTTTCTTAACCTCGTCCTTCGTCACTGGTGGAACGTCTGACTGTTTTTTCCTACCGCCAATCTCATTACGGTCCTGACTACTTTGGCTACTGTAGAGATTTGTATAGAACTCCTCGGCTACTTTGACTATCTTGTCCATATTAGTGATGACATTGCCTGCCTTCTCCCTTATCGCATGCATCTGGTTTTTGCCTATGCCCAATTTCTTTTTTACCGTTTTAAGGCTTTCCCCGTTTTTTACAGCATGCTCAATTTTGTCCATGTTAGACTTCCTTATATCGGCCACCTTGCGCTTATTGATTAGCTTTGGTATCTCGGCCAATTCGATCTGGTCTGTTGGATTGGAAGCTTTCATACATCGGCGTTTCTTAATCAAATCTTTCGTCTCCTTAGACAGCTTTCCGCTATCCTCTCTAACTATCCTACCGCCTACCTCTACCGCGCACTCAGTAATGATATTTCTGAAATTATTGTTCCTTGCCTCTAGGGTAATGTCGCCATCCTCAGTTAGAGCTGAATACCTATTCTGTAGCGAGATCCTGAACTCTTCTGCCCTCCGCCTGACCGCTAATTCGTTGATGGGTTTCTTTCTTACTAAGCTTTTGCGTTCCTTCTTCAGATTTAGGTTAATTCGGGACCTCACCATCCTGTGGTCACTGCATCGCACTTTCCCGATTACCTCTACATCCTGCACAATGGCGGGGGTTGAACACATTATGAAGTCGATTTCATTTTTAGTCTCTCCGTTAGGACTTTTCCATGTCCATTTCCGGTTGTTCCGTTTGCTGAAGAAGGTATTCATGATTCATAAGTTATTGCGCTCTGCAAACTATTTTTTAGTTATTAATTGATAATCACATAAATTAGTTATGTAATGTGTATAGGGGAATGATAAACACAAAGTAGAAGGAAAAACAACGTGCCGATGGTGGAAACCAAACCCACGACCTCCGAATATCGCGTCCGGTGCTCTTCCAACTGAGCTACATCGGCCGCTGTCCCCCCTGCTACTTTCTTGGGTATTAATGTTTTCTGTATACGAGCCTTGAGAGTGTTCAATTGCGTCGCCCTCAACTACAGCGGTGGACGTGGAACGTCCTGTGTTACCGCCAGCGTCACGGAGAACGTGATCAAGAGCGAGGGCGAAAGCTGTGCTAGAACCCTCTTACGCTACCTATGGCTTCAAGACTGCCTGAACCGAGACCCCCCCCCCCCCCCCCCCCTAAGCTACAGCAGAGAAATGAAAGGGAAATGAGGGTGCTCGTTATAATAC
Organism: Amblyomma maculatum; assembly: GCF_055883805.1. NCBI lineage: Eukaryota > Metazoa > Arthropoda > Arachnida > Ixodida > Ixodidae > Amblyomma > Amblyomma maculatum. Next base: position 58,502,652 of record NC_139346.1, on the reverse strand, counting down.
ATGAAGGAAAGAAGCCAACAGTCGTCGAGGCCAAGGAAAGCATTGGGGATTGTCTTTTATTATTTTTTAATTATTACTTGATAATCACATAAATTAATAATGTAATGTGTTGAGGGGAAAGATAAATAAACACAAAGTAGAAGGAGAAACAACGTACCGATGGTGGGAACCTAACCCACGACCTCCGAATGTCGCGTCCGGTGCTCTCCCATATATATACAGGGTGTTTCACGTAACTTGAAGCAATGATTTATAAAGAGCGAAACTTGTAGCTGGCTGATACCAAGGATATATTGTTTTTCGTAGTTCTACTCAGAGAATGTTTGTCTTCTATCAATTAGCTAATTAACCGATATGAATTATTCAATATCTTTTTTATTCAGTTTGGAGCCAAGTGCACTTTATTACGCTGTAGAGCGGGTTGAAAAAGAATCCATACAGTTTTTTCTCGTAACCTAAATCCAATGTTGTTGTTTTTTTCACAATATAAAGAAAGCTCGCGAAATATGAAATAATACCTCGCAACTGTGGTCTTGCGCTACCGTTTTGCAGCGCTACCAAAGGCGTTTTGAATTAACAAATCGTGCACGCTCCCTGTCTCAAACTGAGCTCCTGACGGGCGTCGCTATCAGCATAGCCTGAAAACTACGTCAGCCTATTCTGCCGGAACACAGAAAGCTCGAGCCACCATCAGCCATAAGCTATGGGCAGGCCACCGACAGCAATCTTGGATGGGAAATGTACCAAGCCATCACAGTGGCGAACGAAAAAAAAAGCAGGAAAAAGCTCTCAAATCGCCCAATTCAAGGCAGGTTCGTTTGTTTGTGTGTGTCAAGTTGCACGCTGTAAAATGAGCAGTGGCCGCTTATTTGGGCACGGTAACCGCGACCGTTTCGTCCATCCAAACGTCGTTGCGAACGCTGCAATATCATAACCTACGGGGGAAGTCAGTTGACATTTCTTCATATTTTGCGGGTTTTCTTCAAATGCCGGAAAAAACCGCCATGGCATAAGTATGTTGGTAGTAAATACTGGATATGTTAGGGCCACTTTTCTTAACTACACCAGCTACACCAATGCAGCAAAAATCCAGTCTAAGCATTGGAAATTACCTACACTGGTGTAGCTGGTGTATGTTAAACAAATGGCCCTGTTGTTTCCGAACCCCCTCTGCAACATGAATGAACCCACTTGACGCTGAACAATAAGAATTCTGCATAATTTTTCTTAACTAATTACCTATTGACCAGAATCAACCTAGGAGCACTACATGGCAGAAGATCATATGAAGTTGGTTGCGCCAAGCTTCGCTGCACCATTATTTTTTACCCTTTGTTCAAGTTACGGGAAACACCCAATATATATATATATAGGATGCGAGGACATTTAACGTACTTGGCCGCTTAAAAAATTATAGAGCGAAGGGTACGCTTCATTTAAAGAAACATTTTATTGGACTCGAAGTTTCGACCAGAAGATGGCCTTTACCTGCTTTCTACCCCACCCATCACTACAATGCCATTGTACTCCTCTGCGCACCTGTCTCTTTTTCCACTCTGCATATAGAACCTACCCCCATCGCGTGCATTCACACTCCTGAAGAAGGCCAGCTTCTGGTCGAAACGTCGAGTCCAATAAAATATTTCTTTAAATGAAGCGTACCCTTCGCTCTCTCTCTCTCTATATATATATATATATAGGGAGGGGGTTGAAGCTCGAATGCGTCCGGTAGGGCATAGACTTAAAGTAGTTGACACACGGTAGAAAAAACAACACTTTATTCCGACGTTTCGGCCGGGGTCCGGCCTTTGTCAAGGAATGTAGAAAGAAGCTGTCGGTTCCCATTTCTTATATACATGCACTATCGAAGAACACGTGACCAGCTAATATCAAGAAATAAACATCAAAATATCAAAAACAAGATTTCACACGCGTGATGTAATGGCGGTGCAAGGTATATAGACAGAATGACACGTGTTGCGCTTTGCCCTGCATCAGGTGGGTTCAATGAGTTTCAATTGTTAAAAGACTTGGAAAATTTTGCCCGCAATATGAGACTTAAAGAGTACTTCCATGGCCGGCCACAAGATCCCGTACAAGATGGTAAATTGCCCTCTCAAAATCACTGGACTCCCCCGACCCAAAGAGAAAACTTTATATTATATTAAGGCATTTATATTAAGGCAGTCCAAAATGATGTGCTGAAAGCTTACAATACTCAAAAGAAATTTTGTCGTAACCTCTCTGGAAAAGAAACCGCATCAATAAAACGACTCGCGTCACAAACTGATATTGTCATAAAGCCCGCTGACAAGGGTGGTGCCATCGTAGTCATGAACAGAAGTGACTACATCGCGGAAGCCGAAAGGCAACTGGCAGATGGTTCCTTTTACCGCCTGCTAGAAAGCGATCCGACTGCGGACTTTAAAACTGTTTTGGAAGAAACCTTATCCAGTCTTAGCTTGAGTGAAAAAATTGACAAAAGCACTGCAAAGTCAATACTTCCCCTCAGCCCTGTACCAGGCCGATTTTATTTATTGCCCAAAATTCATAAACCTAACAACCCTGGACGACCCATCATTTCCGGTATAGGAACCGTAACTGAAAACCTGTCACGCTATGTTGACACTCTAATCAATAAGATTCCAGCCACATTCCAGTCCTACATAAAGGATACAACTGATTTCCTAGCTGATATAGCCGATATCACCATCCCTCAAGGCGTCTTGCTCGTAACTCTGGATGTTGCGTCACTTTATACCAATATTCCCCACTCCGATGGTATCCGGTCAGTTGTAAAGGCTTTTGAAGATCGAAACTTATGCAGTAATATTGACGGTTCTACATTGGCTATCCTTCTTAAATTAATACTTGAACTTAACAACTTTGAATTTGATGGCAGACATTATGTCCAGATTAACGGAACATCGATGGGTACACGTATTGGTCCCAACTACGCCAACATATTCATGGGCTTATTAGAAGACCGGTTTCTCGAAGACTACCCGCTAAAGCCTTTTTACTACAAGAGATTTATAGACGACATTTTTTTTATTTGGCAACATAGTGAGGCAGAACTTCTATCATTCATCTCTAGTTTTAATAATGTGCATGAGGCCATAAACTTTTCTCATTCTTATTCTCCGACCACTATTGCTTTTCTAGACGTGACAGTGTCAATAAAGAATGGCAAACTAATCACTGATCTATACCGGAAACCCAGTGACAGACCTCAGTACCTGCACTTCAACAGCAGCCATCCTAAATACTGGAAGACTAGCATCCCATATGGACAAGCCGTCCGCTTTAAACGGATATGTTCAGACGATCGCGACTTTGAATTTCACTGTGCCAACCTTCGTAACACCCTAATGGAACGCAAATATCCAGAGCGCCTAGTAAATGATGCAGTGGAACGAGCAAGCCTTCTTGATCGCAAAGCTCTCCTCAAAGCGGAAAAGGAACCATCCGGCCAATCACGAATCAATCTCGTGCTAACGCACTTAGCTTCAGTCCCCAACGTTGCAGGCATTTTAAAGAAACATCATAGTATTCTCATGCAAAGTGATCGTCTAAAAGAAATTTATGAGCAAGCCCCCCGTGTTGTCTATCGCCGTAACAAGAACCTCAGTGATATTTTAACTTCGTTTAAACTAGCCCCACTGCACCAATCGGCTGCCATCCTTGCAACAAGTCACGGTGCAAAGTTTGTGCACAAATGACTACATCACTGAAAGCTTTCAGCACTGCATCGAACTTTAATGTAAAGATTCGAGGCAACTTCTCATGCGATACGGACAACGTGATTTATATGCTGGAATGTTCTATCTGCAAAATTCAGTACATTGGCCAAACCGAAACACCCTTCAGATACCGATTTAATAACCATAAAGCTCATTGTAATACACTGCCTAACCTTCCTATCTCTAAGCATGTAAACATTACCAAGCACCCCTTTGAAAAAATGCAAGTAACTTTATTGGAATCAGGTTTCAGAACCCACCATGAACGCGAAGTTCGCGAATCATTTTTAATACACAAGTTTAACACGGTCTCTTGTGGTCTGAATGAAAACATTGGAAAGCTAACTTGTCTCTCGTCGTAGCATTTTAACTAAATGGTAGCACCTTTGGCAGCGTCTCAAAAGATATTATGTTTATTCGACATTGCCTCCATTTTGCACTGTTTGCCTCTCCACTTGCGCTGTTACGGTCACAGCCCAAAGCCCCTCACAGGATGTCATGCTTTTACTTGCACTGATCTTTTTCATGTTTGCGAGTTTCTCACGATCATATTGCTTCCTGCCGTAACATGCACTAATCATTACAACTTATCCAATAACCTTGCACATGATTCCTTGTGTAATCAACACTGTTACGAACAATTAACTTCTTTAACTTCTTCTCTTTGTCCCCATAGCATTGAGCACAAAATCGAGTTTTGTCACCATGCCGCGATTTCAGTGACTGTTTACTTTTTTGTGTGTGTGTACCGCGCTAAATCACAGTTATATTTCACTGTTAAATTCTACTGACGTGTTATCTGCTACTGTCGCCTACCAATGAGAAAGATATTTCAGTAGATAAATCCCCCCCCCCTCCTGAATATTGCAGAATTAAGTGTGGCATGTATTCCACCCATCCTAACCTCGTGATATTTTGTTTTGTGCGCTGATAGTGACAACAATCTTTTAAGCGATACATCTTCCTTTCTTTGTGCAACATATTAAGATGCATGACCTAAGCGCAACACGTGTCATTCTGTCTATATACCTTGCACCGCCATTACATCACGCGTGTGAAATCTTGTTTTTGATATTTTGATGTTTATTTGTTGATATTAGCTGGTCACGTGTTCTTCGATTGTGCATGTATATAAGAAATGGGAACCGACAGCTTCTTTCTACATTCCTTGACAAAGGCCGGACCCCGGCCGAAACGTCGGAATAAAGTGTTGTTTTTTCTACCGTGTGTCAACTACTTTAAGTCTATATATATATATATATATATATATATATATATATACGGCGGCTTTTTTTTCACTGGCGATGAAAAAGGCTAGCAGTCGTATTACAATCGATGGTTCCTTTCTTTGTTATTGATATCGTTTGGGTTCTTAGCAGCTGCACAACTTATAAACGTCACTATCGCAACAGTTTTTTCTTACCCAGCAAAAGTTCTGCTACCAGTTCTAGAGAACAAGCGTTTAGCATACATAGATTAGTGTTTTGTATTTTCCCTATTTTGACCATTCCAACCTTAGTTATCTGTGCCTACCAGTAAGGTGCTGTTTCGCTTCCTTGGCAGCCCTACTGCCCATGTTAAAAGGCATTATTACAGAGCTCCACTTCACGTTTCTTTGCATTGAAAACCTACAGCACAGGGTACGCCATGTTGCCAGCAAATGTCAGGGGGAGTCATAAGCCAGCCATTTGCAAACGTAACTTGTCTTGACATGACAGAAAAATAGTAAGCAAAATTAGCGAAAACACATGATCAACTTCATTCGGTACCGTTTATCCATCTCGTCAGTCATTATAATTGGGCATTTTATAATGCGAGGCCCTTCCGTGCGGCAGGACGTGGCAAACTATTCGCGTTGGAGGTTATCCGTTGTTTTTCTTTTTACACCTTCTACGTATTTATGTTTTTTTTATGAAAATGACAGGGGGAAGGGGGAGTGTCACCAGTCGAAGCTCTTTTGCCTTTGAACTACCTTTGTGAAGCGTAGTGCAAGCTTAAAAAAGCACATGTTAAGATATGTATACTTTGAGTACTTTATAGCTAAACGAAGTTCGCAGAGAACATGAACCTTATAGTCAATGCTTAGCCGCGTTAGGTGTGTCGTTTCTTCATTTTGGCCTACGTAAATTTGCTTCCATTTCTTTCCGAAATTGTGTATTGGAAAATATATATACATAGCTGCAACACCGAGCACCTACCACTGTAAACTCGTATAGTTAGCCTAGTTAATGCTGAAGGTCGTGCAGGTTGGTACAGCATTTTTAAAAGAAAACGCAAACGGTTGGACAAAAAAAAAGAAAATGGGCCAAAATGCGGTATGTCATTTTTTTTTCTTTAGTTGCGGAATTTGCGTTATTTACCTTCCTTACCAATATTCCTTAGATAAAATCTGTGTTCAAGGTCCGTCGCTTCATTGCATACATTCCGTGATTCTTGGTATCCAACATTTGCTTCCATTGAGGCAGCACATTTATTAAAGATGACGTCGAAAACCAAGACAGATTTTGTGTTATTTTATCTTACCTGCCTTTGAAATGCAAACGCTGTCCTTATTTTTTAGTCGATATATATTACCTCAGGGCATCAGTAGGGTGTGAGATGACGGATGAATAAATTATTAAATGAATGGAAAAAGGTTGGCTGATTTTATGAAGTCCAGAAGTTAGCTATGATGAGGTCCCTGCGTCCAAGTGACGAATGAGGCAGGATTGGTTGCTGAAAGGCCAGCTATGCTCAGGTGCCGGATTCGTGTTGGCTTGAGTGCTGGGCAGTCCCACAGTAAGTGGTGGATGTCGGCCTCGACATCTTCGTTTTTACAGATCGGGTATTCTGGGCGATGATATAAGTGTTGGAAGTATGACCACGTCCTAGTCACAGCTGTTGTGAGGGCAAAACTGACCCGGATCCTCCTAAGCGCAACCTCCTCTGCACGGGTGAGACTGCGGGGAAGGGATATCGCACATGGAGGGATAAGTGCACATGTGCGGCGCCGGAGGTGCTCCTTTCTTGACAAGTGGAGGGCAGTGTCGTCGACTTCGAGAAACCGTGGGATTGATGCGTCTTGGTTCACGAGGCGGGTTGAAAAATCAGCTTGACTTTGGGAAGGCAGCAGATCCCGTGGGACCCACTCAATGCGTATTGATTGTGGGATGCGCGGTGGATGTCCTGGCAAATTTTAGGGCAGCGGCTGACACGTCGGAGCAGACGTACTGCTTGAAGTGCGTCAGTGCGGATGACAACGTGGGCTGTAGAGAGCATGGTTATGGAAGTCATGGAGCAGAGTGCCTCTTGAACTGCCGCAAGCTCAGCGCAGAAAGTTGTAAGTGGTTCCGAAAGCTAAAACGTAGTTGTCTGATTCAGGCTAGGTCTCCGTGGACAGTAGATTGCTGTTTTGGCTTCACAACCTTGCAGGCTTCCATCTACGTACACTACTATGGATTCTTGAGACAGGTGAGTATCTTGCTTTTCAAATTTCTGGCGAAGCAACAGTGCCGAGTTGGCAGACGTTGGTCTGCGGTTGTCAGTTGGCTGTTGTCTCCTAACTGTATAAATTTCCAGGAAGGGAGAACTGAGGGGGGGGGGGAGGGCGCAGGTGGCTGAAGAATAATGTGTGACGTTGAATGCGCCCTCAGCGCTTGCGTGGAATGTGACAAAGTGGCCTTGAATCTGTCAGCATCACGGCGCTGCTGCACCAGTTTAACGATGGTGTTGAGCTGCGCATTCTCCTGTAACGCTACGACCGGTGTGAGTAGTGGAAGGCATGTTATGGTCCTCATAGCATCTCGATTTACGGCTTCAAGGCGATCCTATTGTGCCCTTGTAAGATGCTGGAACTGGGCCTGATAAACAATACGTGGCTGCAGAACCGCCCTCACTAACTGGCGTGCACAGACGAGCCAGCGCCACCCTTTTTAGGTGAAATTCTTCTTATTAAACTCATAGTTTGAAGTGCTTGCTTTTTTGCCTGGGAAAGCCAAGCAGTCGCTGATCCTGATTGGTGAATTGTTAAGCCCAGAATTTTCAGGCTCGAACTTTTTTGTATTGGGGTGCCTGATAGAGAGAGACGAATTGGATTTGAGGTAAGTTTACAGCGTCCCCAGCGGTTGGCGACTGATGTGTATGAAGTATGAATTCGGGATTGCAGCATGACTGATGTTGTAATATGCCTTTTCAACGTCCATAGCTAATATGGTACGTAAGTACATTGCGGCTGAGGGTAGATGATACAACTGCTGATGCCAAGACAGCCAACCCGTCCTCTTTACCTATGTATGGACGAAATCCAATTGGAGCAGGGTGATAAAAACCGTGCTGTTCAAGCCACCAAGAAAGTCCTGTGGCTTGCATTTTCCCTGCGAGCTTGCAAAGCGTTGATGTTAAGGAGATTGGTCGAGGGTTGGCGAGGTCTGTTGGATGCTTCCCAGGTTTTGGAATAGGGATCACGACAGCGGTTTTCCAGCTCTCGGATACGACACCATTAAGCCACACTTTGTTTATGATGTCTAGTAGTTGAAGAAGTGCAGCTGTACTGCGGTTCTTGTAAACCTCATAATGAATTTTATCCATGCCGGGCGCTGTTTTTCGTTTTGCATTGTGAATTGCAGCCAGCAGTTCACACATAGAAAAGGGGCTCGCAATTCCATCTGCGTCGGCAGCAGATGGTAGTTTCCATGCGTCTGCAGGGATACCTGCCAAATTAAGATTTACAGCTGAAGGAGGCAGTATATCGTATTTTGGGAAAAATTTTCGAGCAGCTTCTTTGGCGAAATCACCCGGCGACAGATTAGCCGCAAGCATGCTGTCGTTGCTGCGTCAGTAGAACAACGACCGTGTTCCATTGCACGAAACGTTTATCAGAAAATTGTTCCCACCATGCATGCCATTGACGTCGCGAGATATTCGCGTTCGAACAACGACCGTGTTCCATTGCACGAAACGTTTATCAGAAAATTGTTCCCACCATGCATGCCATTGACGTCGCGAGATATTCGCGTTCGTATCTTCGAGCCTTCGCAGTACGATAATTCAGTCGTGTACGTGTCTGCCCCTAAGTAGGGTCTCGCGCAGCAAGCTCAGCTTGACGGCGGGCTGCCCACAAGTTAAGCTGGCTGAGATCTGGTGCCGGTCGACCTACATCAATTCAGGAAGCAGTCGTAGCGCTCTTTAGTGCTCTCTGTATACGGTCAACTAGGAGTGATGGCGAATGTGAAGACATACTGTCGAGACATGAGCGAAAGCTGCCCCAGTTTATCACAGAACATTTGCGGCGTAAAGGGCGGAGAAGGGTGGGATAGAGACCGATGAGGATAGGGTGGTGATCACTTCCGCAGCAGTCCGGCTCCATGTGCCGTGAGGGAGTTCCTGCGCCCAACCACCACGTCAAATCTAGAGCATAGGCAGCACTACGTATCTGACATACAGGACGTGTTGCTGTCCCAGGGTGATTAAGCAGAACAAACAGGGCATCAGTGAAGGCGTCCCGCACACGCCTACCACGAGGGCTTGCAGTAGCATAACCCCAATCCGGATGAGGGGCGTTAAAGTCGCCTCCGACTAAAATTGGACACCCGGGGTATTGCCGACGAACACTTAACATGCAGCCAAGATTAATACGAAAAGAGGCGCTTCCAGCTGGTCGAACATAATATGAAACAAGAACAACGGTTCCTTTCAGAAATTTCGCAGCAACTGCCACTACGCCTTGGTATGATGTGCACCAGTTTTTGAGAGAAAGGCGCACATGAGGAATACGCGTTTCAACATATACCGCAGCCTTTCCCGGGGGAGAAGCAGTCTGCACGCGACGGTCGGTCATTGAAGGAGACACGTAGCCGCTGAAGCCCGGAATAGACGGCAAGGCGTTCGTTTCCTGAAGTAACATAGCCCACACCTCAAGCTTGTTAAACCGCAGTCGGGTCTTGAGCTCGACCACCTTTGTGGAAATGCCTCTACAGTTCCACTGTAGGCCACCAGCGCGACCGGATTTCGCCATTTTCGTGTCCTAGTCCGAGCGCTGCAGTATCACAGATGTCAGGCTGGACAACTGGTTGACCATATAGCGTAGCAGCGATGTTGCAAAGTCGTCACTAGGCGTTGTGGTACTCTGGGAAGAGGCAGCAAATGGCCCTGTTACGCGGGATGAAGGCTGCAGTGTTGGGCAATTACTAGATTTGGCGGTTACTTCTGCAGCTCGCCGACGTCGAGCAAGCGTTTCGCGGTGTTGTCGGAGCTTAGAGACCTCTGCTAAGAGACGATTGATTTGCTCATCCACTACAGCTATATCCTCGTCTGGTAGATCAGTACGCTGCTGTATTGGCTGTTGTCGACGGCGTTTCTTGAGCACCGTATCGTTAGACTTTGTCTTAGCTGGAGGTGCATTCGAAGCGGGCTAAGGATGCTTAGGCCACTCGTCATCATCGCACTGGAGAGCTGCAAAGCGATTGGATGTCTGCAACGGTGTCTTGTCTTCTATTGACCAACGCTTACTGTAAGCGAGCCTTCTGCGTTGCCTTTTGCTTTGTCGGACAACTTGGAGATTTTATCTCGTGGTCGTCCGATTTGCAGAGGCCGCATCGGTACGTAACCTTTCCTTCAGATGCGCCTTCATCGGCAGTAGCAAAGGGGCAAGCTTTGCGCATGTGCCCTGCCCGAAACCAGTTTTAATAGTAAACCACACTCGGTTTATACGGCCGCGGCCTTAATATGCAGCCGTAGCAGTACAGACAGGCTGGGAGTGTCGGAGGGCCTTGCAATTTGATTTATGCAGGAACGCCCCTTTCCTATGTGTCTGGCCTGTATGCCTCGGTGCGTTGGGCAGTACAGCTCACGTTGAAGGGTGGTTTGATCTTCGTTTAGGTCGACGTTGTAAACGACGCAACGCTGCAAGTCGGAGCCTTCAACTAGATACACTTGCACAGGCACTAAGATCTCACTTGTTACTGAAATATAACTAAGCGTTTGGATACATTCCACCGCAGTAAGTGTCAGGAGCCACACAGCTATAGTGTTTGACTTCTTCCTTGCCGTGAAGCCCCGAAAACCTCTGATTCCGAGACACGTGTCCAAGTTGGCCTGGATGATCCTGTTTGGTATATCGGTGAGGCCTTTGTTGGCTAGAAATTTAATCGCCACTTTTAAAATGGCGATCCCGGTGTAGGTGCAACCTGGCTTTCGATAGTTAAACAGGAGCGCTTTCCTCGATAGCCACCACTTGCCGAGGATGCATTCAGTTGATTATCTTCCGAAGGCCGCTTGTGAGGGACACGGGTGTTCGTTGACACGGATGGTGGAGCCGATAAGTCCATTGGAGAGCATGTCTCCTCAGGTCGCACTGTTGGATGTGCATCTCGTCATGTTAGATGGGTGGCCATAGCCGTACTCCGCCCGTAGAACAGTTCGCTTACGGGCTGTTCTGCATTTTGGGAAGGCTGAATGGGCGCTGGTGCTGAAGAACCGGGAGCACCAAGCTGGACGTGAGGCCGATGATCATGTTGAGGTGTCGACGGCAGGGCAGGAGTTGCAGCGAGCAACTTCGGCGAAGCTACCTCTGCCAGCGTGGCAGCGGCAGCACTAGGCCTAGCCTCCGTGCCGACCTGAGCTGCAATCATGCATGGGTAGCATGCGCCAGAGGTCTCGCAACCTGACGCCGAGAGGACGTCTGGAGCTTCCTCGGAAGTAGAGGATCCATTTCTCTGTAGACAGGACAGGTGCTTACAAGGACGGCAAGAATTTTCATAAAGTGATGAAGCCACCTTAGCAGGAATACACTTCTTCCTTCTTCTTGCCTGTCTTGTTTTCTCTCTGCAGTCGCTGCAATTGCCGAGTTGCAAAAACTCGCGCGCAACCTCGTAGCATTGCGGCATTATAATATAGCTCAAAGGAAACAGGCTGAATTCTGCTTCTTGGCTGACTGCGTAAAAATAATTGCAGATAATGGCCTCTGAATTCGAGTAATTGCGCTTATGCGATTTCGTACGCAGATAGCCGCCACCCTTTATCAGTGCTACAGCAGATGTTTTACTAACGAGGCCGCCCGTGATGGTGGGCATTAACGCGACGAGGGTGCATTAAAGGCAAGACCGAGTAGGGTTTGACCTTAGACATGCGCCGTGATAGTGATTGTAGCATGCAATGCCGCTGTGCAAGCTCGCTCTGTGCTAAGCTTCGCGTCTCTGCAATCTTGAACCATAAAATTGATCAGTAAATTTGCAACCGCCGAGTAGACTTCCTTAAAGTGAATCGAGCGCTCAATAAAACCGTGTGGTGGGGCCGATTTGTATCAGTGCACGAGTCTCTCCCTCTGCCGTTTTTATTCCATTGAAATGAGATTTGTTTATGAATAGAGAATGCCCTAAATTATAAATTAAATTCTCTTTTTAATCTTCTACCGATTTCTCATCACGAACGTTCCTAACATTCGCTGAAGAACTACATAGCCAGAATACTTATGTCTACAAAAAAGGGGTGGTATAGTAACCATACACGTCTTGACGGGGCTTCCACTGAGTCTCATATCTAATGCAAAAATGTGAAAACCAAGCCTGCGACTGATCTTCAGCTCAGCGTGTCTTTTATAGCTCTTAGGCAAAGTTAGTAAGGCAGAGAATGTCATCTATTAAACGCTGACAACCCATGGCATGTCTTACTTTGCGTTTTCCTTATGGCAACGCAGGTACGCCAGTTCTCGAATTCTTGAGATTATTTTCAGTTTTAATTCAATTCTGGCCAGTAAGTTTAAGAAACATGTGATGGTGTCTCTCCAGCGTAATTTTCGTATCAGGCCACGTTTTTCAAAGCATTATTTACGAGGATTCAATGCTACTTAGCTAATACGAACACATCTACGGACTACGAATGATTCTAGAGGTGTTTATGTCTACAAAAAACATCAAACATTATGCTCCTGGCAAAGGTGATGAGGACTGTGAAGAGGTTTTTGAAAACGTTATAAATAATTTGCTTGCTATGTTTTCGGAACATATTCAAATTGCGAAAGGATGACCACAGCAGTATAAAGTGCTTGTGAAGTGTAAAGAATGCTTCGAGATATACTATTTGACGGAGCATAGCCTGTGGCCTTCAAGAAGTTATCCTGATGTTTTTTAACATTATCGTGGGTATTTTCAAATACTGGCAAATTTACAAGAAGGATCGTATTCTTTTTTTTTTAGTCTTTACGCTCCAAAATTGTTGAGCAGGAGTCAATATTCACATTTACAAGATGCGTTTCCATTGTGTTGCTGCATTTTCAACTGCCAGAGAATACTGCGTCGAACAACGGGGCTGTGGAGTAATTTGCGCCTGCAGTACAAATGGAGCGTGGGGCAGTTTTGGCTTATGTTTCGATCTAAGTCACCCATTTCCTGAAAATATCGCGCTGTCTCATAACAGCTTCCATATATCATAAAAACATGCTTCGAGAGTCTGTTCTTCTGTCAGATCAATAAAGAAAGGAATGCTTGTGTCTACCATCCGCATATGCGTAAACTCTGGTATAGCCCAATTTCTAAAAATTCTGCTTGCTCGCATTATGGCTCATGATATTGTGAAGGAGGAAAAAATGGTATATAACGTTTCCTTCTGCAATAGAAATAAATTCACGAACGTTGTACATCAGTGCGTCGTTAAGGTATTTATTCTGACTGTGTTTCGTTCGTTTTACGCCACGCTTTCTTCTGCCATATAATAATTTTATCTTAACAACGATTGGTCAAAAGGAAAAGTTATTCTCACTTCACAAATGATAGATTAGCAATGATTAACCCGAGAATAACCGCAGAGGCAGCTAAGCAAGGTATATAAGCAGATCACACTGCGATCGAATTGAGCTTCGTCTTGTTTACTATTTCGTAACCTTGAGCCAAAATATAGCAGGAAGACATTGGGAGAATAGGATTCGTGGTGTTATGGTGTTATGTTCCACGTCTTGCCGTTTTTATGGCTTTCTTGTTTTGGTGCAGTGAAACAACGCCTTTTTTACAGTGTTCCAGTAAGTTAAATAAAGCTGCAAACGTTATTGATAAGTAACATTTTGCGCCTTTGAAATCACGGCTGCATATGCTGTACACTATAGGTCGGTCCCGTGTTATGTTAGCACATTCCAACCAAGGGCATTATTCAGACAATTACCCTTCATGTGCGCCCCGCCGTGGTGGTGCAGTGGCTAGTGCACTCGACTACAGTGTTCAAGGATGCGGGACCGAATTTCGGCTGCGGCACCGCTTTTCGATGGAGGCTAAAAACTAGGCCCCCGTATATTGTGCGACGTTAGTGCACTTTAAAACATCTCAACTGGTAGAAATTTCCGTAAATCTCCACTACGCCGTCACTCATATCCTGCGCCGTTTTGAAGCGTTAAAGCACACAAATCAAAAACTCCATGCGCGCCGCTTAACGCTGCCAGTGTGTGGATATATCGAGTTAACTCTTCAAGGAAGCACTCTTAACTTCGGGACTTGACAGGGATAACATTTCTTCAAAGATTGCCTTAACGGATTGACATGTGTTCTAATTATTTATTTGCACGATACTGCAGACATTACTAAATATAATTAAATCTAGCCAAAGGCACTCGGTTATACCACAAGGAAGAGAAAAAAACTTGGGAAGAAGGTTACAGCGTGAGGCGTTGGCAGTGAAAACATCTGGGTCATTGCGCGGCATAGTCACAGCACCAAAGCCTTCAGTGTTCTATGCTAAAAACTCCTGTAAACGACCTCTTTAATTAGAACGGCGAATTGTATGAGTTCGAATGGGTTCCTTTCAGGAATAAGCTAGCTAAAATTAAAGGAAAAGAGCGAATAACGTCTTTAAGGCCTTTTTACTGCAAGCATTGTCCCGGACCAATGTGTGACATTGGGAAAGGGGTTAAATTTTCAGGAATCTCTTTTTGCCGATCTACCTGAGATGAGTGCCCGTTGATTAGCACAATTTAAAAACAAATTTCCCGAAACACGCATTGCGACACCACAGAATTCACATAAGCGACCATCGTCAAGCATTACGCTGTCCACCTGTTACTCAAGTTCTTTCTGACTGCTAACTTTTCCGCCCACCTTTACGCTTTGCATATACGATAAAAGTTTCGCTAATTAAGGCCTATGCAAGCCCTAAATACAACGAGTACCCAGGTAAACATTTCGCTGCTTTCTTTGCGACAGCACCGCGTCAAGAAATGAAATGCAACACGAAAGATTGTTGTTGTCATACAGGTACGTTGCTTACCTGAAGGGTTTTAAATCTTTTCCTGGAAGGCTATCATCGTGCAGGCATAACAACTAGGTGCGATACACTCTTAATCTGGTTCCACATAAAGTTCCACTTAGTACTCGAAACTTTCGTAAAAAAAGCTCCGCTTATATATGTCGGCAGTGTTCCAGATAAAAGTAGACAGTATATTTCGAGCAACGTTCCTTTTAAACCGTAAGGGTTTTATATGGAACATACATGTAACTGGAACACCGTTCCACGTATTCTAGCCGTTGTTGTTTGAACATATCTGATTGTTTCTTTCCTCGATATCATTGCCCGACAGGAGCGCCCAACTTGTTAGGTGGTGAGGCTATTTGATGGCTTCACTGCTTACAGTCGCTGCTCGGCAGGAGTGCCCAACTTATTTCTTGGTTGATTTTTTCGGTTGCTGCTCGAAATCAGTGCGTAACTAACGGTCAAACGCTCTTAGTAGTTGAGTGCAATCACACTGCAGTATTTTGGTGTGCGTGGGACACTAGTAGTGATTAAGTCTCAGGTAGCAATTAACTGCATTACAAGACCTCGTGTACAGCTAGAAGCAACATGAAAGTGAATACGGGAGCCTCTGAGCTTTACAAAGTGCTACCATCCACACAAGACGAGAATGTATGTCACCAAGAGTATGCTCGGAAAGAGCAGCTGACCAGGCTTACTCTGGATGCGTCTTTACTACTGATTCTTATCACCTTTCGGAGAAAACGCATTTGGACGCATCGAGGCCACACACTCCCGTGTTTCCTTTCATATTGCTCCTAGTTGAATATGACAGACAAATGTTTCCACCATCGAAATTACATGTATACGGAGAGGTATAGTGCTTAGTGTTTACGTGACCTCACATATTCTTAGAATTGTCTTACATTAGCTCCGGCTAAAGTACTTCCAATCGCAGAAAAAACGTGCAGGGGTTTCGTGAATAGCAGAATGAAATAATTAAAATTATGTTGATCAGTTAGAACGGTCAGCAGAAGATACTACACAGTATTAAAGAAAAGGTGATGATAGTTCAAAGTGAGCCTCATTCCGCAAGCCAACGTTTAAACATGACTTCTCTTTAGCTGGGCATGGCAACTATCAGTGGCGATTTTTTTGTAGGTTTTGCCACAAAAAGAAATGTGGTCGAGGGTGGACGAGCACGCCAAAGAAATGAAAGAATGTTCTTTTTTTGTATGATTTTTTTAGTACTGAGGACCCATGGTTAAAGAGGCAACGTTAGGAGAAAAAAGTGCTAGAATGAGTACACTGTTGAGGCTCAGGCGCCAATAAAAACTTACAAAACGGCAAAATTAGAACAAAAAATAAATTCTCGGTTATCTACGCATACAATTACTTGAATGGCGTTTTGATCGCTTCATTGTGTGACCTTTACTATCCATCGCTTAACGTTTGGCAGGGCTTTTAAATACAAGAAATAAATATGGCTTTGCATTGTTTTACACATCACGAAACATTGCAGATTTCCTTGCTGCTGTTGCCTCTTTATATTCTTTTTCAGGTAATCATATTCTTCTTACCCAGAGTAGGGCCAAGTAACATTTTTTTGGAAACACGTTTTAGAAAACGTCTCAGTTCAACCTATTATGCTTTCTATAGTTTTGAATTCTGTCTTAAAAGACGAAAGCTTAAAACTATTAGGAACCACAACCGTTAAGTGTATTGCGAAGCTCTAGAGTTACAAATAATAAAAGCTGCACCAATGGTGCCCTTTAATAAAAGCTATGAAGGCACAAACATTTTAGTCGTATGACTACAAATGCTTACATGTGATTTATAGCAAATATGAATAAACAAATAAGCGAAAGCAGTCATAAATGTTCGTGATCTCCACGAATTGCAAAAAAGAAAAGAAGACAGAAGGAATATGCCTTCAAATGAGGTTTGCACTGTAATGTTTGCATAATTTGCTTCAAAAATATTTTTATCGTTGGATTACATTTTGCTAAGCGATAAAGCGATATTTGCGGTGGGTTCCGTAATTTCAATAAATGAGATGCGATATCAATTTAAAGGCGCAAGGCAAGCTGAAATAGTGTATTAACCTGAAGGGGATGTAACACAGAAGGAATTACATGAACACGAAAATTAAGGAAACGACGACGATAATATATTGTGGCTGGCTTGCTGGTTCATGAAAGAGTAGTATCCAGTGATATAGTGGCAAGGACAAAAAAGGCGATGCAAACACTGTGCCTGTGTGTGCACCCCACTTCTTGTTCCTGTTGCTAACGCGCTGTATTCTTCTGAACCAGTAGGCAGCAGTAATGTTTAAAGTAGCTATTCTTGAAACATTTTGAGTAGGAATACAGATGTGTGTGTGACATAGAAGTTGGCCTTAAGGTACGTTACATGTATCAGTTGATTTCTTGAGCATTTCAAACAGTTTTCATCACATGTGATTTATTCAGGCAGGTCATATGGTCTTTAAAGGTAGCCGCATTGCAGAGCAAAAACTGTGTTGTAAACTTATCTGTAAACCAAGCTTTCATGTTAACAAAAAAATTGAACTGCAGGCATTGCTTACATAAGCTTTCGGTTGGTTTCCATTTTTGTGGCTTATAATGCAATCAGTACTTTACAAACAGCGTATCAAAATTTGTATACCTTAAATAAATAAAACATTTAGCTCGGCAACAAAACTTTGTGAATAGCTTTCACCATAATACTTAAATTGCACTTGAAGGTTTCGTAATCTGCGCGCACTAAAGAATTCGGGTATGACGGACGAGGAGGAAGTGCGTGGTCAAACAGAAGAATAAAGCTTGTGTAATGCTAGTTCCCGCTGCTAAGTGAACAGAGTGTTTCCCACACAGAACTGAGTCTCCCTGTCACAGAAATACACGATCCAGGTGAAGCTCCATCATCTGCGTTTGGTCCCTTCAACGAAAACAAATGGTTTCTTTATTACAGTTATAATGATTAAAATAACCACACCAACTTCCAGCGTTATTTGTGTAAACTGAGAGCTGGTTTATATATTATTCAATTCAATATATTTATATATACTGTCTATAGTACATGAAGCAGATATTGAGTTCTATTTATGCATTGCACTTCTATAAAGAAACTTGCTTGCTACTCCTTAATTTAGGCAGCAAGAATATATTAAATACTAGCGGCTGCATTGCATGCTCTAGCAGGACTCTTTTCCAGCCACTTGAAAGGATACACAAGCCAATATAATATTCGCGATATTTTGCTTTGTATTCATCAATTTGTGTGTTTTGCCTTCAATAGCCTTATTTAATTCAATAATTTTGTGGTGACATGGAACTCCGCTCTTCTGGGGCGAAGGTAGCGGCCAGAAATACGTTTCAGAGCTATAGCTTTGCTTCCCTTCGATGTGCTTGGCTTCTATTATGTCAACAGTAGTCGCAAAACGAATTTTTGGCAGTTCCGGCTCAAGAGCAAGCTGAAATCGAACAATGACCACGGACAGCAATGAACCAATGTTTGTAACCTTGGTTCTGTACTAGAAATATTTATTCATTGCTCTCAGTAAGAACACAGATCTCCCTGCTATCACCTATTAGATAGGTTTAGGACAAGAAACCATTTAAAAAACAAATTTTGATAATTTTCGGCTTTTCTTACCCCATGCAAACACAGTGTATTAAATTAAAATATACTATTAGCAAAACACCTTTCACTGTTTCCCGTCATTCTCCACACACTAATTTTCTAATATAACACACTAATTGAACAGTTTGAAAATGGCCATGCTCAGGCCAGTCCGCCCGTGTACCTCACGAAAGAAAGCGTAAGCTACAAGCCGTGGGACACACATTGGGTATGCCCATTTATGAACTGTTCGCTGACAACCCACTGCTTGCATTACAGGAATAAACATTGTCATGGACATATGGCGCCTTTTTTATTACGCTACTCAAGCTTTTATGAGAATTTCCTGCGCAAAACCAAAATAACGAATAAGTAAAAGCAGTCCGTTTGCATGAAAGCTTGCTAACATACAAGGAATTCGTATGAATGTGTAGGCGTGAACGAGTAGCTCCAATTACGAGCATGCCTTCTCTGATTGCCTGATCAGCTCCGGGGTGTTAAACCAAATAAACCGAAGCAGTCACGAGTGGAACGTAACAAGCATGAGCGCCAAGATATCTTGTGAGTGAAGACTTCATACAATGAATAATTACTTTTGAAATGAAAGTGCATTACATTACTCATTGCCTTGATGAAAATCGACAATATTTTATTAAATTGCATTACTAAAATTGTTCGCAAAGTATTGAAATTACGATGCAATTACGTTTACTGAGTAGTTTCGCTAATATAAATTGCTATCTAGTTTTCAACCAATCCAAAACTAATTATAGCTATAGAAAACAAAACACACACGACGCACACATTCTTTCGTCTTCCGTCGAAATTCTGTCCCAGTTAACTTTACCCCTTCTCTTTCCTCGCACGTGTAATTACATATATAAGATGACCGCAACAAAACCACAAAAACAGAAGTATGATCGAAAGCTCTCGATATGAGCTGGGAACCTATTGTCTTGCTGGCCCGACGCCTCCTTGTCCAGAGATTAACCGCTTCAAGGCCCTTTAGAAGGTTCGGTATTTTTTGCTTCAGTGGTTCCAACAGGGGACTTCTGCACCGTGCGCTCTGAAATGCTTACGCGCCTAGTTTTGAACTCCGGCCGTCTTGTCGCGTCTGTTTCTTGGGAAATGGTTGCCAGGGGAATGGTGGCAAGTCACCCGGCCACAGAGCACAAACGCGGTGTCAGATGCAGTTTTGCTCAATTCTGCCTCTATGTGCCGATTTACCACTGGCCCAGTCTTGCCGCAAGTCGTTCGTGCTTTCGCGCCACTCTCTCGCACTGTCGTCTATCGAAAGAGCAAAGGTGCACTTTATTAGAAGTAATTGAGAAGCAAAGTGATCACATCTGCGCAAAATTAGTGCTAAAAAGTAATTCATTGCGTTACTAACTTTCCAGACCAGAAAAGGAATTCAATACATTACGCATAACCGGTAAAAGTAATGGATTTACCTTAACTTCATTACTCAATTCAATTACTACCTTATCTGGAAGATGTTGACAGCCCTGAACCAGCACTAAACAGAAACACATCACAGCAAATACAAGTAAAAACATGAATCAACTAGATGCATCTGCGGCGGTCACGAATATATCAGATACGACCAGCTCGTATCTAAACTCAACGAGGGTTTGAAAAGCGTGTCGACTAGACTAAAATAATTGTGATATGACCGCCCGGCTCGGAAGAAATTTGTTGTCCGCTTGTTTTTAGATAATAGTGGACAGTAGGTTTTCATTCGGCGGAGGGCAGAACGGCGTGCGCAAGCTCTGAAAATAAAGCCGTGATAGTTCAAAGGAAGTTAAAAAGCATGAAATGTGCAGAAATGTCAGCAACGCACGCTAACTCCACCACACGGTGTTCTTCGCCTCCTTTACCAACGTAAGTTGGTGAGCTAGTACACGATACTAATTACAATGCCTGAGAGAGCGAAGTGGCAATAACGCATTAGCAAAAACCTTCGAGAAGCACGCGCACACAACGCGTGCTCTATGCCGATTCATGTGCAGTAAATTGCCAGCAGACGAGACGATTAGAGTTGACACAGTGTCGGTCTTGCGAGCTGATAAAAAGCTGACGTCAAGGTAAATGCATGTTATCACACTCAAAGCAGGCGAAACTCACAGAGAAGCGTTCCCAGTTTAACGAAATGTTGACGCCTGCATCACGCTTCACTATGGTGTCACGGCCTACAGCGCAGCGAAATCCGAAGAAAGAACAGCGAAGACTTGCGTCGCACTAATGTTTTCGCTGATCGGTCATCGAGAAGCGCGATAATTAAACAAGCTCGCTACCGGCACCAGGCAGGACGCGCATCCAATACCAGCACCGCAATAAAGGAGAGCGGCCGCTCCCCGGCTACTAGGAGCGGCCTGCGAACTTTTGAATATCCCTGTGTTACCATGCCTGATTTATTGCATTACGTTTGCAAAACCTAGGAGTACTGCTTCGATTCTCCAGTGAAATGAGTTTTTCATGCGTGATGGCTTCGTGAAAATATATATAAAGCTCAGGCTGCTGCAGTACTATACTGAAATAATTAAATGTTCTTTAGGAGCATTATAAACACCTTTAGTAAGTCTTTCATTATGCGGAAAATCACAGAATACACATTATTATTGTATACAAGAAATAGATTTTGACTTAGTTCTACAGAACAAGTACACTGCAAAATCTCGATGCTTAATCGGACAAGAAAAACATGGTAACAACGTACACCTGAAAGCCAATGAGTGCTTTTGTCAGATTAGTCGATCTCATCTCCTTCTATTTGAGGAAGGGAGTAAACTGGCTGCATGGATTATTTCTTTCAAAATTCCAAAATTTCGAAATTTTCATATCATTGATCTGGCCCAGGTAAGCGGTCTCATTGATGGGCACAAGAACCGCACGCCAAACGCAAAACTGACAGTAAGCTCTGAATTTGAATATGCCAAGGAAGCGTAAGTGTCGCAGGGCTCGGGACAGTGTTGAAATTGATGCGTAATAAGGATGCATGCACATGCCGCCATAATCATGTTTCTGAACTGATATATATGTTCAGAAAGATGGCACTTTCTAGAACTCAATGTTGGACCCCATAATGCATAGAAAATAAATTAAAACTTTTACTATGACATAAATTTAGCTCTCGCTTGCATACTTACTGATGTCTCCCATAGCCTAAGGCAGCTATTTTTCGATATGAATGAATTTTGGCTCTATTTTGTATCCATCGCCAATAGGCGGATGATGGAGACCGGTTTTCAACAGTGTAAAAAATGGTGCAGACATTTTCAATGTGTTGTTCGTGGTTTTTATTTCCGCAATTACCTTATTGTAGAGAGGCCGTTAATGACTGGTCATTAATGACGTCATAAAGGGGAACTCCGTGCTTTCAAAGCATGTTGTAGTTGCTCGACATTGCTTTAGATATATGTGCTTCTGTGCATTCTGGTGGGTCACAGCTTCAATAAACGGGTCTTTCTTATGTCTATCCGCACAAGGACTTGACACAGTTGCTTGGAATGCGGGCTACCTCGTCCTCAGTCAAGGAGACGGAGCGGTCGCCATCTGAAGAAGTTGCTCGGGCTTCGGGCTCAACCGCAGCCGGGTACGGTCTTACGGCTGAAACATCTTTGAGGAAAAATGGAGAACATATCACAGCCACTCATCATCATCATTAACAACAAGACACAAAAATAACTCCAGCCTACTATCTCCGGCACCTAGGCTGCAGCTTTCAATAGCCTGATCTCGTGCCTGACGCCTACTTGTTTTCGCAATAACTTCATTCCTAATACTATTTCAATGCGACAGCTGTTAAGGCCCATACCATAGGCCAGCGTTCTGGATTTAAAGCTGTCTTCATCATAGTAGTACAAGTCTCCATAATCCAAAGGTGGACGACTTGTTAATATTAAGGTGAAGAGTCGTATGCGAAGCGTATACTCAAACAACATCACTTAGAATACTGAGGAGTTAACATGGAAGGTGGCCTGTAAAGGGAGAGCTCAAGAATTCGCGACCGGAGGCTGGCTGACACTGCAAATACTGCAGTGTTTGTCAATGAATTTCACGCCAAAAGTACACTACCTGCGAGTTCTTTGGTAGGCATGTTATGGGCTGCATGCACTTGTTGGAGGTCTTGACTCTCTAATATTCGCAACCGGATGTCGCAGCACTAGTTCAATTTGTGGATCTTAATAAACGTATTTGCCTTAATCGCTGCCCTCTATTTAGCGCTATACAATTCCATATGCTTGAATCTATATCCCCAATAATCCGCAATCCTTGTCCCACTTCCGGTCTACTTGCCAGATCACGCTTGCGTGATCCGTGCCCCTCTTTTAGCACTGATTCTGCATTGTCCTTCAGTTCAGTCAGTCAGTTCAGTCATTTCAGTCGTTCAGTCGCGTCCGACTCTTCGTAACCCTATGGACCTTCGTTGTCCTTCAGGCTACCCTAAATAAATAACAAAAAGACGCCATTTTCTTGTTTCTATTTACGAAGTTCTTATCATTAGTACTCTTCACTTTATTTTATTAGGAGAATTGAAGCATTGGAGAATACAGTTGTGCCCTAATACTCCCTGCTTCCAATGTCTTCCTTTGTACCCTGTGTCATTGTTGCCTTAGTTTAAAACAGGACCTGTTGCAGTACTTTAAACAGGACCAGTTTCTTTACTTAACAACCAGACCCATAAATAGACAAAACAGGCTTTTAGCCTAAAAATAACAAGCTGAAAACGAATGTAATCTCTAACGAAATGTCTTGAAGAGAAACACCAGTTCGCAGTTTTGGTGGAAGTCCACAGTGACGCGTGGAAGATGTGTGGGGTAACTGTTAAGTCGGGAAAAAAATATATGCAAATATGAAGTCAACAGGACTTAAATAAATAGGTATGGCCACATTAGAACGTTCGCCTCGCTCGTTTGATATCGATTTTATGTTTCCTCAAAGGTTTTGCACTTTTAGGCGCTTCACAGATTCGGTCAGCTTTTCTGATTTTTTCACTCTTCTGCGGCATTATCTTCGGCAAATCCACAAAAGCTCCAGAACACAAAAACAAGCACATAAACGCCATCGCACGAAACGACTTATCGAAAGAAGGCAATTATGAGGTGTCTACAACGAAGTATATAGCGCTATTGCGATACCGTAAAAAACACCCAAGGCAGCAGAAGAAGCATTTTAGTCCACACCTTCTTATAGCTCTTCCTATAGGACAAAGCAGCACCGACGTGAGACTTTTATCCCGCTCCGTGTAGAGCACCTATGCAAGATATCTTGTCGGTCAGGAAGGATAAATTTGCGCTTTCATGCGACATTGTCGTGTAGCCATCGTGTACTACCATTTAAAACGTGGTTTGCATCTTTATGTGCTTGTGTTGTATTGGCTTCAGTCCCGCGTAAGGAATTGAGGCTACCATCCGCCAACCACAAGCTTAAGAGTCTATTACATTTATAGAATGTAGTTACTAAAATTTTTGTTTGGAACGTTCCTTCTCAAGAAAACTAAAAAAGCTGGACAAATAAAAAAGAACATTTCCTTAACAGCAATGCATGACGAAGATGAATGTGTTCTTTCAAAAACAGTGCGAAATGTTTTGTTCTAAGAGTTTAGAGTTGTCTGCATGAAAGTAAAGCTTCCAACTATAAGGCAGCATAGGACTTTGTGTCCTACATCAACTGAGAAAAAGCCTTTCGGTAATAGCCAATTAGTGTGGATTGCACAAAATGTATCTTTCACAATCATTGCTAAGTATTCTTTGTTTATTAAGAACCATATAGCCATTTTGTGCCAATTTTAATACCGGAAGTTGGTGCTTACTCTATCTCGTAAAAAGAGGTAAGCTTGCAGCGTGATTAAAGGCGGCGCCTGGGAAGACAGCAGCCATACAGAAATCTTCTTATATTTAAAAAAAATGTTGACCCCGGAAAGAAAGTAGCAAAACAAATTTTCTGATGCACATGCATACCGGTTGCGCATGTTGTAGAATTTGCATCGTATACATCAACTACACTGTAGAAAAGTTCATAAATGATGATTACAAAGAAAGGGTGTGTATTAAATGACATTCAAAATTAGCATTGTTCCTACTCATAGCAGAAAAAACATTTTTAAGAAACTTGATAGCTATTGCATGACTCATAGGAGCATCCAATCATTTACCCGCTAAGTCTGTATCTTTATCAGGCACAGATAAGAGACCGGGATAGTTGGATGAACCGAATTGTTGTTTTTTTTATTTTAGAATCTTTCGTCGTGATCACAGATCTGAAAGCTAGACAAATAACTAACAAGTGCCGTACCGCAAGTTGCTGCTGGGCAAATACGGCTGTGCAGATGTGAAGTGGCCAGCAGCTAGGACTATCTCGTGAGCTCACTTGTATGTCCTTGCGTTTGCTTTGAGGCAAACTTACATGAAAAAGAATTTTTTCTATCTAGCGCCAGGGCAGCCAGTTGCCGGAATTGTTAATGGTATCTACTAGAAAACATTACCTTTAAAAGAAGGCGAATATTTGCTTTCTCAATCTGGCTTACGGTCTTGTAGGAGCCCTTAGTAACGGGAATTTTCCGGGCCAAGTCTCTTTTATTAAAGGTGCGCTCGCAGGCCCATTTCTACGTTTCTGAATCACTTTAGCAAAGCCTAGTATAGTCGTGCCTCGTTAATATGCACACTTTGTTTTCCGCCAAAACTTCATCAAGCGAGTCGTCCGTAATAACGAATCAGAAATAAAAAACACAAACAAAGCAAACGCTAAGGATAAGGTCTGCATTAGGTCATAGTGCAGGCCAGTGAAGTCGGTATTAGGAGCTACAAGAACATTATCCGAGTCAAATGTATGCTTCAGCTGCGATGCAATTGAATGTATTGTGGTTCAGTTGCATATAGTCTAGATGGTGTTTATTAATAAATAACTTGACTTCTACTTTCATCTCCCACGAACCCGTGCTGCGTATCAGTATTCAGTTGGCTGAAAGTTGCTGAATCCAACTTTCTACAAGGTGAAAGCAGCTGTAGGAGTTTGTTCAAGTGAATTTATGCAACATACAAAATTTTAACATTGGCCCTAATGGTATCTGTGCATCGTTTCCTTGTCCATTGTTCGGACAATGGACAAGGAGAAAATGCACAGATACCATCAGGCCCATGTAATATTTGTCGCGTGTATATGGAGGGTCGTGAAAATCAAATAGTTACGCAACTTCAGAGATAACGTCTCTTCTAGATTTTGTTTACACGCACCAAATGAACTTAGTGCGGATGACTGACTGATTGCCCTTTTTTATATTTGCCCTTTATGTTTTATACTGCGAAGTTACGCAGTCGATATTATTGTTGTTGTAGAAGTTAATGTATATATAGTAAATAACCCCTATAACAACAACATCGACTGCGTAATTTCACATTATAAAATACGAAACCCCAAGCGAAAAGGGCAATCAGTCAGCCATTGGCACTAAGTTCAAGGTGTGCCTGTAAACAAAATCTAGAAGGAAAATTACCTGCGAAACAGTGTAACGAATTGGTTTTCATGACTCTCCGTATTAACAGAACAAAACTACATGGGCCCTAATGGTATATGTGCATTTTGCCTTGTTCATTGTGTGAACAGCTAGTTTTAATGTTAATGAGATGTAAATGCATGAAAAAATTTGGTCCCCAGAAAAACTGTCCGTATTTTGATTCGTTCATATTAACGGCGGTCGTATTAACGAGGCACAACTGTATAGCCGAACATACAAGAACATCTTATTAATTAGTCATAACTTTCATTTACCCAGTGCAAGGATGGCGCACAATGCGACGATGAGAATTGTAGCTTTCCCTTGCATGGTGTATTCCTCACACCACAGGGGCCGTTCACAAAATAGGAAGTCTGAAAAAAAAGAACTTTAATGTAACCTAGAGTAATGAACACTAACGAGCTTCTAGCGCTACCACAAGTTCATGTTCAACAGATGAAGTTATTCCAACACATGATTTGTTTTGAAAGGTTCAACATCCCAGAGCGACTCAGGCCATAATTGAAGCCATAGTCGAGGGTTAGGGAAATGTCGACAACCTGGGAATATATAACGTAAGCTTAGGCACTGGCGCCTTTCTTTTTGCCTCCATCTAAAAGCGGCCGCCTCTGCCGGGATTCTACCTCGGATCCTTGTTTCAACACACAAGGGCCATAATCAGTATTCCACTGTGGCAGAATTGAGAGGAAAGGAAACTTTAGGTCAATGAAGCGAAACCAAACCAAATATTTGTAGTAAATCCCGGTTCGCAAGAAACATTATGATAGAGATAAACTAAAATCGTACTTATGCTGAGATGTCCAACTACAATTATAAACGATTCTGGAGTTACCCAAGTTCAAACATGAGTCGTTGACATGAAAATATATATAATATTTTTATTTTCAGTACACCCTGCAGCGCCGAAGCATTATAGCAGAGGAGTGGGTACAATATTAAAGTGACTAGCAGATAAACAAAAAAAAATATCAAACGAGAGAAAGAACAAAAAGGGGGAGGATAGACAAAGGAGTAATGAATAAAAGAATAAAAAAATATACAAGAGGAACAACAGTGCATTCGGTCAACAATAATAGTTTGAAGGAACCGTGAAATCACAAATCATTGATTAGCCGTAAAAATACATCTCGATCTACACTCACAACATTAGCTGGAAACTTGTACGTGGCAAATAGATGTGGGAAAAATGAGTACTTTTTGTAGTTCATTTTACACGTCATCTCCCTTATTTTAAAACAGTGGTCTTTCCTGTTAGAAATATAGTGGGCTGTTTTGAGGTACTTTTCCTTATCAATGCCGTTGTGTCGGTGTATATTGAGTGCAGATGTTTGAGCCTTTGCTTCCGGCGCCTTATCTCTAGCGGTTAGAGTTCTATGTATTTCTTTATCTGCGTTATGCTGACATATGGAATAATCCCTTTATATGAATCTGGCAGTGCGGTTTTGTATAGGTTCTAATTTATCAATCAGGTACTGCTGATGCGGATCCCAGACTGCAGACGCATATTTCAGTTGAGGCCTTACCAGTGCCTTGTAGGCAGTACATTTAAGAATATGGAGATGAAGGTGATATTTAGTTGGCTTGAATCTATTTGCCATTTGATAAGCTGGCCACTTTCGCAATGGAGTGTTCTCAATACTGGGATACTGAATAGAACAAAACTCTATAACTGATGTAGCTAACTTGTCTTCTCTTGAGGACAGAGAGGTGAATAGCTACGAAATGAATGGGCGAAACAAAAAGAGATAAAAAGCAATCTAATAAAAGGAAAAATAGTTGTATTTTTGCGACCAGTTAGTTAAGCAAATGTGAAAAAACACATTTATTTTAAGTCATGAAGTGGGGATTGGTAGTAAATGAACTACGAAAGCACGATACCCGCTTTAGGTGATGTAAAGAACTGAATTCCAATTGGAAGTAAAGCTTAGAGCCCGCAGATATTCAGTGAGCGGTTCATGATTAAGATGTTTGGTGATATTTTATGCCCTGATCTTCCAGAGGGCACGGTTTTATTGGAGAGCTATGGGACCGACTTTCTTCCTGCATTCGTTGTAGGCTGTCGTCAGTCATAGCAAGCGTTTAATGCTTTCTGGTGCGAACATCTACGCGGTTCTGATGGTCCCCGCCTTTCTGCTCTGATAGATCTCCCTGAGCCGCCCGGTATTCATAGCCGCGCTAAATCTCAGCAACGTGAATGAAATAACTTATAAGCTAACAAAACGTATCGCTATAATTAAAGACCAAAGATTAAATGGGAAGGTACTGTTGCACATACCTGTAATGTAAACGAAAGTGCAATAGCCTATGATGGAAGGCTAGGAGATGCTCCTTATATCTGAAAGCTGGTACTATACTGCTGCAAAATATACAAGTAAAAAACAGAAGTGTCCATAAGGGCGTCAGCATGAAACGTATGTGTCTGCAACTGACAACCAAAATTTGAGTTCAATAGCATAAGCCGATCAATAAAGTTTGAACGAGGGAAACAGTGCATATGGGTAAATGTTCCAATTTAAAGATAATTCGTTTTCCCAGACTAAAATTGCCGTTTTCATTTTCCAGCAACAGAAAGAACTCCGATTATCTGCAAAAATGCAGGAAATCAAGAGCTGAGATGAGTGACAAGGCTGCTATGTTTGAATGGGAGTAACACTCTTGGACTGTTCACAGAAATTGACTGCCTCGTTTTCCAAACATCCTATCTCGATAATCGAGGCATATCCGTGATTTTCACGTCTTTTAAAGCGCCTGTTATGTTGTAATAGAGGAAGTTACTTGTGATCTTAAAAACAGTGTGTCCGAAGCACAGGTTTTATCAAAGAGGGTCAACAAAGGTTGAACGGCCGTAATGGTCAATCATGACGCCATTATCGAAATCTGCAAAAGCGCCATCGAGTCAAGCTGTGGTACATGGGGTGTATATGTAAATTTTGTGTGAGTGCATGACTGACTCCATGTGCAATGCATTGTGAAGTCACATAAGCAAAGGAATGATATTTGCGGAGTGCCGCAAACATAGTACACAGACCAGGTCAGGCCGTTTAAGTCGCAGTCTCTGCCAGAACGACAACGTAGTGGCCTCTTGGAGCTCGGAGATAAAGCGTTAAGCTGGGCCTTCCGTTTAACAGTAAAAGTGGAGCTGAAATCAGCTAGAAAAAGAAATATCAACCAAGGCATCTACATGAGGTAAAACGACGTCAAGCTTTATATAAGTACCTAGATTGATGAAGACGATGGCTACGCTAAATGATATAAAAATACAGCGTATATTTGAACTCCGTTTTTATAGGTAACACATGGCAGTGTTAACGGCTCTTACTTGAAGCTGGCATTGCTGTTTCCAACAAAACGAATAAATTTCAATTTAACTAATTTAATTCAACAGCACGGGAACGTGAATTCGTGGTCAACGAGCTTCGAGGCGAACTCGCATCCAGGGGTTGTTGAATGTTGATTCTTGTCTCACACTGGGGCCACAAGCTAGGAACCACACAGTTTGGCAGCTCGTCTTATGTTTTCGCAGTTAGGTGGTCTAATTTAGCACCCAAGCCTTCGAAAAATAATTGCTTCATCATGTCACCTGGCCACAACGCCGAAGCCGCAAACTCCAGATATGCAGCAGAGCTACGCTTTAAAGATGCCGAGTTCAACCTGCCGTAAGGGATCAGGCGAAATCTGGATCCAGAAGCCAATGTTTCTACAAGTGGACTTGTCTTCATCTCGTCGACGAAGTGTCCACAAGTGTTGTTTATACGGTGTTCTGCAACATTATCGAATCCCCGTTTGAAACATTTTCGCGCCTCAACCGGAGGCTCATTTGCGCTGAAACTGCGCACAAAGCTTGCGAGTTCTTATCCCCTTCTTTACAAGCTAAGTTTGACCATGGTGCTTACTTGGTTTGGACGCTCATGAAGATAAACCAGAACCTTCTGCAACGAGACGGAGGAGCAAAAGACGAAAACGTACGTTTTCCGCCTGAGGGCAACAGTGGGGCCATCTAACACCATTAGAGGAACGTGACATGCTTGCCTCGGCGCTTTTGAGCCGCAGCCATAGAGAAAGCCGCAGCGCTTTCCTCCAGCGACGCCAGATGACGTCACAGCTGTCTTTTGATAGAAACGCTGCGCTGGCGTTTTTTGCTTCTCAGTACCGTCGCAGGCGGTTGAGGTTTCGCATCATGCGTGGCGAATCCAAGTAAGCACCACAGTCAAACTTACCTCGCAAAGAAGGGGACAACAACTCGCAAGCTTTGTGCGCAGTTTCAGCGCAAATAAGCCTCCGCTTGAGGCGGGAGAATATTTCAAACGGGGGATCGATAAAGTTACAGAACACTTTATACACTTTTCCTTCGGAAGAAGAAAACAGAAAAAGAGAACGGAGAAGAGCAGGCTATAAAATGCAATATTTTTTTTTTGTTTAGAAATATCTTTATCTCAATATTGTAAAGTTGTTACATATGACCTGTAATAGGTGGCGAAAACAGAAGGCGCAAACTGTAGCGTTCAGGAGTACTCCAGAAGAAAGTATAGAGCTTCGTCGGTGCGGCGGCGAGATACCGCACAGGATTGTGCGCCGCTAGTAGCAGCAGGTTATTAAGGGGGCTATGATTTACGCCGGTTCCGCCGGCGTTCTTACATAGCAACGGCACACGCGCTAAAATTTCGTAAAATGTGTCAGCAATATACCTTGAACATTGAAACATACCTGTTTTACTAAGTTAACTGCCTTAATCTGGCAAGTAGCAGCTGTGGTGCCGCTCTTATTGTCCAAATGACATATTTTGTCACCACACAGATATCTGTCGTCTTCTAGAGCATAGATACAAATGATACCACTGGAGACTTCAGTGATGCCTTGCCTCGTCCGAAGAAGAACTATTTTGTAACTTTATATTACTAGCAACAATCTCCGGTTGCAATTGACAGCACAGATTACATGGTTATACTGGTATAAAGGAGCGACTCGAGCCTTCTCAAAGGCAAATGTAGAAGGGTATTGTGCTTAACATTTCATGCATTTGTGTACTGCAAGTACTACATTATTATTCCCTAGCTGGGAAGGAGCGCTTCCAGCTATACTGCAGTCGCGACTACGCGGCCTACAAGGAGATGGAATCGTTATTCAGCGTTCCTAAAGGCGGAATTCGAAGCGCGGGCTGAAATACACGTACCACCAGCCTATATCTAAACATTGTTCAAAACATTCGCACATGATATATGCATCGGCATTAGTGCATGTACCAAGCGCCACCGTAGCAAAAACTCCCTCCAGTACTGGTGCTGCTCCTTAAAGCCGCGCCATACATAGAAAGCTGAATGCACGATTTGGGACCGCCTCGTGCACCGCGTTTCAGGCAGTCCGAGCGGGTGACTGCGCAGCCGGAGTACGAGTGCCAACTGGTGTTGAGCGACACAAAATTACAGGGGTGCACTTGAGTCCGCTTAACTTATTTCTATCCCGCCACTCGGTGGAGTCTCCTGACCCTACGCCAGTGGTTCTTGGCTGCGCTCATACACTTGGCTCATGCGTATGGCGTATTCACCTATGTTAATTAAGTGAAGGAGCGGCACAGGTGCAATAAAGTTTTTATAATATTGTGTTTCGTACAGCACTTTCAGATCAATTGGACTCTTGGAGCAATAACTGGATGATATATTCATCAATGCATTCGGCTCTCGAATTAAGATATCATAAGCTGATAATGTAACAGGAGATCTAAAGTTAACAGAAGTACTAAAACAGCGGCGTAATGTTTGAGCAGAAATCAGAGTAGAAACTGAATAGATTGCATATAAATTTTTTAAGAAATTTTGGTTTATCGACTAAATTTAAGTTCTAAAACCCCGATTTAAAAAGCATGTATTTTTAAACAAAAACAGTAGCGATGATAAACTTTGAAAAATGCACTATTTTAATGCACCAGTGGTCTCTTTTTGTCCCAAGCAGGGGTACATGCATTAATACAAAATATCAGTCTAATTTCTAAGCTACATGAAGAGGGTCGAAGTATACGAAATGTTGAGCAATCGAAGTAATTGGAATGTTAAGAAATAATATGGAGAACATTTCTGAGGTTAGTCAGGGCTGCCTGGTAGATAAGGTATACATCGTAACAGAATCGTTTTTTCTAGTGCGGGTAACCTTGTAATTGTTCTTGTAAACGAACAATTAAAACCAGGTCAGTCCCATTAAGTTTGCCAGCAATACAAACTAATATTGAACATCCACGTTTTTGTGTATGAAGCAAAAGACTGGCAATCTATTGCAGAAAACTGACTTTGGTGGGCAAAAGCTCCATTACCGGGCGTTCCTAGTATAAGAAGCATCTGGGATTTACCCATTTCTGTACAATTTTCGCCTTAAAATATTACTTCAATAATTCAGATTGGACTCCAGAAGTACGGGGCGCTCGTTAGGGCACTTACACACATCAGCAATTCTCTCTTTGGTATGATCCGATGGCAGTGCACTTATTTTTTGTTCCAAGAGCAAGCTAGGCTCCTTGGGGAGGACCTGAAATCCTACCAAATGCTTGAAACGCGTATGTATCACGCATGCTGGAAAGAGAATTAATGAATTAGGTATTTTTTTCTTCAGAATGTCTTTCACAAAAGCTACAGCCTAGCCCCACTAAGCGTGGGCAGTCGTCATCAAAGACAGCAGCGTAAGAGCCAGCTTCTTGCTTGGCTGGGTTATTTCCCTTTGAAGTACATGTTATTTTGTTTTTGTTGTGTTTGACGAGAGACACACAACCTATTAATGCTTGTTTATTGTCCGTGAGTGTGCGAGAAAAGTTTATTTTTTCTTAGCCGTTAATAGAATCACATAAGCTATGTCACAAGGGAGCGTGGATTTTCTCCGTTGCTAGCAATATCACACGAAATTGGTACCGAAACAAAACCAAAAATATATTTTGGGTATCATACTTCCCGCAAAATTTTAATTGCATTTGAAAAGGTAATGGCAGTATGAGTCAGCGAATGCTACGCGTATGCTTGTAAAAACATCGTATAGAAAGATGCGAAACACGTTTTGTAACACAATAATGCAGATTCAAGTTGTGCAAGTATTCAAATCAAAAGTGCGCCTAAATGATGCCTAAAGGTACACTTTTCGATCGGGACGCGACAGCGTCTGAATGCGCTATCATCATCATCATCAGCCTGATTATACCCACTGCAGGGCGAAGGCCTCTCCTATATTTCTCCACTTAACCCGGTTCTGTGATAGCTGCATCCACTTGACCCCTGCGAACTTCTTAATCTCATCCGCCCATCTAACTTTCTGCCACCCCCTGCTACGCTTTCCTTCCCTTGGAATCCAGTTTGTTACCCTCAGCGACCATCGGTTATGCTCTCTTCGCACTACATGTCCTGCCCATGTCCATTTCTCCTTCTTAATTTCCACTAGAATATCGGTAACTTGAGTTATTTCTCTAACGAACTCTGCACGCTTCCTATCTCTTAATATTACCCCTACCATTTTTCGTTCCATAGCCCTCTGGGTTGTCCTCAACTTAAGTTCCGCTATGCTACGATTCTTTCTAGGGATGAGCTTCAGTTGCGCGAGTACGTCCTTTAAATACCCTTGGGGGCCGGCAAATGACAGATTGTACTCCGGCATAACTGCAACACGAAAAACGACGACTACGAAGAAGAGAAAACACACGACACAGACAATCGCTGCACTGACAAATAATTTTATTTCGCGAACGCATTGGAAATATAAATATTCAGCCGCAGATGTGCACAGGAAAGAAGAAAAAAGGGCACGTGCCACCGTCAACATTAAACATTTTTCACTCCTTGTGACACATCTTATCGTGTGGCAGGGAAAAGGGGATATTCTGCTCTGTACAAGGGAACTGTAGTGTCGCTTACGCAATATTCGCCCCTTTTGAGCTATACTGCAATACACTTCTAGAAAGCAGAATTACACGGAATTCTGGTTGTCCAAAGCAAAATGCAGAGCTGACAAGATAGGATTGTCTCTGGGCGGAGAAAAAAGTTCTACTCATGTCTCGCTACTTTTGTAATTATTTACTACCTCGCTTCTATGGTGCCATGAAATGTTAATTGTCCTATCATGTGTACCCCGTCACGCAACATCTGTTTGTTTGATCTGCTTTTTTTTTAGTTCTATGACATGAGTTTATCAGTTCGATGAGCTAAGTTCTATGGCAAGCTAAGTTCTGTGGCGAGAGCTAAGGGATGAGCTAAGTGCACGCCTCTTGCCACAACAGCGACCGCATAATATGCACAGCGATGTTGTTTGTGAATGAATGCAGCACGGATCGTATCATGTCCCAAGCATGGCTTTGAATCAATTCGGAGCTTTTATGCACTCGACTGTGTGTTGGCAAGCTGGGAAGCGTTGCTACTGTACTCACGCTACTCGGTCGGGATTTGCCACAGCTCCCGTAATTTCTCACTGCAGCTCCGGAGTGTCATTTGCTGCTGTATTTGCAGAGTAGCTTGCTGCAGATTTTTCATTTGCGCAGATATTTTGGTCTCTAACTGGCGTGAAGTCTGCACATTCGTTTATTTTCAACAGCTTTGTGACTGTTTGAATATGACGCAGAAAACATGTCATGATTGTGACATGTACTGAATGTCGCCTTGCTTTAGCGTTATATTTGTAATTGGGAAGATATATTCACCTGAATTCATTCCTAACACACCTTGTCAGTTTCTGTTCACGCATATTTGCTTTTTTGTGAATTTAGTGAAGATAATTGCCTCGGCGAGCCTACCAAAAACAGCAGAATCTGGAGCCAGCAGTTCGTGCGCGGAGAAAAATCAAAAGAAAAGAGCCTATCGTACCTACTTACAGAATTTCCGACTGTTTATAGACGCTCGACCCCAGGAATATTTCAACGGTATCAAAGGGTTTTCTATTATATACTACATGTATTATACACTACATAATACTTAATGGCAAAAGAAACAGTAGCATGGATCGTACCACGTTTCACGCATGACATTCAAAGGTTTAGGTACTCTTCGCGCACATCTGTATCTACAGAGACGATCCGTGAGCCTTGAAGCATTGCTGCTAGTGTGTGCATGTTACCCATTCCAGATTTTTATAGCTGTCTCTGAAGTTTTCTGTAATAGAATATATTTCGGTCCTACACGTTTTGAATGGGCATGCTGTTTGAATGGGCACGTTTTGAATGGGCAAATAAGGCTGTTTCTAATAGGCATGAAGTTGAAACATTGCCACATATGTAACACACTTGCCATGGTTAGGTGCAACTCGGTCTGCCGATTTGGAGTTTTCCTTACATTTACTTTAACTAGCCTTCCCTCCTGGTTGGAAAGTTATGTGGCAGTTGTGATATTTTATTCATAGGTACTCATTGCGTAACTATAATTGCTCCTGAAGATTGCTGGACAGACGTTTACATTACTTCCTAATTTATTAAAGATGAAAATTCGTGGGAGGCAACAGTAATTAGTTTGCAGCCAGATATTTCGTTAATGACGACGAGTAAAAAGACCCGAAGAACCTCCCCCCTCCCCCCCCCCCCCCAGCATACCTAGCCACAACATTGTAACAGCTAAAGATAGTCTACAGGAGGAACATCTAAGAAGTAAGCACTGTAAATTTATTTTTGGCGGTTTTCCAACATTTAATTTTAACGTTGGTAATGCAAGTTGGGTAATTTATGGCACAAACGTTTCGAGTGAAGCTTTTCACCTGTTATAGTAAAAGGTGCTGTGACGCCAGCCGTAAAAAAAAGCATTTGTTTGAAACGCAAATTTTAGGAATATAGTTGATGTCAAACAATCACTAAATGCCTTAAAGCTTTTTTGTTTCATATTAAGCGCGACTTTAATATGTACAAGCTACGCGCGTAGCAATCGCAAAAAAATTGAGGTAAATATCTAGCGTTGGGGATAGGACATGCCACACTCGCTTATCAAGCTTACATTCAAAAGCAGTAATAGATAAGGCACCATTCGTCGCCTACAATTTTCATCTGCCGTGGTGGCGGTCCAGTTACGCGGCGCTCTCCACTACAGTATCTAACGAAGCTCAAACCAAAAACAAGAGCTACTTAAAATACTTGTGGTTCCAGCTACAAACGATACGCTCCCGCTATTTTAACGACGCGGTACAATCGTGTCGAATTCAGTAAAGATGGTGCAAATTATATGTGATTAGTCCAGCACAAGCGTGCACAAGCGTGCACGCTTGTGCACGCTTGTGCACGCTTGTGTGCACAAGCGTGCCAACAAACCTGTTGCGCTCACTTCTCAAAGGCCGCTTGATCGGGCGCGCCAAACAACACCTTGTCGCACTCCAGGAAAACTAACTGAACAGTTTTTTTTTTTTCAAACACAGTTCAAGCGTCGGTATTGATTTTAAAATGCAAAAACAGGGATAGTGGTCATGATAAGCCTCACGGCATAGCTGATCTTGGAGACACTTGTTTGCGGTAAGCATTTCGCGTGAAAGCGCGTCGAGTTGTCCCGCTCCGGGCGAAAGTCCGACTGCGACTTTGGACCGAACTCCACATTAGAGCAATTCAGTTTATTTTCGGACGTTGTCGCCATGGAAATATTCGCCATGTGCCCGAACAAATAGCCGGGGAATGTGCCACGCCTGTAGATGTATCGCCTGTGCCGGTAGATGGCTTTCAGGGACTCCTCTGCAGGCTGGTGAGCGGGGCGTATAGTAACTCTAATAAAAAAGGCACTATTGGATCTAAGACAAAACAGTAATTGACGAAAATGCCTAAATATTGTGAAATAATGTTATGTTATATTATCGCCGTCTCTTAAAATTTCCCTGAGCACTGTGAAATCTACACTGCAGAAATGCGAAAGACTAAGCGTTGCTTTTGCTCATGGCGCATCACGTTTGCTGCCATTTTAATTATCAGCTATATCGACTGTCATTAGCATTGCTAATGTCACCATTGTTATCATCACCATTTTCAGGGTCATTGTCATCGCTACTATCATCCTCATGGTAGACAACGATAATTATGATGTTCGTTTCACGATCCGACACAATCTGCAAAAAAAAACGGAATCCATCGATCTCGTTTTACTAGAGAGTTGGGATCCTCTTTTTCTCTGGGGTATAGTACAAATAGCCCTAAAGAAAGAACTACACTTTAATTGTTGCGGCCGCCCGTTTTCGTCCGCACAAAGTGACGAGGTACCGCATAAGATGATTATAGTGCTGGGTGTCAACAGCATTTGAAAAACGTGGATGTCATTTAGGCACGCAGGAGAAAATGTACAATCTCTCAGGGACAACCTCATTTAAAGAGTAACATTACCCGGAGATGTTCTCTGTAGTTGGCCAGGGCAACTTCGGTGGATGGATGTGGTCGACTGATTGATCAACTTGAATAAGATTTAATATATCGTTTTCGCCAAAGGTAGGCTGGCGAGTTTTGTGGCTGTAAGTACTTGTTGACCGCCAATAAAGAAAAAGAACCTGGCCGTTGTGCAGTTGCTTGGTTAAAGCTCTCGTCTGGGAAAGCAAGGGATGATTTTTTTATTTTGAACTATCTTCCTCAGGGTAGGCGAGGAGAATTATGATGTGCGTTTCGCAATCCCGTTCGTGTAGCAGTAGGTCGAAGAGCTCGGCTGAAGATCCAAGGCATTGAGTTTTCATTCTCGAGACGGATTTTTTTGTTGTTATGACGTCATCATGATTGCCTTTTATCGACAGCTATATTATGACTGGACAAACAAACGCCGACAGTATGCGTCATTAAAGGCTTACGCTTTAACCCGCATTGTGGCTGCGAGATGACTCATTTCGCAAGCCACAGAAATGTTGAGCTGCAGGACGAATGCTCAGTCTCGATATTGCTTTAATGAAGGTGACATCCGAGCTTCCCGCGGTCTGTGTGATGGAAACGAACAAACATATCCCAGGAGATTAAAACTGATCCGACGCTCACCAATGCGAAAGATTTTCTATTCCACACACCTTTAGACGTTAACCCGATGCACCAGTACCATGACGCACCATGTGAGCGGTGTAAAACATACAGAGCGTAAAAAATTGATTTCAGAATATTGAAGCGTGCTGAGGAAGCTCATAAGAACACACAATTACTGTATATTAAGCTGCGTTATTTCAGCAGCAAGCTGTGGTGATTTTCACTAATATGGAGCTGGACGTCATCCGATCTTAATGCTTAGTTAACCGTAACCTACGTGCAATTTAAAGTGATTTTCTAAGTATTTTTCTTGACGAAACTCAATACTAACTTTTTGTCTTAGCGGTATTCAGTTTGTTATGAAATTCACATAAAAGGTCACGCGAAAATACCTAGAAAATATATAAAATCATCACAAGACTATTACGATGTGAACCGCATTAAAAGCTCATAAAAGCTTTCTTTAGGAATGGGAACATTCATAGAGATTTCCTGGGAAATTGCAGACTCTCGTAAAAAAAACATTTCTTCACTCTCAAAAACGTAATATGGCTGGCAACAAATTTCTTGTTAATAATTGATGAATCGCTAGCTGAATTAATATCAGAATTATCAGATATTTTGTGGCATGAAAAAAATAATAATGTTTGACAATGCAGAAAGGTTAGGTTATAGGTGTGACCGTCACTTCACGAAGAAGCTCTAATGACTGATTCTATTTTGGTGTTCAGCTGCACTTCGTCGGCGTATTTAGTAACGAATGGCAAACGAGTTCCTCGTCGAAAAGTGACAAATGATAGGAGAGATGCCTTACAATATTTGCAAAATAATGCAATGAGTTGCGATGTGAGCGAACTCCCTATCGTCGAAAGCGGGGATTCGATAACATCGCTCAATATGCAAGTGCCTTGAATGCCGCCACTGCTGGGACTGAGCCCATGTCCTCATAGTCCGTGCTTGAGCGACTTAGGCACAGTGCAGCCGTGGAAGATTTAGTTCACATTTAAAGATTCAGGTGCTCATTATTGATCTGGATTGACATTAGTAATGACTGGCCTCTTTGCCTTAGCTCCCACAATTTTCTTGCGCAGGCGACTGCACTTAACAGATAGTTTCCAGTTCCGTAACTCTCCCTTATAAAAGGCAAGACGCTACCATTCGCCTTCCTCTCTCAGATATCTTTACCACTAATTTTTTTATGCCAATCGATTCGCCTTCAGTATAAACAGTGCCTTGCGTTTCTTAGTACACTTACAACTGAACCTTTGTGTAGAACCACCACAATTTATAATTATAATTTAACAAATTTTCAAAAATTTATTGTCGCATCGGTTTTGTTTTTTTCCTAAACACGCAAATTATCTCTGTCCCTTCATAATGTGCAGGATGTTTTGTGGTTAAATTTGAATAAAAAGCTATTCCAATATTTATTGAGTGGCGTAGGAATGTACGAAAAAAAGCTCTTCGGACATCGAAATTTTCAATAAAGGCGAGAAGCAAAATGTGCCTGCAATAGCCATCAGCCCCTACTTAAGTGTAAGGAGCGTTTGCCATATTCTCTGTTTTTCCATTCACACGTAATATTGAAATCCTTATTGATTATGCCTGTCTCCTTTTCAAGTATATAGACTTATGAAGATTTGTTATTGTTTAAAAATTAAATAATGTACTTTTCGAACAACCGATAAACGGGTTAGCACCGTTACAAGAACAATATTATTTTACAGAAGCGTATTTGCTTATCTTCTTGGTTAATTCTTTATATGAAAAACTGTAGCGTAACAAAGGCAATGACTGAGAAGGAGCGCTGTGTATGTACCTCTTTATCAGAAAAGAGCGCTCTGAAAATTGCCCTTTCTCAGTCTTCGAAATTTTGCGCGAACTGTTTTTCCCTGGGCAATATTTTCAGCACGCCATTCAATCATAAGAGGGCGGAATCTAATCCAACTAAAGCACCAACAAATGTGCGCAAGCAACTCGACCGCATTCATTCCTTATTGCGCCGAACTCGATCCCACATATGTGGACACAAAGGGATGGGCGAGCTATGGAATGCCATTTGATGGCGACATATTCTCCCAAATCTGGTAGCTAATCTTCTCGTTTTCTATGTGTACTACAGAGTTCGCATGCTGCTCAGGTGCACGCCACTCTTTCGACACGCCACTTTGCCTTTTATTCCAACCTTGATACCCTGCCATACTTTGTTGCTTGCATTGCTATCGACCAAGCATTGCTAATACTGCCTGACGTTTTTTTGAAGTGAAAGCGGTTGCCACAGGTTGCAGCTTTCATTGCACGAAGTAAGAGCTCTTCGTAAGGGCAATGCATCTCTACTTAAGTTCCAAAGGATACTGAAGCAACGTGAACGCCCGAGATTGGTTTCTGTAATCTTAGCTTTGGGCGTTGGTCCAAAACAAATCTCGCTGTATCGAACTGGAATGGGGTGAGACCTGGTTGAAATAATATATATTATTCTTAGGTGGGTTAGTCTATTTCTTCGTGCTACTCAAGAGTATTGCATGGCTGTAATAAATGAACAATTCATTTCTTCAGATGACTCCTCTTACTTGCTTCTTGCAAATAATTTTCTTTTTGAAACAAAGTGATGAATATTGTCTGATATTGTTGTAGACTTTTCCGGTCACAAAATCGAGCCGAAATGCATATTCTATGGTGGTTCCGTAGGATCCGCGAAAAATACAAATGATGGAGGGTGTTATTTGTGGAGAAATTGCTTTTAAAGGGCGTGTATGACGTCAAAGTGCCAAAGCATACTGTCTTTTAGATACGCTTGTTACTGAAGGTCACATAAAAAAGAAAGAAAGAAATATTAACAATGCTTTCAGGCAGGGTGGAACGCCCTAAACCAGTGGTACCACGTAGCAGCTGTTCTTTGTCGCCTTGAGTAATGGATATTTTAGCTCTGCAGGTAGGTAGCTTGTGATTTATTGGCTGAATTAATTCTGCAAATTCTGAATTTTTATATTGTCTTCGAAAAGAAGTCACTCAAATGTTTTCCTATAGCTGGTTTTAGAAAATTTTCTTATTTAACTTGCCGCTAAGCTCTAAGGATATCGCTATAATAACATTTATTTACTATGCGATTTCACATTCCGACCATACAGTCATGTGTTGTCGTTAACTACTCCGTAAATTTAGCCAGAATCTGCTTCTGTGGTGTATTTTTTCTCAGCTAACATGTCAAAACGTGTCAAAACAATCGCAATTAAAGCGACTTAACAAAATGGGTGCTAGACGATGCTTTTCTTTCTACGTCCTTAAATAATCAAGTCGAACAGTTCGTGTTGAGATAATTTAAACATATTAATTAACAATTTATTGTTCTTGACATAATTATAAAATTATATACATTTCTTGTTGAGATAATTTAAACATATAATTAACAATTTATTCTTCTTGACATCATTATAAAATTAATTTCAACTATTATATAATTAGATTGTAACAAATAGGCAGCAGATTAAACTGCGCGGAAAATAACGAACCTTAGCTGAATTGGCTGCATCAGGACACTTCTTTTTAAAGGTTTGGTTACGTTTCTCTAGAGAGTGCTGCTGTATAAAAAGGACTTTATTATTTCAAGCTACAGCTGAGGGTACGAAAAAAACTCTAAATGAATACTTAGAAACTATTAATCACTTAACGAAATGATGCGCATTCTAAAATGCCTACATTTTTTTAAAGCAACCATGTTGAAGCGATGGAAATTAAAAACAGTCTCAAGAATCCTTAGATGTTTCTTATAATATTGCGGCGAACTTCCCAAACCTTTATTTGTTCTTTTTCAACAGTCGCTAGCATGCGGCCTTATCTAGTGATACTAGCGCGCCGATGGATTCTGTATTCTGTGTTTGCTCCTTCTCATTGTAGCGAGACGGCGCTTTAGCATTTTCTTGGATGTATCAGGAAGATTCTAGCCGCCCGCGTTCGTTTCTACAATGTTCCAGGTCATGCTAGTAACTGCTAGTGCTTTATCTAGATATTTTTTCGCCGCGTTTAAATTCATCATCATCATCACCCTGACAATACCCACTGCAGGGCGAAGGCCTCTCCCATATTTCTCCACTTAACCCGGTTCTTTGCTAGCCGCATCCACTTGACCCCTGCGGACTTCTTAACCTCATCCGCCCACCTACCTTTCTGCCGCCCCCTGCTACGTTTCCTTCCCTTGGAATCCAGTTTGTTACCCATCGGTTATCCTTTCTTCGCACTACATGTCCTGCCCATGCCGATTTATTCTTCTTAATTTCCACTATAATATCGGTAACTTGAGTTATTGCTCTGACCCACTCTGCACGCTTCCTATCTCCTAATGTCACCCCTACCATTTTTCGTTCCATAGTCCTCTGGGTTGCCCTCAACTTAAGTAGAACTCTTGGTTAGCCTCCACGTTTCAGCCCAGGTGACTACAGGTAAGATGCAATTGTTGTATACTTTCCTCTTGAGCGATACCGGTAAGCTGCTAGTCATAATCTGCGAGTGCTGGCCAAATGCGCTCCGTCCCAATGTCATTCTTTTTGTTATTTCCTTTTCATGGTCCAGATCTGCGGTTACTATCTGTCCTAAGTAGACATATTCTCCTACTACTTCCAGTACGTCGCTATCTACTGTAAACTGCTGTTCCTTCCCGAGGCTGTTGAACATTACCTTAGTCTTCTTCATATTGATTTTCAAGCCTACCTTTCTACTTTTCTTGTCTAGGTCATCAATCATTATTTGCAGTTCATCCCCCGATAGATAGATGGATTTATTGAAAGGAAAAGGCAGGGAGGTTGGCCCGAATAATTCAAATCTGGTCTGCTACTCTGCACTGGGGAAGGGGAAGGAGAGAAGAAAGAAGGTCATGATGGGTGACGATGTGGGAGAAGGCATATGAAATATATATACGGACACAGCAGCTTGCTTTACAAGCGTGAATCAAGTCCGCTGGTGCTCCCAATCCCCCCGCATCCCGCGAATTGCATCCCCCCAAGTAAGCATCCCCCGAGTTGCTTAGCAAGGCAATGTCATCAGCAAATCGCAGATTACTGAGGTATTCTCCATCTACCCTTATCCCTAACTGCTCTCATTCCAAGTCTCTGAATACTTCCTCTAAGCAAGCTGTGAACAGTACTGGGGAGATTGTGTCTCCTGGCCTAACACCTTTCTTTATGGGAATTTTGTTACTTTCATTATGCAGAACTATGGTTGCTGTGCAGCCACTATATATATCTTCAAGCACTTTCACGCACGGCTCGTCTACCCCCTGATTTCGCAATGCCTGCATCACCGCCAAGGTTTCAACTGAGTCAAATGCTTTTTCGTAATCAATGAATGCTATGTATAGGGCTGGTTATATTCCGAGCATTCTATCACTTGGTTGATGGTATGGATATGATCGATAGTAGAGTATCGTTTCCTAAAACCTGCTTGATCCTTTGCTTGATTGCAGTCTAAGGTTGTCCTGATTCTATTGGTGATGAAATGGTTTAGCATGAAATGATTTTAGCTCGTGCCGTCTTGCGACAGCGGGAGGCGGCAACATTGGGGCGTCGAAAGAGATTCCACGAGATGAATTAGGTCCGTCAGCCACTGTACTGAGATTGTCCAAGTGTGTTTAAGGCAAGAGTGTTTAAGGACACATTTTGTCCACTGTCGTGGACAAAATGTGTCCCGCTTTTGCGGCGGCTCTGATTGGTCGAGACGAAATGATGTCATTGAGGTCTCGAGCAATTACAGAGCACCACTACAGTATGCGCGATTGCGTGCCTTATGCCAATCAGTGATCAATTACTGAATAATGACACATTATTTCAGTTATTGACTAATTAGCAATCACAAATGATCAAATAATAATAAATTGCGAAAATATTTAATATTTAATAATCAATTACTACTTAATGACTAGATAAATTAGGCAATTCATGATCAAATGACTAATTAGGCAATTATTGCTTAGTAAATAATTAAGCAACATATGATTACTGACTAATAATCAGTTATCAATGGCTAATTATCAATTAATAATTAATTACGGATCAGTTTAATTTGTGTCGAATTATTGATCAGTTCAGAGTCTTCAGTTCAGTGACTTCAGAGTCCGGCTTTCGCCTTTCACTACTTTAGTCGCTAGAGACCCTCACTTTTTACCTGCCTGCATTCTGGTTTCAAGGCGCACTGCACTGCTGAAAAGCGCAAAGCTGAACTCAACTCCAACGTGCCATGTGAGAAGATATAGGCCTAGCAGAAATGAAGCACCCTTGAGCTCGGCCGAAGTCACAGCGTCGGCCCTGAGCGCTCTCTAGTGTTTTGGGGCCGCCGTCAGAAAGAACGTGCAACCAGTCAAGCAAGGCTCCAGCATAGAATACACGTCTCCAACGGCGATTTTGATTTGCTGTCCGTCACTGTGCCCGCGACACTGAGTCCGCAGTCATCGCTGGCCAAGATTTGGGTAGGAAAAAAAAATTTTTTTTGAAGTATACTTGC
Organism: Amblyomma maculatum; assembly: GCF_055883805.1. NCBI lineage: Eukaryota > Metazoa > Arthropoda > Arachnida > Ixodida > Ixodidae > Amblyomma > Amblyomma maculatum. Next base: position 58,458,188 of record NC_139346.1, on the reverse strand, counting down.
ACAAAAATATTATTTGAGGTGTAGAGGAAAAGAAACAAAACGGAAAGTAAGGGAATTATAAAATGAAAAATGATAACACTCACGGGAGATTTACAGTGTAATTGTAGAATAAGTGATGTTTAAGTATTTAGCAAGGCAAACGATTTGATTCTAGTAAAAAAAATTTGCATGGCAGTAAAAACAGACCTGTGACTGTGCTCAAGGATGGTGGCGCCAAATGATAACAATATCGGGCTTCTGTCTTCTCAATGTAGTGATGCGGCGGCAAAACCATAAAAAGTGATATAATGTTTATTTTTCACCGCAAAATGCACAGACGGGAGGCAGCGCCAAACCAGACCTGTAAAGATAGAAATTTAAAGGTGGGATACGGCATCGCAGCCTTGTTAGAGAAATCTCAACTTGCCGTGAATAACAATTTTTTATTCCAGGAATAATATAGATGCAGGCAGTCAGCAGATCTTAAAATATGTCCATTTTTCATATTTAATAGACCGTTTCTTCGAAACCTCGCTGCCGTGATGTACGCTGTCGCCGGAAGGATAGATAATACGGGGCCATTGAGGGACCTTTGCCGAACTGTCAGCATATTCATTTAAAGTCACATTGCTGTGGCCTGGTACCCATACCATATGTACAATTTTCAAATGTCTAGGGATCAGGGAGACAAAGGTTTTTACTACTGCAGAATCCCCCGACGAAGAAAGGGATGAACACAATGATATAGAGTTGGAAATTGCAGCCACTTTAGAAAACGAGGAGTCTAATTTCCGTAAAGCAAACCACAGCCAGAAACTCCGCTTCAAAAATTGGGGTGAAGTCCGGAAGTTGGACAGAAAACGACCAGTCTAAATGCGGACAATATATGCCCACACCCGCCTTTTCATTACATTGAGATGCGTCAGTAGCTACTACTAAACTAGCAGAAAGGCTTCTTAAACGATCTTCTAATAATCCGTTTAGAATAACGGATGATAAGTCTTTAGAATTATTCGGGAATATGTCGTCAAAGACAATTTCAACAGATGAACGGATGGTTTGTATGGGTAGAATACTAGGAAAGGAAACATTTAAAGGGTCCAGCAAATTTTTGACCATAACAACCTACGGGGTGTGAAATTTAGGCCAATGGGCACCGAAAAAGGAGGTCGGTTGACAGCAAAAAATAGACATATATCGGCGCGGACGTGTCAATGCAACGGAGTGGTTCCGAGAGAGCTGGAAAGAATGTAGTGTAACAAAGATGTCGCTCATCGCAGCTGCCTAGCCGAGCAATGGAGCCAGACGACAGGAAAGCGCTGGTAATGAACTCATTTCATGTTTTTGTCTGCTTTCGACTGCAGGAGGAATATATATTTTTGCCATTATGGTTTATTTATTAATCGTCCATCACGTATTGCATACCTTAACATTTGCGCCTTATGGTGCCTCAGCAGCTAACACCAGACTTTGGAAGGCCACGATACATCATTCAGCATACGCGCGAAAATTCAGCACTTCGTGGGCGCTGATTGAAGCGCAGTAAATAAGGCTGGTCCAGTTGCATCGTCTTCAGCGTCATCCAGTGACCGACTGCAGATGAGCTTGGAAGGAAGAAGCAGAAATTTGTGGTTTAAACAGCGGCATATGCGCAGAACCAAATATTGCGTGCCGGCGAGAGCACTGTACCGCTCCACATGCGCGAGAAAACAAGATCGGACATTGCCGATTGTTATAGGGGCTTCTTTGCACCAGCACCTCACTGCCTCCCAGATGAGAGCTCCTTAAATGCTAAGAAATTGAGATAACGCTGCAAAAACAAAAAAGCAAAAAAAAACTGAACTAGAGTAATATAGTATATCTAACATGCTCCCATGCAGTAGCACGTTTCGCGAAAAACACTGGGAGAGCAAAAAGGAGTGATCTTGCATTCTCATCAAGAAACGCATATATTCTTGCATAGGCTTCAAAAACTTCTATTCATCATGCAAATATGTGTGAACAATAACCATAAGAGAATATAATATTGTACATTCTGGTCCCATATTAGCACGGCTCTTGAATTATTGATCTCTCTACAAAACGCATTAGACGAAATCGTTAAGGACGAATGGAAATACAAATTTTATATTCGCAACCGTAAATATTGCACGTTTGAACTGCAGCTTTACACTAGTCGGTAATTTCATTGCTTTTCCTTTTTCTCTGGAAGAGTAAACGGCTAAAAGTCTTTGATTTGGTTTAGCTTCGTTTAGGTTGGTTGATGGAGTTTAACTCCCAAAGAGGCTCAGGCTATGAAAGACGCCGAACATTTCCACCATCTGGGGATCACTGACGCAAATTGACATCACCTTGCACGCGGACACCTGATTGCTTTGCCTTCATCGAGGCGTAGCCACCGGAGGTCTGGTTCGTACTCGGGTACTCCGGCACTACAGTGGTGTACAACCACCTCGCCACTGCGGCTTTGCTAAACTTCGATAACCTTTCACCTCAACGCTCCGCCTCCTACTCAGAATATTTAGATTCAGCTTTTTCCGAAGACACCGAAGAGGTAGTGACAAAAACACTGAATAATGGAGACTTGAAAAAAAAAAAGGAATAGACGCCATAGCACAAAGCCACGAAGGTTATAAAATCTAGTTCTATATAAATTGAGGCATACAAAAGAGAGCCGACTCTAATTTCACGCTCCAGCAAGCGACTCGACTATTCTGTGACACTGAAGAAAATACTCCTTGTTCGAACCAAAGTGATGATTGGAAACCAATGCTGGGGACGACGGTAAGCAGCGTTGCGGGCCTCTGTTACTGAAACTGCCTCTACAGCCGTCAGTACGCTTAACACGAATGTTTGAGCACTGTGCATCGCTCGGCGCTAGCCCCTAGATCTGAAGTTAGGCACCGCGATATGTTTGGTGCCTTTTACCCACCTTAGCAGGCTGTCGGTCCCATTGATCGCTGCTGAGCGGTGCGTAAATTCATGCAGGGCACGCGCTCGAGCATTCGTGCTAAAAGAGTGCTGACGGCTGTAGTACACCACGAATGCACCCTTCCATAACTACAGCGCAGCTACTTAAAGAGTGAGTAAATTTTTATGCGCAGCCTGCATTGAGGCCAGGAAGTAAACCGTTTAGAACGTCTCCGGAAATGCAATGACAATGTAGTGTAAACTGAAGTAGCCCGAATTCAAATTTTAACACGATAACAGTAAGGGTTCTGGGCTCCACAAAATGCGATGTTAGCGTCGGTGTTCAAAACTGAGGACGTACTCCTGGCAGACCATCGTTTTCAGTTCACATGGCAGGCACTGATTGATCATCGGGTTGCATGAATGAGCGAGACCACATGGCATGGCCGAGGTGACGGGAGCTACGAACTCGGGCGCCTCCTCTGAGTTAATAATCAGACCCTCCGGGCCTTTTGGATTCCCATGAAGGAACGCTGATCCGAGGCCATGCGAATACGTTCATACGGCTTGGTTAAAGTGGTGCTCTGTATCTACCAAGGCAGCACTAACCATCTGCCCAGTATTAGTACTATCTTGGCCCTGCACTGGTTCTATGTCGGGGGCGGACATTATGAACAGGCTACCAATATTAGGCCAATGATTTGTGTTGCCTGATATGTCAGCGGGCCTATGCGCCATAAAATCCCATACAACTAACTTACTAGTTTAGTGGAGATAAGTAGCACGTCAATATTTCGTCATCTACAACTTGGTCACAAATGACATCATAGCCACATGACGTATTGAGCCACCTGTGACCTTGAATTGTCTTGCCGATAGAGCGAAAGGAAGTGTAAAAAATGACAGACTATATTGTATAATTAGGCCAATGGTAAACAGGCTCGTTCGCTCACTTCGGTTTAGGTTTGGTTCGAATATTTGTTTTTATACCTCTAGCATGCTTCTGAGAGTGATCTACAAATTTGAAGTATCATGTCATTAGTGGAAGAAAACTGAAATTCGTGGTCTGCTTAACGCTTCTAAAGGAGCAGTGGTTTGGGTTCTATCATGTTAACAATGATGAGATGGTAAGAAGTGACACAAGACCACCTTAGGAAGGCCTGGTGCATTGGGCATTATTATTTCGTGAAATCATTATCAAAAGTTCAGTCCCTGAAGCTAGGTGCAAATGCTTGACCTCAAAAATAACACTATTGCTCCTTTTTGATTGGAGTAGTTTTGAATAAATACATGCTTGCGTCTGCTGGTTGTATCCGTAACATGGAATTGAGCGCGTTAAACTTGAAAATAGGATCTCAAGAAACGAGCAATATTCGATATTTCAGGATGCTCCTCAGCTTGATCATCAGGCCGCTGAAATAAAAAACGCAAAGAAAGACGTTCCAGTTGCAAAGTCGACTCTGAGCGCTAACACTTTTGCTCTTTCAATTTCCCTTGTTCTTGGAGAAAGAATTTATCTTCTGGCGAATAAAATCAACTGCACTCATTATCTGGGTTCTCGTGCCCGAGTTTAAGGGACAATGGCAAGCGGGGATGGTTGTTGCAAACCACAAACAATAAGTAGAATTTATTAAAACGAGCAAATTCTGAAGGCAGCACTGAAGAGTGAAAATTACGTTTACCGTTCATGCTACCGCTACACATTACGTCGCATGGAAGCATAAGCTAAATTTGCTGTGATGCCATGAGTGCTTTCACCAGTCTAATGTGCTGCTACCGTATGCATCGTTATTTACAGCGTTCAAGCGACAGTTTTAGCGTCCAATCGGATCGAAGACTCTGTTGAGTCGTGCTTTTGCAGTGTGGTGTCAGCAAAACTCCTTGGTCGGCAGGTTCAAGCCCTCTCAGCAGTACTCCTAAGTGGAGAATTTTCAACACCTCAGCACTTAATTCAAATGTGATGTCACGCATGCAGAGATGCTGGTTGAATTTCAATAATTAAGGCGAATTGAGAAACGTCGCCTCTCAAATTATTTCACCTGATAAAGAATATTCGCCTCAAGAAATATTTTCACATCTTTAGGTTTCAGACGTCATTCGAAGCGCATCTCTTGGACAGCCGAGCAAAACATGCTACTCTAGGCTACGCAAGACCAGTCGTCGCACATTGCCGAATTGGGAATTGCTCTCTAGTCTCCCGAGGTTTATAAATGATAAAGGAGGCAAAGGTATAAGTAAACACATAGGAAACATTGGTTTGAGACTCTTCGTTCATCCTCAAGGGTTACTCGCACAGTGACCACTTCTGTTACCACTGCTTCTGCGCATTTCATTTGACTTACTTAAATTCAGGAAGAGTGGGCTACAAGAATATCCTTCTAAACACGATCAAGGGAAGGGTTCTCACCAGCTAGTGCAGTCATCGCCAGCTATAAAAGCGATCTTCGTTCATGTGTTCATAATGGCATGGCACGAATTTAAAGAGGCGAGAAGCTGCGTCTTGGTAGTAAACTGATGGCGCGAATCCTGGCTCTCTCTTCTTGGCAAAGCCTGCGCCTGAAAATGTATGTACGATTGGGGCAGTTACCACCGGGGAAAAGCAACGCTGCTTGCAGCATTGAGATCATCAGTTCGAAATTTGGCTCCAGGTTACAATGCCCACTTTACGTGACACGAAAGTGCGACTATTCGCCGCGCCTTTGTGCCAACTCCGCTGCTTAATAAACACTACTCCCTCACTAAATTGCTGATTTTACACATGACTCTCACGAGGCTGGACACACAAAACTTTCACTCACGTACGATAGTGTGAGAGCACTCAAACACAACTTTCACTCACATACGATAGTGTGAAAGCACTCACACAAAACTTTCACTCACGTACAATAGAGTGAAAGCACTCACACGGACGGAAGAGCCGAGCAACAATCTTTGTCGTGCCTGATTTCTGAAAGACGCTCAAGGCCGTGACGTCACATAAGACGTGCCCTGGTCCTAACAAGAGTGCTTGGACACCGGTAAAACTATACAACGGTATAACCAGACTCGATTGCGTATAATTTTAATGCATTTCATAGACTTCAATAAAGCGGTACAGAGTATTGTACCAGCCCGCAAGGAAAAAAATATTAGCGTGCTTCGCGCCACACTGGTGCCGTCGTTCGTTGCTGCCCTGTGTTGTACCATGCACCACTAAGAATTTAACAAGGCCGTTGCATGACCTTTTCTTTATGCAGTGAGCTCAACTTCAGAAGATTGGCGACAGAGTCAGCATATGAATCTGCGCGCACAGGCTTGAGTGAAGTACCGAGGGAAACCACCTCGCTCACTATCTGCACTCGTAGCTTCATTTGCTAGAATATATATGTCGTAAATCACTAACTTAGATCTCCTTTGCGTGACTGCATATCTCCACGCATGTATGTATGTATGTATGTGTGTATGAATATGTATGTATGTATGTATGTGTGTGAGTGTACATGCATGCATGTGGGAGAATATGCATGTACGTATGTATGTATGTGTGTGTGTATGTATGTATGTCGTGATCATCTTTTTTACGTACGTATCTTACCACCGTCATGAACCAAGTCACCCAACAACGTATCCTGCTTAAGACCTGGCTTCAGGAACAAATATCGCGTTGGTAAACAGCTAAGTAACTATGTTTGTGCCACGCTACGATTTACGTAAAACATTTTTCTTAACGGGCCGGAACGATTCCCTGCCCTAAATAATTCGCCGTAACTGTCTATTAATGAACAGCTTCACTGTAAAAACAAAAACACCTCTTTGGGCATTCTCGCTATTCAAAAAACCCTTACACCCTGAGCCTAGGGTGTTACGGTCATTGAAAATCACCTCTTGCATATCATAAGGATGTTACGGTTGCAGAATATGCCTTAGGGTGTTATGGGGAGGGATAACACCTCATATGCTGGGTGTAAGGCAGCGTCACTTCGTAGCCTTTTATACATGGTCGGTATATACTTTTGAAGCTCCAGAAGGCGGCAAACCTGATTTCCTGAAAGGTTTAGAGCAGCACGGTTGTGGCTCGGGCTATATATGTATACCTTTAGAGCATGAGACCGGGGGAATTAATTTTTAGTAAATAATGTGAGTTTATGAAGTAGCTCGTCAGCCACTGCAAATTCCATTGTCTGAAGACAATATTAAATTTAGGTAAATAACCTTAAGTGCAAAACAGAAACTGTCTGTGCAGTGGCTGGAAATCTTGTGCTTGACTCAGCACGCAAAATCTGTGCGTGGTTATCAACCCGCACAGCGCGAGGATGTGCTCACTGCAAGGACTTTTGCACCCACGTACTGCGAGTCCGGCAAAGTCTCTGCATAGTTAACCTGCAGAGCGCATGGATATGCACACTCGCATAGTGCAAGAACTGAGTGCACTCGGAAGGTTCAAGACAGCAGTCTGATCTCAAAGGATGAGACATTGACACAGGAATGGTATACCATACTATGTTAATACTTCGCATGGTTGCAAGGCTCTATACATACTCCTCACGTTCGTGTTGCGCATAATACTAATTTTCCAGTTTTAGGCTTTGTGCAAGGCCTCAATCAGTGTCTGCTGCAGTTCTGACACAAAATGTTTTGCAGAAATGATGCCTTCCATGAGATGGGCTTCAAGTGTAAAGCATGCATGCTTGCAAAACCAATACTATGTGGTCACCTGGATTGGCTTTATTCATGCCATGTCTCAGCATGGGTGATACCTGGTGATTACAAAACTTCAGCTGCTTTCAGTTCGCCAGGTTGGAGCTTGGCTAGAGGTTTTCTTCTTCAGCTGCTCTTGGCCTGGCGGGTTCGGACTTGGATACAGGTTTTCAGTGTGACGTCTGCAAAGTGCAAAAAAGGCTAGACTATATCCCAAAAATGCAAAAATTCAGCTCATGTCTTTTCAAAACATTTTGAGAAAGGAACCAGTAGGTGCTCTACTATTATTTGATAACAATTCAAAACATTTCGATTTGAACTACAGAAATCTGAGGAACAGACAAGCATACAGGCTGCTCGGCATCAGTCCACCACAAAATCTAATACCTGAGTCGAACAGATATTTTAAGGGTTTTCAAACCATACCGTATCAATCAATGACGTTTGAGCACTGCTTCGTGGAAAGGTACAAAAATTAGCGAGACAACAGAGCAGTGCAAAACTGGATATTAAACTGGCCTTTGAGAAGTAGAACTATGCACCCTTGGATATGGCTCAGCATATAGGGCTAGAAACAAAATCAAGCCTGCAAGATTATGCAATCCTAAATATACGATCATATGAAGAAAAAAAAAAAGGACACAGAACACTGCAGAAAGTACAATATCATTGCCACTTATACAAAAAAAGCTGATAAGACATTTCCAAAAGGGCATGAGTATTACATGAGCCTAGCAGCGAATTATCGATTGCAACAGTGGTGGTACAATAACTTCTAGTGAGATGATGGAATCTTTCAATGGTGATCAAGAATGCCATGTAAAAGTGGCACAACTCTATTCAAGTTTGAATGCAACTTAGAATCTTGATGGTCAATCTCCGACCGTAACTGTTACCTTCAAACGCATTTATTGTCCACAGACTGATAACAGAAGTTAGTGAAATTTGATGGATGTAGGTGCATTACATAATCCACAGCCATATCTGAGCCCTCAATGCTTCCTCCGGTCATAAAACTCTTGTCAAAGTTTTATATATGGCCAGCTCTGGGCGCTAGATGTGCCACTATGCACAAAAGTGCTTTGAACCCTCCTTGCTTGCCATTAATTCTGGTAATTATCTACATCTAACATTAAAAATATCTAGCGATTGTCTTATATGCTCTAGCATTAAGATTTCAAGTGAAATTTGTGCCTTGCATTAGGCGATTGCAAGACAAGGACAGCGCTAACGATGTATGAATGCATAACTGAAGCAAACATTTAATAATTCACAATCACATGAAAATATGCCTTGACTCAGCAATGTGCCTCTGCTCCATAGAGTGGTGGAAACAGCCATTCCTCTACTCAAGGCTTGGTTAAGATTCATGACCGCCCCTGAGCATTCCTTCTAACAAGGTCTTCTTGAGAAATCCCCTTCTACCCGATGCAGTGGAAACAGTGCATGGGGACCAGGTTAACTGCTATATTCACAAACATGCCTTGACTGAAACCTTTACTATAAGCAGTCCTCAAGGCCTGTTTTTTTTTTTTAGAAATGAAGCTCCAATTGAATAGCTTCTCAAGTGTAGGAGAAAGTTTCCTCGCGAATCGCAAAATGGCAATGACACTAGTATGGGGACACCTTGACCTCCTCTCCACTTGAAAACATAGGGGGCATAGCAACGTTCATATGCTGTGCAGACTTTATCCTACGGCATACCAAGCCTTTCATGAAAGTGGATACAATAAGGATTCACTCACCCACTCTCTAAAGCATCAGCTCTGTGAGAACCTCAATCTGTTTGACTCTAAAATACTGCCACATCCTTTCAGATACGACCAAGAGAAGCCTCTTGATGTCCCTGCGGCTGATGCCGAGCATGAATAAATGTTGCCAATTGCAGGTTTCAATTGCTGTAGTTGATCATCGCATTATGCTGCTGTGGTGTAGGCACATTTCTAGTCGTCACCGGATACCTCAGCAGCATTTCAGAGTGTACGGAGTGCCGAGTTGCAGCAAGCATTTAAAGCCCAATAACAAATGAAGTATGAACAGTGGTTTCTCCGGACAGTGGTGCAATTGTGGGCAATATCATATTGTAAATAGAAAGATAGGGGGCACCGGATGCACAGTTTTGCACACAGAACATCTGTGCTGCACACACCAATGGTTTAATGATTTCCTGAGGATATGTATGTCTTCAGACGCATGGCACTGTGGGGGGGGGGGTTGTCTCTTGAGCTGCGAAGGAATATTCGCAGTTGGTGAAAGGCACGGCTTTTCAGGTATGCTTAGAATTATGGCTCCCAGCTTGCTTGGACACCAAAAGCTATCACACCATTGTTGGGCATAGAGCAGCTTGGTAACGCGAGGCATGCGGCTGGAAGTTCAATACAGGAGGATTGGAAGGCGTGACATCTAGGCGAAGCCACACCAATGACCCTCTAATGTCAAGTGCACCAAGCAGCTGCCTTAGCCAAGATCAAAAGCAAAGCCAGCAAAGCATCTATATCTAATGTGCCTGCATTGGCTGCGTATCGCTGCCTACAAGCAATGCAGTACACCAACTGTTTTTGCAACCAGCCACACCTAATCTGGCTCAGCTAAATCGACTGATTGATTTCCTGCTTAGCCAATGATGCTAATAGTGCTAGTGTGGCCTCCAATAGCAATGCTGGCAATTATGATGTTAATTCCTCGGTGCCAGTTTCGAAAAGCCATTCTTTGCAGGAACAAGCCCCTTATCGGAAGATTTAGGGCAGTGATCATGCAATCAAAAATTAGCTGGGATTTAGATTTAGATTAATCCAGTAGGTTGCGTAAGCAAAGCCGACATAGCTTCTCTTTCTTTCTTCTTTTTCATCTCTAAAGGTCAAAGGTCAAACGTGGCTACAGGCCGGGTATACGCAATGGGCTGAAACCTCACGTGGTATTGCTTATGCAATAAAAATCGGAAGTCTTCTGGCAAAATCAGAAGGGTTGTCATGCAGGCATCTGCAACATGCCTTTCCCCACAAGAGTATCCTTGTCTGTGGAAGCCATCACGAAGAGCAAACTTGCTATTAGTCCTCAAATGTGTACCGCAGCTCAGCACTAAGTAGGTTCCGAAACACTGCTCATATATACAGTGATAACTTGAAATGTGCAGCACCACAGAAGTATGTGGTGATCAATTACAGCACTGGAGTTAATGACAGACCATGGTTATGCATACTTGGTGTCAGAAGCTGGGATATCAGGAGGGTAGCCAAAGCCATACCAATGAAACAATAATGTGGCAGAAGTTCTGGGTTTACCAGGGTTGGCCTGGGCTGTCACTCAGCGAATGCTTCAGAGAACAGATCTATGCATACTCACTGTATCCACTTTCGTGAAAAGCTTATTAAACCCGCACAATGAAATGCACATAGCGAGCAAATGATATGACGTCCACCGTACTTACAAATTGAGTGGTATGAGGAGCCCCCAGTGTCACATAATTCTAGAAACCTGGCTGAAACCGGGTGCAGAAACATAACACAACAAAATCTGTCTAATCAGCGTTCGCCACCTTCATCATTAAGGTATGACAGACACTAAGCACAGTTCACCATCATAGCACTTCTGATATATCCAAGCCATCTGCAGAAGCTACCTAGCTTGCCACATGAACATTTCAGCAGAGACATGACTTTTTAAGGGTCAAATTATGACAATTACCAAATTCTCATGAGAAAACTGAAGTTTACAACCAAATTAGCACCTTTTTCGGAGTTCACTGACTGAGAGTGAGATACGCTTTTAAACTTCTTTTCATCAACTACAACCGTTTAAGGAAAAGGTGTCATCAAGGTGTAACCCGAGTTGAAGTGCAAACAACGAAATTTCGGAGGTGAGGGGCAGACTTTGTGGCATAGCAAAGGTCACCTACTAATGCTAACAGTAAGCCGCCTTGATTTGATTCATATGGTTCAACATCCCAAAGAAACTTCGGCAATGAGATTCAGCCATTGTAGGTTGCTCTGGACAATTTCGACCATCTAAGCTTCTTTAATGTGCACTGATGTAACCACCCCGGCTGGGATCGAATCCAGGTCACCCAGCTCACTAGTCAAGTACCCTAAACACTGAAACCACCACGGCAGGGTGTAGGCAGCCTTGAGGCAGGGTTACATTTGCAGGCATGTTTTGTACAAGCCAAGCTGCGGCTCGTGAGTAGCACAAGGCTGCTTGCAAAGTCCAGGTGCGGCTCGTGGCTCCTTGGCATCTGACCATTGCCTCACCATCTGCAGTATTTCTGCCTCTAAAGATGGCTTATTTGTTCTGTCCACTTTAAGTTCCAATTCACCTACTGTTTAGAATTCTTTTGAACAATGAAAGTGATGAAGCCAAAACAATGTGCCACCCTTACGGACACATCTAACAGAACTGCTCAGCACTGTAACCATGCCCATTCGAGAACTTCAATCTGTTTGCTTTACGAATGGGGCAGCAGAGGCATATTAACAGACATTTCATGACTTCTTCACTGTGACCATCAGATTTGTTAAATGAAAAAAAAAAAAAGACATGCTCAGCATTTTACTTTGCACTTTGTGAAATGTTGCCTGTTTAGACAAGAGTTCTCATTAAAGGTATGACAGCCGTTGCTGTAGGCCTGTAGCTGCAGAGCTGTCTGAAATATGCCTGCATTCTACTAGCCTAATTGTGCATGGAGCTGAGCCTTAGCAACTTTCATGGTGATGCAAAGAGGTATTTGTCCATGTTAACAACTCTGCCTTTCCATAATGGCACAGATCAGCGTCTCCCCTCCCACTTGTGCTGTAAGCCTTCCTGACACTAGCACATACTGAAAGCAAAAGCGATGGCAGCAGGCAATGCGATATATGCCAACAGAGACTCACGTTCAGTTGCTTTTTCTCCGCACATATAGTGAATTACAATCCCCGAACTGAAATGGTCTACCCGCTCCGCAACAGAACCCGTGCATCCAGTCCATACTGTGTCCCGACTCCGCATTTGGAACTCGTGCACCAACCAACACAAGTAGGTGGTGCCCGTGGACTGACAGAGGAAGTACCCGTCATTCCGTGCACTAGCCTGTGCTTCATATACACGTGCCGTCTGTTTTTAAACCTGTAATAGGTCTGCATTTCTCCCGCTGCTTCTAGGGATGGCGTTGACATAAACAGTTTATGCCATTCTTTAGTACAGCCAAGTGTGGGCAAGCATAGTAAGATTTTTTTGCACTACTATCAAATTAAACAAAGTTGCAGTCCACCATTTTCGCAGTTTCAGAGTAGAGGAATGACTTCGAGTTCCCAAATAGCACATAAAGATGGTTTCTGCGCATAGTTTGAGTCGCACTCCGAGGTGAGGTTTATAAAAACATTATTACATACTACTGCTGCTCTAAGACTTGCTGTCCTCAAGAGTGAGCACAAGTTCATGACAGCAATCTGCATTCATAGAGGGTGCAGCTGAACAAATACTCAACTTCCAGCCGGTTCTGTAGGTTTCGGCAGAGCAATCCAGACTGCTCCATGGAGCGATCTTGGCTCAGCAATCGCTCCCCATCTGCATTTGGATGATGGGACCTGTGTTCCAGATCTGCATTTCGAATACAGTTGCTCCAAAAAAGAGCAGAAAACATTGTTATGTAAGTAACCAAACTTTGCGATTGGGATTCACTATTAGTAAAGTATTGTTATCTGTCACCTTGATCTGCTCATAATTTAAGTAGCATTATAAAAGTCTGTGATCCTGCTAGGACCTCAGATCTCACACCAAGGATTCAGTGCCCGTAGCAGGCACAACATGCATCTAGAGGTGCCAGATAATGTAACCAGTAAGAAAAGTTACGTTAACTCTTTACCTGCTAACAGAGCGAACGGTATGTTCATCATCAAACCTTTTTTTTAGATTCTACCTTGTGGCAATGGCAAAAGGCATTTTGAGTCCACTGGAAGTCTAACCTAGTACAGTGGTGATGAACAGACGCCTGACCCTGCCATGTGCCAAGGCGTAAATGTGCTTCACCTGGAATGCACGAGTGAACAACTCGAAGGCTGGAAGCTTGAACAATCTGTTTCCAGTAAACAGTGACATTGTTTGGGTAGTTATGTTGGAATACTAAGCAAGCACTCTGCCTGTAGCTTCACCTACTAAATTTTCACCCAAAGGTATGTCCAGTAAACAATGTCTGCAATGTCTGTCCAGAAATAAAATCACGACATATTCTGAGGACTTCAATCATCACACTGACTTTTTGATGATGCCAGTCACCTTAACATGAAATGTGGCAGCTTATGGAACCCTCGCACATACGAAACACACAGAGAAATACAAGCCAAAGGCAGCCTGTCATCAGCATATTGTCAATGGCTTTCACTGTGCCACCAAGTTTGTTCCCCAACCACCCTGTGAACATGCAATGATCGCACCCCAACTCGGGTTACGCACAATGGCTCCTTGAAGGAAGCAGGAGCAGTGCACCAAGAAAGGCAAAAGTTCGTCCTTAGCTCCCATTATGCCAACTCTGAAGAATGCGCAGAGTCAGACCAGAAATATGAATTTTCACAAGAGAATTTAGTCAAGCGCCTGTTTTCACCTTCCAACTTGTGCTCTGGCTGATCTAGGTGGAATTCATTTTGCATTCAATACTCAAGTTTTGCTTCAACAACTTCACCATATTTATCAGGACTGCAGTGAAACTGCCTCTATTATCCACAATTTTTTTTTTTTTTGCTGAAGCTGACGTGGTGAGTAGGTGGTCTAGTTATACAATAATTTTTTCGGGCTGCTAGAGCCGACCAGAAAAATCATTTCTGTGAGCTTTATATTTTATATGCACTTTGTAGGTTTTGTGGATTACTTCAGTCAAGACAGAAGGTATGAAAAAAAAAACTGCCAAGCCAATACTGCCGAAAAATAGCTCATAAACTTTTTTTGCTGTCCCTTCTACTACTAAAGGCTCGACAATGGAGCTTTAAGTACGGTTGAAGCTGAAACAGTGTCGTCGCGTGTTCGCCGGCTCCATATCTCATGATATGCAAAATTTAATCGAACATAAGAATAATGAACAAGCCCTGTCGTAATACAGGTAGGTTTTACCGCTTATTAAGTCCGTGTAGTTTCAACTGCGCAAGCGCTGGAACTTCAACTGCAGCGCAACATAAGGCCCGGGTCGAGGCACTACGAAGTGGCCCATTCTAAATTCTTGCCGAAGGCCGAATCGCAGTACGGAGTCTGCACCGTGCATCCCGCAATGGGCTTACGAGTGCTGATTTGTAAGGCATATGTTACTATGATCGGTTAGCTCCTGCCACTGTCTCCTTTCCAAGACCCTGCAAGCGCAGTCACCCCCCTTTTTGTACTCAAAACCAAATATTCGTTTGTTATAATGAAATGCGGGTCTTGGTGTTTACGAGCTAGGGCTGTGTTGGCATGCATGACGAGTTCTGCGCAAAGTTTTCGGGATAATGTAAAGGAAAGAAGGAAATTAACTTACCTCTGAGATGCCAAATGTTTCCCGGGTGGTGGCCGCCCTTCAATAGTCCCGTCAGCGTTGTTTCCAGTAAAAGCGCACGAAGATGCACTATCTGTCGGGTACGCGGGGACACTTTTTGCACACGTTTACAAAGAACCTGACCACGCCTCTGCACATCACACGGGCTATTTTATTGCACTCTGTGCCACTGTGCCTCGTATATCTCGAGAGCATGATGACCCCAGCAGCGCAATAAAAAGGCACGACCCAAACCCAAACACCCACTCATTTTGGTTATGGCTGGCACTTCGACCAGCTTCGGCTGCTTCGGCTGGTTCCGACTTGTTTCGGTTTCGGAAGCCGCTTACTCGAGGAGTAGATGAGGGGCTATGTTGATAAGACATAAAGCTACGCAGGAGACGGGGCACAGAAAGGTCTGATCCATTCCAGTTTACCTCCTTTCTGTGTCCTGTCTCCTGCGTAGTTTTGTGTCTTCAATACTTTGCCACTCGCCTCGATTAACAGCGGCAAACACGGTATCGGGTGGTATCGGCATGTTTGTCATGTATGCGCGCCTGTTTGTTTGCGCATTCAGAAATGTGGCGGTGCTAGCGAAAGACCACCATGAATTTCGGTTCTTTTCTCGCGACGCTGGACAAACTGTCCACGTGCTTGTCATGAACGTCAGGTTGACCGCGGCATTGAGGTCAAAAATGCGATGCTGTGGTTTGGCGAGCCGGAGCCACCGGAGCTTTGGCCCACAGGCATCGCCAAGTTCCTTGCTAAAATTCCTGATCAGAAACAGCGGCAGTGGCCATTCTGTTGTGTGTTTAGATTAGAAGACTATGTATGGCCTTCTACAAATCGAGTGATTTGTTTAGAAACCGAAGACGCCGAAGTGCTGGAACACTGTTCCGTTATGGCTGGTAGTCATCTATGGCTGTCAGCTTAAACTGATTACTTGCGAGAGATACTTACTTTTGTGATGTGTGCCTCACTACTTCCAGTGTTTAACTCTTCAATGGTGACGAAATTCTTAATGCTAGCTTATAGCAAAAGCAAGGGCTGTGGCAAGAACTGTTGTGTGAAAACGTGACGTGTCAAGTCAGGCAAGATATGCGACATACAAAAATAGCTTACCGGTCAAGCTCCAAGTGAAGGAAGTGTAGGGTGTTTGCGTGCACGTTACTTCAATTAAGCCTTCATAAGACTAGCCATAGAAATATTTCGTCGTGTCTGTGTGGCCTACAGCATATAAAGAAGCTAAGGCAACCAAGCTGCCGTTTCCATGCAGCACTGCTGGTGGAAACTGCACTGCAAGAGTTGCACGTGCAGCTGAATTGTGCAGAAAAAGAGAGTCAGGCCGGTTGGTTCATAATGAGTGAACAGTGCTTTAAGATAGGATGGGAGAGAAAGAAGCAGATTGTCATCTTATTTCCCATCCCATCTGTTATTGCTGTTCAGTCATTTGAGGATTGTCTTTCTGTGGTCTTTACAAGTGATATATGAGCTCGTAAAGTTCACTACTGGAGTCGACTGACATTTCTGCTGTCACATTTATTTTTCCTTCTACAGAAACTCCAAGCAAATACTTCAAACTTGTGATGCCTAACTGATAGTGGTAATATTGTGCAGTTTTACTGTGTCACCTCCATTCATATGCAACATAATATTAGGGCGATTTTCGTCGCCAGTTTGACTGTCAACTACATGGCAGGCAACACATCAACGCAGTGCACACAGCCTTTGTCATGCATCTATGGTATGCATGTAACTTTCAGAAACAAACAGTTGAAAAAGCAAATGATGCTATTAGATGTAGTTGCAGTAACTCACTTTTGACATTGTCTTACAGTGAGCTTGATATGTTGACTAGTTCGTCAACATGCATGTTGTAATATAAAAATTTCAGCATAATGAAAGGAAGCAAGTAGTTTTCTACTAATGTTGAAAATATACTGTATTGCAAGACCAAAATTGCAAACCATGAAAAAGTGCCTGTCGCATATAATCATGAATTATTACATGAAGGCTCCCACTTTGATCTCTTCCATATTTGAAGGGTTTTCACTGTCTCGACAAGTAATTTTTTAGCACTCAAGCATGTAGATGACCACAAAGTTGGCATGCTCTTGCAGAGCATGCGTAGCCTCTGCGAACCCTCACTGGGTGCGCAGATGTGCACAAAGGTTTATGGCAGCTCACATTCGCTGGCTTTATGTGCCTCTACAAGCTCTCACAAATGCGTGTCCAGTCCCACAAAGGCTTGCATATTCTCATGCATTCCTGCACAGTGGCTGTACAGGCTCTCATAATTCATGTTCAAACTCACAAGAACACATTCTTATACATTCAGATTCTTACATCTTGTACAACTCATGCAGTTTTTTTCAGTAGAGAGCGATGTACAACTGCTTTCCCTCACCTGCCTTTCATGATTTACTTTATTTTGCAGAAATTGTTATATTTAGTATGTATGTGCAGCCCAAGATAATGCCACTGCACTAGTCTCCTGTTATTTATTACACAAATAGTTTGCATTTTAAGCACAGCAACAAAAAGGAGTCACAAGATCAGCCAAAGTTTGCAGTTAGATTTATTTTCAAGTTTGCAAGAGAACTATGGAATGCTGGTGCATGTGCAAGTGGGAGTAAAAGGAATAATGTCCGAACTGGCTACAAAAATCTAGATTAAAGCATGTCTTGTGAACACCAGACTTCTGTTTCCCACTACATACAAGGCTGCATCATCCACTGGAAGACCTACAGTTGCAGGCACAACTACACACTCTGAGAGTCTTCTTACCACATAAGCATGAAAATGTTCGTCAAACTCCACTGTTTCAAGCTTTTGAGTGTACATCAAAATGTTCCTGTTTACTGAATAAATATTCGTGATGATGACAAAGTCTGGCTGGTCAGCAGAAATGTCCATTACCATAACATTGCCAACTCTGTACACAGTGTTGCAAATGCAAGTGGATACCAGAGAAAAAATATCTTGGGCAATCATCTCATTAGCAGAGATATAGACCTGTACATCTGCAGGAATGTGCTCAAAGAGTACTTGCTTGCATCCTGTTGTTTGCCAGGTCTCAAAGCTGCTGTTGCATGCCTGCAAGTACATCTCATGCCCTTGGTGACGCTTTGCAAGAGTCACACAGATGTCCTTGAAGTTCCTTAACTTCCTAGCTAAGTCCTTAAAATATTGATGCTTGGCTTCATATCGCATTGCCCAAAGCCTGCACAGTGGGCCATACATCAATATATACCTCGGATAGTGAATCAAGTAATGCATTTTGCATGGAATGGCAACTGATGGGAACATTTCCTTGAAATCAACACAAAAACATGTTATCAGGCGTTCAAGGTAGGCAACATGCTCAACTTTCACCTGCTTGCTCATTATAATGTCAACTATTTTTCTGAAGAGGAGATAGATTCCCCACACTTTGTGTCCTCTTGGCACACATTCACCAACATAAAGTGGCAGATAACGGAAGAAGCAGAAAATCTGTGAGGAGTTCCCCTTAAGGGCAGAACCCTTTTGCAGTATTGCATTAGACAGTTGTTCTGGTTTATTCCTTCTGTCATTTCCTAAGTAGACATGCTCAGCAATTGCACTGTTCAGGGATTCTAGAGTGAATACACTGTCTTTCACGAGTTGCCTAATTACATGCTGTAGCAAGAATGGAATTACACCTTCGTGTAGGTCATGCATAATGTCTGGAGGAAGGTGACGAGTAGGATGAAATCCAGAGAATTTCACACTGCATTCACCTCGTACACCATAGAGTGACAAGGAGCTAACGCCACGAGCAAGTAAGTTGAGGTGCTGGGTGTGTAGATCAGGAGTTCTCTCAGTAAAATCTGATGAACGGTGCTTGGCTGCAGTCTCACACCGAAGTGCCATGCAGTGTCGGCATATCCTGCCATGAGTGAAATTACATTTGAACCCTCCAAGCCGATGCAAGGATAGGTTATCCCCTGTGACAAAGAAAACCGATCCTCTTAGGATATAGCCATTGACAGTGATTCCTGTGCTTTCAAGACAGGCTATATCATGAACTAGGGGTTCAAGCACTTTTTTTAGCCCATATTTATTCACATGATGTTCTTTTGCAAGAACAGCTAAATGAATTGATGAGAGCTTTGACCTATTGTCAACTGGACGGTTCAAAACTGTGTAGTAAACTGCCATTATCTTATTTTTACCTCGCCTACTTCCAAGGGGATCACACAGTTCAAATTCATCAGTATAAAGCTGCAGGCAAATCTTCGTGACATCTCCTTGAAAGTAGTCATGAATCTGGAATTCCGAGCCATCAAAAACATCTAAAAGATAGTCTCCCGGTTCCTCCATATTTCTCAAGGGCAAATCAATGAAGGAACCCTCAAAAAACTGCTCTAGAACCTTGAGCACTGGTACATAGCAGTAAGTCTCTTTTTTTCCATTTGGCGTAACACCAAGGCAGATGCTTTTTGGTTCAACAAAGGGGAAGGAGTATTTCCAATAGCTTTCACGCTCAAACTGACTTAGCAGCTTTGACAGGTCTTTCTCAACAAAGGAAATAGCATTGTCACTGGTGGCATCAGGTGAAAGAAAATGCCTTGAAAATTGCTCCAGATACATTAATACATCAGCTGATATGTCCTGAAGCGTAGCATCTGGAAGCCGTTTCCCCTCCTTCCACTTCAACTGTAGGAGTGCAAACTGCTTCATCAAATTCGGTTGTAGGCTTGAAGAGAAGGGTTCACTTTGGTTGCCTCCTTCCAAGCTGTCAGGGTGATTAGATTGGGCATCATCAGTCATTTCAATGCTGTCTCCACACATTTGCACACTGAATGCAGACCCTGTGTTGTTGAAGATTTCAGAATGGCATCTAGAAACATGCTTGCGGTAGGTGCCATAAGAAACAAATGTTTTCATACATCCACAAAGACCGCACAACCAGTTCTTTTCACAGCCATGGGCAGCATGTAAGTGACGAAATAAACATTTCAACGTCACAACTCTTTTCCCACATCTGTGGCACTGGAAGAAGCGGACCCCAGGCATCTGCAAAAACAAAATACACACATCATAGATGAGGAAGCTGATAATGGATGCAAACTATGTTCAACAGCATTGCAAATGTAGCACTAAAAAATAAGTATGTACAAAATAAGCCAGGAAAGTAAACAAAAATGAAAAAAAAGGGTAAAAGTCAATCGGAATAAGTGAAAGCAGAGAGTATGCATACATTATCATTGGTAGCTTACACAGTGAAGCAATAATTAGGGGGGACCGTTGAGCTCTGCCGCTAAGGGAATACTGTGATAATGCTTTGCACACACAGTTGATGCTTTTCGCAGATATTTTTCGTCGTAGCTTTTCTTTTTCTCATTTTATTTTTACACCTATATTTAGCATCAGCAAACATTGCCTTTTCATTCTAAGCAGCTTGACATCCATTTTTCATTTTTTTTTTCAGTTATATCAATTAAACAATCAATGTACACTATCGATTTTTCAATAACATCAAAAGGGCAACATTAACATAAGGGTCCTGGTGTATTTTGACACGTTTGAACATACTGGCATATAAAAAAAAATTAAAGAGCACTGCATAATCTGCATTGGAGTAATGTGAGCTGCTGTTGGTTGCTTTAGCTTAATTCAATTGTTTACTCATTTTAGTCTTTGGTACTTTCAAATTATGCGCCAATCCCTTCCTATGCTCTTTTTCAGTTCTACTTCCAGTTGCGTGACATCACATCCTTGACGCCACCGCAATTAACTGATTTAAGTATTTCAGTATTTGATACATTCGAATGTGGCACCAAGTCATTTACTAATGAGATCATTTTTGCCTTTACTTTTACCTTTTTCCACCTCTAATTATTACCTAATTAACTTATTGGCCTAATTGTTTTTGGATACAACATTACGTCACCCATTATCGATTGACATCACTAATTAACCTGTACCACTTCTCAATTACAACTGCTGCAGACAATTTTGCTGACGCGGTCTGCGGACAGAAATCTGTGAACATATAGCGAAGTAATGCTTTTGAATTAAAAAACTGAACCAGGCAAAAACCACATCATTCGTGTATGTGAAACGCTATCGCGTCATACCCCTAGCGGCAGAGCTTAATTGTCCCCCCATGCTTTTTTTTTTCTTTCTACTTGGCTCCCGATTGTTCCCGCACGAGGTGCCGACTTCTTTTCTACCGAACGAGGTGTATAACCTATCGCTTAAAACATTACTGCATCAATCGCGATGAACGTCTACAGCGCGAGTAGCGTGCGCACTCCTGTGTTTGAATGCTTCTGCTCGCTGCTTTGGAGTCGGGGTATCTTACCGTGATGCACGATGTTAAGCGTACCGGCCGAATTGACAAGACACGCACAAGTTCCTGCAACTGACAACTTATGATTCGGCACGAATACACATTGCCTAGCGCCGCACTACTATGTGAAAAATTTGCCTTTCGCGTGGCCAATGGAAATTGCCAGCGTAAATCCACAAGCCGCGAGTAGCATGTGAGCGCGTCGGTGGGTGCATCATGACGACCAATATATTGGCCACACTGCTTTCGACAAAGTTCTAGAAATACACCGACAAATGCATGCCAGAAAGCTCACTATTTGTGCCATCGGAGGCTACTTTTATTTCTGTTTTCACCAGCCCAACGCTCAGACGAGAGGAAAGTATGCTGAGCAACCCGTCCCTTTAAAGCACTGTTATAGTTGCACCAAAGCTGACTTACCTTCAGTTCGGAGAAGTGAGTCTGGTCCTTTCCTCCCTTCGCAACTACATCACACGCCCGCTCTTACAGGAAAAGTGCGATAACCACAGAACTCCTTGTCGTACCTCGAAAACCCTATGCCGTGCCCTATGCTAGAGTGAACTCTAGTCTAGTTCACTCTACCTGTGCCTTCGTGCTCAGAGCAGCCATTCTCTCTCTGTAGCCACGATGAAACGACCACGTGATCCTTCTGTGCTTGCTTGTACCGCGCAGAAGCCGAAGGGGTGGCGCTGTCGGCACCCGTATCAATGTATTAATTCTCATATTTTCGAACCACGCTGTTTCCAAACAGCTATATAAGAACAAAAAAAAAAGCTAACAACAGCACGACATCACGCGGCACCCCTTCGCAAGCCAAGGGCTCACAATATATATCGGTTCCTGCCCCTTTTTATAGTTTCGAATTCGGTTTCTAATCACGTGACTTCATAGCATCTTCACTGGCAACCATGGCATTTCGCGCGCTTCGCGATTCATAGGGACCACGTGATACACCTCCATAACGGCATTGCAACGGTCAGAGCTGCGCTTGCGGGAACTTGTCTTTGTCTTTGTTAATTGTCTATTAACATTTACATAAGTGCGTGCGGCGACACTGAGATGTCGTCCGCTCAGGCGTCAGCGGTTACCTGCCTGGTGACGGCGGGTGTGAACGGCGCTAAGCGAAAGTTATCGCTTGCGGAGCCGAACTTGCTAGGCCTACGAGCGTCCATAAGCAAATGTGCGCTCCTGTCATCGGAAGTTGACGCCTGGAGTGACAGAGTTCAGGTAAATTTCTTTCCTATAACTCTTGATAATTTGACAAGTCCTGCAGTGCGTTCGCGCATAGTGCATTGTCATGCGCGCGTTGTTTTTTTTTTTTTTTTTTTGGTTGCCGAGTTTGACAGAACTTTTTTTTTTTTTTTGTTAGGTAATCGGTGTGCTTCACACGAGCGCATAATTTCGATTCTGGTAGCGGAATCACAGTGCGCACTGTTGCTTGCTAGCAAATTAGCTCAGCATTTTGTTTTCTTGTCGTTATAGTTCGGCATGTTGTCTCCTAGAGCTGGGAGCATGACAAGCGGCTTTTATTTGTTATCATGCACCAGCAGGCTCACTGCCCGCCATTCGAGACAGTGAAGTGTAACAGCTGCTGTAATGATGGCAGCTTGCAGTTTACCCAATGCATGTCTGCTTGGCGCTAAACAATAAAAACTGAACTTTCTGCTGGGAATTATATATATCGTAGTAAATTTCGCCTAAGGATTGTTACGTCGTGTCCTTTTATCAGCACGACGTGCTGTGAATGGTCCTCCTGTTCGACATAAGGTCGCGGACAGTGCCGTCAAATTTTTAGTCAGGGTTCAGTGCAAAGATATGGAATATTGACTTTATTTTTAGCTCGTAGAGGTTCTGTTTGCGGCTTGGTTCACGCGCGTTCATCGGTTAGTTGGCCTGGGTGAATTTTGAAGACCTTAAATATTGCAGATGTGTTTTGCCGTGCAGTCTCTCCTGCCAACACACTTTCAGTGGGTCTGAAATTCTGGGTGCGCAGAGTCATTCACGTAGGCTAATGACGCTACGATAAGCTGAGTGGGAATTAAGCCTGGGGACACTATATATGTCCTTTCCACATATCATAGCACTTTGCCTCGTACTTCATGCCTGCAAAAATTCTGAAATGAAATAAGCATGGCACTGCAACATTTCTTAGTTTAGTTTGTTATCGAGTCAGGTTGTTGGGGAAAAAGCGGATGCTTAGTACAAGCTATGCTATAACACTGAAATGACAGTCAATCCCGTCCCGTCCTGTTTCTTCTTCTTCTTTTTTTTTATCAGGTGCAAACTGCATGAGTATTCGGGTCCGTAGTAATTTGGTGAACGAACTGTCAAGTGGGTACACCGTGTGCTGAAGGTCCGTATTTAAACCGAGCGGGCTTTTCATGTGTGTCTGGAACCCCCAAAAGTGAGAGGGAGAACAAAGGGCGGAGGAGTAGCTGCACGTTGAATGCGGCGAGAAGGCGGGAGGGAAAGCTATTGTTGGCATAAATGGCAAAGAGGGAGGGGACGTGAGAGTGAGGAGATGAGCGCTGCTGGAGCAGCAGCGAGCAAGTGGAGAAAAGAATGCGGGCGGCTCGGCGCTTCGCGTACCACGCGTGCATGTGCGAGGCCAGCTTAGGATCTGTGAATGCCAGTTCGCGCTCAAGTAACGCAATAGATCCGAAGCACTTGCTGTCGGGCGATAAGCAAACCGATTAGCGGCAAAAGGCCAATGGATATATGCGACGCAAAATGCACGCGGCTGTCTCTGCGCCCTCAAGATGACTGCGTGGATTGCTACGCGCGAAACTCCGATAAAACGGCTGGAGAGGACAGGTTAAATATTGGTGCCATGGCTTTTCAACCACCTCATTGCAGTGCCTTTTAATGATCCCGCCTGCACAGCGATTGAGCATTATAATTATTTTTATGTGCCTTGTGTAACAGAAAAATTTATGAAATAACCTATTTATTTGTTAGTTTAGCCCTTGTTTTAATACTGTTCCCAACCCTGCCTGTGCTGTACATTATGAAATTTTAGATTGTGCTTCATCTTTTCTTTTTTATTTTGTGCAGATTCTGGACAATGATTTCAAGGAATATATAGATGTGTTAGATGGCGATGACATCCCAGACAAGTCTGTAATTCGTGTTCTAAAGCGGTCATGCTTTCCATCAACTGAGTACTTGGAGGTGTGTAATACTCATAGAGCTGCATGTGATATGTTGCCACAGTGTCAATGTTTTCTTCTTCCGATCTTCAGATAGTGTAAGGCTTATGCATTGCTATACACTTGTTACTGATGAATTCTTGTGAACATGACAAAAAGCGGGATCTCTGTATTATAACTAAAGGGGACCAAATATACAATGGCATGAAAGGAGAGATCAATATAGCAGGATAAGAAGAGGAGTCAAGTTGATATTGGTAGGCCATGTTAGAACATTGCAAGATGAGCAAAGACTGCAGGTTCACCTATTGAAGAAATTACAGCATAAGAAAACAGAATTTATACCTACACTATTTTGCCAATGTATGAAGGAAGCAGCAACAGAAAAGTACCCAAAGGTGATGATAGTCCTTCCTTATGTCATGGTCCTTTTTGCACTGTTCTTGCATAATTAGCCGTAAACATGGGGCCTGTCGGTTGAGCTTTATTCTCTTTGTGGTTATTCAATATTAACTGAGGCTGTATTCATGTTGCTATTACTGAAATTTGCTTATACTGTTGTTGGTCTCCCCTTGTAATGCATAAGTACGAAGTTTTGTATAGCAATGTTGGAACAAAATGAAGCTTTCAAATTTCACAGTTTGGTATTCAATAATTTGATGTTCAAAAGTTGCTTTTCAACGTGAAATATGGTGAAGCTTGCCACTCACTTAGGCGAATAGTCTTGACAAACCATTTGTATGCTTGCTGGCAGTTTGATATTTTTGAACTTGTCTTCTCAGTGCTTTGTAATTGGTCTATGCGTCTTCTTGTCTTCTGTAATTGGCCATGCGACTATTAAGGCTTCTCTGAGCCACCATCATCAGGGTACATTTTCTCATCTGGTCGGCAAAACGTGCTGAACTGAGGAGCTTTAATCTAGAGACGAAACGAAGTGCGGAGTTCTCATTATAAGGAAAACTAGTCCTCTATGCCCCCGCTGTTATATGTGATTTGGGGTTCATATGAATTCATAATGAAACAGGGCAAAACAGGGTTCTGTGTCCTCGTTTCTCTTGTGTATTAAATTTTGTGCTGTATCATTATGAAACTCAAATAAGTAGTGATTACTGCTATTCATGACGGCTGTGCAGGACATAACATTATAAGCCAACTGTCTCAGAGTAAATTTACTTTTCAGGAAACCTTGACCATGGCCTCCAGCACTTCACAGCCTACTCCTGACCTGTCCTTCAACACTACTACAATGTAAGCAAGCATGATTATTGTGCTGCAAACCAAAATCCTTGCCATACATTTAACAGCAGCCATCCACCTAGAGCATTTCATGTGACTGATCTGAGATATTGTGAGCAGGATGTGCTACAGTGATTCACTTTCTCCATTACAGACAATTCTTGTCCATCCTGAGCTCATAATCTTTTTACCAGAATGGCTGGAAAGCATTGTCTCGTAAACTCAGTGGCCGTCCATCTTTTATCCACTGCCGCACTTCTTTTACTGCTTGATTGCCTTTAGGTACTTTCGCATTTGCTTTAGACATTGCTAGCCTTTGCAGATTGAGATTGACTTGAACAATTCCTATGGTTTTGCTCGATCTGTGAGGCTACTTTCAGTTTAACCTGCTCATGGCACCTCTATTTCTTTTAAAGGATTCTGGCTGGTGTTCAGTGAGCAGTTTACTCCAAATGAGTAAACTTTAGCTTTAAGTTCGACTGAGCAATGCTGAAGCAGTCAGGGCTAGGACTCCTTTCTCTTCACTAAATATATGCTTGCCAGTGCTTGTCACCTATGATTGGGACAAAGCTTTAACATGGCAAGTAGTCTGTGAAGCATGTAACACTAAAAACTGGCTCATGTCAGTAGGTTTACCTAATGCATTGCAAGCAATCAATTACTTGTAATAAATTGTGTTTTATCATTTAGTCAATAATATATATTATAATGTTAACAGATACCTGATTATGGCTAACCTAATGCAGACTTTTTTCTTCATAACTTTCTTGTAACTGTCGAACAAACCAGTGGCTTTAGAGGATACCTTGAGAACTGTACAGTGAGCTAATAACGTATACAGCCTTCAGGCACATGGGTCGCATCTGATGCGATAAGATAAGAAGAGAGGCATGAGATCCTTTCACAATCATTGCACCCAACAAAGCATCTGCCTTAAATTTGAGAGGTGCTATGTTTGATCACCAGGTGCCCACAGGTACAGCGTACAGTGTTTTCCTCTGTGTGGTGCTTGGTTCAGGGGAGACTGCAAAAGTGCAGGTACTAACATGGCTTACCAGTTGACTGCACTACTTCTTTCCATTGTCACTGCAAAACAAGCTTTTCAAATAGCCTGTTCTAGTGCACTTTTAACACGTGTTGATGTGCTTGCATACGAGAGGTCTGTAATTGCCAGATCTGCAGCATACACATGATCTTTATTTCTACTGATGGCTGCTCCCAAATTTGCCTCCTGGCTTTGATTTGTACTTTCTGGCCATTTAGCCCTTTATTTTATTCTCCTTGTATGTGACTTACTTTGCAGGTGCTTTCGCTGGTTCAGAAAAGTTAGGTCTAAATGGTCTTTTTAGCTGTTTGCCTACATTCATCATGGAATTGCAGTGCTGGCAGACGAGGCCAAAGGGAGAATACACAAACACAACTGCGCGGAACTTTGAACTTTATTTTTGGGCATGTTTTCATTTACACTTTATATTTAACATAAAGGCATCAACACACAAGCACACCTACAAGGCAGATATGACAATCTCAGTAGCCACAAAAACCAGCCCAAAAAAAGCAGGAAGAAATGCCAAAGGCTGAGTCCACAGCACCAATGCCGCACAAAACATTAATGAGGTTAAAAACGATGCATAAAGACAAGAAAAAAGACAAGGCATGATAACCAGTGAAGAAAAGCAAGGATGAGCCAACAATTGACAAGGCAAAATTCATGAAGAGGTGAAGACGCATAAAAAGAATGTAGGCCAACAAACAACACTCCAAAAAACTTCAATAAAAGCAGGTAGAAGAAATTCATAAATGAGGCAATGATTAACAGCCAAAAAACACAATGAGTATAGCTAAAATCAGGTCAAGGGATGACGTAAGTAAGGCAACAATAAACAGGTCAAAAAGAATGAGAGGGGTACAGAAATATTTTTTAATATAGCTTGCAATGCAGAGCAATCATATTGGCCTGGGCAAGAATGTGATCTCTTTTTCCATGGGGGTGACTTGAGGCATGCTGATGCAACCTCCTTTCAGGTTATCATTATGCTTCAATTATTTCCAGCATCAGCTGGTTCATGCTTTTTGCCAAGATTCTGGTATTCACAAAGTTTGAAGGGTGGCTCTCGCAGGGTGAGCAGTCAAAAGTGTGGATGACCAAGTTGCTTGATTTTTCTCTTTTACGTTCAAGCTATGCTCCTCTAGTCTTGTTTACACAGTGACCTGTCTGCCCAACATAACCTTTGCCGCAGGAAAGAGGAATAGAATAGACTGCTCCTCTGGTGTATGAGGCAAACAGTTCTTTATACCTCGTTGTGCATTTTTTACTTTGTTCGGCTCGTTTATCGTCACATTTAAACAGTCTGGAAAGGCAGTGAAGAACGGAAAAAACTGCTTCAACTCCTACTTTTTTCCCATTTGTTTTAATATTGTGGGTTACGTGGTGAATGTATGGAATGATGGTAAGTTTTTGTTCCGATCACTTTCATTCGACAGTTACTTTTTTTTTTTTGCATGGCACTGAGTATTTTCTCGGCTATTGAAGAGACAAGTGTTGCCGAGTGTCTGGATTGAGGGCATGATTTCGAAATCTTGCCTCTGAGGAGTGCTCACAAGACTTTGCTAACGCGTTACTGAAGGCGGCTTGCACAACGGTGTAGTTCAAATGAAACCTTTGGCATTACGCGTGGGGAGGAACCACCAGGGGAGGGGGCATGTACATTAGCTTCTAGTATTCATTCTTCATAATCCGGCCCTGCTTGGAATGCGTGGAGTCATAAGATAAGAGAGGCTTGTTGGCTCTTGTACCTAAAGCCGAGTAAACATGTTCTGAAGAAAACTGCAACCTTTTGGGAAGTACTATCTACTTATCCCAAATCCAGCCACACAGAGTGGAATGGCTCACTCGTCATCCAAAAACAGGGTATCTGTATAGGGTCATGTACCACCCCATCTTGAGCAACTTGCACCTGGCCAGGCATGATTGAGCCCTCAACACAAAGCTGAATAGTTTATCAGTTCTCAAAATCTTCAGATACGTGGATGATTATGTAGTTCTTTTAGACAGCCACGATGGATGATTTCTTGCACCAGGTTGACAGTGTTTTGACCGTCTACAATCAATGCTTATCACCCCCGATTTTAACACATGAGATCATGGAGGATGGCTTCATTCACTTTCTTGAGCTCAGATTGTGGTTTTCTCCAGAACACGTTTTCTGGTTTTTTGAGCCAAGAGCCAAGAAGTCAGTCTTACCTTACGACTCTGCACATTCCAAGCTAATAAAGAGAAACATTGCACAAGGAGCTTTCAAATGCAGGTTAACCAAGTCTTGTGAGCACTCTTTAGAGGCAAGTTTTCGGAATCATGCCCTCAATCCAGACACTCAGCAACACTTGCCTCTTCAATAGCCGAGAAAATACTCGGTTTCATGCAAAAAAAAAAAAAAAAAAAAAACTGTCGAATGAAAGAGATCGGAACAAAAACTTGCCATCATTTCATACATTCACCACGTATCCCACAATTTAAATACAGTTGAGAAAAAAGGAGTTAAATCAGTTTTTTCTGCTCTTCACCGCCTTTTCAAACTGTGTAAAAGCGACAATAAAGCTCAATGAAGTAGAGAATGCATAACAAGGCATAAAAAACTGTTTGCCTTATACACTACAGGAGGATAACTTAAGCATAAAAGAGAAAAATCGAGCAACTTGTCCATCCATTCTTTTGCTGCTCACTCTGCGAGAGCCACCCTTCAAACTTTGCGAATACCAGAATCTTGGCAAAAAACATGAACCAGCTGACACTGGAAATAACTGAAGCATATTGACAACCTGAAAGCAGATTGCATCAGCATGCCTTAAGTCGCTCGCCTGGAAAAAGAGATCACATTCTTGTCTGGTCCAATATGATTGCTCTGCATTGCAAGCTATGTTAAAGAACCATTTCTGTGCCCCTGTCGTTCTTGTTGACCTGTTTATTGTTGCCTTACTTACATCATCCCTTTACCTGATTTTAGTTAAACTCATTGAGCTTTAGCTGTTAATTGTTGCCTCATTTATTAATTTCTTTTACCTGCTTTTATGTATAGGCTATTGAAGTTTTTTGGCATGCTGTTTGTTCGCCTACATTCTTTTTACGTGTCTTCACCTCTTCATGAATTTCGCCTTGTCAGTTGTTAGCTCATCCTTGCCTTTCTTCACTGGTTATCATGACTTGTCTTTTTTTCTTGTCTTATGTGTGGTTTTTAGCCTCATTATTGTTTTGTGCGGCATTGGTATTGCGGGCCCAGCCTTTGCCATTTCTTCCTGCTTTTTTGGGCTGGTTTTTGTGGCTACTGAGATTGTCATATCTGCTCTGTAGGTGTGCTTGTGTGTTGACGCCTTTATGTTAAATATAAAGTGTAAATGAAAACATGCCCAAAAATAAAGTTCAAAGTGTGTTTATGTATCCTCTCTTTGCCCTCGCCTGCAAGCGCTGCGATTCCAAGATGTTCGACAAGCACCAACTAGCCCAGCAACACATCCTACCTACATTCAGTTTCACCACTTCGGTTCTTGTAGTCTTTAAAGCTGTCTAGGGCACAGGTTTTCTCAGTTAGGCACTGCTGCGACACAACTCTGCCACTAATTGCACCATTAAGTTCGGCTGTCAACGTGCAGTTCAGCTTTGTACATATGTTGGAAATGCCTGATACTGAAACTCAACAACAAACACCCTGTCACTTTCATTTTTTAGCTGTATTCTGGTATGGATGTGAAAGTACTCAGAGTTGCCATTAGTTCAAATTTCTTCTCATTTACTTTCAGGCATACCGCAAGGTGTTTCTGGCATTTTCTGGCCTTGACAAAAATTATTTACTTTTTTGTGGTTGTCCTTGATGCTATTTGCTCCAAATGCATCCAGTGCCCCCGTAGACGAGGACCGCAGCTTTTTGTTATTAATAGTTTTACTCGGCCACAGCGCTGGATTAAGGGTAGGGCTAAGGGTTACTAGCCCAGAGCCTTGTCTCTGAGAGCGTGAGAATTGGCCCATTTATTCTAACCTGCTTCATTATAGAATAACAGATTATGAAATTTTCGAGACAAATGGCAACATCTGAAGCAAGACAACCAGAATGGGGATGTGGGGGCCTGCCTAATGTGACTTTGTTTAGCATGGCTAGCTGACCAGGAAGACCTTGGTCTGCGAGCATGTGTTAACCACCAACTTCAGGGCTACTTTGCGAAGTGATATGCATTTGCTTACAATTTGTGCAAGTTTTTTTTTTTTTTTCTTGTCCAGCCAGCCAGGGGGGGGGGGGGGCATCAAAAGATTGCAGTGTGGACAATATATGGTGTGAACAGTAAAATGTCTCTTCAATTCTTCTCCATCTCTCCAATAGTTAAATTGATCCATATCTCCCACTGAGGGAGAGAGAAAAAAAATCCATACCACATTGCCTTATGGAAACGTCCCTCGTAATCTTGACTGTGGATTCATGGTTGCATTTGTGTTCTCTGTTCTAAAAGTAACCCTGACGCATTTCTGTTAGGAATCTCATCGATTTCACTTTTTTTTTTATTTGGTGTAAGTTCAAATGAAAGCCTTGGGCATTACGCGTGTGGAGGGACCCCCAAATAAAAAGGGGGGGGGGGGGGCTATGCACATCAGCCTCGAGCATCCATTCTTTATAATTCGGCCCTGCTCAGCCAAAGCAGCATGTTTGAATGGGTGCTTTGTTTCACTGTGTGGCTGAATAGTTGTGTATGAATAGTAAATCTGAACAGAATTCAATGTGAGTTCTACAGCTAAAATTGAGACGAATCCAAGTTGTATATTCATACAAAAAATTCCATTTAAATTTACAGCTTTATCAAAGCCTAATATCCACTTTGGGGGTGTTAACATGAATTCAGGAAATTAATTTCATGGACATCAAGTTATACATGTAGGAAAATTGTGTTTAGCTAATGATGCCAAAATGGATTAAAATACTATAAATTTCAAGGCATGATGTGCCAGTTTCATATGAACCATGGTCTCTTAGTTCAGACATTGTGCTTGCCAAACTTTGCTTAGCCTGTGATGTTGTCTAGTGTTACCATATGTCAGCATTATGACCACAGTCACACGAATGGGCTGCTAACAACTGGACTTTTCATCCTATGTAAACTAATGGCAGCAGAATGGTACATGGCATCAGCGCAAACCCTGCTTATATGAAGCTCATTCACAGACATCATAGGCATAACTGAAGCCTCTTGGCAATTATTTGAAGTGTGAAAAATGTTTCAGTACAATCAGTATGCTTCCTGTAGTTTACACCATATGCTATGGTTTCTTTTAATAATTGAAGAAATGAATAGACTGGCTATTCGAAATCGTTTAAAATTCACACATCTCTGTGGTTAAGTCCACCCACTTTCTTGCAGTTCATCTCAAACTGATGTTTTCATTTCAAATGCACTTTTTTCATGTCAGTCCTCTGAATCTCATGCTTGTTGCCAGATATCTGCATTTAATTACTAGAACAATGGTTTACCTTGGTACTGACTTAGTAGACGAGTGCATGTATCACTATGCAAACCATGTAGGGAGCGTCCTCCCAAACAAGTGATTATTGCTGCTGAAGTGCAAAGACTTATGGAAGCCGGTCAAGTTTCTAGGCTGGCGCTACCTTACAGTTGAAACAGTGCCAAGGGCAAGAATTAGTGTTGCATCAACTAGTACATGAGACTGCGAAATATTTTTGAGTTGCAGAGTAGTATACTTTGAACAAAATGCCTTTGAAGACGCACTGCAGCACTTTTCGCCAAAAAACTGGCTTTCAGCAGAAACATACAGTTTTTCATGCTGCGAACTCGGTTCAAATTGGGCAGAGAAAGCCCTTTTTCGGCAGATGTAGATGAACCTTGAATTTAAGACAAGCAAAAACCCAGAGCAAGAAAGAGTTTGAAGCATTTTTAATGCTGTGTGGTTGCCATAGTACATGCACAAGCATTTCTTATATCAGTTCTCAAGAAAGTTGCTAAGTAAATGCAGGAATTAGAGTTAACCGCATCTGGTTGGCAATTGTATTTTACCTTGGTCACCATCTTTCAGGTTTTTTCACCTTTGTTCTTTATTACGATTTCATTAAAATTTAGCCTTTATTATACATATTTAAATATAGCCTTTCTCATCCCATTTTCTTGCTGTGTTTTATTGTCATAAATCATCAATGCAGCATTTTCCCCACCTCTGGTTTGCAAAACTACCGCATTGCCTTATACATCAGTGAACCTACACATGCTTTTCTTTCACTTTTTGTTTAGCTCGGAAGATGATGATGGCCGAGACTTTGTGCTGCCAGAGATCAGTTTCTTGGACTCAGCGATGATGGGAGAAAGCCCGCTTGGCTCATATGTGACTATCAGGGTCGTTGGCATCCTCTTTCAAGAAATGGTGAAGCACACTATGCGAGTTTAATTTTACTTTGTTATTCATATGTGCTTTCTTAAACATGACACCAACTACATGGCCAGCAGTCTACTCAAGGTTCGAGCATTGTTCCATGCCTTGCAGATATAATGGTACCTAAACCTACCACTTTAAAAAATAGACAGGAGTGCAATGTAGGAGTGAATGCTTAGGTTTTGTGATGTCATTCGAAAAGAAGGCTGTTCAAATAGGAGACTGATGTACTATTATAATGTCGCATTTAGAAACTAGTTGTTTGGCCGTAATACCAGTTAACTCCTTTCTTATATTCAGTACTGTGTTCCAATGTGCAAAACTCTTTCAACAGCTACCCATCAAGAAAATTTTATCAGAAAGTCGGGTTGGAACTGATCAAGCGCTACCCACAAATTCGTGACAACTGTGGAAGTGGACATGTAAGTTTTCAAAAGGAACTGGCTGCTACCAGTTATGGTGATAACAGAGCACTTTAGCAGGATGTGATATCATACACAGTGTAAGAGAACTTTGCTTTGATTCAAATTTCCAGGATTCCTGGGTTGTCCTTCTCAGACAAAAATTCAAGAATGAACGACGCAAGTTGACAACAGACCGGGTAACTCTCAGCAGGAAGAAGTTTGAACGAACAAAGCACAGAAGTGCAGAAGATGACGTGACTGATAACGTGCGTCGAGGAACTGTTGGCAAAGTTTTGGTATGTCTCTGTGGTAGTTGCCAACTTGGTTCATTTTGCATTACATAAATTTCTATTTTACAGGCACAGGGCCTAGTCTTAAACGCAGAAGATGAGTACAGCATCACTCAACATGAGGCTTGGTTGTGCGCGCAGTGGACGCGACCAAACATTGACCGGTTACAAATGCAATGTCGGCTGCAGCTAACCCACGCTGCCCGAATCAAAGACTTGGCGCAGATACCAGTAGCCATCGCTGTGGAGAAATTTCCATATATTCAGGATGTTGAATGGGTGCGTACTTTATTAAATTTTTCTTAGTGTGTGAGTTGTAGTCGCGTTTTCCTGATTTTAATGGCAACATTGTTTTGAAAAAATAACATAACAATGTCATGCACAGTTATATTCAGTTCATATATGGAGCATTTTGTATTAGACATGTGATCTGCTTTATGAGACGATATTAATCATGCTTTCATGGTAGTGTAATTCTTTTTCAAAGTATAAGGGCATTTGGTGCAGTTAGTATATTTATACAAAAGCAGCAAAATCATACTGTTGATAGCAGCATAGTGGGTAATCTTTTTTAACTGTTTTACATATGCCTGTCTGCCCTGTACTGGTGGGTTTTACA
The DNA here is from genome assembly GCF_055883805.1 of Amblyomma maculatum. Lineage (NCBI taxonomy): Eukaryota > Metazoa > Arthropoda > Arachnida > Ixodida > Ixodidae > Amblyomma > Amblyomma maculatum. The sequence goes on along the minus strand of NC_139346.1, from coordinate 58,423,714 downwards.
CCAAAGCAGACAGGCTCTGCATGACAAGAGCTTGATGGTTAATAAGTTATCTAAAATCACCTAGCCAATTTTATTTTTCGTTTTGATAAACAATACTGGGAAATATCAATCTATTAACATCAAAGGTGAGCCCTGTTTTAAATTTTCTTGATTGGCAGCATGGCTCAAGATACCAACTGTCAAAAATGTGCATTTGAAAGATTGTTGAATTTTCTCTGCAGCATGCATATTTATATAATTTTGATATATGTAATGTATGCAAAACCATGATAACTAAATTAACTTCATCAATTATGCAAAAGAAATGCATAAGCAATACATGCACAGCTGCCATTTTATGAACGTACAATGCTGGCTAGCTGACTCGGTCAACTGTGAAAGGTGTATTTTTCGTGTTCAGTGATTTGAAACAGACTGCCAATTAAGGAAATTTAAAAATGCAGCTTAGGTTTGCTTTTAACAGCCTTCAATACTGCAATATTTTTCCTTACAAATAAATATTGATCAGCTATTTTAGTTAATTGTCTAAGCATCAAGCTTAAGTATTTACATTATCCGTCTTTGTGTAAAAACTGTGCACAAACTGCATAGACATAGTGTCTTTCATAATATTTGAAGCACTTTTCACAATAGCTAAAGTAAACCGCGCCCTAGACACAGCTCTAAAGACTGCAAGAACAGAAGTGGTGGAAGAGTAGGTAGCGTGTAAGCTCCGCCTTCAAGAATATGATGGAATATTTTTAATGCTTCCAGTCCACGGCTTTTTGGATCCTTATTTGCATATGTCCAGTTAGCTGTTTGCTTAATCTCTCGTCTTTTTATTATTTCCATTGTTGCACATATTTATCATGATGCAGGCATCCTGTGACATGAAAGAAAGACAATCCAACATAGATATCTATAAAGCCTCCATTTAACTAAGCCTTATGGATGTTCCTGTGTGGCCCATTAGTATCGTGTTTTACTCACTACTCGAGAATTCTGCAAGGTTCGATTTCCATACCACCTTCACATCTTGAAGGCGAAGCTCCTAGTTTGTGTTGGGAAAATTGACCTAATTGCGAAGACTGACAAGTAAATGTAATGCTGCTGTGTTGATTATTTGATGAGAGGACCGATTGGAATGATTTTAACCCATACTGCCATACATAAGATGTAGTCAATCTAGCAAAGGTATACGGATGGTTTTTCTGGGGAATGAATTTAGTATTTTGGATTTCAGAACTCCCGTGAATATATTTGCATAAGTCTGTGTAAATGGAGGGCTCATGCTGGTTCAAAATATCTGCAGGTAGTAACATCAATCAAACTCGAAATAATTTAAAGTGAGGACTAGTTTAAGGAGCGATAGACAAACTCTTTCGACTCGTGAGGTTGGGGGATGTTGATTAATACTTGAGAAAGGGCATCAATACTTTCCATAGAAATATTAGTGTAGAGGGTGCCATGACATCGTGTCAAGAATACATACATATGAAAAGTTGGACGTATTAATAATAAACTTAATTATTTGGAGGATGTGAGGTTTGTCTTGCAAGAATGAAGAAAGCTGGTAGGAGGTCTACTACGTTTTTATTTGGGTATTCCAACAGGTATTCTGTGGCCCTATTGTTAGAAACAATGGGCCTTCTTGGGATGTTTATAGTAAACAATGCATCCTCTGTGGAAACCTTGTGAATCTCGGGCAGCAGGTAAAATCGACTTGCATGTTTGTTTGATGGCGTAAAGAATTTGTGATAAATCTAGATAATAAATTCTCTGGCTAATGATCTATTTTACTCGGGCACCTGGAGGCACAATGGGTAACACAGAAACAATAACACAAATCTCATATACTAGTGTATTCTAAAGTCGTTAACAAGCCTCCAACACAACCACATCCTTGCTCTCCATCCAGATGTGAGATGTGCAATCATATGCAAAAGACACAGAAGTATTTGCAAGGGATTTTACTTTACCTGTAAAGTCAGGTTATAATTGAAGTTCGTCAAACATCAACCTTTTAGAATGTTATAAACAGTACATTGGAGAGACAGGCAATCAATGAACTTAAAGATAAATGGCAATCATGGCAGACAGGCTAAAACATCCCAAGAGCAGTTCCCAGCACTTTAGTGGAATGGCCATGACTTTGATGAAATTAAATTTATTCTCCAGTCAGGCTTTAAATCTCTAAGGGACAAAAAATATAGGGAGGTATATAATCCATGAATTCAGAAAATTGGAATCAACAGTAATAAATAGCTAAAAAATACATTCCAATCTTTTAAACATATTCCATCTGCACCATAACTAGTCGGGGGGAAAATCCTATATAGTGTTAATTGTACAGTTCACAGCAAATGTAGACTCCCCCCTCCATCCACCTCAGTAATAACATAAGCTGCATGTGTTTTTCGAAACATCTTTCCATCTCATCACTTCTTAATTTAGTTCCCCCTTGAATCCTTTCCTTCAGATAATGTCCTACTTGGCAGTTATGGTTCACTCTGATTTGCTATTCCATTTCTCTTTCGTTCTCTTCTCCTGAAAAGCTCTTGATACCTATTCCCTTTTAGCTGTGTTGCTTATCAAGACCTTTTGGAATGCCTGTCCCCTTTCAAGTACTGTGCATCAGCATGAAACCTGCTTTGGGTGCTCACTCATCGTCCACCCTGCATTGCACGTTTTCTGTTGCTGCTTCCTTTTATTTTTTTCCAGTCAATGAATCACCGGTTCCAGGTTGATAGACATTCATACCAAAGGAAACATCCTTTCACTTCTTGCCCTGTTTCCTTCTCCCCCAGCTGCCTTTTTCTTCTTCAGAAGCAAAATGGAATTTAAACCCCACCAGTCCTGATTGCGCTGTCCAGAGAGACCCCTTGTCAAAATGTTGTCTCGGCTTGCAAACTAAGGCTCCTTTCAACCCTTGTTCAGGTTTTTCATTATCTGCAAGTAGAGAAGGCAACTGAATGCCTGTGTTACTGAAATATAGCCACTTTGGAAATATTAGTTTAATATTTTGTTGCACTTCATTAAGGGCAATGGTATACCCATTATTCGTTTTTGCATTTCTTGCACAATAGCCATCCTAAAGCTCTTTGTAATATTTGTGTTGAAAGCAGTTTATTGACTTAAAGGGCCCGGAAAAAAATTTGATTTTCATATGCTAACAATGCATGTCTGTACAGATTGCCTCTAAGAATTGAAGCCTGTTTTTTAAAGCTGAGTGTGGACCCTTTGTTTAGAGATATATTACATATTTTATTGCCATTCAGCTGCGTGCCGAGTTGAGGGAAGGAGAATCATCATTTTTGCTCTGTTATTGTTCATATTAGACCTGCCTTAATATTGCTTGCAGTCTGGTGACCAGTGGCAAAATACTGGTTTCTGCCGTTTTCTAACCTTTGTAAATATTTGAATTTGCTGTTTGCTAATGCCTGTTTGTTTTCAGATATGTACAAAGCATCAATCGCCTTAGCATTTGTACAATGATCTTTATACTTAGTTACATAATGCACTGAGTAAAATGAATTCTATATGACTACCATTCACACAAACTTGCAGTTTTTACAAGACTTCAACTTGTTGATAAAAAAGGATGGCAAAGAAGCATTCGAAGTGGGCCTGAACACAGCACTTGGCTTGATTTTAAAAGGCTCCATTCGTGCAAAAAGAAAAGACATTGCCCGGGTGCTTGAAGTGCAGTCGGATGGAATCAGTGAAAGGCGAAAGAAGCGTAAGTGTTAAGCAATTTTTTTTAGTTAGATTGCACATGCAGTGCTTGTGCTATCTTATCTGGCAGTTTTTTGCTGATGGCCTGTATTTTTTGCTATTTTTGCCTTGCCTTATAGTTATACTAAAACATGGCTAAGCATCAGAAAGAATAATAAAACCTTTTGACTAGCCTGTGCATTTCTTCATTACGTAACAGTTTTTGCACTAGCTAAATTTAAATTACCTATTGTTCCTCTCCATTGTAATGGTGCAGCCTTTTCTGAGTTTTTCAACTAGTAGTAGTGATTTAGACGATACCTAATTCAAATCTTCACAAACTTTGCCAATTTCTGCTGTAAGATGTTTGGCTTTCAGTTTCCGTGCCTTTGCATGTTTTCAATTTTGTTTATTTGCCTTCCTAAATTAGACAATAAATTATCGCCTTATTCTACCTGCTAAGAGGTACACCATTGTTGTGTTGCTTATTTCTATTGTAGATGTACAGACAGCACGCATTCTTCAGCTATTGGCAAATATTGGAAACCAGCCAGGAGCTGTGGACGTTATGTTTGTACCATTAGTAAGTTTTCTCTTTGTCATTTGAATATTCAGGAAGCCTACTTGAAACTGACATTAGCAAATTTCCTTTGTTTTTAAAATGGCTTATAGTTTAACTTTGAATTATGAATCACTATTCAAATAGAAATAATACACAGGTTTTCATCACAACTGTGAACTCTTTCCTGTGAAAAGATTATTTGCACCAAGTACAATCAAAAATACTTGTAAGAGACCCCTGCCATCACATGGTTAACCACGTCATATTGCATACAAGAGTCACTTGATGAAGCACTGGTAATAATAATTGGCTCACAGGAAAGGAAAGGCGCAGTATCTGTCACACTTGCTCTATGGACACCTGAACGGCACCGTGAAGGAGGGTTGGAGTGAAAGTACAAAGAAAGAAAGGGGAGCTGTAGTGGAGGGCTATGGAGTAATTTTGACCACCTCGGGATCTTTAACGCGCGCTGACATCGCACAGCACACGGATGCCACTTCGTGCCTCCATCGAAACGCAGCTGCCGTGGTCGGGTTAGAACCCGGGAACTCCGGCACAGTAGTCTGGAATCTTACCACTGCACCACCCTGGTGGGGCAAGTCGAGATTGGTGCAGTGTGCCGTTTGACTAAGCATTCTGCAGCTGCAGTGGACGAGCAGGGCTTTATGAGATGGCTTTTGCAGGCAGCTTGGTGGGGTTCAGCATGTGCTGGCAAGGGGTCTCTAAACCTGCTCATGGATGCTAGTACCTAACATGTTGTTAATGTCTGAATATATAACTCTGAAACTGCTTCAAAAGAAAATTTTGTCGTATTGTCTTATCCTACAGGCTTCTGAAGGTGGGTAAGGCAGTTTAATAGTGCTTTAAAAAATTGCTGTATTTTGCTAGCCAAGTTTGAAATGATGTAATAATTTTAATGCTTCTGAGATTAGGTTTACCATGTTGGTGGGGAGAAAATACTGCTGTGTTTCAAGGTTCATGCAGTGTAAATGTAATGCCTTCAAGTGCAGATGCTAACATTTCATGCATTAATCATGTGGCACTCTCAGTAGACATTCGCAATAAATCCAAATTGTTATTTTTTCATTGCAAGTTAGTCAGCATATTTTTAGTATTCGGACCTTTAGCACTTCAAAGTGCTCAGACTGCCTGCCGCTATAACGATTACAACTTCTTGAAGACTTGAGCTTTCTGCCGCCTCTTGAGGCTCACCATGCACTGATGTTCTGGATGTCTATGCATACAATGTGCTAAGCGTGAAAAATGTTTTACCATGCCATATTTCAGTGTTGACATTTTATGGAGCTTCTGCTGTTTGGTTGTTTGGGAATGCTCTGCTCTTGCACACATAAGCATAATTGTCTGTTAACTCACAGCTCAAGTGTACGCTTTCCACGAATATATGTGATGATGTTTCAGAACTGCCACATAGAGCAGTGTCAACACGTTTTCCTTGTAACTAAAACTTACATGTAAACACTTCAGGAAGCATGGCTTAGGGCTCGGCTGGTTCATACTTAGCACAAGAAGGATTGTAAAAGTGCAGAAACGCATTATATGTTATATAATACATGCACTTTTTTTTGCAGTACCCCATCGCTATGTACGCTCTTGCTTTTTTTTTGTTTGGTTCTACAGTATCTACTTGGCCAGTGCAGGATATGCTGTAAGCCTTGTGTGAAGCCTTCAGTTGAGCCAGCTGTTAATAGTTTAGTAGTAAACACCGTGTTCCAGTGCTGTCAACAAATCATTAGGAATTTTGAAGGTAGCCGATAACTTTTATTTCATTTTTCAGTTGCAAGCTGTTCACCAGTGGGTAATGTGAGCATCAAAACTGCACCGATCATGGTTGCTTAACAATGATGCTCTCCCATCAATGCTAGAAAAAAGAAACTGCCTTAATTTTATATTCAAGTGCACATTGAGTTCCAAGAAAACAGTGTTTACTGGGGCACTGTTATTCATTTGCCCTATTTCTCTGCCTGTTTCTAAAATGATACTGAGACCAGGGCAACCCCAGCATCCACTCAGCACCTATTTCAGTGCATTGTGGGATACCAGCAATGCACCTGCAGCAATTGTAAAGTAAATGTCAGTATTTTCTCTCATCATACAAGTATATGTAGTGTCTTTGCGTCACGACTTCGCTGAATCTCACAGGCCACCAATGTACTCAACAGAAGTGTGTGAAAAGCAATTGGTTTCGCACTGGAAGGTGCTGGTTTTTGTAATAGGGTAGTTCAATTTACAAATGCTGTTAAACTATCATAAAATACATGGCAGTATTTTTGCCTTTTGGCTTGCATTACCAGTTTAGAATAATTTAATTTGTTACCATTCTTGAAACAATTTTTTTTGGTTGAAATCATGCGAATGCTGTTAGGAGCGATAGAAATCCAGCTGGCATTTTTTCCCTCTGCATACTTTAACAAGCTATGAGTTATTTACATTTTTAAATAACATGTTAAACATTCCAGTTCATGTGAAATGAAAAGTTTGTGGGGCAGCACGAAAGTTCTCTAACCCGGGTGCTTTTGATGAGTCTAGCCATTTTTTTTTTGACAAAATAGTTTGCATAATCTAAAAATGCCATGCAACAGCATGCTGCATGAATCAAAATGGGTTGATCTTACGTGCTCTCATTTATGACTTGATCAAGGATTGCCAGCTTTGTGCCTCCTGAACCAACCATGACAGTATACTCCACATTGTTAATTGTGCGTAACCACCAGTGATTTCCGATGGGGCCCTTTTCCAGCACACTGCTGTACACTAAAGAGGCATTGGTGTAGTCTAATTATAGAGTAGAAAAATATGTTGAATTTGTCTTTTGACATGCCCAGTGCATATTTATATAGCTGTTTTCTTATGCACTTCTTTAACAATTTTTTCAAGGAACAGGAAGAAAAGCCTGCTACACCATGCATCGCCTACACTGGCCCCAGCATTGAAGAAGCTGAAGAGCTTTTTCTTTTCGTGGAACAGCGAAAGCTGCTGCGAGTTATTGATTCAACTGAGGGGATTGTTGCCATCATGGGCGGATTTTGGATTTTTAATCTTGCATACGGCAAGAATTCTGATAACTTGTGCTGCATGATAGAGCACCTGTTCTTAGGCGTCAGTGTTTCAAAGCCACGATGCGCTGCACGGCGTTTTATTTCGTTACACAAAGGCGACTTTTGTGCAAGTGCACACATTGTCGACGCGCAGGGTTAATGCTCAGATTGCTGCATTCTTCTGAAAGTTTTGTTGCTTTTAAATCCACCATGCGCTGCATGGCGTTTTATTTCGTTACACAAAGGCGACTTTTGTGCAAGTGCACACATTATCAACGTCGACGTGCAGGGTTAATGCTCAGATTGCTGCATTCTTCTGAAAGTTTTGTTGTTTTTAAATCCACGATGCGCTGCACGGCGTTTTATTTCGTTACACAAAGGTGACTTTTGTGCAAGTGCGCACACTGTCAACGTCGACGCGCAGGGTTAATGCTCAGATTGCTGCATTCTTCTGAAAGTTTTGTTGTTTTTAAATAAATGTCACCATGCTGTTTTGTGCATTGCTTGGTTCTGTTTTTTACTAAAATTGTGTACATTGTTTGCATTTGTTGGAACTGTTTGGCTTCTCAAATTTTGATGTATTTACGTACATAACGTGTTTTTGCCCGTCTGCAATCCTCTCGGTTGAGAGCGGCAGTAATAAATAAATAAATGAGGTTCCATAGCACGCATCAAAGGGACAGAACACGAGCGCCCACACTGACCCCCCCCCACCTTCTAGCACCCGAGCACTCACTAGCCTGAACCCTGACCCTTCTATGCCGAATAAGACTTTCAGTTTCCTTCTGTGCGTGAAGCTGTGACATTTTTTCATAACATGCTCTAATCGAGAAAACAATTGTACTGGTATGGGCCATTCAAAATGACATGCCGCATTTCTTTACATGCTCATTTGGCATTACAGGTGATTACCAGGTATACCATTAATCTTTATTGCAAATGTGCACATAGGAAAACCATTAAAGAACGTGTAATGGCAAAAATAATTCCTAATTAGGGAATGCAATATATGCAGGCGATCCGCGCCGATTTTTTTAAAGGGGTGTAAGGGTGTAACGCCACTGCTCCCACCCTGCAATAGGGTGTAAAGGTGATGAAAACACCCCAGTGCATTGGCCCCATAGAAGGGTGTTATGACAACCCAAATCACCCTCTTAGAGCGTGTACTGGCACTCTGAAGCCACTTTTTTTAAAGGGTGCATGGGTGTTAGTTATAGAAATGCGAAAACACCTAATAGGGTGTTTTTGTTTTTACAGTGTTGATAATTGAACTCGCGACCTTAAAAGTTTCCCAGATAACAAAATCCGCATTTTGTCTTAAGTTTTCTCACTGATAAGAATTCGCGTGGCGGCTTTAAGTCTGTAGAACTTTTTGCTGGGCTAGTTGGTTCATTTTGACTTGAGTGAAACAGCGCGAAAGAAGCCCGAAGGCGAAGCGAAGAAGGAACAGGAAAGAGCGCTGTTTCCTGTCCCTTCTTCGCTTCGCCTTCGGGCTTCTTTCGCGCCGTTTCACTCAAGTCTGTACATCGGCACGTGATGGCTTTCTTTAATCGCCTATACATGTAGCTACGTATGTTGCACCTAGATGATATAAATCGCAGCTGGTTTCTCTGTAAGATAACCTCCAGAGTTGGTACCGGGGATCTGCTCTTGCAACGAGTACATACAATTGATTGCTCTCGTTTTTGAAAAAGACACCCTTTGAACAACACGAAATTACTGCAAATAAGGCCGAACGACTCTCGAAACCTCTACAATGGTTCCACATGGCTGGTGCATCCCGCCTTTCTTAAAGACGTTTATACGTTTAGCTGGGACAATAAATCATCTTTCCTATACCTCATATGCTTTCTTGTCATGACTTACCTCTGACAGAGGTTTCTACCTCTTTTCTGTCACGTTTTTCTAAAACATCTAAATTTACTATTCTTGCGCCAAGTTAGCATGAATTAGAATGAATCACAAACCGATTCTCTGGCACTTATTTTACTTTCACTCCGGCATCTAGAGAGAGGTAAATTACGGAATGCTACCTTACAAATATATGCACTTGTTAGAAGGGCAGCACTGTGAAAATTGGTTTCTGAAAACTAGCTCTCATCACAGCATTGCAAGGAACGTGAATGAAAATTAGAGACGTTCCTGGTGTGATACTCAGCACATTATAGCGCGACAGCTATGCCAGATGACAGGAAGGAGTTCTTATCAAACATTACCTTACCATGAGAGTGTGGCCCCTAACTGCATTGTTCCAGTCTTGATAGCTGCAGTGCGTGCTCGGGCCGTCGAGACCGGTCACGGTAGCGTGTTTAAAGGAAGTCAAGGGCGTAAGGAAAACTTAGTAATCGCTCGTTTGAGGCTCTTCGTGAATTCTCAAAAGGTTATTCCCACAGTCACCACTTTGGTTACTACAGTTGCTGCGGTTTTGGTTTGACTCAAATTCAGAAAGAGTAGGATACGCGAACAAAAACGACGAAGGAGAGAGATCTCACCGGCTGGTGCAGAACCGTCTCCTGCCGGGAAGCGCTCGTAATTCATGCCTTCTAGACGGTATAGGACAAGACTGAAGTGACGAGATGCTGCGTCCAGGTAGTGAACGTCCGCCGCGATACGTAGCTCTACGTAAAGGCTGCGCCTGCAAATAAGCGTACGATTGACACAGCTATCCTGGAAAAAACAAAACCGCTTGCGGCGTTTAGGTTACCCGACCTAAATTTGGCTCCTAGTTACAAAGCCTATTTTACGTGACTCCACAGTCAGACTGACCATCGCAATGGAATGACGGCAATACACTCCAGCTCTTTACGGTGTCGGACTGAAGAGACCTGCACTTCCGCGTGAAAGTTAAGTGCAAAGGCACTCATACCGACATCAGAGCTGAGCCACGATCATGGTCGTGCCCCACTCCTGAAAAGCACGCCAGCCACTGAGGTCACAAAGCGCGTCCCCCTTTCCATTTAATTCCGACAGTGCTTAAATGGTTGAATAAATCATCGGCACAACCAGAGTGAATCGCGTACGTATATCTTTATGCATTCGATTGACTAGAATGGTACATAGCAATAGAGGTCACACAGCGTAAAGAAAAATATTTCTGTTGCGCGCTTTGTGATACTCTGGCGCTGTCATCAATGGCTCTCCTTTTCCGTAGCATCACCATTAGGAACCTAATATGTTCATTGCATGACCTTCTCTCACTCCATTGAGCTTCACTCAGCGAATGGGCGATGAGGAGTTAGCAAATAATTTTGCGCACGCTGGAAGAGATAAAGTGGCGAGGGACACCACACCACTGGACTCCGATCTGTGCTCGCAGCTTTATATGCTAGGACAATATCGCCCAACCGTAATCGTGTGTATTCTACATGCCTTCGTTGACCACGTCATCGCACAGACGCTGACCGCCGTATCGCCAACGGAGGGCTTATTCATTTTCCCTCTCTTGTCCATTTGATATTGTTGCGTGGTAGCATATGGCAAGCGATGGAACACAGCGACACGACAGAAACATAACGACGTGATGACATGCTGATGAAATATGCTTTAATGGTTAGCGGGCCTAGCGCGAGTGCTCCGCCCCGCGCAACTGCCCGCTTCGTCGTCTTCGTAACATAACCCGGGGCCACCGAGCGATCGTCCCGATCGATTACTTGTCGTCCCATGATTGATGTGAGAAATTAACACAGGCGGAGGACTCGAAGATGAAATGCTTGGCGCCACAATGATGCGAAGATGGGATGAATGCTTGGCCCGGAACATCAGCTCCAATTTCACCATTCGCTGGACACGCTGAATGGCTTGGGCGGGGGTGCTGGCTTCGCTCGAGTGGTCGTGAGGTCGCTTCTTTGTGGGGCGGTCGGGTCAGCTTTGGACTTTTCCTGGTCGTCGTGTGTTGTGTTCAGTGCTGGGGACGGGGCTGGGAAGAGCGGCTGGTCGGGTCTGAGCAGAAAGGGCTGGGGCAGAGCTGGGCGGCGATCTGCACAGGCTTTCGGCCGATGGACCCGGCGTGCGGTTGTCGTTAACGGTGTAAGGCGAGAATGAGGATGAACTGCACCTCCAGCAAATGTTGCGTGGTGGCATATGACAAGCGATTAAACACGGCGCACAACAGACACAGAACGACGTGATGACACGCTGCTGAAATATGCTTTATTGGCCAGCGGGCCTTGCGCGAGTGCTCCGCCCCGCGCCACTGCCCGCTTCGTCGTCTTCGTAACAATATTCTAGCATTGGTCACTAATTTCGAGGACGCCGCTATGGCATTAAAGGCTCAAGGATTCGTGTTAAACGGCTGGACTATTTGTTCATTGCCAAGACGACCTCGTCATTGGTTGAATATCGTAGCCAACAGTTGGCGGGTGTGAACAGTTATTGAAGGCAATCGTAGGCCGCTACATTATGATTTTCGTCATTAGGCGCTTGCAACATTGAAGGCGAAAGCTTTTTCTGTCTCCGACTGTCGGCGTTTGTTTGGTAAAACTATAGCTGTTAAGCAAATGACGTGCCGATGATGTCATCAGAAAAATAAAAATCCTGCTTCCACCAGGAATCGAACCTCCATCCCTTGGATTCCCAGCTGGGTGCGCTTTAACCAACTGCACCATGTCCCAGGCAGATCAGAGTTCTGTTTATCCACAGTAAGGAAGATTGTTAGAAATAAATAAATCCAGTCTCCACAGGGAATCGCACCATCACCCCTTGGATCCACAGCCGAGCGCTTTAACCAACTGTGGCACCCCCGCGATCGTGAAACGCACAACATAATTGTTGTCTAACGTGAGGATGATAGTGGCGATGACCATTACACTACAATTAGCGATAATGATAATGCCGTTAGCAATAATAATGCGGTGCATTAGTTGATGATGACAATGAGAGTAAATGCTACACACCATGTGCACCAGCAATGCTTATGGGTTCGCATTTCTGCAGTGTATGTTTAAGAGTGCTCCGGAATTTTTCATGTGATATCAGTGACGCTGACATGTCTTAAAATCAAATGAAAAGATAGATATGCATTTAAAATCGCAGACATAATATTGTTGCAGATCGGCAAGCGGGTGAACACAAACAGCAGAGAGAGTAGGAGGAAACAACTTTATTTAATGCAATGTCAAACGTCGAGAATGTCCTGGATCAGGGTTACCAAAGCCAAACTGGTCTTTCAGCTGGTTAACGGCTAACCAAGCCAAATACGTTTGGGAGGAGGGTGTTGAAAATGAGGCGACTTAACTCCAACAGGGAAGGAAAATATGCAGTGTTCGAAGTTTGCATAGTGCTCAAACAATTCGGGCATGAGATGATTTAATGACTCGCGGAGGACCTAGCGCGAGCACTCCTGCCCACTTCACTGCCTACTTCTACCTCGTCTATACCAGTATGACGCGCAGTTGATCATTAGCCCCTTAGCCGCCGCTATTTCGCTGCCCAATCTCACAGTGCTGTTTAGTATGATCAATTGTTCACCAAAAGCAAGCAAACGTGATGCACGACACTCTTTTCACGAAACTGAGCTCTATTGGCCAGAAGTGAGCGTCAGATAGCTAAATATTCTTTAACTAAATCCCTTCTCTAGTCGTGTAGCGAGCATCCCGATTCACTGCGCTATGCTGGCCAAAGTCGACGTCAGATTGCTAAAAATATTTTCTTGAGTGAATCCCTTTAGTATAGCGAGCATCCCGATTCAGTTTGTACTTCGATACGTCTGGGAAACTATTCCATCAATGATGAACAATATAGTGTTTCGAAGCACCACCAACGGGGTAAATTGCCACAAATTTTCACCAAAACTATACTGTCACCTGTTTCTTGTGCTGTTCCGTATGATAAAGCAACTATTTGGGGCAGGTTGTAAAAGTGCCCCCAAAAATTGCGTTCAATTCGCAAAGGTGCTCAAAAAATCTGGATCGCGAACGCATTCGCTCCATGAAAACGCGTCCGCCGCGGCATGCGGGGGGAACGTATCAAGGCTATTTGCTTACCACAATTCACAGCAGGGAAATACAAAATGACGAGAAGTTATAATTAAGAAAACTTTTATCACGCAGAAAACACGTTCGCACGTTAGACGGAGCCCATTAATGCAATACAATAATAACAATGTGATCGAGGAAGCCTCATCGTAGACACTTACAGGCAGCATGTGTCGCATACGCAGTGGCACATGACCAGTTCACAAGAAAGAAAAGGCGCGGTATTCGTCACACTTGTTTCTGTGGACACTTGTAACGCGCCGTAAGGGAAGGGAGGAAGGTTTGAGTGAAATTGGAAGAGCAAGATGAACCATAGTGGAGGGCTACGGAGTAATTTTGACCACCTGGCAATCTTTAACGTGCGCTGACATCGCACAGCAGATGGACACTGTTTCGCCTCCATCGAAACGCAGCCGGCACGGTTGGGATCAAACCCGGGAACTCCGGCGCAGTAGTCTGGCGTCTTATCAATGCACAACCGCGGCGGGGCAAGTTATACGTACATTTATTTTGTGCTCCGAAACACTGCCGGAAAATTAGCCATTAGAAGTTAGACGGCTTCCGGTGCGCGAGGGAAAATATCCCAGTCAAAAAAGACAACAAAAATTTCTGTAGTACTACAGAAATTTCTATCGCGCTACAGAAATGTTTGATGTTACTACAGATATTTCTGTCGCGATAACAGAAATTTTGTTGTTACGTCAGAACTTTGTGTCGTTACGGCAAAACATTTTGTTGTAACAACAGAGCATTGTTACGTCAGAGCATTTTGTTGTTGCGACAGAACGTTGCGTTGTTGCGTCAAAACTTTGTGTTGTCGCAACAGACAACGCAGGTTTGACGTAACGACACAACGTTCTGTCTGTTGCGACAACAAAACTTTGTGATGTCGCCGCAGACAACATAATGTTTTGACGTACCATCACAACGTTCTGTCGCAACAACAAAATGTTCTAACGTAACACAACCTTCTGACGTAATTGTCGTGACAACCCAAGGTATGTAGGTAATAGCGGGGTCAGGTAGCAAGGTCATAAGAAAAATTCTATAATGTGTTCTGCAGTGGCAAGCAATTTTTTTTTTCGCGCATGTAAACCGCCGATATTTTTCTTGTCCCAAATAAAACATTGTTTTTCTTTGTTGCGTATCAACATGTTTATTTCAGTTCAAAATACAAAATTCGTAAAAAGACACTGAACAGTGTTACAGACAGTTTCATGTAGAGGCTAATTTTTTACCAGCCATATTTTTTTTTCTGTTTTTCTGCGCGACTACCTCTCTGCCCTCAGCCACCTTCGAACAACCGTAAAATCAACTCATTGTGCCAAAACAGAGCGCGCCTTGAGTGTATATCTGCTGCCGTGAATGCATACCGCTAATTGCGCCATTCGCGCGCACGTCAAGTAGCATCACGGGCGATTGCCGGCGCAGTCGCGACCGCAACACTCATGTTTCGTTCCATGCAGGGATTAGCTTCTCGATGAGTGCGAATGAGTTTCACAGGAACAATCGCAAAGCTACTTCTGTTTTATCTCAATCCTTAAGACAACCGCATGAATCTTTCTCACCTGTGAAATCTGCTTCCAAATTTGTAACGATCTCTTCAAATGATCTATCCTTGTTCTCACGTCGATGATATATTCCATCCTTTATGCACTACAAAAGATTTGACTCTCGTGGAGCAACCTGATATCACACGTTCTTGGCCAAAAACAAGGACGGCATACACTTCCACAAGCAACTTCCCCGCACGTCTCCAGCACTCGCGCGCAGTCCTTGTTGGCTCGCGCCCAGCTCGGCGGGACCGATGCTACGGACACGGCAGATGCACGGGCAGTCTCAGGGGAAAAAGGGGCTTTCTGTATATTTTAGTCCGGTAGTGAGGGCACGCTAATTTCAGTACGATAATGGTACGGCGTTTGAAGGGAATTGATTTTCCACTGTAGCCTGCCCACCTAAACGCATTAGCTCGCTACAAGGCGCCCATTCCTCCGCGGTGGACAACAGGAGGAAGAGACAAGTTTTGCGAACTACGTTTGGGAGTACCTGCAGGCAAACCGCCTCTCTGGAGGATCGGATTCGGGAACTGGCCAGCAACCGGTTTCCGCCCCTCTCACGCGCACGCCTCCCCCCACTTCCCCTTCCGACCAGATGGCTGGATAGGGCTCTTCGCTGCTAGGAGAGAGGGTGCGTCTTCGCTCCAGCAGAGTGTTCCTTGTATGCGGCAGCCTGTGTGGCGTTTGTGGCGGTGCTGTGCCGCCATTTAATACCTGTCCGTATTGGCAAGCTTTGATAAGTTGAGACAATGGGCGGCGGGCATCATGCTATTGTACACTTTCTACGTGACTGACTGATTTTATACCATTATAACCTTTCGTATGTCCCTTCTTTTATTTCCAAATTCTGTCTTCTAGCTGTCCTTTCTATTCCTTACCGCAGCTCGGGCGCCGCTGCATTTGATGGCCGATACCGCGGCTGGCAAAAGTCGATTTGTTTTTGCACTATTTAATAGTTAACTACGGCCTCGCGACAGGCAGTGCGTGTGATCGTTACATGCGGCGCTGTGGAAACGTACTTGAACCGCTTGCTCCTTCACCTTACCTTGTTCATCGAACCGCGCTGATGTTAAAATTATGGTATTTTCGCTCGAATTTACTGCCTGGACCCTTTTCTGTCTGTTTTGACTTAAAATGATTCCATATTGCGTCTTTATATCGGTTCAGAGCCTCAGATTTGATTGGACTCGCGACTGCGCTGTCAGACACTTTCTTTATGGCCAAATAATAAAACGGTGTATTGATATGAAGAAGTCAATTAGGATTAAGGTGTAATGAATGACTGTCGAAGATTTGAGCACTCGGCGAAAGCGAACCATGATCGATAGGGCAGCAGAAACGGCACTAAATTTGGCTAACATCATCATCATTCACGCAACGAGACGCTGCCGGTTGAGGCAGCAGACCTCGGCATTCTGAAAGAAAAAAATAAACTACTCGCTACGAGAAACGACCAGCATGCAAGAGATAACACAGCATGCAAGGAAGATAGACCACTCATAGGTAGCGCCTAGCACCACATATCTCGTAAAGAAATTGCATCCCTAAACGGCACGAAGCACAAATTACACTATGGATTCGTATTAAATTAGCGTTAAGTGCACGTACGCGCTGCATTTCACCCTTACCCACACGGCGTGAAAATGAAACACTCAGTCGAGCAGGGAGGGCGTCTTAATCGCTTTATCTCTATCTGCGAGTCATCCCTAACTCTCATACGCGCTCACGTCCAAAGGCCACTTGCGACATTTCCGAACAATGCTAGCCGAACTCATAGAAGCGCGCGTTTAGCCTCTTGTGTCAGAAACCGTTCGGCGGCACAGCTCAATGGATCCGTGAACCATCAATCTCAAGGACCACAACTGCATGCAGTACACGAGACGCGGTGGCTGTGTGCGCACACATCGCTGCACCCCTCGCGCGTTTACAATATTTGCTTAGAAGAGGCAACTCAAATAGGAAAAATAGGAAAAAAAAAGCCACCGGCATTCCAAGCCACGTTTACTGCTGACAGGGAGGTACAAGATAGGACTGCAAGACAGCAAGGTTACGCGGTCGTCTGCGGGGCACTCTGAAGAAAATAAGGACCTTTTAAGCGGTGCATCAAAGTAAAAAAAGAAAAAAAGTCAGCTTGTTCAAACGAAGCAATCAGGAGTAGACCCAAAATGCGCTGAATAAAACCTGATCGCTTATTGTGCATAGAGCAAAATTTGAAGGATAAAAGGTGGCTGAAAAGAGCAAAAAAGGAGAAAAAATTTAAAAGGAGCCAGATGGCCAAAAGCGTGTACAGACACGGTGATCAATGGCACAAGATACCCGTCGACCCGACACTCCGCGCCTGCTCAAAACGAGCGTCGACGGCGGCACTAAGCAAAAGACGCTGCCGGCCGAGTGAAGGCTGGGGAACGTGACAAACGAGGTAGGGACATGGAAGGGGACTGATGGCCCCAGAAAGGAAAGGAAAAGTATAGTTGCGGGGCGGCAGACAAAGATGTTTTCTGCTGTGTATTTTCTTTACCTGGGCGCCCCCACAAAGGTGAGTGGGGTTAAACGACAAGAAGCGTTACTGGTAAAGTTGGGCAGTAGAAAAATTGGCCGGAGCTCCAGCGCACTAGGCTGAGGATAAAAGAAAAGCGAAATAAAGATGCAAGAAGAGAAAACGAGATTTATAACTAAGGCATGGAAGAAATCAAATTTCCGCATATATAAAGTTGCTGTGAGCAATGTTGATGAAATGGTCGCTACACTATGTAGAAGTTCTGCTGTGCCTTCATCATGGTCGCCCAGAGAATGAATCTTGGGACACGCGTAGCCCATGCGAAAATAAATGTTGTTGAACAAACGATCGCCCAACAATGCCAAGGCAACGTGTGATGAAAATTCAGCCTCAGGCAATAACTTAAATTATTGCTTTTCTCGGGTACCCTTAGCGAAATAGATCGTTCACGTGCCTCCTAATACAGCTCCCCCATTATAAGATTGCCATAGCTTACAGTTATGCTGTTGATCACATTCAGGCTACAGTTAGTCAAAGGGCTTTGATGTGTCGGGCGCAGTAGTCTAGCGGAATATGATATAAATTTACCTTCCTGTAAAGACCTTTGTGACAGTCCTGCCCCAGGAAGAGAATTATCACTCCGGTTTGTTGTTTGATTGAGTCATTGGCATAGCCCACAAAAGTAGGAATGGTGTTGCTTCCGAAGTACTGCAGAATCAATTGTTACAAAAAAGAGGGTTTTAAAGAATATACATGACGGCGGAAAAAGCAGACTGTAAAAGAATTATGTCCTTTTTTAACAAAAAAGTAAATTACAAAATAGAGAATACAAACTCTTTCGTTCACGCACTTCACTCGAAAGGATCGCAGTTTCACAACACTTCGCTGGCGCAGTGCACACTTTCAACTAGTTATTAAGGTCACACTATCGCCACTGTAAACGCTACGCGCGAACGCTCAAAAATACCACACGCTAAAAAAAAAAGAAAAAAAAACCTATACGGCGCCGGGTACAGAGGGAGGGAGTCCGATTCCTCTGGATGCGCACATGCTCACGGCTGGCGGATGACCTCAGACGAACGTCGCTATCGAGATCTAATGTGGAGACAACCGATGCGCGTGATAAAAGGATGGCTGCTGCTAGGCGGGAACTAGCGCCGAAATTAAATAAGACGGACGCTAACTCATAGTCTTAACGAATTTCTTTTCGGTCTCAGTCACACTAGAAATAATAACGCGATAGCATTTGTTTTCCACATTCCCAGTCGTCAATTTAAACTTCGGTGGACTTAATTGCAGCATAACCTGAAGGGGGACCTCCTAAGCACAGCAATACTCAGACCCTTTTTGACAGTTTAAGAGTTAGCAGAAAGAAAGACAAAAAGAAAGAAAGAAAGAAAGAGAAAGAAAGAAAGAAAGAAAGAAAGAAAGAAAGAAAGAAAGAAAGAAAGAAAGAAAGAAAGAAAGAAAGAAAGAAAGAAAGAAAGAAAGAAAGAAAGCCTCTCCCTTTTCGATTTTAATGAGGTATAAAGCTTATAATATTGCATACCAGCATCTTGTAGGTACTGCGGAGGCAGGATAAAGTAGGCGCTAAAATATTGATTTCCTTGAATATACAGATGAGACGATTCGCTTCCTTATGATTAGCAAGTAAAAATCATTACGCCGGAAATCACTAAGAGTCCTGGCAGGCTGTGGTGGTCAATGACCTCCTGTCGTTAAAAGTCAGCACTAAATCATTGCTGACTTGATCGATACAGAAGCCGATGCATACGCCTTCTCTTCTATTCACACTCCCCTAGGCTAATTCCCTCACTGTAGACCATAGGTAAATGATGCAAAGATCGATGTTTGTAACCGTTGAGACTGTTTTCATCCCGGCGTTATGTAGACTTAATTTCGTCCGTGTTGAATGAAATTCTTTTGCACTGCGATGAGTTTCGGTGAGCAGGTGTTTTCCTTTTTTTTCCACGCATGTTGAATTCTGTTGTGACTCTTTTTGGGAATCGTTCTGTGCTCCCGTGAATTTATGTTCCAACCACTTTGAATCATACCCGGTGCTTCCTCCGGTTCATCTTGCGTTCTCGTCAAATTTGTTTGCCTCTACATCACGGTGTTATACGCTGAATTCGGATTGTTTTATATTGTTAAAAACGCACACTACGAAGTTTTACCTCAAAATCTTTGTCAAAGAAAACGACTCGGCCCCTTTTACCAAAATGTTAAATTGAGGAAACTTCCCGCATAAAAATATTGATGGAATCGTCGGTACGTTGAAAGTAAGATACCATATAGAATGATGAGTAGCAACTTTCAGCCGTTATGAGATGAAAGTGTGCATCACGAATTGTGAGAAAAATGTTGAAGACGAATGTGCGCTAGCACCACAGGCAATAACATAACGTTTGCGTACAAGTGCTGCAAAGGCGTGGCTGAATTTCGTTTATATCTGAGCTGTACACCTGTCATTCCGAAGGTTTAGTGACGCCCCCTCACAGCAATACCAGCGGCAGAATTTACAAGCTCCTAACAGTAGATACGTGCTGCCCAAAAAGTGAAACTGGCTTCCGAAAACCTAATCGTGTGACGGAGGCCACTGCTAAACACGAGAAAAAAACGTGACAGCGCAGCATGTAGTTATCTGTGGTGCTTCGCGTACATAAGGACGCAGCATCTAATTTGGTGTTTACAATTGCGTTATGCCCCTGCTCTTCAGCGGCTGTGTGTATGTGGATGTTACGCGAACAAAAATAAACCTCGTCTGGAAAAGGCAGAATTCCCTCAAATGTACGTGCAGTAAAGTGGACAGTAGTTAGAAAAATCACGTGAATAAACACAGGTATCAAGTGAGCCAAGCGAAATGACCGCAGGAATTTGTGCTTTATAAAAAGATGGCTGAGCATGCACGGCTCAATGATTTAAGGCAACACAGGTGTACGTTACCGACAAACATCAATTTTTACTTTCTGATTTTGCTTGCATAACTATTTTAAACTGCCTAATATATGTTGATTTGTTTACTTGGCGATGTATTATTATTGCAATATTAAAAAGAAGCTCAATTAAGACCTTCCAAATGGCGATGTATTATTATTGCAATATTAAAAAGAAGCTCAATTAAGACCTTCCAAATTGGGCTCGTTCACGATGTAATATTTCAAGACCTCGATAAAAGTGCATTGCGTATTCAAAAGCGAAGCTTGGCCTTTTCCACAATTCTTTATTGCTACTTACGATAATTAAAGTACAGCAATTTTACCTCCATTCGCTCCACAAGGAAATATTCTCGAATGTGTCACAGTTCACCAGTGCTAGCTAAGTTTGTATGGGCCGCCAGTACGCTCTCGAATCCGACCATCATAGAGCCTGTTGCGCCCGTGCCAGGCTCCCATTGTCACAAGCCCGAGGGAGGTTTCCCTGTCTTCTGTTGCTGGGAATGCAAGGCGGCCATTTCCCCTTCACCCTTCATAGATCTCTCTCCCTCTCCACGAAAAACCAGTTGGCCAAGAAGAAAGCCGCGTTGGCGGCAGCGGGACGCAAGCGACCATCTGCATTCTCTTCTTTCCTCCCCTCTTCCTTCTCCCACTATCCGCACGCTGACAGTGTCGCTGTCTTTTCTGCCGGCAGTCGACCGCACCCCCTCCCCCCCCCCCCCCCTTTTTTTTTTTTGTTTCCTTCTCCGCTTCCTCCTCGTCCACTCAAGTAAGCAAGATGCCGCATTGTTAGTCTCGCGGATCACGGCAGTGCTGCCCGTGCAGTCGTCTTTCTCCTTCGGTGACTATGCATTCTGCGACGTTTCTGTTCGTGCTCATTTAGCACGAGAACGAGCACAAGTGCTCTATCATCTGAGAAGACACAGTGCAAAAGTCCTCACTGCGGGACATTGGAAACTTCGACAGCATGATGTTGAAGATTTTGGGAAGGCGAAGAAAATCCGCGTGGGCCCACCACATTGCACCTATATTTGACATTACAGGTAAGCATCTCTTTGCTACGATGTGTTTTGAATTGTATTCTGAAGTGAGAAATGAATCGTAACGCTGATACTTAACCGCAGACGAAGAAATGGAAGGATGGAGCAGAGAACTTAGCAGGCTGAACCGGAAACGCCATGACGAGCCTGATGCACGGAAGAAGGTACGTAATGTGATGTTTGTCTTTGTTTTCTACTTTTAGAAGCTACTACGATGGGTGAAGTTTCTTAGCCCCCCCCCCCCCCCCTTCTGTTACCCTAAGCAACCATCTTGATCTTGAGCACTGCCTCTAGCCTCCTAACATGAAAAGCACAAAGGCGCCAAACTACAGTTCGCTAGCAGCCAGGTACGGACGTTATTAGTCTTGCCTGGAGAACTCGAGCTGTGCTGTGCGTCGCAAAATATTGCCGCCAACCTTTCAGATCTTCAATGATAACGCCTTGCAGAGCGCGGATCGATTCTGTATTTTTGTTCATGCTTATCGCGAAACGTGTTTCTTTGACTGAGCTACATGTACGCGAAAACTAACGCGAACGCGATGGCGGCACACTTCGCGCGAAGTCTTCGCGCGAACAGAAATGCATGTGTCGATTGGCTTGTCACTCCGACCTGGCGAACTAGAAAATTTCGCTCGCTCCTCGGAATCGCATGCACGATCAGCCAACAGCATGAACGCGAAGTGTACGTCACGGCCGCTCATTTCGTACGCGCTCTCTGTCTCTCTCTCAATCTCTCTCTCTCTTTGCAGTGTTGCATTGTGTTTGTGCACTTCCGCGTAAATTTCTCGCTTTGTACGAACAATGGTGAATGGCCAAGGATTCTACGAATGTATAATCGCAACTAAAAATAAATAAATAAATGAGAGGTCAAGTTACTACTCTTATAGCGCAAGTGTAAATCCATTTTATTGCATGTTATCGCAAAACTCTTCAATTCTTGCAATTGTTGTGACTTGCATATGCAAATAGTTTGCGGTGTACTATACCAGCAACACAGAGCGTCGTCGCCGTTTCGCGTTGCCGTCGATTCGCGCGCATGTATCTTCCCCAGTAAGCGACGAAGCGATCCATGATCGCTTTCGCCGCGCCTACTTGTCGCTCTCGCTCCCTTTTTCGCTCGCATGTAGCTCAGTCTTTATCATTTTCTTTGCCGCGCAAGATGCACCCAGATGTGTCTCAAATGATTCCAGCCACTCGTCTATGTTTCTACAATATACAGGTTATGCTAGTAACCGTTTGCGGCTTTATCTATATGTTTCTTCGCCGCCTTTAAATTGAGCTTGACGCGGGTGTGACCGGAATTAGTCATTCGACGACCAGCGTGCACGTTTGCGGCTATCGCTCTCGCCGAGATGTTCACTTATTGTCAGGGAGCAAGTCAGCCCAGTAAAGACTTAATTTCAGTGAGTGAGTGAGTGAGTGAGTGAGTGAGTGAGTGAGTGAGTGAGTGAGTGAGTGAGTGAGTGAGTGAGTGAGTGAGTGAGTGAGTGAGTGAGTGAACTTTATCAACTGCTCGGGGATCTTTTTCTTCGCCTCTTCAAGCGAGGCTGACGAGCGGTTGGCGCCACCAGTCCAGGGCACCACTGGCTTTCGCCAGTTTGCGAGCTCTTGTGACCAGGTAGAGTTGAGCCTCCGGGTCAGAGCTGGCCAGCAAAGCCTCCCACTGTCTTTCATTTGGGTTTTCAATTTTTTGTAGTTGATGTGAGCTGCACTAAGTCTGTATTCTTTTGTGCTTACGGCATTGTGGGGCCACTTTAACGTCGCAAAGCTACCATAATGCGGCATATATGTAAACGGCGATGCATTAGGTCATGAGATATTTATTTGGGAAAGGAGATGCCCCTATGTGGCATTGACCTCAGTGCGACTATTACAGGTTATATGAGCTGAGGTGGACACACTGCAAATTATAAAAAGAAAAGATGAAAGCGTTCTTTCCAAACAAAATCAATTGAATTTGCTGTTAGATGTTAAGTAAGACGCCGGCTATATAACTTGATCCGTCTATTTGATTAATTAGCCAACTATAATTATTTGACCTTATAAATCGCTCAATTGCTCAGGTCTGAATAAAGAGCTGCTTCAAGTGCCACGAAGGACCTGACCCAGGTGCTTCCTCTAAGGCAGCCTTAGCGTGGCCCTTTTTATTCCGCACAAATGAAAGCTGGCGAAATTTATAAATACTACGTGACAGCTTTCTGCACGTGCCCGAATTGTCCGTGTTTACAGTGCTGTCATCCACAGCTTGATAAAGCGCGGCCAGATCCGTGCCTTCAGCGATACCCACAACAGTGCATATGTTTCTGCCGGCTCGGAGATAACCTCCAGCAGCTTCAGCCGAGACAACGTAAAGGCGCTATGTCAGCAGCTCTTCACACTTACCTCTAAGCAGCAGAAAAGCGAAGCTCTGTCCTCAGCAGCGCAGAAAGCTCAAATCTGGCAGCGCTTTGCCTACTGGCGGATAAAAACATTACGATCACGTCGCAGTTGATCAGCTTAACAACATTTCAATATCTTGGCTTCATAACACATATACTGCTGATGCCCATTCTTGATTCAACTACATTTCCTACATTTGCATTTTTGCTTTGACCAACTCCTCTGTTTCTGCCAACAAAGGTGAACCTATGTTTTTCTTTTCCATAATGGTTGCTACATTGTCCTCAATTTGTGATCACACTATAAAATCATATAGGTTAGCCTTACTGATTAAAGTATATTCTAAATAACCTGCACTTGGTTGCTTCAAACTTATTCAGTCAGGTGCTTTTGTCCCTTCAACAACTATAACAAAATGTGTGCTTCTTTTGAATGATGCCTAGTCTTATTTATCTAAAGAATCAGCCACATTAATTACATTTACCTTTGTGTTTTTACAGGTCCACCTTGGCCATGGAGACTGTATGAACCAATTCAGTCTCCGATCGGGTTCCGACTTCTGCAAGCCGATGTCCGTTTACCTGAGGGAGACTGAAGTACAAGGAGCGTGACAGGAAGCCTTTGTAGCAGAGCCATCTCAAGAGTGTTCCCTCTACCTTAGCCTTTTGGAGTTGCATCAGTTGTCAGGTAAACGAAAAATCTTTCCATGAACTACAGAAGAGATTTCATTTAATTTTGTGGTGGCTCTATACAATATAATTGGAATTGTATTGTTTTTGGTATTTCGGAAACTGAAGCTGGTGATTGTTTAACTGTGGCTATCAACAAGCTGCAAACCATGCTGCTTAAGAAGCATGAGTGCTGTTTAAAATACAGTGCAGGGGAAGGCTGATGAGACCACACAAAACGGTTTTATCATTACCAATGGATGACTGGCTCAATGTGCGTGTTGGTTGTTAGGCACCAACAATTATGCTAGCAGTTTTAAGTCACTTTCATAGCTGAACTGGGCTAGCACGAAAATAAAAAAGCCATATTTGCTGCAAAATTTAACAACACTAAACAACATGTGTTGCTCGTTGGAAATGTATACAGCAGTTGCTTGACCATGGTCAGAGCAGTAGTTGTATTTCAGCATGCTAACCCTCGCAATGTTCTATTTTATGCTAAACAGTATTTCAGTGGTTGAGAAAGGTTTAGGGTCGCCGGAGAAGGGGCAGGCAGCGAACGCGATGGTTAGATGGCATCCTCGAGGCACTGCAGATGAAGTTATGTGATGTTAGGAAGATAGTGAGAGACCGGAAAGCTTGGCGTGACATGGTCCATAGGGTCTCGAAGAGTCGGACACGACTGAACGACCGAATGACTGACTGATTTCAGTGGTAAATCAAAGCTTCCAGTTGAGCAATAATTTTCTGGAAAATATGTAAAATTTTCATCCAAATTGTGATTTTGTCGTTTTTGCAAAATCGAATGAATAATTGATATGTGGTCAAGCGCTACAAGATGATGCCGCAGTACCTGGCACAGAAATATCTGCACCTTTTTTTCTAGGGTAAGATTTACAGTGTATTCCTTCTGGTGGGTGACAGAGTAATGTATGCACATGATTTCTTTTTTTTTTTGCAGCGGAGTTATGATTGCTTTCAAGGTGTAGCTAATTAGCGGGTGTCACAGGTTGCTCAGTTCTTTAACTTATAGCTTATAGGCTTATAGTAGGCAATAAATTCTATTGCAATTTCAGGAGATTTTCCTAGCAGAGAAAAATTTGCATGGGCCGCAGTTATAAGAGCATTACATACTGGCTGTCCTGATGATATCTGTGTGCAATAATGGTTAGGCTAAAAAAGTATAATCTTTCAGTCATTTTCAATGAGCTTTGTTAAACTCTTTTAACATTTATTTATTGCTCGATATGAAGGCTTACTACTTTGGCATTCTACCACTTACGTTAGAGTTGTGGGCTTTATGTAGGGAAGACGGGCTATGATTTCATGAAATTGTAATACAAAAATGGCCTAGTGCTGTCCATTTCCAGTCCACATAATGACCACAATGACGTTTAAAATACTCTTGTGCCTGCCACTACAACATTCTCCATTGCCAATGTCTATGGAAAACCACAAAATAATTCTTTCATTTTTCAGTTACCTTCAAAATAACCAACATCAATTTTTCTTCATGGAAACCACTTTTTTTGTTTAAAAATGAATTTTAAATAGGTGTTTATTTGATATCTGCATCTTTTTGTCATTCAGGTGTTCCCGTTCAAGCGCCTTTTGGAGATACAGCTTCGTGGATTCCAAATAAATGCGGCTTCTCACAGGTGTTGTTCTGCATGTCTTCGGCATGCTTGCACACTTTTTTGTGCAAAGCTGCTGCAGGTCTACATGCCTGCAAAATAGCCCAATTAATTACTATAATCCCATGAGACTAATTTTTCCCACTTGGCTGTGGTTGCATTTTGCATGTCTGAATATTCTCACAATATAGAGAGATGAAATCACAACAGTATATGAAATGAACATGCGCCCTCGGACTACAGAACATCAAAGTACAGAATGTCAGATTGCGGGACATTATAATGCATGCCGTCACAATATAGAACACTAGACTACAAAACTTCAAAATACATAACTACAGACAATAAACGTCAAAGTATGGAACTACAGACAATGAACGTCACAATATAGAACTACAAACAATGAACGTCACAATATAAAATTACAGACAATAAACGTCACAATACAGAACTACTGACAATGAACGTCACAAAACAAAACTACAAACAATGAACATCAGACTACAGGTCAAAAATACAAGACTACAGACCATCAGAAATTTTCTGTTGTTTTTTTCGACTGGGATCTCGCGATGGATGTAACCAAAAGGAGTCATTAAAAATGTGTCGTGAGCTCAACAGCCTGCCGCGACTATCACAACAGCCGCAACTGATAATTACTAAGATGAAAGCCTTTAATGTCTCATCGTTGTCGACACAAGGTTATGAGCAGAAATGTCACGCTTTCGAGAGCGAGAGTTTCATAAGAAAATTAGAGGATCTCTTAGATGTCTCTTAAAAGGAGGATGGCGAAAGCCTACCCTTTCTATCCTATAATTTGCCTCCCATCGTTAGCCTCTTATTTGAATTCGTTGCAGTGCTGCATAAAATTATAATTGGTTTACAGAAAGGCGCTCTATCGATCACTGTTTCTCGGAAGTGTGTTTGGACAGTAACTTACGGCTCCTGCCGCGTGGCGTTCCTTGGCGCGCGTTCAAGAGTGGGATTGCGTATGATTGCATCCCGCCTAGTGCAAAAAGAACGTCGCAAAAGCGGGACACACTTTGTTCACGGCAGCATGAGCCAGTAAAGGCATTCGCCTTAATGCAGTATTAAACCTTCTCTCCACCTGGAATCGAACCTCCATTCCTTGGATCCCCAGCCAAGGGCTTTACCAACTGCGCCACACCAAGGATCGTGAAACGCTCTTCAAGATTCCCCTTGCCTACCTACAGTGAGTTCAACCAGAGTTCAAACCCTACCACGGCGGCAGCGTTTCGATGGAGACGAAACGAAGAGGCGTCCGTGTGCTGTGCGATGTCAGCGCATGTTAAAGATCCCCAGGTGGCCAAATTACTCCGTAGCCCTATACTACGGCTCCTCTTTCTCCCTCTCCACTTTACCTTCCTCCCTTCCCTTAAGGCGCGGTTAAGGTGCCCACAGAAAACAAGTCAGGCAGTTACCGCGCCTTTCCCTTCCTACAAATCAATCAATGATAGCGGGATTCCGCGAGCGAGAGATACTGCCCGTTTCCTTTCCTGCAAACGAATTATACAACGCCGGTGAACTTTGATGCGTTTAATGAAATGCTGGTAATGTTCGACAAGGGGCGCGCGATGTACTGTTGTTGTTGAAAACTTTTATTGTCCAACAGAGAAGGACCACACCGCCTGGGCCGCTCTGTCTCACCCCCCTGTAAGGGGGAGGCGACTTAGCGGCCCAGCCGCACGGCATGGTCGCATTAGATGCTCGCCGGTTTGGTTTCGTCGGCGGCCTCCGCTGCCAGTTGGACGGCGGTGAGTTGGAGCTCAGGGTCCGAGCTTCGCAATAAAGTTTCCCAGGCTTCCCTACTGCTAATGTTTTGCGCCCTGCCTGGGGAGTAAGTGCACTCCCTAATTATATGGTCGAGGGTTCCTCTCGCCCCACACTTTTTACATTTATCGTCCTCGCAGTCCGATCGGATATGTTTATTTAGTACTGGGTTTGGGTATACTCCAGTCTGCAGGCGTGTCCACGCCATTGCCTGACCTTTATTTAACGCCGTGTTTGGTGGGGGAAAACGCCTCCGGCATTGCCTGTAGTGTTCTGTAATGTCTTGATACGAGATTAATCGCCCTTCTCTATTATGTTCTGCCTGAGCCGAGCCATCCTGTACAGCTCGGAGGTAGAGATCTTGAGCTGCACTGTGGGCAGCCTAGTTACCGCTGACAGATTCGTGCGCCGGGGTCCAGATGATGTTGATCGTCCTATTATCACTCCTTGTGTTAAAAGTTTGGAGGTGAGGGGGTTTACGCTCCTCCTACTGAAATTTTGGATTTCAGTTTTACGGTCGCAAATAATATATCTAGCTTTGGTGCCAACGCAAGTGATCGCTATCGCAGCTTCCTCCGCTATCTCGGTTTCTTTCCCTAGAATGGTAGCCACCGTGATGAGGGTGCCTCCCCCATCTACCGCCGCTATGGCCATGTATCGACTGTGTCTGTTTCCTGCCGCATCTACGTAGGCAACTTCATTTGGGTGTTTGCTCCGATATATTGTTTCTATCGCTTCCGCCCTTTTCTGTCGCCTTTCCCTATTAAACTCAGGGTGCATGTTTTTGGGTAGGGGAGGGATTCTTAGGTGCGCCCTGATTTTCCTGTCAATGTCAACCCTTTCCTTTTGCCCCCTGTCTGTGGCTATTCCAAGGTTACTTAGCGTAGCTCTTCCCACTCGCGTTGTGCTGAGTGTTTCAAGTTGCGAGGTTTTAACCGCTTCCGTGATTTCTGAAATCGTATTGTGCAGTACTAGGGCCAGTAGCTGCTCCGTCGATGTACATGTTGGGAGGCCTAGGGCCTTTTTAACGAATTTTCTGATGAGCGCGTCTATCTTTCTCCTCTCATCTGCCTTTAGGTTCAGATATGGCGTGGCGTAGCCCACTCTGCTAATGATGAAGGCTTGTACCAATCTCAGGAGGTTTTTTTCCTTGAGGCCTCCTCCGTTACGTGAGACCCTCCTGATGAGGTTTAATGTCTGGGCCGCGTGGTTTTCTAACTTTTTAATGGTGATCGTGTTCCTTCCGTGTGTTTGTAAGTGGAGTCCCAATATTCGTATTGTCTCTACTTTTGGTATCTCCCTTCCTTCCACGTACACCTGTGGTTCAGAGGGAGGTTTGTTCCTGAGTGCCTTGTCATTATACACGAAGATATACTTAGAGATGACCTCTGCTGCCGCCTGCAGCGTTTCATTGATCACTGCGTCGCTCCCTCTGTTGACCCCGAGATTGATGTCGTCCGCGTACAGGCTGTAATTCAAGTTGTAATTCCCAATTTTCCGCAATTTTTGCGGGAGCCCTCTCATAGCCATGTTGAAAAGGGTGGGTGACAGTACCGATCCCTGAGGTGTCCCCTGTTGCCTGATCACCCCGGATTGTATTTCCTGGAAAGTTATAACCGCCGTGCGGTCCGTTAAGAAATTTGTGACATAGCGATAAGTTTTTATCCCTATTCCTGCCTGCTGGAGCCCTTCCAAGATGGCTTCGTGCTTGACGTTGTCGAAGGCCCTTTGTAGGTTCAGTCCCATAATGACTTTCGCATCTTTGGTTCTGGAATTAATTATGTCTTGCTGCAGCCGCAGCATGACGTCCTGCGTGCTCAGGTGAGGCCTGAAGCCATACATCTCGGCTGGCCATTTCTTATTTTCCTCCATATAATTTGAAATTCTGGTCTGAATTATGTGTTCCATTAACTTTCCTAGACATGACGTGAGCGATATAGGCCGGAGATTTTCCAGTTTCAGTTGCTTCCCGGGTTTTGTGATCATGATCACGGTAGCCTCTTTCCACAGCGGTGGGATCTCCCCTTTTTCCCAGCATTTCTGCATGTAGCTGGTAAGGGCCTCTATCGAGTTATCTAAATTCCTGAGCATCTTATTCGTGACTCCATCTGGCCCTGGAGCTGACTTAGTTTTGAGTTTCGCTAGCTCCGCCCTTACTTCAGCTCTCGTGATGGGCGCATCTAGCTTCACATTTGGAATTCCCTGGTAGTCGGGCAGCTCTCTAATTTCGGTGTCCCCTATGTATGTCTCGACGAGTTTCTTCATGAATATGTCATCGTCCAGCTCTTCGCATGCGTGTCTAACCTTAGCCATTTTGACTCGTGCTTGTGCTTTGGACGTTTCAGGGTCTATTAAATGTCTTAGGATATTCCACGTCTGCGGGAGGTTCATATTCCTTTTCATGTCGCCACATTTGTTAGTCCAATTTTGTTCACATATTTTAAAGGCGCAATCTTCTATTTCTTTGTTATGACGCGCCAGTCTTCTTCTGAGATTTTTGTTGTTTCTGCCTCGCCTTTTAAGTCGACGTTCCATGCCCTGTTTGACCTCCCACATGTGTAGGAGTCGGGCATCCGCTATTTCCTGAGCTTTTTCCCCTTCTAGCTGTCGTGTTACCCCAGGCAGGGGGGGCGCCGTTGCACCCGCGCCGGAACGCTGCCAGCCAAGCCAAGCCAAACCAAAGCAGATAATAACAGCACATCCCCCTTTTCAAGCACTATTAACTTTACATGCATACACTTCAAAATAACATTGGAACACACCCAAGAAAACACGACAGAACACAGTCACTCCAGCATCAGTCGCCCACGCCCAGCCTTATGGGTTTGCGAACAACTCTTCCAAATCTGGTCGTAGTTACAATTCTAGCTTGAGAATTGCCACCGTCAGTCTCCGTCTGAGTTAGAGGCACCAAAGCTTCCGAAGCTTCGTCAAATTGGTTGTCTACTCCAGTTACCAATCCGGCCCTGCTGGGCTGTTCCTGACTATCCGGAAATTCGTAGTTCCCGCTATCTACCCGGTCTTTTGGGAGACGGTTAAGCATTCTCCTGTTTCGACGGACTTCAACCCCGTTTTCCGTTTGAACACGTTATGAACGCGGCTGTGGTGCTGCTCCGAGCACTGTACCTTTGGTACGGAGATCAGTCACCCACACCACATCACCTGCTTCCAGCTTTGGGAGATTTTTAGACCGGTGACGTCGGTCGAAGTGGCGGCTTTGCTCCTTTCTGACTTTACGGTCCTTGGCTGCCGCTTCTTGTAGAGAGCATTGTCCCGGATTGCGGTGCGAAGGCAGCATTGGGACTCTCGTCCTAAGCCTTCTACCCATCAGTATCTCCGCTGGGCTGACGTTCAGAACACCAGGTGTGGCCCTATAAGCCAGCAAGGCTAAGTAAGGGTCGTCCGATTTTAGAATGAGCACTAAGCAAGAAGCGTCTTAGTTGTTTTCCTGGTGTCTTTCTTTACTGCTTCGCACCAGTCCTCTATATTTCCTATCTCTGTTAGGTCACTGTTCCCCCTAATCTCTCTAAATCGGTCCCAGTCTGCGATTTTCGTCCGGAAGCACTTTTTTCCTTTGACTTTACTCCTGATTTCAACCGTGGTTTCCACTATTTAGTGGTCGCTCCCCAGTTTGAGTTCCGTATTTAGCCATTGCGTTGTTTCTACGTTTTTAATCAGGGTCAGGTCCGGTGAGGTATCGGCGGTAACGCTGTTCCCAGCCCGCGTGGGGTGTAATGGGTCAGTCAGCAATGTCATCCCCAGGTTATGCGTGTCCTCCCACAACTGTCTCCCCTTTGCGTCTTCCTTAGTGTACCCCCACTCCGCATGATGGGAGTTAAAGTCCCCCACTATAATTAGCGGCTGGTTTCCTGCTATCTTAAGTGCCTTGTTCACTATTGAAGCGGACCTTCCGTTGTCTCGGTGGGCTGTAGATATTGAGTAGGAAAGTGTTTGATTCCTCCTTTTTTCCTGTTAGAATTTCTACAAAGACGTTTTCTATGACGTTGTCTTCTAATTCGTGTTGGATTGTTGCTATGTTTCTCTGCACCAGTGTTGTAACTCTCGATTTGTCCCCTTTCCCACTGTGGAAGGCGCGATGCCCTTGCAATTTGGCCGGGCCGCCAGTCTCCTGCAACGCTATATCAAGGGGGGCTGATTCGCGGATCGACAGCGTGCTCTGCAATACCGGTCGCTTGCGTCGATACCCGCGACAGTTCCAAAGCCAAATTTGGATGTTATTGAGCTGTCTGTCGATTATTCAACTTTGTTTTGTTCTCCTCAAGTATAGTCACTCTCGCATTTAGGTTGGCGGTTTCCCCCTTTAATTGCTAGAGCGCCTCCGTCATGAGGTGAAAGTGATTTTGCATCTGTATCTGCATATGTTGAATCTGCTTGGATAAGTCCTCAAGTTTACTGTCTCTTTCCTTAGCGAAATTCTTAAGACTTCTGTCCAGTTTCGCATTTACTTTCTCTAGCTTTTCATCCACGGTTAGGTCTGAGCTGTTATCCTCCCTAACTTTGCGTTTAGATGGGGGTGGAGAGGTATCCTCGACCAGCATATTATTCTCCGCTCCCTTGTTGTCGACTTGAGCTGTAAGATGTTGGCCTTCGATTTTGTTGGGCTCCCCTATTTCAAATCCGCCTGCTTTTGTTTGAGATTTAGTCGCCAGTGTATTGCGCTCTGTTTTTAAATTTTGTATTTCCTCCTTTAAACTAAGGATTGTTGCATTCATGATCTTAATAATGCTTGTTAATTTTTCTATTTCCTTGTCTTTTTTGTCCTTCTTAATATTTCGGCCCTGGGTAACCTTGCCTGCGAAGCTCACGCCTTTGCTCTCACCATTCTCGGTTGTTGGTTCGTCTCGGACTCGACTGGGGGTCCTGGCTCTCGAGCTTGACAGTCCCCTGGATTGGCTCCTCCGCCTGGAAGAGCTTCGTCCCCTGGAGGCTGTCCGCTGTTCCTCTCCTAGTCTAGGGAAGGAGCTCGTCCTGGGCTTGTACCCTTCCTTCTCCCCTTCTTGTCTGGCTCTTGGGCGGCTCTGGTGTTCTTGGGTTTTTGCGATTTGGTTGGTTGCTCCCTCCGATTCCGATTCTTTCTTCATCTTCTTTTCCCAGATTCTTTTTTGGTTTCGTACGGTGTACGATGGATCAGCTTCCATTTACTGTCCCCCAGCATGTGCTCTTTCCCGCAGAGTTGGCACTTCAGCTTGCAGGTGTGGTCCTCTGGTGGATTTTCCTGTCCGCAACCACGGCACTTGATGTTTGTCGGGTTTGGACATACGTCGATTCTATGGCCTAGTCTTCCGCATGCCTTGCATACTTCATATTTCTTCTTATACAGGTAGCATCTGTGCGGGGCTCCCCCAAGGATGACGGTCCTTGGTACTTTCTCCTCCTTGAAGAGTATTATTATAGTCGCGGAATCTTTCCAGAGTCTTCTTACCCCGATAGCCTCCGGGTTTGCCTTGTGCCTTAGCATTTGCATGATGTCCTCTTGGATGAAAATCCTATCCACCCCGTGCACCACTCCCTTGCCGCACCCGTCCGGAGTGCCCACGTAGGCGAAGACTGCCACCTCTTCTTCTTCCCCTAGCTTAATTCGGTTTATGCTCGCGTATTTCATTTTCCTTTCCCTACTTGTTGTAGCGATGAGAATGGAATGTTGTTTCGTGTTGGGTATCACGATGTCTTCCTCTTCTGTTTCTTCAATATTTACGCCCACCGACGCCCTGATCATTCTTGTTAAATATGCGGCTCCACGTTTAAGGAGTCTATCTAGTCCTCCTTCGGGTGGGAGAATAATCTTATCCGCTCCCTCCGGGATTCTTGCCTCTTGTCTTTCTACAGAAAATGCTGCCAGTTTTCTTCCGGCCTGCTTAAGCCTGAACTGCTCGGCCTCGATTTCCTTCCTGCTCTTTTCAAGCGGGACAACCTTCTTCCCTCTGCGCTGGAACCACTGTTCCGGCACCGTGAAATCCCGCGGGTCCACTTCTTCACCTTCAACCACCTCCATGGCTGCACTCCAAATTTCCCGCGCGGTTCGTGCCGTGCTGAATTTCTTCGCCGCCGGTGGCACTGCTCCACCCTCGGCTCCCCCGTCGGGGCCTCGACCACTTATCATCTGGGTTAGGCTTAGCTCGCTTCGCCCCAAAAATCCTTGATGATTCGAGAAATCGGACTCACTTGGTGGAGAACTTGTTATCCACGTATTCCCGGCGGGTTCCGACATCCGATTCTTCACTCGTTTTCAGTCGATGGGCAGGATTTCTCCCGATAACAGCATCAAAGCACTGAGCTGTGCGGAGACGCGTCCGATCATGCCGGCACCGCAGCGCCGTTCCGCGATGTACTGTAGCGAACGGTGATGACGTCACCAGGTCGTTCATGCATATACAAAGCTGACCCCGCCGGGTGTCCGATTCAGGCGTCCGTGCGCGCCTTTCATTTGCTGCTTCCTCGAACGCCGCACCCCAAAGCAAACAGCAGCAAACAAGATTCAGAGGCGTTAGCACAGAAGAGATCAGCAGCATTTGAAATTGAATTGCAGGATAGCAGAGGCGCAGTATCTATCAATTCTACACGCACACATGTACTACGCCATGAATTAAGGAATGAAGGAGGGTGTGAAAGAAAAGAAGGAGATAGAGATGGCGTAGTGGATGGCTACGATCCACCGCGCTATAATGGCTTACGCCTCATCGCACTTTACTGTTCTAAAGTGCCATGTAGAATTTTTTTCAGGGGCATTATCGTTTCTGGCCTTGATTGTGGGACTGCTCACTTGCAGGCACTACCACTTAAACGCTCAAAGCCACAAGTAATCGAGCGGTCCGAGCATTGGACGCTAATAGAACTTTTCTCACCCTGCACCCAATGCGTCTTCGAGAGGCTTCCTCCCGTGAAAAATCACAAAGCGCAAATAAGAACCGGTTGATACTGCAACAAAAACTGGACGGAACTACACAGCTCACAGTGCGACAGCGGTAAGCAGCAAGCGACTGGCCGCTCTCGCGTCCGCTCTACACCATATGCGACCACGGATGGGTATCATTATCTCTTCTGTCGGCACAAGGCAGCGAAGGTGGCTCAGCTACAGAGCCAGTAGCAGGCCCGTTCGTTTGCTTTTCCTTCTTGCTACAGCCACAACAACAACAACAGAAGGCCTAAGTCGATGCTGTTACTATGTTTTCTCGAATGTCTTTAAGAGCACACGGAAAACGTTCCATGGTGGAAGACTTACTTTTAGTGAGGGTGATGTGGGTGGCCATCTGAATACCTTCTTCGTACCCTGCCTCTGGAAGCAGGCGTGTCCGCTCAGCGATATCCGGATGTTCGCGGGCAGACTGCTGCGCCTGCGGAGTGTACAGCAAAATAACGTCATTCGTACACATCAGAGCGCAAATGCATACTTCAAAGTATGCTCAACGGGTAAAATTTAGAGCACAATTGTTCCAGTATCAGAATGCTGGCTCAATCCCGTAGCTTTAGCAACTGTCTTGGTGTTATCGGGGCGAAGCTGAACGTGCTGCTACCACAGAGCGTTTACGCAACTGCGCGCGGATATTCGGTGGCGACACGTCCCCCTTGTTCTCAACAACGTTGCCGTCTCTTTCGCGAACGACACCTAGTCACGCTCCTAAAGAACATGTCATGTTCGTCCAACGCCTCTTCTCTTTTTATCCCGTGCCATTGCGCCACTTGTGGCTTTCCTGCGGTCATAACCTCTTCATTATTAGCTCACGAATGCCTCAACCTAGCTATTCAACAGAATAATGGCAGAATAAAACTGCAGCCGTTAGTTGGTCAAAAAGTATTGAAGAAAAGAAGTGTATCTTGCTGACCAAGCAAAATATCTGATATTTGTGGGCACGCGAGTGGCTGCCGGCGGAAATAAAGAATAAAGGACGCAGGGATAGGATGGCGAGCAGAGGTATATGTACACAGGGGAGTGTAAAACAACAGCCTGGAGCAGGTAGGTAGGAATGTATGTGTGCGGGGGAAGGGGACGGAATTTGTATTTTCAAAATGCAAATAAATATGGCACAAAAATTAGTATCCTCACAACCCTTAAAAATTAGATGGTCTTTTATGTTGAATTCTAATGGCAGATCGCGAGCGCTCGGCCGGAGCACAAATGGAGCGCCTTGCTCGCGCTGATATCTCTTCCTCCATATTTGCCATTGGGACGCGTTCGCTCCAGCGGGAGAACTGAGTGCACGAAAGCTCTTGAGACAGCGCTAGACGTGACCGGATCATCCTACAGTTGAACGCGCGCCAAGGAACGCCACGCGACAGGAGCGATGGCATACCACCCAAACGCGCACTACTGCACCTTTCCTCCAGAAGTAATTGCACACTTGAACCCACACCTAGGAACGCCACGCGACAGGAGCGGCAGCTTATCGTGACATGAAACGAAGGCGGGTACAACGTCACGCTGGCTTCCGGCCAAACCTGCCGATTTCGGCAAAGTTCTAATGAATTAGAATACTCGCCCAGTGGCGCGAGCCGAGAGGCGAAGGCGTGCTGCTTGGCGTAGAAACCACGAGATAGCGCCACTGCAACTTCTAGCGGCGGCATTGCTGCCGCTTCAGACACTTGTACATGGTTTTCTGTGTTGTTGCCCCAAAGTGGTGCATTTATGCTCTTTTAGTAAATACTCTTGCAAGATCCTGCAACAAATCAAGCATTTCGCACCGCCCCTTTTGGTAGCAGACCACACAGAACGACGCAATTTTTCACCACTGCAAGCACATTAACTGTGAAGGAAGGCCCCGCCGGGGTGGCGCAGTGGTCACGGCACTCGACTACTGTGCCCAAGGAAGCGGGACCGAATTCCGGCCTCGCCGGCTGCGTTTTGATGGAGGCGAAATGAAGTGGCGTTCGTGTGGTGTGCGATGTCAGTGCACGCTAAAGAACCCCAGGTGGTTGAAATTTCCGGAGTCCTCAACTATGGCGTCTCTCATAGCCTGAGTGGCTTTGGGACGTTAAACCCCACAAACCAACTAATAACTGAAGGGCTTACCCTCGGTGGGGCCTGCAGCTTCAGAGTCGTTTAAAGCGTTCGGCTCAGAAACAGAAATATCGCTTCGAAGCAGACAAACCTCATCTGTTTCGATATGCGTGCCTTGTGACTTTTTGCTGGCAGCCGACAAGCTTGTTTTTGCTGGTCGTTTTCTTTCCAGTCTCTATTTAACGCTTCGCACAGCAAGGTAAGAGGGGCAGACAGGCAGGAGTGTAGGCACCGCACCATGCATGTGCCAGAGACTGTTTTCCACGAGGAAGTAGCACTTCCGAGCCGTTTATTACGGGCACGTAGTCCAGCATTATGCATTCGGGCTCAAAGGGACACTCGCAGATTTTGTCAGTGGTTTGTCCTACCTATGAAGATTGCACTCCCACCTTTTACAGAGGTCATCGTCTTTTGAGCCCAGGACGAAAACGGCCCAGGAGCGCCCGGATAACCGCTCCGACAACCCGGTACGCAGCAATGAGAGTCAGTCTTCCTGCCACTCATGTCACTCAGTACGGACTACGTGGCACTACAATCAGACCGACAGACACAAGAGACGATTTATTATTATGAAAGCATTACTTCGCTATGAGCACAGGTTTCTGTCCGGAGACCGCGTAAGGAGCGCCCGGATAACCGCTCCGACAACCCGGTACACAGCAATGAGAGTCAGTCTTCCTGCCACTCATGTCACTCAGTACGGACTACGTGGCACTACAATCAGACCGACAGACACAAGAGACGATTTATTAATATGAAAGCATTACTTCGCTATGAGCACAGGTTTCTGTCCGGAGACCGCGTACGCAGGCCGAGCTCGCAAGTAGGCCGCGTCCGCTAGCAGGCTGCGTCTAACCACACCAAAAAGCAGTTACCGTCCGGGGGACGTGGTCCGACAGCTGTTCCGACGGCCCTCAGAAGCACAGAGACAGCAGTGCGGGACTAGCAAAAGGCGCGGCAGCGCCCTTTGCGGGAGGGGAGTCGTTTGGCTTCAGCCGTTCATCTGGCGCGCGCTTCCGTTCGCGCCACTAGATTAGTATTCTAGTTCCAATATCGCCGCTCCTCGGAGCGATCCAGGAACGACGCGAGATCCCGATGTGCCATTGGAACAGACAACTCACACTCCCGTTCTGCCCTTGGAATAGAATTGCTCTGATCACAGTAGAAAAACCTGTTCTGGATCTGATATTGATTGGTTTTGCTTTTGTGGGGTTTAACGTCCCACAGCGACTAAGGCTATGATATACGCTGTAGTGGAGGACTCCGGAAATTTCGACCACCTGGAGTTTTTTAACGTGCACTGACATCGCACAGCACACGGGTACTTTGCTTTTCGTCTCCATCAAAAAGCGGCCGCCAAGGCCAGGATTCGATCCCGCGTCCTTGGGAACAGTAGCCGAGCGCCGTAACCACGTCACCACCCCGGCGGATTGATTTATAAGAAGGTAAAGGCGCGGTAACTGTCTCACTTGTTTTCTGCGGACACCTCAAACGGCCGTAGGGGAAGGGAGGAAGGTGGAAGTGAATGTGGACAGAGAAAGAGGAGCCGTATTGGAGGGCTACAGAGTAATTTCGACCACCGACACCGCACAGCACACGGACGCCGCTTCATTTCGCCTCCATCGAAACGCAGCAGCCGGGGCCGGGTTCGAGCCCGGGTACTCCGGCACAGTTGTCGGGCGTCGTAGCCGCTCCGGCTGAAATTCAACGTCATAGAGAATGGCGAAAGCCTACCCTTCCACTCCTATAGTTTGCCTCTTATAGGCGTCCGTTACAGCGCTACTTATATAATTGGATTACAGGAAAAAAAAGTGCGCAGTATCTGTCACACTTTCT
Source organism: Amblyomma maculatum (assembly GCF_055883805.1). Taxonomy (NCBI): domain Eukaryota; kingdom Metazoa; phylum Arthropoda; class Arachnida; order Ixodida; family Ixodidae; genus Amblyomma; species Amblyomma maculatum. The sequence goes on along the minus strand of NC_139346.1, from coordinate 58,385,084 downwards.
CCGGCAAGTGCGAGTTTTGAAGGTACACCATCGCTCCAGTCGCGTGGCGTTCTTTGGCAAGCGTTGAAATGTGGCATTGCAGATGGCAGGAAAGCTAGACGTCAACGTATCTCGCGAAATCTCGCGGAAAATTGACACGACGGATTGTCTTTCAGCAAGGCACTCTGTGCTGATGACATATAACAGTATATTAAAGGGAAGCTGCACCGATTTTAGAATTTGATGCGCTTCAGAGGGTCGAACCTGCAGGGTTTGTATGTTAAGTATGCGAAATATTTTGGCTTTAGCTTTTGAAATAGTGACGTAATCATCGATTAAAGTTGCTACCCCGCTCAGGCTTCTCCGCAGTGCGCAGCGCTGGAGGGGGGATGTCAGTAGCAGACGACAGGAGTACGACAGGCGGTAGTGACGTCATGGACGGCGTCTACCTCTCCCGCTTCTATTGCCCGAGCAGGCCGTGCATCACCAGTCGCTTGCAGGCTACGCAGTGCAACCTTTTTCTTGTCTTGCGCTTGTTTTCTTCTTGCGAACGTTACTGCAAGCTTTTTCAGTGCATCTTGCACCGTTCTTCACGAAAAGAACGACCATGCCGTGTTTCTGCGCAGCCTATGGCTGCACGAACCCTGGCGGCCGAGAGGATCTCGCGTTTCATAAATTCCCAAATTCATAAATATTGCCGCATCATACGCTGCTCCCGCTGTGCTTGCCAGCCATATGCTGGTCTACGGGCAGACAGAAGGCCCGTCAGAATTTTGGTCAGAGGGGGCTCTTGCTCTCTCTAACCTCGTCATATTACCGAAATGCTGGCCACCAAGTGCCAGAGCTATAGAGCTCGACTAAAGGAGATAGGGACTCAGGTACAAGAATGCAGCTCTCTCTGTTTCTAAGCTCCCGGTCTCCCTTCTTTCCATCGTTGCCTGCCACTGAAGCCTTCCAGTGGTAGGGCAGTAGTAGGACGAGACCACTAAAGCTCGGACATCCACAAGCAAAAACAGACGCCACCTTGCCGCTTACCCCTTGTGGTCCATTCTGCTGGTCATCCATGTCGTCGCTGCCGCCGCTGCACCGTAGCAGCCACCAGACAGGCCAGGCAGACCTCCTTCACAGTCAGCCATCGCGATGGCGTCTGAGCAGTGAACTAGAGACGCCCGCTCGTTGCCTTTGTCCCTCGCGCTGTGCATGTGCACGCGAAAGTATGCCGCGGGTGCACGTGCGCACGCTTCTTCGTGAGTAATTGGCAATTAGTCTGCTGATGCTTTAGCGAAAGCAGCCCCGAGTGGTGCGATCTTTGACCTCCTTCCGACCTCTGCGATCGTCACTGCGGCGTGTTTTCGTACTTATAATTTTATGGAGACTTTGATCGGTTGGTTTGTGGGCTTAACATCCCAATGCAACTCAGCCTATGAGACACGCCATAGCGGAGGACTCTAGAAATTTCGACCACCTGGGGTTTAACGTGCACTGACGACTGGGACAGGCAGGTCACCGCCGCTTGCTGCGGGGGCTAGCCTGCCATAGAATTTTTATCTGTGGTCGGCCGTCATCGCACCCGCCACCGTTTCGATGGTGGACGACGTCTGTTGTTGCGGCGCGCGTCTTTCTCTTGATCTTCCTTTTCTTTGTTCTCTATTTTCTGTCCGCACCAGGCTGAGGAGGTGGCTCGAGTAGCAGGCCCGTGCATTTTATTTTCCTTCTTTCTACAGCCACAACAACAACAACTGACAGCGCACAGCACACGGGCGCCTTGCTTTTTGCTTCCATCGAAAAGCTGCCGCCGAGGCCGGGATTTATTCCCGCGCCCTTGGGAACAGTAGCCGAGCGCCGTAACCACTGCACCACCCCGGCCGGGACACCTCTGCGCTTACTTCCCTGAATGATTTCTTGACACCTTCTATTACCTTGCAGGAGTAAATCCTGGCGGTCTCGCAAACTTGAGGTTACCTTCACGTGACTTCGTTCTCGTGTTCCTCGGCTAAATGTTTACCTTTTCAGCCCTGGTCTTAAAACCTCCCTTAGGTGCCAATATTGTGATGAACCAGAAACAATTGCACATTTTTTGCACTTTTGTCGCAGATATACATCAATAAGGAGGCGGTTGTTTTATTATAAATACCATTACAGAAACTTAGCTTGCGCTTGTCATCAGTGATTGTTTTGTCTTTTGGTGCTTGCATACTGGGACGTGCCGATGGGAATGTGTGCTCTGCCATAAAATATTTATTTTAGAATCAAACTTTTGCATAATAAATGGTTATAATTCTTTGTCCTTTACTCTTGATATTCCTTTTGTTATTCATAATTTTGTATTCCTTATTTATTTATTTGTTATTATTTTTTTTATTTCCAAAATTTAATTTTCAGCAAACCCATGCACCACACACTGCCATCATTGTCAGAGAAGCGGATTTGCTGAAATTTCTAATCGCAGTTCTACAGACAGGAATCTCAAAATATAGAACCACGCAGCCTGGTTGTGGCCAATCTCCCTAGTCGGTATGCGCCATTTATTAAAGGACAACAACAACAAATGTCAGGTACCTGCGATGGGGAGAGGGGTGCGGGGATTCTGCTGCTCGTGAACTGTCTTGATTACTCCCATTGTAGTTGTTTTGCTGCTGCGTAACAGAACATGATGGGGGCGAAACGGAGAAGCGTCCGTATGCTGTGCGATGTCAGCGCACGTTAACGATCCCCAGGTGGTCGAAATTACTCCGTACCCCTTCAGTTGAGTTTCCCCTTCAGGTGGCCAGGTGAGGAAACACTTGAAGATATCGATGTTGTTATTAAATTGAAGATTCGGACTCGCAACAATCACGTTACTTGATGGCACGACAGAAAGAGTAAATATTTATTTACACATAAATAAAACAAGAAGACACAAACAAGTAGTGAACTATTTACATGACTGACCCGTTGGTCGGACTAAATCAGCCCCGGTTTAATCCAGAGCGCTTACTTGTAAGCCATCTGTCTCCGCCCTTGACGGGGAGAGCAACCAATAACCAATAAGGCAACCTTTCTCACCAATCAAAGACTGGAGAAAGGATATTAACTAACAACACTTGGGAAAGAAGAGAATGAATGAATGAATGAATGAATTAATGAATGAAAACTTTATTTCCACCGAAAAGGAGCCTTTCATCTCCCACTCCCGGCACGCAGGCCGGGGAGCGGGTCAGGAGGGCCCCGCAGGCTGAGGTCAAGGTGAGGTTACAAGCACTCTTCACGGCCTCAGCCGCCAGGCGGGTCGCGTGCCGCTGAACGGTGGGATCTCCGCTCCGCAGCCAAACCTCCCAAGCTTCTATACTATCAATGTTATATGCCGGCGCCGGGGGAATCGGCGCATTGCCATATTATATGATCTAACCTGTCTTTTTTGGCCGCAATTTTTACATAGAGAATCTTCTTCCTCCCCGGTCTCTGTTAAAAAAAACCCAGAGAGTGCAGATGTAGTTATCGGCTTGTAATAGCCTCCAGATGCGTGCTTCATTGTTAGTGAGAGACCGATCTGGGGGAGGGTAAACTTTTCGATCTAGTTAGTAAGATTCTGTGATCTCATTGTATGTGATAGCGCAATGTTTAATTCCTTCGCATTCGGGCTGTTCTACCGCTACCCAGTGGTAGAGATCTCGGGCCAGCAGGTGCGCAGCTTCGTTGCCAGGGACAGACTCGTGTGCTGGTATCCATATGATGGATATGGTTCTAGTAATGGGATTTGTGAGAAGAATGTTTTTGGCCTCATCTGAGATCCGTGCTTTTGCAAAATTCCAGACAGCTGTTTTGCTGTCGCTGATTATAGTTTTGGCCTCTGTACCAGTGCATGCGAGCGCTATTGCGACCTCTCCAGCTGTATTAATGTCACGGGTGCTTGTTGAGTCCGCAATGTTAGGCGCACCTTCTCCATTTACTACTGCCGAGACAGCTGCTCCGTGTCGTCAGCATGATGCGTCTACATAAGCAACTTCATCGTCTGCTGTGCATTTCATTCTTTTAGCGAGGGTTAGGCTCTGTGTTCTCTGCGTTCTTTGTTGTAGTCTGGGTCCCACGCAAAAATACGAACGGCACTGACGTCACCACATTCCAAACCTTTGCTTTCCCTTATTTTATTTCGCACGCGTGCATGCGGGACCAACGTATGTCGCGTGAACAACAGCTGAAATTCTTTATGAAAAAAAAAAAAGAAAGCTGACACTGAGGGGCCAAACACCACATGGAAACTCCCAATTGAGCAAGTGCTTCTTCTGCGCACCTGTGGCTCAATGTCCCATTGCGTCTCATCGCGTACTGGTCAGCCACCACACACCTGCTCCCCACAGTATGCACATGAGCAGAGGGAAAGACGCGCGTGTAGCAATACCAGAATGCATGCTGAGAGAAAACCTCCACTGGTCCCCGATATGAAATTCAACACTGAACACTGCACAAAGAGAAGGAGTGCTCTGTGCTGGCAACAATAGAGCTGCCACCGCGCCTCTGTTGTGCGTCCGTGGTTCCACCAATATGGTAACCCTTCGACAGGGGACAAGTGCACATTTCAAAGTGTCTGCCTCGGTTCGTACGCTCTGTGCGAGAAACCGAATGGCGCGAAAGGTAACTTCACACCTTCACTACGGCTCCTCTTTCTCTATTTCCACTTTCACTCCCACCTTCCTCCCTCCCCTTACGGCGCGGTTGAGTGTCCAGAGAAAACAAGCGAGACAGTTACCGCGCCTTTCCTTTCCTATAAAATCAATCCATCAAACCAAATGCTATTCGCTTTGCGCTGCATGTGGAAAGGCAGATTGGCGGTTCGCTATGCTGATCTTCATGTTAGAACTCTCCGAGACTATTCTGGGGACTATATTCGAGATATAATTTATGTTTTGCAAACTAGGCCGTGTTCCAGAGTTCATACATGTGTTGGAGGAAGTGATATATTGTTCATTTTCTGCAAGACCGTTCCTATAAACTTTCTGACAATTGTTTCATGTTATGTGTACATCGTTTTGCCCTACTTTGTATGAAGTGCCTCTTGTCATGTCAACTTAGGAAGATGTGCGAATGGGCTCAGCTTTAGTGTTTCCTTTACTGGCTATCTCAGCGGCATTTTTACCTGTGTTTTTAATTTTCCAAGTGTTTCCCGTCAGCAGTGGCCTGCTGCGACGCTGCTAAATGTAGCCGGAAACCAAAGCGCTGCATGTAACTTGGCCGTAAACCACGAGCCGCCTGTCACTAGGGCTTACAAAGCATTATACTGGTTTTAAATATAAAGCTCAACAATTCATCTCTAAGTGCCTCATGTGCGGTCAGGGCAATATGAGGGCTTAAAAGAAAGCCAGACAAGCGAACGTTCGTTTGAGTGTCCCTCTTGTGCGCGTCGGTCCCAGAAACAATGTGCTCACTATGCCGGAGTACCCGGGCTCGATCTTGATCGCCGGCGCCTTCGTTTTGGCTAAGGCGAATCGGAGATGTGATGGTGGTGGCACAAAACATTTATTGGTTATTTCCAAGGAGCTATGTTTGGCGCGGAGCATTAAGGGACTCGGCCTTACAAATACTAGGTGGCGTTCCTGGTCAGGGACCCCATTGGCGGTTGCCCGCGCATGTTGCGTAAAGGCCGGAATACATGGAGCGTTTTTGCAGCGTCAAGCCGGCGTTTTACGTCCGACGGCGCGCACTCGACGCCCCGCGTCAGAAAAAACGCGCGCCGCCACCGATCTGGCGCTGCCGGATATTTGACGCGCGGGCGGCGCGGCGTCCTCTCGAACCGAAAACTACTGTCGACGGGAGCCAATAGGAGCGCGGAAAGCTGGCATATCCGGTTTGAGCGGCCGCTGTCAACATGGCCGCTATGGCTGACGAGGTATGGGGCAGTTTGGCCGCAGAAATGTGATTATCGTAAAAATAAACGCTTAATCAAGCAGGGAATGTCGCTTTTTTGTCAGCATACGACCTATTCTTGGATCGTTGTGTGTTTGTTTGCTCCCTGGAGCGAAATTAAAAAAAAAAAGTAGTAAAAAACAACAGTACCGCTGGTATCCGAGCGGGCATTCCGAGGTATCTTCGTTCATTCGAGCGAGGCAAATCCTTGCGCACCTATGTACGCTTTCTACATGTAGCACAGTAGCATTAGAATGAGCACTTTCGGGATTTCACTACAAGGGACAGCGTTGCTTCTCTCACGTACCTCGCTGCTGTGTTTGCTTTCGCATCGAGGGATCCGCGGCGGCGCTCGCGCTGCTTCGTCGTTCCATGTATCTCGAGCTGGGCGTCGCGTCGGCGCGGCAGTTTGCGACGCGCGAAAATCGTGGAAAGAAACGCCGCATGTATTCCGGCCTTTAAGGCCCTTTGGGCCTGTAGGTAGCAGCAGCTGAGCAGGATCGCGTCCCAGTCCTCCCGGGAAGAATTAGGAATGAGGGGAAAGATGTTTTGTTGGCATGCCCATACCGTGTGATAAATGGCAGCCAGCTCCCGCCAGTGCTGGCACTGATGTCCGTGTGCTGTGCGATGTGGAATTTCCACTTCCCAGGTAGTGGAAATTGCTCCAAAGCCCTCCACCCACGGCTTCTCTTTCTCTCTTTTCACTTTCATTTCAATTTTCCTCCCTTATCTTCAGGCGCGACCAGGCATCCACAGAACTAGTGTGTGGGAGTAGCTGTTCCGATCTCAAAGGAGATCTCCTGGACTTGCGTGGCAAGCTTAGACGGATGTCGGTTAACAGTAGTGACAAAGGGGCTGGTCATTTGGTGCCCAGCTTTCGCTGGTTAAAGCCAGAGTAAGGGTCGGAGTCAGAATTAAACAAGCAAAAAAAACTTATGCAAGAGACTGTACAGATCAATGCAGACTAACACTTAAAATACACAGACAAGCGTTTCACAGAAAGGCAATGCAAAGCTGAAACTAAAGAGGTTTTCAATAAACACCGAGGCTTTACAATACTGAACAATACACAGGAGAGTCAAAACAAAACACCAAATTGTTCACCGGGTAGTACTGTTAGAGACCTACGTCTGGAGAGTCATGATGTGGCCGCCCTGTAGACGAGCGCCGTCCCTGCGGAATTCAAGGGTATTGTCGAACAGCAGGTTAACCCCGTGAGCTGTTGTTGTGGCTGTAGGAAGAGGTAAAGGGGGCTGAGAATGGTAAAACTTTATTCACAATAAGTGGTAGGAGTAGGGGAAGTTAGCTAGCGTTCCGCAGGCCGTGGAGACTTTTGGCAATGCCGGCCCATTTGACGGCCTTGAACTGAATGCCAGGACCATCCCTGGACCTTAGCTTATCCCAAACTTCTTTAGTGGGATCAGGCAAGAGAAGGAAAAGAAAATTTGCGGGACGCTTAAGCTTCGCCTTTAAGAATGGAACGCGATAGCGTTATCGCGCCCCGTTTGCACCGTCTACTCATTTGCTTGTCGCGCTTTTGAGTGACACAAACACATAGTTCACATGGTACAACAATCGTTTTGTCCAAAGCATGAGACGCAACCGCTTTCTTTATACATCTCTCAAGGCGAGCTCGTGTTCCGACGCTTCATGCCCTAGCGATCACGTCATTGCTTCCCCTAGCGGCTTCTGCAAGAGAACCTTCGGCTCCAGTTCGCGCGTACAAGCGTTCCTTCGCTTACAATGCGGCTGAGGCATGCACTGATAAGGGAGGCTCTGTTTCGAATTCCTCCATAGATCAACTTGCTATACTGAGTTTTAATAATACTTCCGGGACGTAGAAGCGCTGCCACCCACCTTGCCGAAACGCGCGGGCCTCAAGTTGCAGTCGTTGTTCGTCGGCAACATCGTTGTCGATCCAAGCCGGTGCGATGAAAATCTCGGAGGCCATGTCCTGTCTATCTTATTCCGTGCGCCACACGTATGATGGCGCTACGTGCACGCCAAGCGAAGTGGAAGTACAGCGGAAAAGTAAATTGCCACTCGCTTAACTGCGTGTTCTGTAATTCTGTAATTTACATGCTCATAATTATTATTATACGACACAATACCTTCTCTAAGGGACATTTCTGAGAGAACACCGCAATCAATAGACGCGCCTTTGTCCATTTCAAACCATCTCGCTGGTGTGGCGGGGTGGTTAGCGTGCTCGTCTCGCACCCCGGAGGCCTAAGCTCGACTCCTCAGGTAGGCGAATTTTCCTACTCGTTTCTATTTATTAATGCTTCTGGGATTTTTCGCCCACGGCCAACACACGGCGACCGCCGACGACGACACCGACTTTTCTGCGACACGGGGCACTTAACACTAACGCGTCAAAATGCACTGACCTGCTACTGGCTCTGCAGCTGAGCCACCTCGCCTGCCTCGTGCGGACAGGAGAAAACAGGAAAATTAGCTGTGGCTTAGCTCTGGTTAAGCCTGAGTGATTTCGAAAGCAATACCTCCCTGGCTGCGCTTGGCTCTGCTGGTGGTTTTGCATAGCTTCGCCTTTCTCGGGACCAACATGGTTTCTACTGTTTGTTTATTCCAATGAACACGCTTTGGTGGTCCGTCAAGTAGTGACTCTTGGTCTGAACACTAATAATTACATAGTCGTCAGAATACCTCAGTTCCGTTCAGTTCAGTGTCGTGTCCGACTCTTCGTGACCCTATTCGCCGCGAGATCGACCTAGAGGTGGCGCCACCGTCACTCCGGTAGTGTGGATCGGCAGCCGGTGGCGCTTGCAGAAACGCACGCTGCGTAGGTCTGCTTCCGAGTTTACGGCGGGTTTGTTGGCGATGAAAACGTGTCTTCTGGAGTATTTCTGCCATATTGCAGAAAACATTTCAAGGATTTTACCCATGCAGCAGAAGAAGAGCGGAGTTTAGGAAAACAAAGCACGCTACCACCCGACTTCTGATTTACTTTGCACGTTTCTTGCGCTGTACCGCGCTCACGCGCCTAATGCTTGGGCCTGCCTAATGACTGCTTTGTTTTTTATGCGAAGCATATTGCTAGAGGTAAAGCACAGCCCTTCGTGACGATTACCCGCCGTGCAAAGAAGTGGAATGCCACGTCACATCACGTGATACGCTGACGTCTCGACAGAGGGGAGACGGGGGTGCAACTCGCGCCGTCGGCTGTGGTTGCACGCCGTGCGGACCACGTGGTATGTGACGTCACACCACGTGATACGCTGACATCACGACAGAAGAGAGACGGGGGACCGGCTCGCGTCGTCGGCTGCGGTTGCACGCCGTGCGGACCACGTGGTATGGTGACGTCACACCACGTGACACGCTGACGTCACGACACAGGAGAGACGAGTTTGCCCGAGCTCTCTATCACCGGGCGGCTGCCGAGCAGCCCTCTTGCATGGAAATAAAAGATAGCCTAATTTCGTATAAATAGGTTACAGAGTACTATAAACTAAGCAGAAGGGTCTATCTGCCGCCAGACCGTTCCCTCGGAAACGGGGAGGCAATTGCATGGAGAGGCTACAAGGGGGCAATCATATTAGTCCCTTTTGGGTATATGCAACAATTTCAAAAGATGAAAAGGATCTACATTGCATAACATGTGGGAGATGGGGCACTCTAGATCATATTATTTGGGAATGTAACAACAGCCCAGGAGCGAAAGAAAATATAGAGAGAGACGCTTGGGAGACCCTGCTGCGAAGCGAGGACCCCGCTGAACAGCAGCAAGCCATCCGTCTGGCGGCTGAGGCCGTGAAGCAACAATGAATATTCACCAGACCTTAGTTCGCGAGGCTCCTGAGTAAGGCTCCATCAGGCCTGCGTGCCAGGGAGTCCGAAACGGACCTTCTCGGTGGAAATAAAGGTTTTCAACAACAACGGGGGTCCAACTCGCGCCATCGGCTGGGGTTGCACACAGTGCACGTCGGTGTTCTAAGAGTTTTTGCTTTGCGTACATATCCGCGTAGTGGCAATCGAGTATCGTTGGCCTGGGGGACGACATGTTCGTTGTGCGTGTCGGTAACACAGTTATATTAGAGATGAACGAGTCATGCTATTACCTAGTTTTATGCGATTGGAAAACATTGTGGATTCCAAGTTTAAACTGTGTAAAAGCACGTGTAACCAAGGAAAGAAAAGTTTAGCGAAGTGTAACCATGGAAAGCCGAGTTTAGCAATCAATATGCTTCGCATGTGACCAGGCTTAATCTCAGCCATTTTTTTTATCGACTTTTCAACAGTTTGCACGTGTCTCATGCGAGTGAGACCGGCGAATTTAGTGTTAAGCACACGCAGATACCTGCAGTACTTTAGATTGAGTCGAGAAAGCCTGGTTCATTATATCGTACTTGACTGGAGGATTAAGCAGGTTAAATGTAGCCCTGGCAGCTGACTGCATGGCGAGTTGCTTTAAATTGAGTGCACATCAACTCTGGCCCAGACAACCACGCACATGTAATCTCCAAAAATGAGATCACGCCGACACTATACAGGAAACCTCGCCACACAGGAAAGCTGATTGTGCACGTGTGCAGCGCTGAGTGGATTGAATTTGCCGAGATGCTTTTTGCGGCTACTGTCATAGAATGTGATAGTGTATTACTGCATGCGCCACTAACTGTAAATGATTTCCTGAAACCGAGGAAAGTATAAGTGATTTATGACGTGTGTGATGCTATTATATAGCGGTAAATTAGTAATGTAATTATTTTGTTTGGCAATGCCAATAGATTTAATTCACTGTGTGAGAGAACTTTTACACACTTGACAGAATTTACAATAATCAGCGATTAATTTTCAGTAACGTTAAAGTGCAAGCTACGAATTACTCGCTGCAAAGACATCGTTATAAAGAGCACTGTCATGTTCTGGGAAGCAATTTTACAGGCTGAAAATTTCTTTATCACTCATTACTTAGCAGTGACTAAATCTTATGCGAAGTAAAATATTAGGGTTGCTTCCAAAACAGATGCCGCATATAAAACTATTCCAGAAGAAATGGAGGTTATCTTATCATGCGAATATAAAGACGTATTTATTCCCGAACTAAACACTGATATCTAAGCCTGCATGAAGCTGTTTGACTCCCTTTGTCAGGTGCGACGAGTTTGCTCGGAAGACAGCACTTGGACGACAAGGGATTATAATGATTATAATAGACTAGCAGTAAAGTACATTATCTAGGTGTATTATGTAATATTTAGTGTAACAATAAGGTGCAGAGAATATGCTTCCCAAACATTAGAGCATTTCTCTGAAGCAAAATGTGCTCAATAAAATTTTTATGGATGCACAGAAGCCTTCAACAACAACAACAACAACAACAACAAAAAAAGAAATGAAAAGAAATGCATATTGGCCCGGTTTAACGCATGAAAGCGGCATCGGCTATGACGGATGATTGCAGAGGATGGTTTTGGTTATTAACACCACATTTCCCACGTGGGATTGTTTATTGTGCAGTCAAATCCCACAGCAGAGGAATGCCTTTCGAAACGGTTGTGATTGAATCCCCCGTTATCGAAATCAGCAGCCATTGAGACACCACGACAGTGGTTTCAAAGCAAAAAAAAAAGTACTCACACAACTCTATCGTGCATACAGAAGGGATAGCGGGCATAAAGTGGCCCGTTCAAACTGCATTCTGCTATATGAAGCAGTCTGCGGTGGCATATGTTTTAGTAGCTGCGGTATTCCAAACAGAAACGGGAATATGCGATTTCTGAGCGATTGCATGAACTTTTATTGACGGCAGTGACCTGTTTTGCTTTGACACGGCGGTAACGACAGTACCACTTCGTTTGAGACATTGCATGTCAAAGGATCTCAAGCGCCGAAGACCGCGATGGATGATGTCCTTATCCAAGCATGACATGCTCGATACGGAGAAGAATATTTTTTTTAATGAAGCGTGGGGTTATAGACTGTTCATATTTATTTTGCAAGAGGTATATAGGTAAGCAAAATCTCACAGGAACAGCGAAAGAAGTAAAAACACTCCTGTACACGCCGCATCCGCGCGCGTAAATCACTGTGGGCTGGCACGCGACGCGAAAACGCCTCCACACTGACTAAGTTTCTCCGCTGAGCCGCCAGGTGGCGACTCTACTCGATCTCGAGGCCAATAGACCATGTCACGCCACGCTTTCCGGTCCCTCACTATCTTTCTAACATCACGTAACTTCATCTGCAGCGCCTCGAGGATGCCATCTAACCATCGCGTTCGCTGCCTACCCCTTCTTCGGCGACCCTCAACCTTTCCCACCATCAAACCTTCTTCTCCAGCGACTCATCTCTTCTCATCAGATGACGAAAGTACCTGAAATTTAACTTAACAATTTGACCCTCCAATGAGCAGTCAGGGTTTTTGGTCGACAATATCGACTGATTTGATATTTTGGCAGTCCAAGGAACTCTCAAGAGTCTCCGCCAGCACCACAATTCAAACGCGTCCATTCTTCGGCGGTCAGCCTTCTTCACAGTCCAACTCTCGCATCCATACATCACAACTGGAAAGACCATAGCACGAGTTATACGGATCTTGGTTGACAGACTAATGTCTCTGCTCTTTACTAGGCGGTCAAGGCTAACCATGGCTGTCTTTCCCAGAAGCAGGCGTCTCCTAATTTCATGGCTGCAGTCTCCTTCCGGGGTAATCTTGGAGCCCAAGAAGAGAAAATCTGTCACAGCTTCCACTTCTTGTCCCTTGATGCTCCAGGACTTGATAGGGCAAGACGCCATGATCTTTGTCTTTTTAGTGCTCAGTTTAAGCCCAAACTTCTCACTCTCTTCTTGTACGCGCATCAGAAGTCTCTTGAGTTCCACTTCACTTTCTGCCATTAAAGTGGTATCATCCGCATATCTAAGGTTGTTGACACGTTTTCCAGCAATCTTCACTCCAGCTGAAGACTCGTCCAGACCGGCCTTCCTCATGATGCACTCTGCATATATGTTAAATAGGCAGGGCGGCAGTATGCAGCCTTGCCTCACTCCTTTCTCAATCGGAAACGAATCAGTAAGACCATGCCCAGTTCTGACTGTGGCCTCTTGTGCTTCATACAGGTTCCTGAGGAGACAGATGAGGTGAATTGGAACTCCCATCTCTTGGAGAGCTTGCCACAATCAGCTGTGATCTACGCAGTCAAACGCTTTCGCATAATCAATAAAGCAGAAGTAGATGGGTTTCTGGAACTCTCTTGCTTTTTCCATGATCCAGCCAAGGTTGGCAATTTGGTCTCTAGTTCCCCTGCCCTTGCGAAAACCAGCTTGCACGTCCGGAAGCTCCCGATCCACATACTGCTGCAGCCTACCTTGGAGGATTTTCAACATCACCTTGCTATACATCACCAAGTCTAGACTGCTACCTCATTGGGTAGTACTCTTTGTTTGGAGAGGGCATAGCTGAAGGTAGTAATTTTCGTCGATAGCTAGCTCGTATGAATTCTGGGTCTCTCATTGGGTCTTTGTTGTAGTCTCCGGTGCACACGTCTTTCTTCTTTTTGTAAGCCGTTCTTCTCTCCGGACTGGTGGCTCTTCTACACGGTGCTTTCTTCTGTGCTAATTATATCGCTCTGCACTACTCATACACGATTCTTCGGCAATCAGAGAGTCTATAAAACTACTCTCGCTGACTGAACTTGTAGAACGCCGCCGGGCTCGCCATTCTGCGGCATAGGCGCGTTGCTTAGCCAACCGCTCTTACATTTCTTGATCTGTCTCCTCAGCACGGCGCCGGCGTTTGCGCGCAGCACGTCGCTCCAGCGAGGCCTTGTACAACTACTCAGACAGAACAAAGCGGAGCGTGCCTGCGGCGCCCCGTTTATCCTCTCCTAGCGAGCGCCCTCATGCGGCGGGACGAGGAGGCCGTCCCGTGTTAGCCGCCGCGCCAAGCGAAGGAACGAGTACGGCCACAGAGACGAGTTGGGGCCCCTGCTCTCCTCTGGTCGTGACGTCACGCTGTCACCTGGTCGTGCGCCGCGGCTGCGCCGGAGCGAAGGAACGACCTCCGCCGACAGCAGAAAAGTGCTAGCAGTATTGCTTCTGCAATAAAAGCCCTTCCGTGACGGTGCAGTGGTAAGACGCCCGACTACTGTGCCGGCGTTCGCGGGTTCGAACCCGACCACGGCGGCTGCGTTTCGATGGAGGCGAAACGAAGGGGCGTCCGTGTGCTGTGCGATGTCAGCGCACGGTAGAGATCCCCTGGTGGTCGAAATTACTCCGAAGCCCTCCACCACGGTTCAATTTTATCTCCACTTTCACTCCCACCTCTCCTCGCTGCTCCTACGGCGCGGTTCAGGTGTCCACAGAGCAAGGTGACAGATACTGCACCTTTCCCTTCCAGTGAACCAATTACTATTATATTAAGAGGAAAAAGAAAAGGTGTAGAGAGAAATACGTACATCGCAACAGCCGCCGTCCGCCACCGAAGCAACAGAGGGTGCAACGACGGCCTACAACGGGTACCACCACCAGTGGCAGGGTAGCCCTCGCCTCAAACGGCGGCGACCTACCGGTGCCAGCCCCGTAGGGCCAGGAGCAACCATCCCCTACCAACCATCCCCCAAGGAGCCGAGCTGTAGCACGTGACGGCACGCTGCAATTCTAGCTTGACCACTGACTTTAACACTGACTAGCTCGCCGAAGTGACGCAACCTCAAATAATAGGGCACGCCAAGTCAGCCTGTTAACATGCGCCAAGGTCGGCGTGTATATACACCTAACTTTCACTGTAGAAGCGTTCTCTCTTCCTCCCGCCAAGATGCGCGCCGTCATTGATCGGCTGCGGCCCAACCTTCTGGAGACATCTCGTTGTTTCTCTACCGGTGGAGTCATGGTTGTTGTTGTTGTGGCTATAGGAAGAAAGAAAATAAAATGAACAGGCCTGCTACTGGCTCTGCAGCTGAGCCACCTCCGCTGCCTCATTCAGACAGAAGAGAAAATAGAGAAGGAAAAGAATAGGGCGAGACAGACGTGCGCCGCAAAACAGCCGTCGTCCACCATCGAAGCTGTGGCGGGTGCATTGACGGCCTAAAAAAGATAAAATTCGATGGCTGGCTAGCCCCCACCGCAAGCGGCGTTGACCTACCGGCCCATCCCCGTACGGCCAGGAACTGCCACCCTTTACCACCTCCTCATCGGACACCGGTGCGCCGACCCGCCAGTTCTGAAGAACTAATGTCGCGTTATTTTGGACCTTATGAAGTTCTGCGCCGTGTCACGGAAGTTCCAGCGAGTACTGTGCAGCGTTCGCGTCGGCAGCCACGCTCCGAAGTGGTGAACGTTGTCCGCATGAAGCCGTATTTCACGAGATAATGCGCAATGTACTATCCGTTTGTTTCGTTGTCGTGTAGGACACCTACCCCGATTCCGTTTTCGGTTTGGTTTCTGTGCTCATCCTTTTGTTTTCTCTGGCATCGCCCATTGATCGCACCCAGTGTGCGTCCCGACGGCGGCTTCAACGGGACATCTGGCCAAGTGCCTTTCCAAGAGGCCACAGCGAACGACTTCCTGTGCCACGCATTTTCTTCGGTCCTTGTTTCGACGTGTATCGGGAATTTATGACTGTCTGCGCCATCTCCGCCCAAAAAGAGAAACACACAGAGCAGTTGGCGTCGATCTCACAAGACCTGCGTTTACGCTCAGCTGTCTAACTGCTTTGTTTTCGTCACCTCGCACCGCGGCCGAGACGCGACTCCGGGGCCATTTGCCGTGAAGCGGAACGGACGGAGCTGGCTGCGCAGCCCTTTCCAATGGCTTCGGATACCACCTCCGAGGAGCGGCCGCTTCCGCCGCGGTCATAAATTTTAACCCGCGCCAAGCTGCCCTTTGACCCTGGGCGTTCTTCTGGACTCTCTCCCGCAGTTACGGCATGTGACGTGCGTGCCTAGGGACTCTGTGTGGGGACCTGGGGAACTTTTTCGCTTTATATACAGAGCTCCATCTTATGCGAGCTCTCTCTCACTTTGAACCCGGAACATGTAACCTCTTGTATAAAGTCTCTTCCTCTTCTCTCAACTGAGCCTCTCGCTTCTTCGAGCACGGCACCAACACCGGAGGAGCCGATGGTGTCGTTAACCAAGTCCCAACACCAGCCTCTGCTTTCATTTTTATAGGAGGGCGAGAGAGAGCAGAACTTTTTATTTATTCCAGCGGATGAAGAGGCTCCGGCCCTCCGTCGCTTGGGATGGATGACGGTTGCCCCGCCTCAGACGCAAGCCGGCAGACGTTGTTGGCCGGCGGCGTCCCAGGCCAGCTAGATGGCGGCTAGCTGGAGCCCAGGGTCCGAGCAGCGCAGCATGTTCTACCAGAGTTGCGGCGTCAGATTTAGACCCCTCCCGGGAAAAAAGGGCAGTCCCAGAGGATGTGTTCGAGGGTCCCTCTCGAGTCACAGTTTGCACAGAATTCAGATCTTTCTCCTGGGAGCATATGGCTCACCAGGAGCGGGTGTGGGAATGTCCCAGTCTGAAGGCGACGCCAGGCGACGGCCTGCCTGCAGTTTAGGGTAGGGGCTAGCGCAGCAGCCACCCGTTTACTGGGTCTATAATGCTGCAGAATTTCTGTGTAACATTTGGCACACTCTATGCTCCCCGCTTCAAGCTCCCCCTCTCTGCTGCCGGCTCGGTGGTAGAGCCCTAGAGCCATGGCATGGGCGGATTCGTTACCGGGAACGCCAGTGTGCGCTGGAGTCCAAATCAGCTGTATAGTTCGCGAGATTGGTGATTGCTGTAATATTCGAATTGCGTGGGGAGCAATCAACCCACGACTGCAATTTCGCATGGCAGTTTTGCTGTCGCAGATCACGAAACGCGCCTTTGTCTGGGCGCAGGCTAGAGCTACAGCCACTTCCTCAGCTGCCTCAGGAGATCTAGTTTTCAGGGTGACCGCGGTGATCGGTCTACCCGACCCATTCATTACCGCTGCAACCATAAAGGGGCCTGCCCCTCCGGCAGCATCTGCACAGGCTACTTCCTCCGGCGGCAAGCGGCTAAATTTCTTACTGAGCATTTGAGCTTTTTTTTCCCGACGCTCCGTATGGTGTTCGGGATGCATGTTTTTTGGCAGCGGAGGTATCCATAGCCTGTCCCGTACAGCCATATCTATTTCAGATTTTGTCTGAGTGCCTCCCCAAGTGTCGATGCCCAGTTTTTCTAGAATGGATCTGCCTGCGGCTGTTAGGCGGAGCCGTTCTACATGTGAAGTGCGCACCGTTTCCGCGATATAATCCCATGTGTTATGGATGCCCAGTTGCAGGAGGCTAGCGGTGGAAGTACAGCGCGGGAGGGCAAGGGCTCTTTTAATACTTGTGCTGATGAGGCTCTCTAATTTCTGTCTTTCTGCTGCCTTAAGGGGTAAGTATGGCATAGAATAGCTGATTAGACTAATGATAAATGCCTGGATTACGCGCAGAAGGTTCTTTCCTCTTAGTCCTCTGCTTTTACTCGAACCTCGGCGGATGAGACTAACTGTTTGATATACATGCCGCTGAATCCTCTTAATAGTTTCTCCGTTGCAGCCATTATCTTGGAGAAGGAGATCAAATATACGGATCTGCGATACCTGGGGAACTTGATGTCCTTGAACCGCAATCTGTATATCCACTTTACGCTCGTTCCGCAGGCACCGTGGATTGTAAATGAAGAGTTCTGATTTTTCCGGCGAGCATGTAAGTCCACGTTCTGCTACAAACCGCACGTTCTTGTTGTGGCTGTAGGAAGAAGGAAAAATGCACGGGCTTGCTACTGGCTCTTTAGCTGAACTACCTCCGCTGCCTCGTGCGGACAGAAGAGAAAATAGACAAGAAAAAAGGAAGAGGGAGAGAAAGCCGCGTGCCGCAACAACAGTCGTCGTCCAACACCGAAGCGGTGGCGGGTGCGATGACGGCCTACAACAGATAAAAATTCGGTGGCAGGCCAACCCCGCCGAATGCCACGTTGAGTTCCCAAGATTCGTAGCTGGCGCCTGGGAGACAAAGACGCTTGAGTCTGCTCGCGCTATCTGTGCTGAACGCTGGCGGCTGGTACAGCTTCTCCCTGGCTTTTTAGGCATGTCTAGCCCTATTGTCCGTGAATATATATATATATATATATATATATATATATATATATATATATATATATATATATATATATATATATATATATATATATATATATATATATATAGTAGTCGGGCGTTTTACCACTCTACCTACACGGCGGGGCAGTTGTTCAGTCTTCCAATTCGAACCTATCCTTCAGAGTATTCGCTAGCGCCGCCCTTTGACATAGCTTTGAGCAATGAAGTGCGATAAATAAAAAATTACCTTGGTTTGTAATTTATTTTTGATCAAGGCTTTCAGTTCCTACAGATATTCAGTGCAGTGTACAATATGCAACGCAACGTTCGGACGAGCACCATTTTGTCGGCAATGCCTGGGACATTTCTGCTCGAAATATCACACTCAATGTGACGACCTAATGCGTTCTGAACAAAAAGCCTGGTTGAATTGATTTCTGGTAACGATGTTGTAAAAACGGTACTGGAACGCTGACGTTTGCACTTCTAGGTGTGAATTATATATGTCGTTTCGTTTAATGTGTTGCGTTGAACACGCTGTCATAAACCGGAGTGAATTTAGTCGACATCATTTCGCTCCTTGATATCGAAAAATTGGAGAGGTATCAGTCTCTTATTCGCTTACCCTATGCCCCTTGAGCCAGTGAAAATGCGTTTAAATGTACGGTGGGCTTCCGCGGGTCTACTTTCTGTCCGTGCGCACTTCATTAAAAAAGAATAACTACCGGCTGGCTATAAATTATGCCGTTATAGTTAATCCCACATAATCAGGGAGCTGCTGAACAAGCTTGAAGCTGGGGCGCTCTCTCTTTACTCAGAAAGGACTCGGGACTTCAAAGCGAGGTCGCAGTCGGTGGGTGAATCGACCTTTTTTCTTCAAGCTTTTGCTTGATCGGTTTACTAAACGCAAGGATTTGGCAAGAGAGGAGGTTAGCAAGAGGAGCGATTTATTTCAGTCGGCAGAAGAGTGTGTGGATCAAGCGTTCCTCAAAAAACGTTCTAAATTTGAACGGAAAGGTTGGAGTGAGTCAAATGTTTATTGTTAATTCTACCTGCATTGAGAGCCTTCCGAGACAAAAATAAGTGCCTCGTGAGGATCAAGCAATATGTAAGTATGTAAACCTGCTTAATTAAGGTTAAAGTGTCCCTTCGTGCCCTTGTGCACGCAGCATGGGCGAAGCGGCGGTGGTATTTTAAGGCCTAGGTGTCACTGCTGCCTAAAGAGGGTTTAGGAAATCCGGCTTTTGTTCTTTAGTGCTTGCTCGTGCCTTGTACGTGGCTCTACGGTGAAGATGTGTAACCACTATAGCGGAGAGGCGAACACTTTCCGCCAACCCATTCTCTAGGATTCATTCGCGGCGCTTCGCCTGTATCAACAGGCCAAGCGCCGCGGGGCAATGAAGAAAGAAGGGAAAGTGAGGAAACAGTGCGGGTACTTCACGAGACATGGACAATAGAAGACGCTCATGATTCACATGCAAGAGATGCGGATGTCACAGTTTGATTTCGCTGCTTACTTGAGCCGGCAGCGGGAAAAATTAAAATTTGATCCGGCGTCAGAGTAACCGATGAGCAGCCTCATATTCAGCAGGTGACAGGTTAGTATAGTCTTTTAAAGTAACCCACTATCACGGTTATCACCGAGGCCATCGCCTATTGTTCTTTAAAGCCCATGACGTTTTTCGCCTTCCTTAGTTTCCATTCTACTCCTCGCTGACTTGTTTCTCTTAGTATCTTTTTGTCTAATCTAATTCCTATTCATGGCTAGGCTTCCCTTACGACTTCTCATTTTCAGTAGCTGCTTAGAGTAACGCGAAGCTAAATGTACGCAAGGGTGTTGCCGTCGCAGTAACAAAACCACGCGCAAAACAGATGCAGAGGGAAATACAGAGCCTCAATGAGTTTGGAATATATGGCGGATGGCAGGGTAGGCGATGAAGTGTTTTGTCGTTAGCTATAATCAGGGTATGGCAAAGGAAACAAAAACCGTCCTCTTGTTTCGACCTTGAATAACACATTACGGGCTCGGTATTTGACCCCACACAGGACGCAGAAAGGCGAGACGAGCGCAATGCATGTGTCGTCTCGCCTTTCTGCGTTTTGTGAGTGGTTTCGCGTGGTTTTGCGCTGTTTTCCTTGTTTCGACCGCCATTTGATTTGATTCCAAGCTTTTCGAGCTGTGGAAGCGTTACAATCCCCAGATTGGCTGAGAATTGACTCAAAAGCACAAGGTATCTGCGCGGCATTTCAAGGATTAATTTCAGTCACTAAAAGACCACAGTAGCTATAATGGAAATGGGTTACTTGATGAGGAAAAATGGGCTCACCTAGTCAATGGCGCACTTTCCACCGTATTTCAACAAAATCAAGAACTCAAAGCTTATGTGCGCTCAGCATTAGGGGGAAAGCTTGAAATGACGCCTATAGTTTACAAAACAATATTAGTCTATTAGAGTGACCTAGCTACTCGCGGTTCTTCTATGATCGGAAGACGTCAGTTACACAGCAGTTGGCGGTCTCTTTTTTCCTTTTGTGGAATAACATTTACAGTTGCTTTTAGAGATGGCTCCGCATTAATGTAGCTTCCCCGTTGTGTGTATAGACGGCATTAGCTGCATGGCCGAAAAACTGCTCCCTCTTATGTTGCATAGCTTAATCACAGTCATTCAGGACCATACCAAGTTTTTCGTTCCACATTAACTCTCCTGCCACCGATGCCGCATATAGAACGTTGAGGTGCGACAATTTAATAAACACGCAGATCATGCGGGCGCTCTGCGATGTCGGTGCAGAGTCAAGAGCCCTAGGTAGCCCAAATTTATCCAGAACCATCCACATCGGCTTCTGATCGCCTTTGTGCTGGCGCTGGACACTACACATGACATCCCGTACCGTTTCGTATCGTAATATCAAAACAGTAGAGTGGTGAAACGCGCTGTCTGCATTGGGATCTACGCATATAGGAAGGAGTCAACGGTACACGGCATGTGAGCTGTAGGACGCAGTCTAGCGCGAGGTAACAAAGGATAATGTCATCGGTGAGGCAGGCAACAGAGGACGCCTAAATGCAGCTAGAAGAAGCAGACAAGGCGATTTCAATGAATTCATTCCAGCGGCAACGCAGGCGATACGCAAGTACAGCGACAGGAAGCATGGGACAGCAGAAGCAGCAGCACGGAACCGCCGAAGTAGTGACGGCACGCATCAGCAACGTCGGGGACAGCCTAGCGCCGCGGAGCAACAAGTTGGCTGCCTAGTCAGTGGCAAAGCCAATATTGTAACTCGAATGGGATGGATGGATGGAATATAGGAGCGTCCCCTTTGAAACGGGGTGGTAGCAGTAGCTATTATGCTCATTTTTCTCCCTATATATTAATTATTGATTTAGAATTGTTAACTAAACCATCATTCTATTTATTAAATTTTTTTCCTACATTACTAACATTATGTCACTTCTCTGCTTTTAAGCCACCGATCTTCCAGCCGTTTTTTGCTAGTTTCCACCGCCGGTTTATTCACCCGGCCACTGTTATCTCTAAACCCCAGAGCTTAAGGAACAGTGACTGCGCCTGCATCAACTTCCGGATGGATACCATTGCATTCGAGTATAATATTTATTTATTTATTTATACCTCAAATGCCCCTGGTGGGGTATTACATGAGGGGTGGGCTGTTACAGTTCATTGGCGAGTCTTTCAATGAATGCTTTGAAGTGTGCTGGATGAGCGTGATGAACTGCGTCGGCAGGAAGGCGATTCCAGTCCTTTGCTGTCTGGACGAAAAAAGCATTTAGATGTGCAGTGGTATTTGCGGATGGTGGGTATACTACTTTATTGTGGTTAAGTCGATGGGATACGCGGTGACAAGGCATGATGGCACAGTTTCCTAGTGATGAATGGTAAAATTTATGAAAAAGGCACAGCCGGGCTATTTTGCGGCGTGATTGGAGGGAAAGGAGATTAGATTTTGTCTTCAAATCAGTAACACTTGAGTGATATGAGTAGTCTGAATGAATGAACCTTGCTGCACGATTTTGGATGGATTCGAGGGTGAGGTCAATTGTTTCACTGGAGTTTCCACATACAGCACATGCGTCATCTCCATTGTTAAACTTCTTTTTGTAGCTGCGTGTTCTAAGGCACCTTGATCTAGCTTCAAAAAGTAGGGCACTGCCTCTTGAGTTATCAAAGAAATCTTCCTTCCTGATCTGCATTTTCCACTTTCGGTATAATTCCACACTCTGTTTTTTTTTCCATCGAATTTATCCAATTTTTACCTTCTGTGTTTTTCACCTGTTGCTTAATGCTCTTTATTTCTCCGTCCTTGTTACTAGCATACTCACTAGTTAGTTTCCTAGTTCTTTTCCTCCATTCTGAGTCAACGCTTTTTAGGTACAGGTATTTAAATACCTTAGCTGCCCATCTGTTACTGTCCAATTTCCTCAGGCGTTCCTCATATTGTAATAGGGCGTTTATTGACGCTCAGATGGAGAGCTGTGAGGACAGGACCTTGCAACGGCGAGCCCAGCGTACTTCTTCTTCGTCGCACAACGCACAGGTGCATGTCGATGGCGATGACTATCACAGTACATTTTCCCCCCGGGTAAAAAAAAGGAGCCATCCTGGCGACTTATGGCGCGGAAAGCACAGCGGGGTCATAGAATGGCTTCAATCGGTTCACGTGAACTGTTTCACGACCACGGCGACGCAAGTCCGCAGAGGGCGTGACGGGCTCAACTACGTAGTTGACTGCAGATGTTTGCTGGAGGACCCTATATGGCCCGTGGTAGCGAGCAAGAAACTTCTTTGAAAGGCCAGGGGTTGTGGAGGGCACCCAGAGCCACACCAGTGTGTCCGGGAGATATGGCGAAGCTTCGCCGGTATCACGGAGGTATTTTTGTTGCCACTGATTTTCTGTTGTGAGAGAGCGGGCGAGCTGACGGCATTCTTCTGCGTACGTGACGGCATCGGATAGCGGGGAAGATTCGGAAACGTCAGGGCGGTAGGGAAAAAGTGTGTCCATAGTACAGGGTGGCTCGCGCCCGTAAAGGAGAAAGAATGGAGAGAATCCAGTAGTGGCCTGTGTCGCGGTGTTATATGCGTAAGTAACAAACGGTAGAACTTGGTCCCAATTGGAATGGTCGGTGTTTACGTACATAGCCAGCATGTCACCGAGAGTGCGGTTAAAACGTTCTGTCAGTCCATTCGTCTGAGGGTGGTACGAGGTAGCGGTGCGGTGTATGATGCGGCATTCTTTCAGGAGAGCCTCAAGAGCGTCTGATAAGAAAACGCGTCCGCGGTCACTGAGCAGTTCGCAAGGGGCACCATGGCGAAGAACCAGGTTTTTCAGAATAAAGGCAGCCACGTCGCGTGCGGAAGCAGAGGGCAATGATGATGTCTCAGTGTAGCGGGTTAGATGATCCACTGCCACGATAATCCAGCGGTTGCCAGCTGAAGTTGTAGGAAGGGGACCGTATAGATCTATGCCGACACGATCAAACGGACGGGCAGGACAGGGCAACGGCTGCAACGAAGCAGAGGACTTGAGAGGAGTTTTTCGGCGTTGGCAAGACTGGCAGGAGCGGACAAAATGGCGGACAAAGCGGTACATTCCACGCCAGAAGAAGCGTAGACGCAAGCGCGTGTAGGTTTTCAACACTCCGCCGTGGGCGCACTGGGGATCAGTATGGAAAGCAGCACAAATTTCGGCGCGGAGATGACGGGGGATGACTAAAAGCCACTTCCTTCCGTCGTGAAGATAATTGCGGCGATAGAGCAGCCCGTCACGAATTGAAAAATGGTGAGCTTGGCGGGCAAGCGCCCGAGACAGACGACCTGGAGAGTGACTTGAAAGAAAGTCCAGAAGTGTAGATATCCACGGGTCGCGCCGCTGTTCCGTGGCCATGTCAATAGTGGCAAGCGAAGACAAATCGTAGGCGCAGATCTCATCAGGCAACGAAGAGGGAGGCAGCGGTGAGCGCGAAAGAGCGTCCGCGTCAGTATGCTTGAGGCCTGAGCGATATATGACACGAATGTCATACTCTTGGAGGCGAAGAGCCCAGCGAGCAAGGCGGCCGGACGGGTCCTTGAGGGACGCCAGCCAGCACAGAGCGTGATGATCAGTGACCACATAAAATGGTCGGCCATAGACATACGGACGGAATTTGCCGATGGCCCAAATAATGGCCAAGTATTCTCTTTCCGTAACAGAATAATTGGACTCTGCCTTGGTCAAGGTGTGGCTTGCGTACGCCACCACATAGTCTCGGATACCAGGTTTGCGTTGGGTGAGAACGGCGCCTATCCCAATACCGCTAGCATCAGTGTGAATCTCAGTTGGCGCATTCGGGTCGAAGTGGCGGAGGATGGGAGGCGAAACCAAAAGACGGCGTAAAGTGTTGAAGGCGTCATCACAAGCAGGTGTCCATGCGGAGAGGTCGGAGCTACCGGAGAGGAGCTGGATGAGAGGAGCAATAATAGAGGCGAAATTTAAGATGAAGCGGCGAAAGTAGGAGCATAGGCCAATGAAACTTCGTAGCTGCTTCAGTGATTTTGGGCGTGGGAATTCGGCAACTGCACGAAGTTTGGTGGGATCGGGAAGAATGCCATCCTTAGAAACGACATGACCTAGAATTGTTAGTCGGCGAGCAGCAAAGCGGCACTTCTTCAGATTCAGTTGGAGGCCGGCGGTAGCGAAACAAGTGAGAACGTCCTTCAGTCGGAGCAGGTGGGATTGAAAATCGGTAGAAAAGACTACGATATCATCGAGATAGCAAAGACAGGTTCGCCACTTGAATCCACGAAGCACAGTGTCCATGAGGCGTTCAAATGTGGCCGGGGCGTTGCAAAGCCCAAAGGGCATGACGTTGAATTCATATAATCCATCTGGTGTGATGAAGGCAGTTTTAGAGCGGTCAGCGTCAGCCATTGGCACCTGCCAGTAGCCAGATCGTAAATCCAACGAGGAGAAAAACTCGGCGCCCTGTAAGCAGTCTAGTGCGTCATCGATGCGTGGCAGAGGATAGACGTCCTTTCGCGTGATCTTGTTGAGCCGGCGGTAGTCGACACAAAACCGGAAGGAGCCATCTTTCTTAGGTACCAACACAACTGGAGACGCCCAGGGACTGTGGGATGGCCGAATGACACCCCGACGGAGCATGTCGTCCACATGATCAGCAATTACTTGGCGCTCCGAAGCCGACACGCGATAGGGGCGCTGGCGCAAAGGTGCAGTTTTACCGGTGTCGATGGTGTGCTCTACGACAGACGTGCGGCCCAAGTCAGTTTGAGGAAAGTCGAATGAAGAAGCGAAGTTCTGCAAGAGGGCGACAAGTTGATCACGTTGCGCAAGTGGAAGATCAGCATCAATAGCATGTTGGAAAACGTCGGAGGGCGTCGAAGCGGTCGCAACATCGCAAGAGCACAGACTAACGTCGAAGGAGGGGGTTGAGTCAACAAGAGTGGTGATATGACTGGATCAAGCTCTTCAAGACGTCCAATGCATTCGCCACGGAGCAGGACTGCTGGGCAAGAAAATGGGTTCGAGGCGTAAAGTGCACTCTTGCCGTCTTGAATTTCGAGAACAGCGAACGGAAAAAGGAGGCAGGGATGACGGGAGGTGGCTTCGGAAGGTGTAAAAATCGCAGTCAAAGGAGTTACCCACTCACAAGACAGTGGTACGAGGGCAGCAGAGAACGGAGGAATGTCGGTGTCATGGGCGACGAGAAGTTTTGCAGTGCGGGGAGGGGTATCACAGAAGGGGGCATCACAGAGGGGGGCGAAAGCAATTTGTGCACGAGCACAGTCAATAACGGCTTGATGAGTCGATAGAAAATCGTATCCGAGGATGATATCATGCGAGCAGTTCGGCAGAACAATAAACTCGATGGGGTACAGGACGTCTTGAATGAGCACACGGGCTGTGCAAGATGCGGAGGGGTGAATGTGCTGTGATGAGGCGGTGCGGAGCGAAAAGTCGGAAATCGGAGTGGTCACTTTGCGAATTCGACGGCAGAGCGCTTCACTGATGACGGAGACGGCTGCACCGGTATCGACGAGAGCGAGAACTGTGGCGCCTTCTACAGAAACTTTGATAACATTAGCGGGACGGCATGGAGGACTTGAGGAATTCGAAACAAGCGCAGTTCTTACCCCCGGAACTGCGACTGTTAGTTTCCCTCAACGGTGCTGGTAGAACGTCGCAGCATTGGAGAAAGCGATCGGCGCCGAGGAGAATGTGATCGACGAGTGGTATAGGTTTGGCGATCTTGTGGGACAAATTGAGAACCGGGCGGAATCATTTGCGAGCGTGAGTCGGTATCGTACGGGTAAAATCGAATGTCAGGCTGTGAAGGTTGGAGGCGCTGGCGACAAAGGCGCGCAACATGGCCCGGCCGACCGCAGGCATAGCAAATCGGAAGGTTGTCCGTAGTGCGCCAAGGTTTCATAGGATGTGGGCGGAACCTTGAGGGTGGGGCTCGAAACGAAGGCTCAGCATGCGGCGGTGAACGGTAGGCAGGGACCTGCACATAGGAGCCAGACGTGGGCGAAGGTGGTGGCCTAGCCGTTACTTGGGCATACGTGAGAGGTGCCGTCACAGGCGGCACTACGGGGTTGGACGGCAAGGCATCAGCGACGTGTTCTTGCACGACACGGCGTATAGCAGGGGCCAAAGATGGAGCCAGTTCAGGAACGAGGCCGCCCGAGTCTTGAAAATGGGGAAGGAGTGAGATTTGACGTGCGACCTCTTCACGAATAAAATCTTTGATCTTTTGATTCAGCGGGCTCCCTTCAGAAGTTGGCGAACCACCCAGGGCTAATGCGGATACGCCTTCGTCGCACACACTGGAGCGGCGCCTAGAAGCGCGCCGCTTGCGGAGCTCGTCGTAGCTCTGGCAAAGCTTCACGAGTTCACTAACGCTGGTGGGATCTTTCGCTACCAGCATCTGGAAGGCGTCCTCAGAAATGCCCTCGAGGATGTAGCGGATTTTGTTTGCTTCCGGCATGGCCGGGTCGACTCGTTTGCAGAGATCAACGACGTCTTCTATGTAGCTGGTAAAGGTCTCATCAGCGCGCTGAACACGATCGTGTAAACGTTGTTCGGCACGAAGCTTACGCACTGCCGGGCGGCCGAACACTTCCGCGAAATTCTTTTTAAATGTCGACCAAGATGACAGGTCAGCCTCATGGTTGCGAAACGAGAGGTTCGCCACGTCCGTCAGATAGAATATGACGTTACTGAGCTTGTATGAGTCATCCCACTTGTTGTAGGTGCTTACTCTTTCAAAGGATGACAGCCAGTCGTCGACATCTTGATCGGCCGTGCCGCTGAACAGGCAAGGGTCATGCTGGCGCACGACGCCAGCACACATGATCGTGGGTGGAACGGCCGGCTGCGTCGAAGTGTCTTGCATCGCGGTCGTAGAGGGTAGTGTACGGCTTCGCAGTTCCAGTTTGGGTGGGATCGTTTCCGGCACCTCCGCCAATTGTAATAGGGCGTTTATTGACGCTCAGATGGAGAGCTGTGAGGACAGGACCTTGCAACGGCGAGCCCAGCGTACTTCTTCTTCGTCGCACAACGCACAGGTGCATGTCGATGGCGATGACTATCACAGTACAATATAATATTTTACTCTGAGCTTCCCGTACTTCGAAAGATGCCCAGCCCATTTCTCCCTGTACCGCCTCATTTGTAGTTTTGCCGTGGGCACCTAGTGCTAATCGTCCAACGGATCTCTGATTTGTTTCTAATGTCGACTGTACCTCTGATTCTAGGCACAAAACCGCATTTCCGAAAGTAAGTCCGGGCACCATAATTCCTTTCCAAATACCCCTCAATACCTCATACCTATTGTATCCCCACAATGCCTTATTCTTCATTATCCGGGCATTCCTTCGCTCGCCCTTTGCCTTAAGTGATTGCTCATGCTTTCCAATGTATGCCAACCCTTCGTTTACCCATACCCCCAAATATTTATATTCTGCTACTCTAGGTGTTTCAAGGCCTTGAATTTTAAGACCCTGATCAGTTGAGCCGTTGAAAATCATTAGACCCGACTTAACTGCGCTGAAACTGAAGCCTAGAGCGTCCCCTTTGTCTCCGCAATACTTAACTAGAGTTTGCAATTCTTCCAGACTCTCAGCTAGCAGCACAATATCGTCTGCATACATCAAACCGGGGAGGCGCTGCTCTATCGCCTTTCCACCTAATCTGTATGACAGGTTAAAACCTAGGTTACTGTCTTGTATCCTCCGTTCCAGGTTTATCATATAAAGCATGAACAGCACCGGTGATAGAGAACAGCCTTGTCTTAATCCTTTGCATACTTTGACATCCTCCGTACTTCTTATCGCTTCCCACGTAATTTCTACTTTGTTATCCCAGTATATTTCCTGTAGGAACTCTATTATCTCATAACCGCTACCTTCTTCTTTTAATATGTTCCACAGGAGTTCCCTGCTTACGTTGTCGTACGCCCCGTTATGTTCAGGAAGGCGAAATACAAAGGTCTATTTTCCACTCTAGATATTTCGATGCATTGGGTAAGCACGAACAGGCAATCATCTAAGCGCCTACCATTTCTAAAGCCGTTCTGAAGTTCTCCCAGTATCTTGTTACTTTCAACCCATGCTTGCACCTTTAATTTCACCGCCTGCATGGCTAACCTGTACATTACAGATGTTATGGTAATGGGCCTGTAGGATTTTATGTGCATCCTTTCTCCTTTCCCTTTATAAATCAAATTCATTTTACTCTGCCGCCAGCTGTCCAGAATTTGCTTATTCGCTATGGCTGTTTCCAAAGCTTTTAACAACGTTTCCTTACTTTTTGGACCGAGTTCATTAATCCGCTTGATCGGAATTCCATCTATTCCTGTAGATGTGTTTTTAGGAATATTTTTTTCTGCCTTTTTCCAGTTTAGATTGGTCAGTTCTAAGGTGCTTTATATTCTGCTACCTTGTGTTGCTTCCTGATTTGCGGAGATTACCCTATCGTAGTTCTTAAATGACTCGGCTATAACTGATGTAATGTAGTTCACTGCGTTGTCTTCCCTCGCTATCTTGAATCCGATCCTGCTTTCTTTGATTCTTCTTCCCTAGCCAGCTTATATGGTTCCAGAATTTTCTTGCTCCGCCTCTAGAGGCATCGTGTATATCAGCCATCCAGCGATCGGTGGATTGTCTTATTTTACTTTGGACGACGGCCTGCACTTGAAGTTTCTTTTGTCGATATGATTCCCATTTTTGCTCGTTTTCCTCCTGAGAAGCCTGTGCTTTCTTTGCCATTCGGTGTGCCCTTGAAGCAGCCCGTCGTTGTTCAATAGCTTCCCTGATTTCCTTATTCCACCAGCTCCGTGGCTTCCTCTTTCCATTCCAGCGGTTTGCTACTTTAACCTCCTGAATTTTACTCCTTATGAGTAGTTCTACCTGTTCATAATCCCAGTCTTCAGTGATAAATCCTAGCACCATCTATCGGATCCGCAACCACGCTTTCTTCAATGTAGCAGAATATCACCCTTACAAAAGCGGAGTCAGCGCTCCTGCCTATTGTACTCCGTAGGCGAGACGATTAGCCTTACTTCCAAAATTAATCGAGTGGTTAACAAAGAGAATTTTATATGTATATACATAGATACAAAACGCACATTACTCACAGACTAATAGCACTATACAAAACACTATATGATACTTATAAAAATAAACTCAAATACATGATTCCTCAGAGAGAGGAAAACAATAAAACGGTTGGGGGGGGGGGGGTATAATAAAGCCGGACAGACATCTCAAGTCTTCTCCCCCCAACAACATAGAAACGCGTGTTCCAGCGTTGCAGAAACCGCGCCTCGTCACTCGTTTCTAATTGGCCCGACAAATACTTCCAGATGACGAGGCGCAGACTCTGCAAGGCGGGGTACATTCAAGAGGCGGGAGTGCGGCGCTCCTCAGCGAGGCACCTGCGACGCTACAACACAAACGGAACCACAGTAAACACACTGTGTAAGAAACGGTTGCGCCGGCGCCTGACCCCGGGGCTCATACGGATGTTAAACATTCTATATGAGAGCCACCCCACTGTTCTTGCCAATACGCACTTGAAAAAAAAAAAAAACATGCAAAAGGCTCTCGGGAGCACATTTGGTACACTGGTCATTGAGTACGATACCTCATCTGATAAGGCGCCTCTCGTGGAGAGAACGCACCAGAGCCTAAGCCAGTCAAAATCTCGCACTTCATTTGGCAGCCCACGAGCTGCTCACGCTCGCGATTTGGGGGCAGCGGTCTCTCGCTGCTCATGAACTGAAAGCCTGTGAAAGGTAACTAGTTCGATGATGCGTACGGCTGGTAGGTAGCCTACATTAGCATCTGACAGGTCGGTATCCAGAATCGACTTTGTCTCAGAAACCTCGTGGTTAAAGGCAAAAGTCTATCCGCCTGTGGAACGAGGTGATATCCGGGTGTAAGCACATGACACGCCATGCTAATAAAGTATGGGATCAGCAAGTGACCAGGCTAAGGCTCGCTAGTTAATACCCTCTCCACCAACCTTAACGCTACTGTCGGGATGCACTGTAGGCCAATGCCTCTCCTGGTGGTCGGAAGGCATAGGATGTGGCGGGCAACTAGCGCTGTCCGCCTAGCCCAAACAGATGTCCCTATAAGGAACGCAAGTCGATTCACCTCACGGCGCGGGATTTTCTCGATACGCGACACACAAAGGGTGATGATGATGATGATAAACTCTTTATTTACTCCCAAAGGAGGGGAACCAGCGAAAGACTGGTTGCACTGCTTAGAGAAGGTCAGCAGGGACCCCTTGGGACTCTGCGGCCTCCAATGCGCGCAAAATGAGCTGGCGCTGTTGGGCGAGCTCGATGGTACGCAGGAGAGACTCCCACGCATTCGCTGTAGCTGTATTGTCTGCGTTATGTCGTATACATGGCCACACCATGTGAATGAATGTGGCCGGTTGTGAGCAGTGTTTGGAGCTAGGTGCAATAAGATTTGGGAAAATTTTCC
The DNA here is from genome assembly GCF_055883805.1 of Amblyomma maculatum. Classification (NCBI taxonomy): domain Eukaryota; kingdom Metazoa; phylum Arthropoda; class Arachnida; order Ixodida; family Ixodidae; genus Amblyomma; species Amblyomma maculatum. The sequence continues at coordinate 58,354,134 of NC_139346.1, read as the reverse complement.
TATATAGCCATGGGTTGGGAAAGGTTCCTGTTTGTATTTTGCGCCAATGGACGGCCTCGCTTCGGGATAGTTCCCGGTGTGCAGGGGGTATAGACATCGTTCGAGCCGGTAATGCTGGAGGATGTCCGTGTATGTAACAAGGCTTGAATGAGTGCCTTGGGGAGTATCGCAGGAAGCGGCAGGCTGAGGAGGGTGTTCAAAAAACAATGAAGAGGCCATTGTCACGCGCGAAGAGTGAAATGTCGTCCACGTATGCAGATACAACGACAGACTCCTGTCCTACTGATGGAAAACCTCGAATACGTCTGTCCGCGGCGACCCTACGCAGCAGCAGGTCGAGCGAAAGTATGAAGAGTACCGGGTGAGCGGGCACCCTTGACGCACTCCCCGCATGATCGGAAAACTGCCGGGAATTTGGCCATTCAGTACTAGTTCACTGCTAAGATCTGTGTAAAGGCCGCGTAGGAGCTGAGCGAATTCGTCAGGAAATCTGAATTAGCGGAGCATGGCGAACAAGTAACCATGTTCTAAGCAGTCGAAGGCCTTTGCCTTGTCCAAGGAAACAAAAGCTCCCGTGATCCGTTTGGCACAGGCGTATTCGAAGATGTCTCTCGTCAGTGTCAGCGAAGCGAACACCGATCGTCCAGGTACCGAAAAAGACTCGTATGAGCTAACCAAGTCCTAATGGTTAGGTTCGCGTGCTATGGACCAGCAATGTGGCTACAAGTTTATAGTCGGTGTTAAGAAGGGTAATCGGTCGCCATGATGAGGGACTCGACGGCATCATGTCCTCCTTCTATTAGAACGATACGGCCGACACTGAAGGAGGGTGGTTTGGCGCCGCTCTCGAGGAAACAATTTACGAGCTTAAGTAAAGAAGGACCGAGGATGTCAAAGAAAGTACAATAAAATCCAGTTACAAGTCCGTCAGGACCGGGAGCGGTCGACTGATTCATATCGCCTAAGGCACAACGCACCTCTTCCAAAGTTGCCGCCGGCTCCTTAAGTGCCGAACATGCATCTTCTGGAAGTTGAGGAAGAGGCCCACAGAAGGAGCCGACAGCTTCTTGAAAATGCTCTTCCTGTTCGAGGCCTCACGACGAAAAGCGGGCCGCGAAATGCTCGGTAAACGAGTTGCGGATGTCTGCGGGTTCCGAAGACGTCGTACCATCCGCAAACATGACGCTCTCCACGCGAGTTCCCCTTTTACGGCGCTGTATAACGGCTCGAGTGTGGCCGAGGTCCGCGGCATCCTGGTCCCGATGAGTGATGCGCGTGAACTGTCTTCGATGATGCGGTGATAACGCTCCTGCAGCGTCTCGAGATATTCGCGCATCGCGAGCGTAAGCGTTTCGCCGCCCCGTACTATGCTCAAATGGCGCAGAACGTCATTTAGCGTGGTCGTATTGCAGACACGCAGGATCTTCCCCGCACACACAAGAACATCGCGCCAGCGTGTTTTCAGCGCGTCCCAGGCAGCAGGTGTTATGTCACTAACTGCGGCCACAGACAAGCACAATTCTCGGCGTATATAAGTGAAGCACTGTTCATCACGCAGTACCGCTGCATCCATGCGCCATATCAGGGGTCTGTTTGCCCGGCCCGGGGCTGCTCGCAGAGTAACCGTGACCGGGAAGTGATCCCTTAGTTTAAGGCCTGGTGGGAAAGGCAATACCTGGCACTGTAGCAAGTCAGGTGCCATGGCGGAGGGGAAGTAAACTCTATCTATTCGGCTAGTGCCCTGGCCCCAGACTCGTATTGCCTCGAAATGGTCTCTGTGAAGAGTGAACCACGCGTCCTCTAAGCGTAATGATCGTACTAGCTGTCCAAGGTCTTTTGCGTGGTAATCGGAGGCGGCCTGACCAGGCACTCTGATGTCGCGCATTGTGTCTAAAAGACAGTTGATGAAATCCCCAAGCAGAAAGTAGGGAATGTCTTAGAGAAAGTACGTCATGATGGATCGAAAGAACTCGTTTGTCAGACTACGCGTGACTGGCGCGTACACGTTCACAAAACGAGTCCTGCGGCCATTCAGAAAAACGTTAACGACAATCACGCGCCATCTATGCCATATGTACAATGAGCACATGCCCTGTATGCTGGTGAAATAAAGATCACGCCTGCGCCACAACACCGCGATTCCGTTAACGAACAAAACATCTACTCGATGCGAGCGCGCAAGATGAAGCACCTCCTTTTGCTTGTCAGGGGGGCAAACGCCTTGCGCGTTAAAGTAAGCTAAACGAAAAAGAGCCATCATAAAAAAAATTGGCAGTGGCTTAGCTTGGTTAAGCCTGGTAATTCCGAAAGCAATAGCTATGGCTACGCCTAGGTTCAGCTGGTGGTGCAGCTGGTTGTGGTGCTTGTGGTTATGCTTATGATTATACAGTGATTCACTCTGGCCACGGCATATGGTTCAACTATTGTTTATTGCGGGGTGCTACCTGGTTAATCTATGTATAACCAGTAGCGAAGGAAGGAGTGCCGTGGCTGCAATGATATACTTGGTTGTGGGTGAGGTTGAGGCATAATGTACAACTACCGCTCCGTCACCGGCTGCAACAGCATTCTTTGCGCCAGCAGAAATGAAAGCATCCCTAGAGACTGCGTTGTTTCCACCTGCCGCTAGACCACCTCCTATAGTATCCAACGTTGCACCCCCGGCGGTAGCTGCGGTAGGAGCGGGAGTTAGGCCGCGGTTGGTAGCTATCGCCTCGCGAGTTGACGGCGCGAGTTGGGGGCCCTGTTTTTGCGGCAGATGGGATGACATCACTCCGACTGTAGCGCTCCCTCACGGAGGGAGCGGGAGTTAAGCCGCTGTTGGCATGGCCTCCGAGATCACCCCAGCGCGCGTTTCTCTCCGGCCGTTCCAATCGGCGCGCCTCCCTGTCAAATGTAAGTTTGTCAGTTCCTCCAGGCGCCACCACATATGCGCACATAGGCGTCGATGCATCGTCCAGCCCGCTCGCGGCGTATCTCCGCTGGCGGTTCTCTCGTAAAATTTTTGCGCGTGTACATTGACGAAACATTTGTTACGAGCGTGTGACGCAGCCTTTCATTTTTAGCTAGTTTTCCATCAAGACGGACCGCAAGGTGTGTCCGAAATGTTTCACAATTTAAGTGTAGCGTTTACTACCGAAGCGGAGTGTTGATGTTCTTGCTGCGCTCGCATAATGTGTTTCGTTCTACTTAGAATTTACGCATTGTGCTCGTATAGATTGTTTTATTTGCTTGTGAAACAGTTACTCGTAAGGCTACCTCGTGTAGGTGGTAGTCTGAGTGCCTAACGGTCACTCGTGAAGCCGGCAGTCAATCCACGTTACGAGCGTACACGCTCGTGTGGTGAAAGGCATGCATGTTTCTCAGCTGCAAGGTCTTGTTGCAGTTTGGTGAACTGACGAGACATTCGTTTTCCTCCCCATTTTTAATCATAAAGCTTCTGCGTTTGCTTGCAAATATAACAAATTCCAGGGGAGCGTACATCGCTACATTTCATGTGTAGCGTACATGTCGCTAGCTTATGTTGCTTACTTCAAAGGTGCTCTCTTCTAGCTTTGTGCAGCATGGAAGAACCACGCCACTGAAGCGACGAAGATGATCACAAAAACGTTGCTTAGGCCATAGCTTATCAACACAGGAAAAATAGTAATTGATCAAGCAGCTTACCGAAAAACAAAAAAAAAAGACTGCTGAGCAAGATAGGAGCTCTGTGTTTAGTGTGGCGAGTTTTATCTTTAAAAATGGAAAACTACGCAAATAGTCATCATGTGGTGATTGAACTTTGTAAATAACGAAATGTTTGTGTATGTCTTGATTTTGCTTGCACATATTGTTTTTCTCTTTGTCTACCTCATGAGTTTTGTAAATAAAGAAACATGTCTTTTTTAAATTGCTCGCAGTATTTGCCTCGTAAATTTGTTCAGAAAGTGGCTAGTATTATAACAACCGGCAGACATGTAGTGCCAAAAATGTTGTGATAAGTTTCGCGTATCATTGAAAGTTATTGAAAAATTGCTCACTAGTGCGGCAGGCGTGTATGATAGTGCTATTATTATATAGTCTAATCAAAATGCGTTTGAAGTAACAAACTTGCTCGGCCTGGTCCTCTGGGTGTATAGGCATAGGAGTAAAAATTAAAAATAAAAGCACTGCACCCAGTCTGTAGCATATGCAAACACGTGAGAACAAGAAATAAGCTGCTACTCGCGTGATAATTGCGCACATTTATGCTATTGCGGGCAGAGTCGTTTGCAAACGAGGTAATAGCTTCTCCTCACTTTCGATCGTATAAGCTGATCCGTTTTTAACGGGATCACTTCCGAACACCTAGCATATACTCAAATGATGGCAGAGGTGCCTGAAATTGTCCCGATTACCCTTCACCTTTATCGAACTTTTTTTTTATTACGCAAGCTTGCCGTAATACATAATATAAAAACCCATGTAAATTGTTTTCCGTAAGGACTTTATCAAACTTGCATGCTTACGATCTTCCAAGGCTGCTTTAAAACCGTGCGAGAAAGAAGAAATAGCTATCGTGACATGCATTCAAGTAAACAATAATCTTGTGGCTGTGGCGGAACCATTTAGATAAAATTCCATGGCATTCATGCGATGGATGTTTATGCAAGTCGCCACACTCGTAAATACCGTATTTAGCGAGTTAATAAACTCGGAAATGTACGGCGTGTATATATACAGTGACAAAAAATATTTGGCTGAAGGCTGAGCTTAGTCAAGCCTGGTGATTGCGAAAGCAATACCGTAGCTACGCTTAGTTCAGCTGGTAGTGTTGCTGGTGATGTTGCTTTTGATTGGACTTGTGGTTATGCAGAGATATTACCTGGTTATTCTGTGTACAACTAGTAACGATGCGAGAATTGCTGTGACTACAATTATAAACTTGGTTGTAGGCGAGGTTAATGCAGAATACACGACTGCTGCTCCGGCACCGGCTGCAACGGCATTTTTTACACCAGTAGAGAGCACGTTAGAAACACTTAGTAGCTGCACTGTCCCTGGTGGGTTCACCTCCTATAGGCTGCAAGGCTATACCGCCTACAGAAGTAGCAACTGAAATGCCGACAATATTGTTGAGCCCACCTCTACTACGTGCATGAGGATGTGTCAAACCTCCAGTTCTAAGTGCGCTCGGCTGAACACTAAGCGAGGTCGACCTTACTCTAGTTGTGTAAGGCTGTACTCGAACCGGTGCTTTAAATGTAGGTTTAGGGGCAATTTGAAGATTCGGCCATTTTGTTTTGCAAATGAAAGACACATTGTATTTACTTTGACTCAACTTTATTCAATCCCGTAAAGACACTCTGGTGAACGGAAAAGAAATGGCTCCTCGTTTGCACATCACTTATCAGATGTCCGTGTTTCTATACATGACCAAGTCCAAACTGTTCCCCCATTCAGTTGTTGACGCTGGTTGTCGCGCGGCCTCGCCTCGCGACGGCACAAGTTGGAGCCCTGCTCTTGCAGCTGTGATGTCACACCGCTAGGCACGCCGCGCGCGGCGGGCGCAAGCGTTAGGCAGCAGCCACCACGCGCGGCCTCGCCTCGCGACGGCACATATTGGAGCCCTGCTCTTGCAGCTGTGACGTCACACCGCTAGGCGCGCGCGGCGGGCGCAGGAGTTAGGCAGCAGCCACAACGCGCGGCCTAGCTTCGCGACGGTACAAGTTGGGCCCCTGGTTTTTGCAGCAGATGGTATGAGTCATAGCAGAGATAAATCTAAAGGTCAATGGTAGCTACCGCGGCCTCGCCATGCGAGGAGCTGAAAGTGAAAGACGCGGAGCCGCAGCAGACACCGCCAGAGCAGGCATGCAGCTTCGGGTAGTTGCTGCCTAACTTTGCGCATGTGGACCCCATATTATTAGTACTTTAACGTTCACGAAATTGTTGGCTGCCGTCTTGCTTGTGGCATTTTAAAGCTGGCAGCTCGACTGCGGTACAAGCGCAAGCTGGGGAAACTCGTGTTTTATAGTTTGCGCCAAGCTGCGGCGGAACACTTGATGCATAGGTGGCGAGCGCCGCGGTACAACCAAAGACGCTGCCACGCCCCTTTTCCAACTTACCCTCTATCCGCTCGATTGGAACGGCCGTAGTGAAACGTGCGCGCGGAGGTGATCTCGGAGGCCATGCGGTTGGTAGCTACCGCCTCGCGAGTTGACGGCGCGAGCTGGGGCCCCTGTTTTTGCGCAGCTGTGCTTAGCGTCGCGCCAAAAGTCACGCTAAAGGTGAACGGTAGCTATCGCCTCGCTACGCAAAGGGCTGAAAAGTGAAAGTAGTATTGCTTTCCCTATAAAAAGAGGAGGAGCAAAGACGACAATACATATCACAGAAATAAAGAAACGAAGGAGAAAGTACAGACTCACGGAAAAGTTCGCCGGGCAAATTCTGTAAATGTGTCCGCTAATCAGCACTAGGAAGGCGCTCGGGATGTTGATGCTCAGTGTTGAAGCCTGTGCTGATAGCTCTGCAAGGGCGGCCAGGATGCGACGAAGTGCTGATTCCTGCGGGCCCGGGCCGCGACAATCCGTGTGGCGCGCGCGTCTGTGTAAGCAAAACCACAGTCAAACACACGAACACACACTCACTGCACGGAACTCACGCAGTTCACCCTTCACAGGCCGCAGCGACGCAGCCGAGGAGATTATTAGCCGGTCGCGAGAAGTGGTGGCCGCTGGTCGGCGCCGACTGAGCCGCGTCGAAACCATCGCCAGACGGGCAAAGTGGAGGAGGAGGGTGCGGCCGCAGCTGCCATTGAGCCTGAGAGGCGGCGCCATGGTGGTTACGACTCCGCGTCCGAGAAGTCCATCTCGGAGCCGTCTGGTGCCTTCCGCACCTTCTTATGCAGCGCTGATGCGTTCGAAGAGGGTGCACAGCTCTCTATGCAGGAAACATTCTGGTCGCTGGCGCCATGAAGGACACGCGGCAGTAAACGAAGACCTCCAAAGTGCTGCAGGTACTGCTGCCCCCCTACTCCGACAACCTCCTCGATAGTATCGTTGAGGCTGTCCGTCGGAACAGGTTCCGGCACCGTGAATGTGAAGCACTGCGCCTTCGACGGGCACAGTGCCGGGTTTGCTTGTTTCATGACTCGATTCAGGGCCCGGGCAACCGCGATAGGAGCGTGGATCCGGACGGGCGGATACTCCGGGGGGAGTGCAGGAACAATTCGGTGCGCAGCAGCCTCTTCAGCAAGGATTGGCACAGGGTGATGGTTGAGAACAATTCGCTTGATATACACCAGATAATGCACTGCCAGTTGGTCAATGCAAGAACATCTTTTACGGTAGATGGAGGCAGTGCTCTCTACCCAACTGTTCGAGCCCACAATTCCTAGTGCACGACAATGCATCAGTTGTGCTGAAAGAGCACCTTAGCTAACATCCGATGGTCTAAAAGAAAACAATAGATAATGCTGCGAATAGACTTCTAACAGTGCAGTTTTACTTTGTTACAAACCAAAATGAACGAATGCAGTTTAATCGCTGTTTAAAGTCAATTAATCAGTACACACGTAGATTGGTTGGTTGGATGGTTCGTAGGAAGCGAAAGGCGCAGTATATGTCACACTTGTGTCTGTGCACACCTGAACCGCGCCGTAGGGGAAGAGAGGAAGGTGGATCGAAAGTGAAAAGAGAGAAAGTGGAGCCGTACTGGAGGGCTACGGAGTAATTTCGACCACCTGGGGATCTTTAACGTGCGCTGACATCGCACAGCACACGGACGCCTCTTCGTTTTGCCTCCATCAAAACGCAGCCGCCGAGGTCGGGTTCGAACCCGGGTACTACGGCACAGTAGTCGGGAGTCTTCCCACTGCACCACCCCGGCGGGGCACACACATTGAAAAGGAACGAGTCCAATAAAATAATAATTGATTCACAGGAACGGAAAGGTACAGTATCTGTCACTCTTGTTTCTGTGGACACCTGAGCCGCACCGTAAGGGAAGGGAAGAAGGTGTCCATTGCGTCGTCTATACGCTGAAGAGGATAGACGTCTTTCTTTATAATCTTATATGTCGGCGGTAATACACACAGAAGAGGATGGAACCATCGTTATTTTTAAAGAGCACTACAGACGAAGCCTTAGGGCTGTTTAAGTGCTGTATGACGCCGTTGTGGAGCATCTGATCTACTTGCTCTTCAATAACCTGGCGCCCTGTTACAGAGACGCGATAGGGCCGCTGTTGCAGTGGGGCGTGGTCGCAAGTGCCCATCCGATGAGTGACAGTTGAACTTTGGCGCAGGTAATTTTGATAGGAGTCAAATGAGGAGAAGAACTGTTGAAGGAGGGCAAGAAGTTGCGCTCGCTGAAGCGCCGGAAGATAGCGTCGATGGAGTGGCGGAACAGGTTTGTGGAAGAGGGAGCTGGTACGGAGAGTGGAGGGCTGAGCACAGTTATGGGGTCGAGCGTCGTCCGTCTCTTAACGGAGAAGAGATGCGATGGGTTGTAGGCTCCCGAGACATTCACGTAGCTGAAAGCAGTGGGGTGGGTAAACTGGTTAGATATCCAAAACGCTGAGGACCCAGCGGAAATAGTGAGTACAGTATAGGGCAAGGGAAGGCATCTTTGGCGCTGAAATTATGTGCTGGCGTGAAGAAGACCGTCTGATCACACACAAATTCCCAAATTATATTTACAAGCCGAGAAGAGGAGGGAGGAATGTAGGCGTCTTCGGAAACGTGGGCTTTAGCGCACATTCTAAAAGGGCTGTTCTCTTACACGGGCTGGAGCAACGCATAAAATCCGACTGCAGCGTGAGCACAATCGATTATAGCAGCATAACGCGACTACAAATCCCAGCCTAAAAACAGCAAGTGAGCAATTTGGAAGCACGACAAACTCAATTGTTTAAAGGGAATTCTGCATCACTACTCGAGCGGCGCACGCTGCTAAAGTCTTGATTTGCTGAGCGCTGGCCGTTCGCACCGAAATTCCTGCAATTGGCGTCTTCCCTTCCTTTAAAGAGCTGCAAAGGTTAGCGTCCAATACCGTATTCGTAGCACCTGTGTTAATTAGGGCTATGAAAGAAACACCCTGTACGAAAATTTCAATAAGCTTGGCTGGCAATAGATTAGGACTTGGAAAGTTCGACGGGGTCGCAGTTCTCGCCTCAGGAACTGCGGCCTCTAGTTTTCATCACGTGAAGCGTTTGGAAGCCGCCGCATCGGAGAAATAAAGTGGCGTCGCGGCGACGGTGAACGGTGGCCGGAGATGGCAGAGCGGTTGGGTGAGAAATCACTGCTGGAGGCTTAGTAAGCACGGAATATTGAGGCATCAAAGACCAAGACCCAGAACATTCAATAGGTGGAGCTGACACTGGGAGACGATTCCGACAATAGCGTGAAATATTTCCAGCCAGCCCGCATGTGTAGCTAAGTACACTGTAATCTGTTGTGCGCCAGGGATTGCGTAGTCTTGGAGGTGGTCGAAAATCGGGTGCTGGCGCTTGCACAGGCAGTGACGGTAGAGTGTACGTTGGCGGCCGAGGTCGAGAAACGAGGTCGGCGTAAGTCAAAGGGCCAGCGGCAGGCCTTGGGATGACACGCCCTAGGTCATAGGAGCGGCGAAAGGTCTTGGAACGGCGTCGACGTAAGTCAGGAGAGCAGCAGAGAGAACTGATAGCTGATGGGCAGGTGAAAGCGGCTCAGCAACCTGCGCCTGGACATCCTGCTGCAATGCCGGGTGCAAATGGTTGTGGCTGCCCTTAATGGTAATGGAACAGGGAAAGCTGCCGCGCCACGTCTTCACGAATAATGTTTTAATTTGCTGCGCCAACGATGGGTTGTTGGCTGCAGGCGTCAGTCCAGAGACCGATTTACCCTGTGCTTAGGGCTGACGCGTCAACACTCTGCTTGCCCAGCTTCTTAAAGCTCTGGCAGTGCGTGAAGACTTCTGAAAAGGTACGCAAGTCGCGCACTGACAACACTTAACAGGCGTCATCGTCAATACCCTTCACGATGTGTTCAGCTTTGCGGCCTCTGAACATGTTGACGTCCACACGTTTGCAAGTTCGACGACTTGTTCGAGAAGCATTGGGCAGTGGCGGCACTAGATATTCTGCTGCCCAAGAGGCTAAACCTTCGCCCGTTTTTCAGGTTGGAATTGATGACCCCTGCCTAACATTCAGGATCGCCTGCCACTAGGATGACGAGACAGCTGGGCGTCGAAATCGACATGGACTCTGACGTCACAAGCGAGGACTGCTTCACAGGCATTCGGCAGTAGCGGCACCAGCTATTCTGCTGCCCAAGAGGATAAACCTTCGCCCGTTTTGCAGGTTGGTCTTTTTCCGAATGTATCGCTAGCTAATCTTTTCTGGTAGCCGCTGCTGCCGAGAGCTCTCCTGTTGTTCGGTCTATCGCGAAGAAGTGACTTGTAAAAAAAATGGCTGACACGTGTCTTGTATGTAACGAAGATTTTTCAAATGATGAAGTGTTTCTAATGTGCTCAGAAAGTGAATATCAGTATCATATTGGCGCATATTCGGAAATAAATGAAAACACATACAGGAAAAAAGCAGAAACTGCAAAAAAAGCCTAGAAATGCCAAACATGTAGAACAACTAAAGCGCGAGGTAGCCAGAGCGGAAAGAAACCAAGCGAGGAACGAGTTTTAAATCTTGCAGGTGAAATTGCTGAAATCCGGTGCATGCTTGCAGAGGTGCTAACCATTAAATGGACAATAGACACATTGGAGGAAATAAAGACCACTGTCGATGATACTGAGCAGTCCATGCGAGAAATGTGAACAACATACGACAAGGGTCTTTCAAAACTGAAACAATAAGATGCAGACATATCAGCCCTTGGCAAGCGAGTGGAAAGACGAGGCTTAGGCCAAAGAAGATATAACCGAGGAACTGAAACAGCAACTGAACGAATTGGAACAATGCAGTAGGCGCCAAAATTTAGAGATACTTGGGCTACTTCACTATGTCAATGAGATTCTGCTTGAGAAACCTATTTCGGCCACTGACCTTCCAGCTTCTACTCCTGTCCGAGGCAGATATTAAAGCTGTTCATCGATTACCCGCTCGGTCCGTCAAGAAGAATGCTACCGATAGTACAGGCAGTGATGGTGAAATCAGGGACGTTTCTAGCAGGGTTGCTCCTGCTCTTGTACGCTTCATAAACCGCTCGACCAGAGACGTATGGCTTGCCAAAAAAGTTCAGCTAAAGGAAACGAAATCTAAAATATACTTCAATGAAAATCTGACGGCTTTAAACAAATAGCTCCCTTGGAAGATGAAGACAACAACGAAAGAAAAAGAATACGAGTTTGCTTGGCTAAATAATGGACAAAATTTTGTCCGCCGCGGCCCACGCAGCCGAGTTATCAGCATTAGAACGACAGATGACTTGATTAAGACACGCTGAGTGCGGGCCCGAGAGCTTTGACTCTACTGCAAGAAGCATGCTCAAAATGACAGATCAGAACACAGGTCCTTATCACGATGCTGTTATTTTAAACCCCCTATGTTCCTACAAAATAAAAAGCAGGTTTCTTTATCCCATCTAAACGCATAAAGTCTTAGAAATAAGCGAGATTCTCTGGAAATGCTTTTTAGTACCTTGGACCATGAACTTTAATTTTAAGTTTGACTGAGACCTGGCTCACCAACGATTGTGATGTTGCGCAGTTTCCAGGGTACAGATGTGTATCACTTTCAATGTGTGATAAGAAAGGGGGAGGTGTGGCCATTTATGTTAAGAATTGCTCGAGTTTCGTCACCATACAAGAGGTTTGTGTGATAAATCAGCACTATGAATGCCTGATGATCAATTGTGTTGGTACTATATTAACAGTTGTTTACAGACCTCCTTCTGGGTCTAGGAAAGTATTTTTAGGATTTCTGGAAAATTTGTTAAAGTATTCCATGAATTTCAAGACACCTGTTGTCATCTGTAGGGATTTTACTATCGATTTATTTTCTTTTGACCATAATAGGCAAACAATGCTTGATATTTTTCTTTTATATTGTTTTGGAAACGTGATAGAGGTGCCGACTAGAGTGACCAAAATGTCCCATACGTTTTTAGACCCATGCTTCACTAGCTACGAAAAAGAATATGTGCGAGTAGGCGTACTGACCTCTAATACTAGCGACCATTTACCAATTTTTATGTTCTTTACACCATACAACACACTATGTAGACATTCTACACGTGCACCCCTTAGATACCGAATCATTATTGATGATACGATTGCTCTTTTTTCAAAGGCTAATAGCCGAAACAAGTTGGATAGATGTTCTTCAACATTCCGACCCTGTTGCAGCCTATGATTTTTTTATACAAACGTTTACCAATCTCAGCATCAAAGCATTCCCTATAGCTGAATTTAGAAGAAATAAAAAAGCCAGGAAGCCATGGATAAATGCTGACCTTCTAGAGAGAATTAAAAAAAACGTGACAGAATGTTTGCCTAATTCATCAGAACACGAAACATACACTGTTTGATTGAATATAAGAAAATCTGCAACAAATTGACCTATGATATTAAAAAAGCTAAAACCATTTATTATGAGCGTATGTCTGCTGACATCTGGAATAATCCTAAACAAGTATGGGACACTGTAAATAATTTAATGTCCAAAAACAAAAGGGATGGCATTTCGGAGCTTTCAATAAATGGTTTGTCTTACACTGGAACGTTGCTTGCTGACGTGCTTAACGAGCATTTTCTCGAATCAGGTGCTTCAGGTTCATCAAAGACAAACCACTGTGACTGCACCGCGCACGTCGCATCCAGTAACAATAAATCAATGTTCCTGTTTCAAACAACAGAGTTCGAAATTAATAATATAATACAAAACCTAAACAACAGTAGTGCCTGCGGCGGTGATGACATAAAAGCCAAAACGATATATTCGTCTGCAATTTGCTTAGCCAGCCACTTACATACATAGGCAACCTAATCTTGAATACTGGAGTGTGTCCAGATAAATTAAAAATTGCGAAAGTATCCGTCATACACAAGGGGTGACGGAAATGACTTAAACTATAGGCCAATTTCAGTGCTGCCAATTTTCACGAAGAAAATAAACAAGCTATAACAATTAGGCTTCTCGACTACGGTCGGAAAAACAGTATAGCTGATCAGCAACATGGCTTTCAGAAGAAAACATCTACAGAAATGGCACTAATAAAAGTCACGGACACGATACTGGAAAATTTTGAAGAGAACATGTACACAACATGAATAGTTCCAGACTTTAAAAAGCTTTAGATTCCATTAGGCACACAATATTATTTCATAAATTATCCAAATGCAGTATTAGAGGAGTCACTCTTACACTGATAAGAAGTTACCTGTCAAATCGGCAGCCGTACACAGGTATCACCCATGCGAAATCGAGTACAGGTCAAATACATTATGGAGTACAGCAAGGATCTATTCTTAGGCCACTGTTATTTTTACTTTATATAAACGATATAGTTGACGTGACGTCTACACCAGAAATATTAATGTATGCTGATGACACTAACGTATTTTTCTCGGGACAAGATCTGGATGCTCTGCAGGTAGATGCCAACACATGGTTGGAAAATTTGTATGTATGGCTATATGCGAATAAACTGGAATTAAATATAAAGAAAACCAAGTACATTATTTTCACAGCACGTAACAAGCACACCAAGCATGAAGCAATGACTCACTTTCGCGGTGAAGTTATCGAACGTGTCATAACACACAAATATCTTGGCGTCATATTTCATGAACACTTACACTGGTTACCTTACATTGATAAAGTACGTACAGATATATCTAAATCTATCGGTATTATATACAGAATTAAAAGTCTATTGCCCACCTGGCTGAAAAAACAGCTATATTATACAATGGTTCATTCGCGTTTTCACTATTGTCTTCTTGTTAGGGGCACAGCTCCTAAAGCAATCTTAGAACGAATATACTTACTCCAAAAGAAATTTATACGGTTGATAGAAAATGCACCTTACCTCAGCCATACTCATTCATTGATTAGAAAATACCAGTAGCTTACCATATGGAATGACATAAACGAAAAGACAGCGTTAGTCGCTTATTTAGAGATGCGTTCTGATACTCTCGCATTTTGCCACAAGTACATCGCCAAAGTACACGACTACAACACGCGACACACAAATTTTAATAAAGCAACAATGCGCACTATCTATGGTATCCAAAAACACATACAGAATTTCAGATTTTTTAAATGATCATTGTCCTGCTTTAAACATTAGTTATGAAAGCAAGTCTTTGAAAGCTTGAAAAAAGGATATTGTTTTGTACCTGTTGTCACTCCAGGCGTAACCATTATATTCACTTAGCTAGATTTTTTTTGTGTGTGTGCTTTTTCGTTCGTCACCATAAAGACGTTTTACCATGTCTGATTATGAATTATGCACTGAGTGTGTGCCTTCTGCTTTGAATGTCATGTGCTCCTCAGTTGTAGCGATAAGGGGCAGACTCTTCGTCAGGCACTTATTTGCCTTTTGGTCTATCCCCTAGACAACTGTAACTGTCGTCTGAAAAAAAAAACACATTGAAATGTATATAGCTTGTAAGGCTTTCGCCATGCTGCTGCTACCGCTCATACAAGCGCTACTTGGCGCGAAATTTTCTGACAGCCGGGTGACCAAAGACTTCTGTGACCATCGGTTTATTACAGCCCAAGTACCGATATCGCTTTCATGGTTACGGCACGAGAAGTTTGCGAGAAGAAAAAATATTAAATGTTCAATATAGTTCCTTCGCATCATATATTGTAAACGCTCACCCCTTCGTAAGAGGTAAGCCAGTCTTCAAAAGCGTGCTAATCAGTCCCTCTGAAGATAGCCTGGTCACTTTGGTGAAGGGAGCCGGCGCAGATGACAGTTGCACCAGCTTGCATGCCTTGACGTTGGACGTCGTCTGGCATTGCAGATGTGGAAAGAATGCGGCTGCGAAGCTCGAGAACCGACTTGTCCAGCCTGCAACTCCACTAAATTTAGGATGGGGGTTTGTTAAAGGTAATGGGACTCAATCTATAAGAAGCCCGGCTGGGTCAGTCCGCGTTCAAGGAGGTCATGCGCTCACCGATTGCGATGTCACTAGAGACACCGCACAGAATCTTCTTCAGCTTCGTAGTTACATCTGAATCTTTACAATATATATCAGAAGACAAGCAAGAACCATGTACGATTTAGTCTCGAGAAAGGCAGGACTCCTGCCGAATTGTCGACTTCAAATGAAACTTGAATAAACATGAAGCCATTTTTCACTTATGTGTATATATATATATATATATATATATATATATATATATATATATATATATATATATATATATATATATATATATATATATATATATATATATATATATAACCACAGCGATATTTGTTTTCATGAAGTTCATATTCACAAGAATCTGTCCTATCATGATTTAGGAGGGAAGAATATTAAATGCATTGCGGAAGACAACACAGCGCGCTGATGGTGGGCGTTGAACCCACTACCTCCGAATATCGTGTCCAGTAGTCTCCCAACTGAGCTACATTGGCCGCTGTTCAACTTTCCGCTTTCTCCATCGCCCTCGTCTATAGCGTAGGATGTGGTGCATCCTTTTATATTGCGAGCATCACGTAGCCCGTGATCATTAGAGAGGGCGGCATCAAGGGCGGCAGCTGTGCAAAAGCCCTCCTACGCTACCTTTTTGACCTCGGCACTACCGGAACTGTAACCCTTGGAAGCTATTATACACACACTTATATATAATACAGTAGTATAGTGGTCGGGCGTCTCACCACTGTACCACTACGGTGGGGCAGTTGTTCAATCTTCCAATTCGAAACCTATCCTTGGGCGAAAAGCAAGGCGCCCGTGGGCTGTGCGATGTCAGTGCACGTAAAAAAACCCCAGGCGGTCAAAATTTCCGGAATCCTCCACTACGGCGTCTCTCATAGCCTGAGTCGCTTTGGCACGTTAAACCCCACAAACCAAACCAAACCAAATAAACCTATCCTTGAGAGTATTCGCTAGCGGCGCCCTTTGACATAGATTTGAGCAATGAAGTACGATAAATAAAAAATTACCTTGGTTTGTAATTTATTTTTGATCAAGGCTTTCACTTCCTAAAGACATTCAGTGCAGTGTACAATATGCGGCGTAACGTTTGGACGAGCACAGTTTTGTCTGCAATGCCTGCTCAAAAGTTTACACGCATTGTGACGACTTGCTGCGTTCTGAATAAAAGCCTGATTGAATTGATTTCTGGTACCGATAGTGTAAAACCGGCATTTAAAAGCTGCTGTATGGGTCATGGGAGGTTTTGTAGGGATGTTGAAATCGTAACTCGTGCATGTTGTGTGCTTCCGAGCTTGGCATTATGCAATGGTTGTTGTGCAGGAGGGACCTGCAGCATGTATGTCATTGTTTATATAGTGTTAGGCAGCGTGTATAATATATATAGTGTGCATATGAGCATGTATACGAGCATATGAGTATATATGAATATCTGTTGTAATAAACTTCACTTCACTGTATGCTTAGTCTTGAAGTTATAATAAGTTTTCTTAGTGCGTGTAATATATGTCGTTTCGTTTAATGTGTTGCGTCGAATAAGCAGTCATAAACCAGCGTAAATTTAGTTGATATTGACGCATATAGAAGACGACGCAAAAGATGACATCTGAGACGGCAAGCGCGAGCCTGGAAGTGAAAGAAGCTTGAACGCAAGACTTGTTCTGGTCGACCATTCAAACCATCTATCGCTAGGTTCTCCTTGGTGTTCTACCGAGACGTGACACTGGTGGAGGTGCTGGGTATGCATAGGACTCCTTCCGGCAGTCCACAGCGGATCCCAAACGTCGACACGCCTGTCCATCGTGCTAGCCGCCGCCTTCTAGGCCTAGCGCCGGAGTACAGTCACCTACCGAACGACTCCTCAAACGCCCAAGTTCCTCAGACCTCCCAAGCCATGGCACATACCAACCCTACGCCGGTGACTCTACAGAACACCAAGGTGCCAGAGTGCTTTCACGGGGAAGCGTTTGAAGATGTGGAGGACTGGCTCGACCAGTTTGAGCGAGTGGCCAAGATAAACCAGTGGAGCGCAGACCAGAAGCTTTGTAATGTTTATTTTGCCCTTCAGGATAATGCTAGAACGTGGTTTGAAAACCACGAGGCCAGCTTATCCACATGGGATGACTTCCGCTGCCAGCTGGTCGACACTTTCGCGAGAACTGACCGACGGGACAATGCGCTGCGCCTGCTTGAAGTGCGCATCCAGAAGCCAAATGAGAGCGTGGCTATGTTTGCGGAAGACATGGCTCGCCTTTTTCGCCTTGCCGACCCTGATATGAGTGAGCCAAGAAAGCTACGGCATCTCATGCATGGTGTCAAAGAACAGATGTTTGCCGGCTTGGTACGCAACCCACCTAAAACGGTGAGAGAGTTCGTTAAGGACGCTACTGCTATAGAGCGAGCCCTACAAGACCGGTGCCGTCAGTACAACCGACCAGTTAACTGTGCTTCGACGACTCCGGCGGCGCTGAATGCAACCGACAGGACCGCTCTTCGAGACCTCATTAGAGAAATTGTCCTTGAGGAGCTCCAGCGTATTACGGCTACGAAGGCTCAGTCATCACAGGCCCTCGTGGAAACCGTCAGGAATGAAATTCGGTATGCCTTATCACCGTCTGCACCATGTAACCAGTCTCACCCCGTCGACAACGCGGCAGCTATTTCGGAGCCATACCACGCTCCACAACCCGTCAGCTTCACGGCCGACGTTCCTGCACCTTACCAGGAGCAGCAACATGAGAGCTATGCCGCAGTCCTTCGTCGCCCGCCTCCAAACCACGCCCCACCGAGCTCATCGAGCCGTCAGGAGACGCGACTCTTCCATGGACCTCAGTGGGCGCCTTCCAGGCGATTTCAACCAGGCGAACTGACAGGTGGCGCAGTTATGATAGCCGGCCACTCTGTTTCTACTGCGGACAACCTGGCCACGTGTATCGGTACTGCCGCTACCGCGAAGAGGGGCAAGCCTTTCCGCCTGCTTCTGCTCGCCAACACTTCAATGCCGACACTGCCCAAATCGAGGACGACCCTCCGGTCAGCAGGGAAAACAAGTCCCGGGGCTTCCGCCGCCGCTCCTCCCCATCACCACAGCGTTATCCTTCGCCAATGCACCGTAGAATTGCTGACGTTAGAGGACAGCGGTCCCCGAGCCCTCACCGGGGAAACTAACAGCCGCAACCTCGCGAGGGGAGGTTGCAACCAGTCGAAAAATGCCAAACCCCTCACCACCGCCGCAACCGCCGACAACCTGTGCTTCTGACGCCGCTGTTAACATTAACATTGACATCACCGCACTACCGCCGAAAATGCCGCCTACATTACCGCCGAAAATGCCGCACCAGATGAGCAGCACCGACGACGAAGCTGACGGCGCCGACCTTCCTGCACTTCCGCCGCAAATGCCGAAAAAGACGAGCAACCTGGACGAAATTGTTAGTGCTGACCTCACCGTTTCTATTGACGGGCTGGAGGTACATGCTCTAGTGGATACCGGAGCGGATTTTTCAATTATTAGCCAGAAACTGGCTGATACGCTGAGTAAAGTAAGAACCGAATGGACTGGGCCAGTAATTAGAAGTGCTGGGGGTCAGCTACTGGCACCGACAGGGAAGTGCACTGCCCGGATAGCAATAGGAAACGCGGTGTTTGTCGGCAGTTTCGTTATTCTCCCTGACTGTTGCAAAGACGTCATCTTGGGCATGGACTTTCTGCGCCTTCATGGGGCTGTAATCAGCATTCGAGATAGTGTCGTTGCCTTCACCAAGAATCATGGAGACCTTGGTTATGCGGAAGTACCTCTGATGCCCTTACGCGTCGCCAAGGAGACGGTGACATTACCTCCGCGATCATGCTCTCTTGTTCAAGTGAAGTGCGACTTGGCGCATACCGGCGATGGAATCGCCGAAAGGGCAGTCACCCTGGTACTAAGCCGAGGTGTTTCTATAGCTCGGGGGCTAGTCAACTTGATCGATGGACAGACCGAAGTGCTGCTGACAAACTTCAGCGACGAGCGTCAGCAAATTCCGAAAGGCACAACTGTGGCCTTTTTCGACAGCATCCTAAATGCGCAGCACTGCTTCTCACTGCAAGAGGAAGGGCCAATGTGCAAGACGCCCGTAACCATCGTCGATGTGAGTCCAAATTTGTCTTCTTCAGAACGGGACCGCCTTTTGGATCTCATAGATCAATTTCGAGACTGCTTTGCTTCCGAATCACGGGTCGGCCAAACGCCCTTGACAAAACATCGAATCATTACGGATGACTCGATTCGCCCGATTCGACAAAATCCTTACCGTGTGGCTGCGAAAGAACGCGAAGCCATTCAGCGCCAGGTGGCCGAAATGCTTAGAGACGATGTTATCCAGCCGTCACAGAGCCCCTGGGCTTCCCCCGTGGTGCTTGTTAAAAAGATGGACGGCAGCTTACGATTTTGCATAGACTACCGCAAGCTCAACCAAGTGACTAAAAAGACGTTTACCCTCTTCCTCGCATCGACGATTCCCTTGATCGCCTACGAAATGCACGTTACATCTCATCAATGGACTTGAAAAGTGGATATTGGCAGATTGAAGTAGATGAGAGGGATCGGGAGAAGACAGCATTCATCAGTCCCGACGGATTGTATGAGTTCAAGGTGCTTCCGTTCGGTTTGTGCTCGGCACCAGCAACATTTCAGAGGCTGATGGACACTGTGCTCTCGGGACTTAAGTGGCAAACATGCCTGGTGTATCTTGACGACGTGATTGTGTTTTCGGCCACATTTGAAGAGCATCTACGCCGTTTGCTAGCTGTGTTTCAGGCCATACGATCTGCAGGCCTCACCCTAAAGCCCGAGAAGTGCCATTTCGGTTACGAGGAGCTGCAGTTCTTAGGCCACGTCGTTAGCCAAGAAGGTGTGCGGCCTGATCCTGAAAAGCTATCCGCAGTCGCCAAGTTCCCAACACCTGCGGACAAAAAGACATTGCGGCGCTTCCTGGGTCTTTGCGCCTATTACCGTCGGTTTATTGCTGGCTTCTCACGAATTGCCTGGCCATTAACTTCATTGACGCGTGACAACGCTGTCTTTAGCTGGGGTGAAGAACAGCAACAAGCTTTTAATGAGCTGCGGAGGCGTTTACAGACAACACCTGTTCTGGAACACTTTGATGACGACGCCCCTACACTGCTTCATACGGATGCCAGCAACGTGGGCTTAGGTGCTGTGCTGGTGCAGCGCCAGGATGGTGTGGAAAAAGTAATTGCTTACGCCAGCAGGACCCTATCTAAAGCGGCAGGGAACTACTCGACAACCGAAAAAGAATGCCTTGCAGTGGTATGGGCGGTTATGAAGTTCCGCCCTTATTTGTACGCTCGCCCCTTTGAAGTCGTTAGCGACCATCACTCTCTCTGTTGGCTGACGAACCTAAAGGACCCTTCAGGGAGACTCGCGCGTTGGAGCCTTCGATTACAAGTATTTGACATGGCCATTATTTACAAATCTGGAAGCAAGCACACGGATGCCGATTGCCTTTCCCGAGCGCCGGTCGAACCTTTCACTATGACCGATGAAGGCACTGCGTTTTTAGGTGTCATAGATGACTCAACGCTTTCCCAACAGCAGCGAGAGGACCAGCAATTGCTCCCTCTTATTGATTTCTTGAAAAAGCGAACTACGGTTGTGCCTAAGATTTTCGCCCGAGTAATGCCTTCGTTCTTTATTCGCAACAACGTACTTTACAAGAACTTCCGCCCAGGGGGAAACAGTCATTTACTCGTCGTCCCATCAGCTCTCCGCAGTGAAGTTTTGCAAGCGTGTCACGATGAGCCAACCGCCGGTCACCTATGCTACACCCGCACTTTGGCTAGAGTACAGCATGGATACTACTGGCCAAAACTGCCGGCGACAGTGAAACACTATGTACGTACGTGCATAGACTGCCAGCGCCGTAAATCACCTCCTGTAAAACCAGCTGGCCTACTCCACCCTCTTCAAGTGCCAACGACACCTTTTAAACAAATCGGCACGGACCTCCTAGGACCATTTCCGACGTCCACAGCCGGGAATAAATGGATAATTGTCGCCACCGATTATCTAACCCGCTACGCGGAGACCAAGGCTCTGCCAAGGGGTACCGCCGCTGAAGCAGCTCGGTTTTTCGTTGAGAAAATTGTCCTGAGGCATGGCGCCCCGGCACACATTATAACAGACCGAGGAACTGCATTTACGGCCGAACTTTTGGAGACCGTTCTCCGCCTCAGTGGCACCAGTCATCGTAAAACTACAGCCTATCACCCCCAAACCAATGGGTTGACGGAACGTCTCAATAAGACCATCGCAGACATGCTTTGCATGTACGTCGACGTGAACCACAAGAATTGGGACGAAATTCTTCCCTACGTCACGTTCGCCTACAATACGGCACGCCAAGACACCACTCGTATGACACCATTCAGCCTCCTTCACGGGCGACCAGTAACAACTATGCTGAATGCAATGTTGCTCCCAAATGCTGACACCGATGATCTCGATCAGGACGCCGAGGAATTCGCTCAACGTGCAGAGGAAGCTCGACAACTAGCGCGTGTGCGAATCAAAAATCAGCAAGAGCATGATGCACGACGCTATAATCAGAGACACCGACATGTCATGTACAAACCTGGCGACAAAGTGTGGGTCTGGACTCCTATTCGCCGCCGTGGACTCTCCGAAAAACTATTGCGGCGATACTTCGGGTCCTATGTTTTCAGCGACGTTTAACCGACGTCACTTATGAGGTGGTGCCAGACAAGGTGTCGGCATCAAAGCGACGCCAGCAACAAGCAGACGTCGTCCACGTTGTGCGTATGAAGCCGTACAACTCGGACTGACCTCATCGAGACGATGCTTCCTGAGGAGGGGGGAAATGACGCATATAGAAAACGACGCAAAAGATGACATCTGAGACGGCAAGCGCGAGCCTGGAAGTGAAAGAAGCTTGAACGCAAGACTTGTTCTGGTCTACCATTCAAACCATCTATCGCTAGGTTCTCCCTTGGTGTTCTACCGAGACGTGACAATATCATCTCGATCATAGATATGGAAAAATTGGAGAGGTATCAGTCTGTTATTCGCTTACCCTATGCCCCTTGTGCCAGTGAAAATGCATTTAAATGTACGGTGGGCTTCCGCGGGTCTACTTTCTGTTTGTGCACACTTCATTAAAAAAGAATTACTTCCGCTTGGGTATAAATCATTCTGCTATAGTTAATCCGACATAATCTTGGAGCGGTTGCACAAGCTTGGAGCTGGGGCGCTCTTTCTTTACTGAGAAAGGACTCGAGAGTTCAAAGCGAGGTCGCAGTCAGTGGGTGAGCCGACATTGTCCGCATGAAGTCGTATTTCACGCGGTAAGGCGCAATGTACTATGCGTTTGTTTCGTTGTAGTGTAGGACGCCTTCCACGCTTGCGTTTTCTAATTGGTTTCTTTGCTTATCCTTGTGCTTTTTCTGGCGTCGCCTACTGCTCGCGCTCATCCTCTGCTTTCGTTTTTTTTTTGAGGAGGGGGAGTAATGCCACCTGGTGTTCCCGAGAGTCATAGGGCGGCGACTAGGAGACAAAGACGCTGAAATCTGCTCGCGCGCTCTGTGCTGTACGCTGGCGGCTGGTACCGCTTCTCCCTTGCTTTTTAGGCACGTCTAGCCGTATTATTTGGTACAATATATATATATATATATATATATATATATATATATATATATATATATATATATATGTGTGTGTGTGTGTGTGTGTATATTGTTACGGCGCGCGCCGAGGAGGGCTACGCGAGAAAAAAAAGAGGCGCGGGACGAGCGCGCGGCGCCAGCGCGAGGGTTAGAGAACAAAAGAAGAGCGCCGGGGAAAGTGGTGTTTGCGTGTTGTCCTCCGCTCTTCTGTGTCTATCTCTAGGCGGGCACAGCGTCCCAAAACATTTTGGTGTCAGAAGTGGGATCATGCCGCTCACCTGCTCCCAAAGTCAAGGACCCGACGTGCCAGACGACAGGACTCTGCCGCCAGGCGATGGCGCCGATGACGCAGCGGCTGGCGCAGCTAGACCTAGACGCTCGAAGGGGCTCGGTCCTTCGCAGCAGCTGGATGGGGGTATTCAGCGCCTCCTGGAGATAGTTATTCAGCGGATGGACGCATGAGAGGCCCGTCTGACTGCCCAGGTTGCTGAGATGAAGCTCTCCGGCGCGACTTCAGTCGCCTGTGCCAACCGAGCCGAACACAGGTCATGAGTCTTTAGGCGTCACCGCCACCGCTGCCTTGATCCCTGCCGTCGCTGGGCCTGCTGTCGTAGCCGCCAATAACGTGCTCGGCGCGGGTACATCATTGGACGTAGTGGAATTATCCACGCTTGACGGCACTGTCTCGTGGGATGCTTACCGCTTCCAGCTGGAAGATATTGCGACGGCGAGAGGCTGGGACGAGCAAATGAAGGCATGGATGCTCGTATCCAAACTGAGAGACCGCGCAACTGAGCTGCTGCAGAACGTGCCGCCCGACCAGTTGGGCTCTTACACTGTCGTGGTGGGCCTCCTGTCAGACCACTATGGTGCTTCAGGTCAACCCCGTGCGCAGTACTACCGCCTGCGAGCCCGCCGTCAAGATCCCGGGGGGACATACCAGGACCTCGCCGCTGCCATTGAGCGCCTGGTTCTGCAATCGCTGCTGCGTTCACCTCAAACGACGTGGCCCTGGTCGGCACCGAGGCGTTTGTCGACGCCGTCTGACTCCCTGATGTGCAGCCCTTGGTCCGCTTTGGGCGCCCTGAGGCCGTCCACGCCGCCATGGCGCTCGCCTTAGACGCGGAATTGACTTTGTTGGCCACGCGGGAGTCGCCACCATCTGCCTCGTGCACCGTCTCGGTGCAGACTCCTCGATTGGCAGTCCCTACAGTGGCCTCTAACCGACACGGGCGTAACGACACCCGCACGACCTGCTTCCGCTGCGGCCTGAGGGGGCACTACGCGAGGGACTGTGCTAGCCTTCCGACGTCGGAAAGCGATTTGACGGAACTCAGGGGACACCGTTCCGCCGAATAAATTCCGTTCTCACACTCCTTCATTCTCCTTGTCCCCTCCTTTCGTCGGCTTCGATAACAACTGAGGCTCCCTACGTACTCGACGACGTCGTTCTGCTTGACCGGCACGCAGAGGCCGTGGTCGACACCGGAGCGGCTGTCAATGTGCTGAACAAATCATTTGTTGTTAACGAGCCCAACCGGCTTCTTCCAGCCGCCAAAACCCGGCTCTTAGCTTTTACCGGCGCATAGGTGGAGCAAGTCGCACGTGTCGTCGTCAATCTGACAGTGCTCGGAAAGACCCTCTCAACCGAGATTTTTGTAGCAGACAGCCCTATTTGGCCAGTGGTCCTCGGGTGCGGGTGGTGCCAGCAAGCTGGTGTCGTCCTTAATTTTACCACAACAGAACCACATGCGAGCCGAACTCTGCGTGGGTCAGGTTGGCTTAGCCGGATTTACCAGTCTTGGTGTCGCCCTGTGGCACTCCCTGGTGTCGGCGACGAAGCGTGCCTCAGAATCTATGCGTTACCTCGCAACGAAGTGACCACGTCGAGTCAACCCGATCGACGTCACTACCGTGACTGTAGCGTCCGCCGTGACGCTGCCCCCGGATGCGGCAATATGGGTGCATGCCAAGCTTGACAGTCCGATCACAGCGGACGTGCTTTCCGAACCCATCCGGTGTTCAGCTCCAGCCCGTGATAAGACCTCGCCTCGAAGCCTTCTGCCTGTTCTCAAAGGAGGGGCCCACGTATTTATGCTTAACATCAGCCGCGCACCTCTACCCTACTGAAAAAGACCCATATGATTTTCATATAGGCCACATATGAATTCTTATAGGCCACCTATGAATTCATATAGGCCACATATCGATTCATATGGGGTCGAATTCACACCATATGGGGCATATAGGACTAGGCGCAGTTTATATGGGCAAGTGGTATGAGGCCATATGTGCCCCATATTGTGCCCATATTGTGCCCATATCCATATGCATTGCAGGACATATGGATCATATGGGCACTGGGCATATGGGTGCAGAGTTCATATGGGCGCCCATATATCAACCAAACTTTGATTGTCAATGGTTCATTTGTCGTATTATGTTGAACATGTACATCACCTGGGCATCCATATGTAAACAACACAGTACCTTTAACTATGCCAAGATGTCGAAATCACTCAACTCGTATCAAAACATATATGCTACAGTGATGGTACAATTTATCACTCCCCAACAGGGCGCTGTTACATAAAGAAGTGTGAAGCATATAATAATAAAGTATATAGTTACAGGCGTGATTGCTTAATCGTACAATACTAAAATGCATTCTTGAATAGAGGGTGCTTTTGGATGCTTGACAATGGCCAAAAGTAGTTACATTCTGCTTATCTGCATGCAACAATTAAATGGCTTGAAGGAAGCTGTTCATTTGATGTAATAAAGTAGGTCATTGCACTTTATGTGCCATCATCACAAAAATATACATAACAAAATTTCAATAATCCAATTCCTTTCTTAGACCAAGAGAAATATTCGGTTTCCACAACAACACGTAATCATTAAAAGCAGAAAAAAGAAAGATCAGCCTCCCCCCTCCCCCCTCACAAATTTTTTCGTGTTGTCATGCACCGCCAGCTTGTCCCTCTCCCATCGCCTTCATCCCCTGCATACCACGCTGCTTCTTTCGTTTTGCCTATTTATTTTTTTCGTTAGAGGTCAGTACCCATGCTGCAGCTGCTTAATTGTTAAAGCCCTCCCCACCGCTCTCCCCTAGCTCGCATCCGATGCTCTCTAAACTTGAAACTTCCGGTGGTTTATTTATTTTTATTTTTTTTTATTCCCAGAAACGCGATGATTGGGAGACGGCTCGACTTCTGTACCGGTGACGAACGGCTTGTTGAGAAGAGGCAAGGAGGGATGAATACAGGAAAGGGGAAGTGGGTTTAATGGGGTAGGAAGTGGGGGGGGGGGAGAGGCTTAAAAGCCTATTTGAGTCATGAGTCAAGGTGCCCGCAGGTACAGGTGTGCGGTAGCAACGGTGCTCGCTGGGGTCATTGAAATCACCCCCCCCCCCCCATTTTTCGTGTTGTGCAGGTACCGGCAGCTTGTCCCTCTCCCATCGCCTTCAACCCCTGCATACGATGCTGCTTCCTTCGTTTTGCCTGCTTTTTTTTTTGCTTGTTCGAGGTCAGTTCCTTTGCTGCAGCTGCTTAATTGTTAAAGCCCTCCCCACCACTCCCCCCTCGCTCTCATCTGCTCTCTAAACTTGAGACTTCTCCAACCATCACTTCTTAAATTCCTACTGCTCGACTCCGGCGCGGGTGACGAAGGGCTTGTTGAGAAGAGGCAAGGAGGGACGAATAAAGAAGAAGAGAGCGAGTGGGGTTTAAAGGGGTAGGAAGGGGAGGGGGGGGGGAGATTTAAAAAGCCTATATTGAGTCAAGGTGCCGGCAGGTTCAGGTGCGGGGTAGCAGCGGTGTTAGCTGGGGTCATCTTTTTTTTTTTTTTTTTTTTACTGCGTTGTGGCTAGCTCGCACGGTTCACGTGGTTCGGGGTCATCTAACTGAAGAAGTCGCTTTTTTCCGATACTTGGTCTCGGTCTCCAGGACGGATGGTTCTTGGAAGCTTTTTTTTTTTTCTTTTTTTTTTTGTCGGAGTCTTCGGAATGTTCAGTTATGGTGTTGCTACTTGTTAAGAAATTCCTTATATACCATTTTTACGTTGCCGCATATTTTTTATGCACTTATTTGCCAGTTTGCAGTTGAGGACTAGTATACATGCAGTGTAGACCGCTTATAACGTAGGTCGCGGGACCTCGAACGCTGCACTGAAAGCGGTACCGCACTTTTTACCTGAAGCTACACACGCATCTCATTAATAAATGAACAAAACGCAACGCACTAAGTCCTCTGAACACAGATTAGTTTCAGCATACCGCACGCAGCGCGCGACCGCGTAAATTACCGCGACCGCCGCGAGCGGAACTGTGTATGCGCGAACTCAAGCTCAGTTTCGCAAAGGCGTTGGTGCTAACCTTAGCAGCCACAAACGCAGTGGGCTAAAGCATCCTTGTCTCTTTGAATTCAAACAAATGATATGAGGAGTCTCGGAGCAAGGCCTTTTAGTTGGAACACAAGCTGTGCCGTGAGGGTGATAGAGGAATCCTCATTTAGTGTTTAGTGCACTGTCGTGGCCCATCAATAAGCGGTTACGTTATAAGTGGTATCCACTGTATTTTGTAAACAATGGCTTGATGTCTTTCTCTAGATGGTCTTTGGGAACATATAACCGGCTACGCAATGTTTTTGTTACTCCTTTCTTTCTTTTAGCATACGGGGCGGCGGCACCATCATTATCGTTACTCATGAAAGTTTGCTCTGCCGCCCCATAAATAATGCCCCAAACTTTTGAACTGAATCACGTTCACTCTAGAGCTTTTAGCCTAACCGCTATTTTCGACTGCTTTTACCGGCTCCCACACGCGGCAGCTTAATTTGCAGCGGAATTCCACAATATGCTTCATCCTATAAACCACATCATATCTGTACACCTATATTTTATTCGATGACTTTAACTTTCCTTCGATATCATGGAATAATATCTTGTCGCAACACTAAGTGAACAGAACATCGAAAGTCCTTGCCTCACATTCGGTTTATCTCAACACGTCACCTCCTAGGCTTGACGAAAGGAGGAAGCTGATCAGACATAGCCTTCCTTCAGTTTTTTTTTTTTTTTTCCAACTTGATGGCAATGCAATTATTTGGGAAAACTCGTATCATCGGTATTTGCAGATACGTGTGCACAAAACATAACGGAATGTCCTATTGACAGACTCTACGTCTTGTACTTGTTCAACTGTACATTTTTGTTTTTTGGTTTGCAAACCTATGCTATGATATGATGCATTCTTTTTCTCGTATTGTTGTACCAACCTCCACTGCAGCATGGATAGTCTTAATAATTCGTGAATGAAATAACTGGATTTATTTTATTTGAGCTTGGAAGTAGGCCAGCGCCGCGTCATTTCCAATGCCATGAAAGGGATTGCGAAATTGCGATCCAAGGGATTTATTTTGCATTGCAAGGAATGTCTCCTCCAGAGCACCCAGTGCGCTTCTCCCTCCCCGTTTGTATATATGGCAATTAAAGTTTCTGCCATCACCATGTTTCTTTCCTCGCGTCTCCCGGGTTCGGAAAAACTTGCCCAAGCTCTCCGCTTTTTCTTGTCCTCCCTCACTTTTTCGCCGCGTTCTGTCATTCTCTCCACATCTAGTAACTTGCTGCGCTTTCCTTTTTTTCCTCCTCCTACGCTGCTCCGCAGTCCCCCGTGCTCTCTCCACATAGCTCACGCCGAAACGAGTTATCGCTCTCCGGAAAAAACTTCGCTCTCCGCTTTTTTTTTCTTCACTCTCGCCTTTCCGCCGCATTCTTAAATTCTCTCTCCCGTCTGCTTCCTCTTTTCTCCTCCTCCGCGGCTTGCTCCCGCCGAAACGACTTTTGTTGGTGTAGTGTTACTGCTGCTGGCGCGCGTCCATTTATACCCACGCAGTGTGCTTCGCCGGTGCCTCTGCTGCTTGTGTTGTGAGAGAAGGGAGGACAGCATA
This sequence comes from Amblyomma maculatum, assembly GCF_055883805.1. Classification (NCBI taxonomy): domain Eukaryota; kingdom Metazoa; phylum Arthropoda; class Arachnida; order Ixodida; family Ixodidae; genus Amblyomma; species Amblyomma maculatum. Next base: position 58,325,435 of record NC_139346.1, on the reverse strand, counting down.
CAAGATGGGTATGAAGCTCCTCCTCCTTAATCAAAGATTTTAACCCGGTCACATGCGCTGACTCTGCTAAATGCAAGAGAATCTACTGGAAAGAGACGTTCAACGGTGAGGTACAAGAATCCTACCCCCCCGGCGACGTTCTGCTTCTTGGATGTAAGTCTGCATGTGTTATAAGTATATTGCAATACTTTTTGTCTCGATCGTACTATTACTGCCTGCTGATGTAGCTTCTGTGTAAGTTTGCGGCTCTTATATTATTGTTCGGCAAAAGGTGATGGAGGCGTTGAATAGATTTTGATCGGTGTCGGCCCGCCGTCAACGCTGTGTGTACGGTCAAACACAACCACGCATACGCACCAAAGTACTTACCAATAACGGAAACCTAGTAAGCATGCTCAGAGTAATTGCCTCATCCCCCCTAATCCTTCTTGAATAAGGGAATAACGGACAGCGAGTACGCATAATCACAGTAATTGCCGCATTCCCCGCCCTTTTATTGGAGCATTCCTGCGTGTGCGCAGGGCTTGAATAGTGTCTGATAAAAGAACGTGCTCAGTGTACTATGCAACTGCTTGCACGTAATTATTTAACTTGCAGCACTCCGCTGCACTGTGCGTGCGCGGCATATTATAATCGGCGCATATTTTGCAATGTGGAAGTCTCATACAGTTCAACGTGCTGATGGCCGTGGAAACATATTTAGACATTTTTGCTGTCCCGGACGGTGACACGAGCCGCGTGCGTCTTCTCGCAAGCAAACGTTTACGTTGCACGGGCGGCGGAGCTTGCCGACTAGAAGTGCGGCCAGCTAGTTTATCTGCTCATTGTTTATACTCATATTATCTGACGCTGACCACTGAAAACGTAATAGAATGTGTACATACATTCCATATTCCATTGCAAAGTGCTGTGTAACGTGTCCTTTAGTTAGCAATAAGTTTAGCTCCCATAAATTTCTCTCTCTGCATGCCACATAGGCTAGCAAATTAGCAGACAAATGACAAAAAGGGACCTGCATCTGTTGCGCATTTATTTGTTGCCATTAAAATTTATCCAACCGCGGTCACATTCAGTGTGGTCGTCTGCTACAGCATGTCATCAATATTTAAGGAAGGACAGGCTTTTAGAAAATACAGATATCTTGCAGGATGGACGAACGAGGACAATATGTATGTGGGAAAGCAGGAACAGTATTTAACTGAAAGGGAACAGACATGTCAGAGTAATGAAGCATAGAGCAACATGAAAATACAATGGGTAAGAGGTGCTGAGAGGTATCAGAAAAGGAGTATTGGCACCAGGGATCTCTTTCAGAAGGGGAGAGTTGTTCCTGAAGTCGGACCAGCGCTGCTAGAAATAAACCACTGATGCGGCAGTACAGTGTGACATAAAGCGGAGATCATTGAAAGCTTGAGAAGCATAGAATAAATGCTGATAAGAAGTATGGGTATGGAGAATGGGCAAAGCCGACGGGCAACGAAGGTATTAACTAAATATTTGTATAGGAAAAGTGCGGACTTGCAGTGGAGGAAGAGAACTAGAAAACTGACCAGTAAGTGTACAGGATTCCAGAAAAGCATATATTGAGCATATTGAATCAATGGTCAGAAATGTAGGGGGAGAGTAATGTAAACTTAATGGGGAAAAAAGGCAATTGTTGGGATATGTAGAGAGCTTGCACTTGGGCCACAGTGGCTGCCATTCCAGTATGCAGGCAGAGTGTAACACGTCAGAAGGCATGGCGCACACGTATAATCAACTTATTGGTCCCTAGCTGCTTCATCCTGCACAATCGAAGCTGCTGTAGTACTTCAATGCTTCTGGCTTACAACAGTGTGATTCAGTGGGTATGTGTGTAATCTGTGTGCACCAGAAAAGAGCACATGTTTCTAAAAAGTTGGTCTATTACTATATTGACACTTACGTATCACTGCATAGACTCTGACGTGGTGCAGTTTTTTTTTACTTGAGAAAAATTCAAAGCCTATAGATCCGTTGCGTGAGCACGCTTGCTGACAGTCAATGCACCATTCTCAAAAGGTAACATATATCGAGGCTCTTCAAGCAGTTAGCTTGAGATTTCAATCTTATTCTGCTTGTACGTGATGGGCTATATAATTTGAACTAACGGAATCACTACACCTATGACTTTTTCAGTGAAGCTAGATTTTCGGTCATGCACATTTGCAGCACTGATTGCAATAACAAAATGTCTCTGATCATCATGCCACTTGTACTGTGGATGCATGTCTTTGCTTTCTCCAGTTTCATATCTGAAATAAAGCAACTTGAGTTCTTCATTACAGTGGTGGCCCATTATTGTAAAGGCACAGATCAGCATGCACCCAGTGCACCTGCTAGAAATGTATTGCTGCTGTTAGGTGATTTTGATACTTCGGCATTGTTTCATGCGTTGCTTCATGTCTTTGCAGTCTTGTTGCATTTTTGTTAGCTACTGCAGGAATGAGAAAAAAGGTCCCCTTGAGCAGTGTCTCTCAGGGCCGTTTTTGCAAGTAGTTTGCAAACGCAGCGCAATTCTCCTATAGAAAAACAGGTCCTATTGGAATGTCACATCAGTGCATGGGCGATGGCAGGATGTTTTTTTTTTATCTTATGAGCCAAACTTGCTCATCCCAGTAGGGGGGGGGGGTGCATTTGTCCAGACGCCATGCTGGCAGAGGCACTGATGCCATGAGCCAGCACTTCTGCCAGCCAGATAAAGATCTTGGATTACTATAGATAACACATGTAGGTATTTGTGTTGGGGGCAAAAATGTTTGTGGTGATTATTTGATAAAGTAAGTTGGTGAATTTTGCCTTAATGCTTTTATTTGCTCAGACGCTGCATGGATGCTTGAAGATGGTACTTGCTAATCTATACTTTCTGTATTCTGAAGGTGAAACGCAGTAAAAAAAAATTAAAAAAAATGCTCCTTCTCGGACAAGACTCCCATGGCCTGAAAGCTCGGGTGATGAGCTTATTGAGAGATGGTTGCTAAGGAAAGAGCAAGAAAATAGCAAGTCCCTGCGAAGAAAGGTCAGAAAGCTGGAGGAGAAGCTGAAATGGTTGAAGATCAAGATAGCCGCCTCCAGGACTTGCTGCACAAGAAATTTGGCAAGTTATAAACACTTTTCTTTTGAAATTTAAGCGAAATGATTTGTTTTTAAGTTTTAAATGCAGTGATGTAAGCGCAGAATTATAAGCATTCTGTTTGATATGTGCTGACAGTAATCTGCATTATATATAGCTGGGTGTACGTCTCTGTAACATGCTGTAATAGCCTGTCATTTCCTAACCATTAATTTTAATGTGTTCAATTTTGGACAGGCCAAAATACTATTTGTGCTTGGAGTCTTGTTTCAAACTTTGTTGTCATTTTGCCTGTAGCAAGCAATGTTTTCTAACAAAAATGTCAGAAATCGACAAAAATGTATAGTTACACCGGAAGACACCAGAGACATAGTCGCCGCTGGGCACCATCTGTGTTCACCGACCTTGAGTGTAGCCAGCAACTTTGGTGAATCAGTGATATTAGCTGTGGGAATAAGTTCTCTATTGGCATCATCGCAGTCAGTTATTACTGTACTTGGTTGAAAAAATTCACTGTGCTAAAAAACACCGCGACTATACACTCTAAACATAGATCATACCTTATAAGCACAACTCTCTCATAACATAAAGAATGTCGCCCATTGTTATGAGATTACAGTGGTTTGTTCTGCACCCTTCAAATTGTCCAGATTTGCCTGTGTACAGAAAAAAATTGATTTGTCCCAGAGTATTGGCCCATTTCAGTTTACTATTAGGCACAGATCATGGCACGTCCCCTGCATGTGCGGTTGTGTATGAGTTCCATTTATCTTGCAGTAAGGTGTACGTTGGCCAGATGGGCCGATGTATAAATGTATGTCTAAAGGAGCATTTGGAGGCCATATTGTCCGACACTTACTTGCACGTGGCTGTGCATTGCAGGAAATGCAACGAAGGAAAAAATAAGAATGATGATAAAGATAGACAAGGCTGCTATCCGCAGTTCTCACAAACTAGCATTCTTTTCCATCATCGAGATAGGCTAACATGAGAACTTAAGAAGGCCTACTGTATCAGGAAAAAAGGTGCTAGATGCATCACCCAGCCTTTGTCTCCCTAGCAGAGTGTGCATTTTTATACCTAGATAAAATTTGAAACATAATCTTTTTTTTTTTACTGTCTGGTGGTTCTGCGCAGGTGCATCTGCTTGTTTCTCTGCATATATATCTCATCTGTTTAGTCAAATAACCATAGTTGTGAGTCTGCGCTTGTCCTGTTTTTTAAGCGTTTAGACGTCATCTTTTTTTAGTGCAATGGATTTTTTCAACCATGTCTATATACCAACTCGCCCAACTTTCTACCTTATTACTGTACTTGTATTCACCTTGCAGCTGTTCTAGGCAATATGATTTCTTATTGTAGGCATCGATTTACTTGTGTTCCTGCAGCATATAAACTGTTGTGTCTACATTTTGAAAGTATAATACATGCAGAAATTGTGAGATGAATAAGGGCAGTAACTGATTTCTATGATACTGATTCACACAGCCTAAAGCCTAAGCCTCTGGTTTGTCCATCCAGCACAAGAGGTGCCGGCGGCACCCAAGATCACTTTGCACATTTGGAGCGAACACAGATGATGCCAAGCAGTGGCGCTGTCTCTGTTGTCTTACGGTGTAAATGTAGATGTTGATGTACTAGAGGGGGCCGTATTGCAAGAGAGAGTATGAATATCTAAATAGTACTAGGTACTGTTGAAGAATGTGTGCTGCATTGAAAATTACGTACTCTTACGGCACGCTTCGAAACTACAACTGTCATTGTGTACTAAAAATGCACTCTTTAGTTGTGTTTCATATCTTTTTGTACAGAAATTTGTGACAGTTGTGTGTACGGAATAGGATAGAATGTAGCACTGGATAAAGGTGGGGGCTAAGGATGCTGAAGCACAGAACCTTATCTCCGAGGATGTGAGAAGGGAGCCCGAACCACAAAGTATTGAATGTTGAGCGACAGGTATGAAGAGAGAAAATCAGAATGAAGAGATGGGGCCCCCACCTGATCTTACTTTGTTTAGCTTTTGCCTTTGTCAGACCTTGTTGAGCTGCAAAAACAGAAATTCCCCTTCACTCGGGAGGTCTTTTTCTAAAAATAATCCATCACTCTCGTGCCAATCACAGTAATCACACCTTGTTTTTTTTTTAGTTTGGTGTAGGGTAAAATGAAATGGGGTATTTACAGAAGTATAATATGGAAGTGATAGGAGGGACTTCCAAATTGGGGGGGGGGGGGGGGGAGGTGGCATGCACTCTAGCCTAGGGCCCTTATTTCTGTTAATCCAGCTCCGAGAATGTTGCAAGCTGTGATGGCTGAAATTTGCATGGCCTGCTGATCCACTTTCCAATTTTAAAACATGAAACTGAAACAATTGCAAAAATCACTGAATTTGTGCAATCAGCACTATTAAAACTAATGCAGGATATGTTGCTGGGCTAGTTAGTGGTTGTCGAGCATTATGTATTGCAGTGCTGGCAGACAAGGACAAAAGGACGAGATACACTTACACAAATGCGCTGAACTTTCAACATGATTTTGGATGTTTTGATTCGCGCTTTACATTTGACAGAAGGGCATCAACGTGCAAACGCACCTACAAAGTAGATATAATCTCAGTAGCCACATGTTTCTTTTTTCATGAAAAATCTGGAAGAAAAGTTAAAGGCCAGGGCACAAAAGCCAACATCGCACAAAAAATGCTAACGGGGCCGAAGCCCGAAGTGAAGGCAGCTTTTGATGCAAAAACTCGCAAGTGGCAAGTTAGCCACATTACCAGTTGTCATGTGGTTGTGGCATTTTTGAGAAGTGACCACTTTCCAGTTTAGAATTCCCAATGGCATCATAGGTTTCCTCCTTTTAAATCAATGACTGTGGTGAAATTTGTCAAATCACACCTTGTCATAGTCAATGCTGCAATTAAAACATCGTTTTTTTTAGTTTCCTTTATATTTTTACTTTTGTTCCTGGTGCAGTGTATATTTAAACATTTAGTGTTTCCTGCAAGATATTACATAAAATGAAGAGCTAGAGCAGCAATAGTTGAGTGAATCTGAGAAAGTAGGAACCTGGGTGCAAGCAAAAAAATGAAGACATAGTAGATGCTTGGGCATGCTGGTTAGACATCGGTGCAGTGCATTTACGCTCAGATGTCTGTGTCTCCTCGTCCTCGTCGTGAATGCGCTGCAACGATAATAAAAAAAGCATCAAGCTAGGTCAGATGAACTCATTGATGAAGAGAAAGTTTATTCATGCTATCAGTAAACTGCAGCTCACTGGCAAAGAGAAAACAGGAACATGCCCATGTCTACTACTCATGACCTCAAGCTTCTGGCACACACACTGACTTAACTTTGTAGGGCATAGACGTGATCGAGCTTGTCTACAAAGCAAAGGAAGTGACATTTTACAGCAGGTTTCAGTCTGTGTTCTCATTGAAGCAATACTGCATAAGAATAAGAGCAAGTAACAAGCACATTGCCCTAGACAATGCAGTTGAATGCTAGGATTTGTTCCACAGCATAATGCTGTGGTGCTATAAATGTGGCTCATAAATTACTTCAAGGACATTGCCTGCTCAGCTGAAGTGATGGCCATGCATAGATGGTCTGTGCTCTGGCTTCCTAACTAAGCAGACTGCAGTTGCAAGTGAAACCATCATGTACCATTTTGATTTCAACTATGTGTACACAATGCTTTCAACTATGTGTACACAATGCTTTCAACCAATTTTTATTCAGCTGTCAAAATGACTCCTCTTCAGAGTATCAATGAAAATAGACGAATGCTCCTTTTGTTGCATCCAGTGTGCATGCACTTCACACTTTTAGTGTTGCTTCTGACATCCAGATATGAGCTTTGTGCCATAATTGCTGTATAGTAGCTGCAAACCTGACAAAGACAGCTTGTGAGATCACTGGGCTGTGCCAACTTTGCTGTAAAATTGATGCTGATAAGAAGTCCATATCATCATTCTTTGTCAATCTGCTATCACTTTCCGTAGACAGTGCCAAACTTTGAAACATTAAAACAGTTTTGCTGAGCAGAACATTCTATCACTAATAGGTCTTCAGTGTGGGACTTGCAGTGTATGACTTCCTTCAGTGCTTCTGCTATACAAGCTTTCCAAGCAACTTGAGCTAGGATTTCAAAAAGGTTATTTTGCCCTTACCTGATTATATTTGCTTAACTCCTACATTATTCCCTGCAGCCCCCAAGTGAGATATGCAAGGTTTTATAAGAACTTCAGAAAACACCTATTAAATTGTTTCTTGCACGGTATGCCTCACAAACTTCTTTTTTTTTGCATTTTAAAGCCTATAAAATATGAAAGAAAAGGTCACTTGATTGGGCGCTTGAGTTTTGCTATTATGCAGCTGTCGAGAATATGTAATGAGTGGGCAAGGTTGGCAGCAGTACGACTGTAGGCATGGTGACGCAACAGTGTTGTATATATTTGGATCTCTAGCCTGTGTCATGTGAAGGTGCAAATGCATGCAGCAATGACTGACCATTGCTGACTACAAAAAAAAAGAGCATTTTCATTCTCCTTTGAAATGCTCGGTCAGGAACATTCATTGTGCCATTGTGCAGTAAAAAGCAGGAATCCCAGTCAGTCACTGCATGCTTGAGAGCAGCACAGGAGCTTGGCATAAGCATCTCGTCACATGGCTTTTGTTTCTCATATTCTGTGAATTTTAGAATGCAAGAAAGTACTGCATGAGAAATATAATATAGGAAACAATTTAATGATTGGTTTTCACTGGCACTATACAAGTTTGCATATCCCACTCCGGCTCTGCAGCAAATATATACAACTTTCAGTAATTAAGCTTACATAATAAGTCAGTTAATGGGGAATTAAAAATTACCCTAAGTTACAGTAGTCTATGTCAACATGAAACATCCAGTACAGTTGTCTCTGAAGTGCCGTTTGATTTTAAATCTTGGCTGTAGTTGTGCATGTTATGCATACCCACTGCTCAACGACTACTATAGTTTACCATATTGCCACTGTGCATCTGCATGGCTTTTAAAACTATTAGTGAGCATTAAGGCTGACAACAGTATAAGAGGTAAGTTGGAAAAAAAAAAGATAAGTTGGAATCTGGTGGAAGTATTCCAGATGGCCTATTCCAGTGTTTCTCAAATGGGGGTCCGCAAAAATATTTTGAGGGTCTGCAGACACACATCTCCCCCCCCAAAAAGAAAGTTTATGCAATAGATCTGTGCTCTGGCCTGGCAAGACAGCTTTGCAGGGTTAAAAGCATGGAGGTTCAAAGCCAACTAGTTTCTCAAAGGCAAAGACACAGGAGAGGAGTATGGAAATTGAGAGTCTGCATGTGAGAGAGGGATTTTTGTTGATGCAGGCATCGATTAAACTCGAGCTCTTGCTGCACTGCTGGATGGGCTGCAGGCAAAACATTTGGGGTGGGAGAGTGAGCAGCGCAGTATTGGAAGGAGTTCAGTCCTTTCCAGCAGAATACATACTGACATGCTGCCTCTGTCTATGTCCTCTGCAGCTGTGGCCCACTGGCTTATCAAGTGCACATTTTTAGAGGTCACTTTAGTATGGGCCCTATCCCAGTTTGATCTCTTGGAACTGCGGCAACAACAGTCCTCACAAGAATCCCTACCCCCCTCTACAGTCAACTTTCAGTGGTTCACAAGAGGTCTCCAACCCATCCATTGCCGATAACCACTGATCTATTCATTAAGCTGTTTGCTACTTACACAGATCCCTTCCGTTTCTAGCTCTTTAGGAAACAGTGCGAACAATGCACTGAAAATATGCAAACAAAAGAGTAGTAAGGATGGCTTTTCTTTATGGCTGTAGAAATCAAATAGCTAACCTTATCCATATCAAAAGGATTGTCTTTTTTGTTCATCTTTCATGTCTACTGTGGCCCATCTATAAATAAACATGTGTGAATTCAGATTTCAGTTTGTTGTTTCACTGCTTTTCCTTTCCTTGTAGGTGTTGAATGCACCTGGGGACAAGGTACCTGTACTGGCAACAGCAAACTGCCAGGTAGGGGAATCGCATATGCTTTAAACTCCTATGCTTTCACAACTACCTAACAAAGTCATAACACCCAGATTACTTATAACTATTTTTAATGTGCACTGCTTCACTTTGTTTCATGTTTCTTGCTATGCCATCCCACTTAAAAACTGGAAAGGATTGGCCAAGAAATCTATGTGTTCGTTCATTCATGTTTTTACTATTGCTTGCACATCAGAGTTGTAAGGGTGGCTTTTCTTCATGGCTGTAGACAACACATAGCTAACATCAAAACCAAGAGCAATATCTTTTTTTTGTTCATTTTACCTTTCTACTGTGGCCCATCTATAAACATGTGTGACTTCGGATTTCAGTTTGGTTCGTGTTTCACTGGTTTTCCTTTCCTTGTAGGTTTCGAATGTGCCTGGGGACCAGGTACCTGTACTGGCAACAGTAAACGACCAGGTAGGGGAATTGCATATGTTTACCACTCTTATACTTGTCCAACTGTGCAGACAGAAATACATAAGGAGGAGACCATAAGACCCAGAAAAACACCTTTTAACATTTGTTTTGTGTTTCTTGCTATGCCATCTCACTTAAAAACTGGGAAAGAAAGGTCAAGAAGTCTATGTATCCACTCATGTTTTTTGTTGCTTATTACCATGTGCTTGGGTACACATGGAAATAATTACTTATTTCACCACATTTACTATATAACCTATATTAAATCATTACTTGGCTAGTGATCAAACTGTAGGGACATAAGCGGCTCATTGTATGGCGCATACAAGGTGAGCCTACTGCCACTCGTAACAAGGAAAGCATAGAGGATTACTTATTTTGTTTATTAATATCGAAAATAACGAGTCATTTGATTCTACAAATGTACCAGTTTGTGTTTTCTACGGTCTGCGATTTCTTCCAAAATCTTTGTGGTTTTTACTGAACTGTTGAAAGCCAATTTTCATTAAAGGTGCTATCATGTAACACCTCTGAATTTTTTAGTCTAATGAAAAGTTAAATTATGTTTTCACACTGAAATTTTTTGCAGACAATCTGTGAACAAAGGTTTTTATCAGGCACCAAAAAGTGCCAGTAGAGTGATTTTTTTAACCGAAGATTCATCTGTTTTACATGTTTTTTCAAATCTCATTAAATTGGTGAACAATACAAAGCTTAATCAGATTGTCATAACATGTATAACTTAGAAAAATATTTATAACTGCCTCATGACTGGTAAATATCCTTGCAAGATATATTAGGAGAAATTGCCTTTCGATTAAGGGTTCTTTAAAGTGCATATTTTATCCTTATTGTCCATATTTTATTTTTGCATGCATGCGGAGGGTAATGCTTTTCTCTGTTCCATGCAGGTTCACCTTGGCAATTGTGTGTACATTCCTGTAGAGAGATGGCAGTGGCTCCTGATGCTGCCCAAGGATTCTCTGTTTTTCAAAGAACCAGTGAAGGCTGCCTGTGTCTCAGAAACAGGAGTGTGATAGGGGCCCCGTGTCGCCACTTTCCGAACTCTAGTCCATTCAGCCTCCAAAAAAGCCCTGACCTATCACAAATTGGCAGCTGTAACAAGTGAGTGCTTCAATCGTGATCTAATTATCTTTTTTTCAGTCAAGTTCATGTTGTTTTACATAAACACAGCTCAACATCCTTCACATTTGTGGAGAATTCATGTGTTCAATTCCATTTCTTTTATATTGCTGTGAATTGTTTTGGTGTTTCCTGACTGATTTCAATAATTTATTTTTACAATGATATAAAATTGACCATTTCTTCTCTTCGGACTTTTTTCTCATTTGTTGCTTTCCAGATGGATTTGTCGCATATATTAGCAGGAATGCTATTGATCAGCTGCCTCCAAGCAAGTGCATGCAGAAACTAAAGATATATTACAGAAATGCTGAAAGACGAACAGATGAAAAATGCAAGCTTGAAACTTCATATGTCATGTATATTAGAAGCCAAATAAATACTACCGAAAATTTCAGTCATTACCAGCCTTCTCTTATTGTATAATGTAGGACACCTGCTCAAATGTCACCACCTGAAAAGAAATTATATGGCCGTGGATTTCACGTCACCCATCCTGCCCAAATCACCTATAATGCCCGTATTGCCCATAATGCCCGTATTGCCCATATTGCCCTAATGCCCGTATCACCCATAATTCCCTTATGCCCATATCACACATATCGCCCATATACCCATATCACACATATCGCCCATATGCCCATATTGCACATATCACCCGTACTCCCCATATGTCCCATATGACACATATCCCCCATATCCAATAATACCGTATGCTCAAAATTCATATGGGAGATTTTCAGTAGGGTAGTGCTGACTCCTTGCACTCAATTGGGTACCACCTCAATCCTGAACTCCGGATCACCGGTTGCGTCTCTGCAACCTGAAGCACCCCCTCAGCACCCTCAAGCGCCGGCGGTCCTACCATGGGAAACATTTAACTTTGGCCCCACCCTCACCGACGCGAAGCTTGCCTCTCTCAAGGCCTTGCTGCTCGAACATCGCAGTTGCTTTGCACTAAGCGCCGGTGAACTCGGGTGCAATTCCTGGGCCCAACACCGGAAACACGCTAAGGAGGACGTCAAGCACGCCCTCCTTAAGCCTCCCACATTGGCCCACAACGACAAATCGGTCCCCATCGTCCTCCACACGGATGCCAGCCAAGATGGGCTCGGCGCTGTCCTTCTGCAGGAAGAAGGTCTGGTGACCACAAAGTTCTAGCTTATGCCAGCCGCCAGCTCTCCGACGTAGAGCGCCGCCGGCACTCTTCGGAACTCGAGTGCGTCGCCGTTGTCTGGGCCGTCGAGAAGTTTCGTCCCTACCTGTACGGCCTTCATTTTAACATAGCCCGGACAATAGCGCTCTTACTTGGCTGCAGTCTGCCAAACACTTAAATGCCAAGATTGAACGCTGGTCACCGCAACTTCAAGTGTACAATTTCACCATAGTGCATCGGCGCGGTTCTGCCCATCAAGATGCCTATTTCGTTTCTCGCCACCCTTGTCCAGTGACGGCTTTGACGGATTACAGGACTGCACAAACGCAAGATCCTGACATTGCGGACGCCGGCGCAGGTCTACGTAAATTGCGCCGGGTCTGTAGAATTAAAGATAATTTGTTGTGTCATGTGAGGCGGCTCCGTGGTGGACCACCCGTGTGGTTGCCAATGGTACAAGCAACACTGCGGTCGCAAGTCTTGCGCGGCCTACACGACACTCCCACAGCTGGTCACCTTGGTCGCGGCAAGACCTACGAACGAGTGTCGGAGAGCTTTTGGTGGCCTAATATGTCCAGAGACGTCAAGGAGCACGTTTCGTTCTGCCAGACATGCCAATACCAGAAATTGTACACACGAATAACTAAGCCACCCCGCAGGCTTTTTCGCCGCCGTGTTCACCTTTCGAACTGGTTGGACTGGGCCATTCGGGCCCATTCCCGGAGACGCCCGCCGGAAACAGGTATATTCTGGTTGCGATCAACTACTTTTCCAAGTGGGTCGAAGCACTGCCCGTTTCAGACACATTTCCACTCATGCCGTTTCGTTTGTGGAACAGCATCTCGTTCTTCGGCATGGTGTGCCTCGACGCCTCATCACGGACTGTGGGAGCTGCTTTATGGCCCATGAATTTGAGCGAGCCCTCCGCTCCTTCGGCATTGCGCATTCCACTACATCCGTCAATCATCCCCAGTGCAATGGCCTCGTGGAGCGTGTTAACCGCACCCTCACGGATATACTCACCTCCTACATGGCTCCGTCCCACAGAAACTTGGAACGTTTTGTTTCTGTGGCAGCTTTTGCACTTAACGCTGCGAGGCTAGAAACAATGCATGTCACACCGTTCTCAGTCGTCTATGGGCAAACACCCTTCATCCCGCTCGACGCGCAGTTGGGCCTTCCCCATCAGACTGCGTCACCAACTGCCTCCGCCCAACGACTTCGTTACGCCCGCCTCGACGCTCAGCGCAACCTTCTCACGGCTCATGCGCGTGTGCAAGTGGCCAATGCGGCAGCACCACGACTTCCCTCCTTCCGGTTCGGTGACTTGGTCCTCGTTCGCCGCACCATCCGCGCGACTGGCCAAGCCGCGAAGCTGATGCCCCGATACCGCCGCCCTAACTGTGTCGTTGAACGGCTCGGCCCCGTGACATAACGCCTCGAAGACCTCCCCGAGCATCGACCATGGGGTGTGCAACACATTTTCTCGGAGCATGTGTCAAACATGAATCGGTATGTCAACGGCACCAGCATTGACTCCGTCTTAGATACCGGGTCACCACTACTGTCGCCGCCTTGTGCCTCATTGCCTTCCCCACGAAATGCCGCCCCATAAGTGGAGTGCCTGCAGCAGCTCATCGACACTTCCTTCCCAGCGCGCGCCGAGGAGCGCTGCGCCAGAAAAATAAGAGGCGCGGGACTAGTACGCGGCGCCAGCGCGAGGGTTAGAGAACAAAAGAAGAGCGCCGGGGCAAGTGGTGTTTGCCTGGTATCCTCCGTTCTTCTGTGTCTATCTCGAGGCGGGCACAGCGTCCCACATTATTATATATATATAGAATTATATAGTAGTATAAGGGTCGGGCGTCTTGCCACTCTACCACCGCGGCGGGGCAGTTGTTCATTCTTCCAATTCGAACCTATCCTTGGGCGAAAAGCAAGGCGCCCGTGTGCTGTGCGTTGTCAGTGCACGTTAAAAAACCCCAGGCGATCAAAGTTTCCGGAGTCCTCCACTACGGCGTCTCTCATAGCCTGAGTCGCTTTGGGACGTTAAACCCCACAAACCAAACCAAACCAAACCAAACCAACCGAACGTATTGCCCCGCCGGGGTGGCGCAGTGGTTACGGCGCTCGACTGCTGTTCCCAAGGATACGGGATCGCATCCCGGCCTCGGCGGCCGCTTTTCGACGGAGGCGACAAGCAAGGCGCCCGTGTGCTGTGCGATGTCAGTGCACGTTAAAGAACCCCAGGTGGTCGAAATTTCCGAAGTCCTCCACTATGGCGTCTCTCATAGCCTTAGTCGCTTTGGGGCGTTAAACCCCATAAACCAACCAACCAGCCTTGAGAGTATTCGCTAGCGCCGCCCTTTGACATAGCTTTGGACAATGAATTACGATGAATTACGAAAATGACCTTGATTTGTAATTTATTTTCGATCAAGGCTTTCAGTTCCTACAGAAATTCAGTGCAGTGTACAATATGCGGTGTAAAGTTTGGAGGAGCACCATTTTGTCTGCAATGCCTGGGATATTTCTGCGTGAAACTTTACAAGCAATTTGACGACTTAATGCGTTCTGAATAAAAAGCCTGGTTGAATTGATTTCTGGTAATGATGTTGTAAACGGTGTTTGAACGCTGCTGTTTGCTCTTCTTGGTGTGTAATATGCCGTTTCGTTTAATGTATTGCGTCGAACACGCTGTCATAACCCAGTGTGAATTAAGTCTATATCATTGTGCTCTTTATATGGAAAAATTGGAGAGGTATCAATTTCTTATGCGCTTACCCTCTGCCCCTTGTGCCAGTAAAAATGCATTTAAATGTACGGTGGGCTTCCGCGTGTCTACTTTCTGTTTGTGCACACTTCATTAAAAAAGAATAACTTCCGCTTGGCTATAAATCATTCTGCTATAGTTAATCCCACATAACGTGGGAGCTGCTGCACGAGCTTGAAGCTGGGGTACTCTCCCTTTCATGATTAAGGTCTCGGGACTTCAAAGCTAGGTCGCAGTCAGTAAGTGATTGTCTCTAAGCTTTCGCTTGATAGGTTTAGCACACGCAGAATTTGGCAAGAACGATTTATTTCTGCCGGCAGAAGAGTGTATGATTCAAGCGTCCCCTCACGAAAATGTAAATTTGAATGTAAAGGTCGGATCGAGTAAACATTTTAGTTCCTAATTCACCTACATTGAGAGCCTTCCGAGACTAAAATTAGTACCTCGCCAGGATCAAGCAATATGTAAGTATAAAAATCTGCTCATTTAAAGCCAAAGAGAGCGCCAACACGTTTTTTTATTTTGGTTTTTCGTGTCCCTGTACACACAGCCTGGGCGAAGCGGCGGTGCTATTTGAAGGCCTAGGTGTCGCTGCTGCCTACAGAAGGTTTGGCAATCTGGCTTTTCATCTCTAGGGCTTGCTCATGCCTTCTACGTGGCTCTGCGGCGGAGATGTGTAACCGCTATTGCGGAGAGGCGCACACTTTCTGCCAACCCGTTCTCTCGGATTCATTCGTGCCGCGGGGCAATGAAAAAAGGGGAAGTGAGCAAACAGTGCGAGTTCTTCACGACACATGCATAATGCAAGACGCTCATGATTCATATGCAGGAGATGCGGGTGTCACAGTTTGATTTCGCTGCTTACTTGAGCCGGCTGATGGAAAAATTCAAATTTTATCCGGCATCAGAATAAACGATGAGCAGCCTCATATTCAGCAGGTCACAGGTTAGTATAGTCTCTTTAGAGTAACCCACCATCACGATTACCGCCGAGGCCATCATCTTTTGTTCTTTAAAGCCCGTGATGTTTTTCACTTCCTTAGTTTCCATTCTGCTCCTCGCTGACTTCGTTCTCTGAGTATCTCCTTGTCTATTCTAATTCCTATTCACGGCTAGGCTTCCTTTACGATTTCTCACTTTCAGTAGCGGCGTAGAGTAACGCGAAGGTAAATGTACGCATGGGTGTTGCCGTCGCAGTAACAGCACTCGGCACAAAACAGATGCAGAGTGAACTACAGAGCCCCTTTGAGATTGGAACATATGGGCGGATGGTAGGGTAGGCAATGAAGTGTTTTGTCGTTGGCTGTAATTAAAGGTACGGCAAAGAAAACGAAAAACGTCCCCCTGTTTCGACCTCGAATAACACATTGCGATCTAGTTGTTTGATCATTACAAGATAAAACAACGCAAAATCACACACAGAACGCAGAAAGGCGAGATAAACCCAGGCCTTTCTGTGTCCTTCCTGTGCGTGGTTTTGCGCTGTTTTACCTTGTTTCCACCCCAATTTGATTTCAAAATTTTCAAGCTGTGGAAGCGTTGCAATCCACAGATTGGCCAAGAAGTAACTCAAAAACAGAGAGTATCTGCGCGGCATTTCAATGATGAATGTTGTTCCCTAAAATATACTACAGTAGCGATAATGGAAATCTGTTACTCGGTGAGGAAAAACGGGCTCACCTAGTCAATGGCGCACTTCCCACCGTATTTAAGCAAAATCAACAACTCAAAGCTGTTTTGCGCTCAGCATTAGGGGGAAAGCTTGAAATGACGCTTATAGTTCACAAAAGAATATTAGTCTATTAGACTGTCCTAGCTACTCGCCGTTCTTGTATGATCGGAAGATGTCAGTTACACAGCAGTGGCAGGTCTCTTATTTTCTTTTGTGGAATAAGAATTACAGTAGCTTTTAGAGATGGCTCCGCATTAATGTAGCTTCCCCGTTGTGTGTATAGACGGCATTAGCTGCATGGCCGAAAAACTGCTCACTCTTATGTTGCAAGGCTTAATCTCAATCATTCACAACCATACCAAGTTTTTCGTTCCACATTGAACTCTCCTGCCACTGATACCGCATCTACAACGTTGAGCTGCGAAAATTGAATAAACACACAGAATATGCGTGCACTGTGAGATGTCGGTGCAGAGTCAATAGCTCTAGGTGGCCTAAATTGAACCAGAACCATCCACATCGGCTTCTGCTCGCCTATGTGCAGGCGCCGGACACTGAGCATGACGTCCCGTACTATTTTGTGTCGTAATATCAAAACACTTCCGTCTACAGGACGCAATAGAAAATACAGAAAGGTGAAACGCGCTGTCTGCATGAGGATCTACGCATATTGAATAGAGTCAACGGTACACGGCATGTGAGCTGTAGGACGCAGTCTAGCGCTAGGCGACAAAAGATAATGCCAGCGGTGAGGAAGGCAACAGAGGACACCTAAATGAGCTAGAAGAAGCAGACAAGGCGATTTTAAAGAATAGATTCCAGAGTCAATGCAGGCGATACGCAAGTGCAGCGACTGGAAGCAGAGTACAGAAGCGGGGGCAGCGCGGACCCGCCGGAGCGGTGGAGCGGTGGCGGCACGCTTTAGTAGCGCCGCTGATAGCCGGGCGCCGCGGAGCAACATGTGGGCTCCCTAGTCAGTGGCAAATACTATATAGTACCTCAAGTCACAGATAAATGCTAGCGTCATCTATCGGATTCGCAACCAAGCTTTCTTCGATGTAGCAAAATATCACCCTTCCCAAAAGCGGAGTCGGCGCTCCTGCCTGTCTTACTCCGTAGGTGCGACGATTAACCTTACTTCCAAAGTTAATCGAGCGGCGAACAAAGACTTTTTTCTGTATATACATAAATACAAAACGCACATTACCCACAGACCAATACCACTATACAAAACACTATAAGGTACTTATAAAAAATTAACTCAAAAACATGATTCCTCAGGGAGAGGAAAACAAAAAACGCGTGTTCTAGCACCGCAGCAACCGCGCCTCCCCATCTGTTTCTAACTGGCCAGGCAGATACAGATAACGAGGCGCACACTCCGCAAGGCTGGGTACATTGCACGGGAGAGAGTGCAGCGTGCCTCAGCGAGGCACCTGCGCCGCCACAGCACAAACATAGCTACACTGAACACAAGATGTTCGAAAGGGTTGCGCCGGCGCCTGATGCCGGGGTTCATACGGACGTTACTATATGCGAGCCACCACATTGTTCTCGCCACTACACACTTCAAAAAAAACATGCGAGAGACTCTCAGGAGCACCACACTTGGCACACTGGTCACTGGGTATGATACCCCATCTGGTAAGGCTCTGTCTCGTGAGGAGAACGCCCCAGAGCCTAAGCCAGTCAAAATCTTGTACTTCATTTGACAGCCCACAAGCTGCCCACGCTCGCCATTTGGGGGCGGCTTTCTCTCGTTGCTCTTCAGCTTAAAGCCTGCGAAATGCAACTAGTTCGATGATGAGTATGGCTGGTAGGTAGACTACATTAATATCTTTGAGGTTCGGTATTGAGAATAGACTTTGTCTCAGCAACCTTGCGGGCAGAAGTCTCTCCGCCTGTGGAACGAGGTGATTTTCGAGTGTAAGCACATGACGCGCCGTGCTAACCAGGGTAAGGCTCGTCAGCTAATAGCCTCTCCACCAACCTTAACGCGAGTAGTTGTTCTTTACCAGAACGCTGTGTTCCTGTCTCCGTTGTGGTGGTGGTAGTCGTTGTTTATAGTATATACAAAAGGAAAAAAAAGATGTTTGCCAGACCCGGTATCTGCTATCTGATATCTGAAGCACCTGAACTGGGGCGGCGGGAATAAAGGGATAGCGAGTAAGAGGTAGAGGAAATAAAAGAGGTGAGCGATATCGAGATACAAAAGGGTAGGTAAAAATAAAACAAATATATACACTATGGTACAGTATACAGTAGTTTGCTTGAGGCCCATACGCAAATGTCTTAGGTCACTGAGCACTCGGCACATCGGGCGGACCTCCGCAATAGCCCTGCGTATAGGCAACTGTTCACAACGCGCACTCTTGCACACTGTACTAAACATTGACGGCTATCGTGGGCGATCGGCCGTTATTGTACGAAATAGCACACGCACTATCTGGCGAGGTGACATAGGCGGGTCATCAAGCCCGCCTGTTCGATATACTCACACAGGCTGTGTGTTCGTGTGTTCGCTCGCGAACGCGCGCACTGCCCGGCGGCCACAGGAGCACAGCTACGCTGTACGGGATTACCCTTTGCGCTCTGTAAGCCGCCAACAACTGCACTGCACGGCTAGCGCGTTGCAGTGCAGTATATGTTTGAGAGTTTCTACCGCGCCACAGCCGTCACACAGGTCACTGGTGGCAAGTCCGTGGCGCATCCGTCGTTCCCCAGGCCACACACATCCAATGCGTGCACGGAGGATTATTGCGCGGTACAGCCGAGTCAGCGAGTGGCCGCTGACACTGTAAATGCGCTCAACTCTTGCGATGCGTGGGTCAGGGTGCTACGTCCGGAGGTGGATCTGTGACATAACCGGGAGGTGCCGCTCCCTTTTTTGCACGGCGATGCAAGTGGACACTCATGGGCCTCCTGTGGAACCCGGTGCGTCGGCAGCGGAAGCTCAGAGGAAGAAAGCAAAGCTGAGATTACACCGACGACAATATTCGTCCTTACCAAGCACGTCTACAGTCATCACTACGAGTGGCCCTCCGACACACACTGTCTTGTCTGTGCCAGGGACGCCAACAGACAATCTCAAACAACTCAACAGGCAAGTCATGTCTGTGTTCCTTGAAAGCCTCATCCCTGAAAAGATTAAAGAGGTTAGAGTGAACCCTTACAAAAACATAATTGTGATTGATGTCATGGTGCGGAGCGCATTAGAGAGATTGACCGCCATCAACACACTCGATGACATCAGTGTGCGCTGCCATATTTTTCAGGACAGCGGCACTATATCCGGCGTCATCTAGAATGTTGACGTGGCCATCGCTGACACCGATCTACTAGTCTTAACTAAACCAGCATTCAATAGGACCTCCATACTACAATGCAGTGCCTCGGGAGATCAAAATGCATCAAGCTCACTCTCAAGGGAGACTGCATACCATTGCATGTGAAGGTTGGCCATTTCCGACACCCTGTCCAGCCTTTCGTGCCCAAGCCACTTCAATGCAGAAATTGTATGAAGATCGTGGACGTAAGTGCAGTCTGCAAAAATTCCGTCGGGTGTCCTAGATGCTCCGAGCCGCATAGCGGCGACATTTGCCGTGCGATTGTTGTGAAGTGCGCCAACTGCC
This sequence comes from Amblyomma maculatum, assembly GCF_055883805.1. Classification (NCBI taxonomy): domain Eukaryota; kingdom Metazoa; phylum Arthropoda; class Arachnida; order Ixodida; family Ixodidae; genus Amblyomma; species Amblyomma maculatum. The sequence continues at coordinate 58,305,508 of NC_139346.1, read as the reverse complement.
ATGGCCCTCATGACTCCTCCTCAAAGGACTGCCCCTGCGCAATGACAGAACGGGCAGTGCTGAAGCAAATGGTGCGCGATCAATCTACATACAGAGAGGCCGCAGCTGAGGTACGACGGCGTCGTTCGCGTCCCCGAAGATGATCTAAGAAAGCAGTTAATTTTGATAGCACGGCCTCGATCACTCCTGCATCTTCTCCTACTCCTATGCCTGTAGTTTTAAATCAAGAAACCTCGACTTGCGGTGAATCTGGAGGTGCTGTCTCAGACGTTAACTGGTCACCGCTACCAAACCTTTCCACGTCCCTTGGGTCAGCAAAGCTTGCCGCGAACCGAATGTCCTGCGCCTACGGCCGAACTTGGGGAAAATCAGGATGTGGGACTTAGCAAAGACCTACAGGTTACTGCCATTCTCACGTCCATGATGAATGCAATCCGCGCTGTGCTATCTAGTTTGAACACGCCAGCACCACAGAATGCGCTACAGGTTCTGGACGCGCTAACACCAGTTCTAGCGGCTCTACAGTAGCAAACGCAATAGCTCCCCTAGCATTACACATGGCCCTTGGATCATCCTTGAAGACGTTAACGCTCACCACATGATGTGGGGAAGTGTTCGAATGAACCTCAAGGGAAGAAAGGTTGTGTCCTTCGCCTCTGATCATAGCCTGCAGTGTCTTGAAGACTGTACACCGACTTTCATTTGAGGGGCAACTTAAAGCAGCTGTCTTGATTTATCTTTCGTGTCTGGATGCCTTACCAACAACGTCCAAGGGTTCGCAGATATAGAAACAAACGAAAGTGACCACATTCCTATATATATGATTATTAATGGCCTTTCCACATCCACATCGATCCCAAAAAGGCGCCACATCGATTGTTCGGCATTTATCAGCACTTATGGACGGTGCTTGCACAGCGGGCCTCGCTGCAAGTATTAAAGAGAAAATTAAGGAAGTCATTATAAACACGACATCTTTCTTCACCCCAGTGCCTACCTACACAAAGTTTGATATGGAATTACAGCTCCTGCGAGCATCGCGACGGAGGGCAGAGCGTAGATACCGACTCGCGCCGTCGCGCATCGACCTCAGAGATGCGAGGCGCATGGAAAAGAGAATTCAGCGTCGAATTCAAGCCCTCCAGGAAAAACGTTGGCGGTCATTCTATGAAACGCTTGACCACCGCAAGCATTTATCACGCACTTGGAATGTCGTTCGTGGTCTCCGAACATTGTCTAAACAACTCTACCGATTCAAATCTCTCGCACTCTATCAAAGACGTGGTGAGGTCGAGAAAGCAGATTTCTGCGCTAGGATAGCCGGCCAATCAACTCCAACGGCATATATACATTTCAACGATATTCCAGCTTCACGGGATTCACGAATAAAGCTTCCCTTCTCCGTGGAGGAACTTGACGCTGCGCTGATTTCTTGCAGACGGCCACCATCGGTGGGTCCCGATGGTGTAACATATACTGCGCTTGGAAATCTTGGCCAAGAAGCTAGGCTCGCTCTTTTGGAATATTGCAACAAATCATGGAGTGAGGGTTCAGATCCTGACGAGCGAAAACGCAGTTGTTCAGTTCCGCTCCTGAAACCTGTTAAATCGCCTCTGGACTTGACGTCATACCTTTCATGAGCACCAGCTGCAAATCGTTTGCACGTCTACACCGATGGTTCAGTGAATGCCGTGAGCTCTTCAGGCTCCATGGTCATACCCTCAGTTAATACAGAAATAAAAGTTAGGACATATCACCAGATTTCTTCAAAAGCTGCAGAGATAACCGCTCTTCGTGTCGCAATTAGGCATATCAGTCAGCAGAGCCCCCAGCGGTGGCAGCTCTTCGCAGTGGGGCCTATAAACAACTCGTTGCGGAAATACGACAAATTCATCACTGTGCAATTAATGGAGGACATGACATCATCTTCCAATGACTTCCAGGGCACAGCGGCATACGGACGAGGTCGGACGAACAGCCTACTAAGACGGCGATTGTGTGTTGATTCCCTTTTCCAGGCCAGACGCAGCGGGCAGGCTTCGCACACTTGCACGCTAACACACACTCTCCTTGTGGAATTCTGGCCAGTTTGCGAACTGCCGCTTACAGTCCCTGGACCCTGACCTGACGCTCCAGCTTCCACCTGGCCTACCCCACGCGAAGAAACTTTGCTGTGCCGTCTGTGGGTTGAAATAGTATTTTAAAAACTCATATTGTTTTAGGATAGGCATGGCAAATAGCCCTGCATATACAAACTGTGGATGCGACGAGTCTATAGGCTATATTCTTTATGAGTGCCCTATATACAGTAAGGAAAGACTGTCCTTGTGCCGTACGCTGGAGCATCTAGATGGACGTCCATTGACTGAAATTAAACTTTTCCCCGGCCACGGCGATCGTCTGCGGTGAAGGCCTCCCAGGCACTGCTCCGCTTTATGAAAAGCACAGGCCTAATCGAAAGACTATGAGCTTGCTCTTATGTTAAGTGATATGACTGTGACGCGATGTGATGTGGCATGTCTGTGATGTGACTGTAGTAACTTCAACCGTCCTTCTCTCCCAAATTTTATATCCACTCACCCCCTTCCCCTAGTGCAGGGTTGCAAAACCGGTTGCTTTTACGGGTTAAGCACCCTGCCTTTCCTCCTCATCTTCCTCCTCCTCCTTAACGCGAGTACTCAAGCCACTGTCGAGATGCACGGCAGGTCAAGGTTGGAAGGTGTAGGACGTGGCGGGCAACTACGCTGTCCACCCATCCCAAACAAATGTCCCTATAAGGGACGCGAGTCGGTTCACCACACGGCGCGCGATTGTTAGGATATGCACAACACAAAGGGTGAAAGTGCACGCTCGTGTCTTGATGACACGAACTTTAGCATTGAACAGGAGGTTTAACGCACTGCGTCAGAAAGGGCGTGCATTGCTCGCGAGATAACTACATCCCAGACGCGGGGAGAGACACAGCTTGGTTTAAACAGCTGCATGCCACCTATACGTACTGCGTCCACAATACGATACGGCGGCGGCTAAAAGGCCCCTGAACTTACTGCAGAAGAGTACGTTGCTTTTCCCCGTGTTGAGCTGCGCTCCAGAGACAGCTGCGTATTCTGAAAATTTGTTAAAAAAAACAATGAAACTGTCATTGTTATGCAAAAAGAGTGAAATGTCGTCCGCGTATGCGGATACAACGGCCGCCTCAACTGGTGGAAAACCTTGAATACGCCTATCCGCGTCGACCCTACGCAGCAGCGGGACGAGCGAAAGTATAAAGAGAACCGGCGAGACAGGGCACCTCTGACACCTTCCTTGCGTATTCAGAAAGCTGCCGGCAATTTGGCCATTCAGTACTAGTCTGCGGCTAAGGTCTGTGTAAAGGCCTCGTAGGAGCTAAACTAATTCGTTAGGAAAGCCATATGAGCGGAGCACGGCGAGCAAGTAACCATGTTCAATACATTCGAAGGCCTTCCCCTGGTCAAAGGCAACAAAAGCTCCATAATCCATTTGGTACAGGCGTATTCGAAGACGTCTCTCGTCAGTGTCAGCGAAGCTAACACCGATCGTTATGGAACAACACAGGACTAGTATAGGCTTACCAAACACTGCATTTAGGCTCGCACCCAACGGACCACCGATCTGGTTGCGCGTTCATAGCCGGTGTGAAGGAGGATAATCGGTCGCCCTGATGAGGGAATCTACGGCCTTCCTTCGGAAATTGAACGATATGGCCGAGACTGACGGAGGGTGGCTTGGCATCCCTCTCGACGAAACAAGTTATGAGCCTAAGTAAAGAGACCAAGAGAATTTATTAGGTACATACATATATACAAAACGCACATTAGTCACAGACACAATCACGTACAAACGCTGTAGGGTACATATACATAATAAACTCAAAAACATGATTCCCCATAGAGGGGAGAACAATAGAATGGCTGAGGGGGGTTTCTAATAAAGGACAACAACCATCTCAAGCTTGCTCCCCCGTAAAACATAAACGTGCGTGCGCCAACGCCTCAAAAACCATGTCTTGCCGCCCGTTTCTACCTGTCCAGACAGATCCTTCCCGATGACGAGGTGCAGCCTCTGTAAGGCTGGGTACGTTGCGCTGGCGGGAGTGCGGCACGCCTCAGCGAGGCACCTGCGGCACCAAAATACAAACAGAATCACAGTGAACAAAAGGTGTTCAAAAAGGTTGCACCGGCGCCGGACGCCGGGGTTCATGCGGACGTTAAACATCCTATATGCGAGCCGCCACATTGTTCTCGCCACTACACATTCGACAAAAAAAATGCGAGAGGCTCTCGGGAGCACAGCAGTTGGCACACTTGTCATGGGGCGAAATTCCCCATCTTGAATGGTGCTGCCTCGAAAGGAGGACTCCCCAGCTCCTGTGCCAGTCAAAATATCGCGCTTCATATGGCAGCCGACCCGCTACCCACGCTCGCGATTTTAGGACAACGGTCTCTCGTTGCTTATTAGCTGAAAGCTGGTGAACGGCTACTATTTTGCTGATGCGTACAGCTGGTAGGTCGCCTACATAACATCTAACATGTTTACATCGAGAGTCGATTGTGTCTTCGGGAACCTCGCGCTAAAAAGGCAGAGGTCACTGAAGAGAAGTTTAATGCAACTGCAAACACTGAGCATATATGCCCATATGCACACTGCGCAACACTATATCAAGCAATAATATGGAAGCTGCAGGACCGTACTGCGCAAAAAGCATTGCACTAATGCCAAGCTAGAAAGCACACAACGTGCATGTGTTAAGACTTCAACATCCCTTCCCCAAAAAAGGAAAACAATTAAATAGATGCAATGCTGCTGAACCAAATATTGAACGAAATCATTAGCTGCGGGTGACCGAGTGTTCTTCTCTCTTTGTTCACTAATATATATAGTACTCGCAAAACAAAGCACTATACAAAAGACTATCGTTTACATATGCATTATAATTAAAATAACATGATTCCCTAGAGAAGGGAAAACAGTATAAACGAGGAGGATTGTAATAAAGGACGACAGGCATCTCAATTCTGCTGCCTCGTACAACATAGAAGTGCGTGTGCCAGCGCTGCAGAAACGGCAGTCTCGCCGTCCGTTTCTAACTGTCCAGACAGATACTTCCAGATGACGAGGCGCAGCCTCTGCAAGGCTGGGTACATTGCTAGGCGGGAGTTCGGCGCGCCTCAGCGAGGCATCTGCGACGCCAAAACACAAACAGAAACACACTGAACACAAGGTGTTCAAAAGGGTTGCGCCGGCGCCTGACGCCGCAGTTCATGCGAACGTTAAGCTTCCTATACGCGAACTGCCGCATTGTTCTCGCAACTACACATCCCAAAAAAATATGCGAATCTCTCGGGAGCACCGCAATCGGCACACTGCTCATTGGGTAAAATACCCCTTCTGGCAATGCGCTGTCTCGTGGGGAGGACGCCGCAGCGCCTAAGCCAGTCAAAATCTCGCACTTCATTTGGCAAGCCGACAAACTGTCCACGCTCGCCATTTGGATACAGCGGTCTGATGCGTATGGCCGATAGGTCGCCTATATTAACATCTGACAGTTCTGCATCGAGAGCCGACTTTATCTCGGCAACCGGACGGTAAAAAGGCAGAGGTCTGTTCGCCTGTGGACCGAGGTATTCTTCGGGTGTAAGCACACGACGCGCCGTGCTCATCCAGTACAGAATGATCGAGCGACAAGGGTAAGACTCGTCAGGTTATAGCCTCTCTACCAGCCTTAACGCGAGTACTCGAGCCACTGTCGGGATGCACGGATGGCCAAGGCCTCCCCTGCTCCTCGGAAGGGTAGGATGTGACGGGCGACTAGCGCTGCCCTGCCTTCCCAAACTAATGTCCCTTTAAGGGGCGCGGGATTGTCGCAATACGCGGCACATAAAATTTGAACCGCACGCTCCTGTCTTGACGTCTCCAACTTTAGTATTGACTAGAGGGAATTAATTGTTTTCCACACACATAGATACTTGTTTAGACACACACACGCACTATAGAACATACTTGAGAGACCAACGAAAAGTGCGATACTATCAACGATCATATATTAATAGTTATTCCGTGTTCATCAATACACACAGAACACAAGCTCAAAAGGAATTACAATGAGAAACTTAATGACAGATTATTAAATCTTATATGGCAATACACTTCCTCATGATTCGAGGTACATAGCGGGGGGGGAGGGGCGGGGGGTTGGTATGGCAAAGCTGGCATCACTGGGTACATTGCCCTGGATGGTTGTATACGGGCTTCAGCAAGGCAACGCCTCTGCCACAGCACAAAATATATACATGCGACTACTAGCAGTGCAAAGCATCCAAGTCGTGACATGGCGCCAGGGCCACCGTGCACGGAGAACATCCTTCTCACTAAGCGCCACATGACCACTGCGACAGGGCATTGAAAGACCGCGTGCCTGATGTTTTCAGTGCGGCCGCAGTTTGGGCATTGGTCACTTGGCACATGCCCCATGGCGAGGCGTTCTAGCATCAAGCGCCAATGTAAGAACGAAATCTTTTACTGCGGGTGGAGACAGTGTTTTCTACCCGACTGTTCGATGCCACATTGCCTAGCGCACGACAACGCATTAGTTGTGTTGAAATTGTACATTAGCTAACATCCGATGGCCTAAAAGGAAAGAATAGATGATGCTTTGAATGACCTCTAAAAACAGTGCAATTTTACTTTGTTACAAACCAAAATGAACGAATGCAGTTTATTCGCTTTATTAAAGTCAATTAATCAGTACAAATGTAGAAAAAGGAAGGAGAGTCTGTAATAAAATAATAGTTGGTTGACAGGAAAGGAAAGGCACAGTATCTGTCACACTCATTTCTGTGGATGCCTTAACCACGTCGTAAGGGAAGAAAAGAAGGTGCCAGTGAAAGTGGAGAGATAGAAAGAGGAGCCGTAGTGGTGGCCTGCGGAGTAATTTAGACCACCTGGGGATCTTTAACATGCGCTGTTGTTGTCGTGGCTGTAGGAAGAAGGAAAAGAAAATGCACGGGCCTGCTACTGGCTCTGTAGCTGAGCCACCACCGCTGCCTCGTGCGGACAGAAAAGAAAATAGTAATGTGTGGCTGTTGTTGTTCCTTTTGTGGCTGTAAGAAAAAAAAAACGAAAATGCACGGGGCTGCTACTGTCTCTCTTGCTGAGTCACTTCCTCTACATCGTGCAGACAGAAGAGAAAATAGAGAAGAAAGAAAAAAAGAGAAGGAGAAAACCGTGCGCCGCAAAAACAGCTGTCATCCACCACCGAAGCGGTTGCGGGTGCAATAACGGCCTACAACACATAAACATTTGGTGGCAGGCTAGCACCCGCCGCAAGCGGCGGTGACCTGCCTGTCCCAGCCCCATCAGGGGAGGAGGACAGAATATCTGTATTTATTTAGCCAGCGAGTGGGGAGGGGCTCTCCGTCCAGGATCCCGTTGGCGCGGTGAGCCAACCAATGCTGGCGCTCCAGGCAAGGGGTCCTGCAGGGCGGAAGGAAGGATGATTTCAATTATAGGAAGGGAAAGGCGCGGTAACTGTCTCACTTGTTTTCGGTGGACGCCTCAACCGAGCCGTAAGTGAAGGGAGGAAGGTGGGAGTTCAAGTGGAAAGAGAGAAAGAGGAGCCGTATTGGAGGGCTGCGGAGTAATTTCGACCACCTGGGGATCCTTAACGTGCGCTGACATCGCACAGAACACGGACGCCTCTTTCGCCTCCATCGAAACGCAGCCGCCTAGGTCGGGTTCAAACCCGGGTACTCCGGCACAGTAGTCGGGCGTCCTACCACTGCACCACCCCGGCGGGGCTGTCCTCCCAATCTTCCATGCAGGGGTGGGGGAGGGCTCAGAGAAAGGGTGACTTGGCAAGCCCAAACCATGTGGTGGAGCGTTGCCCGCTCACCGCAATGTGGGTAGTCAGGGGAATGAAGGAAGGGGTACCAGAGGTTTAAGAGAAATGGTGTAATAAAGGTATTAGTTTGCAGACGGCGGTAAGTTGCTGCTTCTTGAGTAGACAGAGTTGGAGAAGGGGGAGGTAATGTACGGCGAGACAGTCTGTAGTGTTCAAGCAGTTCTGTGCATGTAAGGATCGGGGAGGCATACGTGTGATCCGGGAGAGGGGAGGCTCGGGGAAGGAGCGGGGAAGGGTAGCTTCATTGCCGGGCATCGACTGGTGTCCCGGAATCCAGATCACACTGATCCTTTTCGGAGGATTAGCGACGAAGGGCGTCGGCTCTTCAAACGGTACCATATGACTGCGTGCTTCAAACGGGACTGGCTGTTCCTGGCCCTACTGGGCTGGGACGGGTTGGAAAATGCTGCATGCGGTGGGGCCTAGCCTTCCACTTAATTGTTATCTGTTGTAAACCGTTGTTGGACCCACAACGGCTGCTGCGACGCGCGTCTTTCTCCTCTTGCCTTTCTTCCCTTTTTTCTCTTCTGTCCGCATGAGTTCAGCCGATGTGACTCAGCAAAGGAGCGAGTAGGTGACCAGTGCATTTTAAGGCGATAGCCTCCTATTGCTCATGCTGTCGTGGACAAAGTGTGTCCCGCTTTTGGGCGTTCTGATTGGCCGAAGCAGGTTGCATCCCTGCCATCTGCAAATCCACATTTTACTAATCGCCCGGCGACAGATTAGCCACAAAGCATGCTGTTGCTGCTACATCAGTAGAAGAATGACCGCGTTCCATTTCACGAAACGTTCGCCAGAGTGAGGCATTTGAGGATTTGTTAGAACATTGTTCACAATATGCATGCCACTGGCATCGTAAAAGATCGCGTTCATGTCTCCGAGCCTTCGCAGTAAGATAATTCAGTCGTGTAGATGCCTGCCCGACGTTGGGTATCGCGTAGCAGCCAGCTCAGCTTCACGGCGGGCTGCACACAAGTTAAGCAAGTCAAGATCTGGTGGCCGGTCGACCTACATCAATCCAGGTAGTAGTCGTAGCATTGTTCAGTGCTCTTTGTATACGGTCAACAAGGAGAGACGCCGGATCTGAAGACATACAGTGGAGACATGTGCGAAAGCTGTCCCAAATGAGTACAGAACATTTGCGGCATAAAGAGCGGGGACGGGATGGAGACTGATGATGAAAGGGTGGTGATCACTTCCCTAGCAGTCTTTATGGCTGTATGTGCCATGAGGGAGTTCCCGCGCCCAACCACTACGTCAAGTCTGGAGCATAGGCAGCTCTAGGTATGTGACGCACAGTGGAGACATGTGCGAAAGCTGTCCCAAATGATTACAGAACATTTGCGGCATAAAGAGCGGGGACGGGATGGAGACTGATGATGAAAGGGTGGTGATCACTTCCCTAGCAGTCTTTATGGCTGTATGAGCCATGACGGAGTTCCCGCGCCCAACCACTACGTCAAGTCTGGAGCATAGGCATCACTAGGTATGTGACGCACAGGCCTGTTGCTGTCCTATGGTGATTAAGGTGAACACACAGGGCATCGGTGAAGGCATCCCGCACACACCTACCACGAGGGCTTGCTCTTCAATAACCTGGCCCTTTGTTACAGAGACACAGTAGGGCCGCTGCCGCAGTTTGGAGTGGGCTCGTGTTGATCCGATGAGTGGCAGTTGAACTTTAGCCCAGGGAATTTTTATGGAAGTCGAATGAGATGAACTGTTGAAAGAGGTCAAGAAGTTGCGCTCGCTGAAGCGCAGGAAGATGGCGTTGAAGGAGTGGCGGGAGAGGTCTATGGAAGAGGGAGCAGGTACAGAAAATGGAGGGCTGAGCACAGTTATGGCGCGGCGCGTTGTCAGTCTCTTAACAGAGAAGAGATGCGATGGGTTGTAGGCCCCCCGAGACAATCACCATGGCGCAAAGCAGTGGGGTAGGGAAACGGGTTAGATATCCAAAGCGTAAATGAGCCAGCGGAAATAGTGAGTACAGCATAGGGCAACGGAAGGCATTTTTGGCGCAGAAATTATGTGCTGGCGTGAAGAGGACCGTCTGATCGGACACAGATTACAAATGGTATTGTCACGACTCAAGCCACGACTCAAGACAGGGAGTCGTGAAGGTACGCGGTACCGTGAAGGTAAGACCCGAGAGTCAGGTTTTCTTCTAGCTACGATGACTGACAGTGTCCAGCACCAGCGCGCCTCTCCAGCCAACCAAAGCTTCGTCGTCGTCGGCACCAAGCATGGCAGTCGCGCAGCGCTAGGCTTGTGGCATTATTCCCCCCCGCCCTCGTGAAAGATGGACTGATTTTATATAGGAAGGGAAAGACGCCGTAACTGTCTCACTTGTTTTCTGTGGACACCGCCACCGCGCCGTAAGGGAAGGGAAGAAGGTGGGAGTGAAAATGGGAAGAGATAAAGAGGAGCCGTAGTGGAGGGCTGCGGAATAGTTTCGACCACCTGGGGATCTTTACCATGCGCTGACATCGCACACCACACGGACGCTTCTTCGTTTTCGGGCGTCTTACCACTGCACCACCCGGAAAGCATCATCCCGATGACAAGGTGAGAGGAGAGAAAAAAAAAGTAGGTGTGATCTGGACTGTACAGTAACTCAAGGTCTCACTTGCAGGAAACGCTCAGTCACGCGAAAAGTGCGGCTTTAAGCGTACCATGCACGATTTCATGCTGCTGATGCCGAACACTGACGCCCACAGTTTCATCTGGAATAACTTCATAATAATTGCTGTTTAAGCGGCGCAGGACTTTATAGGGTCCAAAAACCCGTGGAGCGGTTTCTCGCACAAGCCTTTGTGGCGCTCGGAGGTCCACACCCACACTTGGTCCCCTTGTTCGTAGTGGACTTCATTGTGCCGAAGGTTGTAGTGTCGAGCGTCAGTGGCATACTGCCCCTTGATGCGCAAGCGGGCCAGCTGACGGGTTCGCTCGGCCTATTCTGCGAAATTGGCGGCATCGGGTTCGACCACTTCATCCCCGCACGGGAGCATAGCATAAACATCGTGCGGGCCCCCCTGCCATATACGAGACGGAACGGCGTAAACTTCGTGGTTTCCTGCGGCACCGTATTGTAGGCAAAGGTGACATACGGCAGGATCTCATCCCACATTTTATGTTCGACGTCGATGTATATTCTGATCATGTCCGCCAAAGTTTTTGTTGAGTCGTTCGGTTTGGCCATTTGTCTGAGGGTGATACGCTGTAGTTGTGCGATGCTCGGTATGGCTGATAGTTAAGGTGTCTCACAGTAGCCGTGATGTAAACGCCTTTCCTCGGTCAGTAATGATGGTCGACGGTGCACCGTGTCTGAGCACAATGTTGTTCATAAAAATCGAGCAACTTCGCCGGCAGTACCTCGGGCAAGGGCCTTCGTTTCAGCGTAGCATGTTAAGTAGTCTCTGGCGACTACGATCCACTTGTGGTCGTTCAAGGATAAAGGAAATGGGCCTAAAAGGTCCATGCCCACTTGCTCAAAGGGTGTGAAGCGTGGTTCGATAGATTGTAATATGCTGGAAGGCTTGAGTGCGGGTTTTTGTCGCCGCTGGCAATGACGACAAGTCTGTACGTAACGTCTAACGCTCGGAGAAAGATCAGGCCAGTAATAGTTCTACCGGACTCGGTTTAGGGTGCGTGTAAAGCAAAGATGAACTAATGTTGGTTCGTCGTGTAGGCCAGGAGGATTTCGTGCCTTAGATCAGCCGGTATGACTAGCAGGTATGTTTTTGCACTCGACGTAGAATTCTAATAAAGCACCCCATTGCGGAGGCAATACGACTACAGCCCCCGAGCAAGATACCGGGGTATTGTAGGATGCCCACCTTTGAGATGGTCAATAATCAGTCGCAACTCGGCGTCGGCACGCTGTTTGGGAAAGAGTTTGGACGTAGTGACTGCTCCAAGGAAGCTATCGTCGTCTGTGGCATCTGACGAAAGAGGGCCGACGGTGGTGGTGGTGGTGGTGACAAACGTTTATTGATCCGAAAGGGGTGGATGTATGCATCGGCCGGATCTATGAACATCCAGCCCTTACAGATACTGGGTGGGGTCCCTAGTACGGGACCCCAGTGACGTCAGCCGCTGCCTGAGCGCGTTCAACCAAGGCCTTTTGGGCCTGCAGATCATAGCAGCCGAGCAGGGTCGCCTCCCAGTCCTCCCGAGTGGGGTTGGGGTGAGGAGGAATAGCTGGGTTGGATGGGCAAGCCCACACCTTGTGGTAAATGTCCGAAGACTTCTCCGCACAGTGCGGACAACTGCCCGTGAATGAGGGATTAAAATGTTTTAGTGCTGCCGGGCACAGCAGAGTGTTGGTATACAGACGGAGTAGAAGCCGCTCCTCCGTCTTAGATAGACCTTTACTCGGGCGAGGGTAAAGGCTATGACAAGATTGATAATAAAGAACAATGTCTTTAAAAGAATACGCGGGTTGGAATTCGAGATCCTGATCTAAGGGGTCGAGATGGGAAGCCCGGAAAGAGAGTGCGCGGGCGGCGGCGTCGGCTGCCTCATTCCCCTCGAGACCCATATGAGCAGGAGCCCATACTATATTCCGGTAAACAGGGTCCTCGGTGTAGGTGAAATTTTGAAGTAGTCGGCAGACTAAGTATGGCGCCCAGCCTTGCTCGACATTGCGACAGGCCCCTCGCGAGTCGGAGGTAATTGTTTTAGAATCAGTGTGGATAGCTGCCAGCGCAATGGCGACCTCCTCCGCGTGGGTTATGTCACGGGCGCGAAATGTAGGCCCGTTAACAGTTTTGGACTGGTGGACCACTGCGGCAGTGTACCATCCCCCATGGTCAGGGCCGCAGGCGTCCACGTAATAAATGCCGGGTTTCGACCCATAATGGCGGCCCGGGGCTTCCGCCCGCGCCAGGCGCCGGCCAGTTTGATCTTCACGTGTCATGTTTTTAGGAAGAGGGCGTACGTGGAGGGTGCATCTCCACTCGAAAGGCAGGCGTACACGATCTTCCATAAGGGTAGTATGTTGGATGTGCAGCCGGGCAAGGAGGCGGCGACCCGACAATGTCTTAGAAAGACGTGTGTATTGGTTGGTTAAGTGAGCCTCCCGGATCTCCCGGAACGTATTCACCATGCCCAGGCCCAGTAGACACTGGTTGTAGGTGATCACGGAGATATAGAGGGCCTCTCTTAAAAATTTTGCGCAGGCGGGCGCGCGGGACAGGCTATCAGCATCGGTGTACTTTCGGCCAGACTTATAAATAACATCGAAATCGAACTCCTGTAGGCGCAATGCCCAACGTGCTAAGCGGCCACAAGGATTCTTTAGATTTTTCAGCCAACACAACGAGTCATGGTCAGTGATGACACGAAACGGTCGGCCATAAAGGTACGGGCGGAATTTGGCAGCGGCTAATACTACCGCCAAACATTCTTTTTTACTGGTAGAATTGTTACACTCAGCACGGCAAAGTGCACGGCTGGCGTTAGCAATTCCTTTCTCGACCCCGTCTTGGTGCAGAACTTGAACGGCACCAAGGCCGACGTTGCTCGTATCCGCGTATACTCTGCATCGGCATCGTCGTCGAAATGTGCCAGGATGGGGGGTGACTGCAGCCGGCAACATAACTTGTCGAAAGCCATCTGCTGCTCGGCGCCCCACAAAAATGATGTGTCATCTCGAGTCAAGGGTGTCAGAGGGCTGGCCATCTGTGCAAAGTTTTTGATTAAGCGACAATAATAGGAGCACAAGCCCAAGAACCGTCGAACTGCTTTTTTCTGGGCGGGAACGGGAAAGGCGGCATCGGCAGCAAGTTTCTCAGGGTCAGCTCAGATGCCATCAGCACTTGCTATGTGCCCAATAAACTTCAATTCGGTGAACCGAAGTGGCACTTTTGAGGCTTCAGGGAAAGGTTGGCAGAGCGGACGGCTTCGAGAACAGTTCTCAGGCGGCGCAGGTGTTCCGTGAACGTCGGTGAAAATATTATCACGTAGTCGAGATAAACAAGGTATGTCTGACACTTAAGACCAGTGAGCACAGTGTGCATCATCCGCTCGAAGGTGTCAGGAGCACAGCAGACGCCGAATGAGAGGACGCGGAATTCATACAGCCCATCTGGTATTACGAAGGCAGTTTTCTCACGGTCCCTCTCATCAACTTCAATTCGCCAGTCACCACTCCTGAGATCAATGGAGGAAAGTACTTGGCTCGGCAAATTCGGTCAAGAGAGTCGTCGGATAGACGTCCTTCTTTGTCATACTGTTAGGTTTCCGATACTCAGCGCAGAAGCGAAGTGTTCTATCTTTCTTTTTAACGAGATATACAGGCGACGACCATGGACTGCTTGAAGGTTGAATGACGCCATGGGTGAGCATCTCCTTGCCTTGCTGTTGATAGCATCTCTTTTCCGAGCAGACACATGATAGAGCTGCTGATGGATGGGTCGAGTGCCTTCATGCTTGATAATCCGGTGTTTAATGACCGACGTTTGCTCCACTTTAGATGAAGACGTGAAACACGCACGAAACTCCAGCAATAGATCCTGGAGTTGCCTCTTTTCAGCGGAGGAAAGGCTAGAATTGATGTCGACATCGTTTACGGCATCATCCGCTTCGGCGTTAGGCGTAGCTCCCTCGGAAGCAAAACATTCGGCGACTTCCTGCAGATGGTCGACGTAAGCGATGACAGTGCCACCGAACAGATGTCGATGTTCATTGGGGAAATTGCTGACAAGCACCTCCGTTTCTCTGCCACGAAGGAAACGAAGACCTCTTGCCACAGAAACTCCCAAGGCGAGTGAGAGGGAGACATTAGGCTCAACAACCCGGAGGCCGTGATATGGCTCGTCACAGGTAACTCTGCGAGGATGCTGGCGCGTGGTGGCACTGTGAGGCTATCATCGGCGACTCACAGCGTGGAGTGGGACCCACGGTACTCATGCTCTTCGGTGGCCAGTTTAGCGGAAAACGTCACCAAGCGGTTCTGGAGATATATACTGGCACTGTGCTAGCGGAGGAAGTCGATTCCAAGAATAACATCGCGAGAGCATTCCGGTAGAACAAGAAAAGTCGCGACAAATGTGCAGCCTCGCACCTTAACCCGGGCTGCACACATACCCAGTGATGCAACCATATGTCCGCCTCCCGTACGTATGTCTGGCCCGTTCCATGGAGTCATCACTTTTCTCAGTGTCCTTGTACACGCCCGCTAAGGATAGAACAATCGGCTCCCGTATCAACTAAAGCGCTGACCTCCTTCGTGTCGGCGATAACAGGGATGTTCAGGGAGACCCGGCCAAGACCAGGGCCTGTCGACATCGGTTTGGAGTGAAGAAAGCGGTATGGCGGCGGAAACTGGATGGCAGTTGGGTGGCCGGCGTAGGGACGATTCAATGTCGACGGCAGGTCGGACTGAAGCGAGCGGTGCGATGGCGGAAGCTGGGCGGCAGTTGAGTGGTCTACGTCGGGGCGGTTTAAGCGACACGGCGGTGATAACTTGACAGTGATGCGAATGACGTCGGGGCGATCTGGTCTGTGCGGCGAAAACTGGACAGAATTCGGCGTTCGACGTTGGGGCGAATCGAGCAGTGCGGCGGTGGAAGCTTTGCGGCGAATGTTTGTGCGGCGGCCTCGCCCCCAAAGGTCGCCGGAGCCAGTTTTCCCGAAGAGGGCTCGAGGAACCACGGCGTCCAGCGGTATACTGTGCCCCAGAGGGCGAAGAGCGATGAGGCGAAGGCGAGCGTGACTCACGACGAGGAGATTGTGGTAGAGTACGCTGGCAGATGACGTACTCGGCGATGTCCTGAGGCCGCTGATCAGGCCGTGGGCGAGGGCTCTCGGGGAAAATCCTCTAAGGCCCATCTGGCGATACAGGGCATCGCCGGTAGAGGTGACCTGCCTCGCCACAGTGGTAGCAGAGAGGACGGTTATCCGGAGCACGCCAGAGATCAGTCTTCCAGGGCGACTGGCGCCGATCTTCCCAGAAAGGCAGCGGTTCCGCAGCGTGCACAGGGACCTGAGTTGGCGTGTAGGCCGAAGGGGTAGGTAGCAGGGCTGGGCGGCGTGTGACATCAGCATAATTGATCGGCTGAGTGAGGCCCGGGGGTGGCGGTGGAACGACTGCACTTACTGGTGGCGTGAGTGCGTTTTGGACCTCCTCACGGATGACGCTGGCCAGAGGAGCCGAACCTGGGGCAACTGTCCCGTGAAGTTGCTGCAGCTCCTTGCGAACTACGGTGCGAATGAGGTTGCTCAGTTCTGCCCCGGGATCGTAGTCGGCGCAATCAGTCGGCGATGGTGCAGAGAAGGAATTCAGTGGCCGAGAATACTGACTGCATCGCTGCTGTAGCAGTTTCTCCATGATCACAGTTTCATCCAAAAACGTCGCGACGGTTGTGGACGGGTTCCATACGAGGCCAGAAAAAAGCTGATCTTTGACGTCATGCATCAGGTGCCGCAACTTCTCTTCACTCATGGACGGTCGGCGCAATGGCAAAGGCGCAAGACGTCTTCAACATACATTGCGACCCCTTCGTTGTGGCGCTGACCTCGAGAGGTCAGGGCATGCTCCGCATGCTCCTGGCGGTCACTGTTGGCATACGTACTAGAGCTGGCTTCGGAAGGCCGGCCACGTAGCCGGCCACCTAGCACCTCCACCAGTGTCACGACTCAAGCCACGACTCAAGACAGGGAGCCGTGATAGTACGCGGTGCCATGAAGGTAAGACCTGAGAGTCAGGTTTTCTTCCAGCTGCGATAGATGACAGTGTCCAGCACCAGCGCGCCTCTCGAGCCAACAAAAGCTTCGTCGTCGTCGGCACCAAGCACGGCAGTCGCGCGGCGCTAGGCACGTGGCATTATTTACAAGCAGAGAAAAGGAGGGGGGAATGTAGACATCTTTGGAAACGAGGGCTTTGGCGCATATTCGGAAAGGGGCGTGTTCTGACACGAGCTCGGGTAGCGAAAAAAAGCTACTTCAGCGTGAGCACAAACGATTATGGAAGCATAACGCGACTAGACATCCCACACTAAAAACAGCGTGTGAGCAATTTGGAAGCACGACGAACTTAATTGTATAAAGGAAATTCTGCATCACTACTCGAGCAGTGCACGCTGCTAAAGTCTTGATTTGCTGAGCGATGGCAGTTCGCAACGACACTCCTGCAATTGACGTCTTCCCTTCCTTTAAAGAGCTACAAAGTTTAGCGTACAATACCGTATTCGTAGCACCTGTGTTAATTAGGGCGATGAAAGAAACACCCTGTAGGAAAGTTTCAAAAAGCTTGCCTGGCAATAGATTAGGACTTGGAAAGTTCGACGGGGTCGCAGTTCTCGCCTCAGGAACTGCGGCTTCTAGTTTTCCTGACGTGAAGCGTTCGGTAGCCGCCGCATCGGAGAAATAAAGTGGCATCGCGGCGATGGGGAACGGCGGTCGGAGATGGCAGAGCGGTCGGTTGAGAAATCACTGCTGGAGGCTTAGTAGGCACGGAATATTGAGGCGTCAAAGACCAGGACCCAGAACATTCAATAGGTGGTGCTGACACTGGGAGACGGTTTCGGTAATAGCGTGAAATGTGTCCAGCCAGCCCGCATGTGTAGCGAATTAGCTGGTAATGTGCTGCGCGCCAGGGATTGCGTGGTCTTGAAGGTGGTCAAAAATTGGGTGCTTGCACTTGCACAGGCACTGATGGTAGAGTGCAAGTTGGTGGTCGAGGTCGAGAAACGATTTCGGCGTAAGTCAAAGGGCCAGAGGCAGGCCTTGGGTTGACACGCCCTAGGTCATAGGAGCGGCGAAAGGTCTTGGAACGGCGTCGGCGTAAGTCAGGAGAGCAACAGAGAGAACTGATAGCTGATGGGCAGGTGAAAGCGTCTGAGCAACCTGCTCCTGGACATCCTGCCGCAATGCCGGGTGCAAATGGTATGGCTGCTCTTGAGGGTTATGAAGCAGGGAAAGCTGCCGCGCCGTCTCTTCTCGAATGAATGTTTTAATTTGCTGCACCAACGACGGGTTGTCGGCGGCAGGCGTCAGTCCGGAGAGCGATTCAACTTGTGCTTGGAGCTAGCGTGTCAACACCCTCGGTTTGCGCAGCTTCTCAAAGCTGTGGCAGACCGTGACGACTTCTCGGCAGGTACGGAAGTCGCGAGCTGAAATCCCAGGCGTCATCGTCAAAACCCTTGATATAGCTTGCAAAGCTTTCGCCAACCTGCTGCAACCGTTCACGCAAGCGCTACTCGGCGCGCAACTTTCTGACAGCCGGGTGACCTAAGACTTTTGTGAGCGCCGTTTCAAATGCAGCCAAGTACCGATATCTCTTTCATGAATACGGTACCAGAAGCTTGTCGCACCCGGTGAGAAAAATATTACATTGTTCAACTTAGTTTCGTCGCGTCATATATTGTAGACGCCCACTCGTTCGTAAGGCTTCAACATCGTTCTAATCAGTCCCTCTGAATGTAGCCGGGTCTCGCTGGCGAAGGGAGCCCGCGCAGATGAAAGTTGCGCCAGCTTGCATGCCTTGGTGCTGGACGTCGTCTGGTATTGCAGGTGTAGAAAGAGTGCGGCTGCGGAGCTCCAGGACCGACTTGTCTACCCCGCAACTCCACCAAATGTAGAATGGGGCTTGTTAAAGGTACTGGGACTCAATCTAGAAGAAGCACGGTTAGGACGGTCCACGTACAAGGAGGTCGCGCGCTCACCGATAGCAGTGTCACTGGAGACACCGCACGGAATCTTCTTCTTCAGCTTTGTAGTTACATCTCATCTTTACAATATATATCAGAAGAGAAGCAAGAACCATGTACTCGTAGTCTTGAGAAAAGCAGGGCTCCTGCCGAAGCGTCGACTTCAAATAAAACTGGAATCAGTATGAAGGTTTTTTTTCATTTGTATATATATATATAATATATTTAACAGTAGGGGATATTTGTTTGTCATGAAGTTGATATTGTCAAGAGTCTGTCCTGTGAAGATTTAGGAGGGATGAATATTAAATGCTACGCGGAAGACTAAAGAACGCGCTGATGGTGGGTGTCGAACCCACTACCTCCGAATATCGCG
Source organism: Amblyomma maculatum (assembly GCF_055883805.1). NCBI lineage: Eukaryota > Metazoa > Arthropoda > Arachnida > Ixodida > Ixodidae > Amblyomma > Amblyomma maculatum. The sequence continues at coordinate 58,286,559 of NC_139346.1, read as the reverse complement.
TCCGCTGTTGAACCGTCCGCTTTTTACCATCACCCTCGTCTATAGCATATGATGTGGTGCATCATTTTATACCGCTAGCATCACGTAGCACGTGATCATTAGAGAGGGCGGCAGCTGTGCGAGAGCCCTCTTACGCTACCGTTTTAACCACGACACTACCGGAGGAGGACAAAACATCTTTATTATTTAGTCAGCAAGGGAGGGGGGGTACCATCGCGGCCGGGCAGTTGTTCAATCTTCCAATTCGAACCTATCCTTGGGCGAAAAGCAAGGCACCCGTGTGCTGCGCGATGTCAGTGCACGTTAAAATACCCCAGACAGTCGAAATTTCCGGAGTCCTCCACTACAGCGTCTCTCGTAGCCTGAATCGCTTTGGGATGTTAAACCCCACAAACCAAACCAAACCAACCGAACCTATACTTGAGAGTATTCGCTAGCGCCACCCTTTGATATAGCGTTGGACAATGAATTACAATGAATAAAAAATTAGCTTGGTTTGTAATTTATTTTTGATCAAGGCTTTCACTTCCTAAACAAATTCAGTGCAGTGAACAATATGCGGCGTAACGTTTGGACGAGCACCGTTTTGTCTGCAATGCCTGGGATATTTCTGCTAGAAATTTTGCACGCAATGCGACGGCCTAATGTGTTCTGAATAAAAAACCTAGTTGAATTTATTTCTGGTAACGATGTTGTAAAAACGGTACTTGAAAACTGCGGTTTGCTCAGTCTTGAAGATAAACTTTTCTTGGTGTTTAATATATTATGTCATTTCGTTTAATGTGTTTGTCGAATACGCAGTCATAAACCAGAGTTAATTTAGTCGATAACATTTCGCTCCTTGATATGGAAACATTCGAGAAGTAACAGCCTCTTATTTGCTCACCCTATGCCCCTTGTACCGGTGAAAATGCGTTTAAATGTACGGTGGGCTTCCTCGGGTCTACTTTCCGTTCGTGCAGACTTCATTAAAAAAGAATAACTACCGCCTGGCTATAAATCATTCCGCTATAGTTAATCCCACATATTCTTGGAGCTGCTGCACAAGCTTGAAGCTGGGGCGCTCTCTCTGTCATAAGAAAGGTCTCGGGACTTTCAAATCAAGGTCGCCGTCAGTGGGTTAGCCGACCTTTTTTCTCTTTGCTTTTGTTTGATCGCTAGGATTTGGCAAGAGAAATGATTTTAGTTCAGCCGGCAGTAGAGTGTGTGAATCACGCGTCCCCTCACGAAAATGTAAATCTGAACGGAAAGGTTGGAGCGAGTCAAATGTTTAATTCTTAATTCGACCTGCATTGAGAGCCTTCAGAAACAAAAATAAGTACTTTGCGAGGATCATGCAATATGTAAGTATATAAATCTGCCTCATCATCATCATCAGCCGGACTATATCTACTGCAGGGCTAAAGCCTCTCCCATATTTCTCCACTTAACCCGGTTCTGTGCTAAATCTGCTTTTTTAAGGGCAAAGTGAGCGGAAACGTATTTTCTTTCATTTTGTCTTTTCATGCCCCTGTGCACGCAGCATGGGCGAAGCGGTGGTGGTATTTGAAGGCCTAGGTTTCACTGCTGCCGACAGAGGTTTTAGGAAATCCGGCTTTTGTTCTTTAGGGCTTGCTCGTGTCTTGTACGTGGCTCTGCGGTGGAGGTGTGTAACCACTAAAGCGGAGAGGCGCACACTTTCTGCCAACCCGTTCTCTCGGATTCATTCGTGCCGCGGGGCAATTAAAAAAGGGGGAGTGAGCAAACAGTGCGAGTTCTTCACGACACATGCATAATGCAAGACGCTCATGATTCATATGCAGGAGATGCGGGTGTCACAGTTTGATTTCGCTGCTTACTTGAGCCGGCTGATGGAAAAATTCAAATTTTATCCGGCATCAGAATAAACGATGAGCAGCCTCATATTCAGCAGGTCGCAGGTCAGTATAATCTATTTAATGTAACCCACTATCACGATTACCACCGAGGCCATCATCTTTTGTTCTTTAAAGCCCGGTGACGTTTTTCGCCTTCCTTAGTTTCCATTCTACTCCTCGCTGACTTCTTTCTCTTAGTATCTCCTTGTCTATTCCAATTTCTATTCAAGGCTAGGCTTCCCTTACGACTTCTCATTTTCACTAGCTGCTTAGAGTAACGCCAAACTAAATGTACGCGTCGGTATTGCAGCCGCAGTAACAACACCACACGCAATACAGATGCAGAGCGAACTACAGAGCCTCTTTGAGTTTGGAATATATGGGCGGATGGCAGGGTAGGCGATGAAGTGTTTTGTAGTTGGCTGTAATTCAGGGTACGGCAAAGGAAACGAAAAACGTCCCATTGTTTCGACCTTGAATAACACATTGCGGGCTCGGTATTTGACCCCACACAGGACGCAGAAAAGCGAGACGAGCACAGCGCCTGTGTTCGTCTCGCCTTTCTGCGTCCTGTGCGTGGTTGTGCGTTGTTTTACCTTGTTTAGACCGCCATTGATTCAAAGCTTTTCGAGCTTGTAGAAGCGTTACAATCCCCAGATCGGCCGAGATTTAACTCAAAAGCACAGGGTATTTGCGTGGCATTTTAAGGATGAATGTAAATCCCTAAAATACTACAGTAGCTATAAACGAAAGGTGTTACCTGATGGGGAAAACGGGCTCACCTAGTCAATGGCGCACTTACCGCCGATTTCAGCACAATCAAGAACTCAAAGCTGTTGTGCGCACAGCATTAGGGGGAAAGCTTGAAATGACGCTTATGGTGCGCAAAACAATAATAGTCTATTAGAGTGTCCTAGCTTCTCGCGGTTCTTGTATCTTTGGAGGACGTCAGTGCACACAGCAGTGGCCGGTCACTTTTTTTTCTTTTGTGGAATAACATTCGCAGTAGCTTTCAGCAACAGCTTCGCATTAAAGTAGCTTCCCCGGTGTTCGTGAACACGGCATTACCTACTTGGCCGAAAAACTGCCCACTCTTAGTCATTTAGAACTATACCAAGTTGTTCGCTCAGCGTTGAACTCTCCTGCCACCGATGCCGCATTTAAAACGTTGAGCTGCAAAAATTTGATACACACGCAGATTATGCGGGCGCTGTGAAATGTCGTTGCAGAGTCAAGAGCCCTAGGTGGCCAAAACTGATCCAGAACCATCCACTTCGGTCCTTGATCTCCTATGTGCAGGCGCTGGACACTACACATGACATCACGTGCCATTTCGTATCGTAATATCAAAACACTAGAGAGGTGAACCGCGCTGTCCGCATGGGAATCTACGCAATAGAAAGGAGTCAACGGTACACGGCATATCAGTTGTATGAAGCAGGCGATCGCAAGGCGACTAAAAGATAATGCCAGCTGTGAGGCAAGCAACAGAGGAGACCAAAATGAGCTAGAAGAAGCAGACAAGGCGATTTTAAAGAGTACATTCCAGCGAAAATGCAGGCAATACGCATGTGCAGCGACAGGAAGCAGAGGAGAGAAACGGCGGCAGTGCGGAACCGCCGGAGCGGTGGCGCGGTGGCGGCACGCTTCAGCAGCGTCGGTGATAGCCGGGCGCCGCGGAGCAACATGTGGGCTCCCTAGCAAGTGGCAAAGACTATACAGTAGCTCAAGTCAGTGATAAATCCTGGCGCCATCTATCGAACCCGCAACCAAGCTTTCAACGATGTAGCTATATATCACCCTTCCCAAAAGCGGAGTTAGCGCGCCTACAATCTTACTCCGCAGACGCGACGAATAACATTACTTCCAAAGTTAATCGAGCGGTTAACAAAGAGAAATTGTTGTGTATATACATAGTGTTACGGGGATGTACTTAATGGAACGGCACTCCGATGGCTGAACTCGACGCTAAGACTTCAGTAGCCGTGCAGTATCTACTCTGTTAGCGTCGTCCTCTTTCTCAACGCTTCGTCGTGCCCGCGTTCCTCGGTTGTCGTCTTTGTCAGTGAGCACATCACTTTGGCCCCGCGTTTCCCGGTAACAATAGATACAAAACGCACATTACCCACAGATCAATAGCACTATACAAAACACTATAAATACTTATAAAAGTAAACTCAAACACATGTTTCCTCAGGGAGAGGAGAACAATAGAACGGCGGAGCGCGACAGACATCTCAAGTCGGCTCTCGCAGCGGAAATCGCGCCTCGCCATCCGCTTCTAACTGGCCAGACAGATACTTATATAACGAGGCGCAGACTCTGCAAGGCTGGTTACATTGCACGGGCTGCAGTGCGGCGCGCCTCAGCGAGGAACCTGCAACGGCACAACACAAACAGAACCACAATGAACGCAAGATGTTACAAAGGGTTGCGCTAGGGTATGATACCCCATCTGGTGGGCCGCTGTCTCATGGGGAGAACGCTCCAGAGCCTAAGCCTGTCAAAATCACGCACTTCAATGGGCAATCCACAACCTGCCCACGCTCCCCATTTGGGGACAGCTCTCTCTCGTTGTTCATCAGCTGAAATCCTGCGAAAGGCAACTAGTTCGATGATGCGTATGGCTGGTAGGTAGCCTACATTACCATCTGACAGGTCGGTATCTTGAACTGGCTTTGTGTCAGCAACCTCGCTGTAAAAGGCAGGAGCCTGTGCGCCTGTAGAACGAGGTGATGTCAGGGTGTAAGCACATCACGCGCCGTGCTAATGAAGTATAGGATGAGCGAGCGACTAGGGTAAGGCTTGTCAGTTAATAGCCTCTCCACCAACCTTAACACGAATATTCGAGCACCTGTCGGGTTGCGCGGCAGGCCAAGGTCTCCCCTGCTGGTCGGAAGGTGTAGGATGCGTCGGGCAACTAGCGCTGCCAGCCCGTCCCAAAGAAGTGTCCCTACAAGGGACACGAGTCGGTTCGCCACACGGCGCGCGACTGTCGCGATACGCGCCACACAAAGGATGAAAGCGCATGCTCGTTTCTTGACGACACTGATTTTAGCCATGAGCCCGCGCTGCGTCAGAAAGGGCGTGCATTGGTCGCGAGAGATCAACTTCCCAGATTCTGGGAGAGGCACCGCTTGGCTTAAACAGCACGCCAACTACACGTACTGCGTCCACAAAGGCCCCTGAACTTACCGTGTTGAGCCCGTGTTGAGCTGCGCTCCAAATACAGCTGCGTATTCTGAAAATATTGTTCCGGATCACAGTATGGAGACGACGACGACGTGCTGATGTGATGTAGGGAAGAAGACGGCGCTCAGGCTAGCTGACTTCGTTCTGGGGTGTGCGGTGTGTCGTGCGCGTCTAACAGTGAACTAGCGTTTACCACTGTGTACTTTTCCTTAACATTTGGTGGAGGATTGCTGGAAGTACGTAAATCGCCAAACCTGGATCTCCGTAGTGGCTGCCAGATTGGTACCATCACAATGCAATCCGACGCAACACCTTCTTCAGCGGCAACATCACCTCCCACCGTTGTCATGACGCAGCCTCGCGATCTAGGCACCTTTTGCGGCACCGACCACGTCGACGTAGAAGACTGGCTCGCCATGTACGAGCGGGTCAGCAAGCACAATCGTCGGGTTGTGCTTGCTGAATCTTCTATCTGGCAGGTACGGCGCGCGTCTGGTTCGAGACGCATGAAGACGATATCACATCGTGGGAGATGTGCAAGGAAAAGCTTCGAAACCTATTTGGCAAGCCGATCGGATGCAAACGGCGCACAAAAAGACCTCGCATCCCGTGCCCAGTCTACGACGGAATCGTACTCGTCTTATATTCAAGACATTCTAGCCCTATGCCAAAAGCTGGACAGCGTCATGTCCGAATTAGACAAGGTAAGCCACATATTAAAGAGAATTGCAGACGATGTTTACAAGCTGCTGCTTTGCAAAGATTGTCCGACGGTCGACTCAGTTATCCAAGTTTGCCGCCAGTTTGAACAAGCAAAAAACCGCCGTATTACTCACCGATTCGAACGCTTGCCAAACACAGCTGCTACGTCCTCGTGCGAAGATAGTCCAACCTCACAGCAGCCATCTCATCCCTCCAGCTTGACCAGGATTGTTCGTCGAGAGATAGAAGCTATGACACCCGTTGAGTTCGCCCCTCAGCCAGCGGATGCTCCTATAGCCTTAATCCAATCTGTCGTTCGCCAAGAGTTCGCAAATGTGAGCCTCAACGCGAACGTGGGCTTCAACTCCGGCCAACCTTCCGCACAGCCCTCGCTCCAACCAAACGTTCCAGTCGTAGCTGCTGCGGCTCCTACCACGCCCTTTCAGACGCGGTACCGCTACCGCTACCGCAACCCGGACAAATGGCGAACCTCGGATGACCTACCTATCTGCTTCAACTGCTTCGTGTCGGCCACATTTCTCGCCATTGCCGCAGCCGTTGGATTCCGCCACCTTGACCTCGCTACTATTCTGATCGCAGCGCCGACTATGTTCCACACCCAACCTGTGTCCGTGATACGCGCACTCGTGACTTTAACTCGCCAGCCCCGCGCATGTCCAGCCGCTCACCGTCTCCTCAGACCCGACGGTCCCGCTCGCCCCAATCTCGCCGTTCCTCATCTCCCTACTTCTCCGGCTCTCATCCGGAAAACTAACCAATGCAGCTCCCGGAGGTGACGCTGCATTTACAACCCGGCCCGAAACTCCTCTGCTGACCCTCGCTCATCGCCGCAACCTTCTAGACATCTATGTGGATGGTGCCCCTGTTACTGCCCTCATTGACACTTGTGCCGAAATTTAAGTCCTCAGCTCATCCTTCGCCGCTGTCTCAAAAAGGTTGTCACACCCGCCGCTTCATCCGCCCTTCGGGTTGCCGATGGAAGCGTCGCTGCCGTCGTGGGACTGTGCACTGCACGCGTGAGTATTTCCGGTCGCACTACCCTTCTCCTCTTCACTGTTATCGACCGCTGCCCTTACGACGTGATCCTCGGCATCGACTTTTTAACGGCCCATTCTGCCCTTATTGATTGCTCAACTGGTCTTCTTCGCTTAGACCTGCCCTACTGCTCCGAAAACACTGATGTAAAGCCCCACCTCCGATCCGCCGAATTTGTTCGTCTGCCACCCGAAGCTGCTTTTTATGTCCCGCTAAGCATAAACCCTGCAAAGTTTAAACACCACAGATTCTTTAACGCGAGTAATATGGCTTCATTGGTACAACATGTACAATTTCTGGGCGTGCGCGTCGCCGTTGTGAGGCTGGAATGACTTCATAGTCCAGTGGTCCGACGCGGCGAATGATGTTTACGACCCATAGTATCGACGCAACAATTTTTCACTTAATGCGCGACGGCGAACTGGTGTCCAAACCCACACTTCATCTCCTGGATTATACTCTGCGTGGCGTCGTCGTAAGGTGTATCGTCGGCTGTCGGTGCGCTGTTGGTCCTTATACGCAGCCGTGCGAGTCGTCGGGCTTCTGCACGCTGCAGGTAGGCGGTGACGTCAAGGTTATCCTCGTTGGTTACGTGCGGCAGCATTGCGTCGAGCGTCGCCGTGGGCTCCCTGCCGTACACAAGCTTAATTGGCGTGGCTCTGGTCGTCTCCTGGACTGCCGTGTTATACGCGAAGATCACGTACGGCAAGGTGGCGTCCTAGGTCTTGTGTTCAGCGTCGACGTACATGGCGATCATGTTTGCGATCGTTTTATTCAGGCGCTCCGTAAGGCCATTGGGCTGGGGATGGTACGCAGTTGTTCGTCGATGGCATGTATGACTATTCCAGGATGGCTTGCTTCAACTCTGCCGTGAACGCCGTTCCCCTGTCTGTGATGAGCACTTCTGGGGCGCCGTGTCGCAAGAGAATTTGTTCGACAAAAAATTTGGCAACTTCTGCCACGGTACCATTTGGTAGGGCATTTGCTTCGGCGTAACGGGTAAGGTAGTCAGTGGCCACGATGATCCACTTGTTACCCATAGACGAAGCTGGGAAGGGGCCGAGGAGATGCATCCCAACTCGTTGAAAGGGTAGGTCTGGGAGCGGAATCGGATTTAGTAGTCCTACTGGTCTGATAGGCAGCGTCTTGCGTCGTTGGAACTCACGACTTGTCTTGACGGAGTTGGCAACTTCGACAGGCAGTCGCGGCCAGTAGTACTTCTCCTGGATTCGACGCAACGTGCGTGCAAATCCGAGATGGCCTGCTGTGGGCTCATCATGCAATGCCTGCAGAATCGCCTGACGGAGATTTTTAGGCACTAAAAGAAGTTGCGCAGTCCTGTTGGGTGCGAAGCTCTTCCTCACGAGGAGGCCATTGTTTAACGCGGATGAAGATAAATGTCGCTTGAACACACCAGGAGGGGAAGTGGTCTTTCCTTCTAAGTAATCGGCTAGCGCTTTCAGCTCAGGGTCTGATCGCTGTTGTTCAGCGAAACAGCTGGCGCTTACCGGTCCCAAAAAGGCGTCGTCGTCGTCGTCCTTCGGGGGAGCGTCGACGGGTGCGCGTGATAAGCAGTCTGCGTCGGAATGCTTCCGGCCCGACTTATAGACTACAGTCGTGTCAAATTCTTGAAGTCGTAGGCTCCATCTGGCAAGGCGGCCGGAGGGATCTTTCAAATTAGCCAGCCAGCAGAGCGCGTGATGGTCGCTTACCACCTTGAATGGTCGGCCGTAGAGGTATGGACGATACTTAGAAGTGGCCCTGATGATCGCGAGGCACACTTTCTCGGTCGTCGAGGAATTGACTTCGGCTTTTGTGAGGGACCTGATAGTATAGGCGATTACTTTCTCCAGTCCGGCACTCTTCTGGACGAGAACGGCTCCTAGGCCCACACTGCTCGCGTCAGTGTGAATTTTGGTCTCGGCGTTTTCATCAAAGTGGCCAAGTACAGGAGGGCATTGCAGGCGGCGCTTAAGTTCGTCGAAGGCTTCTCTTTGCGGCGCTTCCCATTTAAAAGGTACGTCAGCCTTTGTGAGCTGCGTCAACGGTTCGGCGATCCGCGAAAAGTTTCTGACAAATCGTCGATAACAAGCGCACAGCCCAAGGAATCGGCGCACAGGTTTCTTGTCGGCAGGCGGAGGGAATGTTGATATTCCAGCTGTTTTTTCCGGGTCTGGGCGAACACCATCCTTACTAACGACGTGACCTAGGAACTGACCGCAGTTCTTCGTAGGTGAAGTGGAACTTCTCTGTTTTTAGCGTTAGTCCCGATGACTTGATGGCTTCCAGCACTGTCTTTAGTCGTTTTAGGTGGTCTTCAAAGTTTGACAAGAAGACAACAACGTCGTCCAAATATATCAAACAAATTTGCCACTTCAAGCCTGCCAGGACTGCGTCAATTACTCGTTGAAACGTGGCTGGTGCGGAGGAGAGGCCAAATGGCATCACCTTGAACTCATAAACGCCGTCCGGTGTGATGAATGCGGTCTTCTCGCGATCTCTTTCGTCGACTTTGACAGTATCCGCTCTTCAGGTCCATCGATGAGAAGTACTTTGCATTGCAGTGCCGGTCGAGAGTGTCGTCGATGCGGGGAAGCGGGTAGACATCCTTCTTCGCTATGCTATTCAAGCGGCGGTAATCAACGCAGAAGCAAAGTGTGCTGTCTTCTTGACCAAAACGACTATTGCCGCCCAGAGGCTGTTCGATGGCTGGATTACGTCATCACGCAAAATTTCCACAACTTTAATGCGAATGGCCTGCCGTTCTCGCGGCGATACACGATAAGGGCTTTGGCACAGAGGTCGGTCGTGTTCGTCCGTTATAATGCGGTGCTTGGCCAGTTGTGTTTGTCGTACCTTCGATGATTACGAGAAGTACTTCCTGTAGCTTCGAAGAAGACTGCGAATCTGGTTTTTCCTGCTGTGGGTCAATGCTGGGTTGATGTCAAATGTGGGCTGACGGAATTGGTCCGGTGCGTCTTCCAGTGGTTGTTCGTGGCGGGCGAATACATCTTTGAGGTCCGCTAAGTCGTCGAGAAAAACAATGGTCGTGCCCTTATTGATATGCCGGTATTCTTCAGTGAAGTTTGTTACCAGCACCTGAGCTTGTCCTCTCCGGAATTTCGCGATGCCTCTTGCGATGGCGACATCTCGTGACAAGAGCAATTGGATATTTCCTTCGACGATGCCTTAGCGGTTTCGATGTCTATGCTACCTACGCTGACGGTGACGCTTGATCGGGGCGGCACGGTCAATTCTCCGTCGGGGACGTTTAGAGCGACGGGTAGCGCCGAAGTCGTCGTAGCAGGTATGGCTTTGTCTACAGACAGCTTGATGAGCTTGGATCAGAGGTCAATGATAGCCCCATTTTCATTTAGGAAGCCCATGCCTAAAATCACGTCGTGGGAGCACTGCTGCAAGACCACAAAGTTGGTTGGGTAACTACGCCCATTTACGGTTATTCTTGCAGTGCATCGTCCCGATGGAGTAATCAGGTTGCCACCTGCGGTGCGACTCAGCGGGCCATCCCAAGCGGTGGTAACTTTCCTAAGCTGGGAGGCTAACGGTCCACTGATGACTGAATAGTCAGTTCCGGTGCCTACTAGGGCTTTGCCTCTGCGACCGTCGACATCAACTTCAAGGTTGCTGATTCGCGTCCTCGCAATGCACGTGGGCCTTGGTGTCCAATCTCGGCTCCGTCGTTTCTTCAGGTCATGGCCGGGGCATACCGTTATTATTTTGCAGGGCGGCGGTATCGGCTTGCACTCTGGTCGTATTGCCGTCGATGTCGTCGTGTGGAGCGGCAATGAAATAGCTGCGTCGTCGTTAGTGGTCGTGGTCCGCGGAGGATCTTAGTCTTTTCGCCGTTTAGCAACGACACCTCCAAAGTTTGCTGCCTTTAGTTTCCCCTACGGGGGTCCGGAGACCGTCCTTGCACGTAACTGCGGCCCGGCGACGCAAATCGGTCATTGTACGGCGATGGAGAGTGTGACAGACGCCTTGGCGACGAGTCCTCTCCGCTGCGCAGGAAGTCATTGATTTCCTGTGGTCGCCCGCCAGGACGGGGTCGTGGAGCGTCGACAGCGAATCCGCGGAGACCGATTCGTCGGTTCGGGCAGTGCAGCAGAATGTAACCGGCTTCACTGCAGTGGATGCATAATGGCTGGTTGTTGGCTGTCCTCCAGGCGTCGCACTTCCTGGGGCTTGGGGGTCGGTGGTAGGCTTGGCGGGCGGGGGCCAAGGGGCGGCTTTCAGGAACAGGACGGTAGCGGCGGGGGCTTGGAAAGTCGTCATGTCGGGGCGCAGGGCGACGTAATACAGCAGCGTAGTTCATCGCTGTTGCCTCTTGTGCTGGAACAGTCGCAGCCGTCACTTGAGGAACGCCCAGCGCCTGCTGGACTTCTTCACGGACGACGTCCGCAAGCGTCGCCACCTGGGGTTGTTGCGATGATGGCATCAATCCGCGGAGCTCCTCTCGCACGATCTCCCGAATGAGGTCCCGAAGGTTCCCTCTGCTTGCAGATGCGCTGGGGTAGTGGCTTGAGTAGTCCGGCTGAAGTGGTCGCTCGTAGTGCCGCATCCGGGTGTCCAACGTCTTCTCGATGGTCGATGCTTCACTTTCAAATTCTTCCACAGTTCTCGGCTGGTTCCGGACAAGCCCCGCAAAAAGCGACTCTTTAACGCCTCGCATTAAGAATTTCACTCTCTCACCTTCGGTCATGTTAGGGTCGGCGCGATGAAACAGGCGTTTCATCTCCTCTACGTAGACAAGGACGGGTTCGTTTGGTAGTTGAATCCGTGATTGAAAGAGGGCCTGAGCTCTTTCTTTTCGGACAGAACTTGTAAAGGCCATCAAGAACTGTGCTTTGAATATCTCCCAATCCTTGAAAGAAGTCTCGTGATTTTCAAACCAAACTCGGGCATGTCCTTGAAGAACAAAGCAGACCTGCCTGAGTTTCGCAGCGTCTTTCCAACCGTTGAATTCTGCCACATGGTCGAAAAGGTCCATCCAGTTTCCCGCATCTTCATCCCGTCGTCCATGGAAGCAGGGGGGCTCACGGGGTTGGACGAAAACAACCGGCGCTGGTGGCTGGGTCATTGTTAGCATCGATGCCTTCCGAGATCGAATGGGGTCAGGCAGCAGACCGTGTTCGGGTTGTAGGCCTTGGAGTCGGCGGCTGGCTCGGTGACCTGTAGGCTGGTTTTCCAGGGCGACAGGAACAAGGCTGGGGTCTTCGCTTGAAGGATCAAAGGAAGCACCTCCACCAGATGTCACGTAGTGGTGACAAGGCAGTACACGCCAAAGAACACACAGGCGTTATGGTACTGAAATAACTTTTTATTGGGGTTGACTTGCGCCCGCAAAAGAACTAAGCAACTCGGCGGCGGCGATAGCAACAAACGTGCTCGTCGGTCGTCGAACAAAGAATGCCCGTCACACTCGTCAACGCTCAATTTAAAGGCTGCACAGAACAATCTAGATAACGTCGCAAACAGCTACAAGCAAGGTCTTGTACATTGTGGAAAGACACACGAGTGGCCGGAATCTGCGAGATAGATCTCGGTGCATATTGTGCTAGAACGAAACTGATAAAGGTGTGACTCGCTATATCGAGCATTAACAAACAAAGAATACAAAACTGATACGCGATCCAGATTTAGAGTGATAAGGCCGTATGACGGCGGCTGTTAAAAAAACAACAAATACAGTTTCGAAGGTTTCGCGGCAATATGACAGTGTGCGACGCAGATTTTTCTGGCATGGTCTCTACCCCTCTGTCTGTCGGTACCTCGCCGCTTGTGAGTTGTGTCAGCGCCGTAAGACACCCTCGCTTCAACCTAGTGGGCCCCTGCAACCAATTCCAGTGCCGACTGAGCCGTTTTCTCGTGTGGGCCTCGATCTTCTTGGGCCTTTTCCGACATCGACGTTTGGAAACAAATGGATTGCTGTGGCGACTGATTATACCACCCGATATGCTGTAACCAGGGCTATTCCCACCAGCTGCGCCTTAGGCGTTGCCGACTTTCTTCTGCATGATGTCATCTTGATTCATGTCGCTCCTCGTCAACTGCTCACAGATTGTGGCCGCTGTTTCCTCTCTCAAGTGGTTCATGACCTTCTCCGCTCATGCGCTACTCGTCACCAGTTCACCACGGCCTACCATCCGCAAACGAACGGCATTACTGATCGCCTCAATCGCACACTGACCGACATGCTTTCTATGTATGTGACCGATCACTATCGTGACTGGGACGTCTCCTTACCTTTCGCCACGTTCGCCTATAACTTCTCACGCCATGATACCGCCGGATACTCTCCCGTTTATCTACTCTTCGGCCGTGACCCTTTACTCCCATTCGACCCCTTGCTGCCTCTTGACGACTCTTCCTGCAGCTACGCTTCGAATGCCATCGCCCGCGCTGATGCCGCCCGCCACATTGCTAGAGAGCGTCTTGGAGCGTCCTAGCGCTCTCAAAAACGTCGTTATGACCTTCATCACCGAGACGTCCACTCTGCTCCTGGTTCCCTCGTACTCCTTTGGCACCCGGCTCGCCGCGTAGGTTTGTGTGAGAAACGTTTGCCTCGTTACGTGGGCCCTTACTCCTTCTTGCGGCAAGTCACCGATGTGACCTATGAGATCGCCCTTTTACAGCCCAAGAATCCTTCCACAACCCCTCATACAGAACTCGTGCATGTCGCCCGTCTAAAACCATATCATTCGAGTTCTCCTGTGTAGAATGCACCGGGACGGTGGTTCTGCGGCGCGGGGAGTACGGTTACGGAGCACAGTATGGAGACGAAGACGACGTGCTGATGTGAAGTAGGGAAGAAGACGACGCTCAGGCTAGCTGACTTCGTTCTGGGGTCTGCGGTGTGTCGTGTGCATCTAACAGTAAACTAGCGTTTACCACTGTGTACGTTTCCTTAACAATATGTTTAAAAAACAATAAAACTGTCATTGTCGTGCACGAATAGTGAAATGTAGTCCGCGTATGCAGATATAACTGCCGTCTCCTGTTCCACTGATGTAAAACCTCGAATACGCTTGTCCGCGGCGACCATACGCAGCAGCGGGTCAAGCGAAAGTATGAAAACCGGCTAGAGCGCGCACCTCTGACGCACTGCCTGCGTAATCAGAGAGCTGCCGGCAATTTAGCCATTCCGTACTAGTTCGCTGCTAAGGTCCGTGTAAAGGCCACATAGGAGCTCAACTATTTCGTTACGAGGGGAGCACTGCGAGCAAGTAACCATGTTCAACGCAGTCGAAGGTCTTTGTCTGGTCCAAGGCAACAAAAGCTCCATAGGTCCGTTTGGCACAGGCGTATTCGAAGACGTCTCTCGTCATTGTCAGCGAAGTTAACCCCGATCGTCCATGAACAACACCGGACTGGTATGGGCTAACCAAATCCTGAAGGTAGATTCGCACCCTACGGACCATACGCGTTCATGCCGGTGTTAAGTGGGGTAATCGGTCGTCCCGATCAGGGACTCCATGGCCCTCCTTCGGAATTTGAACGATATGGCCGAGACTGATCGAGGGTGGCTTGGCGTCGCTCTCGGTAGAACAGTTTACGAGCCCAAGTAGAGAAAAAGAGAATTTATTTGGTACACACGTAAATGCAAAAAACACACACTACTCACAAAAACAAAGCACTATACAAAACACTATAGGTTACATATGCATAACAAACTAAAAATAACATGATTCCCCTGAGAGGGGAAACAGTATAAACGAGGAGGGTTCCAATAAAGTACGACAGGCATCGTACAATATAGAAGCGCGTGTGCCAGCGCCGCAGAAACCACGTCTTGCCGCACGTTTATTACAATCCGGACAGATACTTCCAGACGACGAGGCGCAGTCGCTGCAAGGCTGGTTACATTGCGCGGGCGGGAATGCGGCGCGCCTCAGCGAAGCACCTGCGACGCCACAACACAAACACACTGAACACAAGGTTTTCAAAAGGGTTGCGCGTGCGCCTGATACGCTTAAGCTTCGCCATTTAAGAATGAACGTGATAGCGTTATCGAGCAACTTGCTATACACATTTTTATTTATTAAATCCTTCCGGGACGTAGAAGAGCTGCCAGCTACTTTGCTGAAACGCGCGGGCCTCAAGTTGCAGTCGTAGTTCGTCGAAAACATCGTTGCTAATCCAAGCCGGTGCGATGAAGATCTCGGAGGCCATGCCCTGTGTATCTTACTCCGTGCGCCACACGCATGATGGCGCTATACATACAAGCCAAGCGAAGAGGAAGTACACCGGAAAGGTAATTTGCCACTCGCTTTACTGCGTTTTCTGCAGTTGTGCAACTCACAAGCTCATAGTTATTATTATACGCCACAATAAGCGTCTCTAAGGGACATTTCTGAGACAACACCGCAATCAATAGACACGCCTTTGTCCATTTTAAACCATCTAGCTGGCGAGTGGAGTGCTTAGCGTGCTCGTCTCGCACCCCGGAGGCTAACGTTTGATTCCTTAGGTCGGCGTTTTTTCCTACTCGTTTTTATTTATTAATGCTCTGGATTTTACTTTGGACGACGCGGGACGGCTGCCGCCGACGACGACACCGACTTTTCTGCGACACGGGGCCCTTAACGCTGTCGCTATAAAACATGCCGGAGGCTGTCGCAGCACCACAGTTGGCACATAGGTCTTTGGGAGCAATACTTTTATTTTCAAGGCTCTGTCTCGTGGAGAGGACGCCCCAGCGCCTAAGCCAGTCAAAATCTCGCACTTCATTTGGCAGCCGACAAGCTGCCCACGCTCGCCATTTGCATATATCGGTCTCTGGTTGCTCATCAGCTGAAAGCCTGCGAACGGCTGCTAATTCGCTGATGCGTATGGCTTGTAGGTCGCCTACATCGCCTGGTAATTGGAGGCGCCCTACCAGGTCCCCTGATGTCGCGCATTGTGTCTAAAACGCAATTGAAATCCCCCAGCAGAAAGTGGGGCACGTCTTCGAGAAAGTATTTCAGGATGGAACGCAAGAACTCGTTTGTCAGACTACGCGTGACTGGCGAGTACACGTTGAAAAAACGACTCCTGCGGCCATCGAGAAAAATGTCAACGACAATCATGCGCCCTTCTATGCCATATGTACAATGAGCACATGCCTTGTATGCTGGTGAAAGAAAGATCACGCCTGCGCCACAACACCGTGAGTCCTTTAACGAAAAATAGGCCTCAACATTGAAACAAGAATCAAAGGAAAGGACATCGGCGGGGGTGCGGAAGTTGCACTCCTGCAAAAATAAAACATCTACTCGATGCGAGCGCGCAAAATGAAGCACCTCCCTTTGCTTGTCAGGGTAGCGAAAGCCTGCAGTGTCAAAGGAAGCAAAACGAAAAAGAGCCATCATAAAAAGGAGGAGGAACAAAGACTACTATACATATCACAGATACAAAGGAACGGAGAACTATGGGCCGTCCAGCAGACCCGGGGTGCGCTCGGAAGCCACAAGCCGCACAACCCACCACAAATGGGCCAAATGAGGCAGTGCAGAGTAGGGCTTAACCCCGGGTAGACGCTCTGACGGGTTAAAGCTCGACACGATGCTTTAACCCGACGTTTGCCGGCTCCTTAATATAGTTCTACATACATACATACATACATACATAGATACATACATACATACATACATACATACATACATACATACATACATACATACATACATACATACATACATACATACATACATACATACATACATACATACATACATACATACATACATACATACATACATAAACCCCGCCAGGGTGGCGCAGTGGTTACGGCGCTCGACTACTGTTCCCAAGGACGCGGGATCGAATCCCGGCCTCGGGGGCCGCTTTTCGATGGAGGCGAAAAGCAAGGCGCCCGTGTGCTGTGCGATGTCAGTGGACGTTAAAGAACCCCAGGTGGTCGAAATTTCCGGAGTCCTCCACTACGGCGTCTCTCATAGCCTAAGTTGCTTTGGGGCGTTAAACCTTACAAACCAACCAACCAACATACACACATAAACAGACTCACAGAAAAGTTCGGCGGACAGTCTGTAAACCTGTCCGCTAATCTGCACTAGAGAGGCGCTCGGGGAGTTGAGTGTTGATTCCTGCGGGCCGCAGCGACGCAGCCGAGGCGACTATTAGCCGGGAGCGAGAAGTGGTGGCCGCTGGTCGGCGACGACTGCGAACTTTTCTATACAGGGAAAGCGCAGCAGCGAGAGCCTCGTCGCTGACGCACGCGGGAAGACGGCAAACCGTCACATAAACAACCGGAGCTCCCATCTGCTGCAGCGGCACATTATTTCCGGCGAGACGCAGGACGCCTCTCACCACCACAAAGATGAACGAGGACAATGCAAGAACGACATCTTTTACGGTGGCACCCAACTGGTCCAGCCCACACTGCCTAGCGCAAGACAATACATCAGTCTTGTTGAAATTGCACCTTAGCTAGCATTTGATGGTCTAAAAGAAAACAATAGATAGCGTTGCGAATAGACTTCCAAGGACAGTGCAATTTTACCTTGTTACAAACCGAAATGAACGAATGCAGTTTATTCGCTGTTTAAAGTCAATTAATCAGTACACATATAGAAAACGGAAGGGGACTCATAAAATATTTCACAGGAAGGGCAAGGTGCTGTATGAGTTGCTCTTGTTTCTGTGGACACCTGATTAATTGATTGCTTTATAGGAGGGGAAAGGCGCGGTACCTGTCCAACACCTGCCGATGGAGGCGCTGAGATCACCGTTACCAGCCCGTGTTAGAGGAAAATAAAGGTGAAGAGCGCGTGCTCGGAGCGCAAGCATGGCACGGGCTGTTCAAAATGAGAAGCCTGCCGCGCTGGTCATCTTGCTCTGACAGTTACCGCGCCTTTCCCTTCTTATAAATAAATCAGCAGTTGGAGGCGAAACGAAGAGGCGTCCGTGTGCTGTGCGATAGCGCACGTTAAGGATCCCCAGGTGGTCGAAATTACTTTGTAGCCCTCCACTATGGCTCCTCTTTTTCTCTTTCCACTTACACTCTCACCTTCCTACCTTTATCCCACCTTCCTTGCTTTCCTTACGGCCCGGTTGGGGTGTCCACAGAAAACAAGTGAGACAGGTCAACATCCTCTTCACGACCATCCAGCAGGATTGTCGCTGACTTTGTCGTCCTGTTGAGGATGCGGTACGGACCGTCGTATGAGGGGGTAAGAGGCGCATTTACAGCGTCTCGCCTGAGAAACACATGCGTCGAGGAATGCAGGAATGCGAGGTGTGGGTGCACAGACTTGATAGGCAGATAAGCGAGGCGGCACGGCAGATGGTGAAGATAGTCTTATAGGCGATGAAGGTATTGCTGCATTCGCGACCCGGACTGAAGAACCTCCGTGGACCTTTGCTCCACAACCTAGCCTCATCGAAGTCCTTATGGATGATGCTGCCGTCTCTGCCCTTATTGACACTGGACTCAACTCTCTGTTCTCAGTTCCTCGTTTCGTCGTCGCCTGAAGAAAGTCGGCACGCCGGCAGATTCGTCCAGCGTTCGTGTCGCCAATGGCCGCCCGGCTGTCGTGCTTGGTATGTGTATCGTCCGTGTAACCATTGCTGGTCGTCACGCACCCGTCTTATTCACCGTGCTCCAGGAATGCCCCCATGACCTGATCCTTGGCCTTGACTTCTTGACCACTCGCTCAGCCCTTATTGACTGCTCAACCGGCATTCTATGACTGGATCGTTCTCTCTGCTCTGAAGACCTCTCCATGCCACGTCGCCTCCGCTCAGAAAAATATTCCTGCATCCCTAAGGACGCTGTTTATATACCTATATGCCCATTCCCGCTCGTGTCCGATATAGACTACCTGGCGGGCCCAATTACAGACGTCGTCCTGCAGCGGCACGTCATCCTGCCACACCTCATCGTACACGTATCTCAGAATCACACCACTCTCCCAGTCCTAAACTTCAGTTTGTCGACCCCAGTCCTCTCCTACGGAATATCATTAGCTGAACTGCCCCCGCTAACCGACTGTGAAGCTGCAGCACTAACTATCTCGCACATTCCCTACCGCTCCTATCTCATCTCTTTTACAGCGTGATCATGTGTCCAGCATGATTGCGGCTGACCTGCAACCTGATTCTGCCGACACGCTCTGCAAGCTGCTACTTTCATATAGCGACATTTTTTTTATTTTTGGCCCTGACCTCTTGGCCAAACGTCTATTGTAGACAACCGCATCGACACAGGCGATGTTGCTCCTGTTCACAAGCGACCGTACCGTGTCTCTCTTTCCGAGCGCCAGGTAATTCAACTTTAAGTTCACAAGATGCTGGCCGACGACATCACTGAGCCTTCAAACGGTCCCTGGGCATCACCTGTTGTGACAGTCCTGAAAAACAGATGGGAACTGGAGATTCTGCGTCAAATATCGCCACCTTAACACGTTAACCAGAAAAGACGTCTACCCTTTTCCGTGCATCGACGATGCACTTGATTGCTTACATGGAGCCAGCTACTTTTCCTCCACCAACCTTTGCTCTGGCTACTGGCAAATCTCCGTCGATGAACAAGACCGCAAAAAATGCAGCATTTATCACTCCTGAGGGCCTCTACCAATTTAAAGTCATGCCGTCTGGCCTATGTAACGCCCCTGCAACTTTCGAACGGATGATGGACTTGTTGCTGCGCGGCTTCAAGTGGACCACTTGTCTTTGTTACTTGACGATGTCAGTTTTTTCTCGTCTGCTTTCGACAGCCACCTCTCTCACCTTTCTACCATTCTCGAGCTATTCCGCCGCGCCGGCCTTCAACTCTACTCCAAGAAATGCAGTTTCGGCCATCGGGAAATAAAAGTTCTTGGCCACTTAGTGAATGCTGCATGTGTCCAGCCTGACCTCGATAAGATTCTTGCCGTTCGTACTTTTCCCACACCACGTTCACTTAGTGATGTTCGAAGTTTTCTTGGCTTGTGTTCTTATTTCCGCCGTTTCGTGCAGAATTCGGAGCCCTTGCTTGCCCTCTCACTGCCCTACTGAAAAAAGATTCACCTTTCTCTTGGGGCCGCTTATCGCTGCTCTCACCAATCTATCCGCCGTGGCCATTTCAACCCTTCGGCCCCTACCAAACTCCACACTGATGCGAGTGGTCATGGCATTGGAGCTATCCTCACTTAGCAACACCATGGCTGCACCAGAGTGATTGCGTATGCTAGCCGCCTACTATCTAGGGCAGAACAACATTACTCTATCAATGAAAGGGAGTGCCTGGCTCTTGTTAGGGATATTGCAAAATTCCGCCCTTATTTGTTTTGACGACCCTTTAGTGCTATCACAGACCACCATGCCTTGTGCTGGCTATCTTCACTCAAAGACCCTACTGGACGTTTGGGACGCTGGGCGGTAAAATTGCAAGAATACACCTTTTTCCGTGGTCTTTAAGTCCGGTCGGCCTCACCAAGATGCAGACTGCTTCCCCGCCGCCCTGTGTACCCTCCCAGCTGTACGCTCTGGCCTGACATTGATGCATGCGTCCTGTCTTAATCGGCCTTTCCCCACATAGCCGACTAACAGCGCTTGGGCTCCGCGTTCCGGTCTATCATCGACCGTCTGACTACTGGCCAGTCTCATCCTGCCCTCGCCATGTTCGTAGTCCAAGGGGACGCATTATACCACCGCAATATGCGGCCTGATGGCACTGAGCTCTTGCTCGTCGTTCCGAAACATCTGCGCTCCACCATCCTGGAACAATTTCATAATGCTCCTACCACTGGACATCTTGGCTTGTCCCGCACGCATGCAGTGCGCGCCCACATTTCTGCTGGCCGGGCTTCTATCGCTCAGTTCAACACTATGTGGCCGCATTTGAGCTGTGCCAGCGTCGAAAAAAAGCACCCGCAATGCCATCAGGACACCTACAGCCAGTATCCATCCAGACTGACCCGGTGTTCCTTGTTGGTGTTGATTTGCTTGGACAATTCCCAGCCTCTGCGTTGGGCAACAAATGGATCGCCGTAGCGAACGACTATGCTACGCGTTACGCCATTACCCGCGCGATCCAAACCAGCTGCGCTACAGACGTCGTTGATTTCCTCCTCCACGATGTGATATTACAACACGGTGCCGCTTGTGAATTACTCACGTATCGTGGTCGCTGCTTCCTCTCCAGAGTGGTTGACGAGCTACTTCGTGTCTGCACCGTCCGCCACAAATTTACCACCTCCTATAATCATCAGACCAATGGCCTGACAGAATGCTTCAACAGTACGCTCACAGATACATTATCAATGTATGTCTCCGGCGACCATTGGGATTAGGACATTAATCTTCTCTTCTTAACATTTGCCTATAACCCTTCTCGTCGTGATATCGCTGGCTGCTCTCCCTTTTATCTGCTCTTTGGCCGACAACCATTACTCCCCTTGGATACATCGCTACCCACTACTGATGCCGCCTCTAGTACTTATGGTCGTGACGCCATCTCCCGAGCTAAAGATGCTCGCCACATTGCTCGCGACAGGCTCTTTGCCTCCCAAGGCTGCCAGCAATCCCGTTATAACAGTCGCCATCGCGATGTGCACTACGCCCCAGGCTCTCTCGTTCTGCTCCGGCTCCCATCACGCCGGGTGGGCTTGTGCGAAAAACTTCAACTACGCTACACAGGCCTCTAACGTATCTTGCTCCGAGCCACCGACGTCACATACTAAATTGAACCGTTAAACCCGAAGGTTTCTGCATCACACGCGTCTGACATTGTGCATGTTGTTGTTGTTGTTCTCCTCTAATGTGGTGGCACATACCCACACAGGGGGATCGGCCAAGAATTGGGTGCAGAGATATTAGATTTTGAGATGTATAACTACGTCGGAAAAATAAAAAAGAATAAATGCCAGGGAATAGAAAAGGAAACCTAAATATGATAAACCAAAATATAAAAGAGTAAAACTAACGCACGCAGTAGGAGAATAGTAAGATATATATGTACAGATTAAAACTTCAAAGCATATTGGCAAGGTAGACGTTTTGTTTCTATTAAGAAGTTTTGAATGGCGTTAAAAACATACCGGTGGCTGTACCCAAGCATGGTGGCACCGAGCGATAATAAAATTTGGCTGCTCGAATTAAGACCCAGCTGTTGTAAGGGCTTCTCTAAGTGCCGTTTTCTCATCATGGTAAAACGGCGGCAAAATATCAAGAAATGATCTATTGTTTCTGGTTCCCCGCAGAATGCGCAGACAGGAGAAAGCGCCAAACCAGACTTGTGTATATAGAAATTTAGGGGCGGAATACGACAGCGTAGCCTGGTTAGAGAGACCTCAGTCTGCCTTGATTGACATTATTTCCTATTCCAGGAATACTTGAGGTGCAGGTCGTCATCCGAGGATAAAATAGATCCAGACTGCGTGCTTAATAAGGCACTCCGCCGAAATCGTGCTGCTGTTATGTACGCTGTTGCCGGGAGGATGGGCAATACAGGGCCGTTCAGAGAATCTTTGGCTAGTCTGTCTGCCACCTCATTGGCTGCCACATTGCTGTGTCCTGGTGCCCACACTATGTGTATGAGGCTCAAATGTGAGGGGAGCAATGAAAGAAAGGTGTCTAAAATTGGCGAGTCCATATTCGAATAAAGCGACAAGCACAAAGAATAAGATTCTGTAATTACAGCCACTGTTGAGTATGTTGGGTCTAGTTTGCGCAGAGCAAGCACCGCCGCCAGTCACTCCGCCTGGAAAATTGGAGTAAAATCCGGAAGACGGACTGAAAAAGCCCAGTCTAAAAGCGGACAGTATATTCCAATGCCGGCTTTTTCATTAAATTGAGAATCATCCGTTGCTATCGTTATTCTAACGGAAAGACTTTGTAAATGATCTTCTAACAATCCATTTAAAATGTGAGGCGATAAGTGTTTTGCATTATTTGGGAAAATGTCATCATAGACAATTTGAACCGACGATGCACTTACCTTTGTTGGAAGGACGTTAGAAAGGACTTCGTGCAAAGGTTGTAACAGATTTTGCACTAGAATTACCTGCGGGGTATGAAACCGATGCCGTCCGACTCCAAAAAAGGAGTCTGGTTCGCAACAAAAAATTGATATGGAGCGGTGGAATTGAGATTCATATATTTTCAGATACGTCTGGACACTCAAGAATTGTAATCTAGTTAACAATGGTGGTATTCGGGCTTCAAGGTATAATACACTATTAGCCACAAATTTGGGGAGCCCAAGGCATAATCTAAGCGCTTCCCGCTCTAAAAGAACAAGCGGACTAATTTTGTAAGCAGGTGAACCAGAAAATAACACAGATCCAAATTCTATAGTTGGGCGGACATAGATAACATAAATCATTAAAAGTGCGTCTCGCCGCATCCCATACCTCGGATTGCTTAACCTTCGCAACATACCCACAGCACGTGCCCCCTTCGCTGCAACACATTCAATGTGATCCCTCCATGCCAGATGGTCATCGTAAATCACCCCTAGATATTTCAAAGACTTAACTTGAGGAATCATTTCCTGCTTAAATGTTAGAGCAAGAGTTACCGGATCCTGAATTTGGAAAACAAGGAACGCGTACTTTTTAACATTTAATTTAAATCTTAAGTCACCTAACCAATTTTGAAGGGAGCTTAGGTACGATTGCTGGCGCCTGTTGAGGGATTGAATGTCAGGTGCAGTCGTAAAGAATGCGATGTCATCCGCATAGACATACGTGCGAACCTCCTGATGAGTGGGAATTGAGCTGATTAAAATGTTAAAAAGCACGGGCGAGAGAACTGCCCCTTGAAGGACACCTCTGGTTTGTTGATATTTGCCAGAATGCACTCCATGCAATGAACAGTAAAATTGTCTGTTTTGTAGGAATGTAGATATCCAATCAATTAAGTATTGTGGAAACATAGCTATTCTGATCTGTGGAATAAAATTCGGGGCTCTACACTATCATAAGCCTTCTCTATATCTAGAGTCACCAATGCAGCATGCATTTTTTTGCGCCGCGCAAGAAGAATTCGACACTCAAGGTCGGTATGTGCATTCCATATTGAAAATTTTGCTCGAAATCCGATTTGACAGGGACTAAGAATATGTTATTGGTCGACAAACTCGGTAACCCGTTTGAGTACGACCCTTTCAATTATTTTACCAAGTTTGATGTTAAAGATATTGGTCTGATATTTTCCAAAGTATAGCCACCACCATTGTGTTTCCGTAAAGGAATCACTTTGGCTAGTTTCCAGTCACCAGGTATTCAAGAATGAATAATTGAGTAATTTATCAATTCTAACCAGGAATTTGGAGACACTTCAAAGAGGATCTTTAACATTTTTGACGTTACTCCATCAGGGCCAGGCGCAGCAGTTGGCAACGTCATTACAATCGAAGAAAGCTGAGAAAAAGTAATTTTAGGGACATCCTTAATCGTATTTACTGGGCCGACAAACATAGGGTATTATTGAAGTGTTGACAAAAAACGCTTTTCTAAACCTTTAGCGATGTTTTGTACTGTGCATGTGACACGACACAACTGTATTATTCACGCCCTACTTCGTTTACCTAGAACGCACCGGGACTGTGCCTCTGCGACGAGGGTAATTTTATGTTGTGTACCATGTTGTCATTCAGCAAGTGAAGAAAGATATGTCTGTGTGTGCGGACGAAGACGACGCTCAGTGTTTAGTTGCGCGGTTAAGCGGTGCCCAGCGATTTCAGAGTGGTGTTACCCATCGGTGCGTGATTTCCACTTGTAACGATATTGTAGGGGCTGGGACGAGGGAGCCGAAGGTACGAACAAGTTTCCGGGAAGCCGCAGGGAAGTAATGAAGACGAGTTCGGCCGCCAAACAGCCAAGGTCCCAACGAAGGACGGCATGTAGGCCTAGGAGCACCATAGGGATGTGGTCGACCCAGTGCTCGCTATTGAGGCGCGCAGTGAGGGCAGCCTTGAGCTTGCGATGGAGCCGCTCGACCATGCCGTTGGCACAGGGATGGTATAATGTTGTGCGGCAGTGTTTAGTGCCGAGTAGCCGTGTGAGCGAAGTGAAGAGGGCACTTTCGAACTGGCGGCAGCGATCCATGGTAACAATGCCAGGCAGCCGAAGCGGGGAACCCACGCTGAAGCGAAAGCTCTGGCAACTGTTTGCGCAGTAATCTCCGGAATCGGCACGGCTTCGGGCCAACAGGTGAAGCGGTCAGCCATCGTCAGAATATACTTGTAGCCCTGAGAGGGGGGAAGCTGTCCAATAAGTTCAAGATGAATATGGTCAAAGCGCGATCCAGGCGGAAAGAAAGACTGAGGGGGAGTCATGGTATGGCGTGTCACTTTGGCGGACTGGCAAGCAAGGCACGAGAGGGCCCACTGGTGAACGTCGGTGTTAATGTTCGGCCAGACGTACCGCTGGGTAAAGAGGCACAGCGTGGCCTGAATGCTAGGATCGCAGATGTCGTGGAGGGAATGGAAAATGGCACGACGAAAGGCCTCCGGGATGAACGGTCGCGGTAGAGCCGATGATATGTCGCACCAGAGCGATCCGGGTACAAACGGATGAGGCACGAGCGGCAGACGAATGGGCTCGGGGGTGGGCACGCAGGGCCTGCAGCTCAGGGTCTTCAAGCTGCGCCCGGGCCAGAGATTGACAGTCCAACAGCAAGTGAAGACACGCCGATGGTGGTAATGCATGAAAGTGCGTCAGCCGCCTCTTTGTCGGTGCCTTTGATATGTCGAATATCGGTTGTGAACTCCGATATGTAGGCCAGCTGACGAAGTTCACGGGCGACGCACTTCGAAGAGTTCGTACGAAACACGTACACAGGAGGCTTATGGTCAGTGAGAACGTAATATGGCTGGCCCTCCAAGAAGTGGCGATAGTGCTGGATGGTGGACAAGATGGCAAGTAGCTTACAGCCAAATACGCTGTAGGGAGTCTTGGCAGGCTGGAGCTTCCGAGAAGACCAATGGCCACGCTAGAAGCATCCACCATGATGCGAGTGGCCGCTGATGTTCTAGGGTGGATGAAGACGACTGAATTGGCGAGGGCTTGCTTTGCAGCCATGAATGCGGCTTGAGCTTCGGGAGACCAGGAAATCGCGGAGGATGAGGACTTGGTGGTGCGGAGAAGGTCAGTCATTGGGTGAAGAAGCTCGGTGCAGTGTGGAATAAAGCACCGTGAAAAATTCACTAGGCCCAGGAACTCAAGAAGCTTGCGTGGGGTAGTCGGGGCTGGAAAGTGCTTAACAGCCTGAACGTGAGAAGGTAATGGACGAATTCCCAGCGCCGAGCTGCGGTGGCCAATGAACTCGAGCTCAGAAGAGCCGAAAACACATTTCATTCTCGATCAAGCCAAACTCTTGGAGGCGTTGAAAGAGTTCTCGGAGGTGACGCTCGTGATCCTGTAGAGAACGACTCGCGACGAGGATGTCGTCGATATAGACAAATACCGCCGGGAATCCACGCGTCACTTCAGCAATAAATCTTTGGAAAGTTTGAGATGCGTTGCGTAGCCCAAACGGCATGCGCACGTACTAAAACAATGCGAAGAGTGTAGTGATGGCCGTCTTCAGAATATCGGCCGGCTCAACAGAGATTTGGTGGTACGCCTTGACAAGGTCAACCTTACTAAATATCTTGCAGCTTTCTAGAAGTCCAGTGAAGTCTTGGATGTGTGGAAGGGGATAGCTGTCATGGAACGTGTGAGCATTGAGAGCCCGGTAGTCGCCGCACGGACGCCAGTCACCCGGTTCTTTCTTGGGCACCAGATGGAGTGGTGAGGCCCAAGCGCTGGATGAAGGGCGAATAATACCCTGCTAGAACATGTGGCCGAACCCGTTTTGCAATAGCCAGACGCTCACCGAAGATGCAGCGCGGACGAGCTGTTATAGGTGCACCATGCGTGACAGTGTGGTGGGTTATACCTTGCTTGGGTGGCTGATGGAGATTACGGGAAAGTCTGCGAGGACTTGAGCGTACGGGCATGACGGAATCAGAGTTCGGATGCCAGTGTAAACGACAGCCGATATAACACAAGTGATGGAAAGGCGCGTCTTGCTGTCGATGAGACGATGGCGATGCATGCTGACATCCAGATCAAAATGCGTCAGGAAGTCGGATCCGAGGATGGGTTGATGCACATCAGCGATGATGAAGACCCGCCGAAATGTGCACCGCAGGTTAATCTCCAGAGTGAGACAATACATTGCGATGGAGGTTGAGTTGACTGCACGGATAATAGTCCGTGTGACTTGGAAGCACGTTCGGCCTTGGAGGACGGCAGAACGCTGACTTCGGCACCGGTGTCAACAAGGAAGAGCAGGGCAGAAATGCGGTTCATGACAATGAAAAGGCGGCCAGGTTGAAGAGCGAGGTAACGCGCCGCCGTCAGGGATCTCGCTCCGCGCTTCCCGACCAGTTGTGCGGTGGAGTGCACTGGCGGACGTGGTGCTGGAATGTTCGGTGATACCAGCAGAGACGCGGACGGCGAAGACTAAATGAGTGCGGACCTCTCGGCGAAGGCAAACGGCGGCGAGGTGTTGAGAAGAAACCGTGCTGGGCATGAGAGGACATCCAAAGGGCATCGATAGAAGCGGCCAACTGATCGATCCGGGCCTCTAACCGTGACATGACGGATGTCTCCGGTGGAGAAGTGAGGGCAGCGATAGAAGGAGAAGTCGCGTCTTAGACTCGATCAGCGAGCTGGGCGAGGCGGTCAAGGGTCAAGTCCCCCGGAGCAGCCAAGATGAGGCGGGTGGACTGCGGCAAGCGTTGAGGGAAGAGCTGCCTCAACAGTGCGCCATTCGAGTCGGTGTAGCTTTCGCCAAGGAGCAGCCACATGCTAGTGACTAGCCGGGAGGGGCGGCGGTCTCCACGTTGAGCAGCTGCAGGAGGCACGCACTCTCGGATTCCCTGGTGCGGTCCAGAAGGCCCTGGTTTAGTCGCAGGTCCGCAGCATCGCCCAAGGGTCCAGCGATAATGTCCGCCACTTCTTGAGCCACTTCAGGAGGTAGGTTGGAAAGTAAATGACGAAACGAAATGCCTCAGAGGTTATGTGGTGCAGATGGAAGATGGCTTCCACTTGGGCCAGAATGTTGGTAGGCGAAGTTGGAGAGCTGCGACGTCCTGTTGGCGCAAGGTAGCGTCAGGCGGAAGGTTGCCTGAGGGCGGTAGGCTCCTGGGGTCTATTTCTTAGGCTGGAGTCACCACTGTTGCGAATTTGCATGGTCGCAGCGAAGCACCAGAGCAAGATGACCAGCATGGCAGGCTTCTCATTCTGAACAGCCCGTGCAATGCTTGCTCGGGCTGTAAGTACATGTTTATTTTCCTTTAAAACGGGCGGGTAACGCTGATCTCAGCGCCTCCGCTTTATAGCGTCGGCGGCGGCTATAGACTCATGCTGTCATGAACAAACTGTGTCCCGCTTTAGGGGCGTTCTGATTGGCCAAGACAGGATGCGTCTCTGCCATCTGCAATTCGGCTTATGAGCTCCCGCCGGGGTGGTGAAGTGGTGCGACGTCCGACTACAGTTCCAGAGTACCCGGGTTCCAACCCGACCGCGGCGGCTGCGTTTCGATCGAGGAGAACCGAAAAGGCGTCCGTGTGCTGTGCGATGTCAGCGCACGTTAAAGATCCCCAGGTGGTCTAACCAGCGACTCCGTAGCCCTCCACTGCCGGCTCCTCTTTCTCTCTTTCCTCTTTAACGCCCACTTTTCTCCCTTTCTTTACGGCGCGGTTCAGGTGTCCACAGAAGCTAGTGTGACAGATACTGCGTCTTTCCTTACCTGTGAACCAATTATTGTTATTATGACGCGCGCCAAGGAATATCACGTGATAGGAGCGATGGTTTACCATCCAAACGTACTTGCTGGAAAAAATGAAATACTGCGCCTTTGCTTTCCTCTAAGCCAATTATTATTAAGGCGAAAACCTTTATTGGCTCATACTGTCGTGGCCAAAGTGTGTCCCGCTTTTGCGGCGGCTGTCGCCTAGTGTTCCTTGGCGCGCATTGAAGTGTAGAATCGCCGATGGCAGGAACGCTAGACAAGATGAGACTTCACAGGCATTCACCTTTTTCGCTGCTAGGGTGCTATCGTGAGCGGATGCCTGCAACGACAGCTCCTGCTAACGGTACGTGCTGTTCCTACCCTTTATCTCCTTCGGCCACTTATCTGCTCGGCAAAAAACATAAGCGCCTAAGGAAGACAAAGCCGCCCATTCTGGGCGACATTTGGCCCTCTAAGAAATTATTGGACTGAGACGCTTAAACACCGAGCTAAGCCTAATCCATCTCCGATTCCTCGCCGACAATGACGGCCACACCGGCCGTTACCATGGGAGTAACGTTTGAAGGTCGCACCTTAACCGCAGAAAAGCTCGAGTCTGGCTTCTGGACGCCAGTTATATATATAGCCTACGCTTCAAGACCAGCCACGTCAACGAGCCTTCCTGACCACTCCGGCAACGCTGCTAGCGAGGCACATAACCTGAACGCTCGGCAAGCGTTCCATGGAGGAGAAACCACAACCGGCAGCAGCAAGACGCGGGCCCGCCTTCCGCCTGCGACCAAGGAGACCCGTATCACAGTGAAGCGCAGCAAACAGCTGCCAGCACTCCCGCCCAAGGCTATTCGAGTAGTCGTTCGACCACGTGGTGAACTGCGACTTCGAGATATTCCAACACCTCGACTCTGGAAAGCAGTGCAGACCGAGCTCAAGATCACACTACCAGAGGACTTCTACCTGCGCATTCACCCGACCAACAATACGTTCACCGTGGCAACGACGCACATCTGAACAGTCGAGATGCTCAAGACGTTGACCTCGCTCACCATTAGAGAGCGAACCTACTTATGCGCTGCCTACGTGGCACCCCCACCGGGGTCTAACAGAGGTGCTATCACAAACGCCTACGACAACGAGAGCCCAACGCAACTGTATCAAGATCTGGTCCCAAGAAATCCAGAGCACACCATACTAGCCGCCCGGCGGATAGGCAAGACGCATTCTATCCTAATCACATTTGACGTTACCACAGTGCCGCGTTCCATCAAATACATGGGAGCCATCCACCGCTGCACCCCACCATACCGCGGCAGCCCGGACGCCTGCACTAACTCCAGACAGCCGGGTCACCGTCATGATGTATGCCCAAGCCCCAAGAACAATCTCTGTCCCTGCTGTGGAACGCAGCATCCACAAGACCAGCCTTGTACTCCAAGTGCATTCTCTGAGAGGGTCCTCACCTTACCGGCACGAAGTCGTGTAAGAGGCCAGCCTTCACCAGCCACGCAAGCAATCAAGCTAGCATCGAACGCAGCTGCAAGAATCGAATGCACCCCAGGACGATTTTGTCCAGTTGCCCGAACTCAATTAGCCCAACCAACATAAGCAGGCCTGGACAGTGCTGCTAAAACAAGCCTGGAACGCTTCTGCCTCTTCAACCAGCAAACATCCATGACAGCCAATACAAGTCTACAACACGCCCTTGCAAAATCGCAGGAGGAGGCAGCGGCGGCAAAAGCGGAAGCTACAGCAGCGCGAGCAGAAGCCGCCGCCCTTCGTGAACACATCGCCCGACTGTAAGCCCAGATAAGTGCCATTGCCACTGGATCTAAACTTTCTACTCCCCAACTACCGCATCTCAGTCTTCCCCACCTAACGTATCCACCACCGATACTTTGTCCAATACTTCAAACGCTAGTTCCCCTCCCGATTCACTACCAATGGAAGCTGACACGGAACCCCCTACAAACACTACTCCTTGTATTACGATCCCTCCCTCCACCCCCAATAGATAGCTTGCCAACCACTCTTGAGTCATTTGCTGCTCAATTTGAGGCAAAATAGCAGGAAGCTATAACACATCAATCAGGAATGTGCTACACTCAAAGATGCGGTAATCCGCATAACGCAAGACAACGCTATTCTAATCACAGATTAGATGCCCTAACGCAGGAATTCTCTAACCGCTATGTAGATATTGGGACGTGGCTCAATACTAGCGCAACGCGTCTTCCAAAGCGCAAGAAGCCCAAAACAGCAGGACAAGAAAATCCTCTCCCTGCTATAGCTCATGAATTCCACTCTGTTTCGACTACCCCTCCGATATGTTCTCATGATGGCATATCGAAATCGTAATCTTACAGTTTGGCAGTGGAACTGCCGGGCAGTTCCCCCGGCAGTTCCACTGCCGGGGCTTTGGCCAGGAGAATCATGTAGTCCACCAACTGCTGTCTTGTGCTACGGGACCCGACATCCTTGCTCTGCAAGAACCTTCCAACCCACTCCCCTCCCCGGCTATACACCTGTTTAGCCTACATATCCTGCTCCCTCTCGAGTAGCCTTTTTAGTTAGTCGCTCTGTCGCCACCGTCACACATCACTTGGTGATTCCAGACCTTGATAACTTTTAATTGAACTTTTGCCACAACACATTCGAGCGAGAAGTTTTATCTTAAATGTATACAGTCATCCTAAGTTCCATAAAAACAATTATGAACGGCTATTTACGCTTGCGAAGCGCGTAGCTAACTGGTGCCCGTTACTTATTGTTGATTTTAACGCTCCTGCCTGGGGTTTCCCGCATGACACACCGAAAGGACGTCGCGCAACAAACCAGTCTCTCTCTTCTCACTGACCCTACCTTTCCTACCCGCACGGGAATCAGTGTCTGTAGAGACACTACCCCAGACCTTACTTTTGCACATCGTCTTCCTCACGCGTCTTGGTGAAGTACACAAGAGAATCTAGGAAGTGATCACTCCAACATAGAAATTCTAAACATTCAGCTGCCCTGTAGGCCTACCAGAGGTTCAACTTTCACGAAGTGGGATTCTTTCCGAACGTGCAGAGCAGCCCGCGCGTACGCCCCCAATAAAGACATCACCGAATGGACCAAACAACTACAACTTCATGTCCAATCAGTATCTTGTCCCCTACCAGATGACTGCCCAAGCGACACAGTTGACTCCCGCCTTCTACATTTATGGAAAGCTAAAGGCGGCCAAGAACGATGCTGGAAACGGCAGCTTAGACGCCACTTAGATGCCACCTAGCCCATCTTAACAAAGAGATAGAGATGCATGCAGCGACTCTTCCACGACAGAATTGGGAATCGCTATCCAACAAGTTAGATGGAAGTATGAGTGTATCTCAGACTTGGAACCTTTTTAGGCACTTAATAGACTCTAGTAAGACTAGGACTACCGAACGAGACCTCACTAGACTAATACATACTTGCGATAAACCTGCGCCAGAACTTCTCCAAGAACTACGAGATCACTATTTCCCCAAGTACCCTTCTATAACACAACCCGACTATTCAGGGCCCCATAACAACTTCCTCGACCAGCCCATCATGGTATCAGAGGTGCAGGCTCAGCTTCAGAGGCTGAACACATCTTCAGCCCCCGGTCCAGGCGGAGTACATAAGGCACTCCGAAATCTCGATCCCCAATCTATTGCCGCCCTTACCGAATATTTTAACGAGTGCTGGCGACGGGGAACCCTCCCGCCGCAATGGAAAGAGGCCAAAGTTGTGTTTATACCGAAACCTGGGAAACCTCCGCTAATTTCAAACCTTAGGCCCATTTCTCTCACCTCTTCTGTCGGGAGAGTAATGGAGCATGTACTCCAAACCAGAATTTGTCAATATCTGGAAGGCAAAAATCTCATGCCCACCTGCATGTTGGATTTCGTCCTGGCCTTTCTACACAGGATTTCTTCTTACTGCTGAGACATCACATTCTGGACAGTCAAACCTATGACACCAAAGCCATTCTAGGCGTAGATCTGACCAAAGCATTTTATAATGTTACATGTTCAGCAATCCTTCTGAATCTTACAACCCTGGGAGTCGGCGCCAGGTTGTATAATTACGTCTGAGACTTCCACAGCCAGCGCACAGCCACACTTACCTTTGGCGACCACTGCCTTCAGGAGATCATGCTAGGTGCACGAGGTACACCCCAGGGCGCCATCCTCTCCCCTATACTATTCAACATAGCACTTCTTCATCTACCCAAAAATTAGCACAAATCGCCGACATTCATTTCAGCATCTACGCCGACGACATCACTGTCTGGGCTAACCGCGGCAGTGATGCCGAAATAGAGTAACACCTACAATCGGCACTAAACACCATCGACACCTATGTAAGGGAACGTGACCTAACTTGTTCCCCTTCAAAATCAGAACTCTTTCTCTACCGCTCCAAGCAATACGATTCAGGCAGTCCGCCTATTTCCCTCAAGCTAGACACCCATTCGATCCCACTAGTATCCAAAATCCGTGTACTCGGTCTAGTTCTTCGCTCCCATGGTGCACACGGAGAAGTCATAAAGACTGTCGATACACAATGTCAACAGACCACACGACTGATTCGCCGCATAGCCAACCGCTGGGCAAGCTTACGCGAGCGAAACACAATTTTCCTCACGCAGGCTTATGTTATAAGCCGCGCCACATATGCCCTTCCATACCTCCCGCTCAAACAAAAGGAGAGAGACCGGATGAGCGCGCTCCTACGAAGTTGCACGAAAACGGCTTTACGACTTACCCCCAGCACATCTAATGTCCGACTCCTTAAAAACTCGGTGTGCACAACACTTTTGAGGAACTTGGGCTACATTAACGGCACGAATATCTCGCCTATCCAACTCGGCGGCTGGCCGCACTTTATTAACTCACTTAAACCTTAACCCAGTTACACATCCCATTGACGGTGTCCCCCTTTCTCCTAACCTCCGCACTAACCTCATCGTACCTCCAATCCCTAAAAGCATGCACCCTGAGCGAGACCAGGGCCGCAGAATAGCCAGGGTTCACGCCCTTCACAGACAAGATAGCGACGACCAAGAGGTGGTATACGTGGACGCAGCGAAATATACGTCAGGCTCCCGTATGGTCCTGGCTGTAGCCGACAATCAAGGAAAGCTGCTTATGTCCAGCTCCATAACCACCAATTCCACCACAGAGGCAGAGGAGGAAGCCATTGCGCTTGCTCTCATCTCTACATCTGCCACAAAAATTATCTCCGACTCTAAATCTGCGATTCTAAATTATGCCAGCGGCTGTATATCCCGCTCCGCTGCTCGCATATTATGCTTCTGACAGCCCCGGCACCCCATAACCCTTTTCTGGACGCCAGCACATGCTGGCCTCCCTGGCAACAAAGAGGTTTTTTTCCCTAGCCCGAGGTCTTTCTTTCCGAGCTAGAGGAGTGGAGCCCCCTCTACAGGCCGAGGAGCGCCTGCTCTCCTTCCGCTATATTCTCTCGTACTACCAGGACAAACGAAGGAAATATACACCCCCAGCCCCCTCTCTCACCACAGAGCAGGTCGTACACTGGCGAAGCTTGCAGACTCGGACTGCTTCATACGCTACACTATTACATGCCAGATACCCAGCCCAGTTTTCCTCATCATGCAGACTCTGTGCCAAACCAGGATACTTCCTACACATGCTTCTTACATGCCCCATCTTTCCTCATCCCCCATCACCGATTTTAGCACAGTCCTACTGGGAGTCTCTCATGAAGAGCGCCTCATGTCAAGACCAACGGAAGATCATTTCCAGTGCTATGAGGCGGATCGCTCTTCCAGGACTTTATTTTGCCTTATGAGGGTGTCTCCCATGTAGTAAGGGAGCACACAAGTGCCATGCAGGGGGCTTCGCCCCCAATATTTGTTCCAATGTTTCTACCACCACCTCTACTTTAGTACTACAGTCCCTCATAAGTTTTTATTTTTCCTCTGCAATTCCAACAACAACATCGCACAGCACATGGAGGAGGTGAGGGGTTGAAGAGTGGCAGTTTCTAGCCCTACGGGGCTGGGACGGTAGTCTAGCACCGCTTGCGACGGCGGCTTGCCAGCGAGCGAATTTTATCTGTTTAGGCCGGCATTGCACCCGCCACTGCTTCAATGGTGAACCGCTGTTGTTGCCACTGCTTCAATTGTGGACGGCTGTTGTAGCGCGCGTCTTTCTCTCCCTCTTCTTTTTCCTTTTTTCTCTATTTTCTCTTCTGACCTGCTGGCCATCTAGTAGGGCAATGTAACTCGGCCCTATATAATTATCTGGCTTAATAAAGGTTTCATCTCTCTCTCTGTCCGCACCTCGTGCGGAGGTGGCTCAGCTACAGAGCCAGTAGCAGGCCCGTACCAACACCTCCGTGCCCGCACAGCCACAACAACTACGGCACACGGGCGCCTCTTCGTTTCACTGATTGATTTATAGGAAGGGAAAGGCGCCGTGACTGTCTCACTTGTTTTCTGTGGACACCTCAACCGCGCCGTAAGGGAAGGGAGGAAGACGGGAGTGTAAGTGGAAAGAGAGCAAGAGGAGCCGTAGTGGAGGGCTACGGATAATTTTGACCACCTGGGGATCTTTAACATGCGCTGACATCGCACAGCACACGGACGCCTCTTCGTTTCGCGTCAATCGAAACGCAGCCGCAGAGGTCGGGTTCGAACCCGGGTACTCCGGCACAATAGTCGGGCGTTCTACCACTGCACGACCCCGCCGGGCACCTCCATCGAAACGTAGCCACCGCGGTCGGGAGAGAGAGAGAAACAACTTTATTGCCCCAGATGTCGTGAATTAAGGCAGGTGGGTCCTGTGTGGCCCCAAGGTGAGGTCGACATCCTGGGCTCACGAAATAAGTGCAAGTCGTTTGTTCGTGACTGGCTTTTAAGGAGTCGGTGCCAGGTTTTCGCCGAGGGAACTATCAGGAGGGCCCTCGGGGGTGGGTTATTTTCGCATCCCCATGAGGACGTGCGCCTGAGTAGCGGGTTCTCCGTTATTGCAATTTGGACATGCGGGGTCGTATTCCCCGTTAGTAATTAGTGATAGCCTAGGGTGACTAAGAATTGAGTGTGTCTGTAATCTGCGGAGCAGGTTGGCTTATGCTCAGTCGAGGTCGGGGTGGGGAGGCAGGAAAAGGCGTTACGTCTCTCTGTGAATAAATTTGGCGAAAGTCTTAGGAGGCTTCAGTGAGTGCGTCTGGATGCTTGAGACCGACTGCCCAGATTGTTAATCCTCGGGCAAGTTGGTCAGCCCCATCGTTTCCAGAGTTGCCCGCGGGGTAGGTTCGAGACTAGGCTGATTTTGTAGTCGGGAGTGCAGTCACGCAGGATGCGTGCAGCGGGAAGGCAGATGTAGCCTGACAAGGAATTTAGAGTTGCTCGTTTTGAGTCACTGAGGACTGTACGCGTAGGCGGGTCAACGATGGCCAGCGCTATCGCTGTTTCTTCCGCTGCGGTGGGGGAGGAGAATTGAACCCAGGTACTGCGGAACAGTAGTTGGGCGTCTTACCACTGCACTACCGCGGCGGGGTGCTGAAAAAAAATGAATAAATTAGAATTGGTTGCCAAGAAACATAACGGGCGCACTTTTTCATACTTCATTTCTGTTGATGCCAGTTTAGCAAGAACGAAAAGATTGATTGCAAAAAAAAAGGCTGCCATTCAGAATTTTGCAAAAGAATGAAAAGCAATTCTATCGGGCACTTTGGACCACTAAAGTGCAATGAGGCGAACGCCCAGAGGGTGAAAGCACCCCATTAATGCACCTTTTTCTCTCCTTTCACCCCCCACATTCCCCCTTTTGAAGCGAAAAGCTTCACTACGAGGGTCGGAGCCGAGCTTCGCGTATGCCGTATCTGTATGCGGTATGCCGCGACCGAGTGACATCAGAGCCAAGGACAGCTGCGCAGCCCCCTTCGCCAAGCTCTGCCGGCATTGCAGATGCCCATAGGAATCCATGCATTTGGAGGTCATCGTCACTATCACTAACCATCACTTACTAATTAAAGAGACACTGCAATACGTTTTGCAGAAACCGAGATTTTAATGGCTTACAACAGTTTCTCACGCCGCGAACTCGACTATCTAATTCAATTTAGGCAGAAACAAGCGCCAATTGTCTTTAAGTTAAAATAGGCGACCGGCACGGCCGGCAGCTTGAGACACGCCGCGGACCGCGTCGCCGCCTGCGATTGGTCCATCTGTCATGACGTCGTCGTGAAGACCCGAGACGCTGCCGATATGCCTCCTGCGCTGCGCAGCATGTAGATCGCAGTTCTCACAGTTCTCTGCGACGTTATAAAAGCTGTTGCGGCACGCTAAACTGACTATCTGGGTCTCGTCGTATGTATACACACCAGATACGGCTGCAAACGACGCAGCATTGACGAAGCGAAGGCCTGCCATCAACGGCTACTGGCATCGCAATGTGGCTCTGGCATGTAGAACGGCATTTTGCAAAGCTGCATATGTTTTATTAGCCGAAATTTGATGTATGTGTGGGAGCGTTTCAACGACGAAGCGCTTCTAACATTACCTTTCTGACTCGGAGGCAGATTCAGGCGCCCCTAATGTCTGGCCTAGTAGAGAAGTGACGAAATCCGTTGAGGTCTTTCCTTGTTGCCTGGCTAGCTGTGTACGAACCGAGTACTCGGTGTATTCTTGATTGTGGTGTAGAGTGTTTTTGATTCTCTCGAGACATGGTGAGACCGATAATTCAGAACTGCATGTTGCAGCCACATATTTTGAACATCGCTTCACTTTCCGAAATGTTTACATACAAATAAAATTCAGTTACCAGCACAATAGTGTCGTCTTTGAAGGTTTGTGCTACAGCTCCGTGTTCAGCGAAAATTACGCCAATGGTAGCAGAGCACCACCGAAACGCCGGCGCTGGTAAATATACCAGCGATGCCAAACTCGACATGTTAAAATGACTCCAGTGCACACAATAGTGCGCGTTGGCATCCAGACAAGTGCAAATCGTGAGAGCAGTCAGCAAGCTCCAATATTCAATAATTTGTAATTTTTAGAATGGCAGCAATGGCGTGCATACTTCGAAACACCATGCCCTTATGAATACGATCATGAAACAAGAGGCAAAATTGTTTGACAGTTTCCGCGTTTTCGGCGTGGCCGTGTGGTCAGCGTAGAGAGCTACGGAGTAAGAGGTACCGAGCTCGAAGCGCGCTAGTGCTGCAGTTTATTTTTTCGCTAGTCTTTTAGCTTTTTTTATGTAGTTGAAGTACTCCGTTACTTTTCTGCTTTTACTTTTTATCCGAGGCGTTTTTTTTATCCGGTCGACAAGTGCCACCAGTGCGGCGCGTGCCGGTATGCCACGCCCCAGTACGCACAGTCGCCAGCGTCATACAGGGCCCATATCAGGTATGGCACTGGGGCGCTGCGACCCAGCAGAACTGGTTTTTGCAATAGGTGTGCGGCAGTGGAATATGCTATTTATCTTTCATATGTGCGTTAATCCACTGCAGTATATTCGCAATACTGCTTTGTATGGTTATGCTCGAGTGGTAACTACACGAGAAGCTTGATGCAACAGATAGGCGAGGCTCGCAGCCGCTGACGGAAACCCTTTTTCTGAAAGGGAACTGCCCAAATTCTCTGATGGTGAATAAAAACAAAATTCGGGTACACGCCCGCTATTTGTCTGTGAATATTTTCGCGAATATTCGTATTTTCGCGCAGGACATTATATTCCTTCACAATAGTACTTTATATATTGCTAGAAAATAGCTGTACCTAATGTATTCAATTCAGCAATTAATGCAGTTTCCATTGTACGGTTATATGGTCGGCGTAAACCTGTCGCTTTTCACAGCAGCGACCCACTGCGCTCGGAGCTTTTTGTGTTGCGGGAATTTGGGGAAACTGACATCGTCGCAGCCGAATGTGCTCATACCCCAGACGGCACAGCAGTACTGCATGCTGGAACGGTTGTTCAAGCGACACGTTGAACTTCCGCAACCTCGAAACACAAGCAGCAACGCATTCTAAAAGCGCACTCGGGCTGCTGGGAACGCCTCGCCTATCTTCACGGTGATGTCACGTACGCCGGCGCGGGTGAGGTTTCTCTCTTCACTCTCCTCCACTCTTGCGCCGTCGCGAGCCGCGGGAAGCTTGAACGGTGCGCTTTCAGTCGGCGATTGCTCTGGTGTTTTTGCAATAATCGTAAAAATAACCACGGACCTGACCAACAATGAGTCTACTTCAGTACAGTGGAAGGTCAGCAAGTTGGAAAACCACTGCAGTTTCCCTTTAAGGGGTGTTTAACTAACACTAATCAGATATTACCTAGTACTCAAAAATGCGTCATTTTTAACTATAACTAACCAATAGTAACAGTTAGGCATGTCGAGACATTCATAGCAGTCACATGGTGGCATCATCGGCCGTGACGTCATCACCGAATGGGACGTCATCATGAAGTCTCATCTGATCATGTATAAAAACCGGAAATTATGACGTCATATCCTGTCATGACGTCCTCACTTGTGGTGACGTCACCAGGAGATTGACGAACGTCTAATAAATTAGGCAGAAATAGTCGAAATTCATAGACAAAGCAGAAAGCTGGTGCCACTACCAGATAATCGTCTGAACAACCAAGAGGCAACCGCATGGCGGCGTCTACAGGCAGGAAATTACATCCACCCGGTCTGGGTCTATGACGTCTAGAAAGGTGAGCGCAAGGACGATAAATGCAAGCAATGTGGGGAGAGAGGGACCCACAACCACGTAATTTGGGAATGCGCTAGCTCCCCAGGGGCTGAGACAAAAATAATTAGTAGAGAAGCCTGGAAAACCCTTCTGCGGAGCGAGGACCCAACTCTTCAGAAGCAAGCGATCCGCCCGGCGGAAGAGGCCGCAAGGAACCAAGACCTCTCTGCCTGCCTCTAATCGCGGAAATCCCGGCCCCCGTCCCCTAGGCCTGCGTGCCGGGGGCGGGGAGTAGGGGGCCTCTATTCTGGTGGAAATAAAAGTTGTTTACACACACACACACTCCTATACGAAGCTGACCCTGCCGGGCGTTCCATCCCTGTGTCCGTGCGGCTCCTTTCATTTGGCGCTTCCTCGAACACTGTTGATGTTGCGACTGAAGGAAGAAGGCAAGGAAAATGCACGTGCCTGCTACTGGCTTGGTCGCTAAGCCAACTCAACACCTCCTAGAAAGATGTTGGCCACCTTATTCACCTCTGGGAAGCTAGCCGCAGACTTACATGACGCTGGCGTCGCCAAAAACACAACTGCAAACCTAAACAACACATTGCCGATATCACCCACCGAGCCGCCGATATCACCCACACGGATAAGCTGCGCCCCATCTCTCTCCCCACCTGTATGGGCTTACTAATGGAGACTATGGTGCGCGACCAGCTATCCGAGTATCGTGAATACAAGCACACTTTCGCGGACACAATGTTCGAATTTCGCCAACACTGATTCGCACAGCATGTTCTCCAACCTAACAGAAAATTTTCAACCCATTCGGACGCCAATACAATGACCAGGTTGTACTCGCCCTAGACCTGAAAGGCGCTTTGTATAATGTCACACACGAAGTCATGCCGACCCATCTAAGGGAAACGCACTGTGGCACCAATACTTTCAATTATATTACAATTCCTTACAGACCGACAATCCTACACCAAAATACAAGACAAGGAGCAAGGACCATTCATATTCGGCACCTGCGGCACATCTCAGGGCACAGTTCTCTTCCCGCTGCTTTTTAACATTGCCATGATGCGTCTGCCGGCCCAGCCGGTTGAGGTCGAAGGCGCGCAGCACGCGCTCTACGCCGACATCACTCTATGGGCAATGCAGGGCAGTGTGGGCGACACTGAAACTTGTCTGCAAACAGCGGCGCACACAGTGGACCGCTATGCCCGGCGCTGTGCTCTTCAATGTTCCCCCCAGAAATCCGTTTGTGCATCTCCACCCCTCTCCAAGATGCACTACGCACATCTCGCTCTCGCTTGCGAGCGGCCCCATTCACGAATCAAAAGAGATCAGATTACTCAGTCTGTTCATCCATCACCAAAGACGCCCTGACACCGCCGGGGTGGTGCAGTGGTAAGACGCCCGACTACTGTGCCGGAGTACCCGGGTTCGAACCCGACCTCGGTGGCTGTGTTTCGATGGAGGCGAAACGGAGTGGCGTCCGTGTGCTGTGCGATGTCAGTGCACGTTAAAGAACCCCAGGTGGTCGAAATTTCCGGAGTCCTCCACTACGGCGTCTCTCATAGCCTTAGTCGCTTTGGGACGTTAAACCCCACAAACCAACCAACCAACCAACAACACTAGTCAAGCTTCGCCAGGTGGGGGACCAGGTTGGCCGTATGGCCCCCAGGTGTCTAAAAAACGACGGGGTTGCGAATAAGGATGCCTTGCGGCTGGAAAACGCCATCGTAATCAGTCGAATCCTGTATTCGGCTCCTTAGCTTCACTTGCGGAAGCTCGACGAGGATACCCTCGAGGTGATCCTCCGAAAAAATATGAAACGTGCCCTCGACCTCTCGATCTCCGCCTCTAACAGTCGGCTCATGGCACTAGGGGGGGTGAACACTTTCAGGGAGCTTCGGGAGGCGCATCTGGTGAACCCATAAACCCGCCTCGCACAGACAGT
The DNA here is from genome assembly GCF_055883805.1 of Amblyomma maculatum. Classification (NCBI taxonomy): domain Eukaryota; kingdom Metazoa; phylum Arthropoda; class Arachnida; order Ixodida; family Ixodidae; genus Amblyomma; species Amblyomma maculatum. The sequence continues at coordinate 58,245,347 of NC_139346.1, read as the reverse complement.
GTCGGGGCGCCGCCTTCTTGCCCGGTTAAACATCCAACATAAACAGTTCACAGAGAAGAGGCTCCGCATCCCAGAACTCTGGAGGCGCGCCCTCAGAGTGCGGCCTCTCCCTGCCAACATGTCACGAGAAGACCATTATGGGCGGAGCCTGGAGCAGGCGGAAGCCTTGGCCCGCCATTATGACAGCAAAAATCAGGTGTGTTCTGCGTGGGTGCCTCAGGGCCCCATCTGGGCGGCTGATATACGGCCGCAGTCGTTCACAACGGGTACACAGTTGATTTCCTTACATTCAAGGCCAATTGTATAACACACACTGAAGAGGTAGCCATTGCACTCGCCGCATCAGACCACACTTCTAAATATATCATCACCTACTCACGAGCAGCTTGTCGGAACGTCGCGCATGGTTGGACCAACCCATTAGCCTATAGAATATTATCACGTGCCTAGCGCCGCACGACTGCCATGCTTGGTGCCGACGACGAAGCGTTGGTTGGCTCGAGAGGCGAGCTGGCGCTGGACACTGTCATCGATGCTAGAAGAAAACCTGACTCTCGGGTCTTACCTTCACGGTATCGTGTGCCTTCACAGCTCCCTGTCTTGAGTCGTGGCTTGTTTCGTGACACTGGTGGAGGTGCCATTGATGATCCCTTCTCCTGCGGACGACCGAAGTGGCCGCTTCTCGTGACCAGTCCAGTTCATCGTGCAAGCCAGCCGCTCCGAGGCTCGCCCCCCAAACTTTTCCTCTTCACGAAGAGCCCCTAGGTTCTACCCTAGCTATGGCAACGTAACCGCCGCCCATACCACGACTGTCCCTTCCACCCCTTCGTCCTGCCTCATTTTTCAGACCCCATATACCCCTAAGCCATTCCACGGTGAGCAGTTCGAAGGCGCCGAGGACTGGCTAGCTCACCACGACAGGGTCGCGTCATTTAACGGCTGGGACGACACTGCAAAAATGCGAAATGTCTACTTCAGCCTTGAAGATGCCGCTCGGACGGAGTTCGAGAACCGCGAGGCCCGTGGCCGGCCTTTCGAAGCCAGGTCCTCGGTACGTACGCCAACAGTGACCGCCGGGAGAATGCGGAGCGTTCCCTGACCTTTCGAGTTCAGCGCCAGAACAAAGGGGTCGCCATGTACGTTGAAGACGTCATGCGCCTTTGCCATCGCGCTAACCCGTCCATGAGTGAAGAGAAGGTGCGGCACCTGATGCATGGCGTCAAAGATCAGCTTTTTTCTGGCCTCGTGCGGAACCCGCCCACCACCGTCGCGACGTTTTTGGCTGAAGCTGTCGCCATGGAGAAACTGCTACAGTAGCGATGCAGTCAGTATTCTCGGTCACTGAATTCCCTCTCCGCACCACCGCCAACTGATCGCGCCGACTGCAATCCCGGAGAACTGAGCTCCCTTCGCGACCTCATTCGCACCGCAGTTCGCGAGAAGCTGCAGCAAGTTCATGGAACTTTGCCCCATATCCGGCTTCTCTGGCCAGTGTCATCAGTGAGGAGGGCCAGAACGCACTCACGCCACCGGTAAGTGCAGTTGTTCCACCTCCACCCCCGGGCCTCACCAGCCAATGACCTATGCTGATATCACATGCCACCCAGCCCTGCTACCTGCCCCGCCGCCTTATACGCCATCTGAGGTCACTGTGCATGCTGCGGAACCGCAGTCCTCTGGGCAGATCGGCGCCAGTCGCCACGGAAGACTGATCTCTGCCGCACTCCAGATAACTGTCCTCTCTGCTACCACTGTGGCGAGGCAGGTCACCTCTACCGGCGATGCCCTTATCGCCAGATGGGCCTTAGAGGATTTTCCTCCGACAGCCCTCATCCACGGCCTGGTCAGCGGCTTCAGGACATCGCCGAGTACGTCACCCGCCAGCGTAGGCTGCCACATTCTCCTCGTCGTGAGTCGCGCTCTCCTTCGCCTTGTCGCTCTTCGCCCTCTGGGACAAAGTATACCGCTGGATGCCGTGGTTCCTCGAGCCCTCGTCGGGAAAACTAGCTCCGGCGACCTTTGCGGGTGAGGCCGCCGCACAAAGATTCGCCGCAAAGCTTCCACCGCCGCACCGCTCGATTCGCCACGACGTCGAACGCCGAATTGCTGTCCAGTTTTCGCCGCACAGACCAGATCGCCCCGCCGTCGTCCGCATAGCCGACCAGGTTTCACCGCCGTGTCGCTTAAATCGCCCCTACACAGACCACACAACTGCCGCCCAGCTTCCGCCGCCGCACCGCTCGCTTCACTCCGACCTGCCGTCGACATTGAATCGTCTCGATGCCGGCCACCCAACTGCCATCCAGCTTCCGCCGCCACATCACTCTCTTCAATCTGAACCGACGTCGACAAGCCCTGGTCTTGGCCGGGTCTCCCTGAACATCCCTGTTATCGTCGACACAAGGGAGCTCAGCGCTTCAGTTGATACGGGAGCCGATTATTCTATCCTTAGCGGGTGGCTTACAAGGACACTGAGAAAAGTGGTGACGCCATGGAACGGACCAGACATACGTACGGGACGCGGATATGTGGTTGTACCACTGGGTATGTGTACAGCCCGGGTTACGGTGCGAGGCTGCACATTTTTCAAGACTTTTCTTGTTCTACGGTAATGTTCTCGCAATGTTAATCTTGCCATCGACTTCCTCGTGAGCACGGTGCCACTATATATCCCCCAACCCCTAGGTGATCTTTTCCGCCAAACTGGCCACCGAAAAGCATGAATACCGTTGGTCCCACCCCACGCTGCGAGTCGACGATGATAGCCTCACAGTGCCAACACGCGCCATCATCCTCGCCAGAGTTACCTGTGACGAGCCACATCACAGCCTCCGGGTTGTTGAGCCTAATGTCTCCCTCTCATTCGCCTTGGGAGTTTCTGTGACAAGAGGTCTTTGTTTCCTTCGCGGCAGAGAGACGGACGTGCTTGTCATCAATTTCTCCAATGAACATCGACATCTGTTCGGTAGCACTGTCATCGCTTACGTCGGCCATCTGCGGGAAGTCGCCGAATGTCTTGCTTCCAAGGAAGCTATGCCTAGCATGGAACAGGATGATGCAGTACACGAAGTTGACATCAACTCTAGCCTTTCCTCCGGAGAAAACAGGCAACTCCAGGATCTATTGCTGGAGTTTCGTGCGTGTTCCACGTCTTCGTTTAAAGTGCACCAAACGTCCATCGTTGAAAACCGGATTATTACGCATGAAGGCACCCGACCCATTCATTAGCAGCCCTATCGTGTGTCACCTCGGGAGAGAGACGCTATCCAACAACAAGTCAAGGAGATGCTCACTGATGGTGTTATTCACCTTCAAGCAGCCCATGGTGGTCGCCTGTAGTTCTCATTAAAAAGAAAGACGGAACATTTCGTTTCTGCGTTGACTATCGCAAACTTAACAGTATGACAAAGAAGGGCGTCTATCCGCTGCCACGGATCGACGAGTCTCTCGACCGACTTCGCCGAGCCAAGTACTTCTCCACTGACCTCAGGAGTGGTTACTGGCAAATTGAAGATTATGAGAGGGACCGTGAGGAAACTGCTTTCGTAACACCAGACAGGCTCTATGAATTCCGCGTCCTTCTATTTGGGCTCTGCTGTGCTCCTGCCACCTTCCAGCAGGTAATGGACACTGTGCTCACAGGTCTTAAGTGGTAGACATGACTTGTTTATCTCGACGACGTGATAATCGTTTCACCGACGTTCACGGAACACCTGCGCCGAATGAGAACAGTTCTCGAATCCGTGCGGTCTGCCAACCTTTCCCTCAACCCTCAAACGTGCAACTTGGGGTTCAGCGAATTGAAGTTTCTTGGGCCCATCGTAAGTGCTGATGGCATCCGAGCTGACCCAGAGAAACTTGGTGCTGTTGCTGCCTTTCCCGTTCCCGCCTACAATAAAGCCGTCCGACAGTTTTGGGGCCTGTGCGCCTATTATCGTCGCCTTATCAAAAACTTTGCGCAGATGGCCAGCCCTATGACACTCCTGACTCGAGATGACGCATCATTTTCCTGGGGCGCCGAGCAGCAGATGGCTTTCGACGAGTTACAGCGCCGGCCCCAGTCACCCCCGATCCTGGCTCATTTCGACAACGATGCCGACATAGAGTTACACGCGGATGCGAGCAACGTCGTCTTTGGTGCCGTTCTAGTTCAGCACCAAGACGGGGTCAAGAAAGTAATTGGCTACGCCAGCCGTGCACTTTCCCGTGCTAAGTGTAACTATTCCACCTCTGAAAAAGAATGTTTGGCGGTGGTATGGGCCGCTGCAAAGTTCCGCCCGTACATTTATGGACGACCGTTTCGTGTCATCACTGACTATCACTCGTTGTGTTGGCTGAAAAACCTAAGGATCCTTGTGGGCGCTTAGCACATTAAGCATTGCGCTGCAGGAGTTCGATTTCGATATTATTTATAAGTCTGGCTGAAAGCGCACCGATTCTGATAGCCTGTCCTGCGCGCGTGTGGGTGTGGACCCCCGTGCGCCACAACGGCATGTGCGAGAAACTGCTCCACCGATATTTTGTACCCTATAAAATCCTGCGCAGCTTAAACAGCATTAATTATGAAGTTATTCCAGATGGAACTGTGACTCTCAATGTTCGGCATGAGCGGCCTGAAATTTTGCATGTGGTGCTCTTAAAGCCGTACTTTTCGCATGACTGAGCGCGTCCTGCAAGTAAGACCTTGAGGTATTGTACAGTTCACCTCACACCTAATTTTTTTGTCCTCTCACCTTTTCATCGGGACGATGCTTTTCTTTCACGGAGGGGGGGGGGTGATAATGGCACGTGCCTAGCGCCGTGCGACTGCCGTGCTTAGTGCCGACAACGACGTAGCGTTGGTTGGCTCGAGAGGCGCGCTGGTGCTGGAAACTGTCATCGAAGCTAGAAGAAAACCTGACTCTCGGGTCTTACCTTCACGGCTTCCTGTCTTGAGTCGTGGCTTGAGTCGTGACAATATATCAGAATTGCAGTCGGGACACATTCCCCGCGTGCCGATATCTCGTCTGGGCTCCTAGCCACCAGGATCTTGCAGGGAACGAGGCTGCTGATGCAGCCGCCCGCGCGCTTTCTCTCCGGGCAGTTTCCTCGGGACTCGCATCGGCTGAGGACAGCGATTCCAATGTGGCCTACACAATCCAAGATAATCTATTTTTTTAATCAAAAATCGCATGTTAAATACCCTTCCCTTCAAAGGGTTAGCAAAAGTTAACGAGAGGCTGCTCCTGCGCCTCTTCACTAATACGATGCTGTGCCCAGCAGTACTTCAATATTTTGACTGCCAATTGACTGCCCATTGCCAGCACTGTAGAGAGGTGGCTAACACCTGCCACATGTTATGCGCCTGCCAACGAAACCCATCCCTTGCCCACATCACTATCCCTTCCCGGGAGGACTGGGAGGCGACCCAACGCAGCTGCTGCGACCTACAGGCCCAAAGGGACTAAATGCGGTGTGCACGGGCGGCGGCAACCGCCAATGGGGTCCTTTACTACGGCCGCCCGGTATTGTAAGGCCGAGGCCCTTAAGGCTCCACGTCAACCAAACCTGCAAAATGTGCAATAAATGTTTTCACCGCCACCACCTCGCTGTATCGTGTGGAAAGAAGAAAAAAAAAAGAAAAAAAAAAGACGTGCATTGCAACAGCCCTCGTTCACCACCGAGATGGTAGCGGGTGCACTGACGGCCTACAACAGATAAAAATATGGCGGCAGGCTAGCCCCCGCCGCAAGCGGCAGTGACCTACCAGCCCCAGCCCCGCAGGGCTCTACTCCCTACTCCTGGGTAGTCGTCGAGCCCCTCGAACACTGGGCATACGATGAGTGTCTGCAAGATTACGGGAAAAGTATCGACCATTATAAATTGGGAGATAGACATGTACCCCTGCCAAATATTAGGCTAAACAATAGAGAAGCTGTCGCGTGGAGGCAGCTACAAACTAATACCTCCTTGATCCTTGTCTGGGCATTTCAAGTGCTACCAGACCTTAGCGACAATGATCTATGCAAACACTGTGGTGCGAGAGGGACCCTCGACCACATAATTTGGGAGTGCCCACCATCTCCAGGGATAGAACAAAATATTAGAAGCAGAGAAGTCTGGCACACCCTGCTGCGAGGCGCGGACGCTGCGATTTAGCACCGCACCGTTCATCTGGCGGAAGAGGCCGCAACAAGCCAAGGGCTACCTGCCAGCTTCTAATGCCCTTGCGCATGACTCCTCGTCTTCCACATCAACAGCGGGAGTAGATGGGGTCAGCAATAAAATGCTGAGAAACCTAGATTTAGTATCAGTCACGGCATTCACAGACTTTCTCAATGGGGTATGGAAACGAGGTAGAATGCCTTCAGAGTGGAAACATTTTAAAGTAGCCTTCATTCCGAAGCCTTGGAAGAAACTTGAAGTAGGCAACCTTAGGCCGATATTGCTAACATCGTGCTTAGGGAAGCTGATGGACCATTTAATGCTAAACCGACTTCAGGAGTATGCTGAGGAAAGGGGAGGTATTTCCAGAAACAATGCTAGGGTTCAGGAACAAGCTGTCCACGCAGGATGTAATGATTCAACTCAAAGCAGACGTAATTGACGCGCCCAATAAAGGGGGCCCAAAACCTGTACTTGGCCTTGATCTACAGGAAGCCTTTGATAATGTCAAACACGAAGCCGTATAAATAATCTGGAGGAAATTGCCCCTGGCAAGAGGATTTACGATTACGTTAGGGATTTTCTAACCGAAAGAACAGCAAAATAAGCCTTGGAGACATCAGATCTGAAACAATTCAGCTAGGAGACAAGGGCACCCCGCAGGGCTCAATTCTTTCCCCTTCTTCAACCTAGCATTAAAGAACCTCCCATCATTACTGAAAACTGTTAAAGGGGTGAAACATACGCTATATGCTGATGACGTCACGTTATGAACATGCACAGGCAACGATGGGGAAATAGAAGAAAATCTTCAACAGGCAATCGACATTGTTGAAGAATATGCGGAATGGGCAGGGCTGAAATGCTCACCAAGCAAATCGGAACTTCTGGTAATCCGAGGAACAAAAAAACACACTATCAATGCTGAAGACATTTTGTTGGAATTAAATGGCACACTGATAACGAGAGTGGACAAAATCAGGGTCTTGGGACTGATAATACAAGACAATGGAATGAACACAGAAATAATAAATCGCCTTAAGTCAACAATTAACATGACAACCAGGTTGATAAGGCGAATAGCCAACAAAAGACGCGGGGTCAAAGAGAAAGATTTGTGCCGGATTGTTCAGACTTTTTTTATAGGCAGATTAGCGTACACCATCCCCTACCTCAATCTAGGGGTGGCGGAAAAGAACAAAATTGAAAAGACCATAAGGCAGGCATATAAAACAGCACTGGGGCTACCCAACTGCACCCCTACGGAAAGACTTCTTGAACTGGGGGTCTACAATAACACCATGGAACTATGCGAGGCACATATATTAACACAGCTAATGAGGCTCGCCACCACATCCACGGGATGAAAAATCTTGGGTAAATTATGACTACAAGATAGAATCCCGGAAAGAAATGCACAAGTAAAACTGCCGACTGAAGTAAGAAATGCACTTAGTATTAAACCGTTACCAAAAAACTTGCACCCTGTTTTTCATGAAGGCAGGAGAAAAGCAGGAACAAAGGCCCTTAAGGTCAAGTTAGAAGACTCTAAATACACTGCTTATGTAGGCGCGGCGGAATACAAAGGAGGCAACTGATTTGCTATCGTGGGCGTGAACGACTCGGGTAAAACATTAATGGCAGGTTCAATAAAAACAAACTACTCAGGGACAGCGGAGGAGGCAGCTATCGCCATGGCGATGGTCAGCAGCAAAGCGGTTACCATAATTAGCGACTCCAAATCTGCTATAAACAATTTTGCGAGGGGCATGATCTTCAAAGAGGCAGAGCGAATTTTAAGATATAAAGACTGGAACAAAAAAGAGGTGGAATTATTATGGGTGCTGGCACACTCGGGGAACAAAGGAAACGAGTTGGCTCACAGTATAGCTCGAGGTTACGTCAGCCGAGCAGTGAGCCAGGTTGATTCCCCCAATTTCTCGAGAGATGCGCTAATCTCATTTCATGGCTACACTAATCACTTTAAACTAGAAAGGCGGATATATCCTCCACCAGACAAGAAACTAGACGAAAGGCAAGAAGTAATCTGGCGTCAGCTCCAGACGCGTGCCTTTTTCAGCCCTTCTAAATTAGCGCACATGTACCCAGCACAATACAATCCAAATTGTAAACACTGCGGCGAAATAGCAGGATATGATCACATAATATGGAGCTGCAAAAAAGCACGGCACCAGCGGACCTACTACCAGTCCCTTCTTTTGAGCGGTGGGAGGCTATACTGGGCAGCTAAGACCCGTTAACGCAAGTTCTGGCTACTGATTGGGCTCAAAAGGTCGCCAAGAGCAACGGTCTTGAGGCCATCTAAGTGTAGCGTCCACAAATCGCTCATTAATGAAAATAAATATTTTCCAATCCAATCCCCGGCACGTGTGCCGGGAGCGGGAAAGAGGCAGCCATTTCCAATGGAAATAAAATTTCTGCAACCACCAGTAGGGCCAGTAGCAGCTACCCCTACACCCTTCTCGAACGCCGCACCACAGAGCGTATATTGAAATAGAAAAAAAAATATTTAAGTCACTCAATTAAGGTGACGTCAAAGCTGTGACGTCGCTCATTTCTCGTCAGCTGTTAGGACAAAGCGGGATCGAGTGCACTCCAACGCCGCCGGGCGGTGCTTCTTGCCTTCCACGAGTAACAAATGTTATACATAGATACATACATACATAAACACACATTACTCACAAAATAAATTGCTATACAAAACAGAATAGGTTACATATGCATAATAAACTAAAAATAACGTGATTCCTCAGAGAGGGGAAAACAGTATAAACGAAGAGCGTTCTAATAAAGGACGATAGGCATCTCAAGTCTGCTGCATCGTACAACATAGAAGCGCGTGTGTCAGCGCTGCAGAAACCGCGTCTCGCTGTCAGTTTCCAACTGTCCAGACACATACTTCCCGACGACGAGGCTCAACCCCTGCAAGGCTGGGTACAATGCTCGGGCGGGAGTTCGGCGCACCTCAGCGAGGCACCTGCGACGCCACAACCTGCGGCGCACCCCTTTTGAACACAAGGTGTTCAAAAGGGGTGCGCCGGCTCCTGACGCCAGGGTTCGTGCGGTCGTTAAACATCCTACATGCGAGCCGTCACATTCGCACCTCCAGGCATACGTAATAAGCAGAATCAGTTACGCCACGCCCTACCTGGACATCAAGGCCGGCGAAAAAGAGAAGTTAGACTGCCTGACTCGAAGATGCGTTAAGAAGGCGCTAGGACTGCCCATGGGTACCTCGAGCGAACGACTGCTCGAACTCGGGGTGCATAACACGTGGGCAGAATTGGCAGAGGCAGTGCGAGTCTCCCAATTAGAGAGACTAAGCACGACCGAGACGGGCAGGGTAATGCTTGCAAAAGTAGGCCTCAACCCAGACAGGGGAGTTCAAAAAAAAGTCACAATTAATAGTGAAATCAGGAATGCCTTGGTAGTCCCCCCCTTCCCTAGTAATATGCATCCAGAATTTAATGTCGAAAGAAGGGCCAAACGAGCTGAAGCCCTAGAGCGACGGTTCATGAACATGGGAGCAAAGGAAGTAGTCTATGTTGATGCGGCAAGTGGCAGAACAGGTGCGGCGGTAGCTTCGGTAGTCGATGGCCGAGGGGCACCGGTATCCGCGACAGCCATCAGAGGCCGCAACATAGAGACTGCGGAGGAAGTTGCGATAGCGCTAGCTTGCGTAGGAACAGAAGCCAAGTTCATAATTAGCGACAGAAAAACTGCCATTCAAAATTTTGGGAAGGGGAGGATATCGCCGGAGGCGGCCAAAATCCTCACCCAAAGAACAATAAATAGGAAAATTCAGTTGATTTGGACACCCGCTCACGCTGCCGTCCCTGGTAACGAGGCGGCTCACGAGCTAGCCCGAGCTCTCTACTTCCGGGTAGCCGTCGAGCCCCCCGAACACTGGGCATACGACGAGCGTCTGCAAAATTACGGGGAAATCATCGACCATTATAAATTGGGACGTAGACTGGTACCCCCGCCACATGTTAGACTTAATAATAGAGAAGCTGTCGCGTGGAGGCGGCTACAAACTAATACGTTCATGAACCCGATCTGGGCGTTTCACGCGCTACCAGACTTTAGGGACAATGATCTCTGCAAACACTGTGGGGCGAGAGGGACCCTCGACCACATAATTTGGGAGTGCCCACAATCTCCAGGGATAGGGCAAAATATTACAAGTAGAGAAGCCTGGGATACCCTGCTGCGAAGCGCGGACCCTGCGATCCAGCACCGCACCGTCCATCTGGCGGAAGAGGCCGCAAGAAGCCAAGGGCTACCTGCCAGCCTCTAATCCGCGGGCTCACGACTCCCGTTTCCGATGGAATTAAAAGTTGTACAACCAACCAACCCCCATAAGTCTGGGAGCAGCTACTCCCACTTTGTACTTCTCCATGGTCACCTCAACCCCGCCATACAAGAAAAGGAAGGTGGGGCTGAAAGCTCAGAAACAAGCCCCGTAGTGGAAAGCTGTTAAGTGATACCGACCTCCGACATGATACAGCATACGGGCGCCTTTTCAACACACGTCCACCGGAACAAAGCAGCGTCTGTCTGCATTGCGATGTCACTAAATAATAATAGGCTTTACTATGCGGCCTAACCGCCACTATCTCGCACATACTCAGCTGGCCTTGCGCTCAGGATACCTGTCCCACAGGTTCGCATCAATTAAATGAAGACCAGTAAAAGGTCGCGCTAACGACTGACACCTTTTTGTTCTTTTTTTTCAGATTCGTTGGCACAAGTCCGGGCTGTGTGGACAGTAAGTTCGTTACACGACTAAATACAGTACATTTATCGTAATACAAATGCCCCGCTGCTGAACCGCGACCCGGACATACAGATCCGAGTTGTGACAAAAGCCTTAGAAGTGGCCGAGCGCCTAGAGCTCACGGCGACTTGGCAAGGTGGGGGTGGTCGAGAACACTTGTTGAAGCCTGTTTACAGAGAATGGGGACTGGCGGCTTCAAGAGCGAACTCCTTACAAATTGTAGGAGGAATCCCTAGTCCGCAACCCCTGTGGCTTCCGTGGGAGCTCGGGCTCTAGCCAAGAGAGCTGTTTGGCTCTGTCTAAAGCAGGGCAGCCTCCCAGCTCTTTCGTGTAGGTGAGGGGAAAGGGTGTTAGAGGCTAACCCACAAACAGTTTTACTACTTCCTCAGCCTCGTCGTTGTGGTGCAGTGGTTAAGAGGCCCGACTACAGTTGCCCCATTACCCAGATTCGAACCCGACCGCCGGCGGCTGCATTTCAATGGAGTAAAAAGGAGAGGCGTCCGTGTGCTGTGCGATGTCAGTGCACGTTGATTTTTTTTAATTGGTTCACAGGAAGGGAAAGTCACAGTATCTGGTATCTGTCACACCTGCTATGTGCACACCTGAACCGCGCCGTAAGGGAAGGGATGAAGGTGGGAGTGAAAGTGGAAGGAGAGAAAGGGGAGCCGTAGTGGAGGGCTACGGAGTAATTTCGACCACCTGGGGATCTTTAACGTGCGCTGACATCGCACAGCACACGGACGTCACTTCGTTTCGCCTCCATCGAAACGCAGCCGCCGTGGTCGGGTTCGAATCCGTTAAAGATCCCCAGCTGGCCGCCCCGCCGGGGTGGCGCAGTGGTAAGACGCTCGACTACTGTGTCGGAGTGCCCGGGTTCGAACCCGACCTCGGTGGCTGCGTTTCGATGGAGGCGAAACGAAGTGGCGTCCGTGTGCTGTGCGATTTCAGCGCACGTTAAAGATCCCCAGGTGGTCGAAATTACTCCGTAGCCCTCCACTACGGATCCCCTTTCTCTCTTTCCACTTTCACTCCCACCTTCCTCCCTTCCCTTACGCTCGCTTCAGGTGTCCACATCGCAAGTCTGACAGATACTGCGCCTTTCCCTTCCTGTGAACCAACCAACCAACCCAGGTGGCCGAAATTAGTTCAAAACCTCCGCTACGGCTTCTCCTTTTACTCTGTTTACACCACGTAGTTTAAACTTTCACTCCCGTCTGTCTCCCTACTTTTATGGCGCGGTTCAGGTGTCGATAAATACAATGTTCGGGTTACAAAATTTGCTTATAATACAGCACATCGCTTCTGCGTACTATGTGTGAGATCTTGCACCTTCAATAGGAGAAAACTGGCAGAAGGTATATTATGAAAACAGCGTTTACTCTTGTCCCTCCGCCTAAAACGAACAAAGAAAATAAGCATACGGCTTCAAGAAGGTTGCAAAGTACATGCTATTTTTGGTTGTCATTTGACCCTGCTGCTACAATCAGGCGAGTTCCACTGCTCGCAGTGATTGCATCTACTTTTACTTAACCTCTGTCACCCCAGCAGTAGAGCAATATTACGCAACCTCAATTGCTTCTCAGCATGGCCATCTTCTAGCGCGGTTTTTTTGTTTGCGTATGGAACCAGTTTGAGCGAAACAGTATGCCCGGAACCATTTTTATCGCAAAAATCAATGGAAAATAAGCTTACCCGAAGGTTTACAATTAACAGGGTCATTAAAGTTATTTCGTGTTTCCAAAGATGCAGTGGATGCGTCATAATGGCTGCACCGTAATATAGACTTTAATATAGGAATTAATATAGGACATAGGTTATTACGGCACTATACACTAAATATAGGAGGGACCGGCAGAACTCGTTTCAAATACCGGAAATCACCTGCGGCGTGACGCCCGCGAAAATAAATTTTCTTATTTTGCCCCGACCTCTGGCGATTGTTTAACTTTTGCAAGTTGCTCGACTTTGCACAGATTTCAATTCCAAGAATTATGTCCAGGTCAGGTTATAGGCATGAATAATAAAACCAGCCTCGGGAGGAAACAGCAGTTTACGTCAGGCAGCGAAGCACTGGAAGAATTCCTCAGTAATGTACGATTCGCTCTTGATATTGCCTTGCTAAATAACTCAGGAGATGAACTGCAAAGAATGATTGTAGACCTAGACAGGAATAGCAGAAAGGTAGGCTTAAAAATCAATATGCAGACGACTAAGATAATGTTCAACAGCCTCGGGAAGGAACAGTAGGACATGATAGGTAGCGAAGCACTGGAAGTGATAGGGGAAGATGTCTACTTAGAACAGGTAGCAACAGCTGATCCGGACTATGAAGAGGAAATAACAAGGATAATAAGATTGGGATGGAGCGCATTTAGCAATCATTCGAAGGTTATGACTAGCAGCTTTCCGGAATCGCTCAAGAGGAAAGTGCACAACAGCAGCATCTCACCTGCACTGAACTATGGGGCTGAAATGTGGGGGCTAACGTAGAAGATTCTACTTAAGGAAAATGGAGAGGCCTAAATGAAAAATGGTAGGAGTAACGTTAAGAGATAGGAAGCGTGTAAAGTGGGTCAGAGAAATAACTCAAGTTATTAACATTCTAATGCAAATCAAGAAGACGAAATTAGCCTCGGCAGGACATGTGCGAAGAGAGAATAACTGATGGTTGCTTAGGGTAACAAACTGGATTTCAATGGCAGGAAAGCGTAGCAGTGGGCGGCAGAAAGTTAGGTGGGCGAATGAGGTGAAGAAGTTCTCAAGGGTCAAGTGGATGCATCTAGCACACGACCGGGTTATTTGGAGAACTATGGGACAGGCCTTCGCCCTGCAGTGGGCTGATAACGACGATGAAGATGATTAAAAGTAAGGGATTTGCTTGGCTACAGAGTGGGGAAATAATGCGCTCAAGGGAATGGCCTCAGAAAGTGGAGGCAACTATAGGCTGCTTCTGAGCCGAGAGGAAGCCAACACACCTCAGTTATTTCAGTCTGCCCTGGTAAAGACTTGACCAGTGATCTCTCTGCAGAATCTCTCCTGTTTCTAATTTTATTCATTCATGGCACACGAAGTCGCACCTGTGGTTATCGCTTTGTTGTGCTCGAACCTGAAAGTCATTGTTATATTTGCGCATTTTTCGTCATGTTCGTAGGTCGAATGTCAAAATTGGTCTGGCTTTGCGTATTTTCGTGAGCTCTCATTTTGTGTTCCGCGATTTTAGCGATGCGCAAAGTTTCCTAAGACTTCACACCAACACAGTCATCCTACCACAGCTTCCGTAGAGGTGGTTCGCTCAATCCACTCAAGCCCATATCGACAACATCTAGTTGATCCTTGTCCATGTGATGAGGGTAGCCCCGGCAAACAGCTATATTCGTTTGTTATCTGTCCGACGATAATGTCGGCGCATAACTGTACACCATTCAATATGTTTTTGGTTTTTATTGCGAAAGCAATGCTGCTCGCAGTTCGAGGCTTCAGCGTGAAACGGCGGTGACTACCATTGACCTTTAACGACTCCCGTAGACCACTCCAAGCTGGCAGGAGCTGCGAAGTTTGGTCTCTCGTTTTACATGGGACGGTTATGTCAGAATCAGCCTACTAGGACATTGGCATTCACGCTACCCCTATAGGCCACTAAGGCGCGTTCATACGACTTGTTTAAAGCGGGGCTTTATTGTGGGCTGAGGAAGAAGAGAAGGAGAAGAAAAAGAACGCTCAGTCACCCGCAGCTAATGCTTTCGCTCAATATTTGCTTCAGCTGCGTTGAACCCTCGTAATAATTTGCCCTTCTCCTACTCGTTAGGCAGTCGCCCTGCATTCGAAGCTTCAAATCTGTTTCACTTGCTCGTGAGATACAGTGCAGCATCAGGTATAAAACCTCTACTTTAGGTCTTCACGGTGTCTGACCAAATAGGGTCCTTAGTTTGGTTAAGTTAATCAGCACTGCCATCACTATTCATATTTCTTCGGAAACGGCTTCTCAGTGTTATTGTTTTACCGATATTGTGATCTCCCGAATTCTGCCCTCGCAGTTCATTCCCTTCTGCTCGCCGCCGGCCGAACCGCAAGCGTTGTCACCCTCGCAATCACATGAACACAAACTTTGGCGTGCACTCATCGTCCGCTTCACGCTGGTTTAAACCGGTGCTCTTGCCGCCACATGAAAGCGCTTAGAGTATATTAGCTGCTTAACTGCTAGTTGTTTCCACAGCCATGTAGATGCGGTCTCTGGGCCGTCGAGGTCTACACATTATCGCAAACGTAAGGCTGAATCGAACTATCTTGCTGATAACATTGGAGGTCTACAAAATATACAATCGTTTATTAGATTCAGCCGGGTTGAACCCCGCTAATCCTTTTCTTCTATTTTCTAAACGATTATCCGATTATCTCCATGTTAACAACATTACGTCAGGATGATCAACACGAAAAAGCTGCCGTTGCGTTTTCCTTAATATAAGTTAATGTTGACTCGCTTCCATGTACCCTGCAATGAGCACCCTCAATATTCCTTCATTAGTTTGCTGACTGGCTTCATGGGAACTTCAAATCTGACGTCATTAAAACCATAGGCAGCGAAAGAGGGCAACTACACAACACTAATCATGGAGTACCGTAGGGTTCAAGTTTAGCTCGAACGTTCTTTATTGTTCCATTTATTCCTCTTATACATTTCTCACTTTCTGATGTTAAAGTGTTAGCCTATCCAGATGATATACCTATATGGTCTCCAAACCGCTCAGCCCCGGTACAGCAAGACGCCCTCCAAAATGGCATCAATCTACTTCAAAAATTCCTTAACAGAATTGGCCCGTCCCTCAACCTCTCCATAATATGCTATGTCCATGGGGGCAATAAAGCCGGCCGCCGAACTTTCCATTCCACTCCATTCGCACTCACTATTGACAATACACCACTATCCGAAAAGGAACGTATCAAGGTTTTGCGTCGGCAAGTTCACTCTCTAGGAAAAGGGAGTCTGGTTATCAGATGTGCGCAGGAGTGCTATGAAGACACTGGGACGCATACGAAGAGTAGACAATCGTTCTTGCGGTGACCGCTCAGAAACCGCTTGCCGATCTGTTAGTGCTCTTTTAAACCTCGGCTCCTATAAGAGTCATAGTTTCAAAAATCGAAAAAAAAAGACAACGGTCCACACATGAGGCACTCAACCACGAAGCCATGCGCGATACGCCATTGGAATGCCTTGATCAACCCATACCGTTCGCCCCAGTAGTACGCCCACCTCAACACGTTGGCAGAAATAACTGCCCAACCTCAGACAAGCAGAGCAAGAGAAGCTTCCCTTCTTCCTGAATTCAAACATTAGCCGCCTCCATGAGATTACTGCCAGCTGGCGGCGTATCTGTAGTTAGGCGCAGATGAAACTGGCGACCGTGGAGGATGGTATCAGTAGGTACTACTCTCTAACATAGCTTCAAAATAACGGCTTGAGAGGCTAGTTGGTGCATCATCGTATTCAGATATGTGGCGCAAACAAAGACAAACACAGGAGAAGATCCACAACACACGCGCACACTACCAACTGTAAGAAGAACCGGAAAACACTTCCTCTTCTACACTCAGGCACGTCTCAACTTCTTCTCATCTTCCTCTTCTTTGCCAAGGGGAAAATGTCACACTCTTCCTCGCAGACCATAACCTTGTCCAAACATGGCGGTGACCAATCTCTTCTTTCTTTTCTTCTATTCTTCCTCTTCTTTACCAAGGGGATAGTGACACTTTCTTCCTCTCAGCCCAAAAAACATCGACCAAACATGACAGTCACAAATTCTATACTGTCTTGTAAATCCACACCACTGCATTGCCCAGTAACTCCTACCACACTGGACAGGTAAATATCACCACATAGTCACAAATCATACACTAAAAACACCACCACACAAATACAGCAAATACAGTAGGACATGTCCATCTACACACCATAACTTAAGTAGTCCCTATCTATTGAG
Organism: Amblyomma maculatum; assembly: GCF_055883805.1. Lineage (NCBI taxonomy): Eukaryota > Metazoa > Arthropoda > Arachnida > Ixodida > Ixodidae > Amblyomma > Amblyomma maculatum. The sequence goes on along the minus strand of NC_139346.1, from coordinate 58,228,427 downwards.
AAACTTTATCTTGCCAACATCTAAGAAGCCACGAGGCCCATGTACTTAAGGGGGAAAAAATTCTGCAAACCCCCAAAAACGTAAGATGAGTCCAAGAATAACAACTTTAGGCCAAGAATAACAGCTTGAGGCCCGATAATAATCTCGTTCTTTGCATAACTCAAGAGAATTGCTCAATAAAATTAAATTCTTTTCTACGTAAACTCAACGAAGCTTCACTAATGCATCTTTCATTTTTCTTCTGTATCCAATACGCCTCTAAAATTTCGCGTGCCATCTTATCCCGACTCTTGCCTAATATGTTTAACTAAACAACGGCTCACACTTGCACTTTTGCCAGTGCAAGGCTAAATTTGACCCTTTGCCATTTTCTATGGTCTTCTCATGTTCCCTCATTCTATCATTAATACATATTGGGCAAACAGGAAGATGTATTAATGATAGAATGAGGGAACATGAGAAGACAAACATAGCTTCAGGTCGCCCGTGGCAGCTGAACAAAGGACCTTCGAATTTCACGTCCGATCCTCTACAGTCAACGCTATGGTGACGGTTGGTCATTAATTTTACTTTGAACCTATTCTTGAGAGTTTTCGCTACTGCCGCCCTTCGCTATAGCGTTGGACAATAAAATTAGGATGAATCAAAAATTATCTTGGTTTCTAATTTATTTTTTGAGCAATGCTTTCTGTTCCACTAGAAATTCAGTGCAATGTACGAAGTGTGGTATAACGATTTCACGAGCACAGTTTTTTTCTGCAGTGCCTAGGATATTTCTGCTCGACATTTGATACAAAATGCAATGCCTTAATGCATTCAGAATAAAAAGCCCGGTTGAACTGAATTATAGTAACGGTTTCTTAAGAACGATGCTTATATCTCTCTGAGGATGCTTATGTCTCTCTGAGTTTATCGTAGTGTGCGATGTATACGTAATTTTGTTTAATGTGCTGCGTCGTACACATAGTCATTAACTAGAGCAAATTGAGCCAGAAGTTGCTATGGACCCTTAAATGCGGTGATGCAAAACCTTTATTACCCCGTGGTTGTCGATTTCCGTTGGAGACATCTTTAATTTATTTTTAACTATCTCCCTCAAAAGTGCGACACCGTCTGGCGAAGCCTGCGCCGACAGCTCCTGCTGACAACGATGAGGCATTACTTTCGGCCCTTAATGTCGGGTGCCGCAGTGGACTACTGTTATCAAGAATGCGGGATCGAATCCCGGCCTCGTCGGACGCTTTTCGATAGAGGCGAAAGGTAAGGCGCCCGTGTGCTGTGCGATGTCAGTGCACGTTAAAGAACCCCAGCTGGTCGAAATTTCCGGAGTCCTCCACTACGGCGTCTCATACTCTGAGTCGCTTTGGGACGTTAAACCCTACAAACCAAACCAAACCAAACCTTAATAAGCAGCGTCTGAAAAGGCGCTAGTGTTGTTGAGCGGAACGTCGAAATATCACGCTTCAACTGCATTATCAAAGTAGCCGAAATTGCAACGCTTACAGTACCTTATGACGAAACCTTACCAAAGCAGTGATTCCCTATACTTGTCGCTAGGCCTTTTTTGTTTCCCACCGATGGCTCATAAAACGGCGCAATGAAGTTCGAGAGAAAGAGAGGGAAAGAGTAATTTATAGCTGAGAGGAAGGTGGAGAAGTCGGCCGGCGGTAAAGAGACCCTGGCCTGCTACAACACTCTGGAGAAGGGAAAATAGGAAGTTAAAGGAGAGTTAGGGTGTTTATGAAGGGTGATGATGTCCTAGCACACTGAGGTTTCACTTGTAACTCGTGAAACGCAACTTGCTGCTACTTTCCGGAGTTACCGGGTTCGAAGCCGACCTCGGCGGCTGCGTTTCGATGGAGGCGAAACGAAGTGGCGCCCGTGTGCTGCGTGATGTCAGCGCACGTTAAAGATCCCCAGGTGGTCGAAATTATTCCGTAGCCCTCCCCTACGGCTCCCTTTTCTCTCTTTCTACTTTTACTCCCACCTTCATCCCTTCCCTTACGGCGCGGTTCAGGTGTCCACAGAGTAAGTGTGACAGATACTGCGCCTTTCGTTTCCTGTGAACCAATTATATTATATATATATATGCACATGTCTTGAACGCACACTCCTTGTCAGTGAAGAAAAACCACCACAATTTCAAAGAACTGTGCACTCTCACATGCCAGCACAATCGCAAGAACATGCATCAGAAAATCTCAAAGTACCACATACACGTGTGATACTCGCCACCTTGAGGAGGACATGCGCGCTCGGTGAGCGCTGAATGTATAAGGTATATAAGGTATAGTTTCAAAAACTGAAAATACGACAATGGTCCACAATTGAGGCACGCAAACACGAAGCCATGCGCGATACGTCACTGGAATGCCAAATTAGTTCTCGCGACATTGAGGCGGTTTTCGTTGAAATCATCACGGGCAGGAAGAAGAAACCGAGTATTTTTGTCCTAAACAAACATAGCTCTCCTCAGCAGCGCGAAGGTAAGTTCAAGACATTATTCCGCAAAGCAATGAAGGCAGCCGGAGCCAACCCCCTGAAGATCCGAAGGGGGCAGGCAGTTATGGGAAGATTTTCACGAATTAAACCTCACCCCGCAAGCACACTCTGGCTGCCCGACCAGGGCGGGAAACAATGTGAGCAAGGACACAACCGAGACTTAATATTCACCAAAAACATAGAGGAGCTTAGGTGAAAGAGCACATGAGCTCAACTTCGGAAGCGATCACTACGTCATCGAAATAACGCTTAAACAGGGAGCCAAAGGAAGACGAGAAAAGATAATTAGTGCTATCGAATGGGAGAAATTCAGGCAAATTAGGGAATCCGCAGTCGTGGACGAAAATATTCAAAACATCGGCGATTGGGCGGAAACCCTCATGCTCCACGTTAAATCCGCTACGGACGATGCACCGAAAACAGTTGACAGGAAACTCCTACAGATGAGGGAAGCAAAAAGGTATGGAAAGGCGCCTCCGGTGTCAGCGATGGAACCGAAACCTAAGGCAAAAAATATCCAGGCATAATAAAAAAATGGAGGATTATGCAATTAAACTCTGCTAGCAAAACAGGAGTAACAGGAGCGACAGTTCGAAAACGCAATCAAACACAACAATAGTAAAGGCAAGGCATGCGTTCCAGGGGACTGACGCGGAACTAATAACTAAACTTGTAGACACATATGTCGGCGATACAACATCCCTCCTTCTTAGGCAATACGCGGGCCCACCGAGCGAGGCCCTCGACGCGCCCATCGCAAAACCGGAAGTTAGAGCCGAAATCCTGAGCTTAAAGACGCGATCAGCCCCCGGCCCCGATGAAATAACAAATAAAATGGTACGAAACCTAGACGACGCTTCCATCACGACACTCACCAACTACATGCAAAAAGTATGGAGTAGCGGTCGTCTTCCGCAGCAGTGGAAAACTGCAAACGTAGTGCTAATTTCAAAACCTGGCAAGCCACCGAAATATGAAAACCTCAGACCTATTTCTCTAACCTCATGCACTGGAAAGCTTATGGAAGGCGTAATCCAAACATGGCTAACTAATTTCATGGAGAAAACCGACCTGTGGCCGCACGAGATGGTCGGGTTCCGACTGTATCTGTACACGCAGGACGTGATGCTCCGATTACAACATGACATAATTGACTCGAAATCCTGAGACGCGAAGGTAATTCTAGCACTAGATCTAGCAAAAGCATTTGACAACGTAAAACACTATGCAATTCTTGCGGGTCTGCAGGAATTAGGAGTCCGCGAGAAGACATATAATTACGTAATGGATTTCCTGACAAACAGGACGTTGAAACTAGTTTCAAGAACTAGAATCCCCCACTGTCACCTGGGAAGTAAAGGAACGCCGCAAAGCTCGGTGCTCTCCCCCTTCCTCTTTAACGTTGAGATGAGAGGCCTTCCCGCCGCTCTTAAAGTCATAAAAGATCTAATGTTCAGCATTTACGCTGACGACGTTAATTTCTGGATGAACAATGGCAGCGACGGCAGCATAGAGGAACGCCTGCAGGCGCCGGAAGACACTACTATGTCCTACGCGGCCGAAAGGGGTCTTGCGTGCTCTACGCAAAAATCCGAACTTTATCTATATAACCCAAACTCAATGAGGTGCAAGGGCGGCTTTTTCTTTCTGTACGAAAAGTCCAGCAAATCAGAATCCTCGGACTTTTAATTCAAGAGGACGGGTATAACGATGGAATCATAAAAAAATCTCACTACCTACGCGACGCAAGTAAGATGGACATTTAGGAGGATTGCATTCACAGGCAGATGCCTCAAAGAGAGAAGCCTCTTGAGACTGATGCAGGCATACATAATAAGCCGAATATGCTATGCCACACCATTCCTCAACATCAGGACCAATAAAAAAGTTAAGAGACGCACTCATCAGTCGTTGCGTCAAGCTTGCGCTGGGTCTACCCATCTCCTCTTCTACGGAACGCCTGATAGAAATGGGAGTGCATAATAGCTGGGCGGAAATTGCTGAAGCGGTGAGAATCGCCCAATATGAGAGATTAATTAGGACGAGCACGAGTCGAACCATTATAGAATGGATGGATCGAAAAAGAGATAAGGGCGCAACGTCCGCGACAATGTCGCGAGAACATCATTGTCCGTCCTCTCCCCCGCAACATGTACATAGAATACCACAAAGAGAGACGGGAAAGAGAGCAGAGGCACTGGTTAAAACCGCAAAAGAATTCATAGTAAAAGAAGTTGCCTACGTAGACGCTGCAAGCGGCCGATCAGGGGCGGCAGTCGCCGCGGTAGTCGATGGTAGCGGCGCACCAGTCGTCTCCGCAACCATCCTAAGCAGAAACATAGACACGGCTGAAGAGGTCGCAATAGTGCTTGCTTCCGTTGGAACGAAAGCTAGGTTGATCTTTACCGACAGTAAAACCGCTCTCTGGAATATCGGAAAAGGCAGGGCCTCGCAAGAAGCCGTACTAATTCTAATAGCTTTAGTTAAAATCAATCGCAAAATCACCCTTTTTTGGGCCCCAGCACACATGTCCATCCCACATTTGCAAACGTATAAAGAAATAATCGAAAATTATACATTAGGAAGACGTCTGATGCCACCACCGGACCCTATCTTAAATACTAAAGAGGCCATAGCCTGGCGGCGATTACAAGTCGGAAACTTCACAAAGCCTGTCTGGTTGTTTCCCACCCAGATAGGTGAGAGAAAAAATGATAAATGTAAAGCCTGCCAAGCGAGGGGGCCCGCGACCATATACTTCGGGAATGCCTTAAGTCTCCGGGCGCTAGGGACAACATTAAAAGTAGAGAAGCCTGGGTAACCCTGGTGCGAAGTTTAGTCGCCGCTTACTAGCAAACATCCACCCGCCTGACGGCTGAGGCCGCGAATAACCAATGTATATTCATCAGTCCTTAGTTGCGGAGGTTCCAGCCCCCGTTCCTCAGGCCTGCGTGTCAGGAGCGGGAATTAGGGGGCCTCCTAAATCGATGGAAATTAGTGTGTTAATCAATCAATAAATTAAGCAACTCGTACCGTCCGCTCCAAAGCACGCCCACCTCAACACGTTTGCATGTAATGCCCCATAACAGGGGCCTTTGAGGTACAATAAATAAATAAATAAAATTAACTGCCAAACAACAGACAAGCAGGAAGCTTCCCTTTTTCCTAAACCCCGCCGGGGTGGCGCAGTGGTTATGGCGCTCGACTACTGTGCCCAAGGCCGCGGGCAGAAATCCCGGCCTCGGCGGCCGCTTTTCGCTCGAGGCGAAAGGCTAGGCGCCCGTGGCGCTGTGCGGTGTCAGTGCACGTTAAAGAACCCCAGGTGGTTCAATTTCCCGGAGTCATCCACTACGGTGTCGCTCATAGCCTGAGTCGCTTTGGGACGTTAAACCCAAAAAACCAACCAACCAACCGTCTTCCTGAATTCAAACATTAGCCGCCTCTATGGGATTACTGCCATCTGGCGGCGCACCTGTAGTGAGGCGCAGATGAAACTTGCGACCCTGGAGGATGCTATCAGTAGGTATTACGCTCTGATATAGTTTCAAGTCGCCCGTGGCAGCTGAACAGAGGACCTTCGAATTTCACATCCGGTCGTCTACAGACTAAACTATGGTGACGGTTGTTCATTATTTTTACTTTGAACCTATTTTTGAGTGTGTGCGCTAGCGTTACCCTCCAACATTGCATTGGGCAATGAATTATGATGAATCAAAAGTTATCTTGGTTCCTATTTTTTTAGCAAGGCTTTCAGTTTCGAATGAAATTTAGTGCAATGTACACAGCTCGGTGTAACGATTTTGCGTTCACAGTTTTGGTCTGTAGTGCTAAGGATATTTCTGCTCGAACCTTTATATGCAATGCACTGCCTTAATGCGTTCAGAATAAAAAGCCGGGTTGAACTGAATGTACAGCAGCGCTTTCGTAAGAACGGTGCGTCTTCCTTGGTGAGTTATATTGCAAGTTGGTTGCCTCCAATCATTTCTTGTCAGCGAGTATCAATCATGTGCAGTTCCGGGTCGTTCCGTCTTTGCGTCACTCACGCTGACACGAGACCTGTTCTCTTATGCAAAAGAGAAGGCAGTAGACGGGGTCTTTCTCTCCTTAGACCAGACGAAGGCATTTAACAGAATCGAGCACGGCTACTTGTTTGGTGTCCTCCGCTGTTTCGGTCTGCCTTCGGTATTTATCGACAGGATACGAGTTTCGTACAGCAATCTAAGTAGTGCACTTGTTCTGAAAGGGTCAGTAGCCCCTCCCTTCGCTGTAACAAGGGGAGTTCGCCAGGGTTGCCCCTTGTCGCCTGCACTTTTTGTCCTGTCATCGGATCCGCTCTTGAGGAGAGTTGCCTGTGATCCGCACATCAGGGGTTTTCCGGTGATGGGACAGGAATCGGTCATGGTATCAGCTTACGCTGACGATCTGTCCCTTTTCTTAAGCGATGGCCGCAGCGCCTTTCTTGCTTTTTTTTGACACATATTCCAATTTGTCTGGAGCGCAGTTGAACGCCAGTAAAAGCCGCGCGCTGCGATTTGGCTCTTGCGCGGAACCTTTCCCAATTTGTGTTCCATTTGTCGACGCGGCCCGTGTGCAGGGCGTCGTTTTCGATGCGACCGGCGTATCACGGCGGACGTGGCAGGAGGTGGTAGCGCGTGCCACAAGTGCGATGACGAAGGCCGCCCACTTCGCCCTTTCCGTACAGACAAAAGTCGCGGTCGTAGACTCGTACGCCTACGCGCTCTACGTTTCGCGCGTTGCGGCGTTTCCACGTCGAACGACAGGCCGCCTCTCCCACCTGGCTGGGGTGTTTGTCTGGAATGGCGGGACAGCTCTTGTCGCGCGCCGCTTCCTCCACCTATCGCAAGAAAGGGGAGGCATCGGGCTGCCATGCGTCAAAACGGTGGGCTGAGTGCTCGCGTCAAAAATGGTCGCCACGCTGCTCAGTGATCCGCTGTACCTGAAGCGCTCCCTGTTATAGTACTGGCACAGCTCTCCTGACCTTTACAGCAGACCGGCACCTGGGCCCACAGGCCGAAAGGCCTTACAAGATCTATCAAACGGAAGCAGGCTTTAAGACAGCGGTCGACAGCGATCTGCCTGACCTCAATATTTTTAAGGTGCTCGCAATGCAAGTCAGTGAGATGGTTGCCTCCTCGCGTCTAAACCACGACGACCAACTCCGCACGGCCATCAACAAGTGGCGTCGGTGGGCGCTGAGCCGTGTGCCTTCCGAAGGCCGCGATTTGGAGTGGCGCCGACGATGGGGCGTTTTACCGATGCGAGAACGCCTCGCCATATGGCATGTAGTGCCGAATGACCAATGACAAAATGCGGCCGCACTCCCACCTTCATCTCTTCTCTTACGGCGCGGCTCAGGTGTCCACAGAGCAAGTGTGACAGATACTGCGCCTTTCCCTTCCTGTGAACCAACCAACCAACCAAAACATGAGGCACGCGTTCTTTGATTGCCCAGGCGCGTTGGTCGTGTGGCGCTTAGTAAGAGGTACGGTGCAAGGTGGGGGCCCTGGCGCCAGGCCACCACGCGGATGTTTTGCGCGGCTAGTTGTCGCCTGTGCATATTTTGTGCTGTAGAAAAGGCGTTGCCTTGCTGAAGTCTGTAGACAACCAGTCAGGGCCATGTACCCAGCACTGCAGAGACTGCGTCTTCTATTGTGGAAGTATCTCTGATCAACTGGACAGAGATGGAGAGACGCGGTTTCTGCAGCCCTGGCACACCCGTTTCTTCGTCGTTCGAGACGGCAGGCTTGTTATGCCTGCTTTGCCATACTAACCCCTCCCCCCGCCCTTTGTTACGTACCCCGAATCATGAGGAAGTGTGTTAATCATCTGTCATTAAGTTTATCATTGTAATTCCTTTAAGGCTTGTGTTCTGTATGTAATAATGAATACGGGATAAATATATGTGATTGTTGCTAGTATCGCACCTTTTGTTGTCCTCCCATGTACTACGTACTACAGTTCGTGTGTGTGTGTACGTACACAAGTACCTTTGCGTGTGGAAGACAATCATTTCCCTCTACTTATCGTAGTGTGCGACGTATACGTCATTTGTTTAACGTGCTGCGTCGTATACATAGTCATAATCCAGAGCAAATTGAGCCCATGTTGTTTCAGTCCTTGATATGCAAACTTGAGAGGTCACTTTGGACCCCTAAAGTGCGGTGAGGCAAAAACCTTTATTACTCGGCGGTTGTCGATTTCCGGTGGAAACATGGTTTATTTATTCATTTTTAACTATCTCCCTCGAATGTGTGACACCCTCTGGCGAAGCCTCTGCCGACAGCTCCTGCTGACAACGATAACGCAATAAAGGTTTTCGGCATTTTGCCTTAAAAAGCAGCGTCTGAAAAGTCGCCAGAAAGTCGAAGCAATAGCGCAGTGCAGGTGCGTCTATGAAGCAGGGTTTGAGTGAGCTAGTTTTCTTGAGCGGAAAGTCAAAATATCCCGCTTCAACTGCTTCATCAAAGTAGGCGAAATTGCAACACTTACAGTACCTTATAACGAAACCTTATCAAATTATAGCCTACCCACTAGCACGGCGGACACTGCTCTGGCCGTGCGCTGCTCCCTACTCGTCGCTGGGCGTATTTTGCTTCCCACCGATTGATCATAGGAAGGGTAAGGCGCGGTAACTATCTCACTTGTTTTTGTGGACACCTCAACCGCGCCGTAAGGGAAGGGAGGAAGGTTGAAGTGAAAGAGAAAAGAGAGAAAGAGGAGTATTATTGAAGGGCTGCGGAGTAATATCGGCCACCTGGGGATCTTTAACGTGCGCTGACATTGCACAGCACTCGGAAGCCTCTTCGTTTCGCCTCCATCGAAACGCAGCCGCCGAGGTCGGGTTCGAACCCTGGTACTCCGGCACAGTAGTCGGGCGTCTTACTACTGCACCACCCCGGCGGGGCCTCCCACCGATGGCTCATGAAACGGCGCTATGAAGTTGGAGAGAAAGAGAGAGAACGAGTAATTTACAGCTAAGAGAGGAAGGTGGAGAGGTCGGCCGGCGATAAAGAGACCCTGGCCTGCTACAACGCTCTGGGGATGGGGGAATGGGAAGTTAAAGGTTTGTTAGGGTGTTAATGAAAGACGATGATGTCATAGCACAGTGAGGTTTCACTTGCAAATCGTGAAACGCAACATGTTGCACATGTCTTGAACACAAACCACTTGTCAGTGAAGAAACACAACTACAATTTCAAAGAAATTTGCACTCTCTTATGCCAGCACAATCGCAGGAACATGCACCAGAAAATCTCAACGTACCACATCACATGTGATTCTCGCCCACCTGAGGAGATCATGCATACTCGTTGAACGCAACGTGCTGCATACGCCTTGGACACTCACCACTTGTCTTTGAAGACACATGTCGTCAAACACGCGGAAGCACGCACACAAGGCACTTCAGCAGAAAATGCTCAAAGTGTACTAACACGTGTTTCAGCAAAAGCACGTATGCAGGTGTCACACGCACACGCAATTGTCACAGGCGGGAATCTAGGCCCGTTTCACTTGAAAAATCGAACCGGGCCTTCATCATGCGCCAGTTATCCGTAAATGGTCTACTCTTTGAACTGCCTTTCCCTCAATCCCATTCTCTAATAATGAAAGCAAAATATGATTATTTTCGGCTGTATTTTGGAGCGGAGGTGGAGTGCAAGCGTACCGGAGCAGTCACGTCGCAACGGAGGCTGGCCGTGAGAAGAAACTTGATAGCACTGCCGCTGTTGCTTCTATAGCAGCGACCCGATACGGCTCAGCGATCCCGAAGGATTGTTTTGACACTCGGCTTACTGAAGCGATAGCTTCAATACGCCAGGTTTCAAGCCGTAAACGTGGCTTTGCTTCAGCTGTGTCCTGTCAGTGCCAGAGAAAGATGAGGATAAACATTGAATATTTCAGGAGGTCAGGCAGACAGGAGCTTCCACGCTAGATGGCCAGGAGCCTTTGAGCTCTGGCGACCTGGGCTGCAGGCTCGATGACCCGAAATTGGATTACCGGGTCCGAGCTGAGCATAGCGGCCTCTCACTGCTCGCAGGTGGAGAGCTGCAGATCCCGCGAAGGGGGGTCTCGTGGGCTTGCCCATAGTATGTGATGTAGGTTGGCCCTCTGATTGCATTAGTTACAGTCCGGTGTGTATAATGCAGGGTATGCATGGGCGTAGGTGACTGGATGTGGGAAGGGATGCGTCTGTAATTTTCGCCAGGAGACCTCCTGTGCCTTTGTAAAAGATTTGTGTCCCGGAGGGTATGAGGTACGTGTTTGACGGAAGTGTAGTGTAATTTCTCGATGAGAAACTACGGTCCCTCGCCGACCTCATGAGGAGTTGTCCCGTCGCCCGGCTGACGAGTCCTCGAGCGAAATTGTGGGCAGCCTCATTACCAGGAAGGTAGGAATGTGGTGGTGTCCAGATTAGCTGTATTGAACAGCGAGTTGTTTGAGAGGCAAGCAGCAAATTTAGTGCTATAGGGAATATCCTGCCTTTGCTGTAATTTCGTATTGCGGTTTTCGAGTCGCAAATTATATGAAGGGCCGAGATTGAGCTTACCGCGAGGGTATTCGTAGCCTCCTCTGCTTCCTCCGGGTCGTTGGTAACGACAGAACCAGCCGTGAGTTCTTGACCCTGATAATCTTCAGTCACAATCTCGAATGGATTGCGGTCCGCGTGCTCGGCTGCATCGACATAGACCACGTCTTGATTGGACAGGTATTGCTTGTGTAGGGATTTGGCTCTTTGTACGCGCCTGTCTGAATGATATTCAGGGCGCATATTCTTCGAGAGAGGTAGGAATTTCAAGTGAGTTTACAGGCTCATTGGAAGTGACACTTTGTCCTATCTTGCTGCGGGGTAACCAACTGAGAGAGAGTCAAGGATAAAGCGTCCGGTCCATGTGTGTGTGTGCCGTTCGCATTGAGAGGTGAGGTGGGCCTCTACCAGCTTGCTGAGAGTGTTGTGGACTCCGAGGGCATTAAAGCGCTACGCGGAGGTGCTTATAGACCAACATCGATCTGTGACGTAAGCACGATGCGGTGGCGCTTCTATCGCCAGCGTGGTCTGACTGGGGGTGAAAAATAGGCTTAGCTCCCATAGGAATACATGCAAGCGAAATATTCCAAAGCAGTTTTCTAATTTCACGGGTCATCTTTGATGTTATTCGGTACAGAGAAACCATGAACGCCCTGGAATAGATCGTGGAAGTGTGAAATCTCATTACCGAGGCGAAGTATTTTTAAAACACCGCGAAACGTATCGCGGTGCGAGTTGAGAAGGCGACCCATAGAAATACAAGTAAACACAACTTACCGCAACATTTTGCTCGGCTCAGCAGCGTTGAACCCTTCTCATTTTTTGGTGAACGTCTTCTACGACACCCCGACATCATGTTGCATGACACACTACATTCTCTTGCAAGTAATGCAAGTCTGACGACTTGCGGGACCGCTCACAGCACGATAAACTGACAGCGCACAGTTGCAGACGACAATGCACCACCCACTGTCGTTAGCAGACGCTCCGGAACTGGAGGCGGCCGCGTTGGGTATTGTCGTGACGCTGGGACTAAGTCGACCCGGCCTTCACTTGGTAGCGTGCAGAGACTCGGGGTTGATGAAGGATTGAATCTTCGAAGTTGGTAAAATATATACAAGCAGGTTTAATGGCACTTTGAGAAAACTTATTTACATGATTATTTACATGAAAAAGAAGGGTATATTAACAAAATGGCAAGCGTAAAGAGTTCATAGCGAGAAGCATCTGGATGAGCCGTTTACCCAGGGCTCAGAGCCTCATTTCGTGCTCTGCAGCGTCCTTAAAACCCCCTATGTCCAGCCCCGCTCTGAAGATGCTGACAAACCAGTTCCAGGGCACGCCCCTCAGATATCGGCATCCAATCGAACACATCACTGCACTGATGATCTGATGCACTGACTGGTCCGGCATTGTTTCGTTGGGCGTGGTCACTTGTTGGCGGGAAGAGCTTGGGAACGGCGAGGAGGTACATTTCTATTCTTCAGCAAAGATCCGGTAGACTGGTTCCGGTAAGTGGATTTCCTTCTCAGAAACCCAAGTGCACGTGCGCACCACATACTGCTCCCAGCATTGTCCCTTTCCAGCAATTGCAAATCTTTCCTGCATTCCCGGGAAATCCTCTAATGGCCGTAATCACCTTGCTCCTTTCTTGTCCTGTACGTCAGCGGACGTGTCACTCTGTCGCCTCCTTTGGACAATAGGCATTCCTCACTGGATGATAGCGCTTCTCGACGGGAAGGGTGAACAATTGAACGAAAGCACTTCTGGCTATTTCCCGCAGGGGGACATTTCTTGGTATTTTTCTAGACGTTCCCTTGACAGGGCCAATTTGGCATTTGCAGGGTCTCAACATAGCAAAACAGGCTTACACAAAAGGATTCATGGAAACAGGCTCACTTAGAGCCATCTATTTATTTATTTATAATACCCTCAGGGTACAGTTGTACGTTACAGACAGCACATATCCACAGCACTTATCCATGCCCACAGGCGAACAATAGAGCGCGCAAGTGCGGATGATGCACGGTCATAACAGTATCGCCAGCTACGCTGTCGTCTGCTGCAATGCGTGAATCTCGTTCGGTTCATATTGTCGTATGACGTTTGACAACTGCTTTTTAAATGTAATTCTGTCTAGCATGTATCACTGGTGCGACAGTATTATCAAGCTCATTTACCCTATGCGGCAGCATATCAGACTAAGCAAAACTACGCGATTCACTACACCCAGCTTGCCTTTTGGCAGTGTCTGGATTCATAGCACAGGTTATTCGGGGAGTTTTAAAAGTAGACCGCCTCCGTAATGACGCACCATACTTTATCACACACTTCTTCAAAGCGCTGGTGTGACCGACCGGCCACCACTTCTGATGCTCTGTGAAATGAGAAAAATATTCCGGTTGTGCTTACATGTATTTCTACGGGTCGCCCTTCCAACTTCCACCCCCATACGTTTCGCGGTATTTTAAAAATACTTCGTCTCGTTAATGAGATTTCATACTTTCGTGATCTGTTCTAGGATGTTCATAGTTGCTTTGTACTGAATAACGACATCACAGGTGCCCTGTGAAATGAGAAAACTGCTTAGACATATTTCGGTTCCATGTATTCCTGTGGGTGCTAACCCTATTTTTCATCCCCAGTCGGCTGCGACGCCGCAAGCGCCCCCTTTGTTTGTGAACACGCTGTTGATCTATTGGGAGAGCAGTGCCAGAGAGCATAGCCGTTGTCACGGCAACCGCGGCCGCTGGGATTGGGCCTCGCCTTGCCTGGCACTTCATGTGGTTAGCGTGGCTGCGGCGGCAGTGTCGATGACGGCGCTCCGCCTGCTGCGCATATGCCTGACGCCACGACACACCGCTGGGCCGTACTCCTCATAAAAATAACACGTGTCAGCAGGTAATCAAACCTCCATCCTTTGGATCCCCAGCCGAGCGATTTACCAAACGTGCCACACCCGGGATTGTTTTGTGTTGCATGGAAGTAATTCGAGCCAGTTTTGACCAGCTCGCATCCAGCAACCTATCATACCGTACACAGCGCATCTTAATTTTTCTGTAGCGCGAATATGATAGTGGAGATGATAGGTTACTTATCGGCGCATTTCGGGCGAGGGTGTACTGAGCATCGGACAGGATTGTGTCAAACTAGAATAATTGAACTGGTTTTGGTTGCATTAGAACTAACTAGTCACTAAAGTTTACTAATTAGAAATTAGTCACGACTAAATAGTCATGCGTAATGACAATGACTAGCTATGACGGTATCACATGGCGATGTCTCGGCTTTGACGCCATGACCGGATGTGACGTCATTTGGATGTCACATCTGGTCATGTTAAATAAACAAAAGTGGCAAATGATGAAGTCACAAGGAAAAGGAGGAAGGTGTGATGTCCCATCCGGGCATAGTTAGTAAACAGAAGTGATGTCATAATGAAACCGTAAGGAAAAGCAGGAAGGTGGGAGTGAAAATAGAGAACGGTGTGGCGTTGTGGAGGGCATAAGCAATCGCTACACATTAGGTTTAAGATTAGTGAAATGACCAGCAATTTTTTATTCAAGAGAATAAAATTTAGCTCACTTTTTTAAGTTTTGCATATCGTCGGCGCGCAGGACTCGCAAATGCAGCCGACATGAATCTGCAGCTAGTGCTGTCATCGCACGGTGGTCGCGCACAGGAGCGGCCGTCCGCCCGTCGACCGGCGAAATTACCTGGCCCGGCTTGATCGGCGGCGAACGGCCGCCGCCGGCCGGCGACATGTCGGGCGGCACTTCGGAAGGTTCGCCATATCGGTCCATGTGAATCGTCTTTTAATATAATAATAATTGGTTCACAAGAAAGGAAAAGCGCAGTATCTGTCACACGTTTTGTGGACACCTGTACGGCGCCGTAAAAAAAGGTAGGAATGTCGGATTCAAAGTGGTAATAGAGGAAAGGGAAGTTGGTTAGTGGGGTTTATGAGGTTTAATGTCGCAAAGCAACGACTCGTACATCACATCCAGGCTCCAAGAGGCAGCAGATATAATCAGCAAACACGCATAGTACGTAGGTCTATGCTGTTCGCCAGAAAAATCGGAGCTCCTGGTAATGACCAGCAGTAGTGGGAAGCTAACTCCAGATATCAAAATTAAAGTCAACGGGAACGAAGTCCCGAAAGTAGATGAAATTAGAATATTAGGTATGATTATCAATCGCAGAGGTAGTAACAAAAGCCTGATTTAGAAATTAAAAGTTCAGGCGGAGCTTGTAGTCAGAGTATTTAAGAAGACGTCCAACAGAAGGAGTGGTCTCACGGAGGCTAGTAGACTCAGACTCGTAGAAGCTTTTGTCACGAGCAGAATCTGCTACGTGACTCCATTCCTAAATATCAACAAGACCGAAGAACACGAATTAAACACCATAATTAAGAGATGCACGAAGTGCGCTCTAGAACTCCTCATAACTACTTCTAACGACATTCTAGAGAAAATGGGGTTGCATAATGAGGTGAAAGAGCTAGTTGCGGCGGTCAGGCTGTCCCAGAGAGAGCGACTCGCAGGACCGGCGGCGGGTAGGCAAATCCTCGACTGGGTAAACCTACTAGCGCCCGAGGAAGGCGAAAGTGTCAGAGAAAACATAGATCGAGAAATCAGAAAGCATCTATACGTCTCGCCCATACCGCAGAACATGCACCCCGTACACGACGAGGGAAGGAGGAAAAGCAGAGCTAAGCACCTCGCTAACAAATTGGACAAACTCCCGCCGGGATCGGTCGCCTATACCGATGTGATGCAGCGATCGGGAAAGAAGGCGACGTAACCTCGGTCGCCCTATTAGACACCGGAATCGCCATAGGAATCGAAATAAACCGAGATCTATCGCCGGTAGAGGCGAAGGAGATTGCAATAGCCATTGCCATTGTACGACCAGGCGTGAAACACGTGATCAGCGATAGCAAAGCGGTGGTTAGGAATTTTAGCAAGGGTAGAGTCAGCAATCGTGCTGCAAAAATTCTGAACGAGTCGTCTCTCGCCGAAAGCGTGACCATAATCTGGACCCCAGCACACGCCGGTCTCGCCGGCAACGAGGCTGCCCACACGCTCGCCCGCTCCTCGCTACCTCGGGGTGCTGCGGACGCCTCCACAAAATCTATAACCAAAGAATGTATTGGTACCTTTAGGTATGTAACTGACAACCTGAAGAAAGACCGGAGGATAAATCCGCCCCCGGTTAGATCCCTCAAAAAAAGGAATCGTACGGCTGGAGAAAACTCCAAGCTCAAAATTTCTTTTCGCCCATGTGGAGGAGTTGGACGCGTGTGCCAGAGGGCGGAAGAGGGACGGTGCGAAAACCGAAATTTGTAAATTTTGCGGCCACGTGGCAACATTAGTACATATAATAAGGAGATGCGTTCGTGCCCCAGTGCGCAACGCGAATAAAACTAGCGGTGAATGGGAGACCACGCTAAGAAGCTCCGACGAAAAAACGCAGCGATTCGCCGTCCGCCTGGCGGCCGAGGCTGAGGACCTCTTCTCCTATACGGGGCCAGGTGTTTTCTGGCCGCGGGCGACAGACTGCCTCCCTAGACGCCTGCGTGCGGACCCGGAGGTGGCTGCCGTGCCATATTCGGCGGAAATAAATGTTCTTCCTCCTCCTCCTCAGGCTATGAGAGACGCCGTAGTGAAGGACTCCGGAAATTTCGACCGCCTGGGGTTCTTTAACGTACGCTGACATCGCACAGCACACGGACGCCTTGCTTTTCGTCCCCATCGAAAAGCTGCCGCCAAGGCCGCGATTAGATCCCAGGTCCTTGGAAAGGGTACGCTTTCGCATTTCTGCAGAGTGGGTTCAGAGGGGGGGGTCTTCGACCACTTTGGTGCCGGCTCCTGCGTTTCGCGTCGTGGGCGTTGCCATTGCCCATCCACAGCGGGAGTAGTGTGCTTTAGGAGTTTAACATTGTGAAGCTAACTTTGAAAACAACAAATTTGCACTGGCTTAGCTTGGTTAAGCCTGGTAATTGTGAAAGCAATAGCTATGACTACGCCTAGGTTCAGCTGGTGGTGTAGCTGGCTGTGGTGCTTGTAGTTATGCTTATAGTTGTGCAGTGATTCACTCTGGCCACGGCATATGGTTCAAATATTGTTTATTGCGGGGTGCTACCTGGTTATTCTATGTATAACTAGTAGCGAGGCAAGAAGTGCCGTTGCTGCAACGATATACTTGGTTGTGGGTGTGGTTAAAGCAGAATGTACAGCTGTCGATCTGGCTCCGGCTGCAACGGCATTCTTTACGCCAGCAGAAATCAAAGCATCCCTGTAGACTGCGTTGATTCCACCTGCCGCTAGGCTACCTCCTATAGTATCCAACGTCGCACCCCCGGCGATAGCTGCGTCTGCAGCCCCATAATTCTTCTTAAATTTAGGAGCATGTGGCACAAATGCAGCTTCGCCCGGCCGTAAATCAACGTTGGGCTTAACTGCAGTGTGTAAAGGGCACCAAACGTCAGTTGTTCTAAACGGTCTCACAACGCTCTGAAGGATGACGTCACGCCGGCTGTAGCGCTGCCTCACGGAGGGAGTGGGAGTTAGGCCGTGGCTGGTAGCTACCGCCTCGCGAGCCGACGGCGCGAGTTGGGGCCCCTGTTTTTGCGGCAAATGGGATGACGTCACTCCTTCTGTAGCGCCTCTCGTGGAAAGAGCGGGAGTTAGGCCGCGGTTGGTAGCTACCGTCTCGCCAGTTGACGGCGCGCGTTTGGGCCCCTGTTTTTGAGCAGCTGTGCTTGGCGGCGCGCCAAAGGTCACGGTAAAGGTCACGGTAAAGGTCACTGATAGCTACCACGCGAAGGGCTGAAAAGTGAAAGTAGTATTGCTTTCGCAATAAAAGATATTTTTTATTGCAAAAGCAGTACTGCTAGCACTTCGAGCCCTTGTCGTGTCGTGGCGCCTCCATACATGACCTTTCACGTGACCGTGCGACGTCACGCCAGACCGAGAAACGGGGCCCCAGCTCGCGGCCTCAGATGGTAGCGGTGAGTCCATACACGGCGCTGTGTCGCAGCCGAGAGAGGGCGCTCGCTTTTTGTGACGTCATGCTAGGAGGACACCGACCAAGCTGGAGAGCGGACGTGCAATCGATGGGCTTCATAATAGTGTTCTAGAAGAGGGTAGTGGGTTCAGTAGCCGGCGCGCCCCATGCATTGCGGCGAGGCGGCGAGTGCGGACGGAACTCGGATGTTAGCGGCGGCGCTGTAGTAGCGTGGGCTGGCTATTTGTGGTTAGGGTGCCTCGATACCAGTGGTGTCCATGTGCTGCCTCTCGCACGTTTGTTCACAAGTGGTTCGCGACTTTGGCTGTCTCCGTTTTTTCAGTGCATCATTTTAATTTGTTTCGCCGGCTGCCTTCTTCATTCGTGGAAAGTAGGAATGCCGAACCGTCAACGGATAAGACACTGCTTTGCTCCTGGGTGTCAAACCGGCTACAATTTTACTAAAGGAAAGCAGCCGTCGTTGTTTACCGTGCCGAAAGATGAGGAAAGACGCCGAATTTGGGAGCGAAACTTGCACCGCCAGGACAAGAAACTCGACGAAACTTGTGCTGTTTGCGAACTTCACTTTGAACCATCATGTATTCTGCGTGACTACGTCCACATTATAAATGGTGAAGAAGTTCGTATTGCACGCGGAAAGCCGGAGCTGCTGCCCGATGCCGGGCCGACGCTGCTGCCAAATGCCCCACGTTACTTGTCGAAAAAACCGACTCAGGCAAGACCACCAAGGAAGCGCATCAGCACGGACGT
Source organism: Amblyomma maculatum (assembly GCF_055883805.1). NCBI lineage: Eukaryota > Metazoa > Arthropoda > Arachnida > Ixodida > Ixodidae > Amblyomma > Amblyomma maculatum. Next base: position 58,209,598 of record NC_139346.1, on the reverse strand, counting down.
CATATCTTTTGAGGCCAAAAGATCTAAAGTGTGCGTTGATGAGCAATGCGACTGTTCTGGCGCAGAAACAGATGCTGGCGAAGCGGCTGCGACGACATCGGAACATGCGTCTTGTGCGAGACATGGGGAAGCGTGTATGCCTGGATATCTGCTCAATTTGAGTGTTCCGTCCGTCTACTGGAATTGACACCGTGTTCCTGATTACACAGACATCCCGTACTGCAAATTAAGAATGCATGGCAACGAAAAAATTACGTCCGAAAGGGTGGTGATGTTCTCCCAGGATGCAGAGAAGAGTACAATGGCCGTCGCATATACAGCCTTGCTTTGTGGCCGAATTGTTGAACAAGGGCACGTCACCTCTTGTGCGGAAGCAGAGAACGTTCTCCGAAGTGTTGACGCGTATGGGATCTGCAAAGGGGCCTTGCCAACTTGCAGCATGACAAGATCGGACCTATCTAAGGGCCTCGAACTACAAGTGACAGCCTGCGAGGGCATGTACTTCAGTAAGTGCTGTGCCGGGAAAGAACCATCCGAAGGTATGTTTCTCTGCTGCCTGATTGTAATTATAACTGTTCTGAAAATCATTTTTGCACCATAGTTTTTAACGTCTGAGACTGCTTCTGTCTGTCAGAACAGATCGTGTTAACAGTGCCCCATTCACTGTTCTCGGTTCTCAGGGCAAGCATGCATCTCTTGTCGATACCTGAGGAAGGCACTAATAACACGACAGTCAAGGCTGAAACGATCACTCAAGAAGAATGTCCTAAATACAGCTCAGAAGCTGCGTGCAGCAAGGAATAAAATCAAAAGACTGTCATCTGGCTCTGCTGCCCTAAAAGACCAGCTCAAGAAAATGCAGCAGGAGAATGCCTCAAAACCCGAAGAAGTGCTTCGAGCACAGATTGAAACTTTACCTCCCAAGCAACGACAATGTGTTATGCACTGTTTCTCTGCAGCAAAAAGGCCAAAAGCTAAAGGGACCGTCTATAGCAAGGATTGGATTTTGGAATGTACTCTAATGAAAATGAAGAGTGCCAAACTATATGAGCACCTTCGCAAACACAATATCATTTCTCTCCCGAGCAACAGTACACTGAAACGCTACCTGAGGCTCTTCATGAGTGGATTTGGGTTCAACCACAAAGTGCTGAACCAACTTAAGCAGAAAACAAAGAATATTAACAGCATGAACAGAAATAGTGGCCTTTTGGTCGACGAAATTAAACTATCAAAGCACCTTGCTGTAACTCCTTCGGGTCGCATAGAAGATTTTGTCGACATGGGTCAGTTCACATCTGGAGGGCAAACCGTAACGTGTGGCCATGGCATGATAGTAATGCTTGTACCGTTCACTGGAAAATGGAGCCAGATTATTGGCGTGTTTGCTACGAGTGCGAACGTCGAAGCAGAGATGCTAGCAAAAATATTAATTGTAGCAACAATTCTTGCTGAAGCCAGTGGACTATTCGTCGATTTTGTCACATGCGATGGCGCCTCATGGAATAGGCGCATGTGGAAAATATTGGGAGTTGGAGTCAAGTCAAACAAGATCACCCCAAGTTGTAGCACCCAGTGGACTCGGCTCGACATCTCCACTTCCTATCAGATTTCCCGCATTTGCTTAAGTGCCTCAGGAACACGCTTCACAAGCATCCACTGAATACACCTGATGGCATGATATGTGGCCAAATTTCATATTTATACTACAGTCGATAACTTTGCTTTCGTCTTTTGGGAGTTCCAGTGCAAAGTTACATCATGCAACCTTGTTTTCAGTGTCTATATAGTTGTGCTTCTAATTACATTAACTGAAATAAAAAGATAAAAGTTTATATTTTATATTGTTTGTATTTTGTTCCAGGTTTCTATCCAGCATTTAAGGCAAGCTTTCAAGCTGGACTGCAGCAACGTCACTTTAAAAGCGATGCCTGGCCTTACGTCCGTTCATTTTCAACCAAACGGTTTCGAAAAGTTGCGAGTGAATTTCGCTTTTCAACTCTTTGGTGAGCGTGTTTTGAATGGTCTCCAGTTTTACAAAGATAGATTGGAGGCTTCATGGGGCAGCATTGATGCTACGCCATCATTCTTTCGGTAAGCAGCTCACTAAAAATAATGTTGCTTTTATTATGCATGACTGATCAACCAAAGAACATCGCATGCAGTTGTATCTTGCATTCTCTTGCAAGTACCTGGTTTGCCTTCTCATATACCTGTTGACAGTGTGCATGTATATTGACTGTATCAAGGGGCCCCATTTATAAAAGGAGAGAACTGTGTAGTGGTAGCCTTTATCGGGAAAAAAATTACATCGCTGTACTCTTTCAGGATCATCAACTGCCTCATCAAGACGATGACGTCCCGCTTCGCAGCCGAAGCTTTACGTCCCTGCTCCAGGAAGACACAGACACTGAAAGACTTTCTTGAATTTCTTTCTTCTTGGCAATGCCATGCTAAAGGAGTCGGTGGATTCTTAAGTGATTCAACTGCAGATGGCCTTAGAGTGACAATATCCAGCACATTATCACTGTTGGATTACCTTGCCAGCCAGGGATTTAAATACATCATGACATCCAATTTGAGCCATGATCCACTGGAAAATTTATTTGGCATAATCAGGCAATCGTGCGGGTCCAACGACCACCCAACACCGACACAGTTTTTAATTGTTGTAAACTACTTGTCGTTTTACAATCTCGCCAAGACAGTGCGCTCAGGAAATGCTGACATTGATGGAGATAGTGGTGAAATAAGTTCTCTCTTGGGTGTGTGCGATGCTCCTGCTCAAGAATACAGGATTGCTGCAATCGACCAGCTCATCGAGAAAGGCAACCTAGCTTCAGCCGAGCGCATGCTTCAGAGTATTCCTGCTGAGCACAGACAGTATGTAGAACAGAAGAGCGACGACCGGCTTATATATTATATGGCAGGGTATGTTGCCCGGAAGTTTCTGAAACGCTATGACTGCACGCACTGCAAAGCCTTTCTGTTGGAAAGCTCCAGTAAGGAAGGCAGAAATTTTTAGTTCACAGTGATATGTTACAAGGGAGGGTTGTTGTATCCTTCGCAAGAACTTTTCCGGGCAGTGAAGAAGTTAGAGGATGTATTCACTGTTTTCTTCAGTCGCGAGAAACTCTGCAGTGACAGCATAGTAGATGTAATGCTGCTTGTAAAGGCAAATTTTGGTTATGCCTTAGGGTGCAGCCAGCACGCAGATGCGCTCACAGTAGAGTTGACGAAGTTCTATGTGCTGACAAGGCTGCATTTGTATGTAAAAGGGCTGAACCAATTGCGAGAGGAACGGCGGAAAAAGAAATTGCGCACGAAGATAAGCCGTTGTTCATAGTGCCTCTCTCGTAGCAGTGCCTTGAGGAGGCGGCTGCCCGTTTATTGTGCCAATAAGCTTGTTTGCTGCCGTTAGTCCCCCACTTTCTTTTTTGCAGGTGTATTCCGAAATTTCGCGCATTGTAGGAACCGCCATTATCGCCTACTAATGGCATCACCGTAGCAGGAATTATCTCTAGCTTTAAGTGGATGTGTACTTTGGAAAATAAAAACTGAATTTAATGAAAGAAAGCCTCGTCGATTCGGTATCTTTCTGTTCAGGGTGTGTAAGTACGCGTGCCGCAATTGTTTAGCTAACTTTAACAGTGAATGCGATTGCGTCTGGACGTGCTTCGAAAATTTTGATAGAAAATAAGCGATTTGCTCATCCACAATTTTACTTCTGCCCTGTTTGTGAGCTCTGCGTTTAGAAATGCAACCGGATCGTCGTACGGCGGTTTTGTGTCTGCACTCGTCAGGTGGGCTTTATCTTCGCACAGACTTGTGGCATGTCCGCCTATCCACCTTTTCTGAGCATATTTTCTGTTAAGAAAATATCCATTAGAGCTGCAGACGTCCGATTTTTGGTGTTCAGCCAGATGCACGCAGCTTTCTCGGCGCTGCGCAGCGCGTACGCAGGTATATCGCGGGTTCTTTACAGCCCATGCTCCGGTGGCGCCATCTCGCGCTGTCGGCGTGAGATGCCGCACCCGTGGGCTCTCCCTGACCCCACTACCCCCTTCTAGAACACTATAGCTTCATCGACCACGAACGCTTGCGCTCTATTTCGGCCACTAGATTTCGGAAATTTTCTGGGATTCGACTCTATTCAGGAAACGCTCACTGCGGATTATCAAGACTCCAAGGTGGGCGGATTCTTTCGCACATTTTTGAGTCTTTGAAGAACTTCGCAACCCACGGGGGACACTAGGCCTAGTTAGGCCCAGGCAAAAAAGGCACCCCCGGCCGTTTAGAAGCTCGACGAAAATGATGGAAACCGTGGAGGGAACGAGCATAGACCCTGCGGAGCTGGAAGAACCTGGCCAGTGGTTTATTGCTAAGAAAAGAGGAAAGGCGGTGCCACTTGAGAACGAGGAACGCAGCGTCACCGATGATCAAGGGAGAGAGCGAGCCGCGTCCAAGCTCGCCGCTAAGAGATTGGCAGCAAAGTCGGTTGAAAGGCAATCGATCAGGATACCCGACGGAACTAACAAAATAATTCTCCGCCCACGGGGAGGATTCAGCCGCCTAATTAAGCATGGCAACATTGAACTTGCGGAGTTGATCGCTCGCACCGCGAATATAAACATCAGAGAGGCCGCGGAAGACACCTTCTTGGTCAACACAAAACAGCAGTCTATCCTCATCGCAACAGACAGCGAATAACGGAAAAGAAAATACGTCGCACTACGCGTCCTCGAATTCGAGGGCCAGAAAATTGAAATCACGGTGTACGTCGCTATGCCCGAAGACTGCGGTAAGGGTGTGGCACACGACATTCCCCTTCGCATCACCGAGGAAGAAATAGTGCAACGGCTACGCACGATCAGAGGCAACCCCCCCGTGCTAGGAGCCAGGTGCCTGGGCAGGAGCTCGTGCTCATACTATTTGAAAAACCAGAGGTTCCGAGGTGGGTGAAACTCTCACTTACATGGCAAAGATGTGTATTATATAGAAAGAAATACACGGATTGCAAAGCATGCGGGCGCATAGGGCACCGCGAAGATGTCTGCCCAGATCCGAATAACGCTAAGCGCAGAGGATGCGGAGAAGAGCGCCCAGATCAGGGACACACCTGCGAAATAAAATGTCAGCTGTGCGCTAAAGACCATCCGCTTGGCGACAAGAAGTGCAGAGAACTCTACAGGACTCCCTACCAGACCAAAAACCGTCAATGGGAGCAGAAAATTGCCGAACAGCAGCAGCAGCACAACGAGCAGCAGCAATATCCCTACACCACACCTGAGAGCGGCCGCAGAGGACGCTCGAAATTCAGAAGAGACCACCGTGACCAATGCGGATAATCTCAAGACAGGGACGGAGGCTTCCGGACGCAGAGCGGAGACTTCCCGCAGTTGGACGACGCCAACTGACGTCACCGTTCAATAGAGTCATCGTCTAGATTCCTTAGCAATAAAATGCTAAGGAATCTAGACGATGACTCTATTAGTCTACTAACGGAATTCATTGGAAAAGTTTGGGAAACGAGCCAGTTGCCAGATCAGTGGAAAACGGCAAACATAATACTAATACCCAAACCGGGAAAACCCCCGCAATTGGAAAATTTGAGACCAATTTCCCTAACCTCATGCGTAGGGAAGTTGCTGGAGCACGTAATACAGACGAGATTAACGTGCTTCATGGAGCAAAACAACCTGTGGCCGATGAAATGGTCGGTTTCCGACCACACTTGTGCACGCAGGACGTAATGCTCCGACTAAAGCATGATATCATAGACTCGCGATCGAGAGACGCCAAAGTGATCCTGGGCCTAGACCTCACCAAGGCCTTCGACAATGTCACGCACGAGGCTATTCTCGAAGGGCTCGAAGTGCTCGGAGTAGGGGAGAGAACGTACAACTACATAAAAGACTTCTTATCGGGCAGAAAAGCCTGCATGATATTTCAAAATTTAGAATCTCCTACGATAGAGTTAGGAAGCAAAGGCACACCGCAGGGCTCAGTGCTATCGCCTTTTCTATTCAACGTGGCAATGAGAGGCCTCCCGGGTAAACTTAACCAAATCAAGGGGCTAAATTTTATCATGTATGCGGACGATATTAACCTCTGGATTACCCAGGGGAGCGATGCGAGTACGGAGGAACGCCTGCAAGCAGCGACCGACATCATTGTCGATTACGCGGCTAAAAGGGGACTTTCGTGTTCCCCGCATAAATCTGAGTTGTTCGTTTATAACCCAAAGTACCTCCGCTGCAAGAATAGCGGGGAGTTTCATATTCAGGTGGAGGGCAAACCGGTGCCAAAAGTAGATCAGATCAGGATTTTGGGGATGGTCATTCAATCCCACGGTCACAACGGAGAGGTCCTGAAAAAATTAGAAAGTTACGCGATGCAAACCCTCGGGCTCTTGAGGAGGGTCGCCACTAAAGGAAGAGGCCTCAAGGGGAGAAATTCACTAACACTAATCCAGGCATACGTAATAAGCAGAATCAGTTACGCCACGCCCTACCTGGACATCAAGGCCGGCGAAAAAGAGAAGTTAGACTGCCTGATTCGAAGATGCGTTAAGAAGGCGCTAGGACTGCCCATGGGTACCTCGAGCGAACGACTGCTCGAACTCGGGGTGCATAACACGTGGGCAGAATTGGCGGAGGCAGTGCGAGTCTCCTAATTAGAGAGACTAAGCACGACCGAGACGGGCAGGGTAATCCTTGCAAAAGTAAGCCTCAACCCAGACAGGGGACTTCAAAAAAAAGTCACAATTAATAGTGAAATCAGGAATGCCTTGGTAGTCCCCCCCTTCCCTAGGAATATGCATCCAGAATTTAATGTCGAAAGAAGGGCCAAACGAGCTGAAGCTCTAGAGCGACGGTTCAAGAACATGGGAACAAAGGAAGTAGTCTATGTTGATGCGGCAAGTGGCAGAACAGGTGCGGCGGTAGCTTCGGTAGTCGATGGCCGAGGGGCACCGGTATCCGCGGCAGCCATCAGAGGCCGCAACATAGAGACTGCGGAGGAAGTTGCGATAGCGCTAGCTTGCGTAGGAACAGAAGCCAAGTTCATAATTAGCGACAGCAAAACTGCCATTCAAAATTTTGGGAAGGGGAGGATATCGCCGGAGGCGGCCAAAATCCTCACCCAAAGAACAATAAATAGAAAAATTCAGTTAATTTGGACATCCGCTCACGCTGCCGTCCCTGGTAACGAGGCGGCTCACGAGCTAGCCCGAGCTCTCTACTTCCGGGTAGCCGTCGAGCCCCCCGAACACGGCATACGACGAGCGTCTGCAAAATTATGGGGAAATCATCGACCATTATAAATTGGGACGTAGACTGGTACCCCCGCCAGATGTTAGGCTAAATAATAGAGAAGCTGTCGCGTGGAGGCGGCTACAAACTAATACGTTCATGAACCCGGTCTGGGCGTTTCACGCGCTACCAGACTTTAGGGACAATGATCTCTGCAAACACTGTGGGGCGAGAGGGACCCTCGACCACATAATTTGGGAGTGCCCACAATCTCCAGGGATAGGGCAAAATATTACAAGTAGAGAAGCCTGGGATACCCTGCTGCGAAGCGCGGACACTGCGATCCAGCACCGCACCGTCCATCTGGCGGAAGAGGCCGCAAGAAGCCAAGGGCTACCTGCCAGCCTCTAATCCGCGGGCGCACGACTCCCCGTTTGGAAATAAAAGTTGTACAACCAACCAACCAACCCGCAGCAGCAGGGAGCGGTCCGGATCCAAGTCCAGGTCGTGGTCCAAATCCAGACTCACGGCTAACTCCAGGGACCCAAGGAACCCGTCGACCACCCAAAAGCGAAGCCCGAGCGGGGACAGTAAAACCGTGAATTTCAGCAGTGGGGCTCCCCAGGCTAAAGATGAGGAAAACAAAGAAAAAGATACAGAAATAGAAAAGTTAAGAAAGGAAGTTGAGGAACTGAGGGAGATAATTAAGAAACTCACCCACGACCTCCACCAATCCAAATCACAGCCAAATTCCGGGGCTCCCCCGCCTCCACAGGCTTCCCGCAAAACAAATAGCCAAACCGACACCTCCACCTGCGACGCCAAAGGTGCTAACACCACCCGCGGCGTCAGACACGGAGGAGGACGCAATGATCACTGAACAGTGCAGGCCACCTCCCCCGCAGAAACGAAGAGGCGGGGAAACGCATCCGCTGGCGGCAATAGAGCGTAGACTAGACGCCAAATACGGGGCTAGACTCGAGCGGCTCGAGACATGCATGACCAACATCATAGGCGCCCTAAACCGAATTCAGGAACAATCTAAAGAAACAAACGCGGCTCTTGCTGCTATGGCAGAAAGGCAAACAGTGAGAGAAGGGATACGTGACCAATTCCAACATGGGCAAAACGCAACCAAAGATTAATTCGACGGTATGGCAGTGGAACTGCCGAGGATTCCCGCGCAAGCAAGCGTTAGTGCAACATCTCGAGCAAATAGTTGACAAACCTCTAGTCGAAGCCCTACAGGAAACTGGCAAAGGAGTAATTAAATTATCAGGATATCAAGCATTTGCTAGTGGACGGGGAGAAAAATCCCGGGTCACCACATTCGTAAAAAGGAACGTAGCGGTGATCGAACATGAAATTAGTTCTCGCGACATTGAGGTGGTTTTCGTTGAAATCATCACGGGCAGGAAGTAGGAACCTAGTATTTTCTTCCTAAACATATATAGCTCTCCTCAGCAGCGCAAAGTTAGGTTCAAGACATTATTTCGCAAAGCAATGAAGGCAGCCGGAGCTAACCCCCTGCTAATTGTAGGAGACTTCAACGCCTGCCACCAAGAGTGGGGATATAATAGGAAAGATCCGAAGGGCAGGCAGTTATGGGAAGATTTTCACGAATTAAAGCTCACCCTGCAGACAGACTCTGGCTGCCCGACCAGGGTGGGAAACAGTGTGAGCAAAGACACAACCCCAGACTTAACATTCACCAAAAACATAAAGGAACTTAGGTGGAAGAACACAGAGCTCAACTTCGGAAGCGATCATTACGTCCTCGAAATAACGCATAAACGGGGAGTCAAAGTAAGACGAGAAAAGATCATCAGCGCAATCGAATAGGAGAAATTCAGACAAATTAGGGAATCTGCAAATATGGACGAAAATATTGAAAATATCGACGATTGGGCAGAAACCCTCATGCACCACGTTAAATCCGCTACTATTACCCTAGAGGGGGACGATGCACCGAAAACAGTCGACAAGAAACTCTTACACTTGTGGGAAGCAAAAAAAGGTATAGAAAGACGCCTCCGGTGTCAGAGGTGGAACAAAAACCTAAGGCGAAAAATAGCCTGGCACAATAAGGAAATTGAGGATTATGCAATTAAACTCTGCGAGCAAAACTGGTGTAACAGGTGCGATGAAATGGAGGGCAACATGAGCCTTTCAAAGCCGTGTAGCCTGCTACGATATCTTCTGGATCCCGACAGTTCGAAAACACAGCCAAACACAACAATAGCAAAGGCAAGACACGCGTTCGAGGGGACTGACGCGGAACTAATAACTAAACTTGTAGACACATATGTCGGCTATACAACATCCCTCCCTCTTAGGCAATACGCGGGCCCACCGAACGAGGCGCTCGACGCGCCCATCTCAGATGCGGAAGTTAGAGCCGAAATCCTGAGCTTAAAGACGCGATCAGCTCCCGGCCCCGTTGGAATAACAAATAAAATGCTACGAAACCTAGACGACGCTTCCATAACGGCACTCACCAACTACATGCAAGAAGTATAGAGTAGCGGTCGTCTTCCCCAGCAGTGGAAAACTGCAAACGTTGTGCTAATTCCAAAACCTCGCAAGCCCCCGAAATCGGAAAACCTCAGACCTATTTCCCTAACCTCATGCATTAGAAAGCTTATGGAATGCGTAATCCAAACAAGGCTAACTAATTTCACGGAGAAAAACGACCTGTGGCCGCACGACATGGTCGGTTCCCGACCGGGCCTGTGCACACAGGATGTAATGCTCCGATTACAACATGACATCATTGACTCGAAATCTAGAGACGCGAAGGTAATTTTAGCACTAGATCTAACAAATGTATATGACAACGTAAAATACCAGGCAATTCTCGCGGGACTATAGGAATTAGGAGTCGGCGAGAGGACATATAATTACATAATGGGTTTCCTGACAAACAGGACGTTGAAACTAAAGTTTCAGGACCTAGAATTCCCCATTGTCCACCTGGGAAGTAAAGGAACTCCGCAAGGCTCGGTGCTCTCCCCCTTCCTTTTTAACGTGGTGATGAGAGGCCTTCCTGCCGCTCTTAAAGTCATAAAAGACCTGAAGTTCAGCATTTACGCGGACGACGTTAATCTCTGGATGAACAATGACAGCGATGGCAGCATAGAGGAGCGCCTACAGGCGGCGGCGGACACCATTGAGTCCTACGCGGCCGAAAGGGGTTTTCGTGCTCTCCGCAAAAATCCGAACTTTTCATATATAATCCAAAATCAATGAGGTGCAAGGGCGACTTTAATGTAGAAATTAAGGTCGACGGCAAAACTGTACCAAGAGTCCAGCAAATCAGAATCCTCGGACTTTTTATTCAAGAGGACGGGTATAACGACGGAACGATAAGAAAACTCACTACCTACGCGACGCAAGTAACAGGGATATTTAGGAGGATTGCATTCAAAGACAGAGGCCTCAAAGAGAGAAGCCTCTTGAGACTGATGCATGCGTACATAATAAGTCGAATATGCTATGCCACTCCGTTCCTTAGCATCAGGACCAATGAAAAAGATAAAATAGACGCACTCATCAGGCGTAGCGTCAAGAGGGCGCTAGGTCTACCCATCTCCTCTTCTACGGAACGCCTGGTAGAAATGGGAATGCATAATAGCTGGACGGAACTTGCTGAAGCGGTGAGAATCGCCCAACATGAAAGATTAAGTAGGTCGAGCGCGGGTTGAACCATCTTAGAATGAATGGGTCGAAAAATAGATAGGGGCACAGCCGACAAGGTTGCCCTACCACCACAATGTCGCGAGAACATCATTGTCCGTCCTCTCCCCCGCAACATGCACCTAGAATACCACAAGGAGAGACGGGAGAAGAGAGAAGAAGACTGGTTAAATGTGCAAAAGAATTCATAGTAAAGGAAGTTGCCTACGTAGACGCTACAAGCGGCCGATCAGGGGCGGCAGTCGCCGCGGCAGTCGATGGTAGCGGTGCACCAGTCGTCTCCGCCACCATCCTAAGCAGAAACATAGACACGGCTGAAGAGGTCGCAATAGCGCTCGCTTGCGTCGGAACGAAGGCTAGATTGATCTTTAGCGACAGTAAAACTGCTCTCTGGAATATCGGAAAAGGCAGGGTCTCACAAGAAGCCGCCCGAATTCTAACAGCTGCAACTAAAATCGATCGCAAAATCACCCTAATTTGGGTCCCAGCACACACGTCCGTACCCGGCAACGAGGCAGCCCATGATTTAGCCCGCGATCTCTACTTCCGGGCAAACGCGGAGCCGCCCGACTGCCAGGCGATGGACGAACGTTTGCAAACCTATAAAGAAATAATCGAAAATTATAGATTAGGAAGACGTCTGATGCCGCCACCGGATCCTAGCTTAAATAATAAAGAGGCCATAGCCTGGCGGCGATTACAAGCCGCAAATTTCCCGAACCCTGTGTAGTCGACACAGCCGTTAAAAACAAAGCAACGAAACAGATTTATTGTCCCTTCGTTTATAACACACGCTCGCAAGGCGTACAGAACACACACTGCCCGACAAGGGGTCCGTCTCGGTGGCGGCAAGGTCCACTCGTTCTCTCTCAGCACACCCTCTCCCACCAGATGTCCGGGGTAGGAAAGGCCGAGTAACCTGAGAGCTACTTCGCAGCGCGGAGCAGAGCACCCCCCGTCGAGTCCGAGGCGGGACCCCGGAGAGGGTCTGCGCGCATTCCGTCCGTTGGCCGAACATGCGTGGCGTCTCTGTCGACAACATTCGGCCATCCTTTTCTTTTCAACCGCCCTCGGTTGGAATGGGGTCTTGCGTTTTCTCTTTTTTTTCTTACTCGTAGGCCGCTTGTCCCTCGTCGCTTTCGGTGTCTTCTGAAGAGGAATCGCCGCTGGCCGCGGTTCCCAATGTGAAGCTCCTCATCCGGTCCGCCGCCACGACGCCTTCGTAGAATCGCCGGGTACGCTGTACTTCGGGGAAGTCTTGCACTTTGTATCGGTCGTTGGGAAACGTTTCCACGACCATGTACGGTCCCCTGTAATTTGGGCACAGGTTGCGCGACTCTCCCGTTGAAACTGGCTCCCTCTCGACCAACACCATGTCGCCTGGTTGGTAGCTGGGCGCTGTCTTTCGTCGCTTGTTGAACCTCTCTCTCTGTTTCTTCTGGTCCTGACGAATATTGTCAATTGCCCTCTCTCGTAGTTTAAGAAGGCTGGCGTCAAGCTCCAGTGCGATGGCGTCATCAACCGGGTCTCCTGTCACGTTTCGTGGGTGAAAGTTGAAAAGCAGACTGAATGGCGTCGCTTTCGTAGCTCGATTTACGGTGTTGTTGATTCCCCATTGCACCTGCGTTAGAGTTTCGTCCCAGTCCTTTCCGTCGCCTCGTTTTGGTAGACTGGCAATGGCGGGCGTTATCATTCGATTGTACCTCTCGACCTGCCCGTTGGCCGTAGGCGTGCATGTTGCGTTCTTCACGTGAATTATGTTGAGTGACTTGCAGTACTTCTCGAACTGTCGGCTGGTGTAAGCGGTTCCCTGGTCGGTGATCAGTCTTCGTGGAGCCCCAAAAGTGGCAACAAGGTCTCGGAGAAAACCTTTTGCATAGCTTGACGCGGTGCTTCTCACAGCGCAAATGGTCACAAACTTCGTAAAGCCATCCACTGCCACAATGACGTGCGTATTGCCGCTAGTGCTGCGGATAAATGGGCCCAAGTGATCCATATGGATCGTATCGAATGGCACGGCCACTTTTTCGATGCTGTGCAGCCTTCCCGGCTTTTTTCCGGAAGGAGCTTTTCGATACAAACATTCCAAGCAGTATGAGATGTGCCGTTTTACGCAACGTTGCATCCTTGGGAACCAATATTTGCTTTCTAGCAAGGCCATAGTTTTGTCAACTGCGAAGTGTCCCACATCGTCGTGACACCGTCTCACAATTTGCCAACGTGCCGCTCGTGGCACCACCCATAACAAGCGCTTCTCACCGTTGTTGGATGATCTCCTGAAAAGCACGCCTTCTACCAGGGCATACTCCTTTCTTATGCGGTGCGCTTCTTTCGTCTTCGACGATCCCCTCAAGGTGTCTGCGATAGGCTGTAACTTTGGGTCCGTTTTCTGTGCTAGCGTCAACCAGTCGTCGTCGGTGAGCTCCGTTACAAAGACATTAATGCCTCTTACAACATCAGTCTCTTCAGCTTCTGAGGCAGGCGCTCTGCTGAGGGCATCAACATGGCTCATTGAAGCTCCAGCGATTGCCTTTGGCGGCTTTTTTTTCGTTGCAGCTTACGAGAATGAAGGGTTCCGAATATTCTTCTTCCATGCTCAATGTTCCCCCTGCGATTTTCCGGTTTTGCGCGATGATCAGCGGAGACTCTGAGACATTCGCTACAGGTAGGCATGGCTCGCACCCTTCGTTTTCCCTCAGCACACAGCTTGGTACGTATTGGCCGCGTGGCTCGTGCAGCTTTCCGTGGACGAAGATGTCACAGTGAGTAACGTTGTCACTGTCCAGTGCAACGAAGCCGACGTAATTCGGAGGTATGACAACAGCCTTCTTTGCCCACAAGTTCACTTGGCGCGGTGGTAGGGCTGGTATAGCTAAGTTGGCCAGAGTCCCGTCCTCATCCTCCGACTCGTCATGCTCCTCGAAAATGCGCACTGTATTTTTGCGGCGCACCACCGTTATGTGCGGCTGTTCGGTAAAGGGTTGCCCGACAAGCAGTGGGACAGCTTGTACATCGTCTCGGACAATGTGGATCTGGACGTCGGCTGTAGCCTGGTCCACCGTCAATTTCGCTTCAAAACTGCCCCTTGGCGTCGTTTTTCCCGATCCGTACCCGCTGATCGTAAAGGGCCGGCTTAGAGGTTCGTATGAGTATTTCAACTTTTCTGCTTCGCTCTCCCGCATCGTTATGCACTGGCTTCCCATGTCGACGTATGCCTTAATCGGTTTCCCGTTCACGTTGGCACTAATAAAATACTTCTGATTTGGCCCCATGCTGTCCACTGTACCGTTGCTCTCTTGCGCAAGGATTGCTGGTTTCGTCCCGTTGCTAGTTGTCGAGCCTTTCTTTGAACAGCAATCTTTGGTGTCGTGGCCCAATTTTCCACAGTTTGTGCATCGCGGTTTGCGTTGAGGTTTTGGGCATCCTGCCGAAAAATGTCCGTATGAAGAACAATTAAAACAAAGTGGCTCGCCTTTTTCGTTTTACTTCCGTCCGGATGCCTTTGCCGATTCGCCTCCGGTGCGAGGTGGATGTTGAGCAGTTGCGCAGTCGTTGCCGTCTTGGACGCGGTGTCAACGTCGAGCATCCAACGGCTGGTAGAGCGTCTTAGGTCTCGTCTGCTTCATGGCGTCCGTTCTGTCGCAGAGCCGTTTCATGCACTGGAGCAACTCATCTGGGCTTGCGTAGTCTCGAACGCTGAGGGTCCGCACCAGATCTTCGTCGTTGAGTCCAGTGATGACGTTCTCGATACAAGCCGCTTCACCGATGTTGCAGCGCCTTGCTTTGGCCAGTTTGTCGCAGAAGTACGCTTCGACACTTTCGTGTCGTTCCTTCGTTCGTGATTCCATGTCCCGGAATGTGCGTTGGAAACTGGATGCCGAAGGAAACGCCCTCTTTATTTCAGCTTTCCAGTCGGCCCAAGTTCGTTGAACATCTGTGAGCCCATCATACCACGCTTTTGCGACGCCCTGGAGCTTCGTGAGGGCGAAGCAAGTGGTCTGCTGGTTGCTCCAACTGTAGGCTGCAGCCAGATTGTCAACTTTGTTGAGCCACGTCTCGACCGTTGGCTGATCGTGCAAATATGGGTCGAATATTGGCACCAGTTGCGCGCTCGCTGTCGCCAATCGTCCAACCGCGACGCCCCATGCACCTGCTGACGGGTGGTGTGGCGGCGATTGAGCCGATTGCATTAGCTGGGCTGCTCCCTGCAATGCCTCTCGTACCGCCGTCTGGATCGCCGCCTGCATCAGCGCCTGGAAGTCGAAGGCACTGGGAACGGGCACTGCTTCGTTGGGGCTGTCCATGTCATGGCTGCTTGCCGTTGCAGCGTTTATGGATCCCCCGTCGACGTTGGACTGCGTCTCGTCTTCGTTCTGTACGCTCTCGTTCGTCGAGTGAGCCGGTCGTGATACCTCGCCCTCGGGTCCTCCATTCGTTGTCTTCGAACGTAGCATCATCGTGGCTTTTCGTGGTCGAATAACTTTAGAGGCACTCGTTGAGGAAGGTAGTTGGTTCATATCCCACTTCCGAGAAAAAGTTCTGTAGTCGACACAGTCGTCAAAAACAAAACAACGGAGCAGATTTATTGTCAATTCGTTTACGACACTCGCTCGCACGGCGTACAGAACACACACCGCCCGACAAGGGGTCCGTCTCGGTGGCGGCACGGTTCACTCGTTCTCTCTCAGCACACCCTCTCCCACCAGATGTCCGGGGTAGGAAAGGCCGAGCAACCTGAGAGCTACTTCGCAGCGCGGAGCAGAGTACCCCCCGTCGAGTCCGAGGCGGGACCCCGGAGAGGGTCTGCGCGCATTCCGTCCGTTGGCCGAACATGCGTGGCGTCTCTGTCGACAACACCTGTCTGGTTGTTTCACACCCAGATAGATGAGAGAAAAAGCGATAAATGTAAAGCCTGCGAAGCCTGTAAAGCCTGCGACCATATAATTTGGGAATGCCCTAAGTCTCCGGGCGCTAGGGACAACATTAAAAGTAGAGAAGCGTGGGTAACCCTGCTGCGATGCGACATCCCCGCTGACCAGCAGAAAGCCGTCCGCCTGGCGGCTGAGGCCGCGAATAACCAATGTATATTCGCCAGTCCTTAGTCGCTGAGGTTCCAGCCCCCGTTCCTCAGGCCTGCGTGCCAGGAGCGGGGAGTAGGGGGCCTCCTAAATCGGTGGAAATAAAGTTTTAATCAATCAATCAATCAATCAATGGGGCTGTGGCTTGGCTCCTCGCAGTAGTCGGGGCGCAGGCTTACAGTATGTCGGATGATGCATATAAGGCCCAAAACAAGAAGTGAATTAAGCTACTAGAAGCAGCCAAATGCAACCAACAGCAGCATCCGTGCTTTCGCATTACTCCAATGTAGATTCTATAGTGCTCTAATGTTTTTATGTAAGGCTAGAATGCATGGCACGTGTAGTTGATGTAGATTTGTTTCGCCTAAGTATTTTGTTTGGGGGTCGAACACGGACGCGACATCCGCGTTTTAGTGGAGGCGAAACGCAGGGCGCTTCTGGATTGTGCTTAAAGAACCTTGATGGTCGAAATTACCGGAGCTTCCTTCACGGTCTCATTATCTCTAAACTGTCGCATCTCATCCAACCAAATCCAACCATACTCCAGTTCAAAGTTTAGGTACAAAGCAGAGAAAGCTACGCAAGCAATCCGCAAGAAAAGGGTAGGCTTAGAACTCAGAGCTGTGTTTAGGGCCGAGTCGGAAATATGTTCTGGAAACCACTTCTTTAAACAAACCATTGATTGATTGATTGATTTATAGAAAGGGATAGGCGCGGTAACTGTCTCAATTGTTTTTTGTCGAGACTTAAACCGCGCCGTGAGGGAAGGGAGGAAGGTGGGAATGAAAGTGGAAAGAGAGAAAGAGGAGCCGTAGTGACGGGCTACGGAGTAATTTCGACCACCTGGGAATCTTTAAGTTGCGCTGACATCGCACAGCACACGGACGCCTCTTTGTTTCTCCTCCATCGAAACGCAGCCGCCGAGGTCGAGTTCGAACCCGGCTACTCCGGCACAGTAGCAGGGCGTCTTACCACTGCACCGTCTCCTGTCATATACACCGCTTCGATAACAAAATCGGGTTATCCGCGGCCAAGCTGATGGGGCTTCGACAGGTCGCTGACCGCCTCTTGCGGCGGGGGCTAGCCTGTCACCGAATCTTTATCTGTTGTAGGCCGCCATTGCACCCACCACCGCTTGGTTGGTGGACGAGACGAGCGTAATTCCGTCTCCTCAACGTTACGGACTCGCAACTTCTTCCTCCTCATTGTTCGCCTCTCAGCGGGTTAAACGGCAATTGTTACCGAAAGGTGTCTCTAAACGCAACGTAAAGGTAACATGCACTCACTAAAGGCAGGAAATGATTAGATTTAAAATAATTAATAGTATTACCGTTGTCATGCTGTCACCTCGTGGTTCTGTTCGCGGCTGGTTTTTGTAGCAATTAAGAATTAAAAACAGCACATGATGAGCCCTAAAGGGGAGCACCCCTCCAGAAAAGATATTCGTAGCTTATTTTAATGTTGAAATTTAAAAAAAAAATAAGAAAAAAACGCACATACGGGTTTCGAACATATGTTATATGCGCTAAGTTCTCAGGTAAGTAGCGCTTTTTTTTCTTTATTGTCTCAGGTAGAGAGAGAGAGAGAGAGAAAACTTTTAATGAACATATAACCAGTAAAAATTCGCAGGAGCTGGGTGGTCGGTGCCCCTAGTCCAGGGCTCCGCTGGCAGCAGCTGACTTGCGGACTAGCTGGATAATCCAGGCTTGCTGGTCCAGGTTGTCGCTGGTCAGGGCCGCCTCCCACTGCTCGTGTGTCGGGCATGGCACTATTAACGTTGGGTCAGGCTTTTTTTTTCTTTATTGCCTGGTCTTGATACCAGAACAAAATCAGCAAAAATCACTCAAATGCTATTTACAGACGCTATTAACATATGACACACTAAAACCTGTGTGATGTCAGTGCACGTTAAAGAACCCCAGGTGGTCGAAATTTTCACTACTGCGTATCTCATATCCTGAGTTGCTTTGGGACGTTAAACCCCACAAACCAAACCAAACCAAAATTCACGCATACACAGCAAAGGCTCTAGCCTTGAGAGCCACTCGGGAGGTTCTGCTGTAGCTTTCTGGATTGCCAGATACCTGTCCGCACTTTCTCTAAAATAAATTCTGGCAGGCCATTGTCACCCGTTAATAATTAGGGGGTATTATTAACGATGCACCCTTGACTTGTGACTTGTTGTGACTTGTTGTGTTTTACTTAGAGATCTATGTGGTTCTGGAAAGATTTGTCTTTCTTTCTTGAAGTGGGTAGTAATTTCTTTGTAGGTTGTCATCCGCTCCCTGGCCGACCTGAGCTCAGGGCAGCGCACCTCCCGGTTAACTACAAATCCTCGGGCAAATTGGTGCGCTGCCTCGTTCCCAGGATGGTCCGAATGGGCAGGGACCCAGATCAATGTGATAAGGCGGGTATGGGAGATTTTTTGTAAGATTTTGATGGCTGCGGAGTGGGCCCTTCCTTTTGCAAAGTTTCGAATTGCGGTTTTAGAGTCGCTAAGGATGTATTTGGCAGTGGTGGAGGTAATGGCTAAAGCTATTGCAGCCTCTTCGGCCTCCTCCGGAAATTTCGTTTTATTGATTGTCGCCGATGCGAGGGGAGAACCTCGATGATCGACAACTGCCAGGGAAAAGGCATCTCTGTCCGCATGTTCTGGCACGTCCACGTGCGCCGTGTCTTTCTGTACTGAAAATCTTTCGTGTAATTTTTTTGCCCTAGCCCTTCTGTCCGTATCGTATTCTGGATGCGTGTTTTTAGGCAGATGACGGACTATTAATTGCTCGCGCACATGTCTTGGAATCGGCAGAGTGTGGGCCTGGGTCCCTTCATATGGTATTCCTGCTTTTGTTAGGATGAAACGTCCCGTTTCAGTGCTTGATAATCGTTCGTATTGTGCGATGAGGTGTGCTTCCATCATTTCCGCTATGGTGTTATGAATTCCTAACTTTAGTAGTGTTTCATTTGGGGTATTGCGAGGGAGGTTAAGCGCAATTTTATAGGACTGCCTAATTAGTGAATCCAGGTCGTCTCTTTCTCTAACTGTGAGGGTGACGTATGGTGTAGAGTAGATAACTCTGCTAAGAACGAATGCTTCTACTAGTTTGCTGGTCTCAGCTTCTTTAACTCCTCCACGCCTATTCGCGATTCGTCTGAGGAGGAGGGAAATTTGGTTGACGGTGTTTTTCAGTTTCTTAATTAGTGTGTCGTTTTTTTGGTTTGACTGTATGAGCATTCCCAAGATTCTTAGTTTTTCCACTTCTTGGATGGCTGCACCTTCCGCGTAGATTTTGATCGCAGGCGCTTTATTCTTTCTTTGACGCTTTGGGTGTAGAATGAGTAATCCTGATTTCTGGGGAGAACACGCGAGTCCCGCGGCTTGCGCCTCCTCTACGACTACGTCTACCGCTTGTTGTAGCGTATCTTGTATCGTGCCAATACTCCCCTTGGTGGTCCAAAGGGTGATATCGTCCGCGTAAAAAGAGTGTTCTAGGTCTGGGATTCTTGCGAGTTCGCGTGCCATTTTGATTAGAGTTATATTGAATAAAAAGGGGGAAAGGACCGATCCTTGCGGAGTGTCACGAAATCGGCGCCCATTTTCATCAAGCCGGTACGGCGCGGGGCCCGCACGGCGTCGCGTGGAAGGCATGGAGAGAAAAGCCCCCTTCCCCGCGCGGGAGAGCGCGTAGCTTTGTACGCGTTGCCGTCACCCTCTTTCCCATTGCCCGGGGAGGACGGTGGTTCATCGGCCAGGAATGTGCCAGGCCTTTCGAGAACTTACTATGTGACCTGGCCAATGACGACGCGCGGCTCAACGGGAGGAGAAGCGGGAGCTATAACCAGCGAAGCTATGTGTGTGTGCGCGCTAGCTTTGGCGCGTGTTAACAAACAGACGCGGCGCGCCCTTTATAAAGCGACCGCGCCGCTTGTTGAGTCAGTCAGTCAGTCAGTTCGTCAAGTGTTTTTGCGACGTGCTCGCCTGTGTTTCGACTGGACTCCCGGGGATCACCCGCTGCTGGCAAGCCCACGGACTTTCAAGGGAGCGGCGCTCGTCTCGTATGGCGGCCACATCGTGACTCTTGAGGCGTCGGACTGCAACAGTGCCCGGTGAACAATTTGGTGTTTGTTTATGTACTCTCTCGTGTTTCATCTGTTGTAAAGCCTCTACGTTATTGGATACCTGGGTATTTGCATGCTTAGCGTTTGTATTCTGTGAACCTCTCGTCTATGTATTTCAAGTGATCTTGTGTATTCCTTTGTATCGTCTCTTGCTGTACATAAATTGTGTTTTGTTTGTTACTTCTGACTCCGATCCTTTCTCTGGTTTGAACCGGCGACCGCTGGGCACCAAACGACCACCCCCTTCTGTCACTACAAGGTAGCTGAATTCCGGCTGAGCTTGCCACGCAGGTCGAGGGCATCTCCTTTGCGACCGGAACAGCTACCCCCACTCACTCTAAGGGTGTCTGGGAGTGTGCGCACCGTTAAGGGCGCATCGTTAATAATACCCCCTTAATTATTAACGGGTGACACGGAGTTCCTCTATCTCCTAAAGTGAAGGTGTCAGATTTGATAGTGCCAATTTGAATTTTAGCCGTCCTATCGGAGAGGAAGTCCTTGATGTAGTTAAACGTTCTTGCGCCTACATTCAGCAGTGAAAGAGATTATAGGATTGCTTTGTGTTTAACATTATCAAAGGCTTTGGTTAAATCTAGGACTAGGATTGCCCTGGTACTCCTTTCTTGCTCATGAGATAGGACTTCGTTTGCTAGTCTTAGCATCATATCTTGTGTTGATAAATGTGGTCTAAAGCCGACCATAGTGTTTGGATATAAATTCTCTTTTTGCATGTGGGACTGGAGTCTGTCTAGTATGACGTGCTCTATCAGTTTTCCTATGCCAGAAGTAAGCGAAATAGGTCTGAGGTTTTCGATCGCGAGCTTTTTGCCAGGTTTTGGGATGAATTTAACGATGGCATGTTTCCAAGACGCTGGGAGTTTTCCCTCCCTCCAACACTCGTTCGCAAAGTCCGCGAGGGCTGTGATAGAAGCGTCGTCTAGATTTCTGAGTGTCTTATTGTTAATGCCGCCCTCTCCTGGAGCGGATGTTGTACGTACCTTAAAGAGGGCTGCTCTTATTTCCGCCATTGTTATGTCAGCATCCAGGATGGAGTTAGGCTCTCCGTTATAATCGGGCAGGGACTTCGTCTCACGGGTTGTGCAGAAGTATTTCTGCTGTAGCGTGTCTATAATATCTTGACCCGTGCCTGAGTCTATATTTAAAATTTTGGTGATTTCCTTTTGAGTGGTAGTCTTGTTGGATTCCTGATCAAGGAGATGCCGCAGAAGATTCCACGTCTCCCTCGTGCCTAGATTGCCATTCACATTTTCACAGATATGGTTCCACTGCTGTCTCGCTAGTTCTGCGGTGTGGTGTTGAATTTCTTTCGTGAGTGTGACGATCCTGTTTCTAAGCTTTTTGTTATATTTTTGCTTAAGCCATTTTTTTCTAGGCTCTGCCTTGCCTCCCACATATGCGTAAGTCGGCTGTTAACCGTATTTACGCCTAAGTCATGTACTAGTTCCTTAGTGGCCTGTTCCACATCCGATAGGAGGGTCTGTGTCCAGTGTTCTAAGTCTATGATTGGTTCGTTATTTTGGTCGCGGATAGTCCTAAGTTTGTCCCAGTCAGTGATTTTGTTTTTTCTGGGTTGGGGTTTGAGATTGGCAATCGTGATTTTAGACATTATGATATAATGGTCACTTCCCAGATTTTGTCTGGTGTTGCTCCAGCTTAAGTCTGAGATTTTTGCCCATTGTTAGGTCCGGGCACGTGTCCCTGGTCATGCTGTTGCCTATCCTAGTAGGTTGCATGGGGTCCGTGTATTGGGTGAGGGCGCGGTCTCTTTAAATAGGGCGCGCCGCGTCTGTTTGTTAGCACGCGCCAAAGCTAGCGCGCACACACACTTAGCTTCGCTGGTTAGAGCGCTCTCTCTTCCTCCCGTCGAGCCGCGCGTCGTCATTGGCTAGGTCCCATAGAAGATTCCGGAATTTTCTGGCGGATTCCAGTCCGATGAACCACCGTCCTCCCCGGGCAATGGGAAAGAGGGTGACGGCAACGCGTACAAAGCTACGCGCTCTCCCGCGCGGGAAAGAGGCTTTTCTCGTCATGTTTTCCACGCGACGCCGCGCGGCCTCGCGCCGTACCGGTTTGATGAAAATGTGCGCCGATTTCGTGACAGCCGTACATCTTTATCGCAATGGTACCCCGCCATTCTTGAGCGCCATATACAGTGGAGGCCCATGAGCATAATTAAATCAAATGGTACCCCATCCTCACTTTCTACGTATAAGTACCGAATGCCATTCGGGTTAGCGGAAAATTTTTTATTCGGGTTCTTTGCAATACGTCCCAAAAATACAGTCCTTCCCAAAAGTGTAAAAAAAACATAGTTTATGGTTTCCGGCTCACTGCATATTAAACAGTGTGATCCCCAGGGTATATGAATAATCCCTTTTTCTCCAAAAATGTTTTCACCGGCAAGGTTCCGGTGTGAAATTTAAAAAAGAAGGTTTTTGCTCCTGGCGTCACCTGCATTCTTTGTACCCTTCTTAAAACATCGGCACCTGTGCCTCCATCGTACAAGGCCCTTGCACATAATGTCACACCATGCACGATACAATTTCTTTCGTTTTACTGTGGACCAATAATCACTTATTCACTTGAGAACTGCGCTGAAAGGAAACGAACAGTTGCTACGACTTCTCGATAAAAGTCCTTAATCCCTGTGGCAAAACTTCCGTTGAAACCACGTACGCCAGCAGCAGCCGCCTCAGTCTCACTTGGCATATGGTGCGTAAAAACGGGTCAGTCATGTCTCTAAAGAACAAAAAAAACGACTGACTATCTGTCGCAAAAACAGGTGGCCCAATCCTAGCCCTCCATCTTTTACTCGTCTGAACAAATTAGTCCGGCTGCAGCGCTCCCATTCAGATTCCCAGACAAATACAGCGAAATTCCTGTGCAGTTTCGGAGTATTTAACCGTGAACAGTGCAACAACTGCATACAATGCCAGAGCTTACTGATAAAGAAGAAATTGCAAACTGTGGCCCTTGCAAAAAGAGATAGGTTGGTCCCTCTCCACTTTTCAGCTTTGTCCTTTATCTCTTTAGCCTGCCGTCTCCAATACTGTTCACTGTCACGGTGAGCCGTAAGCGGAACTCCCGAGTACCTATCTGGTGTCGTAGTCCAAGGCACACTGGCAAACCGTTCAGGCGTAGATGGCCACCTTCCATGCCAAAGTCCGAGGCATTTCGACCAGTTAACTCCACCACCGGTGACGCGACTGAATTCGCGCAAACACTTCACAGATTGGCATATGCCCCCCTCATCACCAGTAAAAACAGCGATGTCGTCTGGATACGCTAACAGCTTTACTTCGGCTGCTACATTGAATCCCTGAATGCTATTATTCTTCAGTATATTCAACCAGAGTCTCTATATAGATGCAAAATAAAAGAGGGCTGAGGGGACAGCCCTGGCGTACGGAACGCTGCACACTGGTGGGGTCCCCTAAACATTTGTTAACAATCAATCTCGTCGTGCAGCTTCGGTACGCCAAAGCCACGCTCTGACTGACCACAGAACCGACATTCACATGGTCTAAAATGGGAAATCTGGAGAACGGCCACCCGACCATCACTGTCATCACAGTATTCTAATACACTGCGCGCTTTATGGATATTGGTGAAAATGGAGCGCCCTTTGATCCCACATGTCTGATGAGGGCCAACTATGCCTTTAATCACGGTCTGCAACCTTCGCCCTAGAACCTTCATAAAAATTTTGTACTCCACTTTTGTGACCGCTATTGGCCGGCATGCAGTAACCAGTCTTAACTTACTTATTTCATTTGTTTTTGGAATGAGCACAGTGTGGGACGACCCATATGACGGAGGAAGAGCGTTTTTTTGAATGCTTCGTTAAAGATTACAGTTACGGCAGGGGCTATTTCGCGTTTAAGTACTTTATAAAAGGTTGCACTGAACCGCACTGAGCCTCAATGGCTCAATATTCACTGGAGAAGACAAGGAATATTGCGCCATTGAGGTAACGAATACGGCAGGGTTTAAATGCGCTGTTATTCATTTTTACAATATTTGCGCTATCTGTCGGCAGGTGACGCTGCTCAGAGGACCCTACCGTTGAGAGAACCGAATCGCGCGGTGGGCGACGGCTGTTGTTGCGGCGCGTGTCTTTCTCTCCCTCTTCCTTTTCTTTCTTCTCTATTTTCTCTTCTGTCTGCACGAGCCAGCGGAGGTGGCTCAGCTGTATTCAGCTGATGGAGCTGAAACAGGCAGGTCACCGCCGCTAGCGGTGGCGGCTTGCCTGCCACCAAAGTTTTATCTGCTGTGATGAGTAAATTAATCGAAATCTACGTCGGACAAAGAGAAACCGAAACGTTACCAGCATATGAGGGGAACCTAACCTAGACTTAGACGCCCCTATCACTAGGGCTGAAGTCCGAGCTGAGATTATTGGATTAAAGACAAGATCAGCCCCAGTACCTGGAGGTATCACGAATACTATTATCAGAAATCTAGACGACGAGTCAATCACAGCCCTGACAGAATGCATGAATAAGGTATGAGGGACTGGAAAACTTCCGCAGGCATGGAAAAATTCCAGTATAGTCCACGTACCCAAACCGGGGAAGCCGCCAAAACTAGAAAACCTAAGAAGACCCATATCACTGATCTCGTGCGTGGGAAAGCTAATAGAACGCGTTGTTCAGACGAGACTTACCAAATACATGGAGCAAGAGAACCTCTGGCCACACGAAATGGCGGGCTTCAGGCCGGGGCTAAGCACACAGGACGTGATGCTCAGACTTAGATACGATATCATAACACATGAATCTTCAGATACAAAGACTATTCTCGGACTTGACATAACCAAAGCCTTCGACAATGTCAAGCATACGGCAGTGCTCGAAGATCTCCAAGAAGTTGGGGTTGGAATCAGAACCTATAACTATATCAAAGATTTTCTCACTAACGGAGAAGTCACCATGAGCTTTCAAAGCGCCAAATCACCCACAATCACCTTGGGTAGCAAGGGAACGCCACAAGGCTCTTGTTTTCTTGTCTCCCTTTCTATTTAGGATTGCTATGAGGGGCTGCCAGCACAACTAAAGCAAATACCGAACTTAAAATTTAGCATGTACGCAGATGACATAAATATCTGGATAAATAAAGGTAGCGACGCAGAAATAGAGAACAACCTCCAGGCTGCCGCAAATAAGGTGGTTGAGTACGCTGCGGAACGCGGTCTATCCTGCTTGCCGCCGAAGTCAGAACTATTCATCTACAACCCCAAATATAAGAAAAATAAAGCAGACATAAAGATAAATGTTGAAAACTACCCGGTTCCACAAGTAGAGGAAATTAGAATCTTAGGAATGATCCTCCAAGCAAGAGGGCAGAACACAAACACCATCAAAAAATTGGAGAACTACGCGGCCCAAGGTACGGGCATATTCAGAAGAGTAGCGCTTAGAGGACACGATCTCAAGGAACGTAGTCTACTCAAAATGACAAATGCCTACATCATCAGTCGCATATGTTATGCCACATCTTTTCTCAATCTCAAAAAGACAGAACGTGAAAAAATCGACGTCATAATTCAAAAATGCGTCAAACACGCACTAAGCCTCCCTGTCTCCACATCAGCAGAGAAGCTCGAGAAACTGGGGATTCATAATATATGGCAAGAGATCACTGAAGCTCACTGCCGAATTTCCACCTCCGTGACATCCAGGGTAACGTCGTATATGACGCCCTTGCCGCCCTCCGGCATGGCCGCGTGAACAGTTGTGTCTATCTCAACTGGCCCGATTTTTATGGTCGTAATTTGCTCGTCCCTTCATGGATCACTGCATTGTCGTGGCGAAGGGGCTTGCGAAACTCGATGAAGTCATGAGCTCTGCTGTGTATGGCCACCCAAGATAGACAGGTCACGGCAGAGAGTTCTGACAAAATGTTATTCACTGGAGAAGGTAATGGCAACCCACTACAGTATTTCCTGCCAAGAAAACCCTATGGCCAGTCACAATACCATTAACGATATGGCGCCGGAAGATGAGCCCCCCAGGTTGGAAGGCGTCCCACATGTTACTGGGGATGAACAAAGCGCGATTCCTAGTAGCTCCAGGACGAATGAAGCGGCTGGGCTAAAGCCAAATGGACGCTCAGTTGTAGATGTGTCGGGAAGCGACCGGAAAGTCCGGTGTTGCAAGGAGATATATCACGTAGGAACATGAAATGTAAGATATATGACGCAAGATAAACTGGATGTCGTCAAGCGAGAAATGGACAGATTGAACATTGATATCTTGGGTATCAGCGAGCTCAAGTGGACCGGAATGGGAGAATTTAACTCCGGCGACCATTATGTCTTTTATTGTGGGCACGAATCCAAGAGAAGGAATGGGGTCGCTCTCATAGTAAACAGAAGAATGGGCAAAGCACTGCTAGGGTACAACCCGAAAAACGACCGAATGATTTCACTTCGGATGCAAGGTCACCCTTTCAACATAACAGTTATCCAAGTCTATGCACCGACCACTACTGCTGAAGAAGCTGATGTTGAGAGATTTTATGCGGACCTACAATGCCTTTTAGACCGCACCCCTTCATCAGACGTCGTTCTTCGCATAGGAGACTGGAATGCTAAGGTCGGGAGTAAAGAAATATCCGGAATTATAGGCAAGTTCGGTCTTGGCGAGCCAAATGAAGCTGGGCAGAGGCAAGTAGAGTTTTGTCAAGAAAATAACCTGACCATAGCGAATACTCATTTTCTACAGCACAAGAGGCGCCTGTACACATGGACTTCACCGGACGGTCTGTACAGGAATCAGATCGATTATATTCTTTGCCAGCAGAGATGGAGAAGAGCTATACAAACAGTAAAAACAAATGCCTGGGGCCGATTTTGGCACCCATCATCAGCTTCTTGTTGCCAAAATTAAGCTTCGATTGAGGAAAACGCAGAAAACTAGAAGGCCTTTCAGGCATGATCTGGATCAAATTCCATTAGAATATGCTGTGGAAGTGAGGAATCGACTTCAAGAATTAGATCTAGAAGACAGAGAGCCCGAAGAGATGTGGACTGATGTTCATGATATAATACAAGAAGTTCCTACTAAGGTGGTTCCAAAGCAAAAGAAATACAAGAAAGCAAACCGGTTATCTGAAGAGGCTTTGCAAATAGCTGAGGAAAGGAGGATGGCAAAAGTTATGGGGGAAAGAGAAAGATACAAGGTTCTCAATGCGGATTTTAAGAAAATAGCAATGAGAGATAAGATTGCCTTCCTGAACATACAGTGCCAAGCAGTTGAGGACAACGGGCATATAAGGAACATAAGAGCTCTGTATAAGACAATCAAAGATATCAAAATAAGCTTCTGTGCTAAGCTGGGCGTGATAAAGGACAAACGAGGCAAAGAACTCACTGAAGCCTCAGAGATAAAGAAGAGGTGGCAGGAATACACAGAAGAACTCTACAAGAAGGACCCGAATGTGCAAACCCAACATAAGACGGTTGTGATTACTGATCCCGAGCCGGGTATCCTGAAGAGTGAAGTTGAATGGGCCTTAGCCAGCCATGCTAAGAACAAAGCTAGCGGAATAGATGGCATTCCAGCTGAGTTGCTTCAAAACCTCAACCATGACGATGCTGTTACCATTCTGCATACATTATGTCAGAAGATTTGGACAACCCTGCAGTGGTCACAGGATTGGAGGAGGTCAGTTTACATCCCCATTCCAAAGAAAGGCAGTGCCAAATATTGATCCAACTACCGCACGATCGCGCTTATTTCGCATGCTAGCAAGGTGATGTTGAAAATCCTCCAAGGTAGGCTGCAGCAGTATGTGGATCGGGAGCTTCAAGACGTGCAAGCTAGACTTCGCAAGGGCAGATGAACTAGAGACCAAATTGCCAACCTTCGCTGGATTATGGAAAAAGCAAGAAAGTTGCAGAAACCCATCTACTTCTGCTTTATTGATTATGCGAAAGGGTTTGACTGCGTAGATCACAGCATATTGTGGCAAGCTCTCCAAGAGATGGGAGTTCCAATTCACCTCATCTGTCTTCTTAGGAACCTGTATGAAGGGCAAGAGGCCACAGTCAGAACTGGGCATGGTCTTACTGATTGGTTTCCGATCGAGAAAGCAGTGAGGCAAGGCTGCTTACTGTCGCCCTGCCTATTTTACCTATATGCAGAGTGCATCATGAGGAAGGCCGGTCTGGACGAGTCTTCAGCTGGAGTGAAGATTGCTGGAAAACATATCAACAACCTTAGATATGCGGATGATACCACTTTAATGGCAGAAAGTGAAGTGGAACTCAAGAGACGTCTGATGCGCGTACAAGAAGAGAGTGAGAAGTTTGGGCTTAAACTGAACATTAAAAAGACAAAGATCATGGCGTCTCTCCCTATCAAGTCCTGGAGCATCAATGGACAAGAAGTGGAAGCTGTGACAGATTTTCTCTTCTTGGGCTCCAAGATCACCTCGGAAGGAGACTGCAGCCATGAAGTTAGGATACGCCTGCTTCTGGGAAAGGCAGCAATGATTAGCCTTGACCGCCTAGTAAAGAGCAGAGACATTAGTCTGCCAACCAAGATACGTATAACTCGTGCTATGGTATTTCCAGTTGTGATGTATGGATGCGAGAGTTGGACTGTGAAAAAGGCTGACCGCCGAAGATTTGACGGGTTTGAATTGTGGTGCTGGCGAAGACTCTTGAGAGTTCCTTGGACTGCCAGAAGATCAAACCAGTCGACATTGTCGACCATAAACCCTGACTGCTCACTGGAGGGTCAAATTCTAAAGTTAAAGCTCAGCTACTTTGGTCATCTGATGAGAAGAGAGGAGTCGCTGGAGAAAGATTTGATGTTGGGAAAGGTTGAGGGTCGCCGGAGAAGGGGTAGGCAGCGAACGCGATGGTTAGATGGCATCTTCGAGGCACTGCAGATGAAGTTATGTGATGTTAGGAATATAGTGGGAGACCGGAAAGCGTGGCGTGACATGGTCCATAGGGTCACGAAGAGTCGGACACGACTGAACGACTGAACTGAACTGAATTTGCTCGTACCGCTTCGCCCTGCCGAGCTCCGGGGATATAATTAGCAGGGGACTGATTCAGGGGTGTGAAACTCCCTATACCTCCCAGCGGCCACGAATTACAGACGCTAGTGCCAAACTCCCCATTATAGGATTATAGCGGGAGGGGGCGCGTAAAGAATGGACTTGACGGGGGAGGCCGTATAGCGGACTGGTCCAAAAAAACGGTGCGCTGAAGGGGTGTCGGTAGGTTGCCTCAAGCAGCGCGGGTCGCGCGCTCGCGTCCGCCCGCGCCCGGGAAAACGCCCGACCCGTGGAATTTCTACCGCATCATCGTTCTGCTGCGGCGTGACCGGCTCGCGGCAGGAACAGTGTGATGGAAAGAAAAACCATAAGCATAGCGCTCACGAGGGCGCAGGCGCTCGCGAGCAAGCGTACCCGACCACAGCAAGAAATAGCACATAGAACAGCAGATATTGTTTCTCTTTTTTATTAACTGCACGTGAAACAGAAAATGAAAAGATGCGACTAGGTATCCCTCACACACACGCACTTTACATAGCTAACAGTTTACAGTAGTGTTATGTGTTCTGCGCTAACATTGTAATCTTGCATGCTTGCTTTATCACTACAAAATAACCCAGTTTGCCGGCACTGCTTCTGTCAGCATGTGTACAGTTGATATGAAATAAATAAATGATGCACATATTCATTCTATGCATTATATATACCATCAAAGCAATGTAGAAACATGAGCAAATACCGGCGTTCTAGTTACGTAGTGGTTGGTATTGGATGCAAGTAATCACATGTCACTGTGCTATACATAACCAAAATGCATGATTAAAAATTTACACTACCCTTCCTGGAAGAACCGTCTTCTTCGAAACGCACGTCTCTCCACAGTACATGAAGGTAACAAGTTCAACAACACGAAACACAGCGGATATCGCCGACTGTAATCAGCAGAGGAGATGGGTGCACGGAACTGGAGGTGCACGCAGACAAGTCTCTCGTCTCACGAAGGGGCGAAGAGCCAGCAGG
The DNA here is from genome assembly GCF_055883805.1 of Amblyomma maculatum. Lineage (NCBI taxonomy): Eukaryota > Metazoa > Arthropoda > Arachnida > Ixodida > Ixodidae > Amblyomma > Amblyomma maculatum. The sequence continues at coordinate 58,179,402 of NC_139346.1, read as the reverse complement.
AATGAGATGCACAGAGTAAAAGAACCGCGACGAAAAATCGCGACTTTGGCCGATAAGCCAGCACGCAGAGAATTCACAGCGCTAGGCTACGCAGACGACCGACGCAGACGACGGTTCTAATTCAAAACGAGCGGAGTCGTAACGGTTGCAGCGGTTCACGCGAGGACGAAGCAAGCCACGCAGCGCAGTCGGCGGCGCCATCAGTGCGAGGGGAAAATTTAGGCGCGAGGGAGAAGTCCTCCTCTCAGCTTTTTCTTTCCTCCTTTCGCCCCTGCTTGGGAGAATTAAACGGGGCGGAAGTGCCCCTGAGTTTCCACGGCCTGACTGATTCTTCGGGTTGGCAATGAATCTGTCTTCCCCGTTCAGGTTGAGGCCTGCATCCGTAGCCAGGACCTGGCGCAGCTTCGGTCCCGCTTTCCTTGTGAGCTCATCAGCGCCGCCGTACGGTCGCAGCACTACGCGGAACATCTCCCTCGGTATTTTTGATCTGACCGCGGCTACGGATCTCTCGGCGAGTGACTTTCTTATCGCTTTTTGCCGCAATTTGGCGGCCTCGGCCCCTTCGCTCCACTTCACGGGTGCCTCCTTCTTCGCTTGGGACGCTGCGTCACATTCCTTCACATATCTGCCTCCTTGCCGGCGGAACCATGAATTTTCTTCTAGGGCCTCAACCGCCTCCATATTTCCGTCCTTACTAGTGTCAGAGTCGGCTGGTAGCTCTGATTTTCCTCGCCCTGTCAGTCCATGCCGTCCGCGCTCCGAGGGTCTTCTCTCCAGGGCGGCTAGGCCGGACGCTAGGCTTAACTTGGCGGCGTTGTTGCTCCGAACTTCAAAGTATCGTAAAGACCAAATTGGTGGTCCCACCTTTTAGAGAGCTGGTTCCACTTGATCCGCGGGACTTCTGAAAATCGGTCCGAAGTGAGACGTTGCTGGGTGCACCCAAAAGTCGCCGAAAAAGGCCATTAACTGCAGAGATCGACGTGGCAGCATCTTCACTCCTCCTCGTAGTGAAGTTTTTCGCCAGGCCGTGAAGAGTGCTTGTAACCTAACCTGACCTCAGCCTGCGGGGCCCTCCTGACCCGCTCCCCGGCCTGCGCGCCGGGGGCGGGAGATGAAGGGCTCCTTTTCGGTGGAAATAAAGTTTTCATTCATTCATATCTGCTGTAGGCAGTAATTGCACTCACTACCGATTCGATGATGGACGACGGCTGTTGTTGCCGTGCGCGTCTTTATTTCCCTCTTCCTTTTCTTTCTTCTCTATTTTCTCTTCTGTGTGCACGAGGGAGCGGAGGTGGCTCAGCTACAGAGCCAGCAGCAGGCCCGTGCATTTTCTTTTCCTTCTTCTTACAGCCACAACACAACCGCTGTTGGGGCTGGTACAGGTTGGCCACCGCCGCTTGCAGCGGGGGCTAGCCTCGCACCGAATTTTTTTCTGTTGTAGGCCGTCATTGCACACGCCACCGCTGGTGGTGGATGACGGCTGTTGTTGCGGCGTGCGTCTCTCTTTCCCTATTCCTTTTATTATTCTCTATATTCTCTTCTATCTGGACGAGGCAGCGGAGGTGGCTCAGCTACAGAGCCAGTTGCAGGCCCGTGCATTTTCTTTTCGTTCTTCGTAGCCACAACAACAACAACAACTTCTGCTAGGCACACACGGGGTTGAGATGCCTCCTGAAGACAGGGCTGCCTGTTGGAATGAGAAGCGAAAGCTGCGGCGTGCTACAGAGACTGATGAAGAGCGTGAAGAACGTCTAGCCAAGCGGCGTGCTCAATATGCGGCTCGGCGACAACGTTCTACAACAACTGAAGAAAAAAGCTAGGCACTTGTCAGCAATGCTTCCACTAGTGCGGCCAGTGAGTCTGTGAATGCTTCTACCAGTTCGGAACGCTGGAATGCTATGACACGAATTAGGCGTGCCGGGAAACTTCTGAAGAGCGACGGCAGAGACTTGACAAAGAACGACCAAGGCGAGAAAGGGAAAAGGAGACGCGGAGGAAGCGACGTGCTGAAGAGGAGGCTAGCCGTTTGCAAATCAGCGAGGCTGTTGTAGAAGAACGTCGTGTGGATGGATGGAAACAACTTTATTTAATAAAAACAAAAAAAAAATGCTTCCAGGATGGTCCCCTACTAGTCCAGAAGTCCACGGGCTTTCGCTTCACATAGAGCCCGATCGACCAGCCATTTCTGACCGGCGCGTTGAGCTGTCCGTAAAGCAGCCTCCCAGGAAGAAAAAGTGGGATGGGGGATGGGGGCACTGCCTGGGGGGGAAGGACATTCCCACAGGTAGTGGAAAAGTGAGGATTTTAGCTCGCCGCAGGTGTCGCAGTGAGGGGGCAAGCCAGGGTGAAGGCATGAGAGATGGTAGGGGGAAATGAAACAATCCCTCTGCAATTGTCGCCATGTAGCACTGGATAAGGTGACAAGGTGCTGTGGGGTGGTGGCAGCGTCATGCGCTTGTGTTTGTAGAATGTGGTGATTTGGTGGTATGTAGAAAGGACCGATGCGGCCTCCTTCGCGGTGTTGGGTGCCTGATCATCCGGGGCTCGGGTAGAGAGTTCTCGAGCCAGCGCATGAACGCGCTCATTACCGGGGATCGTGTTCTGGAACATGCCAGAAGAGTGGGTGAATTCGAGTCTGCAACGCATGAGTTTACCAGATGTTTCGTTAACAATCCGTTTGGCTATGCATGTTCGGTGTGTGACCGGCTATGCCATAAAGACAAACTTACCCCAGTGACTGCCGTGATGTTTCCTACACTAATTCTGACTTATCCGGACGCTGACTCCTAGGCCTCTTCAAAGCTTTACTGTTCAACGACAGGAGTCCCCCGGCCAATGCAACCGTCTCTGGCATGCCACCGTTTCCAACGTGTTCGTTGGATGCATCGGCCAACCAGAGGAGTATGTGAGCATGTGCACAGCCGCGGTGTTGAAATTCTATCCGTGTAAAGTATTCGACAACGTGGTTAGGTTTGAATGGACTTAATCGCTTGTTGCATAATATCTGTACAATCACCCTAAGCATATGCTCATGCGATTCAAGACAATAGGATGGATCTTGAGGAATGCGATGACGGTGGAGATGACCCAATGTCTGACGCAGCTCCCGGAGAAGGTCAGAGGCTAATGAGCATTCTCTACGATACGCATGCGGAGGAACTGTCGTTTCCGCAGATATACCTCGGCCCCGCCAGATACATTAAGCCAGAAGCAAAGCCAACTATCACGACCATGGCGACATTCCAAGCCTAGCCACAAAATTGCTTCGCATCTGACTAGGCTTACCTTAGCTAAGCCTCAGCATTTTGTTTTTAACTGCTTTCCTTTTATCTGGCTTCGACCTTCGTGAGGTCGGACGATCGATGCTTCGTACAATGGTCCGGGTTGTGTTTAGGTTCCAGAGTTGATTCAATCTTCAGCGACATATTCCTTCGGATGGTGGACAGGGCGCTCAAAGACGATATTAAGCTTCTAGCAACCAAAGTGTTCCGGTATGTGGACGACTACCTGGTGCTCACTAGAGAAGGGAGTGACATGAGATTCTCAGTAGACCTGTTGAACCTTTTTAAGGAAAAGGGACAAGGCTTGAAATTTACCATTGAGTTGCCAGATAGTCAGCATATTCAGTTTCTGTACTTTATTCTGTTCTTTACCGAAGATCACGTGTGTTGGAAATATCTGTCCTACGCACGGGTCTCAAGGCTCAAAGAGGCTCGCTTTCCGGTACAGAGCCTCGCGCATCTGGCGGAGATGCTCTTGATGAAAGTGAAAAGGGGTTGCCGAAAAGCCCAGGAAAGTACACGTGACAAAAAAAAGATTGCCCCTGTTCCATATTTACATGGTGTCTCCCATCGCCTCAAAAAAGTTGCAGGCAGGTTCGGCATACAGGTGATTTTTACTGCTGAGAAAAAGGTTGGCAAGATTTGTACCGCTGTCAGGAAAAGAAATGAACAATTCGAGGCCAATTGCAGAAGCGTGCGCTGTCAGACACTCCAACAGATACGTGCCGTGCAACACGGGCGTTGTGTACAAAGATACCCGTATCGTGTGGGAAAATTTATTATGGACAGACTGGAAGGTGCCTCAACGTCCGCCTGAGATAGCAAGAGTGGTTGCTGGGGGCGTCTGCCGCTTCATCAAATCTCGTTCTATATTGACGTGGATGGAGCAAAGAAAATAATAGCGCGTGTGTTCCTAAATTGGGGCGTGGAAATGTTGTCTTCAGGCACAGGAATAAGTTGTGCCCAGAGAGGCAGAGGCGTATCTGATCGCCATATCGCGCACCCCGTGCATTGCAAAATCTTCGGTGCCGTTACGCCAGGTAGAACTGGACTATCTTGAGACTACTGCTCCAGTGTAATGAGGTTAATGCGCACGTGTGGTTTAGTTTGCTGTTTTGTTGTTTTTGTTTTTTTTATCTGTTCCATTCTTTGTGCGCCTGCGCGCGCTGGGTTTGAAGCCTTATAAGCACGCGTATTTCCTCATAAAATTTCAGTCCATAGTCAGCGGTTGATTGTTTGCGTGTTTCTTCCCCTGTCTTCGTTTTTCGCGCTGTTCATAATGTTGCTATTTGAACCTCGACTCCTATACCAGGCACAGTTTCAAAAACTGGCGTAATTGAGGCACTCAAAAATGGTCCATACTTGAGGCATTCAACCACAAAACCATGCGAGTCGTTACCGGTATGCCTCTAGCAACTCCTGTTCGTCTGATTCAGGAGTACGCCCAACACAACACGTTTTTCAAAACTAACTGCCCAACGATAGACAAACCGAGCAACAAAAGCGTCCTATCCTGACTTCGAACATAAGCTGCCTCCTAGGGTGCCTCGATGCAGGTCAACGGCTGCGCTAACATCAAGGCATCCATGGGACTACTGCCACCTCGGGGCGCAGCTGCGACAAGGTACAGATGAAACTGCCGCATACGCAGTACCTATCTTGCGCAGATGAATGACCGTGGAGGATGGTATCAGAAGGTATTACGCTGCAATACAGCTTCATGCTGCTTGTGGCAGCTGAACAAAGGACCTTCGAATTTCACGTCCGGTCCTCTACAGACTAAGCTATGGGGACGGTTGTTCATTATTTTTACTTTGAACCTATTATTGACAGTGTTCGCTAGTGCCACCCTTCGGTATGAATTACGATGAATCAAAAATTATCTTGGCTTCTAATTTATTTTCTAGCAATGCTTTCTGTTCCATTAGAAAATCAGTGCAATGTACAAAGTGTGGTGTAACGATTTGAGAGCTCAGTTTTTGTCTGAAGTGACCAGGATATTTCTGCCCAAAATTTTGGATGCATTGCGAAGACTTACTGCGTTCAGAATAAAAAGCCCGGTGGATCTGAATTATAGGAACGGTTTCGTAATAACGGTGCTTCCGATTGGAGTAGAACTCTTTTATTGAGGCATCTAAATGAAGAACTTGTAATGCTCGGGGCGGAGCGCTTCATTTCTATTAATGGAAAAGTGACCGCGTCCATCCTTCCTTACTAGGAAGGTGGACGAGTGTTTGCGTGTATTTTTGTCTACTTGCATATCCTCTCCTTGCGTTATACGCAAGATGCTGCGTAATGTCAACATGTGTAAGACACCAGTAGGATGTAATAACCAAATAGCACATTTGTATGCCTGAATGCTCATTGTATTCTTGAAACATTTTTGTAAGTGCCCTTTATTGCTGTGTCAAAAGATCATCATGAAGCCGTGTCCTGTACCAGAACCTTCAGTACCAATAAAATTCTCTTAGACGATTATAGTAAACTTCTCTTAGTGTATTATATATACGTCATTTCGTTTATTTTGCTGCGTCTTAGCCCTTGATATGCAAACATATTGACTGGGGCTTAGCTCGGTTAAGCCCGGAAATCAGAAGAGAAAAGCTTCGGCGATGGCATGTTACGCACATCGCATTACTTACCTGTCTTAAATCTCTTAGATGCCAGTGTTTCGCAGACGTCACATACATGACTGAAATATTGTCCTCAAACTGACTAGCTTGGACAGTTTCCCCTGATGGAGCTGGGACAGGTGGGTCACCGCCGCTTGTGGCAGGGGCTTGCCTGCCACCGAATGTTTATCTGTTGTAGGCCGTCACTGCACCCGCCACCGCTTCATTGGTGGACGACGGCTATTGTTGCGGCGCGCGTCTTTCCCTCTCTCTTCCTTTTCTTTCTTCTCTATTTCTCTTCTGTCTGCACGAGGCAGCGGAGGTGGCTCAGCTCCAGAGCCAGTAGCAGGCCTGACTTTCTGACTTATTGCTTACTGACTTATTAGCGCTTTTTAAATTATTTGATATTGTCTTCCATTAGATGTTTGTAACGTTTATTCATGTATGTGACACTATCTCCGGACGAATGAATGCACGAACGCACACTCATGAGCTTTGGCGTTCCTTGGCGCGCGTTCGTTGCTGTGTTCAAGTGAGCGATTCGACTTACGGCGTAGCTCCTTCCAACGTTACTAGAACTTTGTTCTAGTACTGTTGGCTTCTATGGCGCGGTGTTCTCATAGCCATGTGACATTCTGCTGACACAAACCGGAAGAGTCTGAAGTTAATCGATGCGCAAGACCTTTTTCTTGTTGCAACTGTAGGAAAAAGGAAAAGAAAATGCAAGGGCCTGCTACTGGCTAAAAAACTGCCGCGCCCTAGAACCGTAGCTGAGCCACATCCGCTGCCTCGGGCGAAGAGAGGAGAAAATAGAGAAAAAAGAAACACAAAGAAGAGGAAACAGAGAGACGCTACTCCAAAGAGCCGTCGTCCGCCACCAAAGCCGTTTCGGGTGGGGTAATGATAGCCTAGTGGCAGGCTAGTATGGTTTCTCCCCTGATGGGGCTGGTACAGGTTGGTCACCGCCGCTTGCGACGGGGGCTAGCCTGGCACCGAATTTTTATCTGTTGTAGGCCGTCATTGCACACGCCACCGCTGGTGGTGGACGACGGCTGTTGTTGCGGCGCGCGTCTTTCTTTCCCTCTTCCTTTTCTTTCTTCTCTATATTATTTTCTATCTGCACGAGGCAGCGAGGTGCCTCAGCTACAGAGCCAGTTGCAGGCCCGTGCATTTTCTTTTCTTTCTTCCTACAGCCACAACAACAACAACCCCGCGTCAAACAGCAGGGACCAACCAGTCGCAGCAACGTGGGGTAAGGAGCACTAACCTTCCCCTCCCCGACCTCTGTAGCTTTTTTGGCGAAAGCCTTTAGGCTCATGGAACGAAATTCGGTGCACGAGAGCTGAGCTCGAGATCTGTAATATTCCGCAAGATTCATTGAGATGTGTTCTTGTCTAACATTCCTGCCATCTGCAGTTCGAGGTTTTTAAGGCGAAGAACTATCTAGGCTCATGGAATGAATGCGCGTGCACGAGAGCTGTGCTCGAGATTTGTGCGCGAGGTCTCTAGTAATAATAATAATAATAATAATAATTGGTTCACAGAAAGGGGAAGGCGCAGTATTTGCCACGCAGCTGTGCACACCTGAACCGCACTGTAAGGGAAGGAAGGAAGGTGGGAGTGAAAGTGGAAAGAGAGTAAGGGAAGCCGTAATGGACAGCTACGCAGTAATTTGGACCATCACCTGTGGATCTTTATTGTGCGCTGACATCGCACAGCACACGCAGGATGTGTTCTTGTCTGAGAGGCTCATGAGACGCGGATCTGAACGGACGTGTTTTGTATGGGCTCCAGGACTTTTGACCTGTTATACCGGTTCACCTCACCCTTTCCACTCGAATCTCCACCGATGAATCCGTGAAGGTGAGAGGATCCGTTGGTAACCTTCGGTCCTCGATTCTGTCCATCTCTGAACTTTCTGGACAACGTTTTTGTGCTCTGCCACGCCACCGACGCGCTAAGCCTAGCGTCCGGCGTTCGCCACCGAGCCCCTGCGCAACGCGCGCGACAGTTTCCTGGAAAAGCGTCTGCGTCTGGCGAACCTCGCGCTGCCGTGGCTGTAAAGGCGGGCCTGCTGCATCCTCTGCCCGGCGGCTGCCGCCGTCTCTGATCTGCGATCATCGACTCTGCCTGGAGCCTCAAACATGAAGGTGCATATGCCAGGCGAAACCCTGGATCAGCGAAACTACGACCCCTGGCACTGGACCCATATTTTGAGTGTCCCGGCCAGACGGGCTCCCTGCCAGACAACCCCGACAAGAGAAGCTCTCACCATGAACGCTGGTGCGAAAGCCAGCTCGAACGCCGCCGTGAGCGCTAGCTCGACAGCCAGGTTGCCACCCGCGGCATCCCAGATTCCAACACCAGAAAAACTGCGTGCTGCACGCCTAAGGGCCCAAAGGTTACCACAGCAGCCTTCACTCCCGCTACTGACTTCAAGGTGGTTTTTCGCTCCAGAGGAGGCCTCCAACTCACTACCCTGCCCCCCCGCCAACTACGGTCCACCCTTCTCCTCGCAGCACCACAGCTCCAGGCGCCAGAGAAGGTACAAATACGCATTCACCCTACTAACAACACGTGCACGACGAGCACGACCATCCAGAAGATGCCATAGCTATGGTCACCATAACAAATCTTGACTTCCAAGCCGCTAGCTATGCAGTAGCGGCATACATTTCTCCCCCCGACGGATCTGTACGTGGGGTAATTAGCAATTCATTCTGGAAAGAGTCCCCTGCTGAGCTCCTGCATGACTTGGTCACAGGAAACCCGCAGGCCTCTATAGTGGATGCCCGAAGAATGGGCAACACAACCTCCATTCTTATCACCTTGCGACAAGGCCCAGTCCCTCAAAAAATTATATATGGAGGAGGTTTGCACCTGTGCACCCCATACCGAGGCCATATGGACGCATGCACTAACTGTAGACAGCCAGGACATCGAACAGATATCTGCACACTACCCCGCACGGGCAACTGCCCCAGATGCGGCACTCCACACCCCCGAGAAAACACACCTCAGTGCGCGCCAGTATACACACTTTGTGAGGGGCCCCACATGACAGGTATTGCTGGGTGCAAGGCTCGTGGTCGCCGGGTCACCCAAGCTGGACAATCGACCCACACATCCCACACGGACACTCCACAGCAACGCGAGAAAACCCATGCCAGAGGTGGCTCCAGTGCCTCAAGATTACGATCACATCTGAGAAAGGACTTCTAAAAGCCATCTACTGCGTCCCACGAACTCTCATGGGCCGACCGAGCTGCAGGCAAGAAATCCAGCGAATCCCATGCGGATCCCAGAGACCAGGAGCTACGGGCCCTAAGGGTGGAGGTAAGCCGCCTCTCATCCCTGATCCCAGCACCTTCTCAAACGCTGCTCCCCCACCCCTTCCCACACAAACTGCCTCATTCCCTCAACCCCTCCTTCCACACACTCATACCACTGCTCCCTCACCCCTTCCAACACATACTGCCTCATCCCCTCAACCCCTTCCCCCACACTCTCCTACCACTCTTTACTCATCTAATCCCACAAAAGCCCTCTCATAACCCGTCCCTAGCCAACCAACCTCTCAACCCGACCCCCCACCCGCCAAAAAGAAACGCACAACAGAACCCGATCAGACCACCCAAGACGATCACCGGAACCTAGAAGAAAAACTCAACGCAAAATTTCAAGAAATGGAGGCGCGCTTCGAGGCAAAATTTAGCTCCATCATAAATCAGCTCACCCACTGATTTGAACAGCAGATGGAACAATTATTCACCCGAATGCTCCAGACGTTGGAAATGAGCTTAGCACCTCCAAAACCCCCAATACTCAAACACCCCACGCTCTAATATGGTGGGGCAGACCTTTAATTCCAACATATTACCTCTCCTGCAATGAAACTGTCGCAGCTTCCGAGGCAAGCGCGCATCCCTTCAACTTCTCCTCCCCACCTTCACCCCCACACCCCAAATCCTCCTCCTACACGACACCGATACACCCGCCACGCTCTCTAGTAATGTTTCAGTTCACTCCGACACTGCCCAGTCAAAACGTACTACAGAAATACTACAGAAAAAATTCCTGTAGATTGTAGTTTGTCGTATTTTCGGCATGTCGTAATTGTGTTGTTTTCTTGTGTAGTATTTCTGTAGTCTGCGTTCTGTAGTGTGTAGCAATTCTGTAGTCTGTCTTATGTAGTGTGTCGCATGTCTGTAGTCTGTTTTTTGTAGTGTGTGGCATGTCTGTAGTCTGTCATTTGTAGTGTTGTCCTTCTGTAGTCTATCTCCTGGTTTGTAGTATTTGTGTAGTGAGGTGCATTTCTGTAGTCTGCCTCGTCAAGTAGTTGCTATTGATTAACATGCAGCTGTGGAGCACCAGTCTAGCTCTGCATTCCATGCATTCTTAAGTATGGCCATGCACATCAAAAAGACCTTACTTGGGGCAAAACAATTTATTAGCACAATACTCCCGGCTGATGACGTTCCTTTTTCTTCTGCTTGTGCGATTTGAGCATGCCCTAGTTGAAGAAGAGAAAGACTGTGAGACTGCATGCCCATGAGAAATATACGTAAGCATTGCAGAGCTCATAAGTATGCAACGTGTCAACAAAATGTCACCTAGCTGTGCAGACCACTGCAGAATTCGGGAGACATCTGTTGACTGCGACAACACATTTCGCATGCACTGCATAGCTCAAATGACCAAATATAAAGAAAACCATACCATTTTTATAAGCACAATATGCTTCCTTGATAACAGATAGTGAACTCTCACCTATCCTGATCTTGTTAACTTGGCAATTTAGTCAACTTAGTGCTAGCAAAAGTGCATGGCTCCGATGGTATCCAATGCTTGTTAATTTGAGGCACTTATTTGTGCACCAATTAATACAGATCTCAGGCTTTCGCAACTCTTAGATTTAAGCTATGCAATGCTCGGCAGATCAGTGGTGCACGAGATGGATGACAGGCGTTAGTTTTTTTCCTGCCTGCTGGCTTGTTTGCTGACTGCATTGCAACAGGTGATGTTCGTTTTGCTCTCCTCTCACTGCAAACATATCAGAAGAGCTCGACGAGGAAGACAATCAGCACACCCATGATGACAATCATTACCTGCTACTGTGATACTGAACAAATTATAACAGCCAACCACTTAATTCTGCCTAAACTGGACAGAAGAATCAAACATGACCATGAGAAGATATTTACCGCCGCAGGTCACAGCACTTCTCGCCAGGTATCTTGCCACCTTTTTGTGGCGCTTCTGCGGCTCATCGGCAGGGCAGGCCTTCACCTTGAGGTAGTGCCACAAGGAATCTGCAAAATTAGGTAATAGGTAATATCAGTGTGGTTAAATATCAATATTACAATCTGACTTGGTACAAAGCTACAAACACTCATCCATAATACTACAGTGCAGATACAACCTGCAAAGTAATATAGGAACGAAGTGAAAGCAAGAACAATGCATGCAGCATCAATGACCGATACAACTCGACTATTTACACAATTACTGTAAGGGGATGGGGAATTATAACCATGTGGACAACAAATAATTTAATGCAATTAGAAATTGTGGCACTGTTTGCACTATATACTACAGAAACTAGTGCAATATGGATTGCAAAGTAAGTCTGCATTAATTATGGTCATCATAAGGCTAGTTACTTCCACTGTAGGACAAAGTGCTGCCCCACTAATGTTCAATTATCACTGTTTTTCTTTATCTGCAGCCATCTGCCCTGCTTCAAGCATACTAACCATATCTCCCAACAAAATTCTTTTCTATTCACAGCTTACAATTTCCTCCTCTCTGAAACTGCTCTGCTACTCAAACTGACCATAAGTTTCTCTTATACCCTAGTTGCTCGGCTAGCTTAATCACGGTTACCGAACTTAACCATGGTTAACCGTCAATCGCGGTTCGCTGCTGTTACGCAGCTCACTGCCGTTCTCGGTTACAGCAGCTATTGCCCATTAAGTACAACAGCCGAAGCGACGCAGTGATTGGCAGATTGAAGCTGCATTTACAAATATCCTATTTATAAATGGTTCCCGGAGTGTCGTACCGACGATGCGCCAACATCCTGGTCAAGCACCACACAAGGGCAGCACCTCCTCGACCACCGTAAGCATCATTGCGGTGGCACCTCCTCCCGCAAACCGTACGCGAGCAAAACAGCGTATCGCTAGTGCCAATGTCAAAAATGAAGCGAGCAAAATTTGTTGGTGTCAGGAATACTGAGTAGATTACGAAAATTGAATCACTCTTGAGAATCGCTGACCAGTGGTAAATTGCTGCTAAGAGCGATAACTGCGACACGCAAGTTTCAACTCAAGCCAAGCCAGCTGCCGCCGGTGAAAATTGGGCTCAACTGCCCTGCTTGTACTAGCTCTGTGATTTTCGTTTTGCAAAAGTTAACCATATCGTTCTTTTACTATGGCAGATTAGGTTTCACAAAGGTAGTTTCATGAGTAGACCAATTAGGAAAGCGTCGCTCAGTAGCAAAGCGCCGACCGCTGTTCGTGCTTAGAAATGGTTTGGATTATGCCTGGAGAGTAGTTCAGCACTTATTTTATTTTATTTATGGTGCTGAGTTGGCCACACGGCATAAAAGGTGGTGGTAGAGTCACAGGAATGTGTGGAGTGCGGCCATGTGCAAGTCACATAGACTGCAGGCATAAATGTTGTTTGTTATCCATAAGTGGAAATGAGAGTCATTAGTCGGTGAAAGTCCAGCTTTTTGTAAAATGATCTTGCGTATATGCGAAGTTCCTGGGCATGTCCATATTAGATACTGGTGTCGCAAGTGGGTTCTTCGCAGTGTGGGCATTTGTCGGGAACTGGAATAGTAGTACTTTGCCACTGGTGTTAGTTCAGCACTTCTGAAGCCGATTACTGCTGGAATTACCCGGCAAAGAGCTGCATTGGCATCTTCGCCATGACTTCAACAGTGCGTGGCTACGGTACATGGGTGGCTGTAGTAACTGATTAAGTAAAATGAATACGAAAAAGCTTAATGTATAAGAAAAAGGTCAACACTGTTAAACTTCTGGGTCATTTGCTAGCGCATGAAAGGAGGACAATGATATGAATGACTTGAAGTGTGCTTTTCATATGACGACTCTTTTTGATAGGCTTTCCGCTGCTCCAAGCACCAATTCACTCTAAAGAACAATTATTACCGGCAACTATAGGGAACTAGGAATCATATTTCTAGCCCTATGTACCTGAAACGTAAGGGACAGAAATTCATCATATAGCTCTTTGTAACATTCTCTCATAGTGCGCTGCCAAGCTTTCATCTTGGTCGATAAAAAAAGTGTCACGCCTGTTTCCTCGTATCGATGCATCAATGTCATTCACAGGTTAATATACACATCAAGGCTTTTAGGGGTGCTCTTATTTTGTTCTTTTCGCTGTATAGGAGAGGTGCATGAGCACAGCTGCAATGTTCTCTATGAGCACTTAGCAAAATTTGAGAAATTGCTTTTTTTTATTATACTTGGAACATTTTTATTTAAATTCAAGTCATCTTTTAACTGCTTATTTTGCAACCCTCATAGCCGAATCAACTTTGGGGCATTAAACTCCATATACCATATGTACTATACTTAAATATACTGTTCGATCAGAGCTAGGTTTTACGGGAATATTTAATTCGTTCTGCAGGTTCCCGATGACTTCGAAAAGAAAATTTATTGATCTGAGAAATAACACTGCATAACTTTGCCGGGATACTAATGATATTCACTCGCTTTATAGGACTGGTTATGAAGTCACTCATTGAAACTCGTGAAAGTGAAAACAGAAAAGCTACATCAGAAGACAGCGCCTGTTTTGGCAATATCGGGCTGGAGTGACCGCTTAATATAACTACAGTTACCTTCGCAGCAGCTTTTGTGTCCCTTTCTGTACGAACACATGGGCACTGCAGGTGAATGGGTTGTCAAGGAGTTTTGATTAAACTTCTTATGAATGGACAGTATATGAGACAAAACGTCCACAAACTGCAGGTGTTTGCTATTGCGCTCTTCGCTGTGCGGCCAAAAAGTAGGTGCGACAATTAAGGGTTGTGGACTACCTGATCAAGTTGCAGTGCAGATGTGCAATGCGCATTAGCTGCAAAGGCAATTCATCTCTGAAGGGTCTACTTGTAGTGCTCACGCTGCCCTTTGCACTCATCTTTATCAGATAGTAACAAACGCATGAAAACAGGTGCCATTTTCTTTCTTGTGCCTCGTGGTGTAACTGACCGCACCACAGCTTGCAGGAATATCCAGAACTATACTTGAAAACAAAACAGACGGCTAGGGTTTTTGCCTACACCCCAAAAGTCACTTCTGTCACCAGTGCCACCGCATCTCCACTGATGTCTCCGGCTGACGCTTGTCTATATAGTACCAAATGTGTGAGCAAAATGGCATCTAGCTCTGCGGACCCCTGTAGAATTAGGGAGCCATCTGTTTACAAGATAGAACACATTTCGCATGCGCTGTAGTACTCTAATGTTCACTTACGAAGAAAACTGCACCATTTGTTATAAGCAAAATGCACTTCCTTGAACAGCATGTGGGACGAAATGGTGCATGATACCCAGAACAGCAGTGCAATGACGACAAACACGAAGAGAAACGCTACACAAGCACACACTACCAATTATAACACAAAGCGGAACCCCAGCTTTCACTTTCACACCCAAGTACATCACTCTAAAACAACTCTTCTTTCCTAATTACGCAGATATACCTGGCCAACAATAGATGTTAGTAATCCTCCCATCGAAGGTGAGGGGTGGACTTTTTTTTTATTTCCCAAACTTGTCATAAGGCATACTATAGAAAATGCTTTACACAATTTTTGAAATAAAGTTTGCGAAATAAAAAAAAAATTTCACCCCTCACATTGTCTGCGCAAGACAGTTACTTCTGCCACTTAGACACACACTTAAAGATCACCACACATCTGCATCTGCCATGAATCACGTTCACTCACAATACATCTAAAAGGAGAGTCCAGTTCATGAGTCTTAAAAGGAAAAAACACATCAAGCCAACCCTTCTTGCAGTGGCTGATCGCTTTGGCCAATCTGCTCAGCTGCAGTTTTTTACATAACATGATGACATTTGCTCTACTAGCTTTCTTCTGCAGAAGCAGACAATTCTTAATTCTTCCTAAAATTCTTCACGGTCGCCCTCTCTTCATATAGGCCAGCCAGAAGCACTTTGAAGCCCCCTTTTTCCGTTTGAAGAAGACGAAGGTTATCATCTAAAAACATTATTTAGAGTATGGTCTTTCAGTACTACATCCATCTTCCGAGAAGTCCTTGGGGTACAATCCAGCCCATCCAATATTCCCCTCATGCACCACACAACCCTGGGGGCTTTGCAGTGGTTCCGGCTAGCCAATACTAACAGAAGGTGACCCAGGCAATTAAGAATTGTGTACTTGTATAGAACAAAGCTAGTAGATCAAAAGCCATCGCAGCATGTAATGCTTGCAGCTCACCAGATCGGCCAAGGTGATCAGTGATTGCAAGGGTTGCCTTGATGCATTTTTTCCCTGTTAAGACTCAAGCTGGGTTTGCCTTTTAGGTGCACTGTGAGTGAACACAATTTGTGGCAGCTCCAGATGTGTGGTGCATTTTTTTGTATCTCAGTGGTGGAAGTTATGAGCTCTGTTTGGATGATGTGAGTGATGGATTTGGTCTTGTATTCGCTGCTTGGAGGATACCTGGGGTGTGAGGGTGGCAAACATTTACTGTTGGCCAGACATATCTGCTTAGGAAAGAAGAGGTGTGCAAATATGAAGGACTTGTGTGTAGAGAAGGAAGTTGTGCTTGGGCGTTAAAGACGAAGTTTGCATTCTGTTTTGCATTACAGTTGGTAGTGCATGCCTGTGTTGTGTTTCATTCATAGTGTTTGTCTTTGTTGCACCACACTGCCTTGAGGTAAGGTAATGAGCTCACATTTATACTCCTCATGTTAACTCAGAAAGTCAGTCAACTTGGACTCTGCATGTTTCTAGCAAAAGTGTATAAAACTCAATGGTGTTCAATAGAGACATTTAGTTCCACACCAGTAAATACAACATTGGCATTCATAAAACCTAGCTTTGAGCGGTGCAATGCTCGGCAACTCAGTGGTGCAAAGGATAGTGAAGAGGTGTTGGGAGTTTTTTTCCTGCCTACAGGTACATACTTTGCTGACTGCATTGCAGTAGCTAGTGTTCCTGTTGCTGGCTTCTTGAGAAATATGAGAAATGTTTAACAGCAAAAATAATTCAACAAATGATGAGAGTCATAAACTGCTACTTGTGAACAAATTATAGCAGCCAAGCACTTCTGCAACCTAGAGTAGCTCATCTGGAATGGGAGGTTGAGATCGCAATCAACCCATCAAGTTGACCCTTGGAACAGAGCGGCATCAGAGCTGCCATTCCTAGGCCGAGTAATTTGGAGGGGTTGTTAAAAAGGGCTTTACATCTGTGTCTCGTGCTTTCACACAATGCAGTAGCTTAGTACTGCATGGTGATGCATATGTGCCAGATGATAGGCGAAAATAAGAAATTAATCATTTAGCAAATAGCAAAGTGCTCAGAAGAAATGAGCATGGGCAGGACATGTAGTGTGAGGAGAGGATAACCAATGGACGCTTAGCATAACAAACTGGATTCCAAGGGAAGGAAAGCTTAGCAGGGGCAGCAGAAAATTAGGTGGGTGGATGAGGTTAAGAAGTTCGCAGGGGTCAAGTGGATGCAGCTAGCACAGGATCGGGGTTAAATGGAGGAATATGGGAGAGGCTTCGCCCTGCGGTGGGTGTAGTCAGGCTGATGATAATGATGATGAAGGTGCATGTATATGATTGACAATCATGTCAAATGAAAATAAATATGTAAAATAAATATCAATGAGACAGCTGCACAGTGCAGTAGAGAACTACATTGACTGCCCAGAGCGCTAGCCTTGAAGACAGAATGTGGAGCTCGAAAGGCTGCCCACATCACCATCACACTACCTCTCAGCAAGAGTGACTTGTGGTCAGTGGGCTGCCAAAGCTCAATGAATCAGGAAGACTGCATTTGTAATAAACGCTCAAACTCATTAAGTTGCACACATTGAGTTATGTTTATTTTTCACTCCCAAGGAATAAATACTGGTGCAAAAGTGCTCAAGACCATCTAAGATTAATATAAAACCTCCAATAATTTTTTCGGTATAATGAGCAGAAACACACCTTTCGACTGCTTTCCTGCCTGTTGTGAGACTGCAGCATCACCCAAAGAGGCCTTGGCACGCACAGTGGTTCACTGGTATTGAAACAAAAACAACAATTAGTGTTTTGCACACACAAATGTTCTACCCATAAAAAGTTTTTTAAATGTACAACAACAGCACAGCACATTCTAGTACAAAAAAAAATGTTTTTCTTTAGCTACAGTAAAAGAAAATTTTAGCAGTGAGAGAACAGCTAGCATGAACAGAACTTTGAAGGAAATATTTAAGATCCGTCATAACATCAATTATGATATACTAAAAGACGTGGCTCATGAAAGGGGTGCGTGATGTGTGGTCCGCACAGAGTGCAGCGCTCAGAGGGTGCAGCTGGGCAGTGAGAGAAAGGAAGTGGTGGGGAGCAAAATGAATTCTTGTGTAAAAGCGCGTATTGGTACTGCTGAGACACTGACTGGAGAATGCGACCTTCTCGTAAACTAATTGTTCTGTTTGGAGTTCTTGAAAACACAGGCCTTAGTTTATGCCAGAATCCATGCCAAATTAATGTTGAACTGGGCCTGTGCACGTGGGTGCGCCCTGAAAATACCAGCATTAATCCGATACCCATCAGAAACCCCTGCACAAAAGCATGTTAGACGACACCAGTCAGCAGCCGTACTGCCATGCTTCTTTTTCTTTATATGCAGTTCAGTCTCCTTTCCCAAGCAGGCATTGCTGGCAGTATCTCTCCGGCAGTTGTCTTGTTCATTTATCACCTGTGCCTTTCTCGCTCCTCGATCCAGTCTCATCCGCCTCACAATTTCAAAACGCGAAAGGCACAGAATGCCTGTTGTTGAGTGGAATGGCAAGTCAGATCATGACGTTCAGACCACAAAAAAATGAGAAGGAGGGCACTTTTAGGAAGGCCAGGTGCTTTAAAAGGAGAATTGAGAATGTACCCAGGGGTGCTCACGTAGTGCATTATTCTCTCTGGAAAAGGCAGTCATTGTTAAAATGAGAAATTCAACTGAAAGCATTAACAAAATTGAGCCTGGGGATGCCCCTGACTCCCAGCTCCAAAAGGCCATTTGGCACTCAACATTTTCTGTTGGTATGGCACCAATGAGCATTGGTAACTTTGCAGTCTAGCTGCGGAAATCAGTCCGCACCTTTTCGAGGTACAAGTGGACTTCCAATACTTCTCATACTGGGCAATCACCTGTCTTAATTAAGCCGCTTAGTTAAGCCAGTGAATGTCCTCGCAACTTACACATGCTAGTGTTTCTGCCTTTTTTGGAAATATGTTCTTTTGACGTAATGTTTTAATGAATTGTCATTCCTGGGGCAATATCGCTGCGTCTAAGGGTTAAAAAGAAAAAAAATACACTTTACTTGCTCTGCATGGTTGGGTGCAAAACCAAGCTTGACTTCTAAGGAAACCATGAGGACAGAGAAGGAAGTTAGGATTTGGTGCCTAAAACATGGGGAGGGAGAAAGGGTGCCGCTCCTTTGCACCAGGTGCGGGTGACCCTAGAGACGCCAGTGCTAAAAAAAGAATTCCTGTAAAATTTACCTTTTAATTGAGAATAAATTTTGAAAAATCGTCAATCGTTTTGTGGAAAATTTTTTTCACCATGTCCGGAACAGCTGCTCCTGAACAAATTTATGACAGTGTAATGGTGAAACAGTAGCAACAGCCAGAAAAGTAAACTATTGCTCAAAGCAGTGAGGCTGCAACTCGACACTATTACATCGCAGCACTGGCTTGTGACAGTGTACTCAAGTTCCCATCTTAGCATCTTCTTTAAGGAGAAGTACACGTGCCCTCATAACCCCGTGTACATTCCCCCTCCCTCGTAACTTAACGAGATTGGAGGAGGTTTTCCTTAGAAGGATAAGAGCTGGGGCAGCCCTTACCCCATCGGTAACATGCCGATGGCAATCTCAAGCAGACATCGGACCAACCACATGCCCGAAGTGTTCCACACCAGCTGAAGAAGTGAGCATTCGCCACCTGTTGTGGACTTGTGCAGGGACAAAGGCATCAAGGACACCGATTCTATGGGAAGTGGGACTAACCACAAATATGGAAAAGGACTTCTCTAAATGGCTCACCAACAACAATAAGAGCAGGCGGCTGCTCCGGTTCCTTACAGAAAATATTTTACATCAGTTTCTATAATATGCCTTATGGCAAGCTTTCGATAAAAAAAAAAGTCATGACAAACTTCACCTTCCCTCTCAAGGCCGCCTGCCAAGCTTGATAAATTTCTAGTGTGCTATCCAGCTGTCCTGATGTTGATGGTCGTGACATAGAAGAGCGCACACCACCAGTGAGAAAGCGCATCGTGCTGTCGCAGAGCTATCGGACGGCCGAAATTAAGTGATGTTTTTCCTGCTTATTTTTTTTAATACCTTGAAGTTATTAATTGTCAGTCACATACATCCCATCCTGCCAGTTTGGGCAACTCGACCTAAGGCATTTTATCAGCCATTAACATGCTCACTTGTTCTTTAATACTCTCTTCAGCATTGTTTCTGCAATTTGTTCGACATTTTTTTCAGTGATTCCCCTGACAACAGCTTTAGTTTAATGGCTCGATACATTGTCCACTATGCAAATGTCATGAGGAGATTGCTAGGAATATGAATCACAAACATAATCTTCATTATGAAAAATGAAAGGTGATAAATAATAGCATCTGCTACCAAAAACCTAGTTCACACTGGAGGAACACATCAGCGGCATGAACAAAACACATCTGCCAGCAAGCCAGAAATTTTTTCACTACAAATTTGTTTCCAAAGAGCTGAGAAACAAGGCACATTGCCGGGGTGTTGCCTCGGGCAACGAAAACTAAACGCAGACAGCGTCCGTCAGCATTATTTGACTTTTTCGCCAGCTGAGCAAAACTTCCGACAACACACCACCATAGCATGCACTTAAAGGTAACTGACCGTTTTTTAACTGTTTCCATGCATCAAGATAGCACTTAAAGAAAACTCTTCTTCATCGCTTTGTTGCATGCCGTAGTATGGGGCCTTGCAAGCAGTCACACAGGCTGCCAATGAAACCAGCTGTGCTGGTGCCGCATGTTTCCCTTTCTCATCTATGCACAGTATTTGGCCCCAGAAATGAGCACGCAGGCAGTATGGTACTATACGAGTGGCTATGCTTGAGGAGCAGTAAGGTAGCATTGTCAGTTTTTTTTTTCAGTGAGACAAGGAGCTCGCCAAGTGTTCCCGTAGAAATTTCCACTTGTAGCTGGGTGACAGGTACATATTTCCAGACAGTTATTGTTAAAGTGGCGAGATGGTTGCCAAAGCTATGCAAATGTGCTGTTGCCAAAGGTTGACCAAATGTTTCTGCAGTGTGAACCAGGCATAACAGTTTACTTAGTGTGACAATATGCTTCTATCAAAAACAATGACTTGTTTCAGCAGACTTGGCACTGAGTCTGACGGTAACTTTTTACTGTACTAAGGATACTCGTATAACAGATAAGGTTCTCTATCTGGTTCATTCAAAAACTTTATAACTTACCATATGAGATCTACATGCGCTTAAAAATATGCCACGGCCCCTAATTTAAACAGTGCTAAGAGGACTCACTGAACAAAATATCAAGCCCATTTTCAGAGGCAATAATAAAGACAGTATCCAAAAAGAAGTAGCACTGCAGCAAAGCACGCCATCTCTTGCTGTACAGGGTTGAAGTGCACATTACGGTAGCCACCGATGCTGCATCTCGGGTAGTTTTCCAGCATACCTGGCCGCAGTACCTCGTTCTTTCAGCAGTTTGATAGATTACGGCCGTCCCACTGCTTTGCCACCATGCAATATGCACTCCTCTTCATTGCAACCATGAACAGCAGAGCTGCCGAATGCCACACTAGAAACTTGTCTAGCAATCACCCATGCAAGAGTGAGAGCGAAATTTTTCATAACTCATGGCACTTTGGCCAAAAACAAGCGGCACTATACAACAGTTTAGCCCTACTGATGCTCTGTGGCAATGAGTGGTGGCCAATTTAGTTTTTTAGCTGACAATAGATACCATATACTAGATAGTATGTACAAGGCTGAAGCATTTATGTTCTTATGATTTTAGCAAGATTCATAAAAATTCTGTGCCTGTGAGAATATGCAAATATCTGAAAAGCATAAACATTTCCAACCTGATGGCTGTGGCAGAGGTAGAAGTGGTACAGTGCTGCTGTGGGACCTATGGTTTATACTAGCTGAAGGCTGGTTCGGGACTGAAAGTTAAAGAAATACAGCGAATTGTTTAATTACTTACAGACATCTCTGACACTTTCGAAATTTTGCCATACTTTACAACTAATGTTTATGCAACTCAAGAGCGGAAGAAGTAAAAAATTCCCCTCATCTTAAGTTTTTTTTTATTTCTGAAGACCACTGGTACTATTTTACCCTCCATCTCTGTAAGAGGACACTTCAGAGACACTGACAAATGAGTTTTAAAGGACACTGAAAAGTCAGGTTACACTAGCATGGCCCTAAAGCCACTACGCTAGTCTTAGTAGTTATTCATTTACTTCCATTTACAGTTTATAGTACATACCACCCTGTTTAGCATGCAGTCGGTTCATGCATTTGAATCCTTAGATTTACAGCAGGAAGGTACTTTACAAACGTTATGCATATTTGTGAAGAACATGAGAATATCTGTAAAAGCAAAAACTCACACCTGGTGGCTACAGTGGAAGTATGACCAGTGCAGTGCTGCTGGGGGAACTATGGCATGTATCAGCTAAGGCTAGCTTGAAACTGAAAGTTAAAGGAGCACATAAGATGGTTTCATTTCCAGCAACTACCTCTGAAACAGCATTCTAAATTATTCACTCTTTTTCAACTTAGGTGTACGCTATTTGGTTTCTTACATTTGCTTTTTAATTCCCATGGCTTGAGTACTTGCAATTTTTGAAAACCACTGGGACAATTTTACACTCCTCCAGAGTAAGCGGGCACCTTAGAGGGACTGAAAACTAAATTGAAAAGGGCACTGAAAGGAAATGGTGAGTCAGGTTGCACTGATTGCTATACATCAGATGACAGCAAATATGCTCTGTACGCTCTGTACCAAATATTTGCTTTTATAACCAAGATATTTGTATTAAGGCTAAAACCTGTAGCCCCATTAGAGGCACATGTCTCAAAGCGGTCATGAATGACATAAATATGACAGCTCGCAAGGAACAACTTTAAGCTTGTCAGTGGGAAACAGCTTTTGCAATATGAGGACAGTAGAGTGGCAATTCAAGAAAAGAATTCAGTTTGCACCTCTGCACCTTGTCAAAGCAAGTAAAGCAGTGGCACTTCTCTGCTGCTTAGCAGTTACACAAGAGCTTAGTTTCTGCAGATTAGTTACCCTAACAATCGTATGAAAGCATTGTTGTCAGGCAAAAGGCCAGTCAATTGCTAAAAAAATGAAAGCATCATTGTCAGGCAAAAGGCTAGTCAGTTGCTAAAAAAGAATAATGAAAGAATTGTGTTTTGAAAAGAATTGTTGTCAGGCGACGAACCAGTCAATTGATAAAAAAATTAATGAAAGAATCGTTTCGCGTCGGCGCTGGTATGCGTGCCGCTACAGGGATTCTACTACCTCCAAAACCTCGCCGCACGCTCGTCGGACCACCAAGACGATTTGCACTGCAGCCCCGTGAGAGAGTGCAGCCAGAGCTCGTGCTTCTATAGGGCGTAAGGGCGATCTTTCCTCTCTCTTGCGTGCACTCCCTGCTTCTGCACTCCACTTGCGGTTCTTTGACTTTGTGAAACTAAAGTAGGCTATGAAACTCGCTGCAAATCCAGTAAAACTGCGTCTAGCGAGACCACAGCTATCACGCAACCCTCCTTTGTGTGTAAGGGGGGGGTTCGCGGACTCAGCAAATAGCTTGGTATTGCGCACTTTGTCTCATGATTTGTTTTTCACAAAAGGGGGAGGGGGGGAGGAGGGGGTCGTTTATATTGCGCACAATTTGTCCCGTAGTTGCACATATTTTTTTTTTTCAGAGGTACCGCGCGAACGGGCCCCACAAATATCTAGATGGACCCTTGGGGTCCGCAGTGTTTATATTGCACACTTTGTGCCGTAGTTACGCATGATTTCTTTTTTTTTACAGCTATCGCGCGAACGAACCCCGCAAATCTCTAGATGGGCCTTGGGGTCCGCAGTGCTTATATTGCACACTCTGTGCCATAGTTACGCATGATTTCTTTTTACAGCTATCGCGTGAACGAACCCCGCAAAGATCTCTTGAGAGACCTTTAGGGTCCGCAGTGTTTATATTGCACCCTTTGTGCAGTAGTTACGCATGGTTTTTTTTTTTACAGCTATCGCGCGAACGAACCCCGCAAATCTTGGGGTCCGCAGTGTTTATATTGCACACTTTGTTCCGTAGTTATGCTTATTATTTAATAAGCGATCATGATAAACTGCTCCACGTCGCGCCATGGGGAAGAGGCTGTGAGGAACAGATTAATGATCAATGGTTTTTCTCTATTTCCAAACGACGGATCACGCGCTCTTCTTCATTGTTACGTTCCCGATCTTCCCTGTACTACTTTTCCGCTTATTCCTATGCTGTATGAGGAGTAGCTTAATAAAGTCAGTGTTCTCGGTTTCGGCTCCTCAGCTGTCTCTGTTGTCAGCTTTTTCCGAATAGCCACTTGTATTATTTTCGTTTACCGTTCTTGATCGCCTTCAAGCCGTCTTTAAACTTTGAACATGGTAATTTTGTGAACAGTACATCCCGCACACTATTCATTCATCTACTAATTCTCATCAGTACCGGTCTCTATCTTTTGAAAACGCTTTCTTTACATACCAATCAACTTCTATCACCGGTTCAATCTCAGCTTCCTTGTACTATTTACTGCGAATGTTCAAGTTATACTGTCCTTTGTATTGCCACTGTACGCCTCAAATAAATAGCACAGAATAGGCTAAAAATAGGCAAATGACTACGGTTGACAAAAGTTTTCATTTATATATCAATGCATCTCAGAAGAAACAGACAAAACGCCTTATTTATATCACTCGAACCAATGATATTATTCTTCGAATAATCAATGTTATCCTGAACCTTATAACACAAAATACGCTCGAAAATGATCCATAACAAGATGAGAGGGCTCAGAAATCGTTAGTGCGATTCCGCGTGAACCAATCCACAAGCTGCAATGCTTGAAAGCAGTATTAAAACAAAAAAAAAAACAAGAATAAGAAAGAACCTTGAAATGGTGTACATTGTACAGAATAGCAAAAAAGTATTTGCAAACCATTGCTATCAAGAACTAAATGTATCATCATGTCGCAAATTGAGATGTGGCTGTTGTAATGCCACGCTCATCATCCCAAATAACAACTACCCGCTCGGAAACAGGGAGAGGACGTTGGTTTATGTTCGCGAAAATTTTACTGTTATCCAAATTCGTCATAAGGCTCCTAGGCAAAATTACGTCGTTGGTTTTTCGCACCACCGCGTTCGAGGTGGACTGGCCCGTAAAAGTTCACTGCATGCCATCACGTAATATCAGTTCAGTAGTTCAGTCGTGTCCGACTCTTCGTGACCCTATGGACCATGTCACGTCACGCTTTCCGGTCTCTCACTATCTTCCTAACATCACATAACTTCATCTGCAGCCCCTCGAGGATGCCATCTAACCTTCGCGTTCGCTGCCTACCCCTTCTCCGGCGACCCTCAACCTTTCCCAACATCAAATCTTTCTCCAGCGACTCCTGTCTTCTCATCAGATGACCAAAGTAGCTTAGCTTTAACTTTAGATTTTGACCCTCCAATGAGCAGTCAGGGTTTATGGTCGACAATATCGACTTATTTGATCTTCTGGAAGTCCAAGGAACTCTCAAGAGTCTTCGCCAGCACCACAATTCAAACGCGTCAATTCTTCGGCGGTCAGGCTTTTTCACAGTCCACATAGATCACAACTTGAAAAACCATAGCACGAGTTATACGGATCTTGGTTGGCAGACTAATGTCTCTTCTCTTTACTAGGCGGTCAAGGCTAACCATTGCTCTCTTTCCCAGAAGCAGGCGTCTCCTAATTTCATGGCTGCAGTCTCCTCCCGAGGTAATCTTGGAGCCCAAGAAGAGAAAATCTGTCACAGCTTCCACTTATTGTCCATTGATGCTCCAAGGCTTGATAAGGCAAGACGCCATGATCTTTGTCTTTTTAATGTTCAGTTTAAGCCCAAACTTCTCGCTCTCTTCTTGTACGCGCATCAGAAGTCTCTTGAGTTCCACTTCACTTTCTGCCTTTAATGTGGTATCATCCGCATATCTAAGGTTGTTGATACGCTTTCCAGCAATCTTCACTGCAGCTGAAGACTCGTCCAGACCGGCCTTCCTCATGATGCTCTGCATATAGGTTAAACAGGCAGGGCGACAGTATGCAGCCTTGCCTCACTCCTTTCTCAATCGGAAACCAATCAGTAAGACCATGCCCAGTTCTGACTGTGGCCTCTTGCCCTTCATACAGGTTCCTGAGCAGAAAGATGAGGTGAATTGGAACTCCCATCTTTTGGAGAGCTTGCCACAAGCTGCTGTGATCTAAGCAGTGAAACGCTTTCGCATAATCGATAAAGCACAAGTGGATAGGTTTCTGCAACACACTTGTCTTTTTCATGATCCAGCGAAGGTTGGCAATTGGGTCTCTAGTTCCACGGCCCTTGCGAAACCAAGCTTGCGCGTCTGGAAGCTCCCGATCCACATACTGCTGCAGCCTACCTTGGAGGATTTTCAACATCACCTTGCTAGCATGCAAAATAAACGCGATAGTGCGGTAGTTGGAACAATCTTTGGCACTGCCTTTCTTTGAGATGGGTATGTAAACTGACCTCCTCCAATCCTGTGGCCACTGCAGGGTTGTCCAAATCTTCTGACATAATGTATGCAGAATGTTAACAGCGTCTTGGTTGAGGTTTTGAAGCAACACAACTCGAATGCCATCAATTCCGCTAGCTTTGTTCTTAGCAAGGCTGGCTAAGACCCATTCAAGTTCCCTCTTCAGGATTCCCGGCTCGAGATCAGTAATCACAACCGTTTTATGTTGGGTTTGCACATTTGGGTCCTTCTTGTACAGTTCTGTGTATTCCTGCCACCTCTTCTTTATCTCTGAGGCTTCAGTGAGGTCCTTGCCCCGTTTGTCCTTTACCACGCTCAGCTTAGCACAGAAGCTTCCTTTGATATCTTTGATTGTCTTATACAGAGCTCTTGTGTTCCTTAATTGGCTGTTGTCCTCAACTGCTTGGCACTGTATGTTCAGGAAGGCATTCTTATCTCTCCTTGCTATTTTCTGAAAATCCGCATTCAGAACCTTGTATCTTTCTCTTTCCCCCATAACTTTTTCCATCCTCCTTTCCTCAGCTATTTGCAAAGCCTCTTCAGATAACCAGTTTGCTTTCTTGCATTTCTTTTGCTTTGGAACCACCTTAGTAGGAACTTCTTGTATTATATCATGAACATCAGTCCACATCTCTTCGGGCTCTCTGTCTTCTAGATCTAATTCTTGAAGTCGATTCCTCACTTCCACAGCATATTCTAATGGAATTTGATCCAGATCATACCTGAAAGGCCTTCTAGTTTTCTGGATTTTCCTCAATCGAAGCTTAATTTTGGCAACAAGAAGCTGATGATCGGTGCCACAATCGGCCCCAGGCCTTGTTTTTACTGCTTGTATAGCGCTTCTTCATCTCTGACGGCAAATAATATAATCGATCTGATTCCTGTACAGACCGTCCGGTGAAGTCCATGTGTATAGGCGTCTCTTGTGCTGTTGAAAATGGGTATTCGCTATGGTCAGGTTGTTTTCTTGACAAAACTCTACTAGCCTCTGCCCAGCTTTATTTGGCTCGCCAAGACCGAACTTGCCTATAATTCCGGATATTTCTTCACTCCCGACCTTAGCATTCCAGTCGCCTATGAAAAAACGACGTCTGATGATGGGGTGCGGTTTAAAAGGCATTTTACGTCCGCATAAAATCTCTCAACGTCAGCTTCTTCAGCAGTAGTGGTCGGTGCATAGACTTGGATAACTGTTATGTTGAAAGGGTGACCTTGGATCCGAAGTGAAATCATTCGGTCGTTTTTGGGGTTGTACCCTAGCACTGCTTTGCCCATTCTTCTGTTTACTATGAGAACGACCCCATTCCTTCTCTTGGATTCGTGCCCACAATAAAAGACATAATGGTCGCCGGAGTTAAATTCTCCCATTCCAGTCCACTTGAGCTCGCTGATACCCAAGATATCAATGTTCAATCTGTCCATTTCTCGATTGACGACATCCAGTTTATCTTGCGTCATAGATTTTACATTCCGTGTTGCTATGTGATATATCTCCTTGCAACATCGGACTTTCCGGTCGCTTCCCGGCACCTCCACAACTGAGCATCCTTTTGGCTTTAGCCCAGCCGCTTCATTCATCCTGGAGCTACTAGGAATCGCCCTTTGTTCATCCCCAATGACATGTGGGACGCCTTCCAACCTGGGGGGCTCATCTTCCGACGCCATATCATTAATGGTATTGTGACTGGCCATAGCGTTTTTTTGGCAGGAAATACTGGAGTGGGTTGCCATTACTTCCTCCAGTGAATCACATTTTGTCAGACCTCTCTGTCGTGACCTGTCTATCTTGGGTGGCCCTACACAGCAGAGCTCACGACTTCATCAAGTTTCGCAAGCCCCTCCGCCACGACAAGGCAGTGATCCATGAAGGGGATCACGTAATATACCTCGAGTGAAAACCAAACCATTCATTCATAACCACGAATAGTTTTGGCCGCAGACCAGAAGGAACTTTGTTATCATAAACACTTTCATGCTCTGAAACGCCAGCATATAACACTAGAACGACAGGTCTTTACTATTTGTACCACTGTGCGCAGCTGGAATCAACTATCGAGAACAATAAAAAGAACTGACTCTCCATCTGCAGAGAAGAAACTCCGGCGATGCGGTGCTCCCTTAAGAGGTAAGGTAATCCTTCTGGCGGCTGTCACAATTTTCAACTCCTCTTCGATGAGCACGAACTGTTGGTGCTCCTGATAGTCGTAGGTTCACTTAGCCATCAAAAGGGGCATGACAAAATCAGCGAATTTATCCTGCACTCACACCCGAAGACACAGCACTCAGCGAGTGTCTGAAAATAATCGCACTTTTACAGTTTCCTGCTGACTAGGTAACTGTAGGTCTCAGAGAAATTTTTGTGGAGTTGGTCGATCAACTTGGCTTCATAGCAAGTGTTGAAGCTCTCCGGCGTAGAGAAAGCCTCTCTTTTGTAATCAGGGGCACTTCACCGCTCGGTCTGGTGGGGCAAGAAATCTATCTGTATTATGAAATAAAACATGTTTAAGCAGTCGCTTCTCTTCGTCGTTGCAATGTATGGTCAATGACGATACCAGCTGTGAAATACGCTCTATAACGCACGCGTAAAAGATCTACCTGTGTGACCGCATAAAAATGTTTGCTTTAGAAATAGTTACGCCTCCTATGACTTTGTTAGAAGCAGCTAGAGACCTATAAAACACCAGCCTGTCGAACAACGTATTCAGGGTAGTTAGCTGACGACCACGTATGTTTTGAAGATGTGTCGCTGGAAACGCCGCTCAGGCACATTCTAATGCTGCTCGGCAAAAAGCGTCTATCGTAACTTATCGTTTGCTATTGGGACGTCCTTAACTTGATTCCTTCGTCTGGGATGAAATGTTGCTTAGTATGAGTATCCTGGCTGCATGCACCTTTATAACGTTTGCCATATCATTCCTTCCTCTAAGCCGCAGATTGGATAGGCATTGCATATACGATATGACTGCAATCATCTGCCCTTATACAACCTTATACTTTATATCACAATATTGAAAAGCAAACATATGTATAATTTTCGTGTTTTATCTAACTTGTAGCGTAATTTGTTTCAGTTATGCAACTGGCTTCTTACGTATAAATCAAGAATGGATGTATTAC
This sequence comes from Amblyomma maculatum, assembly GCF_055883805.1. NCBI lineage: Eukaryota > Metazoa > Arthropoda > Arachnida > Ixodida > Ixodidae > Amblyomma > Amblyomma maculatum. Next base: position 58,150,297 of record NC_139346.1, on the reverse strand, counting down.
AATGAATTTGGATTGTGAAGTACAGTAGCGTAGCATAAAAAAGTTTTTATCGGTGCCCTCTTGTAGGAATCTACTCACATTGGCACCGCGCAATTCTTGCTAACAATGCATATTGGCGAAAAAGTCTGGGTACTTTTTTTTCAGAAGTTATGCGTTAGCGCAAAACGCACTAGTATTTCGAAAATGCCTTCCTAAGCTCTTCTTTAGCGGCAACTTCATCAATTCCACTTGCTCCAAGGACGCTGCGGACCTCACCACAGTTCCCGAGTTTGGTCTCCGCGCAGATCCTTCAAAGCCTTCATATTTAAGCGCCGGCTTGATATTCCTTATTTCATGTGTACCAGGCGAATAGAAATTGAGTAGATTCGTATCCTTATTCTCCGTATTCTCCGGCCAGTTTCGTAAGGGTAGCTCCAGCATCTCTATGGGGTCTATGATATTAACGCTTAGCATAAAATGAAGACATTCATTTGCGTCACGCCACGCAGAGGCAGTTTCAGTAAAGTCACATGCAAATATTTCTTCAAAAATTATCAAACTGGCACAAACAATGGATGTCAACAAAGACGTAGCGCGTTTCCAGAGCACGTCCTTTCTCGCACGCCTCCCACCACCGGCACAAAAGCGACTGACGATCCCACGTCACCAAAGCGATGCGGGAACAAACGGTTGCGGTTAGAGGCACCAGGCAAGCGGCAGATTCGCCTGACGGATTAAATCATAGCACGGAGGCAAACTCAGTTTCGCAATTCCGCCTCGCTCTCGTTTAGCACACTCCTCTTTATCAGTCCACGCACTCACACGTACACGAGGCTATAAGAAAAAATTACAAGAGTTCAACGCTGCTGAACCAAATATTGAGCGAAAGCATTAGCTGCGGGTGACTGAGCGTTCTTCTTCTCTTTTTCTTCTTCCTCAGCCCACATATAAAGCCCCGCTTTAACCAAGCCGTATGAACGTGTGTTAGTGGCCTATAGGGGTAACGTGAATGCCAGGGTCCTAGCAGGCGGACTCTGACATAACAGTCCCACGTGAAACGAGAGACCCAAGTTGGCAGCTCCTGCCAGTCCGTGTGTCACGTGGAGTGTGACGTCATAGCGTCACGCTGCGTGCCGTGGTTACTGCCGGGACCACGCTGACGAGTCTGGTCTTCAGTTTTTCCTCCGCTCGGTGTGATGTCACTACGGACTACACCGAAACGAGAGACCCGAATTGGCAGCTCCTGCCAGCTGGGGTCGTCCACGGGGGTCGTCTAAAGATCAAAGGTCAAACGTGGTTACCTTCGGGACCACGCTGACGGCTCGAAAGTGCGAGTAGTATTGCTTTCGCAATACAACTCAGCCGGTGTACTCCACGAACAGGCCTCGAGGCCTAACAGTTGCTACGGCTACCCCTAACGACCCTTCTTGCGCGATCCTGGGAAAATAATTAAGGAATTCACACAACACGTATCCTACGCGAGTTTGAGAGCATATGAGACCGAGCGAAGGGGTATATGCTTGCAAGAAGGCTATAAAAGATAACCAAAGAGAATAAAATATGTTACAAAGGCATTTACGCTTTGTAGCAAGACACCAGCGGCAGGAGGCGATGGTCAAGAAAACAAGTTGTCGAGATAGCGCTTCCTATTGTTTTAAAACCTAAAAGCTCAGAGTTATGGCTATAGTTTCTCAAAGGCGAAGGATGTTTAAGAAATGTAGGTGCTCATTTCCGCATCTAAATGAAATTATTTTTGGTGGCAACTGTACAGTCAAGGATCCAGGATATGATGATATGGAAGCGTCTAAAGGTGTCAAAAATGATCAGAATGAAAAGTCAATGCTTGATGGTGCTAATGAAGAAGACGTAAATTGTGTAATTTATTATTATTTAAACTGAAAGATGGGAAAAAAATTGAAATGTTGAACAAAATGGATTGAAAGGTTTGAAAATGCTCGGAAAGAAAAATCAATGCTTAATGAGGCCAATTTGAAAATTTGGAGTAGGCAATAAATCAATTTATTGAGAGTTTAGAAATGAAAATTTTATTCAAGGCTATTAACAGCTGAGAATGGGAAACTAATGTTGGCTGATGCCAAGTATCGATGTACGAGAAATTAAAAAAAATGAAAAGTAAATACAGAGATAAAACACACTTATTAAATAATAGTCGAATGCAATATGTCTAATGTTATAGCTCTTAGCCTCAGTGTGTTTGTGATTTAGCCAATTATTGCTGCCTCTGTTCGCGCTTATTCAAGTCAGCAAAAAAAAAACACTGGCGAGAGGACAAATATTGATTCTTCCTTCCTCGTTATTTCTCATTAGCGCACTGCTACCCTGTCTGATGATTGCAAACAATACCAGCAACCAGCTTACCTTTTCGATATTGAACCAGCGTGCGTGGTCCATGTTACTTCATGGCTTTTTGTCAACGAGTGAAGAGAAGTCATGTCAGCGTCGAAGCAACGAATTGAGTATGGTGCAAGGCACTTTAACATTCCTACATCTATCCGAACTTCCCCAACCTTGCGTACCTTACCCAGGAATGGTTGAAATGTTCCTCATAGGAGTCTGTAATCCCACCATGTGTGACGACGGAAGCGGAACGTGTTTGCTACACACTAGTATTACGGTTTGTCGTCATCGATAAGTGTGATGCCCGAAGAGGGGTCCATGCGGCCATTGTGATTTTAAATGGATCTCAGGAAACGCTTGGCTATACTACATTTAAAAAGTTAGAGAGACTTTAGTGACTAAAGTAGTGAAATTTCACATCCATAGCCGCTGCTGGAGCTTCGAGCGTACGCACTAGAGAGAAAATCATCACGTCTTACAATAGTAAATATCATGGATGGCAGGAGAGCACAGTTCTAGCGAACCTTGGGGCAAATTCCTGATGGTGGTGGGGAAAGCCAAATCGAAAGGTCGAAAGATCCGCAGATGGTCGAAATTACTCCGCAGCCCTCCACTAATGGACCTCTTTCTCTCTATTTACTTTCACTCCGACCTTCTTCCCATCGCTTACGGTACGCATGCTTGTTCTTGTTGCAACCGAAGAAAGAAGAAAAAAATGCACGGGCCAGCTACTGGCTCTGTAGCTGAGCCACCTCCGATGCCTCGTGTGGACAGAAGAGAAAAACGACAAGAATGAAAAAAGAAGAGGGAGAGAAAGACGCGCGTCGCAACAACAGTCGTCGTCTACCACCATCGAAGCGGTGGCGGGTGCAGTGACGGCTTACAACACATAAAAAATCAGGGACAGAGTAATTTTATGCTCGTTCGTTGCCAATCTTCGGAGCGGCTGAAGCCTCTCCAAACAGAGTCATTCGGCAGTGAAGCAGCAGTAGACGATGATCAGATGATGGTCAAAAGGAGAATTATATTTACAGAAGAAAATTGGTATACATTGGCAAACTGTAAATTACAGTAACAAGAGCCACACAGACAACTGTAACTTAAAACAAAATAGACTCTCACGCAGAGAAGTCACTCTACAAGCCCTTACTTTTCTACCGAGCATTTCGGTTAAAGCCTAGGGACTGTAAATACGTGCTAAGCACGGAGCCTCAATCTTGACTGCCAAACATGGTCCGAGGACCGCTTTTTGATGACAAACATCAACAAAGACCCGAGGGCGGTCACCTTAGGTGATCCGCCCCGAAAATAAAGCAGCCAATCAAATTATTTAAAAACATGCCACAACCCCCGTGGGTTGACAATAATCTTGAACCCAGGTCCTAAATTACGCCAAATAAAAATACAACATTCAAAACACACACTCTCTCCACACGCCGGTCCCCACACCCTCTCACACGGCGCCTGTCTTTCTCTCCCCTGCTCAGCGTGTTTCTGACGCGACCTTGCAGCTGACGCCTTTGTGAAAGAAACGGTTTTTTTGGGATAGTGCTCTCCCCTGATGGGGTTGGTACAGGTGGGTCACCGCCGCTTGCAGCAGGGGCTAGCCTGGCGCCGAATTTTTATCTGTTCTAGGCCGTCATTGCACACTCCACCGCTGGTGGTGGACGACGGCTGTTGTTGCGGCGCGCGTCTTTCTTTTCCTCTTCCTTTTCTTTCTTCTCTATATTCTCTTCTATCTGCACGAGGCAGCGGAGGTGGCTCAGCTACAGAGCCAGTAGCAGGCCCGTGCATTTTCTTTTCCTTCTTCCTACAGCCACAACAACAACAACAACAACAAGAAATGCCACTGGGGATCAGGAGACTAGGCCACCCAGCCGTCCCGTTCGAGGAAAAAGGGGGGGGGGGCACTGTCCCAGAGCAGTGTACACTCGCCGTTGCTCGCATCCGATGTCTGGCGACACAGCGGGAGGCCGCTGGGCTGATTCCCTACTTGGGAGGGCCAAGGGTCGCGCCTATTTTCGCCTTCTGCAGGACATTTAGTGAGCGCTTGTGGCAGTGCAAAAAGCTTCAATAACGGCGTCTCCCTGCACCCATGCTTGGCGCCACGGCGGGACATCGCTGTACGAGCTGGCCGTAAAGTGGTTCACAGAAGCGTGCCGCTGTTGTTCCCGGCTGATAAGGATGCGTTTGCCGTTCGCTTCTTGGCGACGCCTCGGGGCGAAGGGACGAAACAAACCAAGCCTCGCGCGCGCCCGCGCCCAAGAAGAGGGGAGAAAAGGAGAAAAGAACAACAACAGCGCTCGTTCCTTGGCCTCGGCGCGTGGGGGGTTCGACCGCCAGATCGACTGCACGTGCGAGTCGCTTTTCACTACGGCCTTACACGTCCCTCCTAAGAGGGTAAATGAGCTTTGAATCCGGTCATTTACACAAAAAAAACACAGGCCGCCACAGTCCTCTTCAGGCGACCATTTCGCCAAGCTACAGAGCACCTAAAGCCGTCGCCACTGAGGAAAACCGTACACTCGAAGTCGGGAAATAAAACCAGTACAAAATAACGGCACTGAAAACAATAAATTTTCTTATGACAGCATGCCAAATCTTTCATTGCGCACAGCAGTGTGCCTACATTTGCTATACATGAGGCACATGTAAAGACACACACACACACAAACATTGCGCTACAAGAGCGCGTGGAGGCTACACAGAGTTCGCCATAGCCCGAGCAGCCCGAGTGTCAGCACAAAAGCATTCCTCCGTGGCGCACGGTTGTAGTGGTTGTAGCACGCGTCACACATCACATAACACGGCGGGTGACGGGAACACTCACGCCACTGCACAGTTCCCGCTCCGTCATGCCACTATCTTTACACCACTGCTTGGTGTCGCCAAACAGTTCCGTGCACGCCACCCGTTGGGTGAGCAGGAACCGTCGCGCCTGGTGAGGCTAGCATGGCTATGCCAAATAACCAGATACAACATTGGACAGTGAGGCTTTCGTCGTCCCTGTACTTTGCGCAAGATTTGTACGGGGGCTCTAATGACGAGGCTAGCCCATGCAGTTTCCTGCGCTGACGAAGTAAGGCAGGCGCCCGCTGCTATCATTCGAAGCCGGTACGATCTCGTGCGCGCCTCGGCGCTCGCGTTGTCGTGCATTAGGAGCTTTCAGCGCCTGCGGTGCATCGTTGTCACCTCTGGCGGCCCTAGCGCTTGAGATCCTCTCACTGACCCTCACTGGCAAATTGTTGGTTGCAACTGGCACGTCTTCGCACCTTACCTCTGGCGGCCTCAACTTTCGGAGGCTGCCCATTGCTGTCCTGCCTGCGTGAGCAGCGACCGCGATCGGTGAGCAGTTGACGAGGAGCACCATGAAGCAAGATGATGTCATGCAAATGAAAGTCTGCAGTGTCGGAGGCACAGCTGGTGGGGATAGCTCTGGTTATGGCATACCGTGTGGCGTAATCGGTCGCTACGGCAATCCATTTGTTCCCTGAAGTGGATGTGGGAAATGGCCCAAGCAGGTCGAGACCAACTCAAGAAAAGGGCTCAGTTGGAACTGCGAGTGGTTGCAGGGGCCCACTAGGGTGAAGAGACGGGGTCTTTCTGCGCTGGCACAGCTTACAGGCGGCGACGTAGCGACGAACAGAGCGGTAGAGGCCAGGCCAGTAGAATCGCCGTTGAACATTGTCGTGTGTGCGGGACACTCCTAGGTGCCCTGCTGTAGGAGCATCATGGAGGTGCGCAAGAACAGCAGAGCGTAGATGTGTCGGGACAACAAGCAAACGGTCTACACCATCTGGGCGCATATTGCGTCGGTATAATGTGTTATTAAGCAGCACAAACATACTGATGGGCGGATCGGTGCTGTCGTTGCGCAGGTGATCAATAATGGGGCGCAGGGAAGGATCACGACTCTGTTCGAAGCCGATGTGGTGAAAGTTCGAAATGGACAAAACGCAGTCGTCAGCAGTATTGTCAGGAAGTTCAGGAGGGTCAACGGGGTGGCGGGACAAGCAGGCGGCGTCTTGATGTAGGCCGCCTGACTTGTGCACAACAGTAAACGTGTATTCGCGTAATCGCAAGGCCCAGCGACCTAAGCGGCCAATAGGGTCCTTGTGTGATGACAACCAACACAAGGCATAATGGTCCGTCACTACGCTGAAGGGCCGCCCAAACAAATAAGGGCGGAATTTGGTCAACGCCCAAACAAGTGCAAGGCATTCGCGCTCCATAATGGAATAATTTTCCCTCGGACTGAGATAGAAGGCTGCTGGCATAGGCAATCACACGAGAGTGGCCGTGCTGGTACTGGGCAAGGATGGCGCCAATACCATGTCCGCTAGTGTCGGTGCGCAGTTCTGTAGGCGCAGACGGGTCGAAGTACGCCAGTACAGGAGGAGTGGTGAACGCGGAAATGAGCGTTGTGAAGGCCCGAGCTTGTTCACGGCTCCACGAGAAATTCACGGTTTTCTGCAAAAGGGAGGTAAGGGGACGTGCTAGGTCAGCGAAGTTCCGAATGAAGCGACGGAAGTAGGAGCAGAGCCCGAGACAACTTCGCACATCACTTGTATTACGTGGTGTAGGGAACTCGCGGACTGCACGAACTTTATCAGGGTCGGGCTGCACACCACTTTTGTCAACCAAATGTCCCAGGATTTTAATCTGGCGGCGGCGGAAGCTAAATGTTTTTGCGTTGAGTTGAAGATCGGCGCGGCGAAAGACTGCCAGTATCGTAGAAAGCCGTTCAAGGTGACTTGTGAATGTGGGAGAGAAAACGACAACGTCATCTAAGTAGCATAAGCACGTTGTCCACTTGAAGCCACGGAGAAGCGAGTCCATTATGCGCTCGAAGGTCGCAGGAGCGTTACAGAGGCCAAATGGCATGACCTTGAATTTTTACAGTCCGTCAGGGGTGACAAATGCGGTTTTCTCTCGATCCCGTTCGTCGACAGCTATTTGCCAGTAGCCGGAACGCATGTCGATCGAGAAAAATTAGCTGGCACCATGCAAGCAGTCGAGGGCGTCGTCAATTCTCGGGAGCGGATAAACGTCTTTTTTAGTGATCTGATTGAGGTGGCGGTAATCTACACAGAATCTCCTAGTTTGGTCTTTCTTTTTGACTAAAACGACAGCAGACGCCCAGGGACTGCAGGAAGGCTCAATAATATTATTTGTCAACATCTTGTCGACCTCCTTTTGTGTCACGTGGCGCTCAGCAAGAGAGACTCGATAAGGACTTCTGTGATTAGGGCTGGCATCACCAGTATTGATGCAATGGGTAACGACAGATGTCTGGGCAAAAGGTCGGTCGCCAAAATAAAAAATGTCGCTGTTTGAAAACAAGAGTTCGGAGAGAGCACTGGCTTGCTGAGGTGTCAAATCCGGTGCTACCATGGGAGTAAAAAGGGTCGAACGAGAAGCTTATACGGGGGGTTCAGACAGAGACACAGGCTTGAGGGCAGAAACTTCGCAGTCAGTCAACGGAAGCAAGTCAGCGAGTGCAATGCCATGGGGCAAAACTTGGACAGAGTGGCTAAAGTTAAGGACGGGAAGATAGGTTCTGTTATCCGTGACGGTCAGGACAGTGTCAGGGAGTATGACGTTACGGTGGAGAACAACATCGCTGATTGGACAAGTGACGTATATACTATCAGGAATAGCAGGAAACGGGGCCAAAGGAACATACATGGCAGCTTCGGGCGGTAGGCGAACAAACTCGACGGAGCAGAGGCGTGGCTTGATATCTGTGCGGTCGGAGCAGAAAGGCAGGTCTAAGCGAAGGAGGCCACTTTAACAATCAATCAGGGCAGAGTGCGCCGTTAAAAAGTCGATGCTGAGGATCACATCGTGAGGGCAGCGGTCGATTAGAGTGAAGAGCACAGGAGTAGTTCAACCACAAATGCTCACGCGCGCAGTGCAATGTCCCACGACGGCAGCGACGCCTCCATCAGCGACACGAACGACTGATGAAGAGGCGGGTGTGACAACTTTTTTGAGTTGGCGGCGAAACGAAGAGCTGAGGACGGAAACTTGGGCACCAGTGTCAATGAGGGTGGTAGCAGGCACACCATCTACACAGATATTTAGAAGATTGCGGCAGATGAGCGAGGGTCAGCAGAGGATTTTCGGGCCGGGTTGTCGATGCAGCTTCACCTCCGGGAGGTGTATTGATCAGTTTTCCAGGAGCGGGTCAGAGAAGTGAGGGGACGAGGAACGGTGAGGTAGGGGCGAGCGGGAACGGCGGGTCTGGGAGACGGCGATCGGCTGGACATGCGCGGGGATGGCGGGTTAAAGTCACGAGAGGGCGTATCACGGAGAGAGGTTGGGTGTGCTCCGTAGGCGGTGCTGCGATCATGATAGTAGCGAGGTCGAGGTGGCGGAACCCAACGGCTGCGGCAATAGCGAGAAATGTGGCCGGCACGTGAGCAGTTGAAGCAGATGGGTCGGTTGTCCAAGGTCCGCCATTCTTCTGCGTTGCGGTAACGCCGGGTAGATTCGGGGTATCACGTCGGAAAGGGCGCAGTCGGAGCCGCAGCAGCTACCAGCGGAACGGTGGGCTGAACAAATGGCTGTGCAGACGGCTGACCAGAGCTGAGGCTTACGCTTGCATTAATTCCCACGTTCGCGAATTCTTGGCGAACGACAGCTTGGATCAGTGCTATAGTAGCATCCGCCGGCTGAGGTGTGAATGCGACGGGGGCCATTGCCTCCAGCTCTCTGCGAACGATCCTGGTCAAGTTTGGCTCATGGGACGGCTGCTGCAGTGTTGGCAGATCTTCGCACGGAGACGTAGCAACTTGTTTAGCTTGCTCAAACCGCCGGCATACCTCGAGGACGGAGTCGACCGTCGTACAATCTTTGCAAAATAGAAGGTTAAAAGCGTCGTCAGCAATGCCCTGTAAGATGTGGCCCAGCTTGTCACACTCGGGCATGGCGCTGTTCACTTTGCGGCATAGAGCTAGTACGTCTTGTATGTACGACAGATATGATTCGGTCGACGACTGTGCTCGCGATGCCAGGTCCTTTTTAGCGCCGAGCTTGTGTCCGATCGGCTTGCCAAAGAGATCCCGAAGCTTCTCTTTGCACATGTCCTAGGATGTTAAATCTCGTGCGTCTCGAACCAGACGCGCGCCGTACCAGCCAGGTAGAAAATGACATTTGCAAGCATCAACGTTGCGTCCCATTGGTTGTGCTTACTGACTCGCTCGCACATAGCGAGCCAGTCTTCGACTTCGATGTCATCGGTGCCGCAAAAGGTTCCCGGATCACGAGGCTGCGCAACGACGACAGCGGGCGCTGGTTGTGCCACTGTAGAGGTAGCTGCGTCGGACTGCATAGTGCTAGCACCAAGTTGGCGGCCACTACAGAGATCCAGCTTGTGGCATTGGTGTTCTACACAGCAGCTCCACCAAGATGTTACGAGGCACGTCGAGATGTTAGGAGGCGATGGTACGTCGTAGCCGCAACAGTTCATCGTCAGGGACACACTCACAGGAGAACCAGACGTAGCTGCAGCGTCGTCTTTCTCCACTAGCCCAGCACTTCGTCATCGTCTCTTTCACTGCGTACCGTAACGATATCAATAGCATTGAGGAAAACGTCGATGAAAGAGTAAGCGTGAAATTGATTGCCGACGATTGTGTCTTGTACAGTGTCATAGACAGTGCTTCACAACAAACTGTGTTGAATGAAAGCCTTTGTAAACGTGCTGACTGGTGTGAGAAGAGCGGTATGAAGATTAATTTTGCAAACCTGTATCTATGTCATTAACAAGAAAGAAGAAGCCCCTTGGTTACAACTATCACATACAGCATCAGTTTAATTATTCTGTTTCAGCTGTTAAATATCTAGGGTTAACGATTACAGACAGCCTCAAATGGCAAACCCACATTGACAATATTACCAGAAGGCATTCAATAAGCTTTGTTTTCTTCGCCGAAAATTAAAAGGCGCTACTCGTGCCGTCAAACTTGAAGCATACCGCTCTCTAGTCAGACCAGTTCTCGAGTATGCCTCGGTAGTTTGGGACCCGTGCTATAATAAAGATATTATCAAACTAGAGCGCATCCAGCGTCTTTCAGCCAGATTTATTTTTTCTGATTACCGTTCAACTACTTCGGTCTCTAACATGCTGAGTCAGCTTAAGCTACAAGCCCTTAAAATTCGCCGTCAGGACTCTAGGCTGAAATTCCTTCACATGCTGTATAACAGCAAGTCTGGTTTGTCACATGATACCCATATTTTTGTTGCACCCCAGAGATCTAGTAGACTGAACCACTCCAAAGTAGTAAGCCCATATTTCGCCAGGACCAAACTTTACCAGAATTCATACTTTCCCCTCACAACACTTCAGTGGAACCGTTTGCCTCAATTTATTGTTGAATGCACCAATGAAAATATGTTTGCTGAACTGTTATTGCAGAACATGTAACCCTTCTCCTGCTTGGACAGCGCTGCTGCCTGCAGTATTTGGAAATAAAAATAAATAAAAATACTTGCCTCTCATCGCCTGTCTCTCATCGACGTTCGTTTCAGGGCTACATCATTGGCCACCGCTTCAGTGGTGGACAACGGCTGTTGTTACGGCGCGCGGCTTTCTCTCCCTCTTCCTTTTCTTACTCCTCTATTTTCTCTTCTGTCCGCACGAGGCAGCGGCGATGGCTCAGCTACAGAGCCGGTAGCAGGCCCGTGCATTTCCTTTTCTTTCTTCTTTGCAGACACAACTCTTCTGTCTGCACGATCGAGGCAGCGGAGGTGGCTCAGCTACAGAGCCGGTAGCAGGCCCGTGCATTTTCTTTTCCTTCTTCTTTGCAGACACAACTCTTCTGTCTGCACGATCGAGGCAGCGGAGGTGGCTCAGCTACAGAGCCGGTAGCAGGCACGTGCATTTTCTTTCCTTTTTCTTTGCAGACACAACTCTTCTGTCTGCACGATCGAGGCAGCGGAGGTGGCTCAGCTACAGAGCCGGTAGCAGGCCCGTGCATTTTCTTTTCCTTCTTCTTTGCAGACAAAACTCTTCTGTCTGCACGATCGAGGCAGCGGAGGTGGCTCAGCTACAGAGCCGGTAGCAGGCCCGTGCATTTTCTTTTCCTTCTTCTTTGCAGACACAACTCTTCTGTCTGCACGATCGAGGCAGCGGAGGTGGCTCAGCTACAGAGCCGGTAGCAGGCCCGTGCATTTTCTTTTCTTTCTTCTTTGCAGACACAACTCTTCTGTCTGCACGATCGAGGCAGCGGAGGTGGCTCAGCTACAGAGCCGGTAGCAGGCCCGTGCATTTTCTTTTCCTTCTTCTTTGCAGACACAACTCTTCTGTCTGCACGATCGAGGCAGCGGAGGTGGCTCAGCTACAGAGCCGGTAGCAGGCCCGTGCATTTTCTTTTCTTTCTTCTTTGCAGACACAACTCTTCTGTCTGCACGATCGAGGCAGCGGAGGTGGCTCAGCTACAGAGCCGGTAGCAGGCCCGTGCATTTTCTTTTCCTTCTTCTTCGCAGACACAACTCTTCTGTCTCCACGATCGAGGCAGCGGAGGTGGCTCAGCTACAGAGCCGGTAGCAGGCTCGTGCATTTTCTTTTCCTTCTTCTTTGCAGACACAACTCTTCTGTCTGCACGATCGAGGCAGCGGAGGTGGCTCAGCTACAGAGCCGGTAGCAGGCCCGTGCATTTTCTTTCCTTTTTCTTTGCAGACACAACTCTTCTGTCTGCACGATCGAGGCAGCGGAGGTGGCTCAGCTACAGAGCCGGTAGCAGGCCCGTGCATTTTCTTTTCCTTCTTCTTTGCAGACAAAACTCTTCTGTCTGCACGATCGAGGCAGCGGAGGTGGCTCAGCTACAGAGCCGGTAGCAGGCCCGTGCATTTTCTTTTCCTTCTTCTTTGCAGACACAACTCTTCTGTCTGCACGATCGAGGCAGCGGAGGTGGCTCAGCTACAGAGCCGGTAGCAGGCCCGTGCATTTTCTTTTCTTTCTTCTTTGCAGACACAACTCTTATGTCTGCACGATCGAGGCAGCGGAGGTGGCTCAGCTACAGAGCCGGTAGCAGGCCCGTGCATTTTCTTTTCCTTCTTCTTTGCAGACACAACTCTTCTGTCTGCACGATCGAGGCAGCGGAGGTGGCTCAGGTACAGAGCCAGTAGCAGGCCCGTGCATTTTCTTTTCCTTCTTCCTACAGCCACAACCACAACAACAACATGTGTTTGGTTTAGAGGAAAGGAAAGGCGCAGTATCTGTCAAATTTTCTCCGGCAAGTGAGAGTTTGGACAGTATATCATCGCTCCTGTCGCGTGGAGTTCCTTGGCGTGCGTACAAGCGTGGAATTGCAGATAGCAGGATCGCTAGACAAGAACACATCTTGCCGAATCTCGCGCACAGATCCGACTCCTCTTATTTGAAAAGCGATGGACGGGCTTTCGTTTCCATGGGTCTAGAAAGGGTTTCACCGTAAAAAACTGCGCCACGCGGTGTTTGTTTTTTAGCGAAAGCTACACAAGGCCGGTAAAAGCGTTTCGTCATGCCGGTCATAGGCAAGCAATGTGCGCGTGCCGTACCCATGACAACCAGCAGCGCGGCACCACAGGCCTTCCGCGACTTCGCCACGCCGTTCCTCTGGCTGCGCAGACGTGCCTCACGTGCCTCGTTATGCAGGCTCACTGCACATGCGACCGTTCGCCGGTCCCCTTCGCTGCTACGCCCAGTCCCTACATCCCGTCTGACTCGTTATGACCACATAACTGCGGAGCTTAAGTTTAGATTTGAGCTTAAGCGTGTGCGCTCGCCAGTCAGATGCCCCATGGATTTATGTAGCGGATGATGACCGCGCGTACAGTGCGCGGAATCTTCGGAGACAGAAGCCAAGTCGGATGACCCGGAAATTCTTTATTCTAAGGACGCCCTCACCGCTGCAAAATTCTCAACCTCATTCGTTCGCCCAACTTTCTCTCGCATCTTCCTACGCTCGCTTTCTTTCCTTGGAATCCAATTTGCCACATTTAGCTTGACGTTAAACCCACCATTTTCCGTTCCATACCTCTTACTGGTGTCCAGGTCCGCGCTCCAGGTAGTGAAATATGGTGAGCAGCGATGTTCTAGCTACATTTAGTCAGCAGAAATTATGACAAGCGCAAGTGCTGAGGGCAGCAGAAAAGTGTGAAAAAATTGGCTTGCCGGTCATTTTTTTTTAAGTCGATATTGTCTGAGGGCATCAGTAGGATATAAGATGAATGATTAATGAATGATTAAATGCATAACCTCAAGTTTCTCTGTTACAACGAATACTGTTGTTGCCAGTCCACTCATGCGCTTCTAGTAGACATTATTCACAGCATTCAAGAGATATTTTTACCTTTTCTAAGGAGTATTTTGTGTTGACCTGTACTTTTCTGCTGCAGTGTCGCAAAAATCATTATTGTTGGACAGCGTCATGAAACCTCAGCAGCATGCCCCAGTGGAGAATTTAAACCACCAAGCAGCGCTTAAATGAAACGTAATGTCACGCGTCCAGAGACAGTGATTGAAATACTATACATAAGGAGAATTAAATGACGTCGCCTCTCATTTTCCCTGATGCAGCATTTCCGTGTAAATAAATATTCTGACAATTTTATTAGGACGTGATTAGAACCACGACTCGGATTGCCGAGCTATATCTGTTGCTCAAGGCTAGCACTGTGTAATAAGCAGAGGTGCACTTATTACTGCCCTGGCTTCCTTTGCTTCGTTCCTCATGCTTTATGTTTTTAGAAATAATTACCCGCAATTTCAAGAATGTTACTTGAGGTGCAAATATCGGCTTGATAACCAGCTAAGTAAGTAATGTTTGGGCCAAGGTATATTTACCTAACGAATTTTTCTTAAAGGTGTGAAACTATTCACTACCGTTGGTTCACCACCATGAACGGCTGGACAACTAAGATAAACTCTAAAAATAATTACATCAGACATGTGATGAAATTTGTAATCGAGTCTATTAAAGACTTTAATATCTCCAAACATCTTTCGTATTTAATTTTTCGATCGCATTCGCCGTTACTATTTCTACGCCAAGTTCGAATCGCACATTCATGTCGTCGTCGCCGTCGCAGGCGCCGTCGGTGCCACCCGACCCGCCAGGCAGGCCTCGTCCGCATGCAGCCATCGCGATGGCGTCCACCGCAGCAATCTGGGGACGACCGCTCGCTGCCTTGGTACCTCGCGCGGTGCAGGTGAAAGGCTCACGCTGCAGCCTTTAGCCACAAGGAGCTTGCATTCTCCCATCGTCGTGTGTATGCTGCTGCAAAAGAAAAAAAAATTGCTTTGGACAGCATTTGGAAACGCAGAATGTCTGTTCGCCACGCTGATCTTCATGTTAGAGCACTCGGAGGGTACTTCGGTGATTCTGTCTGACATATGACTGATGTTCTGAAAACTAAGTCGTGTATACTTGAATTTGTGTGTCGGTGGAAGCGACGAATTTAAAGCAGTTATAATGGTTCCATGTAAACTGGGTCACATTTGATATTTGGGTATGTATGTATGTATGTATGTATGTATGTATGTATGTATGTATGTATGTATGTATGCATGCATGTATGTATGTATGTATGTATGTATGTATGTATGTATGTATGTATGTATGTATGTATGTATGTATGTATGTATGTATGTATGCATGTATGCATGTATGCATGCATGCATGCATGCATGCATGCATGTATGCATGTATGCATGTATGTATGTATGCATGTACGCATGTATGCATGTATGTGTGTGTGTACGTTCCATTCCAAAGAAAGGCATGTGCCAAAGATTGTTCCAACTACCGCACGATCGCGCTTATTGAAAATCCTCCGAGGTAGGCTGCTGCAGTATGTGGATCGGGAGCTTCCGGACGTGCAAGCTGGGTTTCGCAAGGGTAGAGGAAATAGAGACCAGATTGCCAACCTTCGCTGGATCATGAAAGAAGCAAGAGACTTCAGAAACCCATCTACTTCTGCTTTATTGATTATGCGAAATTGTTTGACTGCCTAGATCACAGCAGATTGTGGCAAGCTCTCCAAGAGATGGGAGTTCCAATTTATCCCATCTGTTTCCTCACGAACCTGTATGAAGGGCAAGAGGCCACAGTCAGAACTGGGCATGATCTTACTGATTGGTTTCAGATTGAGAAAGGAGTGAGACAAGGCTGCATACTGCTGTCCTGTCTATTTAACCTATATGCCGAGCGCATCATGAGGAAGGCCGGTCTGGACGAGTCTTCAGCTGGAGTGAAGATTGCTGGGAAACGTATCAAGAACCTTAGATACGCGGACAATACCACTTTAATGGCAGAAAGTGAAGTGGAACTCAAGAGACTTCTGATGCGCGTACAAGAAGAGAGTGAGACGTTTGGGCTTAAACTAAACATTAAAAAGACTAAATATCATGTCGTCTTGCCCTATCAAGTCCTATACCATCAAGGGACAAGAACTGGATGCTGTGACAGATTTTCCCTTCTTGGGCTCCAAGATTACCTCTGAAGGAGATTGCAGCCATGGAATTAGGAGACGCCTGCTTCTGGGAAAGAGAGCCATGGTTAGCCTTGACCACCTAGTAAATAGCAGAGACATTACACTCCCAACCAAGATCCGTATAACTCGTGCTATGGTCTTTCCAGTTGTGAGGTATGGTTGAGAGAGTTGGACTGTGAAGAAGGGTGACCACCAAAGAATTGACGCTTTTGAATTTTGGTTCTGGTGGAGACTTTTGAGAGTTCTTGGACGGCCAGAAGATCAAATCAGTCGATAGTGTCGACCATAAACCGTGACAGCTCATTGGAGGGTCAAATTCTAAAGTTAAAGCTCAGCTACTTTATTAATCTGATGAGAAGAGAGGAGTCGCGGGAGAAAGATTTGATGTTGGGAAAGGTTGAGGATCACTGAATAAGGGGTAGGCAGTGAACGCGATGGTTAGCATCCTCGAGGCGCTGCAGATGAAGTCATGTGATGTTAGGAAGATGGTGAGAGACCGGAAAGCGTGGCGCGATATGGTTAATAGGGTCACGAAGAGTCGGATACGACTGAACGACTGAACTGAACTGTATGTGTGTATGTATGTATGTACGTATATACGTACGTGCGTACGTACGTACGTACGTACGTACGTACGTACGTATGTATGTATGTATGTATGTATGTATGTATGTATGTATGTATGTATGTATGTATGTATGTATGTATGTATGTATGTATGTATGTATGTATGTATGTATGTATGTATGTATGTATGTATGTATGTATGTATGTATGTATGTATGTATGTATGTATGTATGTATGTATGTATGTATGTATGTATGTATGTATGTATGTATGTATGTATGTATGTGTGTGTGTATGTATGTATGTATGTACGTATGTATGTATGTATGTGTGTGTGTATGTATGTATGTATGTATGTATGTATGTATGTATGCATGTACGCACGCGCGCACGCACGTACATACGTATGTATGTAAGTCCACGCGTGCGTGTGTGTCTGTGTACGTGCAGAATTCAAATTGCGTCTAGTTCTACGCCTTAGTACTTTTGAGTCTTTTTGTAACGTCACCTGGTCAACGTGGTATAAAGCAGCACGAGATGAGGAAAGGGTAGGCTGTACCACTTCCGAGCGATATGATGATAATGATGAAAACATTTATTGACATTGGCTTAAACCAGGTTTAAAAAAAATCGCGGAGGGGCCTAGAATTCCCAAATAAACTCCGAGTATACAGCCAGGTTGTCTTTTTCTTCGTTCTCTACGCTTTGTTATTTGATGCGATCTAGTTAGGTTGTATTTCGTAATTTGCTTCAGAAAGAAACACCGCATAGATAAACAGCTAAGGAAATTATGTTTTGCGCCCAGCTACTACTTACGCATTTTCTTAGCTACCTGACACTATTCCCCAAACTTATGATCGCACAGTATACTGCTATAAATGGAAACCTCATTAAATAAACGCGCGCAATAAAATATGTTTCAGCTCTAACGTCCCCAGACATGGCTCAGAGAAAAAAAATCCGCCTCGTCCCCAGACACTGACCCAAGAAAAAAATCCGCTTAATTTTCTAGAAACCTTTCTCCCTTATTAGGACTTGCGTGATTACTCCGACAAAGCTGTGACCCTGTTACTCGGCACGTGACTGCTTCTTAGAAGATCAAAAATGGAAGCTACGTAGATTCTACCTCGATGAAAACGTCGCAGCTACTTGTTTTCTGTGCTAGTGATCTGCTCCTAGAGAAAGTAATTAAAACTGGCTAGTCATGTTTTTCCAAACAGATACACTTTAGGGAGAAAAAAATTCTGCAGATTAGAACAGCCGACTCTCAACAGCTCTCAAAAGTATCCGGGGTGCTTGTGCACTCCGATTTTCTCAACACTCGGATAAATTTAGCTGCAGGGACAATTTTGCTAAATCGACGTTTCTTGATGCACAAGTTCTTGCTAATTGCATAGGGATTATTATAATTGTACCATCATCCCCTGTATAAAGTACCCTCTTTTAGAGGGCCTTTAGTTGTAAATTGAATAAATAAATAAACTGTTTCACATGTTTTCATAGCATGGCAGGCTTCTCAGAAGTGTTCTGCATCCGTATAACATGACCGTCCGACATCTGCTCTAGTCTATAATCTAATTGCCATAGTTTAAAATATCTCCTGACATATACATTTTCCCTTTTCGCAAAAGCAGCTGCTGTTAATACTTTTACGCGATTTTTGAATCAATGATAAGCCTATTTTCTCGCACTGTAATACTCGCATACAGGCAACTAGGGACCGGAAAAATACGGAAACGCAGCCTGACAGTCATATGAACTCATCAGAAGGACTGTACTGTAATGGTTTCTAAAAACTAGTCTTCATCTATACACTGCAAGCAATGTGAATTAGAAATAAGGGCGTTTTTGGGGTAATTCTTAAGGCACTCACAGCAAGACCTATGGTAGTTGCTCCGAAGCCATTCTTCCCTAAAGTTACCTTGCCTTAACAGTGTGGCCCCTGACTGCATTATGCTCCCCCCCCCCCCCCCCCCTTTTCCTTCGTGGCGGCGACAGCGCGTATTCTTCGATTGCTGCGGGCGCTCCTGCCACCACCCCCTCTCTCTGTGTAGCGGCGACGGTGTTCTCCGGTTGCCGAACGCCGGCTCGCTATCAGGGGGTCACGGTGCGTGCATCCCAAGCCGAAACGTAGAGCCACGTTGTCTTGACTCGCTAGCGGCGTCAGCAGCATCAGTCAGTCGCTGCTATCTTTTCGCCGCGCAAAGTTCCTATGGGCTCACGTGCTGCCTCCCGCAACCTCCCGATAACTTATTGCTCTCTTTTTTTCTCCGACCGCAAAGCTTCCTTCATGACAGTCAAGAACTGTTAGTGGAATGTTCCTTGAAAGAATATGTGTGGAAAATTTAAAAACTTTGTCTGTAATTGTACATATATGTCTTGCTCGAAATATTTACCACAATGTATCGAAAAGGTAAAACAGCTGATCTCAAATGTCGCATCGGGAAGTAACGTATTCGTACGGCAAATTTACTTTTTTTTTTCAACTGACTCACTCTTTACAAAATTCAGGAAGAGTAGGATACCTGAACATTTTTTGTAATTATGATGATGGAAGGGCTCTCACCAGCCATTGGAGGACCTTTCCTGGCCGCTAAGTTCTCCTCGCCCATGTCCTCGAGAAAACAAGGCAGAGGTTTAGGTGGTGAGCTACTGCGTCGAGGTAGTAAACCTCGGCTATGACGTGCAGCTTTTTCCTCGTTGGCGAACACTGCGGGCGGAAACAATTGTACGATTAGCGCAGTTATCTCCGGAGATAGAAAAACCGCTTGCGGCATTGTGGTTGGCACAATTGAATACGAGTCGTAGTTGCAAGACTTATTTTATGTCATCCCACAGTGCTGCGGCCCGTTCTTCACAAGAATGGCAGGTCCCAAATCTGGTTGTGTTTATTATAACATAAATTTTTTTTCGTAGCATTCCTTTATTAAACAATAAGCAGGCCAAATACTCTTCCTTTTATCACCTGAATGCGCAGAGTTTGTGTAACAAACATGAAGAAGTTAGCAGTTTTTTGCCTTACTTAGAACACGAGTTTGATGTTTTGGGCTTTTCAGAAACCTGTTTTAGGAATTCTGATTATATAGTACATTTTGAAGGTTATGAATGTGAAGCTTTATGCAAAAAAGAATAAATAGGCGGTGGTGTTGCATTAAGCAAAGCCTGTCCTATGAAGTCGTATCTGACTATACTGTTTTGAACCAGAACATTGAATCGCTTTTTGTCATAATCAGGGCATTCATGTATGGCGTTATTACAGACCATCGCCAAGCTCTAGCGCAGAATTCTTTCGGATTCTTAAATTTATTTGAGATAAAACTCTCTGTATTATTACTTGCTATTATAATTATAGGTGATTTTGATATCAATCTGCTTCGACGCTTCCATGTATCTAACACTTTCGTAGACATTTTGTCTTCTTATGGCTACTACAATTTTATCAATACCCCTACCCGCGTCAGTGATAATACTTAATCCTTAATAGACCTTTGTTTATTAAGCTGCGTTCCCGATAACACGTTGTCTGGTGTCCTTGCTAGTGACATCAGATCAGTGATCATCTGTCCCTTTTCTCTTTTATACCAAGAGGGTGATCTAGATTTTCGTTGCACAGAAAGAACACACACTACACGAATGACAACAAATCTCAACATTGAACAATTCCAGCTGTTGACTGGCCCGAACGAATATCAGTCCTCAAGCCCAATGACTTATATGAACGATCCCTCGAAAAAATAACTGAATTTTATATTGCTTTCCCTACCGTCACAATAAAAACGAGCAAAAGGGTTAGAAAATCTTGGGTTACACGCGACTTAGTGATAAGAATAAAAGCTCGAAATGTTCTTTTCCATAAGTTCCTATCATGCAGAGAAAAATTATTATTTCAGGAATACAAAAAGATCCGTAACAAGTTAGGTAACAATATAAAGAAAGCACGTGTCCACTACTATGCCAACAAATTTGCTGACATTTTTATGATTCTCAAAAGACATGGCACATTGTAAAAAGCTTCACCATACAACTTTACCTGCTGAATTAAAGATTGATAACCAAATGTACGGTGGTGTGGCTCTCAGTAATGTGTTCAAAAGACATTCTTTTAACTTTTGGATCTTTTGCTACTTCTGGGGCTTATTATTTCGATAAGTATATTCTGTGTAACCTGAATAAGTCCTTGTTTCTTCATCCAGTCACAGAAACCGAAATTGTTCACCTAGTTAGTGACCTTAAAATTAACACTTGATGTAGTTTCGATGGTATTATGGCGGCACCAATAAAAGCTGTAACTGATATTCTGTCAAGTGTTATGCCACTTAACTAATCATGTGTTATCTCCAGGAATGTTTCCAGATAAAATGAAAATTGCTAGAGTAATAGCTCTACACAAAGGGGGTGGCGTCGACTGTATCGGTAACTATCGCCGAATATCAGTCCTCGCACTGTTTTCCAAGATAGAAGAAAAAGTAATTAACTTAAGGGCAACTAAACACTTGACTGAAAATGCCTTGCTCTCTGCAGCCTTGTATGGTTTCCATAGAGGTAAGTCAGCTGAATCTGCTTTATTATTCATTAAAGATAAGATAGCACATAATATAGACATGCAGTTGTGTACTATAGGAATTTTTCTGGATTTCAACAAAGCTATCGACTCAACTAGGCATCAACTACTTTTTGAAAAACTGCCA
Organism: Amblyomma maculatum; assembly: GCF_055883805.1. Taxonomy (NCBI): domain Eukaryota; kingdom Metazoa; phylum Arthropoda; class Arachnida; order Ixodida; family Ixodidae; genus Amblyomma; species Amblyomma maculatum. Next base: position 58,129,222 of record NC_139346.1, on the reverse strand, counting down.
CACTACGGAATAAGAGTCGTCGCACTTCAACTGCTCCAAAGCTACTTGTCAAACAGTTCTCAGTTTGTCGTTATAAATGATTTTGCTTCGGATCCTGAATTCATAAAATGCGGTGTTTCTCAAGGTTCCATCCTATGCTCTTTATTATTTCTTATATATATAGATGATATCATTGCTATCCCTGGAACTTCCATTATCTTCCTCTATGCCGATGACACGAGCGCCTTTTTTTCCTCGCCAAGCTTACCCTCTCTAGTGTCTGCAGCTAACAAATGGCTTGATCTGTCGAGATGGCTTTGTGCAAACCAGCTGATGGTAAATGTTTGTAAACCGAAATATATAATTTTTTTCAGCTGTCATTAAACCAATAAATAAAAATATTACACTTACGTTCCAATCTACCTCCTTAGAACGTGTTTCAGTGCATAAGTATTTAGGTGCTATATTGCACGGAAACCTCCGCCGGTCTTATCATGTAGACATTGTATCCAGCAACACAGCCCGGTACATAGGTATACTGAATAAATTTCGCCGCTTCTGTCAATGCACTTCAGGAAGCAACTATATTTTTCCACTGTCCAGTCTCGTGTTCAGTACTGCCTGTTGGAATGGAGAGTGGGTACAAAGACCAACATGGAAAAGATTTATATTTGATAAAAGAAAAGCCTTCGATTTGTTTGCAATCTGTCTAGATATGATTCTGCGTCTGCATACCTTGAACTAAGTAATATATTAGGTATCACAGCCGTCTATAAACAACGACTATCCGAATTTATATACCGACAATATAAAACTGACAGCAATGCGTTGTTAGGTACGTTTATCAACACAGATCCACATTACGTCTTTAGAAATTTGAACTTTATAAAACCTCGCATAAGAACCGGGTATGGAATGCAGTTAATTCACTGGTAAATCCCTAACCTCTTGAACTGTTATCCTGACATATTTTATCTACTTGAACAATCAACCTCATTGTTAACATTAAAAAAAATTAAGATTTACTTTTTGGAGCATACGTGACTATTTGTTTCCTATTTCCTTTGTGTAATACCAATTACTGTTGACACTGTTACTTTGATTTATGTTAAAGATTGCAGTTTATGTGTTTTGCTCCTGGTTTGTCTTCGTATTACATTCTGACGTATGACTAACTATTTTGTGCTGCTTTGTGCTCGCTGCGTTGTGCTGCACGTGTAAATTGTGGTGCCGAAGGCCCAGTAAGGTGACTTGTTCAGTTCAGTCGTGTCCGACTCTTCGTGACCCTATGGACCATGTCACGCCACGCTTTCCGGTCTCACTATCTTCCTAACATCACATAATTTCATCTGCAGTGCCTCGAGGATGCCATCTAACCATCGCGTTTGCTGCCTACCCCTTCTCCGGCGACCCTCAACCTTTCCCAACATCAAATCTTTCTCCAGCGACTCGTCTCTTCTCATCAGATGACCAAAGTAGCCGAGCATTAACTTTAGAATTTGACCTTCCAATGAGCAGTCAGGGTTTATGGTCTACAATATCGACTGATTTGATCTTCTGGCAGTCCAAGAAACTCGCAAGAGTCTTCGCCAGCACCACAATTCAAACGCGTCAATTCTTCGGCGGTCAGCCTTTTTCACAGTCCAACTCTCGCATCCATACATCACAACTGGAAAGGCCATAGCACGAGTTATACGGGTCTTGGCTGGCAGACTAATGTCTCTGCTCTTTACTAGGCGGTCAAGGCTAACCATTGCTTTCTTTCCCAGAAGCAGGCGTCTCCTAATTTCATGGCTGCAGTCTCCTTCCGAGGTAATCTTGGAGCCCAAGAACAGAAAATCTGTCACAGCTTCTACTTCTGGTCCACTGATGCTCCAGGACTTGATAGGGCAAGACGCCATGATCTTTGTCTTTTTAATGTTCAGTTTAAGTCCGAACTTCTCACTCTCTACTTCTACGGGCATCAGAAGTCTCTTGAGTTCCACTTCACTTTCTGCCATTAAAGTGGTATCATCCGCATATCTAAGGTTGATACGTTTTCCAGCAATCTTCACGCCAGCTGAAGACTCGTCCAGACCGGCCTTCCTCATGATGCACTCTGCATATAGGTTAAATAGGCAGGGCGACAGTATGCAGCCTTGCCTGACTCCTTTCTCGATCGGAAACCAATCACTAAGACCATGCCCAGTTCTGACTGTGGCCCCTTGCCCTTCATATAGGTTCCTGAGGAGACAGATGAGGTGAATTGGAACTCCCATCTCTTGGTGCGCTTGCCACAATCTGCTGTGATCTACGCAGTCAAACGCTTTCGCATAATCAATAAAGCAGAAGTAGGTGGGTTTCTGGACCTCTCTTGCATTTTCCATGATCAACATCACCTTGCTAGCATGCGAAATAAGCGCGATCGTGCGGTAGTTAAAACAATCTTTGGCACTGCCTTTCTTTGGAATGGGGACGTAAACTGACCTCCTCCAATCCTGTGGCCACTGCAGGGTTGTCCAAATCTTCTCACATAATGTATGCAGAATGTTAACAGCGTCATGGTCGAGGTTTTATTGAAGCAACTCAGCTGGAATGCCATCAATTCCGCTAGCTTTGTTCTTAGCAAGGCTGGCTAAGGTCCATTCAACTTCACTCTTCAGGATGCCCGGCTCGAGATGTGTAATCACAACCATCATATGTTGGGTTTACACATTCGGGTCCTTCTTGTACAGTTCCGTGTATTCCTGCCACCTCTTCTTTATCTCTGAGGCTTCAGTGAGGTCCTTGCCTCGTTTGTCCTTTATCACACCCAGCTTAGCACAGAAGCTTCCTTTGATATCTGATTGTCCTATACAGAGCTCTTGTGTTCCTGAATTGGCTGTTGTCCTCAACTGCTTGGCACTGTATGTTCAGGAAGGCATTCTTATCTCTCCTTGCTATTTTCTGAAAATCCGCATTGAGAACCCTGTACATTTTGCCACCCTCCTTTCCTCAGCAATTTGCAAAGCCTCTTCAGATAACCAGTTTTCTTTGGAACTACTTTAGTAGCAACTTCTAGTATTATATCACGAACATCAGTCCACATCTCTTCGGGCTCACTGTCTTCTAGATCTAATTCTTGAAATCGATTCCTCACTTCCACAGCATATTCTAATGGAATTTGATCCAGATCATACCTGAAAGGTCTTCTATTTTTCTGCGTTTTCCTCAATCGAAGCTTAATTTTGGCAACAAGAAGCTGATGATCGGTGCCACAATCGGCCCCAGGCCTTGTTTTTACTGCTTGTATAGCGCTTTTCCATCTCTGCCGGCAAATATTATAATCGATCTGATTCCTGTACAGACCGTCCCGTGAAGTCCATGTGTACAGGCGCCTCTTGCGCTGTTGAAAATGAGTATTCGCTGTGGTCAGGTTGTTTTCTCGACAAAACTCTACTAGCCTCTGCCCAGCTTCATTTGGCTCGCCAAGACCGAACGTGCCTATAATTCCGGATATTTCTTCACTCCCGACCTTAGCATTCCAGTCTCCTATGAGAAAAACGACGTCTGATGATAGGGTGCGGTCTAAAAGGCATTGTAGGTCCGCATAAAACCTCTTATAGTCAGCCTCTTCAGCAGTAGTGGTCGGTGCATAGACTTCGATAACTGTTATGTTGAAAGGGTGACCTTGGATCCGAAGTGAAATCATTCGGTCGTTTTTGGGGTTTTACCCTAGCAATGCTTTGCCCATTCTTCTGTTTACTATGAGAGCGACCCCATTTCTTCTCTTGGATTCGTACCCACAATAAAAGACATAATAGTCGCCGGAGTTAAATTCTCCCATTCCTTTCCACTTGAGCTTGCTGATACCCAAGATATCAATGTTCAATCTGTCCATTTCTCGCTTGACGACATCCAGTTTACCTTGCGTCATACATCTTACATTCCATGTTGCTATGTGATATATCTCCTTGCAACATCGGACTTTCCGGTCGCTTCCCGACACATCCACAACTGAGCGTCCTTTTGGCTTTAGCCCAGCCGCTTCATTCGTCCTGGAGCTACTAGGAATCGCCATTTTTTCATCCCCAGTAACATGTGGGACGCCTTCCAACCTGGGGGGCTCATCTTCCGGCGCCATATCATTAATGGTATTGTGACAGGCCATAGGGTTTTCTTGGCAGGAAATACTGGAGTAGGTTGCCATTACCTTCTCCAGTGAAACACATTTTGTCAGAACTCTCTGCCGTGACCTGTCTATCTTGGGTGGCCCTACACAGCAGAGCTCACGACTTCATCGAGTTTCGCAAGCCCCTCCGCCACGACAAGGCAGTGATCCATGAAGGGGAAGGTGACTTGTACATCACCTTTAGTCTCGGTTCCACGGCAAACACTGTATTTTGCTACAAACTGCAATACATCTAATCAAATGACGACCATACAGCATGGCTCTGATGATGCTGGACTGACGAGATCGGCAGTTGCACGTGATGGGTTTTTTGTGTGTGTGCATGAAAGTACTTCGGACGCCACTTCCGAGCATCAGTCATGGTCGTGCGTGCCTCATTTGTGAAAGGAGCGGCAGGTCATGACGAGCACAGAGCACGTGCCTTGGTCATGGTAAATAAGACAGTGCTTAGATATTGGTAGACTTAGCCACCCGTCCAACCAGGTTGAATCGCTATAACTAATTTAAGGCATTTGACTGCAATGCAGGGGTACCTAGTATTAGGCGCCACAGCCCATAGTGAAAAAAAATAATTTCTGGTAATGCTATTCGAGATTTTGCGGCGCGGTCATTTCTGGCTGTCCTGTGTCGTATAATCACCGCCAAAAACCAAACAATGCGGTTGCATGACCTTTTTTGTATGCCGCGAACTTCACTTCAGTGCATGAGCGATAAAGAGAAAGCAAATGAAACTGCGCTCACAGACTTGCCTAAAGAGACGAGGGGAGACCGCTTGACGCGACTCGCCTCTGCGCTCGCAGCTTCTTTTGCTGGGAAATAATCACCCATCTACAGCCGTGGTGGTTAAGTAATTCTCCCTTTTAATACATACGGCCTTCTGGCATTGGTCACTGTAGCTGCAGTGACGCCGTAGTGAATTTCAAGCGCAATTTACTCAAGCGGTCAGATGATTAGATCACTGCGGACAAAGCCTTGTCATTGGTCAAATATCACATCTGGTGGACGCAGCTAGTGAAGCATATCGTCAACGTGTGGATCCGCGTAATTATGACTTTCCTGACAGTACGCTACAACTTTCATTTGATACCTCAGTAACGCAGATGTAATTTAAAATGATAGATATAGCTACTAAATTGAAAGAGAAATGAGGGGCTAGTTATTAACTCCCTTAAACTATATATATATATTATATATATATATATATATATATATATATATATATATATATATATATATATATATATATATATATATATATATATATAATGGAAAGAAACGAACAGTCGGCTTGGCCAAGGAAAGCGTTGGGGATTGTACCTAATGTCTTTTTTTTTTAATGTTTACTTGAATAATCACAGAAATTAGTAATGTAATCTGCTTAGGGGAAAGAAAATAAACACAAAGTAGAAGAAAAAAAAATGTGCCGATGGTGGGAACCGAACCCACGATCTCCGAATATCGCGTCCGGTGCTCTTCCAACTGAGCTACATCGGGCGCTGTCCCCCTGCTACTTGCTTGGGTATTTATGTTGTCTGTATACGAACCTTGAGAGTGTTCACCAGCGCCACCCACAACCATAGTGGCGGACGTGGAACGTCCTTTGTTACCGCGAGCGTCACGTAGAATGTGATCAAGAGCGAGGGCAAAAGCTGTGGTATAACCCTCTTACGCTACCTATGGCTTCAAGACTGCCAGAACCGAGACCCCCGTAAGCTACAAGCAGATCAATCAAGGGGAAATGAGGGTGCTCGTTTTAATACATGAAGGAAAGAAGCCAACAGTCGGCGAGGCCAAGGAAACGAAACCGTTGGGGATTATCCAAGTAACGTAATCCGTTTAGGGGAAAGATAATTAAACACAAAGTAGAAGAAAAAACAAGTGCCGACGGTAGGAACCGAACCCACGACCTCCGAATATCGCGTGCGGTGCTCTTCCAACTGAGCTACATCGGCCGCTGTGCCCCTTGCTACTTGCTTGGGTATTTATTTTGACGGTATACGAACATTGAGAGTGTATACAGACAAGATAAATACCCAAGCAAGTAGAAAGGGGGACAGCGGCCGTTGTAGCTAGGTTGGAAGAGCACCGGACGCGATATTCGCAGGTCGTGGGTTCGGTTCCCATCATCGGCCCGTTGTTTTTTCTTCTACTTTGTATTTTATTATCTTTCCCCTAAAGAGATTACATTACTAATTTCTGTGATTATCCTAGTAAACATTTAAAAAAAAGCCATAAAGTACCATCCACAACGCTTTCCTTGGCCTCGCCGACTGTTGGCTTCTTTCCTTCATGTATTATAACAAGCACCCTCATTTCCCCTTAATTGATCTTCTTGTAGCTTACGGGGTCTCGGTTCTGGCACTCTTGAAGCCATAGGTAGCGTAAGAGGGTTCTAGCACAGCTTTCGCCCTCGCTCTTGATCACGTTCTACGTGAAACTGGCGATAACAAAGGACATTCCACGTCCGCCGCTATGGTTGAGGGTGGCGCTGTTGAACACTCTCAAGGTTCACCAGGGAAATTGTTTAAAGGGAGACAACGCAGTGAACTACATTACATCAGTTATAGCCGAGTCATTTAAGAGCGACGATAGGGCAATCTCCGCAAATCAGGAAGAAACACAAGTTAGCAGAATACAAAGCAGCTTCGAACTCACCAATCTAAACTGAAAGAAGGCAGAAAAAAATATTCCTAAACACACATCTACAGGAATAGATGGAATTCCTATCAAGCTGATTAATGAACTCGGTACAAAAAGTAAGGAAACGTTGTTAAAAGCTCTGGAAACAGCCATAACGAATAAGCAAATTCCAGACAGCTGGCGGCAGAGTAAAATGAACTTTATGTATAAATGGAAAGGAGACAGGATGCACATAAAATCCTACAGGCCGATTACCATAACATCTGTTATGTACAGATTAGCCATGCAGGCGGTGAAATCAAAGGTGCAAGTATAGGTAGAAAGTAACAAGATACACGGAGAACTTCAGAACGGCTTTAGAAATGGTAGGCGCTTAGATGATAGCCTGTTCGTGCTTACCCAATGCATCGAAATATCTAGAGTGGAAAATAGACCTTTGTATTTCGCCTTCCTGGACATAAACGGGGCGTATGACAACGTAAGCAGGGAACTCCTGTGGAACATATTAAAAGATGAAGGTATCGGTTATGAGATCATAGAGTTCCTACAGGAAATATACCGGGATAACAAAGTAGAAATTACGTGGGAAGGGATAAGAAGTAAGGAGGATGTCAAAGTATGCAAAGGACTAAGACAAGGCTGTCCTCTATCACCGGTGCTGTTCATGCTTTATTTGATAAACCTGGAACGGAGGATACAAGACAGTAACCTAGGTTTTAACCTGTCATATAGATTAGGTGGAAAGGCGGTAGAGCAGCGCCTCCCCGGTTTGATGTATGCAGACGATATTGTGCTGCTAGCTGAGAGTCTGGGAGAATTGCAAACTCTAGTTGAGCATTGCGGAGACGAAGGAGACGCTCTAGGCTTCAGTTTCAGCGCAGTTAAGTCGGGGCTGATGATTTTCAACGGCTCAACTGACCAGGGTCTTAAATTACAAGGCCATGAAATACCTAGAGTAGCTGAATATAAATATCTGGGGGTATGGGTAAACGAAGGATTGGCATACATTGGAAAGCATGAGCAATCACTTAAGGCCTAAGGGAGAAGGAATGCCGGTATAATGAAGCATAAGGCATTGTGGGGATACAATAGGTATGAGGTTTTGAGGGGTATTTGGAAAGGAATTATGGTGCCCGGACTTACTTTCGCAAATGCGGTTTTATGCCTAAAATCAGAGGTACAGTCGACATTAGAAATAAATCAGAAATTCGTTGGACAATTAGCACTAGATGCCCACGGCAAAACTACAAATGAGGCGGTACAGGGAGATATGGGCTGGGAATCTTTCGAAGTACGGGAAGATCAGAGTAAAATATTATATGAGGAATGCTTGAGGAAATTGGACAGTAGCAGATGGGCAGCTAAAGTATTTAAATACCTGTACTTAAAAAGCATGGACTCCCAATGGAGAGAAAGAACTAGGAAACTAACTAGTAAGTATGCTAGTCACAAGGAAGGAGAAATAAAGAGCATTAAGCAACAGGTCAGGAACACAGAAGGTGAAAATTGGATAAATTGGATTGAAAAGAAACAGAGTGTGGAATTATACCGTAAGTGGAAAATGCAGAACAGGAAGGAAGATTTCTTTCATAACTCAAGAGGCAGAGCCCCACTTTTTGAAGATAGATCAGGGTGCCTTAGAACACGCAGCTACAAAAAGAAATTTAACAATGGAGATGACGCATGTGCTATATGTGGAAACTCCAGTGAAACAATTACCATATTATACTCGAATGTAATGGTATCTGTCCGGAAGTTGATGCAGACGCAATCACTGTTCCTGAAGCTCTGGGGTTTAGAGATAACAGTGGCCGGGTGAATAAACCGGCGGTGGAAACTAGCAAAAAACGACTTGAAGATTGGTGGCTTAAAAGCAGTAAAGTGACATAATGTTAGTAATGTGGAAACAAAAATTTTATAAATAGAATGATGGTTTAGTTAACCATTCTAAATCGATAATTAGGATATATGGAGAAAAATGAGCATGATAGCTACTGCTACCACCCCGTTTCAAAGGGGACGCTCATATATTCCATCCATCCGTCCATCCAAGGTTCGTATATAGACAACGTAAATACCCAAGCAAGTAGCAGGGGGGGCAGCGGCCGATGTAGCTCAGTTGGAAGAGCACCCGACACGATATTCGGAGGTCGTGGGTTCAGTTCCCGCCATCGGCACGTTGTTTTTTCTTCTACTTTGTGTTTAATTATCTTTTCCTTAATCAGATTACATAACTAATTTCTATGATTATCAAAGTAAACATTTAAAAAAACAGATAAAGTACCATCCCCAACGCTTTCCTTGCCCTCGACGACTGTTGGCTTCGTTCCTTCATGTATTATAACGAGCACCCTCATTTCCCCCTTATATATATATGTATATATATATATATATATTGTCACGGTGTGAAGTCTCTGGTCAGAAGTCACCGCGGGACACAGGGGTTACAGAAGTCACAGTGCGGCAGGAAAACTAGCAGGCCCGCTTCAACAGAAGAACTTCAGTTTTTTTCGCCTCGAGGAGATGAACATCGGTTTCTTCGCCTCGAGGAGGCACACGCTCGCGATCAGCGCAGAGGGAAGATAAAGAATGCAGCGTGTCATTGCCCCCCCCCCCCCCCGGGTACAAGAAGCATCGTCCCGATGCTGGAAGTGTGGGTAGAGATAAAAAAAATACAACCATTGCACGAAGGGCAGTTGCTCGCGCACAGAAAGAGTCAACAATATCGGTCGTAATACGGTTTCAGGCGGACCACGTGGACCACGTCCGGGAGCGTGGAGCGTCGGGACATTTTAAATCCATCAGGAACAACCTCATAGTTTAGGTCCCCAACTTATCTTACCACTTTGTACGGGCCAAGGTAACGACACAGCAGTTTCTCGCTGAGGCCTCATCGACGTAAGGAAACCAAACCCAGACACGGTCTCCAGCTGTGTACCGGGCGTCACGGTGTCGGAGGTTGTATCGTTGGGCATCGCGGCGTTGCTGGTTCTGAATTCGCAGCCTGGCCAGCTGACGGGCCTCTTCGGCGAGGTGCAGAAAGGTGTGAACATCTGCTTGTTGGTTGCCGTCGTCTAGATGTGGTAACATGGCATCAAGCATTGTGGTCACTTCACGGCCATGGACCAGACGGAGAGGTGTCATGTTCGTTGTTTCCTGGACCGCTGTATTGTATGCAAAGGTAACGTACGGGAGCACTTCATCCCACGTTTTGTGCTCTACGTCGACGTACATTGAGAGCATGTCAGCGAGTGTTTTGTTCAAGCGTTCGGTCAAGCCGTTCGTTTGAGGATGGTAAGGTGTCGCCTTCCTGTGTTCAGTATGACTGTGAATTAAAATCTGCTGCAGCAATTCGGCTGTAAATGCGGCTCCTCTGTCAGTAACCAAAATCTCCGGTGCGTCATGGCGCAGGACAACGCAATTGATGAAAAACTTTGCAACCTCTAAGGCAGTACCGTTGGGTAGAGCGGATGTTTCCGCGTATCGTGTAAGGTAATCCGTAGCAATAATGACCCACCGGTTACCGGAGTGTGAAAGGGGAAATGGTCGCAGCATGTCCATGCCAATCTGCTGGAAAGGACTCGATGGTGGGTCTATTGGCTTCAAGAATCCGGTGGGCTTAGTCGGCGGCACCTTACGACGCTGACAGTTGCGACACGTTTTCACATAGTGTGAAACGTCTGAGTTAAGTCGAGGCCAGTAGTACTTTTCCTTGAGCCTTGCAAGCGTGCGGGTGACTCTCAAATGTCCAGAGGTTGGCTCATAGTGGCAAGCTTGTAAGATTTCATCACGTAGACACATAGGTACAACAATCAGGTACGGCGTTTGGCTGGCGGAAAAGTTTTTCTTCATGAGGACACCATTGCGCACACATAACGATGACAGAGCATGCTTGAAAGCTCTCGGAGCGGTTGTACATGCACCGTTTAGATAGTCCATGATGTGCCGAAGTTCGGGATCTGCAGACTGTCTTTCAGCGAGGCACTCTGTGCTGATGGCATTTAACAGTATGGCCTCATTAGGAATTTCATCTGCGGGGGGATCTACAGGGGCACGTGAGATGCAGTCGGCCTCCGAATGCTGACGGCCAGATTTGTACGTGACAGTTATGTCGAATTCCTGTAATCGTAGACTCCATCTTACAAGACGGGTTGAAGGGTCCTTTAGGGTTGCAAGCCAACATAGGGCATGGTGGTCAGTCACTAACTTGAATGGTTTCTCGTAAAGGTATGGCCGGAATTTCGACGTCGCCCACACAATGGCTAGACATTCTTTCTCTGTTGCAGAATAGTTCGATTCGGCTTTAGATAGACAGCGACTGGCGTCAGCGATTACACGTTCTTGGCCGCCCTGGATTTGAACTAGAACGGCGCCCAGGCCTATGTTGCTTGCATCGGTGTGAAGCTCCGTGGCGGCGTTTTCGTCGAAGTGAGCCAATATAGGAGGTGTTTGTAGGCGGCGTTGAAGCTCTTTGAATGCTTGTTCCTGTGGTGCGTCCCAAGTGAAAGGCGTGTCTGTATTTGTCAGACGTGTTAGGGGCTCGGCGAGTCGAGCGAAATCTTTGACGTAGCGCCGGTAGTAGGCACATAAGCCAAGAAATCGTCGAACAGCTTTCTGGTCTTGGGGCGGAGGGAAGTTGGCAATAGCTGTGGTTTTCTCTGGATCCGGCAGGACACCAGCGTGGCTTACGACGTGCCCCAAGACCTTGAGCTCCGTATAAGCAAAATGACACTTCTCGTTCTTTAGCGTAAGGCCAGAGGATGTTACGGCTTGCAAAACAGTTTCAAGGCGCCGAAGGTGCTCCTCGAACTTTGGAGCGAAGACCACAACGTCGTCAAGGTAAACGAGACATGTCTGCCGCTTGAGATCTGCAAGTACGGTGTCCATAAGCCGTTGGAAAGTAGCCGGCGCAGAGCAGAGACCAAAGGGCATAGCCTTGAACTCGTAGAGCCCATCCGGAGTAATAAACGCCGTTTTCTCGCGGTCCCTCTCATCTACCTCTATTTGCCAGTATCCGGATTTCAAGTCCATTGAAGAGAAATATTTCGCGGAGCAGAGACGATCCAGAGCATCGTCGAAGCGTGGCAGGGGATAGACGTCTTTCTTTGTAACTTTGTTTAGCCGGCGGTAATCCACACAAAACCTCAGCGTACCATCCTTTTTCTTCACAAGAACGACAGGTGCAGCCCATGGACTCCGTGAGGGCTGGATGACATCGTCGCTATCACTTGGCGAGTGATAGCGGCGCGTTCAGTCGGAGACACTCGGTAAGGTGACTGTCTGAGAGGTGGCACGGTATCATCCGTAATAATGCGATGCTTGGCGAGATCGGTTCTGCCAACACGTGAAGAGTTGGAGAAGGACGCCCGATAGCGCTGGAGGAGCTGGTTCACTTGGCGATGCTGCAGTTGAGAAAGCGCAGGGTTAATGTCGAAGTGTAAATCGGTGGTAGGCCTCTCCATCTCGGTCAATGACAGCGTCGCAAGTCCAGAGGCTTTTCGAACATGCGTGATACCGCAAATATGGGCCACTACAGTCCCCGTGCTTAAATGCTGGTGCTCACCGCCAAAATTTGTGAGTAGGACATCTGCTTTGCCGTCTTCGAGGCGAACGATTCCTCTGGCTACAGCAAGACTGCGTTCGAAAAGTAAGATCTGTTTGCTCTCCACGACACCTTCATAGTTTCGCAGTGTATTCGTAGCCACAGACGTCATCACACTGGAACGGGGCGGAATAGTGACGTGATCATCAAGGATGTGCAGCGCTGTCGGTCGCTCTGATGCACTGTGTATTGCATTCTCAGTCGATAAGGTCACTAACTTAGTCTGCAGGTCAATAACGGCTCCATTCTCTGCTAAGAAATCCATGCCAAGGATGACGTCGCGGGAACACTGGACAAGTACGACGAAGGTTGCTAAGTACGTTTCTTCTTGCACTGTTACCCTAGAAGTGCAGGTACCGGTCGGCGTTATCAAGTGGCCTCCGGCAGTACGAATTTGTGGGCCTGTCCAGGGTGTAGTCACTTTTTTCAGAGTGGCGGCGAAAGGCCCACTCATCACAGAATAATCGGCGCCGGTATTCACAAGCGCTGTCACGTCGGTTCCGTCCACTGAAATGTTCAGGTCGGCGGTTGCGGCTGTGGTGTTGCCGGAACGTCGCGGGGTCCGGTCACGGCTGCGGTGTGGTACTAGCTGATTTCGTGTCGTCGGAAAACTGGAGCGCCGAGGGAGCGGATCATTGTGGGGCGCGTCGTGTCGTCGTGAAATGGAGTGACCATCCGGTTTCAGCGGTGGAGGAGCTTGAGAATTTTGTCGATGAGCAACCTTCCCTCCAAAGGTTGCCGCGTCTAGTTTTCCCGATGGGGGCTAGGGGAGCGGACCCACGTCATGCCGGCATTACCACGTGTCTGCGAGGAGAATTGGCGCGGTGAAAGCGACCGCGAGTAGTCATAGGGCGTTCCCGATGATTCAGCCAAGTACGCATCGATGGCAGGGGGCCGTTCACCACGCTGCGGCTTTCGCGCGTCGGCGCTAAATCCTGGCAGACCCATTCGTCGGTAATAGCAATCGCGGAACAGGTGACGAGCTTCGCCACAGTGGAAGCACAGCGGGCGATTATCGCGAGTGCGCCAGACGTCGCTTTTGCGTGGACGCACCTGAGAAATTCGAGCGGGAGGTGCTTGACGAGTGTATGCAGGGGCTGCTTGGTGCTGACTGGGAGGTGAATGCTGACTGGGAAGTGGACAGGCACGACGAGTGACTGCGGCGTAGGTCATGGCCTGTGGTGGCATTGGCGGGAGCGGCTCGGGTGGATTGAGTGCCTGGTTGACCTCTTCCCGAACCATCTGAGAAAGGCTGGATACTTGAGGGGGTGCTGCCGTCGAAAATAGCTTTTGCAGCTCCTCGCGTACGACGGCCCGTATGGTCTCGCGGAGCACGTCAGTGCTACCAGTGTCCGCGATGGCGGCAGCAATAGGGATGGACGGCCGCTCGTAGTGCTTAGATCGCATCTCTAGAGCCCTCTCAATGGTAGTGGCCTCGGATACAAATTCCCCGATGGTCTTGGGGGGACATCGCACTAATCCAACGAAGATCTGTTCCTTAATTCCCATCATGATATAGCGAAGTTTTTTTTCTTCGGACATGTTTGGATCAGCGCGACTGAATAGCCTCGTCATGTTTTCGAAGTAAACGAGGACGCTCTCGTTAGGGAGCTGAACTCTCGTCTGTAGGAGCAGCTCGGCGCGTTCTTTGCGAAAAAAGGTGGTGAAAGCTTGCAGGAACTGGTCCTTGAAGGAGATGCACGTTGTGTTAGTAGTCTCATGATTTTCAAATCATGTGCAAGCTGCACCGTCGAGCGAAAAAAATACATGCTGCAGTTTCTGGTCGTCGCCCCAGCGATTGTACTGGGCTACTCGCTAAAATTTATCTAGCCAGTCTTCCGGGTCGCCGCCGGGAAAGGCTTGGAAGATGGGTATCTCCCGCGGCTGCTGCAACACTAAGGAGGGGGCAGTGGTGTCTACGTGCGTCATTGCGGGTGGTTGTGTTGTCTCCGAAGGTGGCGCTGGAGAAGATGGTAGAGGCCTCGCACTACGAGAAAATTGTAGAGGCGCGAATTCGGGATCAAAACCTCGAAGCCGTCGGCTACTGTGATGGGTAGGCGTAATCTCGATGGTAGGAGATCCTTGAGGGCTGGAGTCTTGGCTGGTTGGAGGTGTTCGGAGCATGGGTTACGTTACCCAGCAGCTCCACCAGATGTCACGGTGTAAAGTCTCTGATCAGAAGTTACCGCGGGACACAGGGGTTACAGAAGTCACAGTGCGGCAGGAAAACTAGCAGGCCCGCTTCAACAGAAGAACTTGAGTTTTTTCGCCTCGAGGAGATGAACGTCAGTTTCTTCGCCTCGAGGAGGCACACGCTCGCGATCAGCGCAGAGGGAAGATAAAGAATGCAGCGTGTCAATATATTGTAGTGAACGTTACGAGTGGATATCCCGAAGACGTAGAAGAGAACGACGAAGTGCCGCTGCGCGGCTCGAGCGCGCTGGTGTTTGCCTAGGCTAGCTGTGCTGTGTTGGTCGCAGTGTAGCTTAGACAGGGCTATATTACTTGTTAAAACACAGTAAAACCCCCTTTCTATATATATATATATTGTAACGTAACGTTACACAGAAGGCGCTCTGGCACTCTGACACCGAAAAACACCAACAGCCAGTCAGGGCAGCACGAAAGCGGAGCACCGTTTCGCTTCGTCGTCTTCTCCGAATCGCCGGTTCAAATCTTCGTCGTCTATGAATGGCATGTGTCATTGCCCCCTTCTTGGCAGCATCGCCTCGATGCTGCAAATGCTGCTTGATGCGATGAGCTGACAGATATTATGCTAGGTTGGTGTGGGATACCACAACACAAAACGGGGCGCCATCAGTCTCAAGAATAGTCAGCGGGGCGATCGTGGTAGGGTTTCATCCGGACGACGTGTACAACATCAGTGAACTTGCGTCGTCTGCAGCTTGAGGGATCTTGGGTCGCGGATTCAACTTCGTAAGTAACGTCGCTGAGGCGGCGGAGGACACGATATGGGCCGAAGTACCGGCGCAGCAATTTTTCAGACAGCCCACGATGACGAACGGGCGTCCAAATCCAGACAGTCTCCAGGCTCGTAGGCAGCGAAGCGCCGTCCCTTGTTGTAACGATCAGCATCTAGTTGCTGTTGTAGCTATATGCGCTGCCTTGCCAGCTGCCGTGCTTCTTCCGCACGCTGGGTAAAACTAGCGATGTCCAGGTCAAGCTCATCTTCGTCGTCGGTGTATACGGGCAGCATTGTATCCAGTGGAGTGGTCACTCGACGGCCGAAGACAAGCTCGAAGGGTGTGAGCCGCGTCGTCTCCTGAAGTGCCGTATTATATGCGAACGTGGCATATGGGAGGATTTGAACCCAGGTCTTATGCTCTATATCCACGTACATAGACAGCATGTCGGCCAGAGTTCTGTTTAGCCGTTCCACCAAGCCATTAATTTGCGGGTGGTATGCCGTGGCCCGTCTATGGCTAGTGTGTGTAAGGTTCAATACAGCCTTAGTCAGGCGGGCCGTAAATGCTGCCCCGTGATCGGTAATGATAACAGCCGGAGTGCCATGACGCAACACGATGTCGTGGACAAAAAACTCTGCGACTTCGGTGGCAGTTCCATTTGTGAGCGACGCGGTCTCAGCATGTCGGGTCAAGTAGTCTGTCGCGACAACAATCCAACGCTTTCCATTACTTGACGTCGGGAAAGGACCAAGAAGATCCATCCCCACTTGTTGGAAAGGAGTTTTCGGTAAAGCGATCGGCTGATGAAATCCAGCCGATTTCACGGGTGGAGTCTTTCGGCGTTGACAATCACGGCAGGTTTTTACGTAAGATCGCACTGAAGGTAATAATTTCGGCCAATAGTATTTCTCCCGAATTCTTGCAAGCGTACGACTAACTCCCAAGTGGCCGGAGGACGGTTCGTCGTGACAAGCGCTTAAGATGTCAGGCCGTAGGTGCGTAGGCACTACGAGTAGAAATGTCTCTTTGGATCTTTCAAACTTGCGCTTGTAGAGAACTCCACTTCATAAAGCGTATGACTGCAAGCCACGACGAAAAACAAGCGGTACTATACTTTTCACTTTATATATATATAGTGAAAAATGAAGACCAACGCATAAAACAATTTATTGACGTTTTGGCTGTGGAACAGCCTTCGTCGTATATATATATATATATATATATATATATATATATATATATATATATATATATATATATATACATTGTAAAACAGGTATTGATTGGGCTCTGATATGATCAGCGCCTATTGCTGAAGAGAACGGCGACAAGCATGTTCAACGCGCGCTACGGGCAGGAAGGAAAACGACAACGAAGCTCCCTTCGACGCTCGTACGTGTGCTGACAGGTCTCACGACTGATCGCAGAACGTTCTATTGACTGTTGACGCCGTATCGCCCAGGTCAAGGTCTTCTACAACAAGTGGTGGAGGTGCCAGCATTCCCCTCAACCTGGAGCTTCGCAGCTGATCTTTGCCTACCACTTCCGCGATGCCTGAGACTGCCAGCCAACCGCCAACTCCATCGCCTGTCATCTGTCCCGGTGCAGCGCGTAAGCGCGACCCAGCCATCTTCAGCGGCACCGATGACACGGGTGTAGAAGACTGGTTGGCGTCGTATGAACGCGTAAGTGCGTACAAGTGGGACGACACCGTGAAGCTCACAAACGTCATTTTCTATTTGAGCGACGTTCCCAATCTATGGTTTCGCAACCATGAGAGAGTGACATTTCTACCTGGACGGCTCTCAAGACCAGCCTGACCGAAGTTTTTGGCCGTCCCGCTATACGTAAGCTTCGCGCCGAGCAACGCTTGGGAAGTCTGGCACAACAAACCGGCGAAAGCTTTACCAGTTTCATAGAAGATGTCGTAGACCTCTGTAAGCGCGTAAACCCTACCATGAGCGACGCCAAGAAGATCGGACACAATATGGAAGGCATTGACAATGACGCCTTCGAGATGCTCGTCGCCAAAAACCCCCAAACTGTGTCAGACGTTATAAACTTCTGCCAAAGCTTCGATGAGCTGCGCAAGAGGCGGCTTTCCACCCGACGTGCTGGCCTTCAGCCGGCCACTCTTTCCAGCTTGGCTCTCTCCGGCGATGGTGCCCAGGACCTTCAGTCGCTAATTCAGCACATTCAACAATTCGTTCGAGAGGAAGTCGCACGCCAGCTTTCCTTGTCCACCTTCACTTGCCCGCCTGCACCTGCGCCTGCGCCGCCGCTCACTCCCACTCTTCAGCGTGTCATACAAAGCAGGTCACTGAGGTTCTGCCTTCACCTCCTCAGCAGCCGTTGGTGGCGGCTCCTCTCACGTACGCTGATGTTTTGGTGCGGCCACCACCCCCTGTCGCCCCTATGTACAGCCGGCCTCCCCTCCTATACGAGCCTAGGGACGCCAGCAAAATGAGCAACCTAAAATTCCACCTTATCGTCCAGTTCTCCGCCGTCGACTACAGCCACGCCCTTCGAACCCCTGGCGCACACAAGACAACCGACCTATGTGCTACGCCTGCGGAGTCGCCGGCCATGTGGCTCGTTTGTGCCGCAATCGTGGCCCTCGTCCCTACGACTATACACGTGAGCCAATGTACAATCTTCCTCCGTCCCCCTCGCCTGTGTTCCCTGAGCCTCATCCACAGTCCTCGTCAAGTTACGATCACCGCTCCCACCGCTCCCATTCTCCTGGCCGTCGTTCCCGTTCTCCGATGCTCCGCCATCAACCAGCCGTTAACACGGAACACTAACAGCCGCCGTTCCGGATGCAAGAACTGCGCCATCAGGGACCAACTCAAGACCTGTTCACGTACCAGACATCATTATTACCATACTCATCGAGGGAGTTCCTGTCGAAGCACTTGTAGACACTGGCGCAGCCGTTTCTGTTCTTAATTACGCCCTCTGTCGCAAACTCAAAAAGGTGATGACGCCGCTTCCTGCAATTTCTATACGCACAGCCTGCGCTCAGGACATTCGACCACTAGCCACCTGAACCGCCCGCCTTGTTATCGACGACGTTCAATACACAATAGAATTCCTCGTCCTCGCCCGCTCATCACACGACGTTATCCTTGGTTGGGACTTCCTCTCCAATCATAACGCCATAACAGACTGCGCCCGTGCTCAACTTGAGTTATCATCCCTTAGTGACACTTTTTTCGGCACACCCGCTGCTGCTGCAGCTACCGTGCACGTCGCACAGGACACCGACGTTCCGCCTTTCTCCTCAGTGCTTGTGCCTCTTTATTGTGCTGCTCTTACCGACGCCACTGTTATCTACGCACCTTCGTTACGATGCGCTGACCAAATATCCGTGTTGCTGCCCCATGCTGTGCTGACAATTTTTCGTAACTCAAGTGCTATTTTTGTTTGTAACCCGTGCGTCTCCGGTCGTCCTGGTCAAGAAAAAAGACTGTTCCATCCGATTCTGTATCGATTACTACCGACTGAACAAGATCACGTGCAAGGACGTTTATCCTCTACCTCGTATCGACGACGCCCTTGACTGCCTGCAGGGAGCTGAGTTCTTTTCTTCAATAGACCTGCGTTCCGGCTACTGGCAGGTGCCGATGGCAGAGGCCGATCGCCCAAAAACCACTTTCGTCACACCCGATGGGCTCTATGAGTTTAATGTCATCTCATTCGGACTGTGCAATGCCCCTGCCACATTCGAACGCATGATGGACAACCTACTCAGAGGGCTCAAATGGCACACTTGCCTTTGTTACCTTGACGACGTTGTCATCTTTTCCCCAGATTTTCCATCTCACCTCCAGCGCCTTGAGACAGTTCTGCAATGCCTGACCGATGCTGGCCTCGAATTAAATTTAAAGAAGTGCCGTTTCGGAGCACGGCAGCTAACCATACTCGGACATGTCGTCTCCAAGGATGGCGTTCTTCCCGATCCGGCAAAATTACGCGCTGTGGCAGAATTTCCCAAGCCAACTAATGTGAAAGAACTCCGCAGCTTCGTCGGCCTCTGCTCGTACTTCCGCCGCTTCGTTCGCAATTTCACCACAATCATCAACCCTCTCACCAAGCTTCTGTCCGGCCACGATCTTTCAGCCTGGTCTCCGCACTGTGATGATTCCTTCGCGACACTCCGCCACCTTCTGACGACTCCGCCAATCCTGCGTCATTTCGACCCTTCTTCTCCCACGGAAATCCACACTGATGCCAGCGGCGTCGGCCTCGGCGCAGTACTCGCTCAGCGGAAGTCTGGCTTTTATGAGTACGTTGTCGCTTACGCAAGTCCGACCCTAACAAAAGCTGAAGCAAACTATTCCGTCACCGAGAAAGAGTGTCTCGCTATTCTCTGGGCAATAGCAAAATTTCGCCCCTACTTGTGTGGCCATTCTTTTGATGTCGTCACCGATCATCACTCCCTCTGCTGGCTGTCTTCTTTGAAAGATCCTTCTGGTCGACTGGCCCGTTGGGCTCTGAGGCTCCAAGAATACGACATTAACGTCATCTATCGCTCTGGCCGTAAACATGCTGATGCTCTCTCACGTTCTCCCTTGCCGTCTGAAGCCACTCCTGCTATATCCGTTCTACATCCCACAGACATGCCCACCGATATGACTTCCGAGCAACGCAAAGACGCATGGATCGCCTCCCTCCTTGATTTTTTATCTGGCCGCGCTTCACGACCTGCTGGCCGCACTCTCCGTCGCCAGTCTCACCATTTCGCCATCACAGACGAGCTCCTCTACCGTAGGAATTACCTTCCAGATGGTAGAAAGTGGCTGCTTGTAATTCCGGCCCATCTACGCTCCGTGATTTGCTCCCATTACCACGACGATCCCCAATGTGCCCACGCCGGCTTATTGAAAACATTCACTCGCCTGCGACAGCGGTACTACTGGCGTGGGATGTACCGTTACGTTCGTCGGTTCGTCCAGTCCTGCCAAAAGTGTCAGCGTCGAAAACACCCACCTCGCCAACCCACCGCTCCTCTGCAGCCGCTGACCTGCCCAGCTCAGCCCTTTGAGCGTGTTGGAATAGACCTATACGGCCCGCTTCCTAGCACATCAACAGGCAATCGCTGGATCATCGTTGCAATCGATCACCTCACACGCTGCGCCGAAACGGCGCCTTTGACATCTGCTACAGCTCAATACATTGCCTCCTTCATCCTCCATCACATAATTCTTCGCCATGGGGCTCCCAAAGAATTGCTGAGTGACAGAGGGCCCGCTTTCCTTTCTGAAGTTGTGGAAGCTGTTCTAAGAGAATGCAAAATCGTTCACCGCACCACCTCCGCATACCATCCGCAAACAAATGGAATATTTGAGCGTTTTAACCGCACCATGGGCGGCATGCTAGCAATGTATGTCGCTTCCGACCACTCCAACTGGGACCGCGTTCTTCCATTCGTCACATTCGCTTATAACTCTGCCGCACAAGCAACCACCGGTTTGTCACCATACTTCCTCCTGTACGGTCGTGAGCCCTCTTGTACTATGGACACCATTCTCCCTTACCGACCGGATTTTTCCGAATTCACGACTGTTTCACAAGCTGCAACTTATGCCGAAGAATGCCGCCAGCTTGCCCGGTCCTTCACTTCCCACGCCCAGCAACAGCAGAAAACCACCCGAGATCAATCTGCAATTCTTCCTACTTACTGTACAGACTCTTTGGTCTGGCTATGGGTGCCTTCCTCCAGTCCCGGCCTTTCATCCAAACTTCTGAGCAAGTATCAGGGCCCCTACCGTATTGTCAAGCAAATATCCCACGTCAACTACCTCATCGAACCCCTTACGCCATCCACTGACCACCGTCGCCGAAATCGTGAAATAGTACACAGTAACCGCCTGAAACCTTACTACGATCTGGCCATCGTCACATCGCCATTAGCCGCCAGTATGACGTCTTTTCGTCCGGGGGAAGTTGTAAAACAGGTATTGGGCTCTGATATGTTCAGCGCCTATTGCTGAAGAGAACGACGACAAGCATGTTCAACGCGCGTGACGGGCAGGAAGGAAAACGACAACGAAGCTCGCTTCGACGCTCGGACTTGTGCTGACACGTCTCACTACTCATCGCAGAACGTTCTATTGACTGTTGACGCCGTATCGCCCAGGTTAAGGTCTTCTACAACAATATATATATATATATATATATATATATATATATATATATATATATATATATATATATATATATATATATGCAGAGGACAGAGAGAAGATGCTCGATGGTCGTGAGATGACGTTTAAGGCATCTATGTGCGCGCCTTGCGCGCGCGCTCCTGCCCGCGCCACTGTCCTCTTCTTCCTCCTTCGTTTCTAACATGACCCTGGGCACCGAGCGATCATCCCAATATTAGGCGAGGAAGTTTACCAATGATGATTCCATGGCATGATGATGGGCGTGTCTGGATGCTTGAAGAAGAGGAAGAAGTAAGAATAGAATGGCTTGCCGGTACAATGTCTGATGCGTGGGTGATCCGCCTCTCCTGGAGCTGTCAACCATCCGTCACCAGAGTCCATGGGACCGACAACTCGAGGTCACGTCGGGCAGCTTGGGCGGAGGTTGCGTGTTCGTGTGCATTGGTTCCTTCGGGTTATTCGGGTCCTTCGTCTCGGTTCTGATTGGTCTGTCTGTTCTCCTTGTCTTCAGGTCCGGGCTGGGGGCTGGGCGGTGGTAGTTGGTCCGGTCTGGGCTTGCAGGTTGGGGCGAAGCTGCTCGGCGATGTCCCTGGGCCCTTAGTCAATTTTCCCGGCTTACAGATGGCGTCGATGCTCCAAGGCGAGGATGGGGATGACGTACCACGCACCTCCACCAAATATTACGTGGCGGCAAGCGATGACCACAGAACAGAGGACAAAGAGAAGATGCTCGATGGGTATGAGATGACGTTTAATGAATCTGTGTGTGGTCCTAGCGCGTGCGCTCCTACCCGTGCCACTGCCCTCTTCTTTCTCCTATATATGATGCGTGGTTCGTCAGAGTGCACATTGCTGCATTTATTCTGCTGCCCAATCGCGCAGTGCTATTCAGTATGAACAACTCCGTAAGAGCCCTATTCTGGCCAGACTTGGGCATCACGTGGCTAATATCGATCACTCTTCCTTGACAGCATCCACTCTCAATTCTTGTAGCAAGAATCCAGATTCTGTGCGTTCGTACTTCTAAATGTGGTAGAAATTATACCATAAAAGACGAACAGGGCACTTTTTCAAAGTAAAGACTATAACAAAGCGGGGCAAAACTACCACAACTTTCGCACTTAAAATACACTCTTCGGCAGTTGTTTGCCCTGTTCTATATTATAAAGCTGTAGTTTGGTGCACATTCACCAATATCAGTATTGCGGAGGTATTACCTCTGTCGAAACGCGGCCGCCTCAGCAGGGTGAAGGGCAGACAGAAAGGCGAAAATTTGCTTACCACGATTCGCTTCAAGAAAAAAAAACACATATTTAAGAGGAAGTTATAAATTCTTAACACGTTCTTTTTTTTCTTTTGAGTAGCAATCATATTCATATGTTAGACTAAGCTTGTTTATTACCAAAATTAAACTTGATAACCTTAATAATACCGGGAAAGCCACGTCTCAGGTTGTCTTAAAAAGATCAGGCGTCGCAAATGCAATTCTCACTCTTATTTTATTAAACAATCTTATTAAAGCATGCCAAGCCTCAGAACGTTAAAGGCTTCCACTGCGCGCGATGGCATATGACGCTCGTCAGAAGCAGCCGAGAAGACTTCAAGAATGTGTCATATACGAAGCAGTATACCTTGACTATCGCAATGCCTTGAATTGATGATGTATTATTTCTCAGCAATGTTCACGACACGCAGGCCCGCGCATACGGCTTGGCTCAAGCACGGCTCTATATGAGCTTTTAGCTTACGCTCTCGCGTCATACACGTAAAGGATGAGCTCGTGTGCCCCCAATAAAGTAGCATTTTACACTGATGGGTCGTGATAGGGGAATAATGAAGCAGACAAAACAAGCTTCCGCCGTTGCTTTCGCAATTCAACTACGGTTAAGCAGAGATAAACCGCAACAATATTATTGTTTGTACACTGCTTTATCTAAGTAGGATTAGCTTGGCCACTGACGCAGAGCAGTGAGCCTATAGCTCGGTACGTCAGTGCTTTCTCTGAAAGAAAATAGGTGAAGCTGCGTAAATTGTACATTGATGAAAACACCGCCCCTATGGATATTTTTCTGCGTGCTCTCTGGTTTCTGTGGTGATGTTCTGCTCCTCAAGAGAGTCAATAAAATCAGCCATTGTGCAAACATCTGCCCAGTGGATATCAAATAATTAGTGCAGAGTAGGCCGGGTGCCTCCAAACAGCTCTCAAATGGTTCCACAGTGCTGGAGCACCTCTGGTTTCAATGGGTTATATACGTTTAGCTGGAACAACTGGCTGTGTTTAATATGAGTCATGTTTTATTCCATGAAACACCTCTGACATAGGTTGTTTTTATTTGTGTAAATGACCGTCAGAACCTCCAGTTGTTGGAAACCTAATCGTTTTTAGTACACACTAGCCATTACTACTTCTACAGCAAGTTCGAATCGATGAATCCTATTCTCTAGCACTATAAAATTTACATGTAGGCAACTCAAGACAGTAAAATTGCGGAAATATTAATTTGTTCACGGGAAAAGAAAATCGAATTATCTGTCACGTTTGCTTCATGGACATTTCAACCTCGCTGTGGGGGAGGGAGGAATGTGGGAGTGAAAGCTGAAATAGAGAAAGGGGTGCTGTAGTGGAGGGTCTCGGGGTATTTTCGACCACCTGGAGATCTTTAAACTGCACTGACATCGCACAGAACACGGAAGACTCTTGGTTTCGACCCCATCGATACGGAGCCGGCCGGCGGTCGGGATCGAAAGCAGGTACTACGCAAAGCAGTCTGGCATCAAATGCAAAATAACATATATATGTATTCGTGAGAAAGGTCCTATTAGGAAGTATTGGTTCAACAAAACTAGCACTGATTTGTAAATTGTAGGAAACGTGAAATAAAAAGAGATATTCTTCGTGGGATACTCGAGGTAATCCATTTTTTCCTCCTCCTTTTTTTTTCTCCATAAGTATGAGTTCTCTGTGTAATGAGAACGTATGATCTTCTTGCTTCTGCTGCTTCTTCTGAGCATTGTGTCGGGTGCTTGTGCCCCGTCAGACAGAGTTTTTCTGCCTTTGGCCCTCTGTATCCGAGACTGTCTGAATAAAAATAAAAAATATACAAAGAAAAATATACTGCCACAGAATGCCAGCTGCTCCCAAGGAGGTCTCATCTAACGATACTTGACCATGATAGTGCGGCCCTAACAGCCTCATTTCAGTCCAGGTAGCTCCAGTGCACACTGGGTTTCTCGAGGTCGGCCACGCTTTTTGTTTCAAGGAAGGCAAGCGCATAAGAAAATATTTAGTTTCAGGCCTTCGTCTATCCTCAAAAGGTGCCTCGTACATTGAGCGCTTTCGTTACTATCGTTACTACAGTTTCTGCTGCCTTGAGGTGACTCGCACTTTAGCAAATTAGGACGAGTAGGCTACGTGAAAATTGTAATAGTAACGATGAAGTGAAGGCTCACCGGCTATCCCAGAGCCGTCTCCTTCCTCGAAGCGCTCGTAATCCATCTCTTGGAAGCGGCGTGGAACAAGGCTTAGGTGAAGAGCTACTGCATGCTTGTAGTTCGCTTCCACAGCGGCTCGTAGCTCTGTAGCGTTGGCAACGACTGCGCCTAGAAAACAAAAATTTACCATGGGCGCAGTTATCTCCAGAAAAATCAAAACCGCTTGCGGCGTCATGGTTATCACTGTTAAAATAACTGTTTGTTGTGTTTGTTTCGTTTATGCAATACAAAATTCTTTTTTGCCCATCTTTTAATTTAATTAGTTTAATTCCTTTGTGGTTTTGGCGGGGAAAGTTGTGCGTCATTATTTTTTATTTCGTTTAATTTTACACACGCTAATTTAAGTTAAATTTGTCTCCTGGTTACAAAGCCTATCTTATGTGATATGAAAGTGCGACTGGTCGCTTCTCTGGAATGGCTGTGATACACCGCAGCTCTTACGATGCTGGTAGAGGAGACTGGCACTTGCGCATCACAGGTTTTAGTTTTAAACCATATGAGTGCTTTAAAACTAATACCTGTGATGCGCAAGTGTCAGTCTCCTCTGGCCAGCATCGTAAGTGTCACACGTTAAAAAAATTATTTCGCTTAGCACACTTCGCGATTCTCTGCCGCGGTGCTGCCTTTCTGTAGTGTGTCCTACGTCGTTGCTACGAATCTGACAAGGTGGTTGTTGCATGAACTTTTCTGCCTACAGCAATTGTCACTCTACAGGATTTGCGATAAAGAGACAGCAAATGAATCTGCCCACACGGGCTTGGGTGAAGTGGAGAGGGGACACCACATGACTCCGATCTGCCGTCGCAGCTTGGTTTGCTGGAATATATTGCCTGTCCACAGTAGTGATGTAGGCTGCAGTTGTACGCTGACATTGTTATCTTGTTGTTGACAGTCATATTGATTACGGAGCGTTTAGTCATTGTCTCTTTTTTATCTATTTGACCATAAGGAATTCTTGTCTTTACTTCGATGACGCCACGGTGATTTTCAAGCGTTCGCCTCAAGTGGCGAATGACAGGTCCATTGCCAACAAGACCTCGAATTTTGGTTGACTTCCGCAGCCTACTGTTGACCGGTGGGAGCAGCGAGTGAAGGCTTTCGATCTTTAACGTGGGGACCTCTTGCCTTGTGATTTCCGTGATTGGCCGCTTGCTACTTTCATATCATTCTGTTGCTATGCTGACGCGACATTAAAAGAAAGAAAAAAAAAGCATTTGAAACTGCTGTTTACAGAATATGACACGTGGTTAATCATTATCTACTTCGTTGGAGTTATTCGCTGAGAAATTGCGCACTGCTCTTGGGTGTGACCAACTGTTCAGCAAAATATCAGTGGACGTGCGCGACACTACGCGAAACGCAGCCGGTGGCGGTCGGGTTCTAACCCGAGTACTACGGCACAGAAGTCGGGCATCGTAACCGGCGGGTTTAAATGCAACATAAACAATATATGTACTCATGCAAAGGGCACCATTATAGAGTATTAGTTTACAAAACTAGCACTGATTTGAGTATTACTAGAAACGTGAAATAAAAGACATTCCTGGTGTGATACACGAGGAAATCTTGTACCACAGCTATGCCAGCTGCAGGTAAAGAGTTCTTACCTAATGGTACTTGACCATGATAGTGTGAAGCATAACTATGTTATTTCAGTTTAGGTAGCTCGAATGCGTGCTGGGGCGCTAGATATCGGCAGAGCTGTGTGTTCCAAAGGAGGAAAGGGCATAAGGGAAGATCTCGTAACCGCTTGCTTGAGGCCCTCGGTCCATCCTCAAAGGGTGTCTCGCGCAGTAACCACTTTCGTTACTACAGTTTCTGCTTTTTTCAGGCGATTCGCCCTTCAATAAATTCAGGAAGTTAGGCAATGCGAGCATTCTCACAGCAACGATGAAGCGAAGGCTCTCACCGGCTATTCCTGAGCTGTCTCCTGCCTCGAAGCGCTCGTAATCCATCTCTTGGAAGCGGCGTGAAACAAGGCTTAGGTGACGAGCTATTGCATGCTTGTAGTACACTTCCACAGCGGTTCGTAGCTTTGTGTCGTTGTGAACGACTGCGCCTGGAAAAAACATACCATGGGCGAAGTTACCCCAGAAAAATCAAAACTGCTTTCGGCATAATGATTATCACTGCTAAAATTGGCTGTTTGTTGTTTTTTTTTCTGCAATACAGAATTGTTTTCTTGCCCACCGTTGTTTTAAAGTGTTTAAGCCAGTTCTGTTTCTGGCGGTGCGGGATGGGCAATGTTTTTATTTGTTTTTTTATTTGCTCATGCTCACTTCACTTAAATTTGGCTCATAGTTACAAAACCTATTACGTGACTCCCCAACGCGGTTGGTCACCTCTCTGGAATGAGACGATACACTTCAGCTCTTACTATGCTGGCACTTGCGCATCATGGTTTAGCGGGGACGCCGGAGTCGAGAAACTATTTTACCTGTGCCTGACTACTGAAAGGCGCACCAGGTTTTTCATAGAGCACGCGGCCTGGTCCCTTACATTCAGACAATGCTTAGACACTGGTTGAATCAACCTTCGCACAGACCATGAAAGAATCATGCATAATTGTTTTACAGCATTTGTTTAAATGCAATGAAGCGGTACATAGCAGTAAATCCTAGTCGAAAAAATCTACAGAACTGTGTCAAAAATACGACAAAATATCCTGTAGTTCTGTCGTAACCATCAGATTTTTCTGTAGTTCTGTAGTACTTTTCTGTAGTTCTGTAGTTTTTCTGTAGTATATTTCTGTTGTCTGTAGTTCTATTGTACTTTTCTGTTGTAACTACAGAAATTTTTGATGTTACTATAGGATGTTCTGTTGTCACAACAGGTTTTCCGTCAAAAACCGCACAGAAATTCTGTCGTAACATCAGAAAGTTTTCTAGTTTTTTCCGACTGGGCTATGTCACAGCCCGTAACGTTAAAGAAAATTTGTTTGCGCACTTCGCGATTTTCTGGCCTGGTCGTGCTTTTCTGTATTTTGTCGTATCCTCGTCGCTGACACTATCACAGGGCGGTTGCATAAACATTTCGCTCTGCCGAGAACGTCACTTTATAGGATGGGCAACAAAGAGTCGGCAAATGCACCAGCTCGTACAGGTTTGGATAAAACGGGGATGGCACACCCCATGACTGATGTGTGGCCACAGCTTCGTTTGCAGGGACATTATAGAGGGACATTATAGACTTCGCAATTGTGATGAGGGCTGCAATGGTGCGCTGACCTTGTTATCTTGTTGTGGACTGGCGTATTTTCTACGGAGTGCTTATTATTTCTTCCTTTCTTACCGATTTGGTTATCTGGAATTGTTCACTGTAACTTCTATGAAGCCACTGTGAGGTTTAGCGTCCGCCTCAGGTGGCCATAATTGGCCCATCGCCAACAACACCTTGAAATTGGTTGTTGGTTGAATATCGAAGCCTGCGGTTGGTCGATGCAAGCAGCGACTGAAGGCTGTCGTGACGTGGGGACCCGTTGCTTTGTAATTTACTTGATTCGCTGCTTGCTACAATTATATATATTGCTGCAGCTATGCTGATGTGACTCGAAACGAAATAAACAAAAATGTACATTTAAAATAGGAGCCTTAAAAAATATGACACGTGGCTGGCCAACATCAGCTTCGGTGCAGTTATTCCCTACGAAATTGTGCGCTGTTCTTCTTTATGTCGAACTGTTGAGCAGAATACGAGCAGACGTGATGCACGACACTCCTCTGCCGTAAGAGCTCCAATCGCTAACTCAGCGGTGAGGTGGAAGTCCTCCCCTGATGGGACTGGGACAGGTGGGTAACCGCCGCTTGCGGCGGAAGCTGGCCTGCCACAGAATTTTTATCTGTTGTAGGCCGTCATTGCACCCGCCACCGATTCGGTGGTGGACGACGGCCGTTGTTGCGGCGCGCGTCTTCTCTCCCTCTTTCTTTTTTATCTTCTCTATTTGCTCTTCTCTCTGACCTCGGCGGCTGCGCTTCGATGGAGGCGAAACGAAGAGGCGTCCGTGTGCTGTGCGATGTCAGCGAACGTTAAAGATCCCCAGGTGGCCTAAATTACTCCGTAGCCCTCCACTACGGCTCCTCTTTCTCTCTTTCCACTTTCACTCCCACCTTCCTCCCTTCCCTTACGGCGCGGTTGCGGTGTCCACAGAAAACAAGTGAGACAGTTACCGCGCCTTTCTCTTCCTATAAATAAATCAGTTTTTTTTTTCTCTTCTGTCTGCACGAGGCAACGGAGGTGGCTCAGCTACAGAGCTAGTAGCAGGCCCGTGCATTTTATTTTCCTTCTTCCTACAGCCACAACAACACAATCGCTAACTCAGATAGCTATTCGTTGACTGCATCCACTGCTTAATCGTATAGCTCCAGAGTCCGTGCGTCTGCAGGTAAAAAAATTAGACGGTCTTTTAGATGTCTCTTAAGAGGAGAATGACGAAAACGTACGCTTCCTCTCCTATCATTTGCTTCATTTGCCTCTCATTGTTTGCCTTTATCGGCGTTCATTACAGAGCTACATACAATTATAATTGGTTTACAGGAAAGGAAAGGCGCAGTATCCGTCACACTTTCTCCGTCAAGAGTATGTTTGGACGGTACACTATCGCTAATGTCGCGTGACGTTCCTTGGCAGCGTTCAAGTGTGGGATTGTAGATGGCATGAACACTAAAGATGAGACATCTGGTTGGTCGCTTCGAATTTGGCGGCTGCTAAGTGACTTCTTTGTCAGCAATCGGATGCGCCGCTCGCGCGGACAGCCTGTCTCTACGACACTGTGAGCCATATAGACTTTTGTCTTAATATGCATCATATACACTCAGACTGAGACGACGGCGAGAATGGGGCGATAATGAAAAAAGGAAGACGACGAATGGTTGGGTCGTGGTGGGGGCGTTAGCAAGCGCTCAAGCTTCCGACGCTTCTCATACAGGCAATAAACCCTCACTCATAATATCGTGAAAGCCGAAGAAGACGGTTTTCTGAAGCAGTGACTGCAAGACAACGGAGCAAAACCACCTGAACTTTCGCACCTA
This sequence comes from Amblyomma maculatum, assembly GCF_055883805.1. Classification (NCBI taxonomy): domain Eukaryota; kingdom Metazoa; phylum Arthropoda; class Arachnida; order Ixodida; family Ixodidae; genus Amblyomma; species Amblyomma maculatum. The sequence continues at coordinate 58,099,235 of NC_139346.1, read as the reverse complement.
AAATATATTGTTCGTAGCTTGCTTGCTTTGTTTTGTATCATAATGCTATTGTTTGGTGCATTTTTATAAACATCAGCTTTGAGAACGCATTGCGTCTGTGGAAACGCAACAGCCGCAACACGCGGAATACGGACATAAAGGCCAAGATTTGCTTAGGAGCATTCGCTGCAAGAAAAAACACATAATTGAGGGGAAGGTATAGTTTACTAAGATAGTTCTTTTATCGCGAAGGCCAATACATTCACAGTTAGACTGAGCTCGTTGATTCAATTAATGAAGCGTGGTAATCTTAATGCAACCGATAAATCTGAATATCAGATCTTAAAGGAAGCACGCGTCGCATACGCCGCATTCTCTTATATTTCCTGTACCACATGATCAAAAGCATGCCAAGCCTCAGATGTTGGATGGCTTGCTTTGCGCGTGAACGCAAATGACCCGCGTTTGTTGTGGTTGTACAAAAAAGGAAACGAAAATGCACGGGCCTGCTACTGGCTCTGTAGCTGAGCCACCTCCGCTGCCTCATGCGGACAGAAAACAGGGAAGAAAAAAAAGGAAGAGGAAGGGAAAGACGCGCGCCGCAACAACAGCCGTCGTCCACCACCGAAACGGGGGCGGGTGCAATGACGGCCTAAAACCGATAAAAATTCAGTGGCAGGCAAGCCCCAACCGCCAGCGGCTGTAACCTACCTGTCCCAGCCACATCAGGGGAGTATCTCTTATGACCCGCGGCAGAAGCAGCAGAGAACGTGTATAGAAAGCGTCATATACTGAACAGGCTACCATGACTATCACAACAGCTGGTATAATTATTGAATTATTGCTGAGCAATTTTCTTTTTTATCCTTGATTACGGGACTGGTCATTATCTTAATCTTAATGTCCACCCTCCAGGCACTACAGCCTAAACGCACAAAGTAGCCTCAACCCACAAATGATCCGATGTCCGGAGCATAGGATGCGAATATTTCTGTGCCCGAAACCAGTGCTCGCTCGAGTGGCTTTATTCAGTGAAAAATCGCTAAGCATAAATAAAAACAGGTTAAAAAAATCTCATAGGCCTTGCAGAAAAATGTAGATGGAACTACGCAACACACAGTGTAGCAGCGGTAAACGGAAAGAACACACTGGCCACTAACGCGTCCGCTCTCTGCGCGGTTCAGGCGTCCACCGCTACAAGTGTGACAGATACTGCGCCTTTCCCTTCCTGTGAACTAATGAATAATAATAACAAAACCACAGCGACTGCGATAAGCTTTCATCGAAACGCACAAGTCAATGCTGATAGTTACTAAATAGTAGGAAGGCTTACTTACTCTTTGAGCGTGATGCGGGTGGCCACCTCATCTCCTTCGTGCCCTGCCTCTGCGAGAAGTCGAGTCCACTCACTGATCTCGGGCCTTTCGCCGGCAGACTGCTGCGCCATTGGTGTACAGCGGGAGACACGTCATACATGCTCCTCAGACCGCAAATACAATCATCACACTATGCGCCACAGATAAAATTTGGTTTGGTTTGGTTTATAGGGTTTAACGTCCCAAAGCGACTGAGGCTATGAGAGACGCCGTAGTGGATTGCTCCGGAAATTTCGACCACCAGGGGTTCTTTAACGTGCACTGACATCGCACAGCACACGGGCGCCTTACTTTTTGCCTCCATCGAAAAGCGGCCGCCGAGGCCGGGATTCGATCCCGCGTCCTTGGGAACAGTAGTCGAGCAAGAGAAGTGTTGCAGTGCCTACAGACTGGCTGCATCCCGCAGTTATAGCAAGTGTCACGGCGTTGTGATGGCAAAGCAAAATGACGTGGTACAATCACAACGCGTTTAGACGAGAGCGCACAAAAATTCGGTGGGAACACGGCCACGTCTATGAGCGAAATATTGTGTCGTTGGTCTCGCCCGCTCCTGACTGATGGACGCCGCGTCACGCTCTTAAAGCAGATGTCATGATCGTCGAACGTCTGGTTTGTGCTTCACTCGCACTGTCACAACTGGCGAGGCTTCGCTGCTGCCATACCCTTTCATTATTTGTGTACAAAAGCCCCAACGTGGATTTTCAACGGAATATTGATAGAAAAAAAAATCAGAGATGAAGTTCTTTCATTACACAGTGGCGGCGGTAGTAGTTTGTCAGAATCAATTCACAAGAAGGAAAACTTTTTCCGGCCGCAGCAGCACTTCAGTGGCGGCCGCAGGATATAAAGGTGACTGGGAGAACATAGCGAGCAGAAGTAATGAAAGGAGCGAAAATATCAAAAACCGGGAGTGAACGTTAAGATATGGGGCGGGGAATATTAGGGTGAAAACTTTACCAGGCTTATGAATATATGATGAGCGTCCGTATTTGAGAAGCTTCAATATTAATGATAATAATTGGCTCACGGTATCTGTCACACGGTATCTGTCACACTTGTTTCTGTGGACACCTGAACCACGCCGTAAGGAAAGGGATGAAAGTGGGAATGAAAGTGGAAAGAGAGGAAGGGGAGCCGTAGTGGAGGACTACGGAATAATTTCGACCACCTGGGTCAAGGTGTTGCCTGGGTTCACATTTGTCAGATTCCATAGGATACCTCGAAATTGTGACATCATCAGCCATGATCGGATGGGACATGACGCCACGTCTGGTGACGTAATAACCAGAACTGATGCCATCATGTCCTCACATCCGTTCACGTCGTCACTTCCGATCATGATTGATGACATCACAAGGTGATTCACGCATATAAAGCTTATTCATGCAACGTCACTGCAGCTTTACTGGCAACCATGATTTATTTATAGGAAGGATAAGGCACGGTAACTGTCTCACATGTTTTCTATTGACACCGCAACCGCGCCGTAAGGGAAGGGAGAAAGATGGGAGTGAAAGTGGAAAGAGAGAAAGAGCAGCCGTAGTGGAGGGCTACGGAGTAATTTCGACCACCTGGGGATCTTTAACGTGCGCTGACATCGCACAGCACACGGGCGCCTCTTCGTTTTGCCTTCATCGTTACTGGCAACCATGTCACGCCCGCGCAAATCAGAGAGAGAGAGGGAGAGAGAGAAAGAGAGGTTTGGTTGGTTTTCCGACAGTTGCTCGACCCCACACAGACAAAATCATACAGCCAGACCGACTCACGAAATTAATTCACCAATACCAGGGTACAGACGCTGAGCTACTTGTCGAACTGCGAACACGCTACCGGAGCACGTCCCACACAGACCCTCTACCCGCGTATGAGAGTCTCCCCAACGACACCCTGGACGCCGACATAGCAGATGCCGAGGTCTGGTTTGCTCTCAGCCAGCTCCGCACCACCACCGCGGCGGGACCTGATGGTATGTCAAACAAACGCTCCGAAACCTGGACCACACGTCTGTCGCGGCCGTGACGGAACTAATGAACACCTACTGGAGGGAAGGCGAGATCCCTCAGGAATGGAGGCACGCGCGGGTCACCTTCATCCAAAAACCAGGCAAGAAACTCTCGATCGAAAATTTAAGGCCCATCTCCCTCACGTCTTGCATCGGAAAACTAATGGAACATGTCATCCTTAACCGACTGCAAAATTACGCGGAAGACCGCGACTTACTTCCTCCAACAATGATTGGCTTTAGGGCAAACGTGTACACGCAGGACGTGATGCTACAACTTAAGAAGGATGTGCTGGACCCTCCATGTGGAACTGGGACGAAGGCGGTACTCGGGCTAGACCTGAGCACAGCCTTCGACAACATCTTGCGTGAGACAATCCTCACGAATCTCTCTCAATTGGACCCTGGTGAACGGATATTTAATTATATCCGATCATTCCTATCAGTGCGGACAGCAGAGCTCACTCTAGGTAGCCTTAAATCAGATCCCATTCCTCTGGGAAGCCGGGGCACACCACAAGGCTCGATGCTCTCGCGTTTCCTATTTAATCTTGCACTCATTACACTTCCCCCCAAGCTCGCTGCCCTGACGGGGCTGCAGCACACCTTCTACGCGCACGACATCACCCTGTGGGTAACCACGGGGAATGACGGCCAAATAGAGGATACGCTGCAGCAGGCAGTCAACATAATCGAACCCTACGCGTCGGGAGCGGGCCTTGAATGCTCGCACGCGAAATCACAACTGCTGGTTTTCAGGGCCAAGCCGCGAGGAAGAAATTCAAACCAGGCCCCCCCGATCGCCCTGAACGTATGTGTGAGAGGCCAACCGGTCAGGGAGGTTCAAACAATGCGCATACTGGGCATGTACATACAAAACAATCGCAAAAACACCGAAACAATCAACAGACTCACTGCCACGGTGCATCAGACTTTACGACTTATCAGACGAATTGCCAATAAAGGAAGAGGAATGAAAGGAAAAGATTTCTGTCGATTAGTCCAGGCTTTCGTACTGAGCAAAATTGACTACTCTCTCCCGTACCTGCAACTGCAATTCGCGGAAAGAATGAAGGTCGAGAGCCTAATCCGACAGGCCTACAAGGCTGCCCTTGGGCTCCCGCACAGCACGTCTACGGAAAGGTTAGTGGCCCTTGGGGTTCACAACACACTTTCCGAACTGTGCGAGGCACACCTTGTCTCCCAGCTCGGACGACTCACTCGCACGAACGCGGGAAGGTCCATCCTGTAGAGACTACACATGTGCGAACAACTTCCAGAGAAGGACGCGAAAACACACTTACCTACACACATTAGGAAAGCTCTATTCATTAAACCCTTGCTCAAGAATATGCACTCCGCACACCACGAAGGCCGACGCATTTCGAGGGCTCGCGCCCTACATGCCAAGTACGGCCGACACGTCAATGCAGCATACGTGGACGCGGCGGAATATCGGCACACCCAGTACAAGCGTTCGCACTGGCCGCTGTGAATGGGAATGGTTCTCCGTTGGCGGCCGCATCAATCGCATCCACCACCTCTGAGACGGCGGAGGAAGCGGCCATAGCCTTAGCTATTGCAAACACGTCCGCCGATATTGTATTCAGTGATTCTAAAACAGCCATTCGCAATTTCGCGAGGGGTCGCATCACGTCTACCTCCCTCCGCATTCTCCAAAGCACCCCTACTCCGGTTAGGGAAATTGAACTAATCTGGGTCCCGGCCCACTCATCTAATCCGGGGAACGAGGCGGCTCACGCGCAAGCCCGAGGTTTCGTCGACGGTTTTGTGAGCGCGCCCACCGACCCGAATTTCACGAAGGACGGGTTAATTTCTTTTCATGGCATTACCCATCACTTCAGGCTGGAAAGGCGCACATATCCGTCCCCCCCCCCCCCACAAATCTTTAACAAAGGCGCAGGAGGTTACCAAGCGCCGACTACAAACACGCTCTTCTAGATCCGGCATGCTTGCCCTGATGTATCCAGGCCAGTACAACCCAAACTGCAGTAAATGCGGCGAAAGAGTGAAATACGATCACATTCTCTGGAACTGCGCAAGTGATCCACCAGCAGTTGAATTAATACAGCTCCCTTTTTGCGAGCAGTGGGAATCCTTGCTGGTCAGCTCGGACCCGAATATTCAACTACGGGCCATCGAGAGGGCTAATAAGGTCGCCTCCAGCCATGGACTAGCGGCCATCTAGTACGTCTCTCCTTAGACCTGCTTGAGCGACGAAATAAATGTTTTCTAATCCAAAATAATTGCTTGGTTTGGTTCGCAGGGTGTAGCATCTAAAAGTGTCTCAGGCTGTGAGAGACGCCATAGCGGAGGACGCCGGGACTTTCAACCACGGTTATTTTACATGCACTAACATCGCAGAGCAGATGGGCGACTTGCTTTGCGCCGCCATGAAAAAATGGCCGCCGCGGCCGGGATTTGATCCAGCATCCTTGGGCCCAGTAGTCGAGCCATAGCCTCCGAGATCACCCCGCGCGCGTAGGTGATCTCTGAGGCCACGGTCCGGAGCTATTTACACGACGTGCTTTGGCGGCAATACAGTGCACTATAGGCGAGAAAGAGGAATAAGCTTGGTGTGGGGCACAACGACGGCAACAAATATGTCAAAGCTAATAAAACGGCAAAATAGGCTGATTAAAATTATATCCTAAATAATTATTCAACACGGAACCCTGACGTGTTTTGAAGAAGTTTTATTTAATCGCGTTATCAGACATGTACAGGTATCGCCTTTGCAAAACATTCAGAAGCCAACAAAATATGAATTAAACTTGCTGTCAAATATAGCATGCTTGAAAAGCTAACAGTCACTATTACTCAACGCGTTATCCCGAATTTTGGTTTGTGCCTCGTTCAAGGACCAATTACGGAAATGAAATGTTGAGTATAAACGTTCAGAATAGGTTGAATGCTTTCAGGAAAGAGAGAATCAACATAGAGAACCGGACCCTAAGGTCACTTAACAAATTGTTTTTGTCATGTTCCGCTTCATATCCATGAAATAAATGAAGTACTCTCACATGACTATTTTCCTGTTATATCAATTCTGTGCTTTTGTTTTTTCAATTCACTGTGAAGAATTCCTATAGTCTGTTTTCTATTCATTTTAAATGTTTTTATTTTTTACTTTGTTCATTCTTGCTCAATCATGAATTTATCATTTTCTTCATGGATACATTGTGAATTTGTAGCTCATGCTGTGCTATGTATAGGGGTGGGAGCCTAGTCAAGCTGCATGACTGCAGCTTTTTCTTTTATCTCCTTTACCTCATAATACCTGAAAATAAATATATTATATTATATTATATTCTAATTGATGCGCTAAATCGCCAGGTCACTAAACCTAACTGTAAATATTTCCCCACTTCTCTGCAAATGATTTGATTTGATTTTGGGGTTTAACGTCCCAAAGCGACTAAGGCTATGAGAGACGCCGTAGTGGAGGACTCGGAAATTTCGACCACCTGGGCTTCTTTAACGTGCACTGACATCGCACAGCACACGGGCGTCTAGCTTTTCGCTAGCTTTTCGCCCCCAGCGAAAAGCGGCCGCCGAGGCAGGGATTCAATCTCGCGCCCTTAGGCGCAGTAGTCGAGCGCCCTAACCACTGCGCCACCCCGGCAGGGCCATTCTTCAAATGTGTCGATTTCAACAACAATTGCACGCAATTGTACAAATGCAGAAGAATTTACCTATAGTAGTCTAACGTTTTTCTTATTTACATGAAGGAAAGAAAAGGAATCACAACTTACTTTACCAAATATATGTGTTTTTATGCATGACATTTGATGGACGTCGAGCAGACTAGGGATTAGGATGCGTTTTCAGTCTCTTACATTGTGTATTTTGGTGTGGTGCGATTTAACCGTACGTTTAGAGCGAGTGTTCTATACATTTGAAATGGATGAATGTGTCTCCTTGCCCGAGGACGCCTTTTTTAACGTCTATACATAGGTTAATCGCAGTTTGAGGAACGGTTTCTTAAGGTCCATCAGGCCACATTTGCTCTTGGGCGATTTTAATTGCGTGCTAGATTCCTCTCGCGACATCAGGGGGCCTCGACTGGGCGCGTACAATTACAATGCCAAATAATTAAGCAAGTTTGTTTAGTCGTTCCACCTGTAAGACGCCTGGGTCAATTTACACGGTGAGCAAATTCCTGCAACTCGTGTTAGGGGCCAGAATGCGGCCCGTCTCGACCGGGGGCACATCGCCTCCGCCCTGACACCCTTCCTTCTCAGGTTCACGTGAAGTGCTGCCAAACGCGCGCGCGGAGGTGATCTCGGAGGCCATGGTCGAGCGCCGCCACCACTTCGCCACCCGCCAGGGGTAACGACACGGCGTCGGTGAATTCTGAACTCTGATTGGGCGGCGTTGCAAAGCGTCTCAAGTAAACGAGCGCAATGCAGCAGTGTGGAGGCTGGTAGAAGCACCAACGCGTCAGATACAGTTTGTGTATGATTTTATTTTTGCACTATCCCGCATAGAACCACCACAGCTGCCACACTGCTAAACTTGATAGTGAATATAACCCCGCAGGGCGTCTGATTAAGGAGTATTTTCTGTGCCACTATTTTGCCGCTTCATCGAACGCCCCACAACACAGCATACAGAAGCAGATGGAGTAAACCGGGAAATGGAGGCGTCTCAAACAAACGCTTTCGCCCAATCCATTTGAGTGATCCAAAGTGCCACATACATTTTTGCACAATTACCAACGATAAGAATTGCCGTACCAAAAATTGGCAGTGGCTAAGCTTGGTTAAGCGTAGTAATTGCGAAAGCAATAGCTATGGCTACGCCTAGGTTCAGCTGGTGGTGTAGCCGGTTGTGGTGCTTGTGGTTATGCAATGATTCACTCTGGCCACGGCATATGGTTGAACTATTGTTTATTGCTACGTTGTTGCTACGTGGTTATTCTATGTATAACTAGTAGCGAGGCAAGGAGTGCCGTGGCTGCAACGATATACTTGGTTGTGGGTGAGGTTAAGGCAGAATGTACAACTGCCGCTCCGGCACCGGCTGCAACGGCATTCTTTATGTCAGCAGAAATGAAAGCATCCCTGGAGACTGCTTTGGTTCCACCTGCCGCTAGGCCACCTCCTATAGTACCCAACGTTGCACCCCTGGCGGTAGCTGCGGCTGCAGCCCCATAATTCTTCTTAGCTTTAGGAGCATCAGGCACAACTGCAGCTCCGCCCTACCTTAGATCAACGTTGGGCTTAACTCTCGGTGTGTAAGGGCGTACCCGAACCGGCGCCCCAAATGTCGTTCTAAACGGTCTCACAACAGTCCCAGGAAGGACGTCACTCCGGTTGCATGTAGCGCTCCCTCACGGAGGGAGCTAGAGTTAGGCCGCGGCTGGTAGCTACCGACTCGCTAGTTAACGGCGCGAGTTGGGGCCCCTGTTTTTGCGGCAGATGGGATGACGTAACTCCGGTCGTAGCGCCCCTCGTGGAAGGAGCGGGAGTTAGGCCGCGGTTGGAAGCTACCGCCTCGCGAGTTAGCGGCGCGAGTTAGGGCCACTGTTTTTGCGCAGATGTGCTTGTCGACGCGCCAAAGGTCACCCTAAAGGTCTGTAGTAGCTACCGCCTCGCTAAGCGAAGGGCTGAAAAGTGAAAGTATTATTGCTTTCGCAATAAAAGTAGTTATCCTCACAGCACACAAAAATAAATCAGTAATCAGATAAACAAACAGGCGGGACCCGCAACTGTCCTGTCTGGCTGCGCAGTGATTAGTGTTGTGTCTGTAGGAAGAAGGAAAAGAAAATGCACGGGCCTGCTACTGGCTCTCTAGCTGAGCCACCTCCGCTGCTCCGTGCAGACAAAAAAGAATACAGAGAAGAAAGAAGAGGAAGAGAGAGAAAGAGAGAGAGAAAGACGCGTGCCGCAACAACAGCCGTCATCCACCCCCGAAACGGTGGCGGGTACAATGACGGCCTACAACAGATAAAACTTCTGTGGCAGGCTAGCCCCCGCCGCAAGCGGCGGTGACCTACCTCGAGCTGAGTGACTCCGGTGAGCACGAAGACATTTTCAACTACATAAGTCGCAGATCGTTTGTTTTGGTGCATGGGGTTTAACCTCCCAAAGCAGCTAACAGGCTATGAGACGCCGTAGTGGAGGACGCCGGAAATTTCGACCATCTGGGGTTCTTTAACGTGCACTGACATTGCACAGCACACGGGCGCATTGCTTTTCGCCTCCAACGAAAAGCGACTGCCGAGGCCGGGATTCGGTCCCGCATCCTTGGACAGAGTAGTCGAGCACCGTAACCACTGTGCCACCCCGCGGGGCATGCATAAAAGGGCTTTACTGACGCATTACAGTGGCACTCAGCGCAGTGATCCTTTATAATGGAGAAGTCTCGAACATAACCTGAAATTCCAGACTGCGTCAATCAATGCTACTAGGCCTAGCGGGCCTTATTGCTTCAGTGGCAGGCGCATATATTAACCAATAGAGACTTTTAGCATAGCGTACACAGACACACGCAGAGAAATAGCGCACGTAAAAATATCGTGACGCGCGCTGCGCATGCGCTATACGATACCCGAGACCGAGCTCTTTCGTGCGATCGGCCAGCGTACGCCGAAACGTGAGTTTATCGTGCCCAGCCCTCACGTACGATAGGAGATCAGCGTTGACAAGATGGCGGCGTCAGAGTGAAGTCTTCGTTACCGCGTTTTTGGGCGCGCTGCCACCAATAATCGGCACACGGGGTCTTTGGTTTGCCTCGCGTACCATTCAGCTGAAATAATTACGAAATACTTTGATTTGTTTTTATTTTCAACGATGGTAGCGCAGTCCCTACGCCTGACGAGTAGCCTTGCTTTTTTGGCATGGCAACGCCATGAAGCGGATCGCCTTGGCTTAACTGCTTATACGTGTGTATCCGTAAAAATATGCTTGACAGCACGGGGCTGAAAGGAGACCAATACTCACCATGACGGCAATACAATGTAAAAGTATTCAAGAGGGGAATGTATTCCAACGTTGGGGACTACAACGAAGGTGCCGCAGCAAAGAAACTGGATAAACTCCCGATGCGACTTTGCTAGTTTTGGCTTGGGAATAAACAAAATAGCCTGAATGTGTTTTTTTTTTGTTTTAAATCTAGGTGTCAACACCGTAGATTTCTAGGAACCCTAACCGTAGTTTGCATTCGCGCTTTCGTACGGCCAACCAAAAGCGCCGATGCAACACACGGAGTAGCGTCCCAAAATTCGCTGCCGTTTATCGTACGAAAGGGTCCATATGCTATACTAAATGTCTCTGATAACGCCGCAGCTGACGCTGCCCCCGCGGTGCTTGTCAGCCATTTGCTGTCCTACGGGTAGTAGGAACGCTCATCGAAACTTTGGACACAGATCAAGAGGCTCTTGTTTTTTGTCGTCTCGGCATATCATCGAAAAGCTGCCGAACAAGCGATAGAGCTTCAGCCCGACCAAAGGAGATAGGAACTGATGTGCAAAAAGACAACTCTCAATATTTAGAAGCGCCCAGCTCTCTTCTGGACATCTTGACCTACGTGGTCTTGCAGGCCACTGAAGCCCTGAGCCTCCAGACGACCACGCAAGCGCTGCATTACCGCTTACCTTGTCTGATGCCTTCTTCTGCGTACCCTTGCTGTCGCCGCTGGCGACGTCGCTGCCATAGGAACCGCCAGGCAAGCCTCGTCCGCACTCGGCCATCGGGCGCTGTCCTCGCAGTAATCTGCAAACGACCGCTCGTTGCCTATGTCCCTCGCGTAGTGCGCATGCTCTGGTGCACGCTTCGGCTTACTTATTAAAGGCCCCTCGTGCTGTGCGCGTGCTCTGCTGCACGCTTTTTCCTTAGTAAAGGCACATACCCACAAGGGGAATTCCCCTGCTCCCCTCCCCTCATGCTGGTCAGGGTGTCGGCAGGTCGCTGTTAATGAGCAGAACCGTGAAGAGACAGCCTTTCGATGCGAAACCTTCACTACGCCAGGTCTTCGAGCCGTCAGCAATGCAGCAAATTTGACCTTGAAAACTTTGAAGGTCTACAAAATAAATTGCGATGCGGTGCCAGTTCAGGTGTCCACAGAAGAAGTGCGAAAGGGACCGCGGCTTTTTTTACGTATGAACTAATTTTAATTTGACCTTGAAACACTTCGAAGGTAATACATTTATGCGGTACCGGTTTAGGTGTCCACAGAACAAGTGTGACAGATACTGCACCTTTGCTTGCCTGTGAACTAATTATAAGAGTTATAACAAGATCGTGGATTGAAATGCTGGCGTTACAGAGGCTATCGTCGCAACACCCGCAGCTTTCGCTCTACCATTGCATGTTCGAGCCATGCTTATACCCCCGCATTTTTGATGCGACAGCTTTACTACGCGAATGACGTCAAAGGTCACCGTGTGCCTCAGATGAACTTCCAACATCTTCGAAGTCAAGTTGGAATGTAAGCCACAACCACTTCGGGTAGCTATCTTCCCACGAATGGTCCAAGTCAAGGTAAAAGTTCGTGTAATGTGGGAAGTAGCTTAACGCGTGAGCAGCTGCTTGATGAGACATGATACTGACACCAATATGGAGTGCGCAACCACGCCACGGTCTGAGAATACGCCAAGTTAAATTTACGACGATCTTCTTTACGGATCACTGGCGTCTCTAACTAGCAATAACTAAGAAAAACCTTCTGCTGAATAAAGCGGTTTACCATGCGTAACCATGCTTCAGCTTTCGCTTCAGTCTAGGTTTACCTGAAGCTAAACCATAGCCTATTCTTCACACCTGACTGTTCATACCAGTTTAAAGTCATGACGTGATGTCTCTGCAGTTGATCAGCAACCTTTGAACAAATAATAGGGTCCATTCGCGGATTTAAATTTAACGACCTGTCTGTGCTACCTCGATGACGTTATTTTCTCCTCGATATTTTTTTCGCACATTCAGCCGGTTTCCAGCTCAATTCCTCGGGATACCAATTCGGTGATCGCCACCCTCTTTTCCTCGTGTTATCCGGTTGCTGCGCGCACTCCTGCCTCCCCCGTTTGCCGCTAAGTTTACCCCCCCCCCCCCTTGTTCCTGTGAGGCTTGGATTGCCGAAGCGTATGATCGAATTGGGATTCTGAAAGGCGAGCGGAATGGGTTACGAGGCATGCCGACACCGCCGCGCAACCCAGAAATGGGCGCCAAAGGGCTGCGCTCTAAAACAATTGTAGAGGTCCAACTATCCTTGAACCACGTTTCACAGGGGTCAGCATCGGCCACTACCGCAAGGCTGCTGCCGCTTCAATCTAGGCTCGCTACCGCGATTGTCAAGCTTCCCTGCGCATATTGCATTGCGAGCGAAATTTTGATTTTTCCGGAGCGTTCTATATATGGCGCTCTTTCACAATCGTCTTTCAGTTCCTCTTTCCATCCTTCCATTTTGGCTCAGTTTCTGGTGTCCACCCAGAAGTTGGTTGGTTGGTTTGTGGGCTTTATCGTCCCAAAGCGACTAAGGCTCTGAGAGGCCGTAGTGGAGGACTCCGGAAATTTCAGCCACCTGGGGCTTTTTAACGTGCACTGACATAGCACCGCACACGGACGCCACTCCGTTTCGCCTCCATCGAAACGCAGCCGCCGGGGTCGGGTTCGAACCCGGTTACTCCGGCACAGTGGTCGAACGTCTTACCACTGCACCACCACGGCGGGGCGCCCGTAGATCTTCGCATGCCCGCGCTACTGCTGCAGCGGAAAGGAGGAGTGGAGATTGTGGTCTAGGTAACCTTCACACGAACGGGGTTTTTAGGATGGTGTAAATGAAAGGCGCAGTATCTGCACACTTCTGGGTGGTCCCCGGCGGGGTGTGCAGTAGTAAGACGCCCGACCACTGTCGGGCGTCGGCAAAATTTTGTATGCATGTATGTACACAATAAACTCTCTTTGTGTGGACTTGTGGACTGCTTTTGGCACCTGCGGCGAGCAGCATCTCATAGTAGGGGAAGGCAAGGGAAGAGGACGCACCTTTGTGTCCGTGGCTGAGCGAATCTTCAGACAGCGCACTAATGACCTCACCAGCTTCCCAACACAGTCCAAAACCGCTACACCACACCATGTTACACGCCTCTTACACACACAACAGCGACCCGGACGATCTCATTGACACACTTCAGCGAACATACACCTCACCCGGCACATCCGACTCCATGCCCCCCTACTCAGGAAAACCTAACCCGGAATTAGACGCTGATATTTCGGAAACGGAGGTAAGAGCGGCCCTTCTGACGCGCCGCACAAATTCAGCATCGGTACTGGACAAAATCTCCAACTCTATACTCCGCAACCTTGATGACAAATCAATCACACAGATTACAGATTACTTCAACAAATGCTGGGCGGAGGGCACCCTCCCCCAGTCCTGTCTACACGCCAAGGTAATATTTATACCAAAACCGAACAAGCCTCTGAAACTAGAAAACCTGCGCCCAATCTCGCTCACCTCGTGTCTCGGGAAACTTTTCGAGCACGTGGCACTTGCTAGATTGACACTTCACATGGCGGACAACGACGTTTACCTACACAGCATGGCGGGATTCCGCCCTGCTCAGGACGCCATGCTGCAGCTCACCCATGACACCTTCGACCCGGCTATCCCGGGTCACACAAAGGCAGTCCTGGCTTTGGATCTTGTCCAAAGCTTTTGATCGCGTCGAACATCAGGCGATCATGACCCCTTTCTCCTCTGAACATAGGTGTACGGATATACACATGTCTGAGCATGGCTGAGGTTCATTTCGGCCCCTTTACCTCCCAACCCTACACCCTCAGGAGCGTCGGTACTCCACAGGGTTCCGTCCTCTCTCCTTTCCTATTCAAGGCCACGCTCATTCCACTCGCCCGGAAACTGTTCACGATACCTCACCTTAGACATGCCCTTTATGCGGACGACATCACACTGTGGACCACACACGGTAGTGACGGCGACATAGAGGGTACCTTGCAAAGCGCCGCATCCCTCACACAAGAACACGCCCAGAGCATCGGACTCTCATGCTCCCCAGAGAAGTCTGAGCTGCTTATACTTCGACCCACGACCCGCGGATACCCCACCACACCGACTGTTATCGAAGTCGATGGCCGTCCCGTCCCAGAGGTGAATACGCTCCGGGTTCTGGGACTTCATATCCAGAACAATGGCAAAAACACCTTAACTCTCATGAAACTAAAGCGGGTGACAGGCGCGATATTGCACCTCATCCGACGAGTTTCGGGCTATCACAGAGGCATGAAGGAGAACTACCTATGTCGTCTAATTCATGCCTTCGTCCTCGGCCGTTTTTTATACACAGTCCCCTATCTCCGACTCAACAGGCTGGAAACGGACGCCTTGGACGTCATGCTGCGCAAGGCGTTCAAGACGGCCCTACATCTCCCATTTATTACTTCCACAGAACGCCTTCTACATTGGCCTCCACAACACAATTGGGGAGCTTGTGGAGGCCCATCGCCAAGCCCAATACTTGCGTCTCACCAAGACCTCCACCGGTCGCCATATCCTGGAGACTTTAGACATTCGCGTCCAAGCGAATGACCCTACCCTCCTTCCCATATCTCGCCCCCTCCACCAAGACTTTCTCATCAAGCCTCTCCCTCGCAACATGCACCCTCAGCATAACGAGCAACGCCGCCGAGCCCGAGCAGCGGCGCTCCACAAATACTACGGCTCCGAAACGGACGCCGTATGGGTGGACGCCGCATGCACGAGTGAGGGAGCTGTATTGGCCGTCACAAATTCCTTCCTGCAGCCTGTTGCTACTGTCCCCCTCCCCTCGGTCACCTCCTCGGAGGCAGCCGAGAAAGCAGCCATCGCCTACGCGCTTGCACACACGGAAGCACGCTACATAATTTCCGACTCGAAAACTGCCCTACTAAATTTTGCGCGTGGTAGAGTTCACATTTCTGCATTCAGCATACTGAACTCGCCCGCCGCTAACCCACCCCGCTATGTGGAGCTGATATGGGTGCCTGCGCACTCCGGGAATCCCGGTAACCAGGCCGCCAATGCGTTAGCCCGAGGTTCTTTAAACCGGGTGCCGGCGGCCTCCGATCAGGGATTCACGCGTGATCGCATGCACTCCTTCAGTGAGCTAACGCAGGCATATCGGGCCAAGCGACTACCCTATCCTCCACCTCACCCATCTTTAGACAACTACCACCAGACGCTCTGGCGACGACTACAAACACGCACCCTCCCGTCCCCTTATAGTGCGTCTCGCTACCACCACACCCTCACCAATCCCTCCTGTACCCTTTGTAACAACCCCAACGCCACCCTCGCCCACATCCTGTTCCAATGCCCGGCGGATCCTCCCCCGCGGGGTCTAGAGCACCTTACCACATGGGAGGACTGGGAGACCCTGCTGCACTCTGCGGACCCGGTTCGGCAGAAGATCGCCACAGACTGGGCTGCCGACGTCATGAACCATAGGAACATGAACGTTTGAGTGTAGTGGGGCCGTGCGGGGACCCAGGGGCATGCATGCCCCAAACTCCTCTGTTTTAATAAAGTTATTACCACCACCACCAGCTTCCCTCTTTACTCCTAGCCCAGCCCAGGCGGACAATAGCCTCATTCTACGAAACGAAGCGGCGTCAACGTTTTTAGATTAGGTTTGCTGTACGATGTCAGCGCACGTTGAAGATCCCCAGGTGGTCGAAATTACTCCGTAGCCCTCCACTACGGCTCCTCTTTCTCTCTTTCCACTTTCGCTTTCACCTTCCTCCCTTCCTTTACGGCGCGTTTGCGGTGTCTATAAAAAAGCCCCGCCGGGGTGGTGGAGTGGTAAGACGCCCGACTACTGTGCCGGAGTACCCGGGCTCGAACCCGACCTCGGCGGATGCGTTTCGATGGAGGAGAAATGAAGAGGCGTCGTGTGCTGTTTAATGTCAGCGCACGTTAAAGATCCCTAGGCTGTCGAAATTACTCCGTAGCTCTCCATTACGGCTCCTCTTTCTCTCTCCACTTTCACTCTCATCTTCCTCCCTTCCCTTACGGCGCGGTTGCAGCGTCCACAGAAAAACAACTCAGACAGTTACCGCGCCTTTCCCTTCCTATAAATAAATCAATAAATCAGTCCAGAAAAAACAAGTGAGACAGTTACAACGCCTTTTCCTTCCTATAAGTAAATCAGTTAAATCAGCTTCATTCTATCCTGCATAGCCTCTGCCGCAACGGCCAAAGATAGGTTTGTAGCACCTGGCAAAAAAAGCAGCCCAGCGAGCATTATGGCGGTAGTCAGGTTGGAAAGTAGAATGCCGTTGATGTATCACAATAACGTGGCATTGTGTAATAAGCGCAGCAGGCCTAATACTGTAAATGCTGGAGCCCTAGAATAGAATACGGTGACATACACGCAGCATACTGCAGGTTGGGAGTGTTCTGGTGTACGAAAACATAAAATTATGGCTTCAATCAGAGTGATCAGAACACTATAAAGGGTTAAAATATTTCATCGTCATCATCATCATCAGCCTGATTATACCCACTGCAGGGCGAAGGCCTCTCCCATATTTCTCCACTTAACCCGGTTCTGTGCTAGCTGCATCCACTTGACCCCTGCGAACTTCTTAATCTCATCCGCCCACCTAACTTTCTGCCGCCCCCTGCTACGCTTTCCTTCCCTTGGAATCCAGTTTGTTACCCTCAGCGACCATCGGTTATCCTCTCTTCGCACTACATGTCCTGCCCATGTCCATTTCTTCTTAATTTCTAATAGAATGTCGGTAACTTGAGTTATTTCTGTGACCCACTCTGCACGCTTTCTATTTCTTAATGTTACCCCTACCATTTTTCGTTCCATAGCCCTCTGGGTTGTCCTCAACTTAAGTAGAACTCTCTTGGTTAGCCTCCACGTTTCAGCCCCATAGGTGAGTACAGGCAAGATGCAGCTGTTGTATACTTTCCTCTTGAGCGATACCGGTAAGCTGCTAGTCATAATCTGCGAGTGCTTGCCAAATGCGCTCCATCCCAATCGTATTCTTCTTGTTATTTCCTTTTCGTGGTCCGGGTCTGCGGTTACTACCTGTCCTAAGTAGACATATTCGCCTACTACTTCCAGTATTTCGCTACCTAATGTAAACTGCTGTTCCTTTCCGAGGCTGTTGAACAATACCTTAGTCTTCTGCATATTGATTTTCAAGCCTACCTTTCTACTTTTCCTGTCTAGGTCATCTATCATTATTTCCAGTTCATCCCCCGAGTTGCTTAGCAAGGCAATGTCATCAGCAAATCGCAGATTACTGAGGTATTCTCCATCTACCCTTATCCCTAACTGCTCCCATTCCAAGTCTCTGAATACTTCCTCTAAACAAGCTGTGAATAGTACTGGGGAGATTGTGTCTCCTTGCCTAACACCTCTCTTTATGGGAATTTTGTTACTTTCTTTATGCAGAACTATGGTTGCTGTGCAGCCGCTATATATATCTTCCAGCACTTTCACGTATGGCTCGTCTACACCCTGATTTCGCAATGCCTGCATCACCGCCGAGGTTTCAACTGAGTCGAATGCTTTTTCGTAATCAATGAATGCTATGTATAAGGGCTGGTTATATTCCAAGCATTTTTCTATCACCTGATTGATGGTATGGATATGATCGATAGTAGAGTACCGTTTCCGAATCCCTGCTTGATCTTTGCTTGATTGCAGTCTAAGGTTGTCCTGATTCTATTAGCGACTACCTTAGTAAATACCTTATACGTAACAGACAGTAAGCTGATTGGTCTGTAATTTTTAAGGTCCTTAGAGTCCCCTTTCTTGTGAATGAGGATAATGTTTGCATTCTTCCATGGTTCCGGTACCGTCGATGACACCAGGCACTGCGTATACAGGGTGGCCAGGTTTTCTAGCACGATATCCCCCCCGTCCTTCAGCAAATCTGTTGTCATCTGATCCTCTCCAGCTGATATTCCCCTTTTCGTAGTTTCTAGTGCTTTCTTGACCTCGTCCTTCGTCACTGTTGGAACGTCTGACTGTTTTTCCCTACCGCCAATCTCATTACGGTACTGACTACTTTGGCTACTGTACAGATCTATATAGAACTCCTCGGCTACTTTGACTATCTTTTCCATATTAGTGATGACGTTGCCCGCCTTGTCCCTTATCGCATACATCTGGTTTTTGCCTATGCCCAATTTCTTCTTTACCGCTTTAAGGCTTCCCCCGTTCTTTACAGCATGCTCAATTTTCTCCATGTTATACTTCCAAATATCGGCCAACTTGCGCTTATTGGTTAGCTTCGATATCTCGGCCAATTCGATCTGGTCTGTTGGATTGGAAGCTTTCTTACTCTGGCGTTTCTTAATCAAATCTTTCGTCTCCTTAGACAGCTTACCGGTATCCTCTCTAACTATCCTACCGCCTACTTCTACCGCGCACTCAGTAATGATATCTCTGAAATTATTGTTCCTTGCCTCTAGGGTAATGTCGGCATCCTATGTTAGAGCTCAAAACCTATTCTGTAGCGAGATCCTGAACTCTTCTGCCCTCCCCCTCACCGCTAATTGGTTGATGGGTTTCTTTCTTACTAATCTGTTGCGTTCCTTGTTCAGATTTAGGCTAATTCGGGACCTCACCATCCTGTGGTCACTGCATCGCACCTTCCCCATTACCTCTACATCTTGCATCATGGCGGGGGTTGAACACATTATGAAGTCGATTTCATTTTTAGTCTCTCCGTTAGGAGTTTTCCATGTCCATTTCCGGTTCTTCCGTTTGCTGAAGAAGGTATTCATGATTCGTAAGTTATTGCGCTCTGCAAACTCAACTAGTAACTCCCCCCTGCCATTCCTAGAACCAATGCCATAGTCACCTACTACCTTGTTTCCTGCCTGTTTTTTCCCTACCTTGACATTGAAATCGCCCATTAGTACAGTATACTGCGTCTTTACTTTTCGCATTGCCGATTCTACATCTTCGTAGAAGCTTTCAACTGCCTGGTCATCATAACTACATGTAGGTGCATAGGCCTGTACAACCTTCAGTTTATACCGCTTATTAAGCCGAATTACGATGCCTGCAACCCTCTCATTAATGCTATAGAATTCATCTATATTACCCGTTATATACTTATTGACAAGGAAACCTACTCCTAGTTGTCGCCTCTCTGGTAAGCCTCGATAACACAGTACATGCCCGTCTTTCAGTACAGTATATGCCTCATTCGGCCTCCTAACCTCACTAAACCCTATGACATCCCATTTCATGCCCTCTAGTTCCTCTAACAGCACTGCTAAGCTAGCTTCACTAGCTAGGATTCTAGCATTAAACGTTGCCAGGGTCAGTTTCCAATGGCGGCCTGTCCAGCGGAGCCAGACTTTCTTAGCACCCCCTGCTGCGTCACAGGTCTGACCGCCGCCGTGGTCAATTGTTCCGCAGCCGCTGATGACTGATGGCCGGGGTTTTATGGAGCTTATCATAGGAGGTTGCTTTTAGCCAAAATATTTATTGTGGCTAAAAGCATGAAATCGGGAACGAAGAGTCAAATTGTAAATAAACCATGCGTTGTAGTTAACGAGAAAATGTTCTTATATATGCCTCCAAATACAGTGGAAGACGCCAGTTTTCCCAGTGGCTCTAATTTCATCTTAACAAATGTATTTAGGCCATGGGGTTGTTTAAATAACGCTTTAAAAATTAAGGTGGAAGAGGTTTTGCATACAAAAATTGGCAGTGGATTAGCTTGGTAAATAAAGCCTGGTAATTGTGAAAACAATAGCTATGGCCACGCCTAGGTTCAGCTGGTGGTGTAGCTGGCAGTGGTGCTTGTGGTTATGCAGTGATTCACTCTGGCCACGGCATATGGTTCAACTATTGTTTATTGCGGGGTGCTACTAGGTTATTCTATGTATAACTAGTAGCGAGGCAAGGAGTGCCGTGGTTGCAACGAAATACTTGGTTGTGGGTGAGGTTAAGGCAGAATGTACAACTGCTGCTCCGGCACCGGCTGCCATGGCATTCTTTACGCCAGCAGAAATGAAAGCATCCTTGGAGACTGCTTTGGTTCCACCTGCCGCTAGGCCACCTCCTATAGTATCCAACGTTGCACCCCCGGCGGTAGCTGCTTTAAGAGCGAGAGTTAGGCCGCGGTTGGTAGCTACCGCCTCGCGACTTGACGGCGCAAGTTGGGGGCCCTGTTTTTGCGGCAGATAGGATGACGTCACTCCGGCTGTAGCGCTGCCTCATGGAGGGAGCGGGAGTTAGGCCGCGGTTGGTAGCTACCGCCTCGCAAGTTGAAAGCGCGAGTTGAGGCCCCTGTTTTTGCAGCGATGGGATGACGTCACTCCGGCTGTAGCGCTCTCTCACGGAGGGAGCAGGAGTTAGGCCGCGTTTGGTAGCTACCGCCTCGCGTGTGGACGGCGCGAGTTGGGGCCCCTGTTTTTATGCAGCTGCGTTTGGCGGCGCGCCAAAGGTCTCGTTGAAGGTCAACGGTAGCTACTGCCTCGCTACGCTAAGGGCTGAAAAGTGAAAGTAGTTTTGCTTTCGCAATAAAAACGGACCAGTCGGGCAACGCCTTTCACGTGACTCGCTAGTCTCCTTCATTTGTAGTGACAGCTCGCACTTCTTGAATTGGAACCAGCTAAACTGAAATTACCGCCACATTAATAATGGAGTAATTATGGAGATCCTTAAGCTCCGGCGTAGAGTTTTAAAATGCACTTTCTAATCTAATGTACTGTATAGGACACTTTTCTTCACACACAAAAATCTTCAGAACTGTTACAAAGGATTCGTGCGGGAATCTTTCCCGAAGTATGAAGGAAATAGGGAAATGAAGGTAAACTCACTAACAGCGCGATAACTACAAAAAATAGCACAGAAGTCTCGCCTTCACTGTAAAATTATAGTGGTAACCGGTTTAGCATAGTTCCTGATTTTCCTTTGAAGAGCACTTTTGTCGTGGTCTCGCAGGTGTTCCTTTCTTTTTTGCACTGTTTTATCATATGCTGGCCTGCTTCCTGTCTTTGTCTTGCACCAAATTCGTTTGAGATCCGTAAAATTGTGTTCTGGAAGCCCAATGATAAAAGAGCACTCAGTGTTCTTAAAGGCCTTAATATGAGGCAACTGTACCACTAAGGAAGAGCGCGCCTATTTCGACGGGCACCAAGAAAGCGAGTTTCACGAAAAAAGGCGTGACTATTTTCGTGCCTTTCAGGCTTAAGTGCCACTAGAAAGAGCATTGCTCGCAATCGGTTCTCTCTTCTGAAAATCAGCTTCGTAGAAAAAGAAACTCTACGAAACACTCTGGCAGCGAATATAATGCAAGCACTAAAACCGCTCTTGTAAAAAAAAAAAACGTGAAGTGGCGTTAATGGCGAGCTCAAAGGCTCTAGGTGGGACGGTGTGGTCCTAGTTACAGTTTAGAGGATGATGATGAAATGAGCCGGGCAGAGGAGGTACAAACGCACGTAACATATTTGTGGGCTTAAGTCATCATATCTGTAGTTTTGAAAATAACTCGTCTGGTGCGGAGCGAAGCGCCTGGTTGCGTATAACCTTAATATTATACCTGGGCAACTTTAATCCAACTTAGCTCGAATAGACGCGAATGCTTATCCTAAGTTGAGAGCCGTGTCTACCACCTTTTTTCCGCTATTAAACAGTGATTTCAGGCAGCACATTATATATAGCCTAACTTAGATCAGTACTAGACTGACGCGAAATTCCTTCACATTAATTAATTTCCTTTAGCTTTGGGGAGTTACCGTAACACGTTTTGGGCGTATTCAGAAGGGTATTGCTCTACCGTTCGCGCGCTATTTTTGTGTCTCGTGCTTTCATTTTTTTTTTACAAAGAAATCACATTTCGCTGCATCTGACAAGAAGCGCAACCTTCTCGTCTTGTATTTCTTTCAGTTTGATCGTAACACAATCGTTCTCTTTCCTTTTAGTGTTTCTCGTATACTACTTGC
The DNA here is from genome assembly GCF_055883805.1 of Amblyomma maculatum. Taxonomy (NCBI): domain Eukaryota; kingdom Metazoa; phylum Arthropoda; class Arachnida; order Ixodida; family Ixodidae; genus Amblyomma; species Amblyomma maculatum. Next base: position 58,076,930 of record NC_139346.1, on the reverse strand, counting down.
AAACAAATAGTTAAATCCACTACTCCGAAACCAGCATCTCAATTCTGCAATCCTACAATTTTAAAGGCTAGCACAGCTTTACGAATGAAATTTGTCCGCTTCATTTACGGCAATATAATCCTAAGGAGCAGTGAGGTTTTGAAAACCGGAATCTTCCCAAGGTGCATTTCTCCGCAGGCTTCAATTTCTTGTTTTTGAAACCTGAAGTTAGAAGAAGAAAACGAGATAATTTTTTGTCATAATAAACGGACAAATGTTAAACGTTTATGAAAATAAGAAAACAATAAAAGGGCACGAATAGGTAGAACAAACAGTCGTTATGAGCCTGTCTCCCGAGCATACTGCTGTCCCTGGTGCGTTCTTTTATGTAGCGCAGCGCAAACTTGCATTTGCTGAGTACGCCGTTGCTTCCGCTTTAAAACCATGGTAACCGAAGAAAACCCACAGTTGCGCAACGCGCTCCGTCACCGCTTGATCTGCACATTGCATACGCAGCATTGCGTATAAAAGGCTGAGATTTAATAGGCAGCTGTAAAGTTTGACATGAATGCAGAGGACAGTTCAGCCGCTGCTAAAAGGTGGTATAGGCAAGAGAAAATTAACGCTTCCAATCCTGAGGTTGTCACCTGGTAGTTGGCTGCTCAGCAAAGAGGGAATGAGCGTAAGAAGGCAAAGAAATCAGCGGAGACGCCAAAACAGAGAGAGAAACGGCTTGCCAAACTGAGCGGCCAGACTGCTGAGCGTAAAAAACGGCGCATAGCCGCTAAAATAGAACCTATTGAAGGCATCACTCAAGGGGAGCGAACAGAAGAGAACAGAGAACAGAGAGAAATATCCTGCAAAGCCTCGCTGATACCAACTGTGGCGCAAGAACCTACAACTATATCAAAAACTTCTTATCAGCCAGGCAAGCCACTATAAACTTCGGTGGAATAAAATCAGATCTCATCACTCTAGGCCAGAGGGGAACTCCGCAAGGGGCGGTACTGTCACCCCTCTTGTTCAAATTAGCTATGAAATATCTACCAGGCCTTCTTTCCGAAATTCTCGGCATCAAACACACATTGTATGCGGATGATATCACTGTCTGGTGCAACTCAGGGAGTGACGCCGAGATCGAGGAGCGTCTTCAAGCAGCAGCGGAAACGGTGGCCCGGTACGCCAGGGAGAGAGGCCTCCAGTGTGCGCCGAAAAAGTCCGAGTTGCTAATTCTGAAGAACCCGAGGACACCCCTAGCACAGATCATCTCGGTACAGCCACCCAGTACAGAAACCCACGGAGATCAAGATCCTAGGGCAGTATATCCCGCAGGGACGACAGAACACCACCACAATGAAGAAGCTTACAACATCTACCGAGCAAATCCTCCGGAAGATACATCGTATCCGAAATAAACACCATGGCATGAAGGAAAGGGACACCATCCGCTTAGTGCAAGCTTTCTTGATCTCGCGGATAATGTACGGGACGGCATTCCTTAACCTCTCCAGGTCGGAAATTGAAAAGTTGGAGACACTCATCAGGAAAGCCTACAAGACGGCCCTGGGGCTACCGAACTCCACGCCAACGGCCAAGCTCATGGCTCTAGGAGTACATAATACCCTCGAAGAGATGTGGGAAGCACAATGGCTCTCACAACTCAATAGGCTCGCACAACACCCGGCAGAGAACTGCTCGAGAAGATCCATGTTAATTAGCCCTATACAATTCACCAAAGGGAAGAGGTCCCACGCGATGTGAGAAGACGCATCAACATGTACCCCATTCCGCGGAATATGCATCCCGCATATAACATCGAGAGGAGGATAGCAAGAGGGGAAGCCCTGCAGAAGAAATGGGACAAGCAGACTAAAACCCTTTACGTGGACGCAGCAGGACCACAGAATGGAGTCATGACTATTGTAGTCTCAACGCCTGCGGGGTCGATGGTGAACTGCGCCTCGGTGAAAACATCTAACCCCACTCACGCAGAGGAGGCAGCTATTGCATTAGCTGTAGCATCTAACCCCAACGCCGTTGTGCTCACTGATTCCCAGAACGCCTGTCGCAACTTCAATTACGGATTAATTCATAAGTCAGGATTGTCATTGCTAACTAAGCACCCACCCAACCAAGCATCAATCATCTGGTTTCCCGGTCACCTGGAACTACCAGGAGGAAACGAAGCCGTTCACAGGCATGCCCGAGCTCTTCTATACCGGGCGTCTCCCCCTGATGACCATGAAGGCTGCCGTGACCTGATAGGTTTAGCAGTGTATGCTGACAATCTCGCGCCATACAGAACAGCCAGAAAGGAGTACCCAACACCACACAAATCCCTCAATAAGTTAGAAGAGAACATCCTTAGGAGACTAAAAACCAACACATACCCAACACCAGCTAAATTACACCTGTGGTACCCTACACTATACTCTCCGCAGTGCCCACACTGTGGAGAGGTAGCTAACCTCTACCATATGGTGTTGGCATGCCAATTTAATCCCTTAGTTTACCCCATTCCCAACCCCTCGGAGGAGCAGTGGGAGGCTATTCTGCTCAGCGATGATCCTGACTGTCAGCACTGGCTGGTGGGGAGGGCCAGCGCAGCAGCAGCAGCCAATGGACTACCGGACTAGGCGGCCCACCCACATGTTCTGAGAATACTGAATAAATAAAGATGTTTTCAATCAATCAATCAATCGAACAATTTGCGCATAATTGTTTTTTTTTTTGTAAGACAAGCTTCAATATTATATCACCCTTGTAGCGTTTTTTGTGCATTACAAGACGGACACGTATAAAAATGTGGACCTTCAGGGTTGCGCGCCCTGCAGTGCGCAGAAAAATAGCGCTTTTTTATTCTGTGCGTCGACGTGCTATACTAGCAGCCGCTCATTGTGGCATCTGACATTCAATGTACCCTTTTCAACAAGGTACCAGTGAAGAATACGCAGACTCTTTTTTACTTATTACAACAGTCTCGATGTTGTGTTTTCAATTTCTGAGGTAGCGCCTCAGCCTTCTTATATGCATAATACAAAAATATTGACCAAACTTGTGTTTACTTTCCTGAGGTTGCGGCTTAGACGATACATCTATATGACGATGTTGTGTCATAGACTCGCATGTTGATGTTCAAGGCTCTCGTCGAGGGCGACCGACTTGGAACGCACGTGAGCTGCAGAGCCTGATTCAGCATTTTGCGCTTTTTGATACGCACGAACTCATGCATGGGTCGCGTTTCTGCTGGACATGGCGTCGTGGTTCATGTGCGAGCAAGCTAGAGTGCGCAAATGTTTCGCAGTCCCTTTCAACGTGTGTGTTGGCTATGGATATTGTGGCCTCCACTACGTCGTCGAGTGTCTCAGGAGCTGGTAGACACGGCTGCGAAGATCCGCATCGCACACAGAGCGGGTTGGCATACCCCTCTGATGCGCGCCTGGTGCGAGGAGTTACATAGGCGATATCAATGCCTTATTGGAGCCTCGTCCCCTTCGGCGGCGGCCTGGCCTGGAAGGCGCAGTCCATCTTAACATCCTAAGGTGCTTCGATTTGCGCGGAGAACTTACATCTATAGCTCAACATGGAGCGTCGCGCCCCACTATGCGTCCTATCAAGCTAGGGACTGTATGCGTTTCTTGACGCACTTCAAACTAATGGCGTGTTCAGATGCTACGATTGATGTAAAAGCTGTAGAGACGCATCAAATGTTAGCTGGGTTGCCGTTGGTCAGCCCGGAGATGCATGATGTGCTTTGTGCACTACTTCCCTCTTTAGAAGAGGTAAACACAGCTTTAGAGTCAATAAAACGCGGGTCAGCGCCTGGGCCTGATGGGCTTCCTGTGGAATTTTATTTGGGTTTCTGTGACGTTGTCGGTCCAGCACTGACCAATGTCCTTCGACAGTGCATTGAGAATTTAGATTTTTCGGCCAGTTTTTGAAAAGAGAGAATAATTTTGATCCCAAAACGTGATCCTGGGTCATCTCGTCCCGAAGAGTGGAGGCCGATCACCCTTCTTAACGTAGACTACAAAGCTCTCGCTGCCAACGTGGTTCGGCGCGTGAGGGGTGTGATGGCCTCCTTGATTGGTTGTCATCAGGTGTGCTCAGTTCCTGGCAGGGAAATACATAGGTTGTCGTATGCCACTCTAGACATTATTGATTACACACAGAGACGTTCAGCTAGTGGTACCTTTGTTTCCTTTGATCAAGAAAAAGTTTTTGACAGGCTAGAACATGGCTACATATTCGGCGTTCTGAATGCTTTTCAGTTTCCGCAAAATTTCATATGTTTAATAAAAGCATGTATGATGGCATTCAAAGCACACTGGCGATAGATAGGTGGGCAAGTGCCCCTTTTCCTGTGATCCGCGGTGTCAGGCAAGGTGATCCGCTCTCACCTCTTTTGCTTGCTCTCAGCTTAGAGCCTTATTTCAGGGCAATACTTACAGACCAAAGTATCCGTTGGCTACCTCTCGCAGGCTGTAAGACGCTTTGTGTGACTGCTTACGCGGATCATATTACGTTGTATCTACGTGATGAAGCGATCCTGCCGCGCTGCCTTCATCTTTTTGACAGATACGGCAGGGTGTCTGGGGCTGCTTTCAATTTTGAAAAAAAGTAAATATCTTTTAATTGGCAGGCCAGCAGCGCGCCTTAATGGTGCCCTACCAATTATGCACAGTGACACCATCCACATTCCTGGCATTGATTATGAGGCACGTGGGATAGCAGCTTCGGTGTGGACTACCGTCTTAAACAAGGTGCGCAGAAAGGTGAATACAGCCAGTGCATTTGAACTGCCCATGTTGGAGAAACGCTACCTTGTCCACACTGTTTTCTGCGGGCGAATACTGGTACCTCGCACATGTAGCGCATCCACCTCTCGGAATTTCACGTTCTCTTCAGTCTCTTGCAAATTTATTTTTTGGGTGGGTCACACGGAACTAGTATGCCGTGCGGCACTCGGCCAGCCACGTTTGAAAGGTGGGTTTGCCTTCTCTTCTTTGTCAGTCTGCTGTCGGCTGCTGGCCCTACGCTAACTTTTTCGTTTGCTGCAGGGTGATGAGTGCGTAGCACGGGTGCTTGTTTTCTATTTTTTAGTCACAAGTGTGAGGGAGCTTGTCCCTGACATAGTACTCAACAGGGGCCCTCAGGCTTTCCGGATGCCTGTTTTTTATTCGTATATAGTGGCATTTCGTCGCCACGCCCGCCACCTGAACCCTGACTTAGACATCTCGGCGAACAGAGTAGTGGAGTCAATGGGAACGTTACTACTTCCGCTGGTGCCTGCGAAACGTAGGCGAAGGGCGGACTCCACTTGTTGGTTACCACTCACAGCGTCGTTTCTGCCAGGGCATTTACGTGACTTTATGTGGCTTTTGGAGTGGGGGGTTTTGCCTACACGAAATCGGCTGCAACGATGGGGAATTGTGCAGACCGCGCAGTGCCCCAACTGCCCACTTCAGGAATCCAATCCTGACATGGCCAGCAATGCGTCGTTGTTCGCGTTTTTTGGAAGGCAGTTCATGCCGGTTTCAGTAGGTATTACCCGATTTCCGATAAATGGTAGATGACCTCGCGGTCGCTTTGCTCGATTGCTGATTGTAGCTGGCGCTTTCGCGTTATGGCGCAATCGTTGTGAAGTTGTCGCATCGAGCCGGCGCAAACGTGTGCTTTTCCCTGTCCTGGCGCGTCAACGAAAGGAGATCATAAGCTTTCTGGCTTAGGAACTTTTCTACCTTGGGGAGCGAGAGTTCCTTCGCCAATGGTCAAGCCCTTTTGTTTCGGTGTTGGATGGACGGTTCCGGGTGGTTTTTAACCCATCTTGGTATCTGTAATATAATGTAAATATTTATGTTCACATCGCAACCCACATGTGCGATACACACTGTACATGTGATTGCTGTGTATGTTTATATCCATTTTATTTGGCAAATTATTCTACACTGTTAATACCTTCCTGTATATTGCCATTTATTGTTGTATATGTCATCATCACGAACTACCAAATTTTATTCTGAATGTAAATACTGATTTGTGATGTATTTGTTCCTTAGGATGTATCTTATGTGCACTTACATTTTTTGTTAATCATGTGTATTTCTTGTTTTGGTCATTTCTCGCCGCTCATGTGAATGTCTAATGTGAACGTCTAATGTCCAATAAAACTTTTTCTGAACACCCTGGTCGCTAGTTCATCCTTTACTGAATGAGCACGGCGCGTCTTGTGATTACACCCAAGCAATACCTCGGTCCGCAGGCGGACAGACCTCTGCCTTTTCACCGCCAGGCTGCCGAGATAAAGTCGACTCTCGATGCAGACCTGTCAGATGTTAATGTAGGCGACCTACCAGCCATACGCATCAGCGAATTTGTAGCTTTTCGCAGGCTTTTAGCTGATTAGCAACGACAGACTGATATACCCAAATGACGAGCGTGGGCAGCTTGTCGGCTGCCTAAGGAAGTGCGAGATTTTGACTGGCTTAGGCGCTGAGGCGTCCTCCCACGAGACAGCGCCTTGCCAGATGGAGTATGGAGAGAGAGGCGTCCTCCGCCATGACCAGTGTGCCAACTGTGGTGCTCCCGAGAGCCTCGCGCATGTTTTTTTCGAATGTGTAGTTGCGAGAACAATGTGGCGGGTCGCATATAGGATGTTTAACATCCGCATGAACCCCGGCGTCCGGCGCCGGCGCAAGCCTTTTGAACACTTGTGTTCACTGTGGTTCTGTTTCTGTTGTGGCGTCGCAGGTGCCTCGCTGAGGCGCGCTGCAATGGGGTACAATGCTCGGGTGGGAACCCGAGCATTGTACCCCATTGCAGAGGCTGCTCCTCGAGAAGTATCTATCTGGACAGTTAAAATTGTACGGCGAGACGCGGTTTCTGCTGCTCTGGAACACGCGCTTCTGTGTTGTACGGGGTAGCAGACTTAAGATGCCTGTCATCCTATATTAGAACCCTCCCCGTTTGTACTGTTTTCCCCTCTCTGGGGAATCATGTTTTTTTTTTAGTTTATAATGTATATGTAACTTACAGTGTTTTCTATAGTGCTTTGGTAGAGAGTAATGTGAGGTTTTGTATGTATGTGTGTACATAATAAATTCTCTTCATGCGGTGACTTTTGAGTATTGGGGCATGGGTGCGAAGCTGGTGCGCGTCTTCGGTTACTCATCAGAACATCATGACATCGAGTTGGGAAGTGCACTGCAACGACCATATGGAAAAATTGTCAGCGTAGCTCACGAGACCGTCCCCGGTTTCCCGTTCGTCACCACAGGGATCCGACGAATCAAGATAGAGAGGAAGTCTGAGATTCCGAACTTCCTGTATGTGATTGATACAATAATCCAGTGCGAGTATGAAGGAGTGAAGAGGGTATGTCGCAAGTGCGGATGCGAAGGCCACATGGACGCGAGTTGCCACAGTGGCAGCCTTGCGGCGCGTATGGACATGAAATGTGTGGGGCCGTGTGTCCTAAGTGTGGTGAGGACCACGCTGTAAAAGCATGTAAGAAGAAAACATTTACGCCTGTGTTAGGGTATGAAGACGTGAATGAACAGCCACCCAATTATTGAGAACAGCCCGCAGCCGCACTTGCGCTCGCAACACCTGAGATCACGAAAGAAACCGAGACGCAGCGTGACGCGCCTGCAAACTTCATCACCGAGGAAGATAGCAAGGAGGCGAAAGCCGCGGCCTCGCTATCTGAAGAATTAGAGGACGAACAAGCAGAAGTTGTTTATGAAGATCACAAGGTGCCACCAATTTCCGCTGCCGGGAAGGCGGTTACGGGCATTGCCGCGCCCTCTGCAGCGCCCGAACAGATCCCCGAAAAGAAAACTGAAACTGGACACTGCCAGATGCCCTCAGTGGCCGCCACGGTAGAGGCATAAGAGAGTGCAGCTGGCGTCGCTGCTGCAACAAAATACCGATCGGTTGATACTGAAGAAGATGAAGATAGCGACATGGATACGACCACAGCATGCCCCAAACGTAAGTGCAGTCCCAGAAAGAATAAAACCAAAACAATCAGCGCCATCAACCACATCGGAGTCTTCAACCGACGCGCCGTTGTCGAAGCGTACATTTCTGGAAAACCCTCCACCAATAAGCGACAGCAACTCTGACAACAAAACTGAAATCCCGAGCCAACCTCCCTGTCATATTTGCAGCACTTACAATATTTCCGCTATCTGTCGCCAGGTGACGTTGCTCAGAGCACCGTTGAGAGAACGGAATCAGGCTTGCAGCACAACGATTTGTGATTGCTACTCGGACATCACGGACTCCATCTACGACGAGGATTCCGCAGTGGAGTCACCTTCGGCTTCTCCCACTGCCCATGACACCACTCTCTCCTAATGAGATGGTCATGCATTCCCTCCCTGCCTCCTCTTAGCTACATCCTGGCCTTTTCCTTCGTTCTCGCAACGCTAAACATTCGCTGCTTTACTACAGCCGCAAAAAAGCTGAAACAATAGACATAGTCCGCGCCAAAAACATCGACATTCTTGTACTTCAAGAAACGTATATTCACCGGCAAGAACAAATGGAAAATTTTGACCTCCGTTTCAGCACAAAATTCGATTGGTGTGTGTGTGTTTGTGTGTGTGTGTGTGTGTGCGCGTGCGCGTGCGTGTGCGTGTGTGTGTGTGTGTGCGCGTGCGCGTGCGTGTGTGTGCGTGTGTGTGTGTGTGTGTGTGTGTGTGTGTGTGTGTGTGTGTGTGTGTGTGTGTGTGTGTGTGTGTGTGTGTGTGTGTGTGTGTGTGTGTGTGTGTGTGTGTGTGTGTGTGTGTGTGTGTGTGTGTGTGTGTGTGTGTGTGTGTGTGTGTGTGTGTGTGTGTGTGTGTGTGTGTGTGTGTGTGTGTGAAAAACTTTATTTCAGGGAGAAAGCTTGAGTTAGCCGGGGAGCCTCACATAATCACTAGGTGTGCTCCTCATTGCAGGAGCCCATTGGCGACCGCCGCGGCTCAGGCTCGGTGGACCCAGGCCTTCCGGCTTGCCAGGTCGCAACAGCCGACCAGGGCTGCCTCTCAGTCCTCCCGAGTGGGGTGGGTTTGGGGGCGTGATTTAAGGTTGACTGGAATGTCCACACCATGTAGCAGATGTCCGAAGTCTTCTCCGCACAGTGCGAGCATTTTCCTGTGCAGACAGGATCAGAGTGTTTTAAAACTGCCGGGCACACAAGAGTTTTAGTCTAAAGGCAGAGGAGTGTGCGTTCCTCCACCTTTGTAAGGCCCTTACAAGGCTTAGGATAAATTACATGGCTGAACTGAAACAATTCAGTAATTTCTCAAAACGTGAGAGCCATATTGGGTTCGGGATCCGTATCATAAGGGTCTGAAGGCGTTGCCCGGAGAGTGAGCGCGCGAGCGGCGGCGTCTGCCGTTTCATTGCCTTCGAGGCCCATGTGAGCTGGAGCGCATACAATCGTTCGAAACACGGGGCCCCGAGGTCACTGTTTTGAAGGACGCGGTGACTGATCGCTAGTCTGGGCCACTATATAAATACCAGGACGAACTATGGCATGAAAATTCTTGAGCCGCGGTGTGCATCCTCTTGCCTGTTTTCGGAAGACATAATCGATACCGCGGTTACCGCGTACCATTCTCCCTCTCTTTGGTATTAAGATTACGTCGATAATGAAGCTTTCAAGTCGTTTATTTTGAGTCTGATAATAAACATGCCGTATATTAAGACCTCCGAAACAAAGCATCGACCGATGTGCTTGCCTTAAGTCTACATTCTATTCGCACAGCTTTACTTCGCCTCTTTCTACAAAGCATAGTATACACATTCTCTATCATTCAGATTAGGTACATGTTCGACCACACGGATATTCAGCTTGATGTGTTCATGGTGTCAAGCAAGAGGTGCAAACATCATGCCTCCCTTCGACTTGCGATGGTCATTGACGATAATACTGTCAGAAACGATTTATTAATGATTTTTATTGAATAATTAGTTTTAAAAATACAGATTGTGTGTATGGAGAAAACCAAATTACGGTAGTCAGTGACAATTTATCTGTTCTTATGGATGTGACAAGCGAATGCAATCGCTACATATGACGAAAAGGTTGTTTATTTTTCTTCTGTAATTTCCAGCGCAACCTGCTTGTATTTCTGTCATCCTTATTTTCTCTGTGTCCGATCCCTTTCTATCCCGATGCCTGCAGATCAATATTTGTTATAATATTGACGTTTCTATGGCTGTGACAGTTTTTCTTCAGTAACATTTACCGCGTGAAATGCATTTATTACCAACTCTGTTGAAATGCACATATTTACTATTTCCAGGAGAGGTTCGAGCTGAGAGATGAAGCGAAAAGCAAAAGCGCGCTAAGGACTACTGGTTGTACTTTTTCCTCATTGTGAAGATGAGCTCAGAAGTTTGCACCTGTATATTTTTTCTCAGGCAGAAAAAGATGCGTTTATTTCTTGAAAAACAATTCCGAGAGCACTGCAGATTTTCAATGGAGAAATGCGAAAACCTGAGCGTTGCCGCGGCACAAGGTACATTGCGTGCCCCTTGTAGAACACAATCTGCGTTCCGTTGAAGGTGTCGAAGTTAACCGGCCTTATATCCTTAGTTTGCAGGAAAGGTTTACATGAAAGGAAAGGCGGCGTACTTGTAACTCGCAGAGTCCCGCTACTATCATACTTACGGTGAACAGGGAGATTTATGATGTGCGTGTCACGATCCCTGACGGGCGCAGCTGGCCAAAGCGCTCTGCTGGGAATCCGAGGGATTGAGGCTCGGTGCCCGGTGAAGACGAGATTTTTATTTTCGAGCGCAGCTCTTTGGCGAACGTTCTTGCGTTTCACGCCGACGCCGTTTCCCCTCGGCGTATTTGGGTTTGCTCGGTACGGTGGCTCCGCAAGGGACAAAACGACAGAAGAGCCGAAGAAAGCGTGCTGTTCCGACTAGCATCTACCGCCCCCAGGAGCCGAGCAGCCTAGCGATTAGCGGCGCATGCTTTTTCAATGGGCGTCATGCTGGACGCGGCACTAGCTTGAGAAAGCCTATACTACTACTACTACTATTGCTATTATTATTATTATTATTATTATTATTATTAGTAGTAGTAGTAGTAGTAGTAGTAGTAGTAGTAGTAGTAGGAGTAGTAGTAGTAGTAGTAGTAGTAATAGTAGTAGTATAGAGGAAGACTCGTTTCACGAAGTTGGCACTGAATTGTCTGTATGTAACGGGCGAATTAACTGGCTAAATATTATCTTCACAGTTTTAATTAATAATAATAATAATAGTAATTTATTCACAGGAAAGGAAAGGCGCAGTATCTGTCACACTTGTGTCTGTGGACACCTGAACCGCGCCGTAAGAGAAGGGATGAAGGTGGGAGTTAACGTGGAAAGAGAGAAAGAGGAGCCGTAGTGGAGGGCTTCGGAGTAGCTCAGGTGTCCACAGAGATAAGTGTGACAGATACTGCGCCTTTCCCTTCCTGTGAACCAATTATTATTATTACTATTAATTAAAACTGTGAAGATAATATTTAGCCAGTTAATTCGGCCGTCTCCTACTACTACTACTACTACTACTAATGATAATGATAATCATCATCATCATTAACAGAGAAATATTACTTTGTGTATTATTATTAATATTTAGTAGTAGTAGTAGTAGTAGTAGTAGTAGTAGTAGTAGTAGTAGTAGTAGTAATAGTAATAGTAATAGTATTATAGGCTGTCTCAAGCTAGTGCCGCGTCCAGCATGACGCCCTTTGAAAAAGCATGCGCCGCTAATCGCTAGGCTGCTCGGCTCCTGGGGGCTGTAGATGCTAGTCGGAACAGCCCGCTTTCTTCGTCTCTTCTGTCGTTTTCTCCCTTGCGGAGCCACCGTACCGAGCAAACCCAAATATGCCCTCGGCGTATTTGCGTTTGCTCGGTTCCCCTCGGACCCATTACCATAAATAAACAAAGTTTCTTCCTCTTCCTCCTTCTTGAAGGAAGCGCCAAATAAAGGACGAAGCATGGACACCTGGATGGGATGCCCGACGAGGTCAGCCTGGTACCTCTGAATTGCCTGATGATGTCACCGGTCATGACTGGATGTGACGTCAGAATGTGATAACGTCATGGTCACAGTCATCCCTGTCATTATCGTCATTACTGTCACTATCAGTTTAGGTCAGTATTTACCACTAACTAAAGATATTCACTGACAGCTTTAAAAGTAAACAGCGCTGACGGTCTTGGCATGACGCTAGACAAGGAGAACTAAAATACGTTTCTCACATGCCAAGCATGGCGGTTAGGATGACTGACAGCTTTAGTGGGACAGAAGCGTGTGACAGAACCATGGCCGACGATATAAGCCATTAAAGGCTTTCACCTTAAAGGTGTTGCGCGATGGAACAGCTAGCTGCCTTGCCTGGTTACAAGCTCTTTGGCTTGATAGTTTGAAGCACACTGCCGATGTCCCCTAACATCGTGAATCGCTTCCAAAACACAATAAATCGCCTAAAAGGGCAAGTGGCCCTGGTTTCAATGAATGTGGCTGATAGTAACAGTTTGGGTTTGTTGCGGAAGAAGCATTACGCTAGTCAGTAAACCAATTCGCGGAGCAACCGATAACCCAAGCTGCGCATGCGCGACGAGTGAGTGACGTCACACAGAGCACAGCAGGACTGCCGCGTCGGAGCCGCCTCCAACTAATCCGCTGCGTGGGAGACTCAGAGGTGTGGCCGCCGCACCAGCTGCGCATTCGACAAGAGGGAGTGACGTCACGGGGTGCACAGCTGGCGCGCCGAAATAGTGAACCAGAATATTCGGGACCTTCGCTCGCCTCTGAAGGGAGCGGACGCACGTTCCATTGTCTCCCGACTAGGCGCGTCTCCTCTCGCGTCAGTTGCCTTTCAGCTCTCGGTGGGAGCGGTTGTGTGCGGCGCTCAGTCCTCCGGTGCTCCGGTTATTACCTGCGCACTTCTCTGGTCCTTGGATCATCCCCGCTGGTCTCATCCAGCCCTCCAGCCGAAGTGGAGCCCGGATCCGTCTCCGAGCCCAACCCCCTACCCTAGTGCCATCTTCCGAGATGCCCCCTACCCGCCGCGCCGCTGCCACGGCAGCGGTTTCCCAGCGGTCATCCCAACTGCCACCCGGACTCTCCGACGTGACAGCGTACTGCAGACCCTCTGCAGTCACCCCGGCGTCCTGATTTTTAACCGGAAAAGGACGCTTGCCGAGCAGCACGCTGCTCGCACCTAAGCCGACCCTGCACTAGGCTTAGACTTGCCGGTAGCGGTTGAGCTTGTGCTGTGTGTTACCCGCGGGGCACCCAGGATAGCCCTCTGTGTTCTGCGGACCTCCTCGCAGTGCTTCCGTTCTTCGGCCCCTGACTCTGCGGACTATTGCTCGCGCGTCCCCCCCCCTCCCAACCTTCCCCTACCCCATTCCCCTTGGCACCAAGAGTGCCGCCGCTAGCTTAGGTTGGCATACGTCGTGCCCAGTACCCCATCCCCCCTCATCATAGTAACCACCACCACCAGAATATTCTAGTTCACTGTAGCGCCGGGGCCACCGCTGACTCCTCCGAGGCGCCGTGACTTATAGGTCCGCCGCGTTCGCCGCGTCGTGCATGTGCAGTGGCGTCATTGCTCTTCCGATACGCTGGAGCCACTGCGCTTGGGCAGGGTGTATATATGTGACACCGCGCAGGTTGGGTACTGCTGGCCAGCTATCAATTTTTTTTATAATGTGTATGTGCCATTCACGCGTATAATGACGAACTCCGGAAAGCCAGTTTCGAACCCGACCACCGGTGGCTGTGCTCAGATGGAGGCGCGAAAACGTAGTGGCGTCCGTGTGCTATGCGATGTCAGGGAACGTGCCGTGGAGCAATAAAACCTTTAAAAAATTGGCTGTGGTTTGTCCAATTGTCATCCTGAATAGATATTGCGGAAGCAACGAATTACAAAGATTTGGTGGCGTAAAGTGATCAGCCTCTGCTTGGCTCAACTTCTCCATGACTCACAACGCCGGAAGATTCTCTCGCATAAGGCGATCCAAACTCTGCTCGGCTTAACTCGTCTGTGGCTGACTGCGCCGGTACCGGCGCAGTCAGACGAAAATAAATAGTATCCTCCTGCTCCGGCACGGTCAGCCATGGAGAAGTCCAGCTGAGCACAGGCTGATCGCTTTAGGCGAGAAAATCTTTGTAATTCGTTGCTTTCACAATTTTACTCAGGATGGCCATTGGTGAAACCACAGCAAAATGTTTGAAGCTAGTCAACACCGCGGTTCGCGTGAGCCGGCGTACGTGGGAGCGAGAGTGACGTCACGCACGGCGCAGGTGGCCGCCGCCGACTCCGTCACAAGGGAAAGGCGCAGTATCTGTCACACTTGCTTTGTGGACACCTGAACTGGCCGTAAGGGAAGGGAGAAATGTGGAAATGAAAGCCGAAAGAGAGACAACGAGGAGTCGTAGCGGAAGGGTACGGAGTAATTTCGAATACGACTGCCATTTCTCTCTTTCCACTTCCGCTCCCAAGAATTCATAGTTTTTAGGCACGGAAGCACAGCGCGTGCTAGCCTGAAAAATGACATTGAAATAAGAGTCGACACGAAGCATCTCTAACATGCCGCCGATACATCCTATCGATACAGAAGTGCTACCACGGGAATTGGCTGAAAAAGAGCAAAGAAATGAAAGGCTGAAAGCTCAACGAGCTTCCGAGACATCCGCAAACCGAGAATAACGTCTCGCTAAACGACGCAGCGAAGCCGAGTCTGAAACGCCTAAAGCATAACCATAAACTAAAACATATTCATAACCATAAGTTAAACCATAAGCATATTCATAAGCTAAACCGTGAGCCTATCCCTAGCCTATATTATAAAGCATAACCATAAGCTTTACAGCAAGCATATTCATAGGCTAAATCATAAAGCATAACCCTAAGCTAAACCATAAGCATCACCGAAACTTTTCGCTTCCAGATGTCCAGGCTTACCCTTAGCTAAGCCCCAGCCAATTGTTTTATTGTTTTGATGCTCCACGGCGCGTATACTGATATCGCATAGCACAAGCACGCCACTCCGTTTTGCCGCCGCCATCGAAGCGCAGCCACCGGCGGTAGGCTTCAAACCCGGGTTATCCAGAGTACGTTCGTCAATGAACGCATGAATGGCTAACAGACATTCAAAAGCCTACAAAGCGAATTTATTCTGTACATACATACACACATACATAAAAAACGCAAATTGCACACACACGAAAGCACTATACAAACACTATAGGTACTTATACATAAACTCAAATACATGATTTCCCAGATTTGGGAAACAATAGAAAGGAGGCGGGGTCTAATAAAGTACGACATGCATCTTAAGTCTGCTCCCCCATACAATATAGAAGCGCGCGTGCCAACGCCGTAAAAACCGCGCCTCGCCGTCCGTTTCTAACAGGCCAGATAAATACTTCCTGATGACGAGGCGCAGTCTCTGCAAGCCTGGGTACATAGCATAGGGGGGAGTTCGGCGCGCCTCAGCGAGGCACCTGCGACGCCACAACACAAACTGAACACAAGTGAACGCAAGATGTTCAAAAGGGTTGCGCCGACGCCTAACGCCGGTGTTCCCCCGGACGTTAAACATTGTATGTGCGAGCCGCCACAATGTTCCCGCAATCTAAACATACGAAAACAACATGCGAGACGCTCTCGGGAGCACCGCTGTTGGCACACTCGACATTCCGTAAAATACCCTACCTGGCAAGGCGCTATCTCGTGGGGTGGATGCCCCAGCGCCTAAGCCAGTCAAAATATCGCACATCAGTTGGCAGCCGACAACTTGCCCACGCTCGCCATTTGAGCACAGCGGTCTCTCGTTGCTCATCAGCTGAAAGTCTGCGAACGGCAACTAGTTCGCCGATGCGTATGGCTGGTAGTTCGCCTACATTAACATCTGACATGTCAGTATCGAGAGTCGAATTTGTTTCGGTACCCTCGCGATAGGTCTGTCCGCCTATGCATCGAGGTAATGTTCGGGTGTAAGCACATGACGCGCCTCCGTCTTCCAGCAGAGGATGAGCGAGTGACTCGTCATCTAATAGCCTCTTTAACAGCCCTAATGCGAGTATTCGAGCACTGTCGAGATGCCAAGGCCTCCCCTGCTCGTCGGAAGGTATAGGATTTGACGGGCTACTAGCGCTGTTCCGCGGTCCCAAACAAAAATATATGCCGGGAATGCGAGTCGGTTAGACACGGCGCGGGATTGTCGCGATACGCACCACATAAAAAGTAAAAGCGCACCCTCGTGTCTTGACAACACTGACTTTAGCATTGAGCGTGAGGTTGGAACGCGCTGCGTCAGAAAGGGTATGCCTTGCCCGCGAGAGAACATCGTCCCAGATGCGGGGAGAGACCCCCCCTGGCTCTAACAGCACGCCAAGTACACATACTGCGTCCGCAAATCGTACGGCGGCCGCTAAACAGCTTCTGAAGTGACCGAAGCGGAATGTATTACTTTTCTTCGTGTTGAGCGGCGCTCCAGATACAGCTGCGTATTATGGAAAGGTGTTCCAAAAACAAAGGAACTGTTATTGCCACGCTCGAAGAGTGAAATGTCGTCCGCGTATGCAGATAAAACGACTGTCTCCTGTCCTACTGATGGAAAACCTCGAATACGCCTGTACGCGGCGACCCTACGCAGCAGCGGGTCGAGCGGGTCGGCGAGAGCGGCCACCCCTGATGCACTCCATGCGCAATCAAAAAGCTGCCGGCAATTTGGCCGTTCAGTAGAAGTTCGCTGGTAAGGTCTGTTTAAAGCCCGCATAGGAGCCAAAGAGAATTTGTGTACATACAAGCATACCAAATTGCACATTACTCACAGACCAAAGCACTATGCAAAACACTGTGGGATACACATGCATAATAAGCTCAAATACATGATTTCCCAGAAAGGGGGGTTGTAATAAAGAACGACAAGCATCTCATATCTGATCCCCACTGAAAAACAATCAACGCTACCCAACTGAGCCAGTGAAAGCACCATATCCATCTGCAATGCATGTTAAAAAACGCGCTAAGAGGCTCCAGTAGTTCTATGCCTGCTCTGCATGCCAGAAATGAAACCATGGGCTCATGCATTAACTGCGCACCAAGAACATTGCCTTCCAGGCACTACGCACAGCAGTTATTATTATGTAGCAGATCAAAAGCAAAAAATTACAGGTTATCGTTGATGTCGCTTAAGAGGAGAATGACGAAATCGTACCCTTCTCAGTTATCATTTGCCTCTCTTCGCTGGCAACTTGTCGGCGTTCGTTTAGTGCTACTTATAATTACAACTGGTTTACAGGAACGTGTAGGCGTAGTTTCTGTCACACTTTCTCCAGCAAGTGCGAGAATGGACGATGCACCATCTTTTCTGTCACATGGCGTTCCTTGGCACACGTTTGTGGGATTGCAGATGTCAGGAACACTGGACATGAATACATATACATACATATTCATACAATCTCGCAGAATGTGACACATCGAGCCCACAGATCTTGCGCAAAACTGTCGAGCACGGGATTTCGTACCATGAGCCTCAAAATATTGGCAGTGATTTAGCTCTGGTGAAACCAAGTTGAGTTGCGAAAGCAACAGCTGCAAGGCTACACTTAGGATAGCTTATAGCTTAGGCTGCCCGCTGAGCAGTGGCCGGGCTCTCCTCCATAGTTGGTTGATTCTGCCTGCCCGCTGTCACGAAATCGGCGCACATTTTCATCAAGCCGGCACGGCGCGAGGCCCGCGCGGCGTCGCGTGGAAAGCTTCGAGAAAAACCTCCTTCCCCGCGCGAGAGAGCGCGTAGCCTTGTACGCGCCGCCGTCGCCCTCTTTCTCATCACACGGCGATGACGCGGACTCTGGAATACGCCAGAAAACCCCAGAACATTCTATGGGAGCTAGCAAATGACGACGCGCGGCTCGAAGCTAACACTGAAGCTAAGAAAAGCGGAAATCACGGCGAAAGCGTACCCTTTTGCAATTAGCCAGGAAGACTTGGGAACAGTTTAGCACCTCGCTTAATGGGACGCTAGGTATGCCCAAGACATGGTGTATAGTGAGGGCACTAATAGGTCGCAAAGGAACAAATACCAAAACGGTAAAATCATGGCAAGGTTCGTGCACATTATCTAAGACTCTGATGAAGAGGTGATTGAGATCAAGCTGAAGTACACCCGGGAGCCTCGGACAGTTCCTACAGAGGAAAAGACAACGAGTACGTAGATATACCCATCATCAAAGAGGAGGACTATGCGGCTGTGAGAAAGGCTCAAAAGGACACGGCTGCGGCGACGGATAGGATTAGAAACGTTCTGATTCGGATCATAAATGACTAGACGATAGAGGAGCTCACACATCTGAGGAACAAGAATTGGGCGGATGATACGGTGCTGGAGAAATAGCGGCATTAGGACGTGGGAATGATCCCCAAGCCAGGGAAAAACCTGGTCAAAAAAAATAGGAGACCAATCTCGCTAACGTCATGCCTCGTCAAGTTCTATGAGCTTGTGGCCACCAAAAGGCTGCAGAATTACTTGGAAGACAAGAATCTATTTCCCCAATTCGCGCTCGGATTCCGACCGGAACTATCAACCAAAGACGTCCTGCTAAACCTAAAGGGAGAAGTCATGCAGAATGCAATGAAGGCAAACGAGGGAATCGTCATGGCTCTAGATTTGAAAGGCGCCTTTGAGAACGTGAGTCATGGTGCGGTCCTCGAAGGGCTGGAGAAGCTCGGCTGTGGGAAGATCTACGATTATGCCATGGCCTTCCTGTTGAACCGGACGGACACGCTGCGACTGGATGAAATAAAGGCACGCCGCAGGGGTCTGTCATCTCACTGCTGCTATCCAACATATTGATGTATGATCAATATGTTGCAGAGCAGAAATTTGCAGAACATTGAAGGAATCGTCATGCGATGTATGCGGACGATATAATAATTTGGACTACCACGGGATCCCAAGAAGAGAAGGAGGAGAGGCTGTAAACGTCGGCCACCTGCGTGGAAGAGTGCGTCCTGGCTAGGGGGCTGTCGTGGTCGACAGAACAGTCGGAACTGATAAGAATCTGTAATGCCGCAAAACAAAGGTGCAGATCGCAGCATAAACGGGTCTCAAGATACTGCTGCCAGGAGCAGAAATACTCGAATGTTTCTCGAATGGTACGAATATTGAAGATGAGGATACAATCCGCCAGCGCAGTAATCACACCATAGCGCTGCTGAAAACGGCGATTTACCAGGTAACGAAAATTATTAGAGTAACCGAGAAAAGACATGCTAAGGGAGGAAACACCCTCAAATTGTGGAGGAGTCTGGTGGTAAGCAGAGTGACCTACAGCCTGCCCTACCGGGCTCTCAACCAGTCTGAAACTATGCAAGCGGAGGTCAGGATACGATCTGCGTATAAGACGGTGCTAGGCCTCCCCGAACAGACGTCAATAGGGATCTTGGCTCTCGGGCTACATAACACTTTCGAAGAACATACGGAAACCCTGCTACACGGGCAGAAAATATGACTCACCCAGACAACGACTGGAAAAGCCGTCATACAAAAGGGTGGAGTACAACGGGCATCTGCGGGATGTCGAAAGAATGGGCAACATTCCAGATGAGACACGCAGGATAATAAGGGCAGCCCCAATTCCAAGCAACATTGACCCTCGGCTATATGCGGACAGTCCGACGACAAGGGTGAAAGCTTAGAAAAGAAGTCTCGAGAAGAAGAAAGAACTGATGTACGTGGTCGCAGCCACGCACGCGAATGACAGACAGAACGCAGTTGCTGCGGTGGTCCGCACCAGACACAAGGATGCTGCGAGCACATCGATCAGAGACTGCTCTGTAACGGAAGCGGAAGACGTTGCCGTGGCTCTAGCGGTGGTGAATGGCTTCCGGAAAGACGGTGGCTAGTAATGCTGACTCGCAAATGTCGCTTTCTGGAAGTTTAGAGACGGCAGTGTACACAAGGCTGCCATGTGCGTACTTGCTGAGGTGACCTGTGATGAAATGCAAAACACTGAAGGAACAATCAAACCTATACAGCACAGTATGTGTACCAGGACTCGCATGAAGGGCAGGGAATCAAGAGGCGGATCGGGTAGTTCGAGGATATGTATGATGCCGAGCTCCCGGACATCCGACCTCGAAGAAGCTACGCCGGTCCTTTGCAAGCACTCGCGGTACTTGCATATTATAGAAGGGCGAGACGTAGATACGCGCCGCCGCTTAAAGATCTCAACAAAGGAGAAAAGGGTATATGGAGAAAAGTACAGACTGGGACGTTCTAGAATCTGTACGTTCGAAATATTAATCCCACGGCATATCCAGACGTATGCCCGTGGTGCGGGGGAAGACCCACGATGAATCATGTAACATGTTTGTGCCAAAGGATTCATGTGGCACAGGTCATACAAGACCCCAGTGCGGAGCAATTGGAGGAAATGCTAGCCAGTGACCGCTGGGAAGACCAATTAGGTCTGATACAGCGTGCTATACGGGCGACGAAGGCAAGTTATGCCCTTGATTAGGGACACCAATCATCGCTGAAGGCTCCACAAAAAGGAGTAACCGCGAACAATACGCTGATAAATAGTTATTCAATCAATTCCTGCACACTGCAGAAATGCGAATACCAAAGCGTTGCTGATGCACACGGTGCATCAAGCTCGCTGTAATTATCATTATCTACTAAATGCACCGTCATTATCACTAATATTGTCTTCATTGTCATTATCATTCTTTGCAGCATCATTATCATCACTACTGTCATCCTCACGGCAGAAAAGGAGAATTCTAATGTATATTCCAGGATCGCGGGATTGCGCAGTTTGTGAAAACGCTCGGCTGGGGATTCAAAGAATCGAGGTTCGATTCTCAGAGGATGATAGAATTTATTTATCGAGGCGACTACGCTAGTTGTCGAGCCATTTCGAGCATCAGCACGTGGGCCAAGCTGCGCATGCCTGAGGAGCCGTGTGACATCTTAGGCCGCAGCTACAATAAAGAACGCAGAAAACACAGGGCCATAGTTATTGCTAAAAAATGTAACACAAAGCAGTCGAGGAAGTTGCTTATGTAGACGCATATGCGGCCGACACGGAGCAGCCAACTCGGCAGGAGCAAATGGAGAAGATGCACCTAAAAACGCAGCACAACACGCACCCGTGACGTTAGCACAGATGAAGAGGTCGCAATAGCGCTCGCATGCACTGGCACACAGGCCAAAACTATAATCAACGACAGCAAAACGGCTGTTTGGAATTTTGAAAAAGGACAGGTCTCAGAGGAGGTCAAAAAGATTCTTCTCACAAATCCCGTTATTAGAACCACATCCATCATGTTGATACTACCACCGAGTGTGGCCCTGGCAGCGAAGCTGCGCACCTGCTGGCCCGAGATATCTACCACCGAGCAGCGGTAGAACAGCCCGAATGCAAGGGAAATAAAGATTGCGCTATCACATACAATGAGATCACTTACTTACAAAGTAGATCGAAATGTCTACCCTCCCCAAGATCGGTCTCTCCCTAACAATGAATCACGCATCTGGAGGCGATTACAAGCCGGTAACTACATCTGCCCTGTCTTGGTTTTCTTAACACAGACCGGGGAGGAAGACGTTTCCGACGGCAACCAAATCTGCGCAGAAGGGGCAAATGTCTAGGTTAGTGCATCGGTATCAAGGCACGACTGGTGAGTTTATACATGAACTCCGAAGACGTTACATAAACGCAGAGGAGGGCGGTTGCTTGCCGGATTACTCGGGAGAGGAAAACCTTGAATTAGATGCAGACTTTACGGTTGCGGAGGTGGAGTTTGCAATGGGTCAGCTTCGTACCACGTCAGCAGCGGGTCCGGACGGAGTTACTAATAAGATGCTGAGGAACCTGGATTTCAAGTCAGTAGGGGTACTGACGAATTTGATGAATAAATTTTGGGTGGCCGGGGAGATTCCGCCAGAGTGGAAGCATGCTAGGATTACATTTATTCCTAAAGCAGGCAAGAAACTCTGCATTGAGAATCTGCGTCCCATCTCGCTAACGTCGTGTTTAGCCAAATTGATGGAGCATGTGGTCCTGAACAGGCTTCAGGGTTATGTAGAGGACAAGGAGTTGATACCTGAAACAACGATTGGTTTCAGGGCTAATTTATCAACGCAAGACGTCATGATACAGCTAAAAAAAACGTGGTTGATCCTGGGTACGGCACGGGCACCAAGGCTATCTTGGGGCTCGACCTAACTAAGGCCTTTGACAATGTTACCCATGAGGCAATATTGAGGAACCTATCGGACATAAGACCGGGGGGTAGAACCTTCCGGTACATCAGATCGTTTCTGGAGGGTAGGACTGCGGAGATTATAGTCGGAGAAATGAAATCGGATCCCTTCCCATTGGGGGGCAGGGGGACACCGCAAGGGTCGGTATTATCGCCGTTCCTATTTAATAAGGGGGCCCGACACCGTTCGCCGCACCATGTTTACGGCCATCCTCCTGTTCCAGATGCTGACGTGCTGGCTGCCTTCCAGTGCGTGCCCATCCTCGGATTACCAGCCTTCAACTACCGCCTTCACCCTGAGTGGAGCTAAAAAGTGGAACCCGCCTTGGCTACAACCCCCTCCAGTCGCCGCGAACTCGAATCCAGCCCGAATACAGCACTTCGCCTGGCAACGTACCGCATCGCCAACGTCACCAGTCACAAGACCGGATCGGGCACTACTTAAGCACAGCAGCTGCGCCAGCCACTTGGGGCCCGACACCGTTCGCCGCACCATGTTTACGGCCATCCTCCTGTTCCAGGTTGGTTACTTAAACGCTTGTAAAGAATGCCGAAGTAGCAACCGCTGCCTTGTCGCGGTGTCGTGCCCCAATTTTGTCGACTGGCGTGGTGTTATGCGTCTTAGTTGTGATATGCTGGCGCTTGGAATGTTGTCGCGATTATTACTCTTGCTCTCAGGCGATGTAGAACTTAACCCAGGCCCTCCCAAGAAGGATGATAAAGCTATCCTGGACGCTCTGCAGCGCCTTGAGGAACAACACGCAGCCTTCAGTACTGAGCTGAAACAGCTACATACTACCCAAATCACCCATGAAAAGTTAATATCCTCACTAACAAACCGCGTGCTTGCGCTGGAAACATCCCAACAGAACTTGAGTACACACACCAACCTGAACGACACAGGCGAACTTAAACATGAAATAGCTGTCTTAAAGGCCGCAAGTATTGATACAAGTAATCGAATGCGACGAAACAATTTGCTCTTCCTAGGCCTTGAAGAC
Source organism: Amblyomma maculatum (assembly GCF_055883805.1). Taxonomy (NCBI): domain Eukaryota; kingdom Metazoa; phylum Arthropoda; class Arachnida; order Ixodida; family Ixodidae; genus Amblyomma; species Amblyomma maculatum. The sequence goes on along the minus strand of NC_139346.1, from coordinate 58,053,662 downwards.
ACTGAAAATGAATCCTGGGCAGAATCTGAAACAAAAGTCTTGTCATTCTGTTCGAATGAACTTGACATCGAGATAGACCCAACCAGCATCGAGCGTGCCCACCGTTTAGGAAAATTTAATGCTGAAAAAAAAACGTCCCATCATTGTTAAATTAGCACACTTTAAAACCAAAGACACGATCCTAGCCAGCGGTCCCAAACTGAAAGAAACAAGTTACGCCATCAGAGAAGATTTTGCTTTTGCCACACGTCTCGCTCGCTCTAAATTGATAAAATTTATTCGGCCTAAAAAATGCGCATTCAAGCTAAACTTTGACAAGCTTCATGTAGGGCATAAATGCTATGTGTACGACCCTGTGTCTGATAGCGTAATTGAGTCTGCAAAACAGCCAGCTGGTCGTGCTCAAGCCGAGCAGCTCTCCGACAAACCATCACAAAGCACCGATTGACACCCCGCAAAACATACTACGCCACTAAATCGCCCCGACCCTTCACGTTCCAAGCATCTAAATATCGTCTTCACTAACATACGGAGCATTTTACCAAAACGAGATAAACTGCACAGCCTTATCGACGACACTAGTGCTGACATTGTCCTACTAACAGAAACGTGGCTACACGAAGGCGTGAAAGATACTGAAATCCTCCCTTCAAACGGGAACTACGTTCTTTATCGTCGTGATAGGCGTGGACGGAGGGGCGAGGAGTGCTTATCGCCATCCGAAACACCATATCATCATCACTCATCTGTCACGACACCAAACTAGAACTAACCTGGGTATGCGTGCACAACTTCGGATTGAAAGAAATATTCGGCATTTGCTACAGGCCACCAGACAGCGATTCATCCTTCTGTGACTCCCTTCATGACGCATTAACGGCGATTAAAAACACATATTTGAATTCGAACATATATCTGTTCGGTGATTTTAACTATCCACATATAAACTGGGCTTCCCTCTCTGTATCTAGCCATTCACCTTCCAAAGAATCGAAACAATTTCTTGACTTAACACTGGACTTCAACCTACATGAAGCCATCACACACCCCACAAGAGGTGCTCACACTCTTGACCTGTTACTGACATCTTGCCCAGACAACATTCACAGTGTAACTCTGCTTCCGGGCCTCAGCGATCACATGTTTCTGCACATTTGCACGTCATTACATTCAAATAGGCGATCACCTACGAAAAAATTAATCACTGACTATAAGCGAGGTAACTTCGACTCCATAAATAAGGAACTTTCATTCTTTTTCACCGACTTCCTAGGTTCTTATCTAATCAACACAGTTCACGAAAACTGGGAAAGTTACAAGTCAACAATGCTGCGACTAAAAAATAAGTACATCCCAACCACTGTCGTCAAATCGGATTCCAACAATATTTGGTTTAACAAAAACTTGAAGCACCTTCTTAGTAGGAAAAAACGGCTTTATCGTTCCGCTAAACTAAGCCAAAAACAAGAAGCATGGGACAGATACCACGCCTGCGCGAATAAATATTTAAATGAATTGAGTGCTGCGAAAGATAAATTTTTCTCTGTTGACTTGCTAACCATTCTCAGAACAAATCCCACCAAATTCTGGCGTATCCTCTCCCCTAAACATAAATCTAATCGGTTCGATCTTGTAGGACCTGATGGCGAACCAGCAGATACTAATCGATGCGCAAAACTTTTAAATGACTACCTCTCATCTGTGTTTTCGCCTGTCAGCAATTCTACACCCACAGTCTTGCAAACCAATAGTCAAAAAAAAATGCCGGAAATTCAAATTAGCCCCGAAGGAATCTCCAAATTAATCAGTTCACTCAAGCTCTCATCATCTGCAGGATGTGACCAAATAAACAGTAAACTACTTAAAAACACTCTATCATTATCAAGCCAGATACTACACCTAATATTTACCCAATCTTTAGACACCGGAATCGTTCCTGACGATTGGAAGATAGCCCAAATTGTTCCCATTTTCAAAACAGGTGTTCGCGCATGCCCAGCTAACTATCGTCCAATATCCCTTACTAGCATATCTTCTAAACTTCTAGAGCACATTATATCATCAAGCTTAATGTCCCACCTTGATTCAATTAATTTCTTTTATCCTCATCAGCATGGCTTCAGGAAATCATTTTCATGCGAAACCCAGCTGGCAGAGTTCACCCAAGACATCCTTAAGGCCATAGACGATAACCTCCAAATAGATGCAATCTTCTTAGACTTCTCGAAGGCATTTGATCGCGTACCTCACAACCACCTGCTTGCGAAACTTTCGTTCCTGGGAATTCCTACTAATCTGATATGCTGGCTCGAACATTTTTTAAAAGGACGCTCGCAGTTCACATCCGCCAATAACATCCAGTCACCCTTAACAGATGTAACATCTGGTGTCCCTCAAGGGGCCGGGCTATCACCATTACTCTTCTTAATATATATCAACGACCTGCCCTCTAATATTCAATGCAAATTGCGACTCTTCGCGGACGATTTTGTCATCTATAATGCAATAAGTAGCCCAACCGATAACCTCACTTTGCAACAGGACCTTGACGTTATTGCATCATGGTGTGAAAAGTGGCAGATGCCTTTAAATCTTACTAACTGCAAATCGTTGTCCTTCACTCACACACACACCTTGACGAATCACACCTACAGCATTTCATCCGTCCCTATAACCGTTGCAAAATCTTATAAATATCTAGGTGTACATCTCACATCAACACTTTCTTGGGTCACCCACATTAGAACCATTTGCTCCGACACTTCACGCACACTTGGCTACCTGAGAAGAAATCTGAAATCTGCATCACCTAACATAAAACAACTCGCGTATGAAACATTTGTGCGGCCAAAATTAGAGTATGCATCATCCATCTGGCACCCATGGCAATCGTATCTCACCATCGAATTGGAATCAATCCAAAATCGTGCAGCCCGGTTCATCACTTCATGCTACTCAAGAGAAGCCAGTGTCACCGCCCTCAAGCAGTCCCTCCGTCTCTCAACACTAGAATCACGCCGAGTCGTTTCCCGCTTATGCTTACTTCATACATTTTATCATAACACAAGATCACGGCACGCTCTATTAACCGCCCCACTACGAACGTCCTCCCGGCTAAGTCACGGTAACCCGATAGCACGCATCAGTGGCCACACGTCTGCTTACAACAACTCATTTTTCCCCAACGCAATAGCACTATGGAATTCACTGCCTAACGACATCGCTGCATGCACTGATCACAAAACATTCCGCGAGAAAATAAAAATTCACCTCGCATAGATCTTGATCACTTCTGCGCTCTTTGTAGCGAGTATTGCTTGACATATCTTTAATAAATGATGTATCATTTGCTGGGAAACCCTGATATGACTACAACCCCCTTTATGTTTGTTTCTATGTTTGTTCTTTTTATTGTTATGCACGTTCCCATCATCGCCGTTGTAAACCAATAAGCCCCCCCTTATGTAATGCCTTCGGGCCTTTAAGGGATCAATAAATGAAATGAAATAATCTCGCATTGATCAAGATACCACCCAGGCTGCAAGGGATATCGGGACCTAAACATACATTTTATGCGGATGACATTACTCTTTGGGTAACAAGAGGCAGTGACGCACATTTGGAAGAAACTCTACAGCACGCGGTGGATATTGTTGAGGAGCTAGCAGGGGAAGCAGGACTCTCGTGCTCTCAACCCAAGTCCGAGCTTTTTGTGCTGAGGGACAAGCCAAGAGGGATACATGCGAGGCACTATGTGCCGCCACCGCCTTTAGAGGTCAAAGTGGGGGGCGTACCGGTCGCTGAGGTTCAAACGATCAGGGTCCTGGGTATGTATCTGCAGACTAGCAGGAAAAATAGCGAGTCCTTGAAAATGCTTAAAAATACGGTCAATGCTACCGTGAGGCTAATCAGGAGAATCGCTAATCGTAAGAGAGGTCTTAAGGAAAAGGACTTGTGTAAGCTGGTGCAGGCGTTTGTGCTCAGTAGAATAGTGTATGCGACGCCTTATTTGAAGTTGGACGCGACGGAAAAAGGCAAGGTGGAGGCTATGATTAGGCAGGCATATAAAGCGGCCCTTGGGTTGCCTCACAATGCCTCTACCGAAAGGCTGCTGGGATTAGGGGTGCACAACACCCTAGAAGAACTACGGGAGGCGCACTTGGTGATGCAGCTCGGTAGGCTTTCAAAAACAAAAGCAGGAAGGGACATATTGGAAAGCATCGGCATTGCAGTTGACGCTCCAGCTGGTGACACTAAAATTCAGATTAGGCGGGAAATGCACAAGGGCTTGTACATAAAACCTTTTCCCAAAAACATGCATCCAATACATCACGAGGACCGCAGGAAGGCAAGAGCCAAAGCTTTACATGGTAAGTACGGGAAGTACAACGGGGCAGTCTATGTAGATGTCGCCGAGTATAGGGACAAGGACGCATTTGCAATTGCGGTGGTGGATGGGCGGGGATGCTTGATCGCCTCCGGATCAGTCAAAACCCGCTCCCCAGAAACTGCAGAGGAAGCGGCGATAGCACTAGCTATTACTAGTAGTAATGCTGACTTGATCTTCAGCGATACCAAAACAGCCATCCGAAATTTGGCGAGGGGCAGAATATCTGTCACAGCGGCGCGATTGCTGAATCGGGCCACGGTGCGAGGGACTACGGAGGCGGAAATTGTCTGGGTACCAGCACACTCTGGGAATCCTGGGAACGAGACGGCTCACATGAATGCTCGAGGTTTCGTCAGCCGAGTAGGTGAGCCGGACGTTCCGGGAAGGTCCACGAGAGATGGGCTGGTATCCTTTCATGACATTACTAATCATTTCAAACTTGAGCGGAGGATTTACCCACCCCCAGACAAGCAATTGGTGAAGGCGCAGGAATGCGTCTGGCGACGATTGCAGACTAGATGTTTCTTCAACCCATACGTGTTGAGCAAAATCTACCCGGACATTCAGCCGGAGTGCAAATGGTGTCAGGAATTGGCCACCTATGACCACATATTATGGAGCTGTAGCATAGCACCGCCACCGGCGGATATTATGCGTGATCCTTCCCTCGAGCAGTGGGAGGCCGTGTTGGCCAGCTCAGACCCGATCGTCCAGACCAGGGCCGTGGAGTGGGCCACCCAGGTCGCCGTCAGCCGTGGGTTGATGGCCATCTAACACGGAACCATCCATACATGCTCTGACGAAAATAAAGTTTTTCCATCTACCATCCATCTAAATGTAAAACTTGCGGCTGAAAAGGCACGCTATATCATATATAAGAATATGCCGACTCCGCAGGCAGCGGCATTAACATTGACAGTAGAGAAGCCTGGGATATTTGGCTGCGGAGAGGAGATCGCATCGTTCAGCGGCACGTGACACGCCTGGCGGCTGAGACTGCAACGTCATCTGACCTCAGCCTGCGGGTCCGTCCTGACCCGCCCCCCGGTCGGCGTGTCGAGGGCGGGAGATGAAGGGCTCCTTTACGGTGGAAAATCCATTCATTAATTCATTCGTAGCTGATGGCATGGCCGCGCTTCTGCGAGCGCTCCGCTGGTGCCGGAGAAGTTGGAGTTGGAGTTGGAGTTGGAGTTTATTTTCTTTCTTTCTTTTACAAGAAAGGGGAAGCCAAGGCAAAAGGCGGCAAGCCTGACTGGGCCTTGGCTCCCAAAACAGATAACAACAGACAACAGCACACACCTCTAGTGTATACAAAATAAAAAAAAAACATTATGCAACACTTATATACGATATGTAAAATATATGCATACATGCAGTATTCATTGGATATATACAAATCAACAGATCACGCTGTCAATAACATAAATATTTACACTAAAAGCAAAAAATATTTACACAAAAAAGATTACATATGAGAAAAATACAGTTACTACCACCATTGCAATTATAGGGGATATTCATTTAAATATTGTTTTAAGTTCTTTTTAAATACCCTAGGTGCCAATGAAAATTCCACATTTGGTGTGTTGTTGATTAGGGATGGCACCCGAAAAGTTAATTTCTGTTTTCCATAGTTGGTTCGGGTAATAGGTACAAGTTTTTTTCGTGTTCGCAGGTCATACGTTACTGTAGATCTATCAGGTAGAGTAGTATACAGCCTATTATGGTGAATGTACTGCAGAAGACGAAAGTAGTAAATCTGACTGGCGGCTAATATGGCATATTTTTTAAATAAGGGTTCTGTAGGCAAGTCGCGCGGTATACCGTAATAACCTTCAATAGCTCGAAGAGCTTTTTTTTTGAAGAACAAGCAACTTATTAATATTTGTAGAAGTTGTGGTTCCCCATATGAGAATACAGTATGTTAGTTTGGAATAAAAAAGAGCATAATAAATTGAAATTTTTAAACAAACGGGTACCAAATTAGAAATTCTGTAAAGACATCCTACAATTCTACTCAAGTATTTTACTAAATTTAAAATGTGCGTATTCCATGAAAGGTTTTCATTGAACCAAACGCCTAGAAACTTGTGATTCGTAACTTGCTTTATAACGTTGCTGTTATATTTAATTACTATACTACATTGGAGAGTGGTGTTGATTGGCCTAAATATAATGTAGGTAGTCTTATTAAGATTCAAACTGAGTTTATTTGCCGTCAACCAAATCTCTAAATTGTTTAAATATTCATTGACCGTAATTTCTAATCTAGACAAGGCACAGTCGGTAAAAAAAAATATAGGTATCATCCGCGTACATGATCAAATCAGGTGAGTTAGGAATATTTGTGATATCATTAATATACACTATAAATAACTATGGTCCCAAAATTGATCCTTGGGGAACACCTTGCCGTATAACCATGTTAGTAGAGCAGCAGTTATTAACTCGTACAAACTGTAGCCTGTTCCACAGATAACTTCTTAATAAATCTAGTGGCACACCACGGACTCCATAATCAGCCAATTTACTTAATAAAATATCATGTTGTACACAATCAAATGCTTTTCGAAAATCCAGGAATAAGCCAAGGGTATATTTCCGACATTCAATGTTATCAATTATTTTTTCTTTTATGGTTAACAATGCTTGTTCAGCGCACCTTTGCTTCACAAACCCATACTGAGAGCTGGTTATAATGCTGTATTTGTAAAAGAACTTTTCGAGCCTAGTATTGATTACTCCCTCGAACACTTTGGATAATACGGGCAATATGGAAATTGGACGATAATTAGAAATTTCATTCTTATTTCCACCTTTATGTACCGGGCATACTCTAGCTATCTTTAACTGATTAGGAAACGTTCCAGTTTGAAGCATTAGGTTAATGATATACGTCAGGACATCACATATAAGCATTGATACGTGTTTTAGTGGCGATGCTTTGATATCATCATGCCCTGCCGATGCGTTATCTTTCAAGTTTTTAATTAAATCATTGACTTCTTTTGTAGTTGCAGAATAAAAGTTAACAGAATTTGGTAAAGGATTAATTAAATTTGAGTACGTTGTACATGAGACTGGATTATTGAAAGCTGCGCTGCCAACGTTAACAAACAACTCATTCATAGCTGTGGCTAAGTCGGTGCCAGCCATTATCCCATTACTGGTAGTTACTTCTAAGTAATCGGAGCGCGTTTTTCTATTGAGTAAATTATTTACTTGATGCCACAATTTTCTTGCATCATTACGCAGCTGTGAAAAGCGATCAACATAGTAAATGGATTTGGCACTTTTTAGCTCCTTATTTAATTTATTCCTGTATTTCTTGTATTCAGTAAAAATATCAGCATTTTTAGTCTCAATAAATCTATGGTACATCTTATTTTTTATCTTAATTTTCTCGTATAGCGCTTTAGTAATCCATGGTTTTCTAAACTTCTTACTTTTCACCTTTTTGTCTTTCAGCGGAAATGCTTCGTCATAATATGCAAGAAATTTGTGAATGAAGCCTTCGTATGCCTCATTTACATCGCTCATCTCATATATATTATCCCAAGAAGCACCCTCAATGAGTAATTTGAATTTATCGAGAGATCTTTCATTTATATCTCTGACCTTATAAGAAAACGCGGAAATGTTTTGCTTATGCATTCTAAGAGGAACAAAACAAAAAACAGGTAGATGGTCGCTCATGTCATTAGTCAACACACCAAACATGGCTTCAGAAACTAACACATTTGTAACGCAGATATCTAGCAAGGTAGAAGTAGTTGGAGTTATTCTTGTCGGTAAGGTTATGTTGTTAGAACACGCATATGTATGAATGATACTGTTTAGTTCCCGTGAAATGTTATCATCGGAACTTATATTTATGTTAACATCACCCATAAGAGCAAAAAGAAAGTTGGTGGAACTCAGGAATTCCATTAGATTTTCCAAGAACCGAAAAAAGTGGGATCTGCTGCCAGCAGGTGGTCTGTATATTGTAGCAACCATAATGTGGGGCAATGCTATTACCAAACATTCAACATTTGGCGTCATAATTGAAAAATCTTCCATTATGCTGTGCGCATAACAGTTTTTTACATAAATTGCAACACCACCGCCTCTGCCATTTGGCCTATGTAAACCGTTGTAATTATAACCAGGAAACGAAACATGATCGTCATTACAAGTCAGCCAGGTCTCAGTAAACAAAAGTGCATCAAAGTTTACTTTTAAAGATTCCAAAAACAACGTGAGGCAATCGCTTTTATTCTTCATACTACGAGCATTGATATGAATTGCAGAAAATCTAGTTTTGTCTGGGCCAAACAGTAGGTTGAAAGCATCATTATTATAATACTGACATGAGGGTTCAAATTCCATGGAAAAATATCAACAACGGTATATCTCTACAGATGCACAGATTATTCAGTCATCTCCAAATCAGACAGATCACGGATCCTCAGCACATCCCCCGTCTCATTCTGGCGCGCAAGAACCTTACATCCAGAGGTCCAAACAAATTTCCATCCTACTTGCCTTTTGCGCGCAATAGCAGCTCCGAGCAACTTTTTGTTGGTTTGTGTGAGGTGCTCATTAACAAACACTGGCTCTTTCCCAGAAAAACCAAGTTTATCGTTTGAAATCCTTTGTTTCCTGGCTTTTTAGAGAAAGGCATGTCGCTTGTGCCTTTTCACAAATCGAACCAGAATATTGGTCTCGGAACTTTGTGTCGGAACCGTGTGGCACGTGTCGATGTCCGCTTCAGAGACAGGCTCGTCAATTAGTTCCCCAATTTTCATTACAATGTCCACTGGGCTTTCATCTGAGTCCACACCTTTTATCTCCAAGTTGTTCAGGCGGCTATATTGTTCAAGCTCATTTACTCTTTCGGTCAAGCGCTTGTTTTCCTTTCTGAGGTCTTCATTACATTTCAAAAGCTCAGCAATTTCTTTTCTGAGTGCTTTAACGTCTGTGCTAATTACTTTTGTTTCATCACACGTATCGCTACAGAACTTGACACTATCCTTGACACTGCGCAGTTCATGCCTCATTTCTCGTTTAAAATCCTCAAGTGCTTTCATGAACTCTTTAGACATGTTTGAAGATTTCACTTCACTGTACAAGACTCAGACAAGGTTCAAGTTTGGCAGTAGCGCGCAAAAAGCAGCATGAAAAGGCGCTATAAATGAATAACTCGCTTACCTGCAAAGCAGGAAAAGTTAGGTGTGATGCATGCAACGTGCGCACCACTGCCAAACTGAAGAGCAGATCGATGCGGTGTCCGTTTTAAAGGCAGCTGACAGCGGAAGTCCCACGCAGACAGGTCGTCGCAGCCAGAACTGTGGTACGCTTATCACTGCGGTGACACGGTGGTGCCCACCCGTAGACGATATACCGGTCTCGATCTTGTTCCACGATGTTCCACGATGTCATAATCACAGCTGGCGTCAACTACGCATCACTCTCTCCGTTGGTTGTACGGAGAATATGTGTATGTAGTGTATATATAGCTAGAGGCGGGTAGTCAGAATTGTCAAACTATGGAGGAGAGCCCGGCCGCTGCTCAGCGGGCAGTCTAAGCTATAAGCTATAGATCCTAAGCGTAGCCATGCATCTGTTGCTTTCGCAACTCAACTAGGTTTCCCCAGAGCTAAATCACTGCCAATAGTTTGAGGCTCACGGAACGAAATCCCGTGCGCGACTGTTTTGCGCAAGATCTGCCGGTTCAAACTGTGATATTCCGCGAGATTCCGCGATTTGTATTCCTGTCCAGTGTTCCTGACATCTGCAATCCCACAATTAAACCTGAGCCAAAGAACGCCGAGCGACAGTGGCAATGGTGTATCGTCCATTCTCGCACTTGCCGGAGAAAGTGTACCAGATACTGCGCCTTCGCTTTCCTGTAAACCAGTTGTAGTTATAAGTAGCACTAAAACGAACGCCGACAAGATGCAAACGAAGAGCGGCAAATAAGAGAGGGAGGGTACGTTATCGTTATTCTCATCTTAAGCGACATCTAAGAGACCCGCTAATTGTTTGCTTTTGATCTGCTACCTAATAATAACCGCTTTACGTAGTATCTGGATGGCAATGTTCTTGGTACGCAGTTAATGCATGAGCCCTTGGTTTCATTTCTAGCATTCAGAACAGGCACAGAACTACCGGAGCCTCTTAGCGCGTTCTTTAACATGCAATGCACATAGATGTGGTGCTTTCATTGGCTCAATTGGGTAGCACTGGTAGGCTTTGTAAGGAGGCTAACATCTGTCGACATGGCTGCGAAAATTCACTGAGAAGGCCCTACACCACAACACCCCGCATGCAGGGTCACCCCTATAATTTTACCGAACCGCAGCCACAGACTTAGAGTACCTTAAAGAAAACTCGTCTGACGTTGACCCACGAACCATGCACCTGAAAGATATTATCAATATGATCACCCCTCCGCTCCCTGCCCGGCTATCAAGCTACATGCTACGTGCAGAAAGACCAAGTTGGCAGTACTTAACCGCCCACTTCCTCGATGCACGTCTAGCCTCCCTGACGTGGAGGTTCGCAAGAGACATCTTACCAATCAGAAGGCGTGGTTTCGTCCCTGCGACGTCAGGAATGATTGACCTGTGTCCCTTCTGCTTGGCCCGAGAGACAGTGGAGCACATCTTTCTTGACTGCCTAATTCCCGCAGCACTCCTAGAGCGTCTGAAGATATGTTCGGCCTCCCCGGGATCCCATACCGAACCGTGCGCTACTTCAACCTGCTTCCAAAAAAGGAAGGGCGCAAACAGTTTGTCTTGACACTGGCAGAGGTCAACTATCAGGCGTGGTTGGCCCGCTGCAAAGCGGCCTACTCGAACAAGAATCCGATCCTCCATGAAGTGAAGGCCGAAATCAGAAAAGAACTATGGTTCCACCTAGAGAGAGAGAGAGACGCCACTTAGGGAGAAAGACGTTTTTTGAAGAATGGGGACACCCCATGGTTATCTTCAAAGAAGAAAAAGGAAAACTCGAAGTGAGATATTAGAAAACTTGCTCGCGTCAGGCTTCGAACCACCGGGGTGGTGCGGACGTGGTGCATATGCACTGCGACCCCGCCCCGGTGGGAACGGCCCGGATTGCATGAGCCCCTTGGCTGGGAAAAGCCCGCTCCCCGAAACAAAAAAAAAACCCAAACCTTATGGTGCGGAGGCCTTGCCTGGGGTAGCCGTAGGATGATGATGGTCGCAGGTTGAGGTTTGTACCCTCACAGGAGGATCGCACCTAGTGCATCATTCCTTCCACCTGACATACTTCGTACTGTCGTACTTTATTACAACCCCCACCCCCTTTGTATTGCTTTCGCCTTTCTGGGGAATCTTGTATTTCAGTTTATTAGGCATGAGTTTTGTATAGCACTTTGGTCTGTGAGTATTGTGCGTTTTGGTTTGTATGTGTGTACGCAATTGTTCTCTTTGGATCCTACGCAATTGTTCTCTTTGGATCCTACTCGGGCTTTGCACAGACCTTACCAGCGGACTTGTACTGAATGGCCAAATTGCCGACAGCTTTCCGATTACGCAGGGAGTGCGTCAGGGGTGCCCGCTCTCGCCGGCAATCTTCATACTTTAGCTCGAACCTCTGCTGCGCAGGATCGCTGCATAAAGGTGTATTCGAGGTTTTCCATCAGTATAGGACAGGCGACGGTAAGTGTATATGCATACGCGGATGACATTTCACTCTTCATGCGTGGCAAAGACAGTTTCATTGTTTCTTGAACCCCGTTCCATAATACGCAGCTGTATCTGGAGCGCCGCCCAATACGAAAAACAGCGGTCAGTTCAGAGGCCCTTTAGCTGCCCCGTACCATTTGTGGACGCAGTGCGTGTTATTGGCGTGCTGTTCGAGCCAAGCGGGGTATATCTCTTTATCGGGGACGATGTTCTCTCACGGGCAACGCATGCCCTTTCTCGCGCAGCGCGTTCCAACCTCACGCCATGCTCAATGCCGTGTCAGTGTCAATGCCGTGTCAAGTCAGTGTCGTCAAGACACGAGGGTGCGCTTTGACCTTTTATGTGGCGCGTATTGCGACAATCCTGCGCCGTGTGGTGAACCGACTCGCATCCCATACAGATATTTTTGTTTGGGACGGAGGAACAGCGCTAGTCCCCCGTCACATCCTACCCCTTCCGACGAGCTGGGGAGGCCTTCGCCTGCCGTGAATCCCGACAGGGGATCGGATACTCGTATTAGGACTGGTATAGAGGTTATTAGCTGACAATTCTTAGCATGGTCGCTCGCTCATCCAGTACAGGATGAGCGAGGCGCGTCGTGGGCCTACACCCGAACATTACCTCGTTCCATAGGCGGACGGACCTACCACGAGGGTGCCGAAACAAAGTCGACTCTCGATACTGACATGTCAGATGTTAATGTAGGCGACCTACCAGGCATACGCATCAGCGAAATAGTTGCTGTTCGCAGACTTTCAGCTGATGAGCAACGAGAGACCGCTGTCCCCAAATTGCGAGCGTGGGCAAGTTGTCGGCTGCCAACTGATGTGCGATATTTTGACTGGCTTAGGCCCTGGGGCATCCTTCCCACGAGATAGCGCCTTGCCAGATAGGGTATTTTACGGAATGTCGAGTGTGCCAACAGCGGTGCTCCCGAGAGCGTCTCGCATGTTGTTTTCGAATGTTTAGATAGCGGGAACATTGTGGCGGCTCGCACATACAATGTTTACCGTCCGTATGAACACCGGCGTTAGGCATCGGCGCAACCCTTTCGAACATCTTGTGTTCACTTGTGTTCAGTTTTTGTTGTGAACGGAGCATGCCAAAAATGTCGACAATAATGATAAAAAATGCTCCGTTCAAATTCAAACCTTGTAAGGCACATTTCTTCCTGCATTAGCACGTGTAGGGCAAGATTTGAGATGACAAATATTCTAGGCAGGAGTACCAATGTGAAAGCCCGGCTTGTCTTAGAGGCCTTCCATGTCAAGAAACTTTCTGATCGCTGTGTAAGTGATGCTTCGTTGCAGATCTATGATGCTGAAGTTTCGTATCTTGATTCGTTTTTGTAAAATTTGCGGTGTTTGTGATGTGTGTGCCTGCTCTACCTTTACGCATGCTCCGCCTGTCTGTATATATGTTGCTGTTGATTCACCCAATAAACAGTTGGTAGTTGCGCTCGTGAACTGTTTTGTGTGTTTCTTCCTGTGTCCTGTTGAAGTTGTTGCGCATTTCTCTTATATATTATGTACTGTGTTATCCAGGTTTAACAGAGAGGCGACAACTAGGAGTAGGTTTCCTTGTCAACGAGTATATAGCGGGTAATATACATGAATTCCATAGTATTAATGAGAGGACGGCCGGCATCCTAATTAGGCTTAATACGTGGTATAAACTGAAAGTTGTACAGGCCTATGCACCAACGTGTAGTTATGATGACCAGGCAGTTGAAAGCTTCTACGAAGATGTAGAATCGGCAATGCGAAAAGTAAAGACGCAGTGTACTGTACTAATGGGCGACTTCAATGCCAAGGTAGGGAAAAAGCAGGCAGGAGTTACTAGTTGAGTTCGCAGAGCGCAAGAACTTAAAAATCATAATGACCTTCTTCAGCCAACGGAAGAACCGGAAATGGACATGGAAAGTCCTAAAGGGGAGACTGAAAACGAAATTGACTTCATAATGTGTTCAACCCCCGCCCTTATGCATGATGTAGAGGTAATCGGAAAAGTGCGATGAGGGCAGAAGAGTTCAGGATCTCGCTGCAGAATAGATATTCAACTCTAACTGTGGATGGCGACATTATCCTAGAAGCAATGAGCAATAATTTCAGAGATATCGTTACTGAGAGCGCGGTAGAAGTAGGCGGTAGGATAGTTAGAGAGGATACCGGTAAGCTTTCTGAGGAGACGAAAGATTTGTTTAAAAACGCCAGAGTATGAAAGCTTCTAATCCAATAGACAAGATCGAATTGGCCAGGATATCAAAGCTAAACAATAAGCGCAAGGTGGCCGATATAAGGAAGTATACCATGGAGAAAATTGAATAAAGAGTGGAGCAGCGCGAAAAGACGAAACACAAGAAGAGACGCACAACAGACGAGCGACAGAAAATTGAGCTTGCTGTAAAAAACGGGGGAAGCCTTTAAAGCGGTAAAGAAGAAATTGGGCATAGGCAAAAACCAGATGTATGAGATAAGGGACAAGGCGGTCAACGTCATAACGAATATGGACAAGATAGTCAAAGTAGCAGAGGAGTTGTATACAGATCTCTACAGTAGCCGAAAAAGTCAGGGCCATAATGAGATTGGTGGAAGTGAAAAACAGTCAGACCCTCCACCAGGGACGAAGGACGAGGTCAAGAAAGCATTAGAGACTATGAAAAGGGCGAAATCAGCTGGAGAGGATCAGATAACTACACATTTGCTGAAGGACGAGGGGGATATCGTGCTAGAAAAACTGGCCACCCTGTATACGCAGTGCCTGGTGTCATCGACGCTGCCGGAACCATGAAAGAATGCAAACATTATCCTCATTCATACGAAAGGGGACTCTAAGGACCTTAAAAATTTCAGGCCAATTGGTTTACTGTCGGTTACGTATAACGTATTTACTAAGGTAATCGCTAATAGAATCAGGAGAACCTTAGACTGCAATCAAGCAAAGGATCAAGCAGGTTTTCGGAAATGGTACTCTACTACCGATCATATCTATACCATCAATCAGGTGACAGCAAAATGCTCGGATTATAACCAGCCCTTATAAATTGCATAAATTGATTACGAAAAAGCATTTCACTCAGTTGAAACCTTGGCGGTGATGCAGGATTGCAGTTTATGTATCAGATGAGGTCGCTCTCCAGTCAGTATCAGTTCCCAATTCCGTTGAGTACAGCAAAGTTTTCCTGCGAGCAGCGCAAAGCCTCGTTGAAGATTGTTTTCGTTGCGTTAGCATTAGCACTAGTTTGTGAACGAAGCTGCAGCGTTCTCCGGCAATCGGCGCACAATAAGTAGAGCTCAAAAAACTTTCATACTTGCGGCCTCAATTGAATCCTCATGAGAGTTTCACCTCTACTGACTGCCTTTAAGAATTACATTTCTTTATAGTTTTGTCATCATTGAGTACGTTTCGAAATGACACCGTTTCGGGTAATTCACCTATATTTATGTAATTGATTACGGTAATCAATTGCTTTGCAGAACACCGGCAGGGGCTGACCGTCCTCTACAATGTGATTTCGCGCGGGTTGCGTGCAAACTTCCCTCTCAATAGCCTTCATTCTTGGTACAGCTGGTGCAACCTATGGATAATTTCAATAATTACGGCATGCCTAGCTATATCACTATTACAAAAGCTTACGATTTTTGACTTTAAATGTTGCTCTTTGGCAGTTAAGCTAGAAATATTTGTGCTTAATTGATATGGACGCTTTGGTTACCAAGCCTCCCTTTAGTTTTCAAGTTTCTGGAAATTGAGTTGTTTGAGGTAACAAATCTTGAAGAAAAATGTTAAAATGTGCTAATAATAAATTCTTCTTTTAGGCATATAAGTGTCCAGTGTAGTTGTAATTGGATATAATTTTGGAATCACAAAACCGATTGTACAAGCCACTATTATGTTTCAAATAACGGACGTGGCTACTAGATGTCTGGTGGTCTATGATAATCTTCCTGGTGCCTACTGACGTAATTACAGACTTTACTGCATATGTTCACTCACCAGGAGCCGCTGCTCTATATCAGCTCTCGGTTGCTTTAAAGCTGCATTTCTTGCGTTACAAGTTGCAGATAGAATTTTTTTCTGACCCATTCGCTCAATATGGATCAGTCACATTGTAGGGACAACTGCACACTCTAAAGCATGAAAATATAAAGAAAGGACCCATCTTTCAGTAATTTCATATATTTTATTGTCTTCCTGTATTTTCTGCACTCAAAATGCAAGGAAAGAAGCATCTGATTGGGGCAATACAGAAAGTATTATCACTTTTCGCGAAAATACATGGATCTCAAAAGGTTTTGGGTTTATTCCCTGTTATCCATTGCCCGCACAACAAAGTATTCATGTAAGCCAGGGAGAAATAGAATGTAAACGTTTGGTCCCTGGAAATATTATCAGTAATATGAGTCGTCCATACCAGTTGAGTGGAGTATTAAATACACATTACTGTTAAAACTGAAATCACGAATATCGAAAAATTTGTGGATTTATTATATTAAGCAGCGTCTGAAGTTCACCGACATATGCGGCAAATTTTTGTTCAGGCTTTCAGCTGCCCTACCTGTATCAACCTTTTCCAGCACCAAACACGAAGCGTGGTGTTCCATAGAGGACGCCGAAACCGACATCAAAACATTTCGCCACCATCAGCAAGTGCGCAAAGTATGCTTACGCTATACGTAGCACAGCAATATCCGAAAGAAACACAGAAAAGAAAGCCAAGGAAAAAAAAACAAAGCAGTCAACGGTTAGGGGAGCCCAGGAGACCGGCCTAGCAATATTGCAATTTCATTAGGCCAGCATGTTGTCCTGAAGGCAAGTAAATGCATTACAGTACAAAGTATATCCCAAAACTACCAGCCTGACCTCGTTGGTGCCAACCAGGAGTGTAGCTAACTCAGCGCGAAAGCCGGGACAAGTGAAAAGAAACTGTCGCAGTTCAAGTACACTCCGTAATCTGGCGCGGAAAGCAACCAGCAGGCTATGTAGAAAAAATACGTTGCTTCAAAACTATCTTACTGAAAAACGAAATGTTCTACGGGGCAAAAATCTCATAAAATCTCATCTAATCACATAGACTATAACACGGTGCACATCATTATAGACTCTAATACGGTGCACATCACATCACGGTGCACATCATTGTATGTGATTTCTTATGTGAATTGAGTGAGGTTGTGGGAGAAAATGTGATATTATTTTCTCATACAATTAGTATGGGCACTAATATATCGCAAAGGAGCAAATACCAAAACGGTAAAGTCATGGCAAGGTTGGTGCACATCTTCCAAGGCTCCGATGAAGAGGTGATCGAGATCAAGACACCCGGGAGCCACGGACAGGACCTAAAGAGGAAAAGACAACGAGTACTTAGATATACCCATCATCCAAGAGGAGGTCTATGCGGCGCTGAGAAAGGCTCAAAAGGACACGGCTGCGGCGGCGGATAGGATTAGAAACGTTCTGATTCGAATAATAAATGACGAGGCGATAGAAGAGCTCACACATCTGATGAACAAGAATTGGGCGGATGATACGGTGCTGGAGGAATGGAGGCATTAGGACGTGGTAATGATCCCCAAGCCAGGGAAGAACCTGGTCATAGAAAATAGGAGACCAATCTCGCTAACGTCTTGCCTCGGGAAGTTCTATGAGCTTGTGGTCACAAAAAGGCTGCAGAATTACTTGGAAGACAAGAATCTATTTTCCCAATTCACGCTCGGCTTCTCACCGGAACTATCAACCAAAGACGTCCTGCTAAACCTAAAGGGAGAAGTCATCCAGAATGCAATGATGGCAAACGAGGGAATCGTCATGGCTCTAGGTGTGAAAGGCGCCTTTGAGAGCGTGAGTCATGGTGCGGTCATCGAAGGGCTCGAGAAGCTCGGCTGTGGGAAGAAGAACTACGACTCTGTCACGGCGTTCCTGTTGAACCGGACGGCCACGCTGCGACTGGATGAAATAAAGGCACGCCGCAGGGGTCTGTCATCTCACTGCTGCTATCCAACATATTGATGTATCATCAATATGTTGGATAGCAGAAAATTGAAGGAATCGTATGCGATGTATGCGGACCATATAACAATTTTCACTACCACGGGATCCCACGGAGAGAAAGAGGAGAGGCTGTAAACGGCGGCCACCTGCGTGGAAGAGTACGTCCTGGCCCGGGGGCTGTCGTGCTCGACAGAACAGCTGCAACTGATAAGAATCTGTAAGGCCGCAATACAAAGGTGCAGATCGCAGCATAAACGGGTCTCAAGATACTGCTGCCAGGAGCAGAAATACTCGAATGTTTCTCGAATGGTGCGAATATTGAAGATGGGGATACAATGAGCCAGCGCAGTAACCACACCATAGCGCTGCTGAAAACGGCGATTTACCAGGTAACGAAAATTATTAGAGTAACCGGGAAAAGACATGCTAAGGGAGGAAACACCCTCAAATTGTGGAGGAGTCTGGTGGTAAGCAGAGTGGCCTATAGCCTGCCCTACCGGGCTATCAACCAATCTGAAACTATGCAAGCGGAGGCCATGATAAGATCTCCGTATAAGACGGTGCTAGGCCTCCCCGAACCGACGTCAACGGAGATCTTATCTCTGGGGCTACATAACACTTTCGAAGAACATACGGAAACCCTGCTACACGGGCAGAAAATATGACTCACCAAGACAACGACTGGAAAAGCACTCATACAAAAGGGTGGAGTACAACGGGCAGCTGCGGGATGTCGAAAGAATGGGCTGCATTCCAGATGAGACACGCAGGATAATAAGGGTAGCCCCGATGCTAAGCAACATGGACCCTCGGCTATATGCGGACAGTCGGGAGAAAAGGGTGAAAGCTTTGGAAAGAAGTCTCGAGAAAAAGAAAGAATTGATGTGCGTGGTCGCAGCCACGCACGCGAATGACAGAACGGAAATGCGACGGTGGTCCGGTCCAGACACAAGGATGCTTTAAGCACATCGATCAGAGACTGCTCTGTAACGGAAGCGGAAGAAGTTGCCGTGGCTTTAGCGGTGGTGGAAGGCTTCCTGAAAGACGGTCGCTAGTAATTCTGGCTCTCAAATATCGCTTGCTGGAAGTTTAGAGACGGCAGTGTGCACAAGGCTGCCATGTGTGTACTTGTTGAGGTGACTTGCCATGAAATACAAAACACTGAAGGAGCAATCAAAGTTATACAGCACAGTATGGGTGCTAGGACACGCAGGAATTGCGGGTAATCAAGAGGCGGATCGGGTAGCTCGAGGATACGTAATTTGCCGAGTTCCTGTGTAAGGCCGGCATGAAAAGCGACTCGCACGTGGAGTCGAGCTGGCGGTCGAACCCCCCACGCGCCGAGGCCAAGGAGCGAGCGCTGTTTTTTTTTTCTCCTTTTCTCCCCTTTTTTTGGGCGCGGTCGCGCGGGCGCGCAGGAGGCCTGGTTTGTTTCGTCCTTTCGCCCCGAGGCGTCGCCAAGAAGCGAACGACAGACGCATCCAATTATCAGCCGGGAACAACAGTGGCACGCTTCTGCGAACCACTTTACGGCCAGCTCGTCCAGCGATCTCCCGCCGTGGCGCCAAGCATGGGTGCAGGGAGACGCCGTTAATGAAGCTTTTTCGACTGTCACAAGCGCTCACTAAATGTCCTGCAGAAGGAGACAATAGGCGCGACCCTTGGCCCCCCCAAGTAGGAAATCAGCTCAGCGGCCTCCCGCTGTGTCGCGAGACATTGGGTACGAGCGACGGCGACTGTGCACTGCTCTGGGACAGTTGCCCCTCCCCCCCCCCTTTTCCTCGAAAGGGACGGCGGGGTGGCCCAGTATCCAGATCCCCCGCGGCGTTTCTTTCACAAAGGCGCCAGCTGCAAGGTCGCGTCGCAAACATGCTGAGGAGGGGAGGCAAAGACAGGCGCCGTGTGAGAGAGTTTGGGGACCGGCGAGTGGTAAGAGTGTGTGTTTTGAATGTTGTATTTTTATTTGACGTAATTAAGGACCTGGGTTCGAGATTATTCCCAACCCAGTGGGGTTGTGGCATGTTTTTAAATAATTTGATTGGCTGCTTCATTTTCGGGGCGGGTCACCTAAGGTGACCGCCCTTGGGTCTTTGTTGATGTCTGGTATCAAAAAGCGGTCCTCGGACCATGTTCGGCAGTCAAGATTGAGGCTCCGTGCTTAGCACGTATTTACAGTCCCTAGGCTTTAACCGAAATGGTCGGTAGAAAAGTAAGGGCTTGTAGAGTGACTTCTCCGTGTGAGAGTCTATTTTGTTTTAAGTTGCAGTTGTCTGTGTGACACTTGTTTCTGTAACTTACAGTTTGCCAATGTAAACTATTTTGCTTCTGTAAATATATATATCCTCCTGACCATCATCAGATCATCGTCTACTGTTTCCTCACTGCCTGCCGAAGACAGCTATTCATTACTTCCCGGGACATCCAACGTCGAGAAAGCTACGCCGGTGATTTGCAAGTAGTTGCTGTACTTGCATATTATAGGGAGCGAGACTCAGATAAGCGCCGCCGCATAATGATCTCAACAAAGAAGAAGCTGGTGTATGGAAAAAAGTACAGACAGGGACGGTCTCGAATCTGTGCTTTCGAAATATTAATCCCACGGCATATCCAAACGTATGCCCGTGGTGTGGTGGAAGATCCAAGATGAATCATAACATGGGCGTGCCAAAACATTCATGTCGCTAGGGCTGAGCAATCGGATGAAATGCTAGCTAGCGACCGCTGTGAAGACCAACTAGGTCTGATACAGCGTGCTATACGGGCGGCGAAGGCAAGTTGATCCCCTGAATAGGGACACTAATCAGCGCTTAAGGCTCCACAAAAAGGAGTAACCGCGAGCAATATCCTAATCAATAGTTATTCAATCAATTCCAGCACACTGCAGAAATGAGAATGCCTAAGCGTTTCTGGTGCACATGGTGCATCACGCTTGCTGTAATCATCATTATCAATTAAATGCACCGTCATTATCAATAATATTGTCATCATTGTCATTATCATTATTTGCAGCGTCATTATCATCGCTACTGTCATCCTCACAGTAGACAAGGAGAATTCTAATGTATGTTCCAGAATCTTGGGCGTGGCGCAGTTTTTTAAGACGCTCGGCTGGGGATCCAAGGGATGGAGGTTCGAGTCTCAGTGGATGATAGAATTTATTTATCAAGGCGACTACGCTAGTCGACGAGCCATTTAGAGCGGCAGCGCGTGCGCCAAGCTGACAGCGCGTGGTTCAAGCTGAGGAGCCGTGTGACATCGGAGGCAGCAGCTACAACGAATAACGCAGAGAACACAGAGCCATAGCCATTGCTAAATAATGTAACACAAAGCAGTCGAGGAAGTTGCTTATGTAGACACATCATACGGACGACACGGAGCAGCCGACTGGGCAGGAGTAAATGGAGAAGGTGCACCGGAAATTGCAGCCGCAACTAGCACCCGTGACATTAGCTCAGCAGAAGAGGTCGCAATAGCGCTTGCATGCATTGGCACACAGGCCAAATCTATAATCCACTTTCACTCCCACCTTCATCCCTTCCCTTACGGCGCGGTTCAGGTGTCCACAGAGCACGTGTGACAGATACTGCGCCTTTCCCTTCCTATGAACCAACCAACCAACCAACAGCAAAACGGCTGTTTGGACTTTTGCAAAAGGACAAGTCTCAGAGGAGGCCAAAATGGTTATTCTCATAAATCCCATTACTAGAACCACATCCATCATATTGATACCAGCCCACGAGTCTGTCCCTGGCAGCGAAGCTGCGCAACTGCTGGTCCGAGATCTCTACCACCGAGCAGCGGTAGAACAGCCCGAATGCAAGGGAAATAAAGATTGCGCTATCACATACAATGAGACGACTGACTCTTACAAAGTAGATCGAAAAGTCTACCCTCCTCCAGATCGGTCTCTCACTAACAATGAAGAACGCATCTGAAGGCGATTACAAGCGGGTAATTACATCGTCCCTGTCTGGATTTTCTTAACACAGACAGGGGAGAAAAAAGATTTTAAATGTAAAAATTACGGCTAAAAAGGCATGCTGCATCACATACTATGGGAATATGCCGACTCCCTAGGCAGCGGTATCAACATTTACAGTAGAGAAGCCTGGGAGATTTGGCTACGGAGCGGACATCCCACCGTTCAACGGCACGTGACACGCCTGGCGGTTGAGGCTGTAACCTCACCTGACCTCAGCCTGCGGGTCCGTCCTGACCAGCCCCCCGGCCTGCGTGCCGAGGGCGGGAGATGAAGGGCTCCTTTAAGGTGGAAAATTCATTCATTCATTCATTCGCTCATTCATTCATTCGTAGCTGCTATCGTGGCCGCGCTTCTACGAGCGCTCCGCTTGTGCCGGAGAAGTGACGTCATAATCACGGCTGGTGTCAACAGCGCATCACTCTCTCCGTTGGTTGTATGGAGAAGAGGTGTAGAGGCGGGCAGCCAGAATCGACCAACTATGGAGGAGAGCCCGGCCGCTGCTCAGCGGGCAGCCTAAGCTATAAGCTATCCTAAGCGTAGCCATGCAGCTATTGCTTTCGCAACTCAACTAGGTTTCACCAAAGCTAAATCACTGCCAATATTTTGAGGCTCATAGAACGAAATCCCGTGCGCGACTGTTTTGCGCAAGATCTGTGGGCTCGATCTGTCATATTCTGCGAGATTCCGCGATATGTATTCATGTCCAGTATTCCTGACATCTGCAATCCCACAATTAAACGTGAGCCGAGGAACGCATTTTAGAAAACGTAGCGCAAACAAGACAAGAAAAAAAAGCAGGAAACACACACGAGCGTTTCCTTCTTTTTTGTCCTTGCCTTCTTTGCGCTACGTTTCCTAAAATGCGAATGCACCAACTCGTCCAATTTAGCATTCTTGTCCAAGGAACGCCATGCGACAGGAGCGATGGTGTATCGTCCATTCTCGCACTTGCCGGAGAAAGTATGGCAGATACTGCGCCTTCATTTTCCTGTAAACCAGTTGAATTATAAGTAGCACTAAAACGAACGCCGACAGGTTGCAACATAAGAGAGGCAAATAACAGAGAAGGGTACGCTTTCGTTATTCTCCTCTCAAGCGACATCCACGATAACCTCTAATTTTTTTGCTTTTGATCTGCTACATTATAATAACCCCTGTGCGTAGTACCTGGAAGGCAATGTTCTTGGTGCGCATTTAAGGCATGAACCCATGGTTTTATTTCTCGCATGCGGAGAGGCACAGAACTACTGGAGCCTCTAAGCGCGTTTTTTAACATGCAATGCAGATGGATGTGGTGTTTTCACCGGCTCAGTTGGATAGCGCTGGTAGCTTTTGAATGGCCTTCCCAGACGGAGTGCAGTTTGTAGATGGTGTCAAAGTCCTGGGCGTCACGTTTTTGGCGTCCGGAGGAGTGGCCCGCACCACCTGGAAGGAAATAAAACGCAAAGCTGAAAAGCGAACAGAAGTACCCAAAGGCTTTCACCTACCGTTCTCAGAACGCGCCTACCTGATCAAAACTTCCATCGTAGCATCTCTTTTCCATGTTGCCAAGGTCGCATGTCCTCCTCGTCGAGTCCTTCAGAGTTTAGCCACCCTGTGTGGCTCATTTTTCTGGGATGGCCACGCGGAAAGCGTGGCAAGAGTTTTTGTTCGACTCCCTACTAACATGAGAGGCTTCAGCATCCCAAATCTTGATGTCATGTGTCGTGCATTGGCCTTGAAAACCATGTGGGACCTGATTTCTGACACAATGTATCGAGGCAGCGAGCTGTCCTCATACCTATTGGGTATGTCGCGTCGTTTCTTTGATCTTCCTGTTCGGAAGGGCCCGGCGGCCGAGAGACCGCCACCCTTTCACATGTATGTAATTAACTCATTGCATTTCTTTAATAACACGATGCCTAAATGTGACCCTAGAGAAATGACTGCGAGCTAGCTTTGTGCAGGTGTAGCACTCCAAGCTCTTGACGATGACCAATGCAGGAAAATGCGCAAAAGAAGGGGGATGAATCGCACCATTGTTTCCCTCCCAGCAGATGTAAGAAGCTTACTTGGCTCCGGCAATGGGAAGCGCTACCCACGGCCGATCGTCTTGCGGCGTGGGGCGTGGCGCCCTCCGCCTCATGCCCGCAATGCGGTCGCACCGAAACTTTATATCACGCCGTCTACGAATGTCAGGTTGAGCGCATTTTTTGGCGCCTTGTAACCCGCATGTTTCAGACACACATTCAATGGCAAAGCCGTCACCGAGATGCCTTTGCCGAACTCATCATGTGCACTGGCGCTTTCGTACTTTGGAAGCGGAGAGGATATGAGTGTCTGCGGGGACGCCCGCAGAGAGCCATGTTTCCTCTGCTCCATCGGTTCAGAACACTTTTATTGAGGCATCTAAATGAAGAACTTGTAATGCTCGGGGAGGAGACCTTCCTCCTGCATTGGTCAACGCGCTTCATTTCCATTGTTAATGGAAAAGTGACCGTGTCCATCCTCCCTTACTAGGAAGGTGGAAGAGCGTTTGCCTGTATTTTTGTCTACTTGCATATCCACTCCTTGCGTTGTACGCAAGATGCTGCATAATGTGAATATGTGTAAAACACCAGTAGCATGTAATAACCAAATAGCACGTTTGTATGCCTGAATGCTCATTGTATTCTTGTCAAATTTTTACAAGTGCCCTTTATGGCTGTGTCAAAAGATCATCATGAAGCCTTGTCCTGTACCAGCGTTAATTTACAGTTACCGCGATATATTTGGTACCAAAGTGTGCGCGAAGGTGCGGGGCATCGACCGGTACCAGTTTTGACCAAGCGGTACGTGATTCTCCCGATTTACGAGGACTTTTCTCTGGTGCGGTGCGGACTTTTCTCTAAGCCTCACGTAGGCCTACCACGAGTACGGCCACCGGTGGCGACGGGCCCGGCCGCTAGGCCTAATCCGGCGACGATTACGACCAAGATGGCGTACGAAATGGAAGTGGCCACGTCGATGGGAGACAACATGACGTCAGCACCGAGCATCGGCAGTCTCGGCGGGCGTACGTGCATTGAAGTTCAAGGAGAGGACATTACACCGGAAGAAGTCGAAGGCTGGTCGGCCTCCGGCAAGAGCGTCAAGCAGATCATGGCCGGCAAGGAAAATGGTGAGTCCGCCGCCATTACTCGCCAGTCTAGACCCAAGACTAGGGCCAGCTTTGCTAAGAGAGTTGCAGCCTCGGTAACGAAAGCGGCGAGGATGCCGATGGACATGCCGAAGGAAGACACTAAGATAGTCATGAGACCACGGGGAGGTCTCAACGTAGCGAGAACTGAGGTTTCAACAATTATGTCGGCCGTCATGACGGCGGCTCGAGTAACGAAGGAAGAAGCCAAAGCAGACACCATCTGCACGAACGCGCAGCAAAACATCATCGTGGACAGCACCCCGGACGAGAGGCGTGCCACGCTGTACTCTAAGGTCAAAACTCAACGTAGGAGACAGGACATACGAAGTCAGCGCCTACCGAACGGCGCCGGACGGCACGGTCAAGGGAGTCATCTGAGGCATAGCCGTAGACGACACCCCGGAGGAGATAGCCAAAAACATCGTGAATCCGTGCAACCCCCTAGCGGTGGAGGCGCACAGAATCCGTAATACAACCACGGTGATAGTACTCTTCGCAGGAGAGAAGGTACCGAACTACGTCAAGTATGGCTCGATATTAGTCAGGTGCGGGCTTTACCGCAAGCACTTTGACGTGTGCAGGCAATGCGGCAAGATCGGCCATAGAACAGACGTATGCCCGAATTCCAACACCAGAGTATGCTTCGGCTGCGGAATCGCGAACCCCAGCGAGGATCACAAACGCGAATGCAAGCCCAAGTGCAGGCTCTGAGGGGGACAGCATCCAACGGGCGAGAGGGAATGCAAGAACAAGTACAAGATGCCCTATGTGCTCAAAAAACGGAAATGGGAACGCAAGATGGAAGCCATGCAGCAACAACTGGATCCGAAAAGCTTTCCGCCGCTGCGAGAGCCGTCTGCCGAGAGACCCCGCGGAGATTCGAGGCAGCGCGACAGCAGCCGCAAGAGGGACAACAGCAAGGGAGGCAGGAGCGCCAGCAGCCACAGACCGTCGCAATCGGGGGAAAGAGTCGCCTGGGCCGAAACAGTCAAGGCAAACATGGCAGAGAAGAGACAACCACCGGCGCAAAACGCCACGAAGAAGTTCCAAGAAGAGAACGGGGTGGTAATAAAAGCCCTAAGAGACAAGAACGAGAAGCTAAAGCAGAGAATCGCCGAACAGGACGCAACCATCAAGGAAATCAACGCGAAGCTAACGACATTAATTGCGATGCAGCAAAAGCAGCAGCTGCTGCCGAAGCCCGCACAAGAAAGGAAACAAGAAGAGATAACCGAGGACGAACCAGAGGTCGAGGTGGACCCGAGAGCCACGAAAGCGGCGGGACCGGCTCCCAAGAGGAGAGCCATAAAGGGCGCCAAGGAACGAAAGGCAATGGAGAGAATCGAAAAACAGGACGACAGACTCGACCGTCTCGAGGCGATCAGCAAGGTAACCAACGAAAGCCTTACTGCGCTCGCGCAAACGGTTCAGCAGATGACAACGAACATACAGAGCACGATCCAGAACATGATGGCACAAACGCAAGCACAGCTGCAGACGCAGATACAGGCACAAATACAAGGTATGGAAGCACAGATCATCGCCAAACTGCAGCAATCATGGACGGGACAGCACGTACACCAACATCCACACCACCAGTGAGAGACCTCTTGGTCTGGCACTGGAACTGCAACGGCTTTACCGGCAAGAGAGCGGTGCTGCAGCAACACTTGCAGCAACTAACGAGGAAACCAGACGTCATAATGATTCAAGAAACACACAGCGAAGAGACGCCGAGACTGCCGGGCTACCGGTCGCACGACAGCCCGCCGAGCAAAAGGGACACGTCCAAGGGCAAGGGCAGAGGGGTCTGCACCTTCGTTAGGAAAGGGATCACCTTCGTGGAACACGTAATGATCGGCAGAAGCGCCATCGAACACTGCACGGTGGAAGTAATCACGGGCAAGAAGAGGAAGGAGAGCACCTTCGTGGTGAACGTCTACAGCAATCCGTCCCACGGACAACAGAAATTCAAGGCACTGCTCCACAAGGCAACTTCAGTCGCGGGGAGCAATACGCTCGTAGTGTGCGGAGACTTTAACGCTCCGAGCTAAGACCGGGGCTACCGCAGAACGACGGTCAAGGGGAGAGAGCTGATGCAAGACGCCACCGACGTCGGACTGAACCTAATCACGCATCCGGCCTTTCCCACCAGGATCGGCACATCTGTTACGAGATACACAACTCCGAACCTTACCTTCGTCAAAACTGACGGAGGATCAAGAGAAGCGAAATGGAGAAACACGGGCCAAGAGCTGGGCAGCGATCACTACATCGTGGACGTCGTCGTACCGCTCGAAGGCCAAGGCAGCGCCGGCATAAGGAAGCACCGCATTACGGACTGGGACGTCTTTCGAAAGGCGCTATCCGCGGTGCAAGTGAACATTACGAACATCGAGCAATGGGCGGCCAACGTCGTTGAGACGACGGAAGGAGCCACCAAAGAGCTAGAGACGGACGAACGGATAGACAAGATGGACAGTCGGCTGGCCCACCTGATAGAAGCCAAGCAGTTCATAAAGGCGAGGTGGCAGAAGGGACGAACCAACCGAAGTCTAAGGAAGAAAATCGCCGAGCTCAACAGGCAGATCGAGGTCCACTGTAGGGTGCTATGCACCCAACAGTGGAACGAGGCCTGCAACGAAGCCGACGGACAGATGCACAAGGGCAAGACGTGGAACATGCTGCGGCACCTCCTCGACGAAACCAAGACCAAGGGCCACCAACACAACAACCTGGCCAGAATCCTACACAAGGCAATCTGCGAACACGGGGAAGACGAGGTCAAACGGCGCTTGGACGCCAAATACCTGCCAACCACCCCCACGGAAAGACACCCGGATTACCAAGGCAAAGAGAACGAGACGCTAGATCGCGACATCCAGACCTGGGAAGTCAGAGTTGCCCTGCAGGATCTCAATGGAAGGTGTGCCGCGGGTCCCGATCGAGTGACCAACAGAGCGCTCAAGAACCTCAACGAAGCGGCCATCGAAACGCTCACGAACTTCTACAACAAGTGCTGGCAAGAAGGAAGGCTACCCAAGCAATGGAAAGCAGACAAGACGATCCTCATCCCCAAGCCTGGCAAGATGCCCAACATAGAGAACCTCAGGCCGATCTCGCTCACTTCGTGCGTGGGAAAGGTCCTCGAGCACGTTCTCATGAACAGGTGGCAGCGTTACCTGGAAGAATAGGAGTTTTACCCAAATTCCATCATCGGGTTTCGGAACAAACTCGGGACGCAAGACGCCATGATCTTACTGAAGAACGAGATCTGCGACGATACGACGGGCACCAAGGACAACAGAGCCGTACTCGGGCTGGACTTGCAGAGCGCCTTTGATAAAGTGAGGCACTCGGCTATCCTGGCCCAAGTATCCAGGCTAAACATGGGCAGGAGGACATACCAGTACATCAAAGACTTCCTGACGGAAAGGACCACCGAAATCTGTGCGGGAGACCTGCAGCTCGAAGAGAAGAAGCTGGGCAGCGTCGGAACTCCGCAGGGGTCGGGAATCTCCCCGCTACTCTTCAACCTCGTGATGATCGGGGTGGCCACCCGGCTAGAAAGAGAAGCGGGAGTCCGGCACACCATCTACGCCGACGACGTTACGCTATGGGTACCGGGAGGAAGCGACGGACACATCGAGACAACGCTGCAAGAAGCGGTCAACGCCATCGAGGAGCAGCTGGACGGGTCTGGACTCGTTTGCTCTCCGGCCAAGTCAGAACTGCTGGTGATTCCCCCGAAAGGATCGGGCAGGAAAAGAAAGAATATGGAAGTCAAGTACGAGCGTCCCAAGATCACGGTCAAGACGGCGAGAGGACAAGTAATACCGGAGGTCGAGAAGATTCGAGTACTCGGGCTGCTCATCCAGCGAAACCGAGCCAACGGTGAAACGGTCAACAAGCTCGCGGGCAAAGCGGCTGCGGCAATGAGACTCATCAAGAGGGTGTCCAACAGAAAAGCGGGGATGAAGGAGGAGAGCCTGACTAGGCTCGTTCAATCCTTCGCAGTTAGCCACATAACGTACGTGGCCGCCTTCCACAACTGGAGGCCGAGTGAACGTAACAAGATAGACGCCACCATACGCAGGGCGTATCAGGCGGCACTCGGTCTCCTCGGGGGCACGAGCACCGAAAAATTCATGGCGCTGGGAGTCCACAACACGCTGAACGAAACAGCCGAAGCACAGAGAACGGTGCAACTCGAACGTCTCTCTGAAACGAGAACCGGAAGATAGATACTGCGGGACCTTGGCCTCGAACCGAGGGAAGGCAAGCAGCAGAAAGACGTACCTATACCAGATAGCATCAACAGAAAGCTCAGGATCTTCCCGATCCCGAAGAACGTGAACCCCGAGCACAACAGGGAGCGGAGGTTGGCGAGGGCCAGGGCTCTCGTAGACCTGCACGCCAGAGAAGAAGGCGCCGCCTACGTGGACGCGGCGGAGTATCGAGGGAACACCGACGCATACGCGGCGGTGGTTGTCGGGACATCGACGGGTGCAACGAAGACTGCGGTGAGCGTCCGGAATCGAGAAGCGCACCGGGCGGAGGAGGTGGCCATCGCCTTGACCGTTTCCGACCCCGGATGCACTACAGTGTTGTGTGACTCTAGAACGGCAGTGAAGAACTACGCCAAGGGTAGGGTATGTAGTGAGGCCGCGCGCATACTGCGCAAGGCTGAAGACATCGGACGCAAAAGTCCTGTGGTGATCAAGTGGTTTCCGGCCCACATGGGCAGTGACGTGTCGGAACGCGGAAACGTGAACCACAACGAGACGGCCAACTCGGCCGCGCGAGGACTAACCAACCGCGCGGCTGCAAGCACGGCCGACTCGGAGTCTTGGTCGCGGCGCAGTGCCAAGTACAAGATGACCACCTTCAACGAAATAGTGAAATGGTGCAGACTGAACAGACAGACTGACTATGCCGCCACCTCACCCGGGGCTTACCCGGAAGGAGGCAGTGTTATACAGACAGTTACAGACGGGGTCCCTGCTCACCCCGGTGCTAGCTAAGCACATGTGTGCGAGTGTGCACGCGAGCGACATGTGTAGACTGTGCGCGAAGGAGAGAGCCACCGCGGCTCACATCCTTTGGGATTGTAGCGTAAATCCGCGCGAAGCCAGCGAGAAGACGACGATCCCGCCGCAGCTAGGGGCTGCAACGAGGAGCTGTGATCAAGAGACACAACTCAAGGCCGTCCAGCAGGTCCCGGCAGCTCTAGAGAGGCAGCGACCGAGCGAAACCGAGGAGAGGGGGGGCAGCACCCCCAAGAAGGGGGCGGCGGCCCTCTCGAACCCGCGGAAGTAGCGAGGGACGTAACAAGACCTCAAGGAGCACAACGCACGAGACTGACGTAGTGGCCGCGTCGCGGTAAAAGCTTGTCCTCCCTGCTTGGAGGGAGCCTAACCGATTCTGCAGGCATTTTAAATAAACGTTGTTCTCTCTCTCTCTCTGTACCAGAACCTTCAGTACCAATAAAATTCTCTTAAACGAGCATATTTGAGATGCCTGTTGTACTTTATTACAATGCCCAGCCTTTCTGGGGAATCATGTATTTGAGTTTATTATGCATGAATATCCCATAGTGTTTTGCATAGTGCCTTGGTCTGTGAGTAATGTGCTTTTTGGTATGCATGTATGTACACAATAAATTCTCTTTGGCTCCTACGCGGGGTTTACACATACCAGCGAACGTGTACTGAATGGCAAAATTGCCGACAGCTTTCCGATTACGCATGGAGTGCGTCAGGGGTGCCCGCTCTCTCCAGTACTCCATACATTAGCTCGACCCGCTGCTGCATAGGGTCCCCGTGTACAGGCTCATTCGAGGTTTTCCATCAGTAGGACAGGAGACGGTCGTTGTATCTGCATACGCGGATGACATTTCACTCTTCGTGCGTGGCAATAACAGTTCCATTGTTTTTGGAACACCTTTCCATAATACACCGCTGTATCTGGAGCGCCGCTCAACACGAAGAAAAGTAATACATCACTTCGGTCACTTCAGAAGCCGTTTAGTTGCCCCCGTACAATTTGTGGACGCAGCACGTGTACTTGGCGTGCTGTTATAGCCAAGCGGGTCCCTCCCCGCATCTGGGACGATGTTCTCCCGCGGGCAACGCATGCCCTTTCTGACGCAGCGCGCTCCAACCTCACGCTCAATGCTAAAGTCAGTGTCGTCAAGACACGAGGGTGCGCTTTTACTTTTTATGTGGTGCGTATCGCGACAATCCCACGCCGTGTGGCGAACCGACTCGTATCCCATACATATATTTTTGTTTGGGACGGCGGAACAGCGCTAGTCGCCCGTCACATCCTACACCTTCCGACGAGCAGGGGAGGCCTTGGCATGCCGTGCATCCCGACAGTGCTCGAATACTCGCATTAGGGCTGTTAAAGAGGCTATTAGATGACGAGTCGCTCGCTCATCCTGTACTGGATGACCGAGGCGCGTCATGTGCTTACACCCGAACATTACCTCTAAGCATAGGCGGACAGACCTATCACGAGGGTGCCGAAACAAAGTCGACTCTCGATATTGATATTTTAGATGTTAATGTAGGCGACCTACCAGCCATACTTCGCGGACTTTCAGCTGATGAGCAACGAGAGACCGCTATCCCCAAATGGCGAGCGTGGACAACTTTTCGGCTGCCAACTGATGTGCGATATTTTCACTGGCTTAGGCGCTGGAGCGTCCTCCCCACGAGAGAGCGCCTTGCCAGATAGGGTATTTACGGAGTGACGAGTGTGCCAACAGAGGTGCTCGAGTCACGAGAGCGTCTCGCATGTTGTTTTCGAATGTGTAGACTGCGAGAACATTGTGGCGGCTCGCACATACAATGTTTAACGTCCGGATGAACACCGGTGTTAGGCGTCGGCACAACCCTTTCGAACATCTTGTGTTCTGTTTGTGTTATGGCGTCGCAGGTGCCTCGCTGTGGCGCGCCGAACTCCCCCCTATGCTATGTACCCAGCCTTGCAGAGACTGCGCCCCGTCATCTGGAAGTATTTGTCTGGCCAGTTATAAACGGACGGCGAGACGCGGTTTTTGCGGCGTTGGCACGCGCGCTTCTATATTGTACGGGGGAGCAGACTTAAGGTGCCTGTCGTACTTTATAAGACCCCGCCTTCTTTCTACTGTTTCCCATCTCAGGGGAATCATGTATTTGATTTTATGTATAAGTAACTATAGGGCTTGTATAGTGCTTTCGTGTGTGTGTAATTTGCGTTTTGTATGTATGTGTGTGTGTATGTGCAGAATAAATTCTCATTGTAAGCTTTTAAATGTCTATGAGCCATTCACGCGTTCATTGACGAACGTACTGTGGATAACCCGGGTTCGAAGCCCACCGCCAGTGGCTGCGCTTCGATGGAGGCGGCAAAACGGAGTGGCGTCCGTGTGCTATGCGATATCAGTACACGTGCCGTGGAGCATCAAAACAATAAAAAAATTAGCTTAGGGTTATGCTTTATGATTGAGCCTATGAATATGCTTACCGTAGAGCTTGTGGTTATGCTTTATAATATAGGCTATGGATAGGCTCACGGTGTAGCTTATAGATATGCTTATGGTTTAACTTATGGTTATGAATACGTTTTAGCTTTTGGTTATGCTTTAGGCGTTTCAGACTCGGCTTCGCTGCGTCGTTTAGCGAGACATTATTCTCGTTGTTCGGGTGTCTCGGACGCTCGTTGAGCTTTCAGCATTTCATTTATTTGCTCTTTCTCAGCCAACTCCCGTGTTAGCACTTCTGTATCGATAGGATGTATCGGCGGCATGTTAGAGATGCTTCGTGTCGACTCTCATTTCAATGCCAATTTATGCTTCAAAGCTTATTTATGCATTGAAGCATAAATTATGCAATTTATGCAATTTAAGCAAACTTATGCAATTTATGCTTATTTCAATGCTTACTTGGGACTATGAATTCTTGGGAGTGGAAGTGGAAAGAGAGAAATGGGAGTCGTATCGAAACTGCTCCAGACCCTTCCACTACGTCTCCCCGTTCTCTCTCTTTCGACATTCATTTCCACATTTCTCCCTTCCCTTACGGCCAGTTCAGGTGTCCACAGAGGTGACATATACTGCGCCTTTCACGTCTTCTGACGGAGTCGGCGGCGGGCACCTGCACCATGCGTGACGTCACTCTTGCTCCGAAATACGCCGGCTCACGCGAAGCGCGGTTTTGACTAGCTTCAAAAATTTGGCTGTGGTTTCACCAATGGTCATCACGAGTAAAATTGTGGAACCAACGAATTACAAACATTTTCTCGCCTAATGCGATCAACCTCTGCTCAGCTGGACTTCTCCATGGTTGACCGCGCCTGAGTAGGAGGATACTCTTTATTTCCGTCTGACGGCGCCGGTACCGGCGCAGTCAGCCACAGAGGAGTTAAGCCTAGCAGAGGTTGGATCGCCTTATGCGAGAAAATCTTCCGACGTTGTGAGCCATGGAGAAGTTGAGGCAAGCAGAGGCTGACCGCTTTACACCACCAAATCTTCGTAATTCGTTGCTTCGCAATTCTACGTAGGATGGCCATTGGACAAACCACAGCCAATTTTTTAAAGGTTTTATTGCTCCACGGCACGTTCACTGACATCGTACAGCACACGGACGCCACTGCATTTTGGCACCTCCATTGAGCACAGCCACCGGTGGTCGGATTCGAAACCGGGTTTCCGGAGTTCGTGAATAAACGCGTGAATAGCACATAAACATTTAAAAACCAAAATTAATAGCTTGCCAGCAGTACCCGACCTGCGCGGTGCCACATATATGCACCCAGCGCACGCGCAGTTGCTCCGGTGTATCGGAAGAGCAATGACGCAACTGCACATGCACGACGCGGCTAACGCGGCGGACCGCGCCTCGGAGGAGTCAGCGGTGGCCCCGGCTCTACAGTGAACTAGAATATTCAGGTTCACTGTACCGGCGCGCCAGCTGCGCACCGCGTGACGTCACTCACTCTTATCGAATGCCCAGCTGGCGAGGCCACCACACCTCTGAGTCTCATACGCAGCGCATTACTCGGAGGCGGCTCCGACTCGGCACTCCTGCTGTGCTCTGTGTGAAGTCCCTCACTCATCGAGCATGCGCTGCTTGGCTCATTTGTTGTTCTGCGAAATGGCTTACTGACTAGCGTAATGTTTTGTCCGCAACAAACCCAATCGTTACTATGAGCCACAATTATTGTAACCAAGGCCACTTGTTCTTTTGGGCGATTTATTGAGGTTTGGAAGCGTTTCGCGATGTTAGGGGACCTCGGCAGTGTGCTTGAAACTATCAAGCCTAAGAGCTTGAAACCAGGCAAGGCAGCTAGCTGTTCTATCGCGCGACACCTTTAGGGTGAAAGCCTTTAATGACTCATATCGTCGCTGTCACACGCTTCTGTCCCACTAAACCTGTCAGTCATCTTAACCGTCATGCTGGGCATGTGAGAAACGTATTGTAGTTCTCCTTGTCTAGCGTCATGCCAAGACAGCCACCGCTGTTTACCGTTAAAGTTGTCAGTGAATATCTTTAGTTACTGGTAAATACTGACGTTAAATGATAGTGACAGTAATGACGATAATGACAGGGATGACTGTGACCATGACGTTATCACATTCTGACGTCACATCCAGTCATGACCGGTGACATCATCAGGCAACTCAGGCATACTAGACTGACCTCGTCCGGCATCCCTTCCAGGGGTCCATGCTTCGTCCTTTATTTGGCGCTTTCTTCAAGAAGGATGAGGAGCAAGAAACTGTTTATTTATGGTAATGGGTCCGAGGGGAAACGGCGACGGCATGAAATGCAAGAACGTTCGCCAAAGAGCTGCGCTCGAAAATAAAGATCTTGTCTTCACCGGGCACCGAGCCTCCATCCCTCGGATTCCCAGCAGAGCGCTTTGGCCATCTGCGCCCGTCAGGGATAGTGACACGCACGCCATAAATCTCCCTGTTTACCGTAAGTATGGTAGTAGCGGGACTCTGCGAGTTACAAGTACGCCGCCTTTCCTTTCATGTAAACCTTTCCTGTAAACTAATGATATAAGGCCGGTTAACTTTGACACGTTCAACGAAACGCAGATTGTGTTCTACGAGGGGCACGCAATGTACCTTGTGCAGCGGCAACGCTCAGGTTTTCGCATTTCTCCACTGAAAAATCTGCAGGGCTCTCGGAATTGTTTTTCAAGAAATAAACGCATCTATTTTTGCCTGAGAAAAAATATACAGGTGCAGACTTCTGAGCTGATCTTCATAGCGAGGAAAAAGTACAACCAGTAGTCCTTAGCGCGCTCTTGCTTTTCGCTTCATCTCTCAGCTGTGCTCGAACCTCTCCTGGGAATAGTAAATATGTGTATTTCAACAGAGTTGGTAATAAATGCATTTCACGCAGTAAATGTTTCTGAAGAAAAACTGTCACAGCCATGGAAACGTCAATATTATAACAAATATTTATCTGCAGGCATCGGGATGGAAAGGGATCGGACACAGAAAAAATAAAGATGACAGAAATACAAGCAATTTGCGCTAGAAATTGCAGAAGAAAAAAACAATCTTTTCGTCATATGTAGGGATTGCATTCGCTTGTCACATCCATAAAAACAGATAAATTGTCACTGACTACCGTAATTTGGTATTCTCCATACACACAATCTGTATGTTTTTTGTAAAAATTATTTATTCAATAACAATCAGTAATAAATCGTTTCTGACAGCCTTATCGTCAATGACCATCGCAAGTCGAAGGGAGGCACGATGTTTGTAACTCCTGCTTGACACCATGAACACATCAAGCTGAATATCCGGTGGTCAAACATGTACCTAATCTGAATGCTAGAGAACGTGTATACTATACTTTGTAGAAACAGGCGAAGTGAAGCTGTGAGAATAGAATGTAGACTTAAGACAAACACATCGGTCGGTGCTTTGTTTCGGAGGCCGAAATATATGGCATGTTTATTATCAGACTCACAATAAACGACTTGAAAACTTCATTATCGACGTAATCTTAATAACAAAGAGAGGGAGAATGGTACGCGGTAACCGCGGTATCGATTATGTCTTCCGAAAACAGGCAAGAGGATGCACACCACGGCTCAAGAATTTTCATGGCATAATTCTTCCTCATATTTATATAGTGGCCCAGACTAGCGATCAGTCACCGCATCCTTCAAAACAGTGACCTCGGGGCCCCGTGTTTCGAACGATTATATGGGCTCCAGCTCACATGGGCCTCGAAGGCAATGAAACAGGCCGACGCCGCCGCCCGCGCGCTCACTCTCCGGGCAACGCCTTCAGACCCTTATGATACGGATCCAGAACCCAATATGGCTCTCACGTTTTGAGAAATTACTGAATTGTTTCAGTTCAGCCATGCAATTTATCCTAAGCCTTGTAAGGGCCTTACAAAGGTGGAGGAACGCGCACTCCTCTGCCTTTAGACTAAAACGCTTGTGTGCCTGGCAGTTTTAAAACACTCTGATCCTGCCTGCACAGGAAAATGCTCGCACTGTGCGGAGAAGTCTTCGGACATCTTCTACATGTTGGGGATATTCCAGTCAACCCCGAAGCACGCCCTCAAAAACAACCCCACTCGGGAGGACTGGGAGGCAGCCCTGGTTGGCTGATGCGACCTGGCAAGCCGAAAGGCCTGGGTCCACCGAGCCTGAGCCGTGGAGGTCGCCAATGGGCTCCTGCAATGAGGAGCACACCTAGTGATAATTTGAGGTTGCCGCGGCTAACTAAAGCTTTCTCCCTGAAATAAAGTTTTTCACACACACAGACACCAATAGGATTTTGTGCTGAAACGGAGGTCAAATTTTCAATCTGTTCTTGCCGGTAAATATAAGTTTCTGGAAGTACGAGAATGTCGATGTTTTTGGCGCCGGCTATGTCTATTTTTTTTTCAGCTTTTTTGCGGCTGTAGTAAAGCAGCGATTGTGTAGCGTTGCGAGAACATAGGAAAAGGCCAGGATGTAGCTAAGAGGATGGAGGGAGGGAATGCATGACCATCTCATTAGGAGAGAGCGGTGTGATGGGCAGTGGAAGAAGCCGAAGGTGACTCCGCTGCGGGATCCCCGTTGTAGATGGTGTCCGAGATGTCCGAGTAGCAATCACAATTCGTTGTGCTGCAAGCGTGATTCCGTTCTCTCAACAGTAGGGTGTTCTGAGCAACGTCACCTAGCGACAGATATCGGAAATTATGTAAGTGCTGCAAATATGACAGGGAGGTTGGCTCGGGCGCATCGGTGGAAGATTCCGATGAGGTTGATGGCGGTGATTTGTTTTTCTTCTTTCTGGGAGTGCGCTTGCGTTCGGGGCGTGCAGTGGTCGTATCCATGTCGCTCTATTCATCTTCTTCAGTTTCAATCGATCGGTCTTTTATTGCAGCAGCGACGGCGGCTGCACACTCTTGTGCCTCTACTGTGGCGGCCACTGAGGGCATCTGGCAGTGCCCAGTTTCAGTTTTCTTTGCGGGGTTCTGTTCGCGCGCTGCAGAGTGCGCGGGAAGGTCCATAACCGCCATCTCGTCAGCGGACGTTGGACGCACCTCGTGATATTCATGGAAACAATCTGCTTGCTTGTCCTCTAATTCTTCAGATTGCGCGGCCGCGGCCGTCGCCTCGTTGCTATCTTTCTCGGTGATGAAGTTTGTAGACGCGTCACGCTGCGTCACGGTTTCTTTCGGGTTCTCAGGGGTTGCGAGCGCAAGTGCGGGTGCGGGCTGTTCTCAATTATTGGGTGGCTGTTCATTCACGTCTTCGTACCCTAACACAGACGCAAATGTTTTCTTCTTACATGCCTTTACAGCGTGGTCCTCACCACATTTAGGACACACGGCCCCACACATTTCCAGTCCATACGCGCCGCAAGGCTTCCACTGAGGCAACTCGCGTCCATGTGGCCTTCGCATCCGCACTTGCGACATACCCTCTTGACTCCTTCATACTCGCACTGGATAAGTGTATCAATCATATCCAGGAAGTTCGGAATCTTAGACTTCATCTCTATCTTGATTCGTCGGATCCCTGTGGTGACGAACGGGAAACCGGGGACGGTCTCGCGAGCTACGCTGACAATTTTTCCATAGGGTACGTTGCAGAGCACTTCCCAACTCGATGTCATGATGTTCTGATGAGTAGCCGAAGACGCGCACCAGCTTCGCACGCATACCCCAAAAGTCACCGCATGAAGAGAATTTATTATGTACACACATACATACAAAAACGCACATTACTCACTAACCAAAGAACTATAGAAAACACTGTAGGTTACATATACAAAATAAACTAAAAAGTGTAATTCCCTAGAGAGGGGGAAAACAGTACAAACGGGGAGGGTTCTAACAAAGGATGGCAGGCATCTTAAGTCTGCTACCCCGTACAACATAGAAGCGCGTGTTCCAGCGCCGCAGCAACCGCGTCTCGCCGTAGAATTCTAACTGTCCAGATAGATACTTCCCGAGGCGCAGCCTCTGCAATGCTGGGTACATTGCTCGGGCAGGAGTGCGGCGCGCCTTAGCTTTAACGTGCGCTGACATCGCACAGCACACGGACGTCTCTTCGTGTCGCCTCCATCGAAACGCGACATCGGCGGCTGCGTTTCGATGGAGGCGATACGAAGAGGCGTCCGTGTGCTGTGCGATGTCAGCGCACGTTAAAGATCCCAGGTGGTCGAAATTACTCCGAAGCCCCCCACTACGGCTCCTCTTTCTCTCTTTCCACTTTCACTCCCACCTTCCTTCCTTCCCTTAGGGCATTGTTTAGGTGTCCATCGAAAACAATTGACAGTTACCGCGCCTTTCCCTTCCTATAAATCAACTAGTCAGCGAGGCACCTGCTACGCCACAACACAAACAGAACCACCGTGAGCACAAGGTGTTCAAAGGGGTTGCTTCCGCGCCTGACGCCGGGGTTCGTGCGGACGTTGAGCATCCTATATGTGGGTGGTGGTTAAAACATTTATAAATAACAATTAAATGGTTACAGAGGTGTGTGGGTTAGAGACGTATCGGTCTCCCCCTCACAATACTAGGTGGAGCCCCTATTCCGGGGCCCCATTGGCAAGCATCGCCGCCCGCGTCCGTTGAACCAAGGCCTTTTGAGCCTTGAGGTCTTGACAGCCGAGCAGGGCCGCCTCCCAGTCCTCTCTAGTTGGATTGGGGTTGGGGGGAATGGATGGGTTTGACTGGCACGCCCAGACCATGTGAAACGTGTCAGCCACCTTCCCACAGTACTGGCACGCACCATCAAAGGACGGGTTGAAATGTTTAAGCACCGCCGGGCACAGTACTGTATTGGTAAAAATTTTGATGAGAAGGTGCTCGTCAGCGCGATCCAGCCCCTTACAAGGGGCCGGGTAGCGCCTGTGCTCCTCCTTGTAGTAATCGGTGATGTCTTTGAATGTAAGGACCAGATTGTCTGATTAGAGTAGGCTTCTAAGGACAAGGAGATAGCCCGGGGAGAGAGTGCGCGGGCGGCCTGATCGGCCTGTTCCTTTCCCCTGAGTCCCTGGTGACCGGGTGCCCAAATGAGATTATGCGGAGTTGGGTCTATGTATCGGCAGCTAGATTGCAGTATACGCCGGGCAAGCGTGGGAGCCCATCCCAGCCTATAATTCCGACAGGCCTCTCGCGAGTCGGTGATGATGTGTTTCGAATTGAGAATACTGAGAGCCAGAGCGATAGCAATCTCCTCCGCGTGAGTTGTGCTGTAGGCTTTGAAAGTTAGCCTGTTAACCATGTTTGTGTTGTGTAGGACTGCAGCCGTATACCACCCCCCATGGTAAGGGCCGGCAACATCCACATAATACACGTGTTGCTGGTGACCATAGTATCGCTTCAACGCTTCCGCGCGCGCCTGGCGACGACCGTTATGGTCTTCTTTGGACATGTTGCGGGGAAAGGTCGGACCTGGAGTGCGCGTCTCCAGAGTTCTAGCGCTCTCACCCTTTCCTCAATGTGGTAATCGTGTTTGATGTGTAGCCGGTCCAAGAGGCGGCGACCGGACGTGGTCTGTGTATGACGCGTGTATTGGCTTAGTAAGTGGGCTTCTCATAGCTCCCTGAACGTGTTCACCACGCCCAGAGCCAGAAGTCTCCGGTTGGGCGTGCTGACCGGAAGGTCGAGAGCCCGCTTGATGACTTTCCGGTGGATGGCCTCCAACTGATCCTCATCGTGTTTACGCAGGTACAAGTAGGGTGTCGAGTAGAGGATTCTGCTCATTACAAAAGCATGGGCAAGTCGCAGTGCATCCTTGCTTCGTAATCCGCCCCGCTTGTTGGAGACCCGGCGGACCATACGGCCCACCTGGCCTCCCACCATGCGAAGTTTGGCCAGAGTGGTGTCAACTGTGCGTTGATGGTGTATGAAGAGGCCAAGGACGCGGATCTCTTTGGCCTCCCGGATCGGTCCCGAGGGGAGACTGATGCGAAGCTGAGTTGTGTCTCGAGGGGATGTACGTACGTGCACAAATTCAGATTTAGCTGGGGCGCACTGGAGTCCGCAGTAGGTCGCGTAGTCGTCGACTACGGTCGCCGCTGCCTGCAGGCAGGACTCCATGTGGCCCAGGTTACCTTGCGTGGCCCAGATTGTGATATCATCCGCGTAAAGTGCGTGATATATCCCGGGAAGAGAAGCCAATTTGGAGGGAAGATGAAGCATGGCTAAATTGAAGAGGAGGGGAGACAAGACAGCGCCTTGAGGTGTTCCCCTCGAGCCGATGGTGTATGGCCCGTGTTCCGCATCTTGTATGCGTATGTAGGCTTGGCGGTCTGTAAGGAATTGTTTTATGTAATTGAAAGTTTTGTTACCACAGTTGGTGTGACTGAGGTGATCGAGGATTACTTCGTGCTTCACATTGTCAAATGCGCCTTTAAGGTCCAAGGCCGGGACCACCTTGTCATTATGGGGGCATTCGACAGGATCTAATATGTCGTGGTGGAGCTGAAGGAGTATATCCTGTGCTGACTTTTGAGGGCGGAAACCGAACATGGTATCCGCGAAAATGTGCTGTGTTTCGAGAAATTCAGAGAGTCTGTCGCGCACCAATGTCTCCATCAGCTTGCCGACACAAGACGTGAGAGAGATGGGGCGAAGGTTCTCCACATCAATAGGTTTGCCGGTTTTCGGGATAAAGGTGACGAGAGCCGACATCAAATCGAGAGGGAGAGGAGTGTCTCCGTCCCAAATACTATTGATGTATTTTAGAAGCACGACAAATGCTGCATCGGAAAGGTTGGCCAAAAGCTTAACCGTAACCTTGTCGCGCCCGGGTGCAGTGCCGCGTTTCATCCTGCTTGAGGCCGCCCGGAGGTCTTGGAGCTGGAACGGAGTGTCCAGCTCCGTGTTCTCTTTGCCTGCATACGAGTAGGCGACCGCCCGGGGGTTCTTGGTGGTGCACAGGTATCGGTCCCTGAGTGTGTGCGCTAGCTGTGTTGTCGTTCCTGTAAAGTTGTGCATGAATTTATGTAAGTGGCGTTGGGTTTCCGTGCGTGTTTGTGTTGGATCGATGAGCGCGCGGAATAGGCGCCACGTATTACGACCAGACATCTGGCGCGCAGCCGTGTTGCACCTGTCTACCCAGTTTGTGTCGGCTAGCTGAGCAGCATATTTCGCGGCTTGATGTGTGAGTTCGAGGATGCGTTTTTTGAGGCGTTTGTTATGTTTCTGTTTTTTCCATCTTTTGGTGAGGCTGCGGCGGGTCTCCCAAAGATGTAGGAGGTGGTTGTCTACGTCTGTTTGCATTTCCGTGAGCTGTATCTGCCTTTCGTGTTGTTTCAGCGCAGACGTGAGTGATTTGTACCAGGTGTCATATCAGGACTGGAGGGGGTCAACGATAGACAGAGAGGTGCGGAATTTTGTCCAGTTCGGGACACAAGCTTGTGTTTGTGGGCGTTTCAGTGGACGCGTGTAGATTTTTGTGTAGATTATACAGTGATCACTACCAAGAGTTTCCTCTGTGTTCAGCCAGTCAGCATGGCGTTTGTTGCGTGTAAATGTGAGGTCCGGGCAAGTGTCGCGTTGAATCGAATTTCCTACACGTGTTGGGTTGGTGGGGTCGGTGTGGAGGGTGAGTCCGAATGTAGAGAGAAGTTCCGCAATCTTCCTCCCACGTGTGTTCTCCCGCGGATACCCCCAGAGCCTGTTGTGAGCATTAAAATCACCGACAATCAGAAGTGGGTCCTTTCCCGCTACCTGCATAGCTTGCGTGAAAACTTCGCTTAACGTAACATTTTTAAGTTTCGGGGGACAATAAATATTCATAATGTGTACAGGTGGGTCAGACCGCCTTAGGGGTAGTACTGACACCATCGTGTACGCGAACGGTGGTGTTGTGGGGAGTGTGACTTCCTGTGCAGTATATTGCTTGCGAACAAGTATACATGTCTGCGGGTTGTGTTGAAATGTAGTGTAGTTTGTGAGCTTGACGCCTGCGCCGGGTTCCTGACGGGCAACCGCGGCAACGAGGAATTCAGAGGTCTCAAGGTAGAGGCGGAGTTCATCCCGCTTCTTGCTGTTCTTGAGACCTCTGCAATTCCACTGCGTTAGTGTAAGCGGCTGAGTTGTTCTGGCTCTCGACTTAGAGCTGGGGGCCACGTTCGGATACGGAGGGCGGGATCACGTTGTTAAGACCTCCCAGTCCGCTAGTGCCCGGCGCAGACATGCAGGAGTCTTCAGAAAGGTCAGACTCATCGCGAATGACTCTGTTAAATTTTGAAGATCGGTTAACGTCCCTCATTGCACCCATGCATTTAAGAACGCGAGGAGTTTCCTGTATCCATTTTTGGATAATGTGAGTTACAGCTTGTGTCACCTGTGTGATGACATTGTCCAGCTGACGCGCGATTGTGTCATGGATTATTTTGGGAAGATCAGCTAACTGTGTCTCAATCGCGTTGACCCGAGGCTCCAGGGTTCCGAAGCGACTCTCCATATTATTAGGAATCTCCGTCTGTTATGTTTTCTTCCTCGTCGCTAGAGGAGGGAGGCGTAGTGATTTTATTTTTCAGCGAGTTAAGCTCACTGGCTAGTTTTACGTTTTGAGCTCGCAAAAGGGCGAGCTCGCGTTTAAGTTCCTGCGTCTCGGCGGTGCTGGTGAGGGGGGGAGAGAAAGAAGAAGAAGAGGAGGCGACCCTTGCCCAGCTGCCTACCTTGGATTGTTTGCAGGCGGCGCCACCAGGAGGAGGCTTTAGAGCTGGTAGGTCCGCGTCTCCGGGTGGTGGCGTTGATCCAGCTGATCCCGCTGTCTTGCTGTGGCGTTCCGCCGCGGTTTTGCGTCTCCTGTTGGCGTTTCTGTTTGGCGGGGGGGGGGGGGCCCGATGCCTTAGGCCATGGCTGTTGAGGCCTGATGCATTTCCCCGTGCATGCGCGGGAGCTGGTGAGGTGCGGTCCCCCGCAGATTATACACACTGGATTGCATTAGTGGGGGGCCATCCCCTCAGTACCAGCCCCCACGTTTTGGCCGCAAAGTCCGCATCTTTCATTCACTGGAGTGGGACAATTTTCCGCCCGGTGACCCAGGGTGCCACAATGATAGCACGCTGGCACT
This sequence comes from Amblyomma maculatum, assembly GCF_055883805.1. Lineage (NCBI taxonomy): Eukaryota > Metazoa > Arthropoda > Arachnida > Ixodida > Ixodidae > Amblyomma > Amblyomma maculatum. The sequence goes on along the minus strand of NC_139346.1, from coordinate 58,009,884 downwards.
GTCTCCTTGTAATCCCTTACGGGAGTCAGTTCTGCGTTGTAGAGTACGTGCCGCGGAACGTTACGTCCCGCGAAAGTGAGCACAGCTACGATGGAGTTCCCCAGCTTGCGCACATGAACGAGTTCTCAACCACGCCACTGCACAGTATGTTTCAAAGAATCACTGGTTTTCAGGTTGTGCACAGTAATCACTCCGCGACACACATCACCGGTGAGCTTGAGGTGCCCGTGAAGCGGGAGCGGTCCTTTGCTGGTGTTAACTTTGAATTCCGTGGGCAGCTTCTGAACTACCTCGGCGTTCTGCGTGCCACAGACGAGGATGTTTTGTTCCCAATTGGGAGAAATTGTGATGGCGTTCATGTGCTGCCTACCAATGTATTGAGAAATGGCAGCGCCGAGCTCCCCTTGTTGAAACGCTGTCTTGAAGTCGACCGTAGTACTTGGCTTTATCACGATCACGTAGTCGGCAGAATTCATCCTGACGGTTGGTTTCGGCATCCACTTGGAGAGTGGGGATGAATTTTGTTGAGTTTTCGAAGACGGAGCGCGAGCGTTTCCCGTGTCTGCATTGTTCAGAAGAGTCTTTGACTTGTCCGCTCCTCGTGCGTTTTGCGGGCGAAGTCACCGTTTCTCGACGACTTGAAAAAGGGCAGCTTGTTCCGCCGAAATGGTGGATTGGCTATCCTCTGGCTGGCTTATAGGAACAGACGACCACGAAAGAATCGTGGGGTCGTAGCCGCGTTGTTCGTGCTGAGCCATGTTGATTGGGTGGCCAGCAGGCGTCTCCGCAACCAGCGGCGGGGGAGCCGCAGCCGTTAGGCTTAGCTCATCCGCTACGTGGTCACGCGCAGATTTGCTCTAAATGGCCGAAAATTGAGCGTACCTGGATATGATCGGTGTCTCCAGGATCGCGCTGCCTTCACGGATGCAGATGCACAAGTTTCGCAGGAGTCAGATCCAGATTTCTGCGGTTCCAGCCGAAAATCGACGGAGCCAGTACGCCATGCGTCCGATCGCTCCGCGCTGCGCTCCCCTCCCGTCCTCCTATATGTGAGCCGCCACACTGTTCTCGCAAATACACATTCGAAAAAAACCTGCGCGAGGCTCTCGGCAGCACCATAGGCGGCGCACTGGTAATTGGGTACAATACTCCATCTGGCAAGGCGCTGTTCGTTGGGAGGACGCCACAGCGCCTAAGCCAGTCAAAATCTCGCAGCCGACAAGCTGCCCACGCTCGCCATTTGTGTACACCAGTCTGTCGTTGCTCCTCAGCTGAAAGCCTGCGAACGGCTACTAATTCACTGATGGGTATGGCCGGTAGGTTGCCTACATTAACATCTGACAGGTCTGCACCGAGAGCCGACTTTATCTCGGCAACCTCGCGGTAAAAAGGCAGAGGTCTGTATTGCTCGGGTGTAAGCACACGACGCGCCGGCACAGGATGCGCGAGTGACCAAGGTAAGATTCGTAAGCTAAAAGCCTCTCCACCAGCCTTAACTCGAGTACTCGAGCGGCTGTCGGCTTAGAAAACAGTGTTCATTTCTTGCCTGTTTCAGAAAGTACAACTTAAGCTTCAACTTGCTTCTATGTACAACACATAAATATTCAACCGTTCACCTAACACAAGTCTAGCATATTATTTTGAAGGCAAAAATGGATAGGTATTTTAGTGTTTCAGCAATGCTGAACTCAGTACGTTGCAAGAGATCTTTAATGGCAGACTTTATCGTCCTAAACAGGTAAGCATTATTTATTATTTCGGCTTTTTAAGCTCAAGGCTGCACTATACAAGGGCCGCTGAACAAGATGAGACAGTTTAGCGCCAATAATGCTGCTGTGGAATGCATTGTCTTCCAGCAGTCTCTCGATGCACTTTCGCGATATACGATCATTCCGACCACGTTAACAATAACAAGCTTTAGAAAGCCGCAAAATCCGTATGGATCTCTTTTATGACGTCAAAAGAACCCTATCGATCTCTGTCTCCCCTACAGCATTTGGACTGCGTAGTTAGGGTGCTCGTTTGTTGAAACCAAAGACGCGGGATGAAATCTAGTTGGTGATAGCCGATTTTCGAAAGAGGCGAAGGTAAGGTTCCCGCGTTCTGAACAGGAGGAAGATAACGACACCTAATAAATTAATAAGATTATGTGCTGGGTGGTGTGATTGGATCAACCATTAAGGGGCTGGTCCTCACAAGCACTAGGTGGAGTCCACAGTACGGGACCTCTTACGAACCCGGCAATCAGGTATTATAATTCACTCCTATCAACTGTATAAAAGATATTCTACACTATCAATCTGGTCAAAGCTTTACCCTCACTCATCTAAAGGCCTCTCAAAGGCGGGGGAGCTGCTTCTGCTCGTCTTTATACTAATACTTTGCTGTGCCCGGCAGTTCTACAACACTTTGACCTTTCTTTCTCGTGCAGCTGTGCGCACTGTGCGGAGAAATCATCAGACATTAACCACATGGTGTGGCCATCCCATCCGAACCCTACTATCTTCACTAACGCCAACCCTACCTGGGAGGACTGAGAGGTGACTCTGCTTGGCGGCCCTCACCTCCAGGTCCAAAGGCCTTGGAGCGCGCCAGGGCAGCGACCGACGCCCCTGTGCTGTGCAGTGTCAGTGCGCGTTAAAGAAACCCAGGTGGTCGAAATTTCCGTGTCCTCCACGTTTGGACATGGAGAAGTTGAGCGGAGAAGAGGCTGATCGCCTTATGTGACCAAATCTTCGTAATTTGTTGCTTCCGCAATTCTACTCAGGATATCCATTAGTTAAACCACAGCCAAATTTTAAAGGTTTTAATGCTCCCCGGCACGTGCACTGAAATCGCATAGCACACGGACGCCACTCTGTTTTGGCGCCTCCATCGATACGCAGAGCCACCGGCGGTCGGGATCGAACCCGGATTCTCCGGAGTTCGTTCATCAATGAATGTGCGTAAATGGCGCATACACAATTAAAAACCAAAACTGATAGCTTGCCAGAACTAACCAACTGCGCGGTGCCACATATATACACTCTGTGCATGCGCAGTGGCTCCAGCGTATCGGAAGAGTAATCATGCCACTGCGCATGCACGGTGCGGCGAACGCGTCGGCGGCGCCTATGAGTCACCGCGCCTCGGAGGAGTCGGCGGTGGCTCCGGCGCGCCAGCTGTGCACCGCGTGCCGTCACTCTTGTCGCTTGCTCACCTGGCGCGACGGCGGCAATTCTGGGTCCCGCGCAGCGGAGGAGTCGGCGGCGACTCCTATGAGGCTCTCTTGCTATGTTCCGTGTGACGTCACTCACTCCTCGCGCATGCGCAGCTTGGCTCAACGGTTACTCCTCGAAATGGCTCACCGACTAGCGTAGTATTGCTTCCGCAACAAACCCAAACTGTTACTATGCGCCACACTTATTGTAACCAGTGCCACTTGTCCGTTTGGGCGATTTAATGCGTTTTGGACACGATTAACAGTGCTTGGGCCTCGGCAGTATGCTCCAGGCTATTACGCTAAAGGGCTTAGTAGCCAGGCAAGGCAGCTAGTTGTTCCAACGCGCAACACCTTTAAGGCGAAAGCCTTTACTGGCTCATATCATCGGCCGTGATTCTGTCACATGCTTCCGTCACACGAGCTGTCAATCATCCTAACAGCCGCGCTGGGCACGTGAGAAACTTATCTAGTTCTCCTTGTCTGGCGTCATGCCAAGACCGCTGCCCACCGTTGTTTACCTTTAAAGCTGTCAGTGAATATCTTTATTTAGTGGCAGATAGTAACCGAAATGATAGTTAGCGACAGTGATGACGATAATGACAGAGATGACTGTGCCTATGGCAGCATCATATTCTGACGTCACATAGGGAATTAAGACATACTAAGCTGCCCTCGCCGGGCCTCCGATCCAGGCGGTCATGCTTCGTCCTTAAATAAATTATATTAATTGGTTCACAGGAAGGGAAGGCACAGTATCTGTGACACTTGTTCTGTGGACACCTGAACCGCGCCGTAAGGGAAGGGAGGTAGGTGGGAGTGAAAGTGAAAAGAGAGAAAGGGGAGCCCTAGTGGACGGCTACGGAGGTTGTTGTTGTGGCTGTAGGAAGAAGGAAAAGAAAATGCACGGGCCTGCTACTGGCTCTGTAGCTGAGCCACCTCCGCTGCCTCGTGCAGACAGAAGAGAATATAGAGAAGAAAGAAAAGCAAGAGGGAAAGAAAGACGCACGCCGCAACAACAGCCGTCGTCCACCACCAGCGGTGGCGTGTGCAATGACGGTCTACATCAGATAAAAATTCAGTGCCAGGCCAGCCCCCGCCGCAAGCAGCGGCGATCCACCTGCTCCAACCCTATCAGGGCAGAGATGCTATGGAGGAATTTCGACCACCTGGGGATCTTGCTTACACCGTGCGTGCGCTGACATTGCACAGCACATGGACGCCACTTCGTTTCGCCTCCATTAAAACGCAGCCGCCGCGGTCAGGTCCGAACCCGGGAACTCCGGCACAGTAGTCGGGCATCTTACCACTGCACCACCCCAGTGGTGCCATGCTTCGTCCTTCATTTGACGATTCCTCGAACGCTGCACCAAAGAGGAGGAGGAAGAAGAATATTCATTTATGGAACTGGTTACGAGGGAGAACGGCGACGCCACGAAAATAAAGGAACAAGCGCCATGGAGCTGCGCAATAAAATAATAGTCCTGTCTTCACCGGCAACCGAGCCTTCATCCTTGGGACCCCAGCAGAGTGCTTTGGACAGCTGCGCCACGTCAGGGATCGTGACACGCACATCATAATTTTTCCTGTTCACGGTAGGTATGATAGCGGGATTCTGCGTTACAAGTTCGCCGCCTTTCCTATCATGCAAACCTTTCCTGTAAAACTTATTTATTTATAGGAAAGAAAGGCGCGGTAACTGTCTCACTTGTTTTCTGTGGACACCTCAACCGCACAGTAAGGGAAGGGAGGAAGGTGGGAGTGAAAGTGAAAAGAGAGAAAGAGGTGCCGTAGTAGAGGGCTACGGAGTAATTTCGACCACCTGGGGATCATTACCGCGCGCTGACATCGCACAGCACACGGACGGCTCTTCGTTTCGCCTGCAACGAAACGCAGCCGCCGAGGGGTTCGAGCCCGGGTACTCCAGCAAAGTAGTCGGGCGTCTTACCACTGCACAACCCCGGCGGGGCCAACCTTTCCTGTAAAAAAGTGATTATGTAATAGGAGTAATTGTACAGGGCGCTACGCCGTCAACAGTCAATGGAACGTTCTGCGATCAGTCGTTGCACTTCTGTAAGCACACGCCCGAGCGTCGGAGAGCTTCGTTGTCATTTTCTTTCCTGACCGTCATGCGCGTTGAACATGGTTGTCGTTCGCCTCAGAACATCAGGCGCTGAACGTATCAGAGCCGAATACCTATGTTACAACTTCCCCTGGGCGAAAAGACGCCATCCTGGTGGATTATGGCAATGTGACGATAGCAGGGTCGTAGTAAGGCTTCAGGCGGTTACTGTGTGGTATTTCACGATGGCGGCGACGGTGGTCAGTGGATGGCGTAAGGGGTTCGATGAGACAGTTGACGGGAGATGTTTGCTTGACAATACGGTAGGGGCCCTAAGAATTTGCTCAAAAATTTGGATGGAAGGCCGGGCCTGGAGAAAGGCACCCATAGCCAGACCAAAGAGTCTGTACGGTAAGTAGGAACAAGTGCAGTTCGATCTCGTGTGGTTTTCTTCTGTTGCTGAGAGTGAGAAGTGAAGGACCGGGCAAGCTGGCGGCATTCTTCAGCATAAGTTGCGGCTTGTGAAACAGTCGTGAATTCGGAAGAATCCGGTCGGTAAGGGAGAACGGTGTCCATAGTACAAGAGGGCTCACGACCATACAGAAGGAAGTATGGCGAGAATCCTGTGGTTGCTTGTGTGGCAGAGGTATAAGCGAATGTGACGAATGGAAGAACGCGGTCCCAGTTGGAGTGGTCGGAAGCGACATACATTGCCAGCATGTCGCCCATGGTGCGGTTAAAACGCTCAACCATTCCATTTGTTTGCGGATGGTACGCGGAGTTGGCGCGGTTAACGATTTTGCATTCTCTAAGAAGAGCTTCAACTTCACAAAGGAAGGCGGGACCTCTGTCACTCAGCAATTCTTTGGGAGCCCCGTGGCGAAGAAAGATGTGATGGAGGATGAATGAGGCAATGTCTTGGGGTGTAGCAGATGGCAAAGACGCCGTTTCGGCGTAGCGTGTGAGATGATCAATTGCAACGAGCGATTGCCTGTTGATGTGCTAGGAAGCGGGCCGTACAGGTCGATTCCAACGCGCTCGAAGGGCTGAGCTGGGCAGGTCAGCGGCTGCAGAGGAACGGCGGGCTGGCGAGGTGGGTGTTTTCGGCGCTGACACTCTTGGCAGAACTGGACGAACCGACGAACATAACGGTACTTCCCACGCCAGTAGTACCGCTGTCGCAGGCGAGTGAAGGTTTTCAATAAGCCTGCGTGGGCAGACTGGGGATTGTGGTGGTAATGGGAGCAAATCACAGAGCGCAGATGGGTCGGAATTACAAGCAGCCACTTTCTACCATCCGGAAAGTAATTCCCACGGTAGAGGAGCTCGTCTCTAATGGCGAAATGGCGAGACTGGCGACGGAGAGCGCGGCAAGGAGGTCGCGAAACGCGGCCAGATAAAACATCCAGGAGTGAAGCGATCCATGCGTCTTTGCGTTGCTCGGAAGTCATATCGGTGGGCATGTCGGTGGGGTGTAGAGCGGATATAGCAGGAGAGGCTTCAGACGGCAATGGATAACGTGAAAGAGCATTAGCATCGGTATGTTTACGGCCAGAGCGATAGATGACATTAATGTCGTATTCTTGGAGCCTCAGAGCCCAACGGGATAGTCGACCAGAAGGATCATTCAAAGAAGACAGCCAGCAAAGGTAGAGATGATCGGTGACGACATCAAAAGAAGGGCCATACACGTAGGGGCGAAATTTTGCTATTACCCAGATGATATCGAGACACTCTTTCTCGGTTACGGAATAGTTTGCTTCAGCTTTTGTTAGGGTCCGAGTGGCGTAAGCGACAACGTACTCATCAAAGCCAGATTTCCGCTGAGCAAGTACTGCGCCGAGGCCGACGCCACTGGCATCAGTGGGGATTTCCGTGGGAGAAAAAGGGTCGAAATGACGCAGGATTGGCAGAGTCGTCAAAAGGTGGCGGAGTGTCGCGAAGACATCATCACAGTGTGGAGACCAGGCTGAAAGATCGTGGCTGGACAGACGCTTGGTGAGAGGGTTCATGATTGTGGCGAAATTGCGAACGAAGCGGCGGAAGAGCAGAGGCCGACGAAGCTACGGAGTTCTTTCACAATAGTTGGCTTGGGAAATTCTGCCAAAGCGCGCAGTTTTGCCGGATCGGGAAGAACGCCATCCTTGGAGACGACATGCCCGAGAATGGTTAGCTGTAGTGCTCCGAAACGGCACTTCTTTAAATTTAATTGGAGGCCAGCGTCGGTCAGGCATCGCAGAGCTGTTTTAAGGCGCTGGAGGTGAGATGAAAAATCTGTGGAAAAGATGACATCGTCCAGATAACAAAGACAAGTGTGCCATTTGAGCCCTATGAGTAGGTTGTCCATCATGCGTGCTAATATGGCAAGAGCATTGCATAGTCCGAATGGCATGACATTAAACTCATAGAGCCCATCGGGTGTGACGAAAGCAGTTTTTGGGCGATCGGCCCCTGCCATCGGCACCTGCCAATAGCCGAAACCCAGGTCTATTGAAGAAAAGAACTCAGGTCCCTGCAGGCAGTCAAGGGGCGTCGTCGATACGAGGGAGAGGATAAACGTCCTTGCGCGTAATGTTGTTCAGTCGGCGGTAGTGTATACAGAATCGGATGGAACCGTATTTTTTCTTGACCAGGACGACCAGAGACGCCCAAGGGATGTGCGACGGTTATCACGTTGCGCTGGAGCATGTCAGCCACCTGTTCGTCAATAATGCGGCGCTCGGCGGCTGAAACACGATACGGACGCTGGCGCAAAGGGGCATGCGTGCCGGTATCAATGTTGTGAGTAACGGTAGTTGTGCGCCCCAACGAAGGTTGCTGGGAGTAGCACGAATCCGCAAAACGTTGTAGGATGGCGACATGCTGTGCTCGTTGTAAGGGCGTCAGGCCAGAGTCGATGGACAGGTGGAAAACGTCGAGGGAAGATGGAGTGGTGACAGGAAGAGGCGTTATGGCGCTGATGTGAAGCCCGGAAGTGTTATCGAAGAAGGGATAGGTGGGAGTGGAATCGAGCAAAGCAACGCTACCGAGTGACTGGCCACGGAACAAAGTAGTTGGGCAGGGGCACGGGTTGCACACAAAAATAGCACTTGAGCTGCGAAAAATTGTTAGCACAGCATGGGGCAGCAACACGGATTTTTGTTCAGCGCATCGTAACGAGGGTGTGTAGATAACAGTGGCGTCGGAAAGAGCAGCACAATAAAGAGGCACAAGCACTGAGGAGGAAGGCGGAACGTCATGTGTCCTCTGCGATGTGCACGGTAGCGGCAGCAGCAGCGGATACGTCGCAAGAAGTGTCACTGAGGGGTGATAACTCAAGTTGAGCACTGGCGCAGTCTATTATGGCGTAATGATTGGAGAGGAAGTCCCAACCAAGGATGACGTCGTGTGATGAGCGGGCGAGGACGAGGAATTCTATTGTGTATTGAACGTCGTCGATGACAAGGCGGGCGGTACAGGCGGCTAATGGTCGAATGTCCTGAGCGCTGGCAGTGCGAAGAGGAACGGCAGGAAGCGGCGTCATTACCTTTGTGAGTTGGCGACAAAGGGTGTAATTAAGAACTGATACGGCTGCGCCAGTGTCTACAAGTGCTTCGACAGGAACTCCCTCAATGAATACGGTAATAATATTGGCTGGTACTGAAACAGGTCTTGTGTTAGTCCCTGATGGCGCAGTTCTTGCCTCCGGAACTGCGGCAAGAAGTTTTCCGTGTGAATGGCTTATTGGCGGCGGAGCATTGGAGAACGGGAACGACGGCCAGGTGAAGGCGAGCGGTGGGATCGGCGATCGTAACTTGAAGAGGACTTCGGAGGAGGCTCAGGAGACACGGGCGAGGGGGACGGGGTAAGATTGTACATCGGCTCACGTATATAGCCGTAGGGACGAGGGCCACGATTGCGGCACAAACGAGCCACATGGCCGGCGACTCCTTAGGCGTAGCAAATGGGTCGATTGTCTTGTGTGCGCCAGGGGCTGGAAGGCTGTGGCTGTAATCGACGGCGGAGAACCGGACGATAAGGGGGGCTTGTAGGCTGCTGAGGTTGCTGATGTACCTGAGGCTCGTATAGGAGAGGAGGCCGGCTGTATACAGGGGCGACAGGGGGTGGTGGCCGCACCAAAACATCAGCATACGTGAGAGGAGCCGCCACCATGGGCTGCTGAGGAGGTGAAGGCAGAACCTCAGCGACCTGCTCTTGTATAACACGCCGAAGGGTGGGATTGAGTGGCGGCGCAGGCGCAGGTGCTGGGGGGCAGGTAGACAAAGAAAGATGGCGTGCGACTTCCTCACGAACAAACTGTTGAATCTGCTGAATGAGCAACTGCTGATCCAGGGCACCATCCCCGGAGAGAGTCAAGCTGTAAAGGGTGGCCTGCTCAAGGCCAGCACGTCGTGTGGAAAGCCGCCTTTTGCGCAGCTGGTCTAAGCTTTGGCAGAATCTGATAACATCGGACACGGTTTGGGGATTTTTGGTGATGAGCATATGGAAGGCGTCATCGTCAATGCCTTGCATAATGTGCCCGATCTTCTCGGCATCAATCATGGTAGGGTTGACACGCTTGCAGAGGTCGACGACATCTATTAAACTGGTGAAGTTCTCGCCGGTTTGTTGGGCCCGACTTTGCAAGCGTTGCTAGGAGCGAAGCTTACGTATAGCGGGACGGCCAAACACTTCGGTGAGGGCAGTTTTGAGAGCCGCCCAGGAAGTGACGTCACTCTCATGGTTGCGAAACCATAAATTCGCCACGTCGCTAAAATAAAAAACGACGTTTGTGAGTTTCACGTTTCGTCCCACTTGTTGTACGCACTTACGCGTTCATACGAAGCCAACCAGTCTTCGACATCCGTGTCATCGGTGCCGCTGAAGATGGCTGGGTCGCGCTGACGCGCTGCGCCGGGACAGATGACAGGCGATGGGGTTGGCGGTTGGTTGGCGGTCTTAGGCATCGCGGAAGTGGTAGGCAACACTCGGCTGCGAAGCTCCAGGTGTAGGGGATGGCTGTCACCTCCACCACTTGTAATAGGAGTCCTTGTACAGGGCGCTACGCCGTCAACAGTCAATGGAACGCTCTGCGATCAGTCGTTGCACTTCTGTAAGCGCACGTCCGAGCGTCGGAGAGAAAGCTTCGTTATCGTTTTCTATCCTGACCGTCACGAGCGTTGGACATGGTTGTCGTACGCTTCAGAGCATCAGGTGCTGAACGTATCAGAGTCGAATACCTGTTTTACAACTGATTTATAGAAGAGAAAGGCGCGGTAACTGTCTCACTTGTTCTCTGTGGACACCTCAACCATGCCGTAAGGGAAGGGAGGAAGGTGGGAGTGAAAGTGAAAAGAGTGAAAGAGGTGCGTATTAGAGGGCTATGGAGTAATTTCGACCACCTGGGGATCTTTAACGTGCGCTGACATAGCACAGCACACGCACGCCTCTTCATTTCGCCTCCATCGAAACGCAGCCGCCGAGGTCGGGTTCGAACCCGATGTCACCCGTTAGAAATTAGGGGGATTATTACCGATGCGCCCATAAAGGTGCGCACACTCCCAGACACCTTTAGAGTGAGGGGGGGGTAGCTGTTCCGGTCGCAAAGGAGATGCCCTAGACCTGCGTGGCAAGCTCAGTCGGAATTCAACTACCATGTAGTGACAGAAGGGGGTGGCCGTTTGGTGCCCAGCGGTCGCCGGTTCAAGCCAGAGTAAGGTTCGGAGTCAGAAGTAACAAACGAAACAAACTTTATACACAGCAAGAGACGATACAGAGGAATGCACAAACACTAAAATTGCACAGACGAGAGGTTCACAGAATAACAAAAGCTAAGCATGAACTACAGAGGTATTCAATAACACAGTGGCTTTACAACACAGATGAAACACAACAGAGTTATATAAACACCAAATTGTTTACCGGGCACTGTTGCAGTCCGACGCCTCAAGAGTCACGATGTGGCCGCCATACAAGACGAGCGCCGCTTCCTTGCAGGTCCGTGGGCTTGCCAGCAGCGGGTGATCCCCGGGAGTCCAGCCGAAGCACTGGCAAACACGTCGCACTGACTGACTGATTGACTGCACAAGCAGCGTGGTCTCTTTAAATAGGGCGCGCCGCGTCTGTCTGTTAACCCACGCCAAAGCTAGCACGCACACGCACTTATTTTCCCTGGTTAGAGCGCTCGCTTCTCCCGTCGAGCCGTGCGTCGTCATTGGCTAGGTCCCATAGAAAGTTGTCGATTTTTCTGGCATATTCCAGCTTGACGAGTCCGCGTGATCGCCGGGTGATGAGAAAGAGGGCGGCGGCGACGCGTACAAAGCTACGCGTTCTCTCGCGCGGGGAATGAGGCTTTTCTCGAGCTTTCCAAGCGACGCCGCGCGGGCCTCGCCTCGCGCCGTGCTTGCTTAATAAAAATGTGCGCCGATTTCGTGACACTGCCCTTCCCTTAAAGAATATTGCCCTACAATATTCACAACAACCACGAACATCGCGCGCACATGCATGCGCTCACAAGCTACATTGGGCAAATGTCCAAGTCACATATGTCGCACAAATTTCACGAATTGCAATCACAAATACAATGCACACATCAGAAGTCTCACAAGTTTCTCAGACTCTGATGACAATTTGTTTTTCACACATCAGTACCTGATATTCACAAATATAACAACACCTTGTTGCCGGATACACATAGGAATCAACAACACACAACTTTTCAAATGCGAAGCGCACGAACCTAAATTTCCGAGCCTAATTCCAACCTGCGCTCAGACGTGACACGCTTCTGTCTGCCAGGGATTCTGTTTTCGCTCCAGGCTCTCACAATTTGAGGTGCTTCCATGCTCCCAGATCAGGCTACTGCAAATTCACTCAGGCATGACTTATAGTCCCCTTGCAATTCACACAAGCAATGTGTGCCGATAATTGCCCCTACAGCCAGTAGCGCCGACGGATGCACGTTAACGTGTGCCAACGAGCACCGACCAACGAAAAGAATCACTGTAGTAGTGTTCTTTCCTAGGCACCGGTATTCCTTCCGCTGAAGGTGAAATATTCCAAGTAATGTCCCCATAAGCAGGATGAACACTTGGGTTACTTGCATCAACGACGGCCTAGGCATTCCTGACTTAATTTCCTTAGTCGTCTCTTTCTTTTTGGTTTCTTCCTGAGGTGCTTCCTTTTGTTTATTGTTTTCTCGGGGCTTTTCTTCCGGCTTCACAAGCCCTTGCTTGCCTGGCCTTCCCTTTTTCTTTTTAGATTCACTGCAGCGCACAGGATCGGAACTTCGACCAGGATTCTCGGGAAATGTTGCACCCTTAATATTGCCCAACCCCAAATCATAGATAGGACGTTCCAAGCTCAGGGCGGTCAGTTTCCCAGAATAATATGGCGTTTGCACTTCAAATTTTGCCTCAGGTAGCAACTGAATTGAGCCGTCAATTAGCCTCACAGGGCATTTCTCACCAGTCAGATCATTCTCGTGAATCAATCTTCGTTTAACAATTACGGCACTGCTACCTGTATCTCTGTCACCCGTTAATAATTATGGGGGTATTATTAACGATGCGCCCTTAACGGTGCGCACACTCCCAGACACCCTTAGAGTGAGTGGGGGTAGCTGTTCCGGTCGCAAAGGAGATGCCCTCGACCTGCGTGGCAAGCTCAGCCGGAATCCAACTACCTTGTAGTGACAGAAGGGGGTGGTCGTTTGGTGCCCAGCGGTCGCCGGTTCAAACCAGAGAAAGGATCGGAGTCAGAAGTAACAAACAAAACACAATTTATGCACAGCAAGAGACGATACAAATGAATACACAAGATCACTTGAAATACAACAGACGAGAGGTTCACAGAATACAAACGCTAAGCATGCAACTACAGAATGATTCAATCACACAGAGACTTTCCAACAGATCAGACACGAGAGAGTTACATAAACAAACACCAAATTGTTCACCGGGCACTGTTGCAGTCCGACGCCTCAAGAGTCACGATGTGGCCGCCATACGAGACGAGCGCCGCTCCCTTGAAAGTCCGTGGGCTTGCCAGCAGCGGGTGATCCCCGGGAGTCCAGTCGAAGCACAGGCGAGCACGTCGCAAAACACTTGACGAACTGACTGACTGACTGACTGACTCATCAAGCGGCGCGGTCTCTTTAAATAGGGCGCGCCGCGTCTGTTTGTTAGCACGCGCCAAAGCTAGCGCGCACACACACATAACTTCGCTGGTTATAGCTCCCTCTTCTCCTCCAGTCGAGCCGTGCGTCGTCATTGGCCAGGTCCCACAGAACTTTCTCGAAGGGCCTGGCACATTCCAGGCCGATGAACCACCGTCCTCCCCGGGCAATGGGAAAGAGGGTCACGGCAGCGCGTACAAAGCTACGCGCTCTCCCGCGCGGGGAAGGGGCTTTTCTCTCCATGCTCTCCACGCGACGCCGCGCGCGCCTAGCGCTGTACCGGCTTGATGAAAATGGGCGCCGATTTCGTGACAATCTCGTAGCAGAGAAACTGATTTTCCTCCTATCTTTCCCCTCGAAATCGGTATCCGATTCACCGCAGCTCCAGGTTGCGCGTGCACTACGGCGTTCATCACCCGGATTTTATTGTCGTTCTTCCGATTAACCACCTTCTCTGCTTCCTCCTCCTCTAGGCCGTGCACCACGCGGACTTTCCTGCCGTTCTTAAGCCCAACAAAGCCATCGGCATATCCTTCCTCCAGGCGACATTCAGACTCCGACGGAGTCCTCGCGCATGCCGCCTGCGGAGCTCCTTGTCAGCGTCGGGACACGACATCGCTTCGTGGCCCTTCTGTCCGCATTTCCAACACACAGATGGATTGTTGTTTGCGAGTTTGCGGCTGTTAGGTGCATAATGGCCTAGTTGTCCGCAGAGAGAGCACCTCGGGGGTGACTTTACGCTAAATTGTTTCTGCCGGAATTCGGGCCTTCGAGGGGTTTCAGAATTTGCATTCTTCTCAAATTTTCGCCTCCCTGGGCTTCAAAATATTGGTCTAAGAGATTCATCATTTCGTTCAATGTATGCGCTTTTCTTTCCTTTAAATAAAGCGACAGACCAGGGTGACAGCTGCACAGAAATTGTTCCTTAATTAGGAGTTCGCGAAGTGCGCCATACTCTGGTTTAATTTTTGACAGTTCAGTCCAGCGGTCAAAATAATGACTCAATCGCGCAACATATTGTGTTGCCGTTTCACTGTCCTTACGTTTTCCAGTCCTGAACGTCTCACGAAACCCATCCGTCGTAAATCTAAACCTTTTAAGTAATGCAGCTTTCACCTTGTTATAGCTGCCTGCATCCTCAGGAGGAAGTCTTCCAAATACGCTTAATGTTTCACCACTGAGGCAGGTGCTCACGATGGTAGCACATTCACTGTCTCTCCAATTTGCATTAATGGCGATCCTTTCAGAGCGCAAGAGGAATGCGTCGAGATCGTCTCTTCTCTCGTCGTACTTCGGGATCAATTTACTTGCGTCTATCCGCAAGCTGCTATGCCCTCCACTGGGGCTATGCACTTCAGCAAAACCGTTGTTCCCTGAGTTTTGGAACTGAAGTTTCATAGTAAGTAATTCCTTTTCCCGCTGAAATTCCTCTTCTCGCTCCTTTTGAGCCCTCTCTCGTTCTTCTTCGGCTTCCTTTCGAGCCCTCTCTCGTTCTTTTTCGGCTCACTCTCTTTCTTCCTCGGCTTTCTTTCGAGCCCTCTCGCGTTCTTTTTCTTCTCTCTCTCTTTCTTCTTTTTCTCTCTGGCTAACCCATTTGCGCAGTTCAGCACCGGACAACCCCGCCTGAGTGTCAGCCTCAATCAACTCTTTCAGATTCATCTCTGAAGCGCGAACCGTTTGGGAGTAGCCCAAAGTCTGCTTAGCGAATCTCGCCTAAACGCTTCTGCGCGGCACTACCTCTCGCTATCGCTCTGCTGCTACACTGTTTACGACCTCTTCGTAAACTTCCGACTCGTTTTTCGTCCTCTGAGCTTGAGTGCACCAAGGGTCCTGTCGCGGACGCCAGAATAATTGTCGCCCGTTAATAATTAGGGCGATTATTAACGATGCGCCCTTAACGGTGCGCACACTCCCAGACACCCTTAGAGTGAGTGGGGGTAGCTGTTCCGATCGCAAAGGAGATGCCCTCGACCTGCGTGGCAAGCTCAGTCGGAATTCAATACCATGTAGTGACAGAAGGAGGTGGCCGTTTGGTGCCCAGCGGTCGCCGGTTCCAGCCAGAGTAAGGTTCGGAGTCAGAAGTAACAAACGAAACAAACTTTATACACAGCAAGAGACAATACAGAGGAATACACAAACACTAAAATTGCACAGACGAGAGGGTCACAGAATAACAAACGCTAAGCATGCAACTACAGAGGTATTCAATAATATAGAGGCTTTACAACACAAATGAAACACGAGAAAGTTACATAAACAAACACCAAATTGTTCACCGGGCACTTTTGCAGTCCTACGCCTCAAGAGTCACGATGTGGCGGCAATACAAGACGAGCGCCGCTTCATTGCAGGTCTGTGGGCTTGCCAGCAGCGGGTGATCCCCGGGGAGCAGCCGAAACACTGGCGAACACGTCGCACTGACTGACTGACTGACTGCCTGACTGCACAAGCGGCGCGGTCTCTTTAAATAGGGCGCGCCGCGTCTGTCTGTTAACCCGCGCCAAAGCTAGCACGTATACACACTTAGTTTCTCTGGTTAGAGCGCTCCCTTCTCCTCTCGTCGAGCCGCGCGTCGTCACTGGCTAGGTCCCATCGAAAGTTCTAGATTTCTCTGGCATATTCCAGCTTGACGGGTCCGCGTGAGCGCCGGGTAATGGGAAAGAGGGCGGCGGCGACGCGTACAAAGCTACGCCCTCTCTCGCGCGGGAAAGGAGGCTTTTCTCGAGCTTTCCAAGCGACGCCGCGCGGGCCTCGCGCCGTGCCGGCTTAATAAAAATGTGCGCCGATTTCGTGACACCCGGGTACTTCGGCAACCTTTCCTGTAAACTAATGGTATAAGGCCGGTTAGAGGGAGATAGCGAACTTTTATTTGTCCAACAGAGTGAATATCCCGCTCTTCGGGAGTTACACCCGGAAGGTGGGCAAGTCGTCTTAGTTGCAGGCCGGTAGTTTTTGGACTCCGGCGGCATCTTCTGCCAGTCGAACAATTTCTATTTGCGCTCTGGGATCTGAGCTTTGTAGAAGGGTCTCCCATGTGTCTTTAGTTATATTTTTAGCCCTGCCTGGTGACTTGTGATATTATGTGATCTAGTGAACCCTTTTCCTTACATAATGAGCATAGGTCTGATCGTAGTTCTGGCCATATATGGTTGACAAGAACTGGGTTCGGGTATGTATTTGTCTGTAGCTTTCTCCATGCTACTGCTTCCTCTTTGCCTAATGTGGGGTCTGGTGGTGGCAGGACCCTCCTGCTCAGTCTGTAGTGCATAGTTATTTTGCTATAGTTAATCAGGTCCTCTTGTTTGCCTTGCTCCGGTGGCACTCCTCCAGCCCGGTGTGTGAGATCTCGGGCTAGTGTGTGTGCCGCCTCTTTTCCGGGCATGCCTGCGTGGGCTGGCGTCCAAACAAGGGTGACGACTCTTTCTATTCGCTTTTGATCGAGGATTCTACCCGCGATCTTTGGTTTTATTCCGACGGTGTAGCTCCTTACTGCGCTTTTGCTTCACTGACTATGTATTTTGACTGGGTGTGAGCAAGAGCCAGGGCTATTGCAGCCTCTTCCGCTGTCTGTATCGATTTTGTTTTTTATAGACACTGCTGTAACCATTACTCGCTTGCCATTGAGTACCACAGCTTTCATTTTTTCTTTGCCGCAGTATGCAGCGTGTACATACGCAATTCTACCTGAATTTTTCGTCTCGAATCTCCGTGTCTGTGTTTCGGCTTTTTTCTCTCGCCTTTGCTTTATTTATTCAGGCTGCATATGTCCTTTGGTAATGGGGGAATATGGATCCATTTCCGGACCTCCGCTCTCATTTCCTCTGTCGTGTCCCTTCATTCCTTTGATTGTATACCTATTTCCCTCAATATATTCCTTCCACCCTTAGTTTTCTCTAGAATTCTTTGTTATGTAGCTAGCGTTGCCTCAATTATTTCATCTAATGTGTTGTGTATTCCCAGCATCATTAGCCTGTCCGTGGAGGCACCTGCCGGGAGGTGTAGTGCTCTTTTAATACATTTTCTGACCACGCTATCGATCCTGCCTTGTTCGGCCTTTTTCATGTCTAAGTATGGCGTGGCATACCCGACCCTGCTTATTACGGAAGCTTGTATGAGCCTTAATAGGTTACTTTACTTAAGGCCTCCTGTTTTTATTACCTATTTTTCTTACAAGATATGTCGTTTGTATGACCTGTCCTTCCAGTTTCTTTATCGTTTCTCCGTTGTACCCGCTCGTTTGGAGGACCATTCCTAGCACCCTCATTTGCTCGACTTTCGGGACAGCTTGTCCCTCCACTTCTATATTTACGTCCACTTGTTCTTTTTGCCTTAGGTATTTCGGATTGTATATAAACAACTCCGAATTTTCTGAGGAACATTTCATGTCCCTCTCTTTTGCATATTGTACAGCGTTGTTTGCCAACTCTTGCAATATTCACTCGGTTTCTGTCATCCGCATATAGGCTGAATTTTATGTCTTCTATTTTCTTTAGCTTTTCTGGAATTCCATGCATGGCTATGTTGAAAAGTGTCAGAGATAGCACCGCTTCGTGTGGTGTGCCCCTGCTCCCCAGTTCGAAGATCTGAGATACTATCCCCTGGTATCTTATTTTTGCCTTTCTGTTTGTTAGAAAATTTCTAACATATTGTTGCGGTACGCAGTGAAAGAGACGATGACGAAGTGCTGGGCTAGTGGAAAAAGACGATGCTGCAGCTACGTCTGGTTCTCCTGTGAGTGTGTCCCTGACGGTGAACTGTTGCGGCTACGACGTACTATCAGGAATAGCAGGAAACGGGGCCAAAGGAACATACATGGCAGCTTCGGGCGGTAGGCGAACAAACTCGACGGAGCAGAGACGTGGCTTGATATCTGTGCGGTCGGAGCAGAAAGGCAGGTCTCAGCGAAGGGCGCCACTTGAACAATCAGGGCAGAGTGCGCCGTTAAAGAGTCGATGCCGAGGATTACATCGTGAGGGCAGCGGTCGATTACAGTGAAGAGCACAGGGGTAGTTCGACCACAAATGCTCACGCGCGAAGTGCAAATTTCCACGACGGCAGCGATGCCTCCATCGGCGACACGAACGGCTGATGAAGAGGCGGGTGTGACAACTTTTTTGAGTCGGCGGCGAAACGAAGAGCTGAGGACGGAAATTTGGGCACCAGTGTCAATCAGGGCGGTAACAGGCACACCATCCACACAGATATCTAGAAGATTGCGGCGATGAGCGAGGGTCATCTGACGATTTTCGGGCTGGGTTATCAATGCAGCTTCACCTCCGGGAGCTGCATTGATCAGTTTTCCGGGAGCGGGCCAGAGAAGTGAGGGGACGAGGAACGTTGAGGTAGGGGCGTGCGGGAAAGGCGGGTCTGGGGAGACGGCGATCGGCTGGACATGCGCGGGGATGGCGGGTTAAAGTCCCGAGAGGGCGTATCACGGAGAGAGGTTGGGTGTGGTCCGTGGGTGTGGATCGTGCTGCGATCATGATAGTAGCGAGGTCGAGGTGGCGGAACCCAACGGCTGCGGCAATGGCGAGAAATGTGGCCGGCACGTGAGCAGTTGAAGCAGATGGGTCGGTTGTCCGAGGTGCGCCATTCTTCTGGGTTGGTAGCGTCGGGTAGATTCGGGGTATCGCGTCGGGAAGGGCGCAGTAGGAGCCGCAGCAGCTACCACCGGAACGATGGGCTGGACAGATGGCTGCGCGGGCGGCTGATCAGAGCTGAGGCTTACGCTCGCATTAAGGCCCACGTTCGTGCATTCTTGGCGAACGACAGCTTGGATCAGTGCTATAGTAGCATCCGCCGGCTGAGGTGTGAATGCGACGGGGGCCATTGCCTCCAGCTCTCTGCGAACGATCCTGGTCAAGTTTGGCTCATGGGACGGCTGCTGCAGTGTTGGCAGACCTTCGCACGAAGACGTAGCAACTGTGTTTGGCAAGCGGTCGAAGCGGGGAACAATACGAGGATGTTTAGCTTGCTCAAACCGCCGGCATACCTCGAGGACGGAGTCGACCGTCGTACAATCTTTGCAAAATAGAAGGTTAAAAGCGTCATCAGCAATGCCCTTTAAGATGTGGCCCACCTTGTCACACTCGGGCATGGCACTGTTCACTTTGCAGCCTAGAGCTAGTACGTCTTGTATGTACGACAGATATGATTCGGTCGACGACTGTGCTCGCGATGCCAGGTCCTTTTTAGTGCCGAGCTTGCGTCTGATCGGCTTGCCAAAGAGATCCCGAAGCTTCCCTTTGCACATGTCCCAGGATGTTAGATCTTCTTCGTGCATATCGAACCAGACGCGCGCCGTACCAGCCAGGTAGAAAATGACATTTGCAAGCATCAACGTTGCGTCCCATCGGTTGTGCTTACTGACTCGCTCGTACATAGCGAGCCAGTCTTCGACGTCGATGTCATCGGTGCCGCAAAAGGCTCCCGGATCACGAGGCTGCGCAACGACGACAGTGGGCGGTGGTTGTGCCGCTTTAGAGGTAGCTGCGTCGGACTGCATAGTGCTAGCACCAAGTTGGCGGCCACTACGGAGATCCAGTGTGTGGTATTGGTGTCTTACCCAGCACCTCCACCAAGATGTTACGAGGCACGTCGAGATGTTAGGAGGCGATGGTACGTCGTAGCCGCAACAGTTCACCGTCAGGGACACACTCACAGGAGAACCAGGCGTAGATGCAGCGTCGTCTTTTTCCACTAGCCCAGCACTTCGTCATCGTCTCTTTCACTGCGTACCGTAACAATATTCATACATGCTTTCCCCTGCGTTTAGTTCCGCGAGGCCCTGCAGAATAGCATCGCGTTTTACACTGTCAATTGCTTTCTTCAGGTCCGATCTTAAGATAACTTTACCATCTTTTGATCTTGATTTTACTATATCATGGTGTATTCTGAGCATAATATCTTGCGTACTAAGATGTTTCCTAAACCCTACGACCTCCCGGAGTCATAACTCATTTTCCCCCTAGTATCTGGTCAGTCCTATCTGAATCACATGTTCGAATAGTTTACTTACAAATAATGTGAGTGATATTGGTCTCAGATTATCGACCGTTGGAGGTTTTCCAGGTTTGGGTATCAGCACTACCTCAGCAAATTTCCATTTCTCTGGGATTTCCCCTGTTTCCCAGCATATCTGCATGAAATTAGTTAGCTCCACTATCGAGTCGTTATCCCAGTTCCTTAGCATCTTGTTTGTTATCCCATCCGGCCCTGGTGCCTATTTTGTCTTTAGTCTGCGGATTTCTGCTACCACTTCAGCTACCGTTATGGGGGCATCTAATAGCTGGTTTGGGTATCCCTTGTATGTTTCTAATTTATCTTTCCTTACTTTTCAGATGAATTTGTCTTTAGGTTCTTTAAGGAAGTCATCATCGCTGCCTCAATGATGGTGCCTATCCTTTATCAACTTAATGGAAGTTTGCGTTTTAGTTTTCTCTGGGTCTAGTAGGTGTCGCATTATACTCCATATCTTAGTCATGCCCATTTCGTTTTCCATTTGATTGCACCTGTCTCCCCAGGTTTGCTCGCATAGGTTTTGTGCGTGGTCTTCTATTTCTTTGTTATTCTTCGCTCAGTTCAGTTCAGTTCAGGCGTTCAGTCGTGTCCGACTCTTCGTGACCCTATGGACCATGTCACGCCACGCTTTCCGGTCTCTCACTATCTTCTTAACATCACATAGCTTCATCTGCAATGCTTCGAGAATGCCATCTAACCATCGCGTTCGCTGCCTACCCCTTCTCCGGCGACCCTCAACCTTTCCCAACATCAAATCTTTCTCCAGCGACTCCTCTCTTCTCATCAGATGACCAAAGTAGCTGAGCTTTAACTTTAGAATTTGACCCTCCAATGAGCAGTCAGAGTTTATGGTCGACAATATCGACTGATTTGATCTTCTGGCAGTCCAAGGAACTCTCAAGAGTCTTCGCCAGCACCACAATTCAAACGCGTCAATTCTTCGGCGGTCAGCCTTTTTCACAGTCCAACTCTCGCATCCATACATCACAACTGGAAAGACCATAGCACGGGTTATACGGATCTTGGTTGGCAGACTAATGTCTCTGCTCTTTACTAGGCGGTCAAGGCTAACCATTGCTCTCTTTCCCAGAAGCAGGCGTCTCCTAATTTCATCGCTATCCTCCTTCTAAGAAGCTCTTTCATTTTTGTTTCTCAAGTCTTTTTTCGAGACTCTCCTTAGCTTCCCAAATGTGCAATAGCCGGCTGTCTACCACCTCTGGTGCATTCTCCCCCTGCTGAAAATTGGTGTGCTTTTCGGCGTCTAATTTAAGCCTGTTACACCACTCCTCGATATTGTTTATTGGTGGAATTTCCTCGGCGGTTCTCCAGTCTCTAGACTTGTCCCAATCAGTGATTTTTCCTTCCTTAATTTTTCGCGCTTTCGGCCCTCCTTCTATATTAATTACTATGATATAATAATATAATAGTCACTGCCTAGGTTTAATTCCAGGTTGTACCACTCTAGACCTTCTATGCTCTTTGAAAGTGTGAGGTACGGAGACGTGTCCTTGCTGACACTATTTCCAATCCTCGTCGGGCTGCCTGGGTTATTATTCAGTGTGAAGCCTTGCTCCTGAATATCCTCCTATAGTTGCCTCCCTTTGGGGAATTGTCTACTGTAACCCCATGCTTGATGTTGAGCATTGAAGTCATCTACTATGAGTAGGTGTAGCCCTCCGCATATATTTTTAGCCATCTTTATTAATGCACGGAATATGATCTTTTTCTGCTTTGGCGAGCTGTAGACATTGAGTATGAAAATACTAGGCTCTTTGATGCTCCCGGCTAATACCTCCCCGAACACGTGTTCTATGTCCCTGGATCCTATCTCGTGCTCCAGAGCTGCCACATTGCTTTGCACTAACGTCGTCACCCTCGTTCTTTCTCGTTTGTTACTATGGAAAGCTTGGTATCCTGCCAATTTCGCAGGACCCCCTGTTTCCTGCAGCGGTATTGCGATAAGTTTGTTTTCTAATTGTTTAGGATGCTGCTGTAGAGCTGGCCTCTTTCTCATAAGCCTCTGCAATTCCATTGCCAAATTTAATTGTTAATATTCTTCGTTCTGTCCATCCTGAAGCTGAAGTATCGCTTCCTCTGCATTTTGCTGCCAGCCTTTGCTGGCTGCCAACTCCGCCAGTATTAGGCTAATATTCTTTGCCTGTTTTTGCATCCCTTTATTTATCTCCTGAATTTGTGCATTTATTTGTGACTTTGACACGTTCAACAGAACGCAGGTTGTGTTCTACAAGGGGCTGGCGATGTAGCGTGTGCAGTAGCAACGCTCAGGTTTTCGCTTTTCTCCAATGAAAAATCTGCAGATCTCTCGGAGTTGATTTTTCAAAGAATAAAGGCATCTTTGTTTGCCTGAGAAAAATGTATATACAGGTGCGAAATTCTGAGCAGATGTTCATAACGAGGAACAATTACCCTGAGTAGTCCTTAGTGCGCTATTTCTTTCCGCTTCATCTCTCACCTTTGCTCGAACCTATTCTGGGAAGAGCCAATACGTATATTTCAGCAGAGTTGGTAATATTTGCATTTCACGAAATAAACATTAAGGAAGAAAAACTGTCGCTGCCATGAAAACGTCAATATTATAACAAATATTGATCTGCAGGCATCGGGAAGGAAAGGGATCGGACAGAAAGAAAATAAGGATGACAGAAATACAAGCAGGTAGCGCTGGAAAGGACACCAGAAAAAAGCATTTTTTCGTCATATGTAGGGATTGCATTCGCTTGTCACATCCAAAAAAACCATAAATTCACACTGACTAGCCAAATTTGGTTTTCTCTAACAGAGTCTTTATCTTTTGTTGTAAAAATTAATTATTCAATTGAAATCACTACTAATTTGTTTCTAATAGCCTTATCGTCAATGAACATCGCAAGTGGAAGGAAGACACGATGTTTATAACTCCTGTTTGGCACCACGAACACATCAAGCTGAATATTCGTGTGGTCAAACATGTACCTATTCTGACTGCTAGAGAATGTGTATACTATACTTTGTACAAGCAAGCGAAGTGAAGCTGCGCGAATAGAATGTGGACTTAAGGCAAACACGTCGGTCGACGCTTTGTTTCGGAGGTCGAAATATATGGCATGTACAGTATCGGACTCACAATAAACGACTTGAAAACTTCCTTATCGATGCAATCTTAATAACAAAGAGATTGCACGGTAACCGCTGTATAGATTGTTTTCCGAAAAAAATGCAAGAGCATGCACACCATGTCACAAGAAATTTCATGCCACAATATTTCTTCATATCTATATAGTGGCCAAAACTAGCGTCAGAAGCTCAAACCGCATTAAAGCGAGAACGACCCTCTCCCTGATCTTTCAAAAAGTTTCGATCTTCAAGGGGTCCGGGCAGTAGTGCTATATACTATATACAATCTTAGCCTGTGGACGAACCGTTTCGACGAAGACTGTGTATTTAATCAAGAACCTTAAATATTTCTTACATGAAAATTAGAAAATTGACGCAGTCATCAGCCTCGAAATTATTTCTGTGCGGCCCCAGACAAAATGTCAAAGAGCATAAAGTTCTGTTGAAGACAGAAGAAGATGCGAGAAATCCTTATTTGCGTCATCCGTTATATGAGCACCATGGCGAAGCTTCATACCGAATGCGGCAAACAAACACCGAGATTACCCGTGGGTACTGCGAAGGCGCTTCTATCAGCGACGCGTGATTCCGTTCCTTCAATGGTAGGGTCCTCTGAGTAGCGTTACCTGGCGACAGATAGCGCCAATATTGTAAACATGAATAATAGCGGGCTTAAAGCTAGCCGTATCCGTTGCTTCAGTGGCGCAATGGATTGACTCTACAAACCTCCGCACTAAGCGAATAAACATCTGTTCGATTCCTCTATGCGGAACTTTGTTTGTTTTAATTTTTTTTATCTATTTTGTTTTCACCGGTGACATTAAAATAAGCTACCAAGATCATTCCTGGGGGGGTGCTCCTTTTTAGGTTGCAATAACTTGTGTTTTTAATAATAGCCGCAAAACCGGCCGTGAACAGAGCCACGAGGTGATGGCATGACAAAGGTAACACTATTCATTTACTTTCACCGTAATCATCTCCTGCCTTCAGTGAGTGTATGTTCTTTAGGTTGCGTTCAGAGACACCTTTCGGCAACTATCGCCGTTTCACCTGCTGAGAGGTAACTAGTGAGCAGAAAGACGTTGCCGGACCCTACCGTTGAGGAGACGGACTTCAGCGACACTGCGATAGAACCCCGGAATACGCAATACGTCATGTTTCTCTTTGAACCCAAATGATAATAAACAAAATATATTATTGGAAACAGAATTGAAGAAAGGAAGGCTAAATTATATTTGCTCAGCGCTTTCTCTTTCTTTCTTTCTCTAACCTCAAAAATAATACAATGGGGTATTGCAGCATTTCTTGCTGTATTGGCACTCACCGCAGTATTTTAATCTATGCGCGGTTCACCTGGTGGATGAAGATGGAGATACAGTTGTGCTGAAAAATTCCTAAAAGGCAGCACAACATGCAGCAAAAGTGCTGTTCTGCTTGAAATTTTATTTTAGAAACTGGATGCGTTTCTGAAAAATTTAGCTGCAATGTGAATAATTTTTCTCAACACGAATAATGCTAATGACGCCACAATATATCAGCAAAGGAAAGTCAGCCTTGTTTGAAATGTAACGTATTAAAGCGAATTCCTGAATTGCTGACTTATAGGACCACGCATTTAGGCCGTTCTCAACTCAAAGAACCTCAGCCAAGTCAATTTGACGTGAGATTCATTTCATATTTCCATAGTTAGTTCCTCAGCAAAAGCTTTAAATTCATTTCCTGATATTAACGCACTGAACTTTCTGCTTCAGGCTACTTAGCCACAGCCGCTTCAGCGTACAAAAATCGCTTCACTATTGGCATAGCACAAACGTAACGGCCACTCAGCCGCTTTAGTGCCTTTGGAGGTAGAAAAAGAGAATTTGGTTTGGTTTGGCGTGTGGGGTTTAACGTCCCAAAGCGACTCAGGCTATGAGAGTCGCCGTAGTGGAGGCCTCCGGAAATTTCAACCATCTGGGGTTCTTTAACGTGCACCAATCTTTCAATTCTTTGTATATCGTCTTCGCCCCGAATCATATAGCCACCTCTTTCGGCCAGCACATGCTTACCTTCAAAGCTATCACGTTGCCTGCTTTCTCACTGGATGGCCAGAAAAACGATGCGAACGAGGATTGCATTACTCCGCGCCCTGAATACATCTACGATAGATATTCTTCCGTAGGACATTAGGGGAAGATACGATGGTGTCCTTTCGCATATTTTGCTTACAGGTTCAAGATACAGCAAATCCCATAATGCAGTCTATTTCAATATTGTACCTCGCGTCTAAATTATGTTTTATGGAAACGCCGTTCTTTCTCCCTGCACATGCAATCCACCTCACTGATTTGATTATTTGGAGGCACTTCATTTTAACTACATGTATGCTTCCGATACCATCCATGAATGCGCCTACGTCTTTAACACTAGGCACAGTCAATGAGCGGTGCTAGCAGCAACATGGAGCGAACTCATTATCGCGTTCCCTGATTAACTAACTGCATTTACGCCAGAGAAAATTATGAGTGCGCTAACAAGGCGCGAAATCGAAGCTCTAACGCCTTTGCGATTGCTAGCGGTAGGTGCAAATGCACACGATTAGAGGAAAATATGCAAACACGAAGGCGCAGCCGGGACTAGCATTTAAAGTAGCTTCTTCTGCGAATTGAGGAAGAAACTATATTTGGAAAGCAAAGAGAGTGTATGATAATCAGCGCAGTTAGATATCTTTTAAGTTGCGTTCCTCTAATATTAATTGGCAGGCTGCTGAAAGGATACAACGGTCAAATAAATAAAAAAGCTCTAAAGAAATAAATAAATGTGTGCAGTATTATAAACTAATCTGTGCAGTATTACTAGCTACGAACACCGCATTCTGAACGGCGACAAAAGTACGAGAGAAGGAAAAAATCGGCAGGACAGCTGGGTGGCCTGAACATCTAAAAAGCTGTAGAGAATAGCTGCTTCGCATATATCATCTATAGCATGCACTCTAGTGGTAAACCGTCTTTTTCAGTAGATTAGGTTCATATCTGTCGAGGACTCATTTTGTTAGGGTCAGCTGCTGAATCTCTTGTGCGCGGAAAAACAAAAGAGAAATGTAATGAAATGTTTCAGAGAAAAAAATAATAAAACCGTAATGTGCCTTACCATTCTAAGAGGCAGTATAGAAGGCTGTTTTTTATGCTAAGGAACAGCATTTATTTCAGCGATTAAGGGTCGATTGTACTACAGAGACCACGATTCACGTTTAAAGATGTCATATTTAGGGCTAAGTGGGGAATCGCTTGTGTGGCGAAAGCAACGGTGGGAAGCGTGAAAGGAAAATCTCTGGTTTCATGTCAAATGTAGCAAATGTTGGATACTTGCGGTACTCTTTTCGTAAATGGTGGCGTGTCAGCGTTTAGAATTCCGGACAACAGGGCGGATTTTACACCGAAAGCTGCGACAAATATGGATGGTTTTCTTCCCGGCAATTCCGTCCCTCCATACCTCTTTAGACAGTGACCTATGTAAGCAAGGACTGTCGACCAATGGCAAAATGGTACTGCCGAATCGGAATACTCGGTGCAGTAAGCTGCAAACTCTCTTCTTCTTTTGACTTCCTAAGGAGGGCAGCGAACTGATTTTTTTTTTATTATATATGCTGCAGACTTGATCACTTCTGCATATTACTGTGATCTTTCCCTGCATTCACGGTTCAGCAATTTGCTTGTAGCAAGTTCGAGTTCGTAGCAAGAACATAGTGACAATAACAGTAAACAGACCCGCACCCTTGCGAAACAATGCAGGAGTTGCTCAAAAGGACAGGTACATGAAATAAATGTTCCGATAACCATACCAAACAAGTTTCACGGCGGTCGTCCACTGAGATTTCTTCCAGGACAATTGTAAGCAGTTGTATGCTCCCCTTGCGCACACGAAAATTCCAGCTACTTCAGCTATTTTATGCACATCAATGCGCTGTCAGCTCTAAAAATTGAAACGTAGTATGAGAGCGCGAGCGTTAGCTCGACTAAGTCTTTCGTACAGGACAGAAAGCTCGCCAACGTCGACGCCAGATTCACCACGTTAAAGGAGGCCAGGAAGGCAAAAATGGCCTCGGGAGAAAAGGACGTGAGGTAGGCCACGGGGCCACCACAAAAGCTTGGCCAGAGGCGAAAATCGATCAGCAATTACAGGGGAAAGGCCGCATCTAACTGAATCAGTCTACGGAAACGACTATCACAGCTTAAAATGTAGTTTCAGCTTCATTACTATGCTTCTGCACAGTTCCTAATTTTCTGACGTTAGATATATGCTGCGAAGAAAGAGATAGAAAACCTTTATTTCACGTAGGAATTAAGGACGCGCAGGCCCATGGGTCCCCGCACTACCCCACTGAAATTCAAGTGTTTATGTCCCTCAGGATCACACCACTGGCATCCCGGCCGGTGGGGATAGTCTGCACGGCCGGGTCCTCCGAAAACAACCACGCGCCGCTTGTGCCGATCAGAGCCCCTCTAGACGTTTTAAGGGCGTTATTATCTACTGGCACTGCGGGGGATGCGAGAGGAAAAAATCATTCGCTTTTCAGATCACCTGAAAGGGTTCTTAACGCCGTTGTAGGGGATGAAATACGATGCGCTTTATTTAACTGGCATAGACTTGAAAAGAGAAGTTGGAGGCTGATAGCGGCGCCAGTTGCTTCTTTTTTGGGCTGTTGACCTACATTCAGGGGTAGACCTTGTTGAAGGCTTTCTTGGTTTCACGTTGTATTCCAGTCATCGACTACTGTTCCCAAGGACGCGCGATCGAATCCCAGCCGCGGCGGCCGCTTTTCGATGGAGGCGAAAAGCAAGGCGCCGTGTGCTATGCGATGTCAGTGCGTATTAAAGAACCCCAGGCGGTCTAAATTTCCGGAGTTTTCCACTACGGCGTCTCTCGTAGCCTGAGTTGCTTTGCGACGTTAAACCCCACAAACCAAACCAAACCAATTCCAATGATCTCTCTCCGCTCTTGTCAAGTGTGTCACTCAAATCACCTTGCCTAACAATTTGAAGCATCAATGTATACTTGTGGAAACAACGCATGTCTTTGCCGCAGATTTATCCAGTGTCGCGCTGAAGTCCACGTTCACCCTTTGCTCTAATGCGCTATTCTAGACAAAATCGGTGATGTTGTAACGCACATGGTCCAAATAGCAACTGGCGCACAGCTCTCAATATAAATTGTACGATGCTTATTGATACCCTGATTTGTGAACATCCGTGCTTTCGACATTTATGCGTGTCTGCATTATTCTATCATTAGTTGTGCAATACAACTCGTCTCAAACGCAATAAATACCGTCTCGTAAAAGTAAAATATACTAAAGCGAATTATCAGCCATAATCACAGTACGTGGTCATAAACCAAAATACGTAGAGCGCCCGTAAAGATATGTTGTCCCGGAGATACGTCTTCCTGAAAGCTGAAAGGAAAGCAGACAAAATTTGTGGTCAATGTTCAGCTTTAGATGATAAGTTAGAAAACAGTTTACAACTGAAAACATGTATTATATGTTTACCAATTATCTGTGCTGCCAGAAAGCTTTGTTGGTGTTGTTTTATACCTTTTATAGTTTCCCGCTCTCTAATTGAAGAGAGTTACCCAATGTTGCAAGTATTTTACGGGCACCCGTGTGTGATTTTTTTTGGTGCTTGCCCTCACTTGCGCTTTCTCTTGTGCTAAGATGAATAATAAACAGCTCCAGGAGAGAGGAAAAATGGCGAAACAGACGTGTCATAAATGCCATAGTGCTTTAGTCGGTTGCACACTTTACTTATTCTGGGCCTGTAATTTCTACTCCACTCGGGAAGACTTCTTTTGCGTTCATTTGAGCAATTACAAACCTTAAGTATTAGTAAGTGGCGTACTCTACCCCATATGATAGGTACTGTCATCTGGGTGGTGTCAAAGGTGGTGTTGGAAATACACCGACAGTATTGGTCTTCCTACAAGGTGACGACTAAGCCCTTTGTTCAAAATTTCACAGCGACTTCACGCTTAAATCATATTCCCAGCGATGGGCCCCATTCATAATACGCAATATGAACCAGTCCTTTACCAACCTTGTTGGAGACTCGTGATAACGAATAGGTTTCTGGGGCTGCAGGTTTCCTTTAAAAAATCTTTCCGTTTACAACATTTTCATTTTGCTAGTTAGACTGGCAGTATAGACTGAAATGAAGTAAGATTATATTCTCCTGTGATATACCAAGTCATCTGGGCACTTATGGAGAGTGAAATCGGGATATGACAGATGATGTGGACCGTCATCAAAAGTAGTCTGTTGGTTGACATGCTGAACGGATAATAAAGAAGGCTATGTGTTTTGCTTATGTTTTGCTTACGGCTTATTGGGTGTAACAAGTTTAAGTGAGTGAGGCTGTGAGGGACGTCGTAGCAAAGGGCTCCAGATAATTTCGACCTCCTGGCGTTGTTTAACGTGAGCTGACATCGCACTGACACTATCTTCCCAGGAATATACCCAGCTTAATTAGATTACGCATTTAGATATTTTGAAAAGGAAGCAGTTAGGGATACGGGCTCATGCAGAATACCTATGTACTCTGCGATTCGCTGATGGCGTTGCCTTTCTAAGTAACTCAGGGGATCAGTTTAAAAAGATGATTGGTGATCTAGACAGGAAACAAGAAAGGCGGGTCTAAAAATTTTATATGAGAAAAATATGGTATTGCTCAACAGCCACGGGAAGGAAGAGCAGTTTATGACAAATAGCAAAGCAAAGGAAGTAGTAGGCAAACATGTCTACTTAGGAAAGGTAGTTACCGCAGATCCAGACCATGAAAGGGAAAAAACTGGCAGAATAGGATAGGGAGAGAGCGCATTTGGCAAGTACTCGCAGATTATAACTAGCAACTTACCGGTATCGTTTAAGAACAAAATATATAGCTGTTGCATCTTACCTGTACTTACCTATGGGGCTGAAATGTGGAAGCTAACAAAGTGGGTTCGCTCTACATAAGTTGAGGACAACGCAGAGGGCTATGGAATGAAATATGGTAGGGGTAACATTAACAAATATCAAGAGTGCAGAGTGGATGAAAGAAGTACCTCAAGTTACTGACATTCAAGTGGAAATTATTAAGAAGAACTGGGCATGGGCAGGACATGTAGTGCGAAGAGAGTATAACCGATGGTCGTTTAGGGTAACAAACTGGATTCCAAGGGAAGGAAAGCCTAGCATTTGGTGGCAGAATGTTAGGTTGGCGGATGAGGTTTCAGAAGTTCGCAGGAGTGATGTCGATGCAGCTGGAATAAGCCCGGATTAATTATAGAAATATTAGGAGAGGCCATTACCCTGCATTGGGTAGCCATCTGATGATGACGATGATGACGACGATGACAACATGGCACAATACACGGGCGTCTTTCACCCCCATCAAAGCGCGGCTGCCTAGGCCGGGAGAGCACCCGTGTAATTTAATCCAGTAATTATGTACCCAACCCTTAAGAGGTGCGATCGGAGAGGCTACAAAATCTGTCCGCCTAATAAAATAGGCCTCATTTCGGAGCAAAGCAGGCAGCATTAGCAGTTGAAGCCGGAGCACGTAGGGACAGGCCGATAAGCCTTCCCCCGTGCTTCGTATAATTTGGCCGCCCCTGCAATGTGAGTGTAAACATGCTAAGGGGCGCCAAGTGAAAAACAAGGAAGAGAAATGTTATTGTTTTCGCTATTTTGCTAGTAGCCATTTAAGTCGTTAACTGGGTAATCTCCTAAAATTTGAAGAGGCGTTTGCATTTGTTTGGCCTAACATTTCACCAAATGTCTTTATAACATAGTCATTGCAATTATAGTAACATCAGGAAAGTTAGGAAGCAGATTTCTCTAGGGGTTGCACAATTGATTGACAGGAGCAAAGAAACAAAACAGGAAATGTACACATCTGCCTAACAAAATGTTTACTTGGTGTGACCAGTTGTAAAAAACTATGAACTGTGATTTCGAATCAGAGATGCGAAGGCTAATTGCTGTCAGAAAAAAAAAATACCAACATTGCAATGCGATTAAAAGCGGAAGATATTTGGACCAAAATTTGGAGTTTTAGACAGGCTGCGTGCAGTAGTTAACCAGAAAACGGGTCCTAAATATGGCTGTATGTAATGAAGTTGAAGAATAAAGTGTACCCATTGTGGTTTTAATCTCATTTGCAGAAATTATTTTGGCCGGGTTACTGTTTAAACAACTCGTTAAATTGCTAAAAAAACGGTTGCTGGGTAAATGGTAAAACTCAGTGACGGGCAGCACAATAAGAAAAGAAACATCAGAACAAGACGCAGGATAAAAAGAAACACTAACACACACACACACAGTTCCGGCGACTGTGTGTGTGTTTGTGTTTTCTCTTGTCTTGCACCTTTTTTTCGCAACTTTTTTTTCTTGTGGACATAAATCAACTGGCCTTCACTTTTCAGAGCACGAATTCCATGGCTGCATTAGTGAAAGGACACAAGCTCTTGCGTTTACAACGCCGGCTTGCAACTACTATGTCCTGCTCTGGCATCCTTCTTGGGTCAAAAGCAAGCAAAAGAAGTCAAATCGAATTTACCACCGCATTAGAAAGTGCGAAATTATTGGGCTCCTTCAACTCATACCTGGAGTGGCGAGCTGCACTTTCTAGCAAAGCAAAATATAATCCGCTCTCTCTGGCTCGCGTGCAAGGCAGTTTTACATTTCCTGGATTCGTGCCGAACTCATTATTGCAGCATAACAGAAAGTTGGGAGCTCTTCTTACGAATGAGGATGAATTTATTAATGGTGTCAAAAAAGAGCATCATAACCAATGATGTCCCCATACTTATCCGGCCCTAACTTTTACAGTTTAACTGTAAAGGTTTCAGCGTTCTCCTCTAGAGGTGCAATTTTTCCCCCGTTTCTCTACCTTGTCATTATGCTGACTATCTGGCTTCTTTTTGCATGGTACCCTCATTAGGCCCAGAAAAAAAAGTCTTTTGGAAGCTCAAAACACCAGTCTTATTAGAGGTCTTCTTAAAGACCTTCTTTAAAGCCTTACTGTCGGGCAATGGCACCAGAATAAAAGCGTGTTCCTAATTTGAGGGTCATCAAGAAAACGAGATTTACGGATGAAAGCGTCCACACGTTTTTGTCCGTCAAGCGTAAAATGCACTCGGCTAGACACTGCCGGCAATGTGTTCCCTCTTATGAAAGTCGGCCCCATATGAAGGGAAAGCTTCTGGAATGTCTTTTGCAAGAAATGTGATGCAAGAGCTCAACGCGTTATTGAGAAAAAAAGATGCTTGCAAAGTGAAGTTATTGGTGTGCTCGTTAGCCATCGAATACAACGGTACACTTATGGTCACAATTAACACATGACGATGAAATGAGTCGACGAAAGTTGAGAGCTTATGTAGGCACAGGTATAGTTTTGAAAAGAGATCGCCAGTTGTGGATTGAAACGTTGTCATGCATATGAACCTATTAAGATACCAGGACAGGTTTATCGATTTGGGCTCCAATTATCGATAATGCTTACCGTTAGTGCAGAATCCCGTCTACGACGTTTTCTCTTCCCGAAAGTTGCGTTACTGCACCGTGGTTTCAGTCAGCCCTTCATTTCTGCACGCTTGTAT
Source organism: Amblyomma maculatum (assembly GCF_055883805.1). Classification (NCBI taxonomy): domain Eukaryota; kingdom Metazoa; phylum Arthropoda; class Arachnida; order Ixodida; family Ixodidae; genus Amblyomma; species Amblyomma maculatum. The sequence continues at coordinate 57,976,719 of NC_139346.1, read as the reverse complement.
CAACGACAGGGCTCGCACTACATTATATGCCACAAAGGTTTGGTCCGCTTCGCTTTGACCAGTTTCGGCAAACTGCTTTTTGGCGTATTTAGGTGAATTTCGCTAAAGACTTCTATTTTTATTTTGTCCTTTTACAAAAGACAATTGACCACTTCTTTTGAGCTTTGCGGGAGCTACTCGTGTACTTTTTATACTCGTTTTCTCCAACACAAGCTCTGTTTCTTTCTGAAACGTATTTCCAGTATGCAGCATATTTAAAATGAATCATAGCTAAATATACTACGCGGATGGTATAATATCGTTACGGACAGTGGTACGGGTTGGAGAGTTCACGCTAGGCCCGCAAACATTTCATTACACATCCTCTCACTGTCCTCGAACATCCTCTCTCCGTTCTCATTCTCCTGTGTTCACCGGCTTGCCGCCACGTAAGATTTCGTTGCAGGTGTGAGGTATGTCGTTATGACCCCTTGTCTTGGGTTGGAGCTTCGGCGCCGTGCGACTTCTTTGCGCCGCCGGCTGAAGATTAGGATGGCTGTTCCCCGGCCTGCCTGACCCAGCAAGAACATGCCTTCTCCACCCCGTCCCTCCCTCGCCCCGACTACAAGACACGATGAAAGAGAGACTGACCCGAGATGGGGCCACACATGGCCACAAGACACAAGGAGAGAACCGAAGGACCATATGTGATCCTACTAACCAGATGTGCCGACCAAAGACCCCATGACCCAAGACACCGCTATACCTGAACACATCCTCTCCTGTCTATACCATGCGATGCGTGGCTTGGGCTCCGCCATCGAGTCGTGGCCACGTGTGGCCAGAGAGTATATTGGTGCAAGGTGAATCGGAAATCATCGACCGGCAAGCCATTCTCTCCTTCCTTCTTACTTTTCTTCCTCAGGGATCCATACACGCCCATCTTGATACCATGAAATCAACATCGGTAAACTTCCTCGTCCACGATTGGGGCGATCGCTCGGAGGCCCCGGGTCATGTTACGGACGAGCAAGGAAGAAGAAGCAGGCAGTAGCGCGGGTAGGCTAGACCCGCTAACATTTTGTTAGACATCATTTCACTGCCATCGAACATCGTCTCTCCGGTCTCTTTCTCCTATGTTTAACGGCTTGCCGCCATGTAATAATATAATTTCTGCATACGTGCTATATACTGCACGAGGACCGCATTATCGTTGGAATATATCCACTTTATCTACGATGTAAATAAAGTAACAAAACTCCCATAAAGAAAGGCGTTAGGCAAGGAGAGACGATCTCCCCAGGACTATTCACAGCTTGCTTAGAGGAAGTAGTCAGAGACTTGGAATGGGAGCAGTTAGGAATGAGGGTATGTATGCATGTATAACATTTATAAGGAGCCGGCAAACGGCGGCGGATTAAAGCGTCGTTACGCTGGACGAACATCGACCTGGGGTTATGCCCTAGTCTGCACTACCTCATTTGGCCCGTTTGTGGTGGGTTTTCAGGCTTGTGCTTTTCGAGCGCACCCAAGGCCTTCTGGACGATCTATATTTGAATGTCCTTGTCTGTACTTTGCACAGCACTTTGAAGTTCCGGCGGGTATGTCTTGGATGCAGCTGCAGTCGGGAGCCTGGAACAGTCCCACATGATGTGCCATTGGTCCGCCGGACCTACTTTACATGCAGGGCACATATCACTCGTGTAGATGTCTGGTTGAAGGACGTGTAGCACTGCCGGGGCGAGGAGTGACCCGGTTTGCATTTGCCTTAGGATGACCGCCTCCTCCCGACTAAGGGTGAGGCGGTGGTATTGTCCGTCGAGCTAAATGGAGAATACCTCAGTAATCTGCAATTTGCTGATGTCATTGCCTTGCTAAGTAACTCAGGAGATGAACTGCAAAGAATGATTCATGACCTAGTAACGAAAGGTAGAAAGGTAGGCTTGAAAATAATATTCAGAATACTAAGGTAATGTTCAACAACCTCGGGAAAGAACAGCAGTTTACGTTAGGTAGCGAAGCACTGGAAGTAGTAGGCGAATATGTCTACGTAGGACAGGTGGTAACCGCAGATCCGGATCATGAAAAGGAAATAAGAAGAATAAGATTGGGAAGGAGCGCATTTGGCAAGCACTGGCAGATTATGACTAGCAGCTTATCGGTACAGCTCAAGTATACAACAGTCGCATCTTACCTGTACTCACCTGTGGGGCTGGAACGTGGAGGCTAACCAAGAGGGTTGTACTTACGTTGAGGACAACTCAGAGGGCTATGGAACAAAAAATTGTAGGGGTAATATTAAGAAATAGGAAGCGTGCAGAGTGGGTCAGAGAAATAACTCAAGTTACTGACATTCTAGTGAAAATCAAAAAGAAGAAATGGGCGTGGGCAGTACATGTAGTGCGAAGAGAGGATAACCGATGTCGCTCAGGGTAACAAACTGGATTCCAAGAGAAGGAAAGCATAGCAGGGGGCGGCAGAAAGTTAGGTGGGCGCATGAGGTTTAGAAGTTCGCGGGGGTCACGTGGATGCAGCTAGCACAGAACCGGGTTAACTGGAGAAACATGGAAGAGGCCTTCGCCCTGAAGTGGGTATAGTCAGGGTGATGATGATGATGATTTCTATAACACCCCCAACTTTAAACTAACTTTTGTCGCCCCAAAAAGTATGAAAAAAAGCGATGGTTATGCACGCGTAATGGAGAAACAAGAGCTACCTAACAAAAAAAAAAAGAAACAAACACCTTTGTGGGCAAAATACTCGCAGTGGATCACTGTGCTAGACTCGCAGAACACATACGACTCTGTATGTGGGCGACACTGACTTCGGCCTAGTTCGACCCCATTTTACAGAGGCGCAACTGCGCATGCTCGGTCTATTCATCGTACAGAATATTGTACGTGCGATCGCGGCGCCGACGCTTTATAAACGCCGAGCAACTGTGCTTCATTCTTCGCGAGCGCTTTTTCAACCCGTCACAGTATCGGTTGTTATCGTTGTTTGCGGTGGCCCGTCACAACCGCCGAAACATTACCGAATCCAGGTCGGGCTATTGCCATCACTCCCGGCAGCGGAGCGAAAATGCAGCGGCAGGCGGCATTCAGGCGGATCCTAGAGCGGTACCCGTCGTGAGTGCCTGCATCTACTGCTATCCTGCCGTAGTTTGTAAGAAGTTTAGTAATCGGAAGGTTGCATATGTTTTTCGTTGATTTACATGGTATAACTTCCCAAAATGGCTGAGGCTATGAGGGGCGCCGTAGTAGAGGGCTTTCTGAACAACTTCGAGCACCTAGATTTCTGTATAGTGTCCACCGACGTAGCGAAGTATACGGGCGCCCTGCTTTTTGCCTTCACCAAAGAGCGGCTGTCGAGGATGGATTTAAACCCAGGTCTTAAGGTTCGCAAATCGAGTGCTCTAACGACTGAACCACTGCGGTCTGGACGGTTGCTTCTAGTGGGTGATAAGGGCAATAATTCCACTTGCGTTTTGCCGCCAGAAATAGGCTGTATTGAATATAGTTCGTTTACCTTGGCAAGAGAAATCTACCATATATAATAGGCATTTGTAACGCTGGAGCATTAGCTGGTCTCATACCATAAAACACACGACTTACCTAAGCGCATAAAACAGGTTTGAGTGGCGTATTTTTGTCTTTGTTGGTGCTGTTTGCGTCATTTCCGACATTTTAAAAGTAGAGTGTAGCAATAAGCGATAAAATTGTAGAATCATTACAAGAAAAAAAAAGAGAAACAACCGTAAGCACAAAAGTTCTTTTGTTGCTAAGGGCAAATTATTAGATGTAAATTCAAGTAGGCTGGCCTATACTATTATGACGTGCTTGTAGAAAAAATTGAGTAATTAAGGCTTTTTAAACGGCCGAGTGTGGAAACGTTTGGGTGGATGGTGGTAGCATGAAGAGGCTGTGGGAGACGCAAGGTGAAGTACCTTTAAAGCTAGACTCTCAACACGAATAAGCATATAAGAGTAGAACTGAAGTCTCGCGTCCTCTAACACCATCAATTTTGGGGCGAAGTATTCGCTTAAGCCATTGGCTAGATTTCCATTCCAATATGTGCAGAATGCTACATTTTGCGAGCAGAATTATATTACTTTTAATAAATTATATTTATGTCATTTAAATAGCAACTAATGAATACTCTGAACCGCTTCATCAGAATATCTTCTGCTAGTAAATTCGACATTAAAACCTCAGTTATAATCTTTGTAACTGCTAGAACTTCACATATTTTGAAGTGAGAATCGGCTTCTGCGGTCGCCCATAGGTATTCCGCATTTATATTGACACATATATATTATACAGGGATCAATATCCCAGGGCTCGGGCAGGATGCCCTGACCCTAATAGGGAGTGCACTAGAGAACATGGTTCTCCCTCTTTATTTCCAGTACGCTTATTCGTATTTATTATGTAGAGTGGAGTTGGCGGTGCACTAGCACAAGGCGCCCTTTCTCTATATTCGCTACAGGTCTAACCCTCTAAATAAACCTTCTGCTATAGATGCCGTAGTGCACTGGAATTTTAGTGCCGGAATTTTACTAACTGCTAAGCCAAAATGGTCGGGTGGAGGTAAAAACGTCCCCGGAAAAAGTTCCCCGGAAGATACGTCCGCGGAAAAAACATGCCCGGAAGAAACGGCCCCTGAAGAAGTGACAACTAGGAAAAAACATCTCCTAGGCTAAAATCGGCCCTCAAAACTGCTTTTTTCAGTATTAGTAGTAGCAGAACTCACATAAAAAAAAACACATTTTGTGCCATTCTTTTCTGACTTTAAGGTAAATGTAATCTTTCATTTGGCACCTGTGTACTCTAGGGTGCAGAAATGTTTACAAGAACAGCGTAAAAACATGGTGAAAGAGCCATCTGGCTTTTTATCCGTTGCGAGGTTCCGAACTGTGCAGCTCGTTAAGCAATCATATATGGCAGGTCTGAATACTGTCCGCTGAAAAAGGTACAAGCGGATTGGCGTATGAAACTCTCGGGGGACCGCCCAAAGCAGAAGAAGTGACAAGAATTACTTTCGAGACCTTCTGGTCACGAGGTTAAACCGCTCCTCTGAAGATGGTGTAAATTTGCGCTAAGGGGGGGGGGGTGATGGTATAAGCAGGACGAGGCTTAACCGGTCGTGCATCATGGCCATATTAAGGCATCGCTCTAAGCTTCTCCGGTAAGAGCCGCTGTACGGTTGCTCTTTAGACCCGCTCCGCACCTATGCGGGCGCACGTTTTCTGTCCGCTTGCAGACGTGGTGCGGAAGGGGCGTTGTACGATCGTTTTGCTGACAGCCGTTCAGCCGGACGGTTCCAGCGTCACGATTGGCGCGCTCGGGCATCGCCTTCTGTCCAATAGCATGCTCCCTCAAGTGACATTCAAAGCTGGCGCGCAACCCGTGTTGCGGGGTGCTACCGACTTCGGCACCTCGGCGCTGTTCGCTTGCCTCGGGATCGCCAGGGCGTGCTTTTTTAGGTGATCGTGGGTTCTCGCCAGTTGCCAAATAAGTAGCGCTTCACTACAGTTCTTGAGTGCTTACATGGCTACCACCGTAAATTTGAATTGGCCTTTGCTCACACGGTTCGTAGCCGCCGCATCGCCTGTCCACTTTTCTGACTTTTCTAGTATGCCTTCCTGATCTATTTAATAATAATAATAATAACTTTATTTCACCACCACAAAGTACATGGTGGCAGGATGCCGACAGTAAAAGTTGCCTCTTGGGCAGCTTGACAAGACCACAGGCACCTAGCCGCTTACTTTGGCAGCAAAAGTAGTACATCCTATTTAGATGTTTCTATGCCGAATTTAAATTGAGCACTGTCGAATGAACGTGCATTCACAGTTCGACGACAGATGAGCAAGATTGCTACTATTGACGAAGCCGTTAGCCGCTATCCAGCTGGCTTTGGACGCCGCCGGCCAACAACGTCTGCCGGCCTGCGTCTGAGGCGGGGCACCCGCCATCAATCCCAAGCGACGGAGGGCCGGAGCCTCTTCATCCGCTGGAATAAATAAAAAGTTCTGCTCTCTCTCTCTGTTTTGTGGGCCCAAATCAGCCCAATAAAGATATTGAAAGAAGGCTAGGTTGAGAGGGCAAGGTCGTGACGGCAAGGCCAGCGATGCCTTGTCTAGCGTTTTAATCCGATGACAAAACCCAGGCGCGTGCCGGAGCCGGCGCCACGGGACGATGATGATGGTATGTACAAATGAAAGAGGAAGATCATGGCATGAACAAATTAAAGAACATCCACGGAAGGCTCACACAATCTCCCCGGGGGGTCGGAAGCTGCCAGCCTGGCCGCTCCTAACTAAGCGATGTATCGCGGCGCACAAACGGTTTCAAGCGAGACACATGAACAGTTTCAGTTCCACGGTGGCGTCGATCAGCTGGGGGATCAACAGGCGTCACTTTGTAGTTCACTGGGGAAGTTTGGCTTATGACCTCTAGGGACCTACGTAGCGGTGGTGGAATTTGTCACTAAGGCCAGGGGTGCGCAATGGGGTATCGTCACCAGGACGAAACGAGACGACTCGATATGTAGAATCATAGCTAGTCTTGCGGTTTTCCTGGCACGCTTCCGTGTTGAGGAGGGCAAGATGAGGGCATCTGGCCACACGAGATAAAAAATGGGTAGGTACTGATGTGGAGTAGTCGGGCGTAGAGAAGAAGGAAGCGTCGATAATTGTAGTAGGAGGACGGCCGTGAACGAGGAAAAATGCAGAATAACCGGTAGTCCGCTGTACTGCTGTGTTATAGGAGAATGTGACGAATGGTAGAATAGTGTCCCAATTTCGATGATCTGGTGAGATGTATATGGATATCATGTCTGACAAGGTGCGATGAATTCGCTCAGTCAGACCGTTAGTCTGGGGATGGTAGCTTGAGGTTGTCGTATGAAGGGTGGATGACGCGTGAAGAACTTCGGCAACGACCATCGATAAGAAGGCTGTACCGCGGTAACTTAGGAGCACCCGAGGAGCGCCATGACGCAATACAATTGATCGCAAAAAGAAATTTGCTACTTATTCAGCGAAACCAGTCGGTACAGGTGCTGTCTCAGCGTAGCATGTGAGGTGGTCGACAGCTGTTATAGTCCAATGGCTACCCCCATCGGAAAAGGTAGGGGACCATATAAGTGAATGCCGACTACGTCGAATGGCGTGGAGAGACAAGGAAGAGGTTGTAGAAAGCCAGCGGGCGAAGAAGTCAGCCGTTTGCGACGTTGGCACAGAGGGCAGGATGCGACGTATTTGGCAACGGTGGAAGACGAGCCAGGCCAAAAGAATCGTTTTCTCACGCGGTTGTAGGTTTTGTCGAAACCAAGGTGACCTGCAGTAGCGTCATCGTGGAGAGCCGCCAGTATACGTGGGCGAAGGACACGCGGCACGACTGGAATCGAGCGAGTTCCATCAGGGCAATACACGTAACGGAGTAGGATGCCATCTTCGAGCTTGAAATTGCGAAGCTGTCGGCGAAGCCTAGCATTGGGCGTGTTCGAAGCGCCTATGATAGGCGAAGGCGGTCGATGATAGGACGGCAGTAGGCATCGGCTAATTGCTGTGAGCGGAGAGCGTACTTGTTCTCAGAGTCGTCAAAACAAACGGTTGGGATATACGTCGGGCAAAGAGATGGTAGGACTGGACAGAGGTGGAAATGCATTGGGAACAAAAACAGCAAGTTGATTCTGAAAGAGGACAGCGAGAGAGAGCGTCGGCGTCTTGGTGTTGGCGACCAGACTTATAAGTAACGTCGAAATGGTACTCTTGCAGGCGTAGAATCCAGCGGCCAAGTCGGCCTGTCGAATGTTTGAGTGAAGGCAACCAGCAAAGAGCATGGTGGTCGGTCACAACTGTGAAGTGCCGACCGTATAGGTAAAGGCGAAATTTTTGGACAGCCCAGACGACGGCAAGACACTCCTGCTCGGTAATGGTGTAGTTTTTCTCAGCTGGAGTCAGAGTCCGACTGTCGAAGGCGATGACTTTCTCACGCGATGTTGCATCACACTGCAGAAGTACAGCGCCAAGACCGTGACCACTGGCATCGGTGAGCAGGATAGTGGGAGCGCTGTCACTGAAGTGGCCAAGAACAGGATCTGATGTGAGGGCGTGCTTTAGGTCATTAAAAGCAGTTTCGCACTGTTCAGTCCACACGAAAGGGCTGCGTGCTTTAAGTAGTTCATGAAGTGGTGCAGCAATAGTTGCAAAATGCCTTATAAAACGCCGGAAATAAGACGCGAGGCCGAGGAAACTGCACAAATCTGTAGTCCGTTGCGGACGAGCAAAGTTCAAGACCACGATGATTTTTTCAGGATCTGGGCGAATGCCGTCATGGCTGACCAGATGTCCCAATATTCTAATTTACTTCTGTGCAAAGTGGCACTTCTTGGTGTTGAGCTGAAGGCCTGCCGAAGCGAGACAGGTGAGGACTTAATTCAGGTGCTTGAGATGGTCAATAAAGGTTGCCGAAAAGATAACAATGTCGTCCAAGTAACACAAAAGGTTCTCCATTTTAGGCCACGAAGCACAGTATTGATCATTATTACTAATGTCGCCGGTGCGTTACAAAGTCGGAAAGGCGTAACATTAAATTTGTAAAGGCCGTCGGGTGTTGCGAAAGCGGTTTTTAGAGCGCAGCTCTTTGGCGTCCGTTGCTGGGTTTCGCGTCGGCGTCGTCGTCGGCCTAGTAACCAGCTCCGCCCCCTTTCATCCCCCCAGCGCTAGCAGCGACCGACCGATATCGCTGGATGCCGCTGACGCCGCTAGAGAGTCAATATAACGTGACTGCATAGAACACCGTCGCCGCCATGCAGAAAGAGGAGGGGAGGGCCCCCCCCCCTGTTCCTGTGTGGCGGATAGGGTGCTCTTCAGTTGCCGATGCGCCGGTTATTTCACGTAGGCCTCGGCACGTCGACGAATACGTGACCACCTTCCCAAGGCTAGACCTGGTTATTGGCGCTGCGGAAGCGAGGGTATCATATTGTTTGCGTCGGCATCGGCGGCGTTGTCCCTGAAACCAACTCCGAAGCTGGGGTTGACTCACTATCGGCGTCAGCAGCATCAGTCAGTCGCTGCTATCTCTTCTCTCCTCCCTTTATCGCGTTGTCCGCTTGCTGCGCGCGCTTCTGCCCCCATCGTTTGCCGCTGGGTGTACACGCCGCCCCCCTCCCCCCTCTTCCTGCGAGTCTCCGGTTGTCAAAGCGCCGGCTCGAACTTAATTCCTTTCTTCGCTCCTCCTCCAATGCAAACCCTGCGCGGTGGCAATCAGAGAGCCAGATCGGTGGCGGCGGATCTGTATACGTGCACCGCCCGAGCCGAAATTGCCGCTGCCGTTCGCCACTGCGAAATTATCTGCCAGTTCTTTCTGAGCCATGAGCGAGACGAAAAAATTCTGTGATAGCGCATACATGTTTTGCTCGATTTCTTTGCCTCAATCTATCGAAAAGGTGAAACAGCTTATTTGCTGCGCTCAAATTTCGCATTAGGAAGTAACGTAATCGTCGGTAATTTTTTTCTTTGTCGTCCTCGTGCATAGGTATTTGCCAATAACCTGAGCGAAGGTCCAAAGTCGAGAAATATTCGGAGCCTTGGAGAAAGTCAAGGGCGTACACAATTCGCGGCATCGGATATACATCTTTGCGGGTAATTTTGTTGAGTGCGCGGTAATCAACACAAAAGCGTACCGAGCCGTTCTTTTTTTAATTAGCACTACTGGGCAGGACCATGGGCTTGCTGAGGGACGAATTATATTGCGATGGAGCATGTCATTTGCATTTTCTTCAATTACTTTTCGTTCAGAGAGGGAAACCCGTTAAGGCCGTCGGCGAACGATAGAGTTACCTTCAGTAATGATGCGATGGTGCGCAACACTAGTCCGTCCCAGTGGTCTGGAAGTGGCATCAAAAATGGCTTGGTGGTGTCGAAGCATAGTCAGCAGTTCTTGGCGTTGGTTCAGCGTGAGTTTAGGATTAATAGTCTTTGCGAGAAGAGAAAGAGAGACGTTTGACGAAACACTTTGCTGAGGCGGAGGCGCGGTGAGCACCATCAGGGAAAAAGGTTGAACATCCACCGTGCAATGCAGAGACGTTCTTTTTGGGAGCTCGAGTGATTCACGTGAAGTGTTAGTGGCCACTACTGTCGCTGAGCCGTTGTGGAACCGGACAAGACTTGACGGGAAGGCGATGCCGCGTGCAAGATGACTATATGATGGTGCTATGAGTACCTCCCCGTCAGTGATGTGGTGAAAAACAACAGTAAGCAGTTTTTCGCACTGAGGAGGTAAAACAGTATCAGCGGCGGCAACGAGGGGATGATGTCGTTCAGAAAAGTCAGATGAAAAATCGCTGTCTGTCATATGGATAACACGGTCACCACAAGAAATCAATGCTGAAGCGATTGACAAAAAATTCCATCCAAAAATCATCAGGTGCACACAAGATGAGAGCACAGCAAAGTGCACATGATGGTGGATGCCGTCGATAACACCTCGTACGGTGCACTTCGCTGAAGGGCACAAAGGGACGTCATTGGCTCCACGGAGTTCAGGCCCATCATATGGTGTCGTCACTTTTCGCGAACGGTAGCACAAATCAGCGTGAATAACAGAAATTGCAGCCCCTGTATCTATCGAAGCCTCGACCGGTAAACATTCAGCGATAACAGCAATCACATTATACGGACGTTCAGGAGGACTTTTAGTAAGTTCGCAGAGTGCAGTTTGACTTCTGGAAACTGCAACACTTAGTTTTCCGGATGGCGGACAGGGAGAGCGGTTGCGGGGCGGAGAGGGGAAACTGAGCGGCGGTATGGGGATGTGGACCGGCGTCAGGATACATGGTTCCCACTAGGCTCAGAGGAAGATACTGGAGGTGGGGAGGATCGTCGAGGTGGGCTTGGAATAGACCGGCGTTGATAATATGAGGTTGAAGGCATGTCAGTTTCGAAGGTGTCGTAACCACGGCGCTCGTTCTGAAGGCGGCGACGACAGAAGCGGGATATATGTCCTCTAATACCACAGTAATAGCAGACTGGTCGGAAGGGACGCCAAGGTGCGTAATAGGGTGGTGTAGGTTGAGCCATTACCATTGAATTGACGTGATTGCAAGTTGGTGCCGGTGGGGGCGGGGAAGCCAAAGAAGGGGGGATGCAGCGACGTGCGCGTAGGTCGGCGCTGGGCGGTTTGCAGAAGGTTCAGATGTCATAGCTTGGTTGATAGTTGATAACTCTTCTTTAATCATGTTGCGGAGAAGCGCGTCATTACAAGGTGCGTAAGAATGCTCGCACCCATGTCGACAGAAAGGATTGAGGGCTTGGAGCTCCTCGCGGATGATTGCTCGAATCATTGCCCGCAGATCAAGGTCAGCAGAGGTCGGACCAGTTGCGAAGCCGGGCTGTAATCGAGAGGACTGCAGCTTGTCGAGGCGTTGACAGGTCGTTATAATTGAATCAACACTTGAAGGATTCTGGGCAAATAAGGTATAATAAGCCATAGAATTGATCCCTTTTAAAACGTGGTGCACACGTTCAGGTTCTGTCATGGTGGGACTAATGCGCCGACAAAGTGCAAGAACAGCCTCTATGTAAGACGCATATGATTCATCGGGACCTTGAAGGCGGGAAGCGAGCTTGTTTCTCGCGATCTCAGTCCGAACTGCCGTGTCGGAGAAGTATTGTCGGAACTGCTGCTTGAAAGTGGTCCAGTTAGTATAGTGGGGTTCGCGATTGATGAACCAGTTTCTGGCGACCTCAATGAGATAGAACGAAACGTTGAGAAATTTTAAAGCATCGTCCCACCGGTTATAGGCACTGCAGCATTCACATGTGTCGAGCCAGTCATCGACGTCTTCGTCGCGACGACCAGCGATCAGCGGCGGGTCACGTTGACGTGGGGGCAGAGTCGGAGGCGTCGGTGCAGCCGAGGTAGAGGGTCCGGCCTGGTAGGGATTTCTCTCGGTGGACATGATTATGGTGGCAGTTGCCAAACGGCGACCGGAACGTAGCTCCAGCGACAGGCAGGACCCAAGGCAGCAAGTGATCGAATTTGACCTCCAACACTTCTGAAAGAAGGCTAGGTTGAAACGGCAAGGTCGTGACGGCAAGGCCAGCGATGCCTTGTGTAACGTTTTAATCCGATGACAAAACCCAGGCGCGTGCCGGAGCCGGCGCCACGGGACGATGATGATGGTATGTACAAATGAAAGAGGAAGATCATAGCATGAACAAATTAAAGAACATCCACGGAAGGCTCACAATACATATATAGTTGCTAAAGTAGCACACACCGGTCCGTTGATGCCAATGTATATGTGTGCAGTGAGGATAAAAGACGAGAATCTGCAATGGCGACATTCACTAGGCTTTAAAATCACGAATGGGGAAAGAAACATTCAAAAAGGAATGAAATGGTCGACGGTTCCAGCATACAGCTAAAAAACAAAAAGAAACAATGTAGTGAAGACTGATATCGAACCAGTGCAACCCGGGAAAGATACCAATTATGGAATAGGATCTAACATTGAATAGCCTCAAGTATGAACAAATGCAAGCTCTCTTTCGACTCCCACCCCATCCCCCTAAAGAAAAATTAAAATGAAATATGGGACAGATGTGTGAAAAGGAAATAGAGACTCAACGTCATTACCTGACGATAAAAACAGCTCACTCACAACTGATTGATTTCGGCATGAAACATATGCAGCTATTGCTACGTTGGACTAGAGCCAGGGTAATTATTACCCAGGGTGGCAGTTAAGGTATCTACATTACCTGCAGTTCACCCTGTTGTTACTACATGTTTGTTCCACAGGGCTCTCTTTGTGCTGCTGCTTTATGAAAGCATTGATGTGTGCAATAGAATACATTCTTATATTCCTAGAGTTCCAGAAACCAAATCCTAGCATATTTTGTTATGTACTTAAAACAGAAGTTGGCTGTGACATTAAAACAACTAAAAAAATAAGCCCATGCAGTGTGTTATATACCAGGTGTCCTAGCTTTCAGAAAATCGATCTGCCCTAGCCCAGTGAATTAATCCAGCTGCAGCCTATTGAGAGTTGCCTGGCCTAGGCTGGTGTTTCAATATTTAACCTTATAATGATTAAGGGTATATAGTTAACATTCAAAATTATTGGCTTCAAGAACAATTAGTATCAATAATCAAGTAGTAAACTGTCTTCCAAAACAGCTGACAGAAATGTTTGCATCAAGGTGCCTTCTATTTTGCATATTTCTTTTTTTTTTCATGATCTTAAATGGCAACAAGCCCAATAAAGGATGCGTCTGCATGACAGCAATTTCTCTTCAATGTCCCAAACGTGGCTCAAAGAACAAAATCAGCTTTTGTCAGAAGGGCCCTCAATGGTGTGGCTCTACATAATGTGGGTGAGAGATTTGTGTGAGCAGCTAGTCACATGGTAGCTCAATTTGGAAGGCAGTGAATAAATCTATGGAAATCATACCGTGATGCAAACATTGTGGGTAGCTGTTTTTCAACACTATCTACAACTTTAAAACTGATGCTTTGCTCTTGGGGCCAATAAATAAAGCAGTAACTAATTAGTTTATGCTAACTGCAGAAAAACCACGGCAAATGAAAAGCCACTGGAGACTAGGGCAATCAACTCTAAATACTTCTTTGTTGCTTTCACTAGCCTAGGCCACTCTACCTAATTTAAAGTTTGATTAAAATCAGCAGGGATACTTGGTATGCATGGTTTGCTGGCATAAAGATGGGTAAGCTTTCCTCTTGGGGTCAGCTTCAAGTGAAACAGTCGTGATGCAGCTGTGAAAGCTAAATGAGCGCCCCCCCCCCCTGAAGCCTTCTAGCAAGTAAAATATTCCGCTGGTCATTTTTCAAATCAAGATATAAAGACCTTGGAAGCAGAACACTATTATTCAAGCTATAATATTGTAAGCTAAATGTAAAAATTATTATATATGAACATTGCTCACAGAATCGTTGTATGCAAAGCATGAGTTAAGTTAAAACGTTTACTTTGTTTGCAATTTATTGCTCAACAACAAAGCACATAGTATTGTTTGACAAATAAAATGTAAACAAGGAAATTGTTGCTATTCTTTTTTGGTTAAAAGGAAGCCCTTTTGCTCCCCCTAGAACCAAACCCTGGGGCTGCCCCCACTGTGATATGCAAAAGATTGATTACTCAGCACATATAACATTAACATGTTCTGCATGTCATGAACCATGTCATGCTCTGCCAGCTCATATTTACTTGAAGGGTAGATTAAGGTTGCTATGCAAGGAAAACATGTCCATTTTGGTCACATTGAATATTGGAAACACATACAACATGTAACAATGTTCCCCCAAACAAACTAGCAGAAATTCTGCAGCCTTTTCATCTACGACATAACCTTTGCTTCCGGCATCTGCTTGTACTCTAGAGAGGCCTCAAAAATTGACTTCAACATTACTATTTAAAATTTTGCTCAATATGCCTTTTCAGTGATGTGAAGAATGTATGTTGCATTTGCCACTGCTGTTACATGGATTCTAGTAATCTACTGCACAACATACATTGTGCCCAATATAAAACGAAGTGCCATCCTTAACTGCCAATGTAATATATTCTTTATGCAGGTTGGCAACGCATTGAGACTGCATAGGTAGAGTTAGTATAAATAACGTGTGTGTCATATGTAATGCTCAAATAGTCGTGTAGTCTCTTATCAGATGCTTTGTATATGAAGGGGGTGCATGCTTTTGAGGTCATGATGAGAATAAGCAGCACTTTGAGGGCAATGTATATGAGGTGGGTAACTACAGTGTGCATTACAAGTACACATACGCATGCTTCCTGTACTTTGTCCTGTCGCCACTTTGAGTAAATTCTAAAAAGCTTGATCTGAGTGCGCTGTAGGGATAGTTTGTGGAAAAAGAAAAGAGGAAACGGCATGAAAAAAACAAGGAGAAGAAGCATTGCTACCTAGTACAATGGCATTTATTCTTTTCTACTGTCCTCGTAATTCAGCAGTGTTTTTTCAAGCTCCACAAAACCCATTTTAATGTGTTGTGTAAAAGTTTGAAGAGCAGGTTAAGCCAACATATTTTCCACGCATCAAATTTTTGTTCCATGAAACGCAGTGTTGTATAATCTTGCACACTTTCCAGAGAGAAATGTCCTTCTTGAGCCCCACAGTTTAAGAACACACAGTCTGGCTGTTTGTGTAATTACCATGACTAAAAAATAAATAGGTTAACATATACAGCAACGCCTCGTTAATATGGACCCTGTTAATAGTATGGACATGTACGACTCATACTACGAAAACATTTTCTGCAGATGAGCCTTGCAATGCCTTTACACTTCATTGATATAGACGTTTGGTACTTGGACAATAAACAAGAGCCTATTGGAGCCCTGTGACCCATGTATTCTTCATTAATATGCACGGCAATGCTTGCAAATAAAATCGGCACTATGGTAGCGAGGTTTATATTGCAGAGTGTAAGGTCTTTCAAGGCTCTTGCGTTTCAGTAGGAAAGTAAAACCGAATGAATCACATTGGTTACTACTCTGTGAAACTGTCATCATACCGTTCCACTGTGGGCAATATTTTTGTGAACCCATGAACTGTGACACACTGAATCCTTTCAATCACACTGTCTGGCTCCCGAGTCACTTCTCAACTATGCACAGTTCGCGTGCCTCGGGATCTACATGGCGTGGTTTTTGTTATGCTCATGGGGTCTCGTCAGCTACTAAATGAGTAGAGCTTCAGTAAATATCTTGAGTGCTTACATGACCACCACCGTATTGCTCGCACGGTTCGTAGCTGCCGCCTCATCGTCTGTCAGCCTTTCTGACGTTTCTAGTATGCCTTCGCTGATTTATCTAGATGTTTCTACGCCCAATTTAAATTGAGCACTGTCGAATGAACGTGCATTTATAGTTCGACGACCGATGAGCAAGATTGCTACTATTGACGAAGCCGTTTTGCTATATTGTCTTTTTGGGCGCAAGTCAGCCAAATAAAGAGCTATTAGTTGCAAAAGTAGCACGCACCGGTCTCTTTGATGCCAAGGTATATGTGTGCAGTGAAGATAAAAGATGAGAATCTGCAATGGCAACATTTACCAGGTGTTAAAATCGTGAATACTGAAAGAAACATTCAAAAAGGAATGATATGACGGTTCGGGCATTTACACAATACAAAAAAGGCTACAAAAATATCTAGTGGAGCCTGAATTAGCGCAACCCGGGAAGGATAACAATTATGGAAGAGGACCTACTAATGATTAGCCTCAAACAAACGCAACCTCTCTTTTGCCCTCCACCCCATTCTCCTAAAGGAAAATTAAAATGAAATATGAGACAGATGTGTAAAAAAGAAATGGAGACTCAAGGCGTTACCTGAAGAGAAAAACAGCTTACTCACAACTGATTGATTTCTTGGATGCAGTTCAGTGCGGTAACATGCAAGCTAAAGCATGAAGATTTCGGCATGAAACATGTATAGCCATTGGCAATTGCTATGTGGGAATAGAATGCCAGGGTAATTAGTGATCAGGACGGCAATTATTTACATTAGCTGCAGTTTACCATGTTGTTACTACAAGTTTGTTCCACAGGGCTCTCTTGGCGCAGCTGCTTTATGAAAGCATTGATGTCGGATTCATTTTTATTTGAGAAATGTTTGTGCAATAAAACACATTATTTTAATCCTACAGTTCCTGAAATCAGTACTTAGCATATTGTGTGATGTACTTAAAACACATGGTGGCTATGACATTAAAACAACTAAAAAAAACGACCATGCAGTGTGTTATATACCAGGTGTCCTAGCTTTCAGGGAATCGATGTGTCCTACCCAGTGAATTAATCCATCTGCGGGCTATTGAGAGTTGCCTGGCCTAGTCTGGTGTTTCATTATTTAACCCTATAATGATTAAGGCTACATAGTTAACATTTGAATTATTGGCTTCAAGAACAATTAGTATCAATAAGCAAGTAGTAAACTGTCTTCCAAAACAGCTGACAGAATTGTTTGCACCAAGGTGCCTTCTGTTCTGCTTTTTTCTCTTTGTCTTGAACGGCAACAAACCCAATAATTAAAGTGTCTGCATGACAGAAATTCCTCTTCGATGTCCCAAAACATGGCTCAGCAACAAAATTGGCTTTTGTCTGAAGTGCTCTCCATGGTGTGGCTTTGCATGATGTGGTGAGAGATATGTGTGAGCAGCTAGTCATATGGTAGCTCGATTTGGAAGCCAGCTATGGGAACCACACCATGAAGCAAACATTGCGGGTAGCTGCTTTTCAGCACTATCCTCAACTTTAGAACTGTTGCTTTGCTCCTGAGGCCTATAAATAAGTCAATAATTAGTTTTTACTGCCATCAGAAAAATCATGGCAAATGGAAAGCCACTGGAGACTAGGGCAATCAACTCTGAATAGCTCACGGTTGGTGTCACTAGTCTAGACCGCTCTGTCTAATTGAAGGTTTGATTAATTTAGCCGGTATACTTGGTATGCATGGTTTGCTGGCATCTCTTGGGGTCAGTTTCGAGTGAAGCGGTCGTGACGCAGCTGTGGTCTTAACTGATATGGTGGAACCTGTCTTATAATCTCTTATCAGATGCTTTGTATTGGAAGGGGATGCATGCTTCTGGGATCATGCTGAGAATAAGCAGCACTTTGAGGCCCATGGTTTGATTTGGTTTGTGGGGTTTAATGTCCCAAAGCAACTGGGGCTATGAGAGACGCTGTAGAAGAGGACTCCGGAAATTTAGACCACCTGGGGGTTCTTTAACGTGCACTGATATCGCACAGCACACGGGTGCCTTGCTTTTCGCCTCCATTCAGAAGCGGCCGCCAAGGCCGGGATTCGATTCCGCATTCTTGGGAGGAGCAGTCGAGCGCCGTAACCACTGCGCCACCCAGCGGGGACCTTGAGGCCAATGTATATGAGATGGCTAACTATAATGTGCATTACAAGTACACATACACACTGCCTCCTGTACTTTCTCCTGCCGGGACTTTGAGCAAATTCTAAAGGGCTTGATTCCAGTGCACTGTAGGAACAGCTTGTGGGAAAAGAAAAGTGGAAACTGCATGAAGAAGCAAGGAGAACAAAAATTGCTACATAGTACAATTGCATTTAATCTTTCTTGCTGTCCTTGTCCTTTAGCAGTGTTTTTGCTAGCTCCACAAGACCCATTTTATGTGTTGTGTAAAAGTTTTAAGAGCAAATTAAGCCGACGTATTCTTCACTGAACAAATTTTTGTTCCATGAAACACAGTGTTGTAACTATCTTGCACACTTTCCAAAGAGAAATGTCCGTGTTGAGTCGCACAGTTTAAAAACACACCGCCTGGCTGTTTGTGTCATTACCGTAACTAAAAAGCATATACAGCTACACCTCATTAAGATGTATTTTTGTGACCCATGCATTTTTCATTAATAAGCACAGCAATGCTTGCAAACAAAACTGCCACTGTGGTACCGAGGTTTATATTATGGTGTGTGAGGGCTTCTAAGGCTCTTTGTATTTGCGTAGGAAAGTAAAACAGACTGAATTACATGGCTGCTACTCCGTGAAACTGCCATCATACCGTTCATTGCACTGAATAGTTTTGTAAATTCATGAATTGTGAAGCACACTGAGGCCTTCAGTTCACACACTCTGCTTCCCAAATCACTTTTTCTTATGTTAAAATAGTTAGCAGTAAGTCACCACTGTAAGGCTTGGCAGCTCATTTGCTAGTCATTGCACAAAATGAATTAAGCTGCCCACTTAGATTGTAACCATTCTGTTATAACCTTATCCTGCAAAGCTAAGGTAACACTCTGTATAGATGCAAAGCAGAGGTGAATCTGTGAATGCAAACAGCAAATCCAATCCAAGCAGAAAAGGAATGAATTCAGATTAAGTTACATGTGACCTCAATGTCAACAAGACAGGTGTTACATCCATGCCTCAGAGCTTTCATAATGGATGAACATCAGCATTATAGAACGAATACCTATGTGATAATGCTTAACACAGGATGAAAAGATAAGGTAATTAATCTTTGCAAATGTGCTATGAAACCATGCACAGTGGTGGCCATACAGCGAATGTAAACTGATATGTAAGAAAACTCAGTTGATCACTTTTCAAGGTGCATAAAGGTTTATGCGAGCAGCAAATGTAACAAGGATAAAAAATCTGTAATGCATCCTACATTGCTGTAAGTTTCGCACACGTACATCATCGATATCACTCAGTAGGATAGTAATCATGGGCGTCACAGCAAAATGAAAGCAGGAAATAGGCACGAACATGAGCATCGACGACATCTGATTTTCATGGCATTGGAAATATCTCAACTGGTACACCTTAGCAAAAAAATGCAGCTGAACAGCTACTCAGTACCAATGAAACTGAGTTGGCATGCAGTCTGGCGAGAGTAGAGCTGTCAAAGCAACAAGTATGGGATGTAATGTGTGCAATTCCATAACAGCATCATGTCAGTATAAAGCCTACATACATCATTTGTCTAAGCATTATTAATATAAACAGCGCGAACAAGAAGACAAAGGACAAGATAGAAGAAAGCCACAGTACAAGTGCTGACTCACAACTATGCCTAAGCCCTTTACTCCAAGGCCCAGAAAAAACAAACATGAAGAAAACGAAACAGTCACGTGAAACAACCCCTGGGTTCACCTGCTGCACAAAAAATCACTTAAAAAACACCTCTTTGCTTGAAAGAGCAAGAGAAGTCTTGCTGACACACTTATTGTCCGTTGAAAAAAAATATAATTCCACTATCTCTCTCGTCATCTCCTCTTTGTGGCGATACAAAATCCTAACCTTGTTAGGATTTTGTATCGCCACAAAGAGAAGGTGACGAGAGAGATAGTGGAATCATATTTTATTTCAACGGGCAATAAGTGTGTCAGTGTCAGCAATACGTATCGCCGGTATGAAGATCACTGTCTTCAGCTCAGCGCAGATAACAGTGGCGCATATGATCCAACTTGAGGGGAAATCACAGTCGATGGGAACACTAGTATTAGCAATGCGCGCTAAGTATAATGGTTATTGCGGCAGAGCTCTAGCTCCGTTGAGCAAAACACGGTTTTGCTCAACGGAGCTCTATACTTCCCACTCGGTTGTGCCGCTGAACCTCTTGCGGGGAAAATGATGGGATCAATATTATTGTTTTGGCGCCATATTTTTTTTTCAGTTTTTTGCCCTTTCACACTCGCCACGCTTCGCCAGTCTGCTTTTTTTTAGCGGTCGTGTGTTGAAATACCCGAGACTAGCTGCAGAGAACCATGCAACAAATAAAAATCATGCGGGGATCGGCCGCTTGGCCTGAAACACGTGCGCAATAAATACGGCCCATAAACAGCCGTGCCGGGTGTTGAAGATCACGGCCGCAGCCAAAATAGCCACGAAACGTTTGCAAGAGCGCAGGAGTTCGTACTCCAGGATAAGAAAGGAGACTCTTCATTGGCTCTTTTCAGCGTCTTCATTGCAGTCGTGAATAAGTTATGCAACATGCTTTCGATGACTATATGGATGTCTAAAACGATCGAATGAGGGATTGTAGGCCAGAGCTACGTGAAATGTAACAATATTTAGACTTTCAGTATAAAAGGAAAATTATTTTGTCTGCTCAGATTTGTTCTCCAAATAGGTTTGTTCTGTTATGTCAGTGTTTCAATATCATAGATCACTGTCCGTGGACTTTAAGGCCAAATCTTTCCTTTGTTGTCAGCATTGCGAATTTTCGGAAGCTTATGTATAAAGCCCCACATTTCTTAGCATTTATGAAGCCGGTGATTGAAATGATCTTAGAGAAACGGCCAACAAAATCAATTGCAAAATATTTCTTTTCTAAGATATTTTGCTGTGCCAATTTATACTCGCGGAAGAAAACAACAAAGAATTTCCAGAACCGAAAACACGTCAGATAGCACTTCCAGAATTTAGTTTTTGCCCTTATCGTGGCTACGTCATGCATTATCTGGTTATTGAAGTAATTGTTAAAAAAATATGGCCGATTTGAATAATTAATCAAATACGAAGTAGGTGCGTAGCACCGCTTATCTCTGCTATACCTTTCATGCATACATTTCAGATATTTACACTCTCTCCAAAATCTTCCCTCAGCTCACGCAAGAGGTGCCAGCAGTCACAAAGACAAACAGCGCCAGCGGTTGCGCTTCCAAAACACACAACACACAAATCTAAGGCCCTAACATTCCGACCATTGCACTTTGTCGGTTGCGCGCGCGCAGGCGGAGGTTCCAAAGGGACGTATAACCAAGCGCCTTCCCGAGGAGATACCGACAGCAGCTCCGTCGGCCGCGCATTCTCCCCAGCCCGTGTTTCGCCACGATTTATGGCCTCCACTTTTTCCCCTCAAACCGAGAGACAGCAGTTAGCGCCGAACACATAACCACTGCGCTTACGCTATGCTTTTTAACTGCTCTGCCTTGCCTCCTTCGCGGCACGGTCGAACGTAACTTTCTGAGAATAGGAACGGACCGAACCGCTGGCGTCGCCCGTTTCCATGAGTTCCTACATCACTTCCGAAGTGCGACCACCTGTGCGACCGTCATGAATAAACTTGGCCGCCCATTCGGAATCCCCTCCCCCGCGACAGTGGACCCATGGCCTCGGACAGAACGGCGATACCCGTGACTGCGGCTAGTAGTGCTACGCACTAAAAGAGCACAGCAGAAGAGGGGTAAAAATCGGATGCTCAAATCTCTATATTTTGTTTGGTGATCAAGGAACAGATGAGTTCACGTTACGAGCGGTTAGGAACATCGCTTATTTAAAGATTCTTAAAATCACACCATGTTTAACGGTTAAACAAAGTAAAGGATATTTTCATGCATAAAGCAGCAACCACATTACAGTTTGCCTGCCTCACCCGCCACAAAGATCGCCCATCCAGTATTATTAAATTTTCAACAGACTGTAAAAACGTGTTGTTACAGTCGATATTTGCTTTAGTCGTATTGCGTCATGGAGGGCCATTTCTCTTCGCCTCCCTTCATTGTCCAGTGGCAATCTTCAACCTTACCGGGAGAGTAGAGCGCACAAGTGTGTTGCGAAACCGAAACCGAAACAAGACAGCCCCGAGTCGACAGACAAGTCAAGACGAGAAGGCTTCAAAGACAAAACCACGGAGAGACGCTTGGGGCGTCAGTCGTCTGCTGTAACCAAAAATAAACGGATGTCGTTTGTGCTCTATTACGAAGTTGTCTGATTTAACGACCGCGACATAAAGATAAAGTTGGTGCCGAAACCCGGGATGTACGCCGCGACCTAACGAAGACAACTGCCAGTCCTGGAGGCGACTAATAACGAAGAAAAAGCCAATTTCTACCCCGAAGCCGCCGCCCAGTGCTACCAGAGTGCAGCGACATGGAACGACACAAAGCGAAGAGAACGGCTCTTCGGTCTCAGGTGACCCGCCTCTTTTCCGATATTGACTCCTGCATGAAGAGCCGCGTGGACAATGTAAAAGAACCCAGTGTTTTGTTGGCGAGACTTAGCGCTCTGCAGACCCAGCTGAACGAAGTTAACGCCTCTGTCGAGACGCTAGTGCCAAAGAAGCTGAGCAGGACTACGAGGAATCTATCGAGTATGACGACCGGGTCGTTACATACATCGCGAAGCTCCAAGAGGAAATTAAAGAAATTCAAGGAAAGAGGCAGCCGAAAGAAGCATCACACCCCAACGACGCAGCCATGACGAACGGGGCCTGCCAGGTGAAGCTTCCAAGGTTAGAGCTCATAAAATTTGACGGCAAAGAAGTGTCATGGCAAGTATTTTGGGAGCAGTTCGAGCAAATGATTCACAAAAACGACCGTCTGACGACCTTGGATAAATTCGGATACCTAAAATCGGTGGTGACAGGCGAAGCAGCGAGAACGATACAGGGCCTCCCTCCCACATCGCAGTGCTATGACGACGCCATATTGCTGCTCACCAGACGTTTCGGCAAAGCGGACGCCATCGTGCAAGCGCACATGCGTGCGCTCTTGGACCTCGAGCCTGTGCGGAGCGCCGAAGAAATACGCTCCCTCCGGAGGTTATACGATACCCTCGTCTCTCGGATCCGCGGCCTGCAGGCGCTTGGCCAGGAGCAGGAAACGTACGGAACACTGCTCTTCCCCCTCGTGCAGCGCGCTCTGCCGAAAGAATTATTGCTCGACTTCCATCGGACCGTGGCGAGGGAGGAGGGGTCGGAAGCCATAACACGGAGCCCGGCCGGAGGAGGAATTCCGCTGCGGGAGGACGACGCACCGGGAGAGTCAACAGAAAGAGAAACAGCTACAAAAGGCACGCTGTCATTACTCAACAAGCTTGTTGACTTTCTGAGGATCGAAGTGCAAAGCCGCGAAAACCTGGTTGCGCAGCAAAGTATGAGTAAGAGGCAGCAGGCGTCAAAGCCGAAGATGTTCAGCCCAGCAGAAAGTAAAAAGATCAGCGCTGGAACGAAATTTAAATCGTCAGCAGCTCTACTTCACCAAACCGCAAAACCAAGTTGTTTCTTTTGCAAACAGAGTGACCACGAAACTGCCGCTTGCTGTGCTAGCATTCCATTAGAAGAAAAGAAGAAAATGCTACGATCGGGAAGACGTTGCTTTCGTTGCGTGAAACCGAGTCACCGTGCTAACGAGTGCAGAAGCAAGATTAGATGCACAATTTGTGCAGGACGACACGCGACAACCATGTGTGATCCGGAATTCACCCATCCGAAAGTCAAGGCTAATGTGAACGATGTGACGACTGTCCCCGTGAACTTGCCGTCTACGTCAGAAGTACCTAAACAGCGAGAAGTACTGCTACAAACGGCAACGATATTGTGTGTCGGCGAACGTAAAGCCCTCTTCTTACGTGCTCTCTTTGACAGCGGAAGCCAACGGTCATTCATCACGGAGAAAGCATCTGCAAAACTCGGTTGTAAAATTGTTGGAAAAGAAACGCTGAAAGTTGGTGTGTTCGGCGGACACCAGTCACAACGAGAATTTAACAGAGTGCTGGTGTCGCTAACCGCGCACAATAAGAAGATGTATCAGATCGAAGTTCTTGAGACCAACATAATCTGTGAGCAAAGGATCCCGATCCCTGACCTCAAGATTAAAGAATTACTTGGAGCCCTGACTGCCGCTGACATGACCTGCGATAACGAAAGAGGTGACGTAGACCTGCTTGGAGACACTCTTTGGGTGGTGTATTCAGGGCCCAGTAGGGTACAAGACTTGTGACTCGCAATGCATGCAAATCACTGCTCTTCGCGTATCACTTGCCGAGAGAGAAGCTGCAAACTGCTTGGAACGATTCTGGACTCTCGAGTCGATCGGAGTCACGGATGATGACAGCTGTGCGGAGCACAAGCTGCTTGATTCTTTCGAAGAGAATATCAGGCGCAATGGTTCTAGATACGAGGTAGCCCTTCCATGGAAGGAGAATATAGATTTAAGTGACAACAAGGAAGTTGCTGAAAAACGCTTGTCACAATTGACAAACCGACTTCGAAAAACTCATCTCTTGGAGGAGTACGACGCTGTCATCAGACAGTATTGCATGGAAGGCATAGCTGAACCGATAGTAGAAAAAGAGGAAGAGGGAAAGCTGATCTACTACATGCCCCATCAGCCGGTGTTTCGGGAAACGAGTAATACAACGAGATTGCGAGTAGTTTTTGACGCTTCATCGCATGGACAGAAGGCAAAATCCCTGAATCAAAACCTCGAAAGTGGTCCGAATTTGACAGCCGACCTTGTAGCACTGTTACTAAATTTCAGAAGCCACAAAATAGCTTTGGTAGCCGACATTGAAAAGGCATTTTTGCAAATCGAGAACGACAGAGATGCATTGCGCTTTCTGTGGCACCATGCAAAACCGGATGCAAATGGAGCAACAGGCAAGATACAGACTTGGAGAATGAAGCGAGTTCCCTTCGGAACCACCGCAAGTCCTTTCTTGTTGACAGCGACTCTCCAGCATCATTTGAATATAATGGAACGAGACTATCCGGAGACTGCTTCGCTACTGGCGCAGTGCTTGTATGTGGATAACGTTTTAACGGGAGCAGAAAACGAAGACGAAGCGCTGAAGATTTATGAAGAAGCTAATACAATATTCAGCGCGGCATCTATGAAACTGCACAAGTGGGCATCCAACAATCTGGCATTGAACGAGCGATTTGTGGCGGATGACTGCGAAGCAAGGCACCTCGGGTATCTCCCAGGAGTTCTCAAAGTGCTGGGATTGACGTGGAACCCAAGCACAGATAACCTGACATTCATCCCACTGGCAAGCGATCCATCCGAGCCAGGTACAAGCACAAAAAGGTCTGTGCTCAAGACTATGGCGAGAATCTATGACCCACTTGGATGGCTAGCTCCATTCACCGTCAGGGCAAAGGCTTTATTCCAGGAGTTGTGGCAGAGAAATGTGGAATGGGATGATATCCTACCAACGGATCTGGACACGAAGTGGGTGCAGTGGTGTGAGGAACTAAACGAATTGGAAAGAGTTCAAGTGCAGCGGTGCTACAAATCCGACACTGTCGAGCCTACCACGAAAACAGTCCTACACGTGTTTGCTGACGCCAGTCCTGTAGCATACGGAGCAGTGGCCTACATTTGCGTAACAGATGCGGATGGGATTACAACTTCGAGCATCCTAATCAGCAAGTCAAGGGTCGCCCCGATTAAACAACTGACTCTGCCTAGACTGGAACTGATGGCGTGCCTCTTGGCTGCCAGACTGAATCAATACATTCTGAACAGTCTGAAAGAGCCACCGCAAACGACGTATTTCTGGACTGACTCGATGATAGCACTGCACTGGATTGTAGGAGAGCCGTCGCAATGGAAGCAATTTGTGAAGAATCGCGTAATGGAAATCCAGCGTCTTACCGATACCTCAGCGTGGAGGCATTGCCCAGGGTCAGAAAATCCGGCGGATATCATGACTCGAGGAGTTACAGCTGATCAGCTTGTTGAGAGCTCCACCTGGTGGGAAGGAACGCACTGGATGAAGGCAACGGAAAACGCTTGGCCACAGATCTCTTCGCTTCCAAGGAACATTCCGACAATGGAGGAAGAAAGACGAAGCGTAGAGGTCCTTCAAGCGACGAAAACCACAGAAGTTCCCATGCTGTTGGACACAGATCGATACAGCAGTGCCACACGACTGTTCCGAGTGACTGCATGGGTATTTAGATGCATCAAGAAGTTGCGACGTCTGAGCAGTGACAAGGGTCCATTGACGGCGGTTGAACTGAATGAAGCCGAAAAATAATGGATACGGCAAACTCAGCGAGATGACCTGAAAAGAGAAATTGAGTGCGTGAAAAAAGGCGAACGCTTACCCGCAGACTCGCCTCTCAGAGACATTCCAGTGTTTATTGACAACGATGGTATCATGCGCATAAGCGGCAGACTTCAACAAAGCGGCAAGCCGTACAACGAACGTCATCCAGTTGTACTGTCAAGTCGACATCGACTGGCAGAACTGCTCGTGCGTCAAGCACATCAGCAAGTGCTTCACGGTGGAGCAAGAGATACTCTGGTGCAGTTGAGAGAGAGGTATCATGTTGTGCGAGCCCGTTAGCTAGTGAAAAGAATTATCAAAGGGTGCATAACCTGTCAGCGCTACAATGCCCGTCCAGCCACTGAAGTGACAGCACCGCTTCCAACTGATCGAGTGAACGAGGCTCAACCATTTGAGGTAACAGGAGTTGACTTCGCGGGACCATTTCTTGTTAAAGGAGAAAACTCGCTGCACAAGTCCTATATCACACTGTTCACCTGCGCTGTAACAAGAGCGGTGCACCACTAGAGCTCGCAAAAGACATGTCCGCAGAGTCTTTTCTGAGGACCCTCAGACGTTTCATCTCAAGACGAGGTATACCTCGGGTCATTTACAGTGACAACGCGCTTTCCTTTAAGAAGGCCAACAGAGATCTCCTTTATTTATGGAGCTCTATCCGAAAACCAGAAGTTCTTGACTACGTCGCAAAAGCACGAATCGAATGGAAGTTCATAGCGGGGCGCGCCCCATGGTGGGGTGGCTTTTATGAGCGCCTCGTCGGATCAGCCAAACTTGCGCTCAAGAAGGTGATCGGATCCAAGTTTCTGACCTTCGACGAGCTAACCACTGTACTGGCAGAAATTGAAGCAGTCTTAAATTCTCGACCTTTAACTCACGTCTACGATGAACCCGGAGAACCGGAACCCCTATGCCCTTCATTCTTCTTGACGGGAAGACGCCTCACATCGCTGCCTAGTGTGGGGAAAATCGAAGCAGATGAGGTCAACGTATCAGTTTACAGACTATGGGTACGACGCCAGCAGACTACAGAAGCCTTCTGGCGCAGATGGACAAGAGAGTACCTCAAGGAACTGCGAAATGTGCAAAAGAAAAATGAACGCCAAGGAAAAACACTCAAGGAAGGGGATTTGATACTCCTTCGTGATGGCCTGCAGCCACGGCAACAATGGAAGATTGCAAGAATTGAGAAACTGTTTCCGGGAAGAGACGGAAAGGTGAGATCGTGCCTGCTGAATCTACCTGGAGGATCATCTCTCAAGCGACCAATCCAACTCTTGTACCCCCTGGAAATCACGTAAACGAAGAAAAATGACAAGTCATTTTCGGGGGGGAATGTGTTGCGAAACCGAAACCGAAACGAGACAGCCCCGAGTCGACAGACAAGCCAAGACGAGAAGGCTTCAAAGGCAAAACCACGGAGAGACGCTTGGGGCGTCAGTCGTCTGCTGTAACCAAAAATAAACGGATGTCGTTTGTGCTCTGTTACGAAGTTGTCTGATTTAACGACCGCGGCACAAGTGTTTCAAAGGGGGAGAACTGTACACCTAAAAAGCCATTATCATATTTTTTCACTTGTTGTTCGTTCCATTTGAAGACTTCTGCACACAGCTTCATGCCCTCGGCAGTATGCTCGCCAAAGAAACTCTCCTCCCAGCTCCATTACCAGGAAAGCAACAAAAACAAACTCACCGCTCTTCTCGCTTGATTTTTTGGGATGCATTCTTCGAGGTTTCCGTAGCCCTCCACTACGGCTCCTCTTTCTCTCTTTCCACTTTCACTCCCACCTTCCTCCCTTCCCAACCCGCCGGTGTAGCGCAGTGGTCACGGCACTTGACTACTGTTCCCAACGACGCGGGATCGAATCCCGGCCTCGGCGGCAGCTTTTCGCTAGCGGCGAAAAGATGTGCGCTGTGCGATGTCAGTGCACGTTAAAGAACCCCAGGTGGTCGAAGTTTCCGGAGTCCTCCACTACGGCGTCTCTCATAGCCTGGGTTGCTTTGGGACGTTAAACTCCGCGAAACGAACTAAACTATCCTCCCTTCCCTTACGGCGCGGTTGAGGTGTCCCCAGAAAACAAGTGAGACAAGTTACCGCGCCTTTCCCTTCCTATAAATCAATCAATCGAGGTTCCTGAATCAAAACGAGTACAAACTTTTCGATAGCCGGAAAAAGGAAGGCAGATAAATTGATTGTGAAATACGGCGTTTATGTATAGCGGGAGTGTTTCAACTAAAGGACAATCGGAGCGGACTGCTTTTAGCTTTCCTTTTAGGGAAAATGACACAGCCTCAAGACGTGTTGTTGCGTATGATTCGACCAGGCTGAACGAAAGAAGAGAATAAAGGAATTGAGAACAGAAATACTTTGTTTCGAACGTGATGGGACAGGTAGGTAACCGCCGCTTGCGGCGGGGGCTGGCCTGTTGCTGAATATTTATCTGTTGTAGGCCGTCATAGCATCCGCCACTGCTTCAGTGGTGGTGGACGACGGCCGTTGTTGCGGCGCCCGTCTTTGTCTCCCTCTTCCTGTTTCTTTCTTGTCTGTTTTCTCTTCTGTCCGTACACAGCAGCGGAGGTGGCTCAGCTACAGAGCCAGTAGCAGGCCCGTGCATTTTCTTTTCTTCCTTCCTAAAGCAACTACAACAACAACATCCGGAGACCGCAAAGTCCAGATGCACAGCAGCAACAAATACAAAGGGACCGTGGACACATTTTGTGTTTGCTCTTTGTGTAGGTAGAGAGAAAAGAAACATTGGCAGCCGGCATTCAAATACGGCAGCCTCTTTTGAAATCGTGCCTCCGCTTCGGTGAGCAATTTAGCGGGCATGACGAAAGAGTGCGAACAATTCAAAAAGTAATTGCCTCAAAGTAAACACTCAAACATGCTTCGTCGTCCTCCAAGTCGAAGGTAGAGTTGACGCCTCATCAGATGTTGCCCGCTCTGCTATTTAATAATAAAAGTAAGCTGGAAATAACACGAAGGCTGTTGCGGATCACCTAGCCATATTAAAAATAAAAAAATATCACCGGAAGCCATGCGCTGCATAATCGTCATTCTAGTATTGATGTGTTCCTGCGAATTATTTATGCTTTCCTAAACGGGGGGGGGGGGGGGGGGGGAGGGGACGTAATTTATTGGGCTTCTTGCACATTATATTCGTTTGTCCATTGTGAATATATGAAGCATAGAAGACATGTTTTTGTATGCGCCATCTCTGCTCTTATCTTGTTGATCTTCTGAATGACATTCAATATTAAAATAATTTCGATTATAAAGTGCTCCGATGAGAGGCACCCAGCTTACTACGAAGCAGTGACATCATAAACAATTCAATCGGGCGGACGAAGGTTTGG
Organism: Amblyomma maculatum; assembly: GCF_055883805.1. Classification (NCBI taxonomy): domain Eukaryota; kingdom Metazoa; phylum Arthropoda; class Arachnida; order Ixodida; family Ixodidae; genus Amblyomma; species Amblyomma maculatum. The sequence goes on along the minus strand of NC_139346.1, from coordinate 57,947,057 downwards.
AAAGCTTTTATTTTTTGCGGTTTGAAACTATAGTTCCCCTTTCATCATTATGGCGCCAGCTCTAGGAGCTGTACAGGAAGCAGTATGACGGGGCCCAGGTAGTCCTTACTAGGAAAGCCTATACATAGCGGAAAGGTGCATTCAGTAAGAAATCGCTGGACGACCCAAAATATTCTGTCCTTTCAAGCGCGTTATTATAGTTTTCGTTGACATTAAGTTTGACAGGGAAAAAAAGAAACAGAAATGTCCGAGCCTTCAGCGCTTACGTTGCAGGGACAACAGCTTGCAATGTTTTTTTTTTCCCGCCTTTTATCTGAAATATTTCTTCTGGGATCTCTTGAAAAACCTCCTGCAGAAAGAAACGTCTGATTCAGCAACCTGTTGTCACGATGACAATGTGGACGTGTCCAGTGAAGCTTGTCTACCATTGTGAGGAAAATAAGCTGTTTGAGAAACCAAGACTACAGGAAAAATGTATCTTTTTGACGTAGAAGAGAATTAGTTGCGACATGCAATGCGTTCGAGCTGAAGGCCCCGTCTGTGCTCCACGCAATGAAGCGCCAGAGAGCTTGTACAAGAAAATCAATGTTGTGAATTGCCCTGTTTGTTTTTCTTATAGCTCCTGGTTTGTTTTAAACCGCTCTTTTTTCGTGCATTCGTGTTATCTTTGCTTGATTCGTCTTACAATTTACAAACATGTGCGTGGGTAAAAGATTACATCTTTTTCGCTCCAGGTTCACGGTTATCTATCATTGAAACAAAGGAAAGAGATGTGAGGTACTCCTTTCACACCATGGCAATCGCTAAATCTCACTTAGTTTTCCATGGAATATGCTAAAAACTCAGAGCATACACTGCGGTTCTCTCTTAAGAGGATGATGAAGATGAAAGAATCTGTTAACATGTGCTTAGGTTAAGAGAAGGCTGGTCGGGCCGCCAGTCCGGCACACTGTTGGTAAAAACCGCTGCCGTGCTCTTTCGACAAGGGTTCGTTGTTCCTCGAGGGAGAATGACGAAAGCCTTCTCTTCTTTTTCTATCATTAGCTTCTCGTCGTTTTCATCTTATCGGTGTTCGTTGCAGTGCTACATAAAATTTAAATTAGTTTGCAGGGTAGGAAAGGCGCAGTATCTGTCACACTTTTGGGTGTGTTTGGACGGTACACCACCGCTCCTGTCGCATGGCGTTCCATGGACGCGATAGTCTCCTCCGGAATGCTGATGGCGTTCCAGACTACAGCGCTCCGTTAGGCCCCAGCGGCTGTCAGACTTGGAGGACTACCCCTTGCTAAGGAAAGCGCGCTGCGTTCATCACACTCTCCTTCTAGCCAAGTACGATGTGGAGGGCTACAGAGTAATTTCCACCGCCTAGGAATCTTAACACGCACAAACATCGCGCAGCACACGAACGTTTTCCCTCCATCGAAACGCAGCCGCCGGCGATCGCGTTCGAGCATGGGTACTCGGCCAAGTACGCCGGTGAACTTTGATGCGTTCAACGGAACGCTGGTTGAGTTCGATGCAACGTTCGGTCGCCTGCAGCCAAAGGTTTCTCTGCACATTCGGTTCAGCACCGTTTAAAGCCTCAAAATTTTTTAATTGGTTCATAGGAAAAGAAAGGCATAGTATTTGTCACACTTGTTCTGTGGACAACTGAACCGTGCCGTAAGGTAAGGGAGGGAAGTTTAAGTGAAAGTAGAAAGAGCGGTGGAGCCACGGTGGAATTGGTGCCACGGCGAAATCGCTGCATTGTGGCCAATAAAGCTTTCACTTCAAAAGTCGGCCTGCCTGGTAGGTTACGCACAGCCTATAGTGAACTAGAATACTATCAGTAGTCTAGTTCACTATAGTCTGTGCGTAGCACACGAGTCAGTATTAAACAACCAGGCCGAATACTATATGAGTATTCTAGTTCACTATAGTGTAGCCGCTCGGACGTGGTACACATCGCTGGCGTCCGCAGCGCCACGCTGTGGTGTCTGGGTCCCGTATAGCCCGTAGCAGGCACTCTGCTGCACGTTTATTATTAGGAGAAAGCTGTGGTTATTGCTGCAGGAAGAAGGAAAAGAAAATGCACGGGCCTGCTACTGCTCTGTAGCTGAGCCCGCTCTGCTTACTCGTGCGGAAATAATGCAAAATAGAGAAGAAAGGAAAAGATGAGGGTGAGAAAGATGCGTGCCGCAACAGCCGTCGTCCGCCACCTAAGCGGGGGCGGGTGCAATGATGGCCTACTAGCCACCTCCGCTGCCTCGATTGATTGATTTATAGGAAGAGAAAGGCGCGGTAATTGTCTCACTAGTTTTCTGTGGACACCTCAACCGCTAGTAAGGTAAGAGAGGAAGGTGGGAGTTAAAGTGGAAGGAGAGAAAGAGGAGTCGTAGTGGATGGCTACGGAGTAATTTCGACCACCTGAGGATCTTTAACGTGCGCTGACATCCCACAGCACACGGACCTCCGCTGCCTCGTGTGCACGGGGGCGAGCCAGCCATCGTATTTTTATATGTTATAGGCCGTTATTGCACCCGCCACTACTTTGGTGGTGGATGACGGCTGCGGCGGCGAGCGTCTTTCTCTCCCTTTCCTTTTTCTTTCTTACTACTTACTACTTTCTTACTACTGGCGCAGTGGTAAGACGCCCGACTACTGTGCCGGAGTTCCCGGGTTCGAACCCGACCTCGGCGGCTGCGTTTCGATGGAGGCAAAACGAAGTGGCGTCCGTGTGCTGTGCGATGTCAGCGCACGTTAAAGATCCCCAGGTGGTCGAAATTACTCCGTAGGCGTCCACTACGGCTCCCCTTTCTCTCTTTCCACTTTCACTCCCACCTTCGTCCCTTCCCTTACGGCGCGGTTCAGGTGTCCACAGAGCAAGTGTGACAGATACTGCGCCTTTCCCTTCCTGTGAACCAACCAACCAGCCATCCACTACGGCTCATCTTTCTCTCTTTCCACTTTCACCCCCTCCTTCCTCCCTTCTTACGGCGCGGTTGAGGCGTCCACAGAAAACAAAACGACAGTTACCGCGCCTTTCCCTTCCTACAAATAAGTTAGTCCTCTCTTGCTTCTTAAGGCGAAAGCCTCTAATGGCTCATACGGCCCTGGAGAAATTGCGGAAAAATTGTGTCCCGCTTTTGCGGCGTCTGTCGCGAGGCATTCCTTGGCGCGCGTTCAAGTGTGGCATTGCAGATGGCAGGAAGAAATGATACCTCTGGAGGTAAGGCGGAATAACCGTCACAAATTCCTCGCCAAGAGTGCGTTTTTATGGTAAGCCATCGCTGGTCGCCTGGAGTTCCTTGTCTCGCGTTCGTGTTTGCAGGTGGAAGGAACGCTAGACAAGATGAGACCTCAGGCTTTAGCTTTTCACTACTTTAGTCGAAGTCGCTCTTAATTTTTACTTTCCAATTACATAGACTCCTTAGCATATAATTGTATGATACCACTTTGTGTGACTAGAGGACGAAAAAGTCTGCTTGTTTCCATCATGCACAATACTTTTTTGCGTGGCATTGTGCGTCTGGCTGCGAACACGATGACATGAATTCGAAAGCAGGTGATTGCTTGAAATTATTGAAGAGAACTTGATTTTTGTTTAAAGTAATATTTACAAGCGGACAATTTTAATTCGCGTTATGCGCCATGTTCTCTTCTATTTCATTCCACGCGCAACGCCACGGCTATATCTAACGTAGTGGTTTTTTGCGTTAAATCATATGCTTAATACACTTTTATTTCATGCGTGACGCGGCGCCTATCTAACGTTGTAGGGTTTTTAGAATTCCCACTAAGGTACGTAGCTCTAACGTTACAGATCCCTCATCCAAACAATGTCACGAAAACTGATGATGCCGGATTTTCAATTTCATGGTAGTAACGCGGAGTTTCAAGGACTGTGGTGTAAAATTGCACTAAGTGCGCTGATGCAACATCGAAAAGCACACTTCGCAGCCCACGATTGTTTTAAACGCCATCCGGACTAACGCTATATTTTCCATAAGTTACTGAACACACTCAAGCCTACCGTAAATCAACCCGAACCTTTACCGGTGATGTCCTCGGAATGCAATGGGTTCAAACCTGCATACTTGAGCGAAGTAGTTGCCTGCAACTGCAAGCTGGCATAAACTCCCTCATTCCATAATTTTTACCATACACCAATTGCATTACTTACCATACATTGCGAGCAGCTGTTATCTTTTCTGTGAATAGAAACTCTCATAGAATTTAGTAATGATGTCTCGAGCTCAGGCGCACTGTTTCCGCGCCTGTGCGCAAGACGTGACATCAAACACCGCCCGAATAGGCAGTCCCTGCGTGCTCCACCCGGATGTGCGATATGCTCACAGTGTCTTGTCGTTCTTTCTGTCTCCTCTTCTGGGTAGCCACCGATACCATAGACTTTCTCGGAGGCCCATCCTGTGTTGTAAAAAGGGCAGTATGTTTGAATCCCGAATTTCTTTAAGGGGATAAGGCTTCACATTCACATGGTGTATTTGAATAAATATTCACTGGTTATTTTTTTAGAGCATGTCGCCAAGGGTACGATTGAAACGCTCAGTGAGGCTATTAGTCTGGGGATGATAGGCTGTTTTTTTATGAATAATGTTGCACTTAGTGAACAAGGCTTTCACAATGTCACTCACGAAAACGTGTCCTCTGTCGCTGAGCAGCTCTCGAGGTGCGCCGTGGCGAAGAACAAATAGCTGCAAAATGAAGGAAGCTACTTCTGACGCTTTGGCAGATGGAAGTGCGGCGTTTTTTGCATACCTCGTCAGATGATCAAAGGTTACAATAGCCCAGCGGTTGCCGGCTGCAGTGTAGGGAAGCGGCCCGTACAAATCGAAGCCGACGCTGTCGAAAGGGCGTGGTCTGTTGGGTAACTGTAGCAACTCTCCAGCGGAACGTTGAGATGGCTTGCGACGTTGACAGGTGTGGAATGAGCGAACGTACTTGAGTACAAAAGTGTACATGCCTCGCCAGTAGTAACGCAGCCGGAGACGAGTGTATGTCCTACAGACACCCGCGGACCGGATTGTGGGTCAGCGTGGAAATAGTCACAGATTTGCGAACGTAGCTGCCGAGGAATAACTAGCAACCACTTGCGGCCATCTGCGCAGAAGTATCGGTGGTAGAGGAGGTTATCACGAATGGCGAAGTGGGAAGATTGTCGGCGGAGAGCACGCGATTGAGAAGAAGCTGAGGATTAGAGATAAAGTCTTGGATAGAATTTATCCAAGGATCTTGCCGCTTCGCTGACGGCATGTCATTGATGTGAACTGATGGCGAGAAAATGTTGGAAGAGGAAAGGCTCGCGATCTCAGCTGTAAGGGGGCAGCGGGAAAGTGCTTCGGTGTCGTGATGCTTGCGGCCGGAGCGGCAAACAACGCGGACATCATATTCCTGAAGGCGAAGAGCCCAATTTGCCAGTCTGCCGGACCAGTCTTTCGGTGAAGAAAGCCAGCAAAGCGCATGGTGGTCCGTCACTACGGCAAAAGGGCGGCCATAGAGGTAAGGTCGGAATTTAGTAATAACCGAAATAATCGTTAAGCAATCTTTTTCAGTGTCAGAGTAATTGGATTCAGCCTTCGTGAGTGTTCGGTTAGAATGAGCGACCACGTATTCAGTATAACCCGATTTGCGCTGAGCGAGCACAGCGCCGAGACCAATGCCACTTGCGTCCGTATGGACCTCAGTAGGCGCTGTGGGATCGAAGTGACGTAGGACAGGCGATGCCGTGAGGATCCGGCGTAAAGTATTGAAGGGATCGTCGCACATTGGCGACCACGACGAAAGGTCGGAAATGCCGGAAAGAAGGTCTGTCAAAGGAAGCAGCAATTGGAGCAAAATTTCTAATAAAGCGGTGAAAGTACGAGCACTGGCCGAGGAAGTACGTAGATCTTTGATGAAGTCGGTTTGAGAAAGGCTGCTATGGCACGAAGTTTGGCCGAATCTGGAGATACACCTTCTTTGGAGACAACGTGGCCAAGAATGGTGAGCTGCCGGGCGGCAAAACGACATTTTTTTTTCAAATTCAGCTGCAGTCCGGCAGCAGATAGGGAGGTCAAAATGTGCTTTAGATGGTACAGGTGTGTGTCAAAGTCAGGAGAAAAGACGACAATGTCATCAAAGTAGCAGAGACACGTCTTCCACTTTAGGACACGCAACATGTTGTCCATCATCCGCTGAAATGTTGCCGGAGCATTACAAAGGCCAAACGGCATAACTGTAAATTCGTACAAGACGTCGGGAGTTACAATGGCAGTTTTGGGGCGATCAGCCGCTTCCAGGGGAATTTGCCAGTAGCCGGAACGTAAATATAGCGAAGAAAAGAGATCCGCGCCTTGCAAACAATCGAGAGCATTGTCGATGCGTGGGAGAGGGTAGACGTCCTTTCTCGTAATCTCATTCAGGCGGCGATAATCGACACAGATGTGGATAGAACCATCTTTATTTTTTACGAGGACCACAGGTGACACCCAAGGGCTGCTTGAGGGCTGAATCACGCCATTCTGAATCATTAGGTCGATTCGCTCTGCAATAGCCTGGCGTTCGGTTGCAGACACACGATAGGGGCGCTGTCGCAGTTGTGCGTGAGTGCCGGTGTCGATGAGATGAGTGACTTTAGAAGTTTGACCCAAACAACTTTGAAGAGAGTCGAAGGAGGAGCGAAATTGATGTAGTAGGTTAAAAAGTTGAGTGCGCTGCAGGAAGATCGGCGTGGATGGAGTGGAGGAACAAGTCTGTAAAGGAGAAGCGGGCGCAGGTGAAGGGGGGCTGAGCGCAGTCATGGCAGAGTGTGACGCGTCGTCAGGTTCCTCAGAGATCAGAAGAGATGCGGTTGGCTGGATAATGCCGAGGCATCCACCATGGCGCAAAGCAGTAGGGGAGTTAAATGGGTCAGAGACCCATAACATGGAAAGGCCAGCGAAAAGAGCGAGCACAGTGTAGGGCAAAGGAAGACACTTGCGGCGCAGGAAAGTAGGGCTGGTGTGAAGAAAACGGTCTCATCGCTAACAGAGGCACAAGCGACAGGAACAAGCACAGAAGGGCAGGGAGGAAGGTCAATATCTTCGGCGACGAGGACTTCAGCACAGAAATTTCGTGGATCAGCGTCTGGAAAGACATCAGGCACAGTCGAGAACCCCCTTCCACTCGAGCACAATCAATAATAGCACCGTGACGCGACAGGAAATCCCAGCCTAAAATAACAGCGTGTGAGCAACTTGGCAGCACGACGAACGCAATCGTATAAAGGCAATTCTGGATAACTACTCGAGCGGTGCACGCTGCTAAAGGTTTGATATGCTAAGCGCTGGCCGTTCGCAGCAAAAGTACCGCAATTGGCGTCTTCACTTTCTTTAAAAAGAGCTATATATCTGTTTCCGTTCATAACCGAAATTGCAGCACCAGTGTCAATTAGAGCTATGACAGCAACACCCTCGGCGAAAACTTCAATATGGTTGGCCGGCGACAGATGAGGACTTTGAAAGTTCGACGGGGTGGTGGTTCTTTCCTCAGAAACTGCGGCCTCTAGTTTTTCTCACATGAAGCGTTCTGTCGACGTCGCATCGGAAAGACAGAGCGGCGTCACGGCGACGGTGAACGGCGGTCGGACATGGCTGATTGGTCTGGGGAGAAATGACGGCTGGCTGGAGGCTCAGTAGGCGCGGAATACTGAGGCGTCAAAGACCAGTACCCAGAACCATAAGTAGGTGGTGCCGACACCGGGAGACGGTTTCGACAATAACGAGAAATATGTCCAGCCAGCCCGCAAGTGTAACAAATTGGCCCGTTATCTGTCGTGCGCTAGGGATTGCGCGGTCTTGGAGCCGGTCGAATAAACTGCGCAGGTCCTCGAGCAGGAACAGGAGGCCGCTGAACGTATGCAGGTTGCGGCGGAGCATATGTAGCAGGAGGTCGGGCAGCAACAGCCACATATGTCAACGGGGCTGCGACAGGCATGGATTGAGGGACTGGAGGAAGATATTCAGCTACTTGTTCCTGAATACTCTGGCGCAAACTGGGAGCTAGGTGTGAGGAAGGCTCTTCATGGCAGGACATAAGGGAGAGCTGTCGAGCAACTTCTTCCCGAATGAAACTCTTAATTTGTGGCAGCAGCGCAGAATGTTCACCTGCATCTGTCGAGCCAGCAAGCGACTCAGAATGCATGGTGTTCGCCCGAGTTATGGCCCTTTGTCCGAGCAGTTCTTCATAACTTTGACACAGTGTGACCCCTTCTGCGACGGTGCAGATATCTCGAGCAGTCAGCATCTGGAAGGCGTCGTCATCAATGCCTTGCAGAATGTACTTAATTTTGTCGGCCTCTGACATCTGTGCGTTTATACGTTTGCACAAGTCGACGACGTCCTCGATATAACTTTTGAAATTCTCACCAACCTGCTGAGACCACGCACGCAAGCGCTGTTCAGCGCGGAGTTTCCTCACAGCCGGACGGCCGAAAACTTCAGCGAAGCTAGCTTTGAACACGGACCATGATGGAATGTCCGCTTCATGGTTGCGAAACCATAGATTTGCTACGCCGGTAAGATAGAATATCACGTTGCTTAACTTCGTTTCCGCGTCCCATTTGCTATAAGCGCTCACTCGCCCATAGGATGTGAGCCAGTCCTCGACGTCATGGTCGTCGGTGCCGCTGAAGATGGCGGGGTCTCGCTGGCGGAGGGAGCCGGGACAGATAAGGGCCGAGCCAACTTGTACGGCTTGGTGGTTAACGCCCTCAGGCATCTCAGGAGGTGGTAATGTGCGGCTGCGGAGTTCCAGGGCGAGAGGATAGATCTTAGCCGGCAGCTCACCAAATGTAAATTGGGGTTTATTGATCAGATCAGCAGGACTCGATCAGCAGGACTGGGCAAATCAGCGGCGAGCACAGCGACAGCGAACACCGTCAGGCCCAACACGCGCAGCGATCACAATTTCACTGCCTAGAATGTTCCTCGTGTACTATCTTTTCAGAATATATATTTATTTCCTGTTGTAAAAAGAGGGTTTCCCTTCGCTGTATGGTTTTTACTTCTACAAAATGACAAAACAACGACAAACGAACGCGCTCATCAATTATTATTTTTTTGAATCATTATGGTCATCAATAGTTAATATCAAATGTGGCCTAAGGTCTAAGGCACAACTGACGGGTTGTTTTAACTTCCACATCCAGCCACTTCATTCCGTATTAGAAGCCACGCAGGCATTTTTAAAGAAACAGTGAGCTGAGTGGCTGAATGTTCCACGTTTTTGCCGAACGAACGGGTCTTGCTCAGAAATCTCGCTTGAACTCTAGGAATGGGCACCGATTTATGCAAAATAAAATCGAGAATGACAGGCTGCTCTCGAACATAAATTCCCTCTTTTTCATTGTGATCAGCGTTAACAAATTTTCCCTTGCAATTAGCATATCTAATCTTAGCGGCTGTTTTAGGAAAGCAGTAGCATTGTTTTTCTTTCTTTCAATCTTGCTACGCAAGGGCTTTCTCTTGAGGGATAGACAGCTTAGCTGTTAAGGTAGTTAAGGGCTTTGAAAATTACATCTTTCCTTCATTAATAATGAGTTTCTCGTGGTTTCTCGTGAAACAGACTGCGAGCGCCTAATTAGTGTGTGCTCTTCGTCAAGAGTTCTGAATACAAAGCAGTACTGCCGCCCAGCCGTGGTGGCGCAGTGGTTAGGGCATTCTACTGATGTCCACAAGCATGCGGTATAGAATCCCAGCCGCGGGGTTTGCTTTTCAAAGGAGGCGAAAAGAAAGGCGCTTGGGTGCTACGCGATGTCAGTGCACGTTAAAGAACGCCATGACGTCGAAATTATCCTGACGGCATCTCTCAAGCCTGAGTCGCTTTAGGATTTTACCCCCCCCCCTTCCAAACGCAAATCAGGAGTGCGCAGTTATCTCTCCTGCCAAAAAGCGGGACACAGCTTGACAGAAATTATGATAGGGTGGATCTGCATGTTTTCATTGCAATGTGATAAATCTTATCCACATTTTACATGCGAGAGGTTAGTGTACAGTGTGCGCCACGATATATCTCGAAGTTATTACTACGGTATGGTCCCTTGCAGGGACCATGACAAGGGTCTACAGGTGGAAGTTACCTAATCAGTTTTTACTACGGGCCGTTCTTTGACTTGCAGCCATCTCCTCAAAAAGCAGCTGCTATTTTAATGCGGCGTCCGCAGACCGTGACCGCCTGCCGTGCCCACAAAATCGTGTGCGCAGCAGTTGTGAGTAATCCAGAAGGGGTAGAGGCTAATGAATGGTGTCAATCGATAGAGGGTGGCGTAATGTCGTGGCCGAAAAAATAAATAGGCCAATAACTTATTCAGGTTTTGATCAGAACAACTGGGTCTCAGCAACGGAAGGCGCAGTATCTGCCACACTTGGCCTGTGGACACCTGAACCGCGTGTAAGGGAAGGGAGGAAAGTGGGAAGCAAAGCGGAAAGAGAAAAATGGATGCCGTAGTGGATATGACGTCACGGATGTGACGTCAAGCAACCGAAAGTAGAGCCGAAAAAAGGGCATAGGAAGGGACTGGCGCGCAATTTGAAAGTACCAAACCAAAAATGGGTAAACAAGAAGTGAATTAAGCAAATAAAAGCAACCAGAAGCAACAAACAGCAGTATCCGTGCTTTCGCATTACTCCAATGTAGATTCTGCAGTGCTCTTTAATTTTTCATTCTGCCACTGTATAGGCCAGCTCGACAGATGTCGAACGCGAGACCTCCTGATATTAAGGCACCCTCGCTGCCTATTCCGAACAAACAGCTTTGGCAGGTTTGTTCACTTTGCGCACGAATGTGCATGGTAGCCTGCAGATGCTATGCAGGCTAGCCAGTGCCATAAGTCACTACCTACTGGATCAGGGTGTGCTGTATTGTGATTTTGGATTTATGATTCCTTTGCATGTGGCTCACAATAAGTGTGTTCACCTTTGTTGTACACGCCGGACTTGCTGAGGGTGCGATGACGTAACACTCAGAAAATTGACGTCGAATTTCAGCCGTATGGAGTATCCAATGGGCAGGACATATGCAAAAAAGCTAGAGTGCTGTGCAACATCTTCGCATATATGCAGCCCTATATCGTCGAAGCTTAGCTCCGCCCCCCAACGGCTGTTCTTTAACCGTGCCTTTTTTTCACTCACTACTTACTTTTCCTTTTCATCATACAAATAGGACAGTTGCTACCCGTTTGCATTTTTTCGTGGAAAACAAAAATTGAAATCGCATTAATGTATTATTTGATAGAACATGCAGCCGCTGATGCCTCCTTCTTTATCTAGAGAAATCTGCCAGCTTCACCTTCTGCTGGAAGATCAGAGCAGTATCACATGTGGGCGATTCCTCTGCTCGAGGGATACACAAGACAAACACACAGTGGGACTTATAAGAAACATCTTTATCTCATCCCAGAAAGTCCATAGTGGTGCGGGAGATCAGCGGGGTCGGTGTCCGGGAGGGCAGGCAGCGAGCAGCCAGCGGGTCGTCTAAGAGCGAAGAGAGAGAGAGGCGACGGTGTGCGCCTCTCTTTATAGCCTCAGCGCAGGACCGGTTATTCCGGAACGGGTGGGGAGAGGGAAGGTGTAAAGCGGCGGCGCATCGGTAGCCGCGGGAAAAGGGCTCCCTTTAAAGGTGGTTGGCACGGCCCCACATCTCCCCCCCCCCCTCAGCGTCCTTCCCGGGGTTCGGCAACAGCCGGGTCATGTCCATGTCCGAGCCTAGGTCGGCGTGCAATATGGAGGCTTTACGCCTAGCTCTGGCGGGATGCCATCTCAGCTGGTCCGCATGGCGGGAAAGAAGCAGCGGGCATGGCGGGACTGTTCCGGGTGGTCCCTTTGCGGCAGCGGCTACATCCTCAGGGTCACAGCGCAGCTGGGTTCGGCCGCGGATACGCCTGGCAGCTGCTTTGATCTGCTACTCCACATCGCTGTCGACTCCTTTCTACGGGGCGCCGTGCTAGATGCACTGGGACCCCTTTGCAGCAAGCGTTTCCGCCCCGGGCACACCTGGCTTGCTGAGGCCCGTACTCCAGGCCTGGGCAGCGGGCTCCAAAGCCAGACTCGTTGAAAACGGCCAGCATGGCCGCGCTGGTCACGATGATGGGCCACAGACGACTACAAACTAGGCGGGTGCCCCCTGTTTATGTGGCCCCTCCTTGAACCAAGCGCTGGGTGCGGTTTCCCACCCCAGCGACGGTTTCCTCTGGCTCCTGCAAATTCTTATCAGATAGCATTTTGAAAGAAGCAAAGACGTTAGACAAAGTAGTGCACTACGTTGATCTTAGGTTATAGCGTCGGTTGCGAACCGTGTTGCTACCTGTATGCCTTAGTTTGGGGGAGATCGCTGCATCGCCTTGAGCTTCCACCGCTTCGCAGTTATTGTTCTTGCGAAGGTGGTAAGCTTTCAAATCTGCGACGTGCACCGGACCAGCAGTTTCACCGCTCGTCAACAGCCGCAGTTGGTAGGTGAGTGGCGTAGTCCGTGCCATAACTTCGAACGGTCTAACCCACTTGTGGGCTAGTGACGCGGCGAAACCACGCGCTGCATTACTAAGCGGGTGTGTTCTTTTCAGTACCAAGTCGCCTGTGTTGAAAACGACTTGACGACGACCTTTGTTGTACTGATCCGCTTGCTCCATGCGCGCGACATCGAGGTTTTCACGAGCCGCGCGCTGCGCTGCCTCAAGGCGCTCGCGGAGCTTTGCCGCGTACTGCGCCATCCGAGGGAGCGCGGGTGAGTGAGTGAGTGAAAAACTTTAATAAGTATATTTAAGGGAGGGGGATGTGTAGGTGGGTTCCCTAGTCCGGGACTCCAGCGGCTGCCGCTGCTACCCGCGCACGTGTCGCGAGGGCCCGTTGGGCCTCTAGTCCAGAGCTGGATAGGGCAGCCTCCCACCCCTCAATTGTTGGCACTACATTCGGATCATCTGGAGGATTGTGTGGGCAGGTCCACACCATGTGGTGCAGGCCTGCCTTTTTCCCGCAATATTTGCATTTGGGGTCGCAGAACCCGGGGTGTATTTTGTATAAACGGGCTGGTGTGTTATAATACCTGTCTGTAGGCGTCGCCATCTAACTTCCTCCGCTTTGGAGAGCCCCTTGGCTGGGGGTGGATATTTTCTGCGAGAGAGTCTGCAGTGCTGTAACCGCCCCGCATACGTCGCCAGAGAGGATGGAGGGCGGTGTGGAGGATGGAGGGGCCGAGTCCCGGGGGAGGAGAGCTGGGGCAGCGGCATGGGCGCACTCGTTCCCTTCCACGCCTTGATGTCCCGGTGTCCAGACGAGGCATTTGTCTTGTTCGGGATGTCCATAATTTTTCAATATTCTGGCAGCCTGGGGACATTTTCGCCCTTTGATGTAGTTGCGGTAGGCAGCCGTAGAGTCTGTTATTATATAGACGCAGATGGTATGCGTGGCGGCTAAAGCAATGGCCACCTCCTCCGCCATTTCTATATTGTCATCGCAGATGGTTAGGGCATCAACCAGTTGTTGTTGGTGAATCACAACCGCTACCGCGTACCCCGCTTCTGACTTTCCTGCGTCTACGTAGTAGGATTCAGTGTCCGTCCCGTACTTTCGCCTGGATGAATTTGGCCCGCGCCTTCCGGCGCCCTTGGTGGAACAGAGGATGCATATTGCGGGGTAGGGGATTAGCTATGAACGAGTCGGACCACCCGGGCGGTATAGCCTGTTTTTGTACCAGACCTTGCGGGCTAGTCAGGTTAAGGTCCATAAGAACGGTCCCCGCTTCGTCAGGTAAGGCGTTCTCTAGCGGAAAAGCGATCTCTTTCCCAAACTTCAAGTAAGCAGGTGTCATACCCACCGACCTGTTCACAGTTGTTTCAGTGGAGAACAAAGTCCGGACAGCCGTGCGTCCCAATCCCTGTATTGCTCGGTCGTCGCGACCAGCATGCTCTTAACATTCCGATTCACTCTCTCGGTTATGTTTCTCTGAGTATGGTAGGGACTCGTTTTCCTGTGGCGGATTTGAATCGCCCGACAGGAATCGACAAATACTTTGCTTGTGAAATACGAAGCATTGTCTTTAATCAGGTAGGAAGGGAAACCGAAACGAGTGAATCTCTCCAACAGTTTCTCCCAAATCCGTTCGGACACAAGCTTCCTAAGGGGGAATACCTCAACCCACTTGAAATAGAGGTCCGTCATTACCAGGATATATTGGTTTCTGCGCGCAGAGCGAGGGAGGGGTCCTATGATATCGCACGCGACTACTTGCCACGGATAGATGCTAACTACTAGCTTCATCACGTCAGCGGGTTTCCCCGCCCGAGGCTTGGCTACCTGGCAAAGAGGACATCTACGGGCGTAACCGAGCACATCCTTTCTCATAACTGGCCAGGTCGCGACACGGCATTACTTGTCATAAGTCTCACTGCCGCTGCCATGGCCTGTCAGCGCTGAGTCATGAAAGTACCGAAGAAATTGTGTCCGCAACTTTCTCGGGACCACGACTCGAAAAGGGGATGCAATCGCCTCTTCCTCAAGTTGGGGGATGTAGCGGAGCAGTATGCCATCATCACCCAGCAGATAGGCGTCGTACTTGCCCTCAGCGTTCCCGGCGCAAGCTGCATTACTCGCAAGCTCTGTCAGCTCCCGCTGGCATAGACCATCTGCTTTCTGGGCCCCATTTAGCTCTTCTCTACTGACCGCTACTCACCAAGACAGAATTCTCTCTGCCTCGCTTCTTGGCAGGCGAGTAGTCGCCGCCACCAGCTTCTGCACCTTCTCTCTCTCCCAGCCCAGCGCGGAGCCTCTGTCGGCTTCCTTTCTCTCCTTAACTGGGCAGGGCGCGACACTCGCGTCCGCCCTCTCCTCCTCTCCAATAGCGGCGGTGTGCTGCGCTTCCGCCAGCTTTCCATAGTGCGCGCGATAAAGCATCGACCACCTTATTCATGCTGCCCCGGCGGTACTGAATGGCGTACGCGTAACATTGCAACGTCAGCGCCCAACTCTGCATGCGGGGTTTTTCAGCCTCTTTAACCACGAAAGTGTATGGTGGTCTGTCTGCACGTTGAAAAGCGCTCCGTCAATATACATGTCGAACTTTGACAATGCGAACATTATCGCAAGGCATTCCTTTTTGGTCACGGAGTAATTCCGCTCCGCCGATGTGAGCTTGCGGCTGGCCCACGCTACAGGACGCAGCTTGCCCTCGTGTTCCTGTAACAAAAGAGCTCCTACACCGGAATCACTAGCATCTGTCTGCAAAAGAAACTGCTTGTTCAGGTCGGGGAGGCGCAAACTAGCGGTGTCCGCTTTGGCACGAGCCAATGCAACAAAAGCGTCTTTCTGTTCCTTGCCCCCGACCCACTTCGAGCCTTTATGCAACAGCTGGTTCAATGACTTAGCGAGCTCGGAACAACTAGGCATGAATTGTCTGTAGAAAGCAACCATTCCCAAAAACCTCTGCAAGCTTTCCACGTCCGTCGGGCAGGAGTAGTTCAGAACTGCCTTCAGTTTGTCATCATTCACTCTCAAAGTTCCATCATCAACCACAAAGCCCAAAAGGTTCAATCTCTTTGATGCCAACTGCACTTTCTATGGGTTGATCCTTATACCCGTACATCTCATTCTTTCAAGAACGGGATTCAGGTGAATGAGATGCTCTTCGAACGTCTGTGAGAATATCACGACGTCGTCGAGGTACGCCATCGCGTAGTTGAATCTTGCATCACCCAGCACGATGTCCATCAATCGCATGAACGTGCTCGGTGCATTAGACAAACCAATCGGGAGTCCAGTAAATTCGAAGAGCCTGCGGTGACAGATGAATGCGGTTTTCTGAATGCCACCTTTCGCCACGTCAATCTGCAGGTACCCTCTGCTTGCATCCAGCACTGTGATGAACCTTGTGTTCTGTAACGCGTACATCCCAGCCTCGATCGACTGGAAAGGGTACGCAACCGTAGGCGTCAGTGAGTTGAGCTTTCGATAATCAACACACAGCCTGACCGAATAATTTTACTTTGGCTCTAGAACTAGTGGGGACGCCCAGGTACTTTGTGAGGGTCTCACAGCGCCAATATCAATCATCTCGTGAAGGGTGCTGTCGAGAAGCTGTCTCTTATGCGCGCTTAACGGCCGCGGGATACATCTGAAAGGGCGCGCATCACCCGTTTCGATCGCGTGCTGAAGCAGGTCGTTTCTGCCCGGTTTCTTTGTGAAGCAACCCGAAAACGGGAGTAAAGTTTCCACAAGCCTTCGGTGCTGACTACCGGGTCCTGAGAACGCGATAATTGCTTCTAATGGGGTACCATTCAGCCCATTAGAAGCAATTCAGCCGTCTGTCACACAAGCCTGGACGCTCGCCCGCTGGGCGACGCATTCCTGTTTGGGTGCACTATCAAAGGCAATGAGGGGTGAAGGGGCTGTACCGATAACCGTTCTCCCCCATGTCGAGCACAATGCCTTCGCTCGAAAGAAAATCTCTTCCCAGAATAACTGGTATGGCTAAGCAGGGCAGGTAGATGAAGCGATGCCTCCGCTTTCTACCGTCAAAGCGCACGACCAGACGCGCCTCTCCCTCCGCTTCCGCCGTCCCGGCTGCTAAGCTGAAAGGGGTTTCGGCTGGCCTGACACGGATGTTACATCTACGGCAGGCCTCGAATACGTCGTCACTGACCAGTGACAGCGTTGAGCCGGTATCAACGAGTGCAGAGCAGCTTTGACCAGCTAGCTGCACTAGCATAAAAAGGCTCGAGTGCGACAACATTCCTTGCGCTCTACATGCGAGGGGGACAAAAGCCTCTGCGCCGCCGTTGCGGTCGCTCGGTGACGCGGCGTGGGAGTACATTACCCATTGCTGTAGGCCGCGAAAATCTCCCGACGACGGCGACAGGCCGGTGTTACCAATTATCGCCGCCGGTCGTCCGCGTTTTCCGGCATACGCCTTCCTTGACACTCGCGTGCCACGTGGCCCGGCTGGCTGCAATTCCAGCAAAGCCGATCGTTCACCTGCCGTGCAGTCGGGGGATGCCGCGTTCCGTGAAGCAGTTGGGGACGTCTTTTCCCTCTCTCCGCGCTTGTGCGGACGTCGCTGACAAACCCAGCTCGACGCCGCTGCTCGAACGCGTAGGGGTAAAGAGCGCATAGAATAGCGGAGCCTTCCGCTGGCCTTTCTGCCCAACCGTCATTACGTCTGCGCCTTTGGCGCGCGGCGTGGAGTCTTGGCTTCCGGCTCATGCGCATCGCAGCTCTAGCGATTCGGCTGGCCGGGGGGGGGGGGGGGGTGGCTGGTAGCGCATTTCAGCGCGGAAATCCGCCTGCACTACCTTCGCTTCCTGTGCTAGGGCCTCGAGGGTTGCAAAACCACGTCCCCGCAAATACCGCTTGAAGCGCGGATGGCATTTCCTGACCACGCGGGAGACCTGTTCAAGATCGGTTGCCGTGGGATCTGCCCTCTTGTAGAGCTTCTGCATTGAGCGTGCATACTCGAGAAGGATCTTTTCTGGGTGCTGTGTGTGTAACGCTAGCTCATCAAGCATCCGGCGCTCGTAATCGGGCGGCAAGAACTCGGCGCGGAAGCGATCTGTGAAGTCTGCCGTCGACTGGAAGGCCGGCTAGCAGCGCCTCCATCGCGCCGCGCTCTCAACAAGTGCTACGGGAATTACCAGCGCTGGAACTACGTCGTCTGGGGAACCCAGTGCCGTCTAATAATTCTCAAGTTCTTGTAAGTGCTCGTAGACTGACTTCACGTCCGTGTAGCCGTCAACGGAGGGGACCTCTACATTTATCCGCGGACGCGAAACTGTCTCCGCAGCGGCGGCTTGTTTGGCGCTAGCCACCGAACCGAGCTGACGGGTTAACACAGACATTTCATTCATCTGCCTCATCAGGGAGGCCGCATCGGTAACCTGTGCACTCTACCGTGGCCCTTACCTCACTTCCGGACGCACTGGCGTCCGAAGCGGCGGCCCTAACTGGCACGGCTGTTCTCGGAGGCATTTCACTCAACAACTAAGGCCGGCCGGGAGCCGCAGAACAACTGCACGCACCCGACTACCACCTAGCCCGCATCATAAGGCTAGTCACAAAGGCTGATCGCACCAACAACAGTTCGTAAAACTAACATATGCAAAAAGTAAAAATTCTAACTAAACTGGCCGAAACTAAAGAACACACACATTACCCAAAACAAAATAAAACACTGTACGAACACCACTATACTACATTCCGCCTAATCTACAAACACGCTAAGTATAAAGTCAAAATAGCCTCGCGCTTATCACACACAGATCCGGCGCGTCGTGAGCGCTGGCGTGCGCTCCCACGTCGGCAGAGAAATCGTCCACATGGCTGCTAATTCATCCCCAGTAGGGTGCCAATTTGTGGGCTATTCCTCTGCCCGAGGAATACGCAAGACAAACACACATCGGGCCGTGTAAGAAACATCTTTATCTCACTCCAGAAACTCCATGGCGATGCAGGAGATCAGCGGGGTCGTCGTGTGGGAGGGCACGCAGCGAGCAGCCCGCGGGTTGTCTAGGAGCGAAAACAGAGCGAAGCGACGGCGTGCGCTTCTCTTTATAGCCTCCGCGCGGAACCGGTTATCCCGGAATGAGCGGGGAGAGGGAAGGGGTAATGCGGCAGCTCATCGGTAGCCACGTGAAAAGGGTTCCCTTTAAAGGTGGCTGGCGTGGTCCCCACACGCAATACTGCCGATTGCTCCGGCAACAAAAATATCAACCCTTGGAAACATTTCCCACAGCGCCGACTGAAAGAAGCTAACCATAAGCGTGAACTGTCGCCTGCAACACTAGCTTTTTGACGCAGTTTAAGAAAATGGAAGAGTAAGTCAGTAAATTGCCACAGCCCTCGAATCCAGCAGCATCTATAAATATCCAGGCATTTGCATCGCTGTTTTCATTTGCTGGCCCCATGCGATGGCAGACTCTACAGCATCGCCTGATGGTTCCGACGCCGTTAACACTTTGCATACATTATGTCAGAAGATTTGGACAACCCTGCAGTGGCCACAGGATTGGAGGAGGTCAGTTTACATCCCCATTCCAAAGAAAGGCACAGCCAAAGATTGTTCCAACTACCGCACGATCGAGCTTATTTCGCATGCTAGCAAGGTGATGTTGAAACTCCTTCAAGGAAGGCTGCAGCAGTATGTGGATCGGGAGAATCCGGACATTCAGGCTGGGTTTCGCAAGGGCAGAGGAACTAGAGACCACATTGCCAACCTTCGCTGGATCATGGAAAAAGCAAGAGAGTTCCAGAAACCCATCTACTTCAGCTTTATTGATTATGCGAAAGCGTTTGACTGCGTAGATCACAGCAGATTGTGGCAAGCTGTCCAAGAGATGGGAGTTCCAATTCACCTCATCTGTCTTCTCAGGAACCTGTATGAATGACAAGAGGCCACAGTCAGAACTGGGCATGGTCTTACTCATTGGTTTCCGATTGAGAAAGGAGTGAGACAAGGCTGTATACTGTCGCCCTGCCTATTAAACCTATATGCAGAGTGCATCATGAGGAAAGCCGGTCTGGACGAGTCTTCAGCTGGAGTGAAGATTGCTGGAAAATGTATCAACAACTTTAGATATGCGGATGATACCACTTTAATGGAAGAAAGTGAAGTGGAACTCAAGAGACTTTTGATGGGCGTACAAGACGAGAGTGAGAAGTTTGGGCTTAAACTGACCATTAAGAAGACAAAGATCATGGCGTCTTGCCCTATCAAGTCCTGGAGCATCAATGAACAAGAAGTGGAAGCTGTGACAGATTTTCTCTTCTTGGGCTCCAACATTACCTCGGAAAGAGACTGCAGCCATGAAATTAGGAGACGCCTGCATCTGGGAAAGAGAGCAATGGT
This sequence comes from Amblyomma maculatum, assembly GCF_055883805.1. Classification (NCBI taxonomy): domain Eukaryota; kingdom Metazoa; phylum Arthropoda; class Arachnida; order Ixodida; family Ixodidae; genus Amblyomma; species Amblyomma maculatum. Next base: position 57,927,215 of record NC_139346.1, on the reverse strand, counting down.
TAGCCTTGATCGCCTGGTAAAGAGCAGAGACATTAGTCTGCCAACCAAGATCCGTATAACTCGTGCTATGGTGTTTCCAGTTGTGATGTATGGATGCGAGAGTTGGACTGAAAAAGGCTGACCGCCGAAGAATTGACGCGTTTGAATTGTAGTGCTGGCGAAGACTCTTGAGAGTTCCTTGGACTGCCAGAAGATCAAATCAGTCGATATTGTCGACCATAAACCCTGACTGCTCATTGGAGGGTCAAATTCTAAAGCTAAAGCTCAGCTACTTTGGTCATCTGATGAGAAGAGAGGAGTCGCTGGAGACAGATTTGATGTTGGGAAAGGTTGAGGGTCGCCGGAGAAGGCGTAGGCAGCGAACGCGATGGTTAGATGGCATCCTCGAGGCACTGCAGATGAAGTTATGTGATGTTAGGAAGATAGTGAGAGACCGGAAAGCGTGGCGTGACCTGGTCCATAGCCTCACGAAGAGTCGCACACGACTGAACAACTGACCTGAACTGAATTTCACTGGATAAGCAATTCATTATGATGATGCAAAAGACAGAGAGAGGAAAAACAAAGACACCCTATACAATAAGTTGAAAGTGAGACACATATTGAGAGTTCATAAAAGAGAGGCGTACCAGCGGATAGAAGAGAGGGCCAATACCCTCACGTCAGCGACATTTAGTCGTCAGGCGGTGAAGACAAGGCATTTTAAACATGGAAACGATACGCTATGAACTCGGCTTAACATATTAGTGGCTAGGCATAAAAGAAGGTTCAGAGGGCTTGCATTCTTGTCAGCTTTAGTGTAATTAGGAAAGACTGGGAATTAAAAACGAAACGTATCGTGTTTCTGTATGCAACACAGATGAACCTGAGCGACATGCTTACCGATAGCTAGGTTTTCTCGCTGAAAATGAAACAAACAAGCGGGTCAGCTGTAACCGCCACAGATTCTAATGATAACATATATATATATATATATATATATATATATATATATATATATATATATATATATAATTTGTAATACAATTAACGCCATATTGCAATATACTGTAGAACATAATTATTGGGGCCTAATAGTAAAAACGTGTCTTCTGGAATATCGACAAAAGAAGGGCCACCTGCCCTCAACAGTTGCTTAAAACATGAGAAATATCAATTTCTCAAATACAGGTAACACACGCAATGATACACAGAACGGCCGCTCAATGCAGGCGCACTTGGGTGCGCCCCGTCGCGTCGCCCGGAAGCGCCTAGTTCTCGACGCAATCGCTGCGACGCCACCGCTCCGTGACGAGTCCGGGCGGAGAGCTGCGCGCAGCGTCCGTGGCTGTGCTTTCGTTTCGGCGTCCGTGTGGCCAGCGCTTGCTCAATTTAGGATTTATGAGCGGCGTTTCACACGTTATGTGATGCTACGTTCAAGTTTGCTATTGATGAGGTGATAGCGGCATGTCATCATCACTGGGCTTTTCCAAGTCATTCGTGGTCTTCCGTTTACAACGAGAATCGAGGCAGTCGTGTGCTTCGCTGAGTGGGCACCCATTTAGTTGCGTTTCAACCACTGTAATAACGTATCAGATATTATAATCTTGAAATCGGCACAAGGTTTGAGGCAATTGTTTCAGCGTGCACATTTCTGGAAACTTACAATTCAGTACGTAGCGTTCAACATTATTCGTCCGTTTTCACTGGAAATAATATTCAAGTGGGTACCACCACCTAAACTTACCAGCTAACACAAACTGTTGCAAAAGAAAGAACACAAGACAGCCAGTTCATCGACACGGCCGCAGGCTCAGGTAGTTTTTTTTTCTGATTATAAAGTCGCGTGATGCACAGAAGGCCCGCAAGCTTATTTTAAAAGCGAACAACTTTCCTCAAAAAAGGTTTATGTGCAAGCGTGATTTTTGCCACTGTCAGATTGATGTTGCCTGTCCAGTTGGTCAGCAGTGGTCGCATTAATTTTGTTAGGTCCTTAGTGTGACTACGGTCTTCTCTACGGCAAATTAACTCCGGATTTTGCACAAAATAGGGAAGAAGAGATGAAACTAAGATGTTGCATACCTTGCTGCTTCTTCTGACCTCCGGGCACTTCATCTCCTTGCTAACAAAGGTGCATGGTGATTTTCAGATATCTTAGGCGTCCATCATGAAGAATTTTGATAAGTCCTGGGTTTAGTAGGAATCACAAGGCACAAAGTTAATAAAAGGGTGCGGACTAATAAAATAAAATTATTGAAATCTAAAGCAAGCACAACAAGATATTTAAACTTTGGTAATATATAAATAATGAGAACACAGCGTGGCACTGAAAACAGAATAAATAAAAATGATTCATGAGATTCTGTAAAATATTCATACTTTCTTTCGAAATGGACGTGCAAGGTAACCACCCAAGAATGCAGTCGGTGCTAACTCTGTCATCTGCTGGTTCACGCCACACAAGAATGAATCAAGGCTGACTCGAAGACTCTCTCGTAGCAGACGTGATGGTAGTTGGGAAGGTACCAATTTCATAATCGCGAATTCCAAGTTTTATAGCTGCCTTATTGTTGATAGGTGCATTTGCAGACATTGATGCTTGCAAGATGTCAACCTGCACAAAGCATGGCAAAATATATATAATCTCAGTCGATATTTTTTTTTTCGCTAGTGGTACCTTCAGTGTTTTCTCCGAGGTGAAAACTGCAGCCCTTGCGTCAACTCTGTCGTTCCCGCCTTTGAATTGCCTTAGGCTGCTAAAAAGCGATACTACAGGCCCGCTGTTGAGGGCCTGCTTTAGAGCGTATCGGAAGCTGAAAATAAAATTTGGTTAAATGCAATGCACTAGTCAGTCACACAGAAGACATTGTTGTACAGATACTTTATGTGATAAAGAAGGTGCTTAATTTGCGCCACTGTGGATCTGGTTGTCATGATTGTTGCTTCGTACGTTTGTTTGGCTAGCCTTTGCTTCGACGTGCCTCCTTGGGCCTGAATGTCTTCGATATGGCAAAGTCCAACTCTAACCAAGAGAGTCGCTCGTCATCTGACAAATAGAGCGGCTACTCTTGGTGTCTCCATGGCTTCACTTATGCGATGTTGTGCAAGGCATACCATTTTCATATCATTGTCATAAAAGTGATCATGGCGGAGCTATCATGAAACACACATACTTCAGGATGACACGGGGGGTTGTCCATTAGGAAATGAAGTCTAGCTATAATAAGTGATGAAAATATCTCTATTGGCCTGCGCACATTCATTTTTCAAGGGTGTTTGGCTCAACCCGGAGGGGACCGCTAAAGGAAGCAGGATCTTCAGTTTTATGTTCTTCCTGTACTCGTCATCTGTGAAGTGCAGTGAGTATACCAGTGACTTGTCACTCGGCTCCCACCGGCTTGCTTCTCCGTCCTAGCCCTCCGGAGATATGTTTTTCAGCCATGCTACTCGACGTTGTAAATCGCATGGGAACTCATTGTAACCGACCGTTTCTTGCTTTCGTGGTGCACAGCGGCACACAGCAGTTGCCTGGCATGGTGCTGAATATGCTTAAGACGATGTTGACACAGCCACCGATGACACGCATGCACAACTATCAGAACCACGCGGTTATACTGAGTAGTCAAAAGGAAAACGCGCCAACACAGCCAGCGCGCTCCTTCCGCATCGTCTGCTCGTCCGTACCAGCGGCGCCTTGGATGGATGGAATATAGGAGCGTCGCCTTTGAAGCGGGGTGGTAGCAGTAGCTATCAGGCTCATTTTTGTCCCTATATCTTAATTATTGATTTAGATTGGCTTACAAAACAATCATCCTATTTATTAAATTTTTGTTTCTGCATTACTAACATTGTAACTTCTCTGCTTTTAAGCCACCAATCTTCCAGTCGTTTTTTGCTAGTTTCCACCGCCGGTTTATTCACCCGGCCACTCTAAACCACAGAGCTTCAGGAACAGTCATTGCGCCTGCATTAACTTCCGGATGGATACCATTATATTTGAGTATAATATGGTCAATTTTTTCACTGGAGTTACCACATACAGCACATTTGTCATCTCTATTGTTAAATTTCGTTTTGTAGCTGCGTGTTCTAAGGCACCCTGATCTAGCTTCAAAAAGTAGGGCACTGCTTCTTGAGTTATCAAAGAAATCGTCCTTCCTGATCTGCATTTTCCACTTTCGGAATAATTCCACACTCTGTTTCTTTTCCATCGAATTTATCCAATTTTTACCTTCTGTGTTTTTAACCTGATGCTTAATGCTCTTTATTTCTCCGTCCTTGTGACTAGCATACTTACTAGTAGTTAGTTTCCTAGTTCGTTTCCTCTATTATGAGTGAACGCTTTTTAAGTACAAGTATTTAGATACTTTAGCTGCCCATCTGTTACTGTCCAATTTCCTCAGGCGTTCCTGATATATTATTTTACTCTGAGCTTTCCGTACTTCGAAAGATACCCAGCCTAAAACTCCATGTACGGCCTTATTTGTGGTTTTGCAGTGGGCATCTAGTGCAAATCGTCCGACGGCTCCCTGACTTATTTCTAATTTCGACTGTACCTCTGATTTTACGCACAAAACCGCATTTCCGAAAGTAAGTTCGGGCACCATAATTTCTTTCCAAATACCCCTCAAAACCTCATACCTATTGTATCCCCACAAAGCCTTATGCTTCATTATCGCGGCAATCCGTCGCCCTTTGGCCTTGAGTAATTCCTCATGCTTTCCAATGTATGCCAATCCTTCGTTTACCCATACCCCCAGATATTTATATTGTGCTACTCTAGGTATTTCATGGCCTTGTATTTTAAGACCATGGTCAGTTAAGCCGTTGAAAATCATCAGACCCGACTTAACTACGCTAAAACTGAAGCCTAGAGCGTCCCCTTCGCCTTCGGAATACTTAACTAGAGTTTGCAATTCTTCCAGACTCTCAGCAGCAGCACATTATCGTCTGCATACTTCAAACCGGGGAGGCGCTGTTCTACCGCCTTTCCACATAATCTATATGACAGGTTAAAACCTAGGTTACTGTCTTGGTTACTCCGTTCAGGTTTATCATATAAAGCAAGAACAGCAGCGGTGATAGACGACAGCCTTGTCCCAAGTTATTTCTACTTTATTATCCCGGTATATTTCCTGTAGGAACTCTATTATCTCCTAACTGATACCTTCTTCTTTCATATGTTCCACAGGAGTTCCCTGCTTACGTTATCGTACGCCCCATTTATGTCCAGGAAGGCCAAATACAAGGGTCTATTTTCCACTCTGGATATTTCGATGCATTGGGTAAGCACGAACAGGCTATCATCTAAGGGCCTACCATTTCTAAAGCCGTTTTGAAGTTCTCCGAGTATCTTGTTACTTTCTACCTATGTTTGCACATTTAATTTCACTGCCTGCATGGCCAACCTGTATATAACAGATGTTATGGTAATCGGCCTGTAGGATTTTATGTGCATCCTTTCTCCTTTCCTTTTATAAATCAAATTCATTTTACTCTGCCGCCAGCTGTCCGGAATTCACTTATTCGTTATGACTGTTTCCAGAGCTTTTAATAACGTCTCCTTACTTTTTGGACCAAGTTCATTAATCAGCTTGATCGGAATTCCATCCATTCCAGCAGATGTGTTTTTAGGACTATTTTTTTCTGCCTTTTTTCAGTTTAGATTGGTCAGTTCTAAGCTGCTTTGTATTCTGCTACCTTGTGTTGCTTCCTGATTTGCGGAGATTAATCTATCGTCACTTTTAAATGACTCGGCTGTAACTCGTGTAATGTAGTTCACTGCGTTGTCTCCCTTTAAACAATTTCCCTCGTTATCTTGAATCCGATCCTTCTTTCTTTGATTCTTCTTCCCTAGCCAGCTTATATGGTTCCAGAATTTTCTTGCTCCGCCTCCAGAGGCAGCGTGTATGTCAGCCATCCAGCGATCGGTGGACTGCCTTATTTTACTTTGGACGAGGGCCTGCACCTAACGTCTCTTTTGTCAATATGATTCCCATTTTTGATCGATTTTCTTCTAAGATACCTATGCTTTCTTTTCCACTCGGTGTTCCCTTGAAGCAACCCGTCGCTGTTCAATAGCGTCCCTGATTTCCTTATTCCACCAGCTCCGTGGCTTCCTCTTTCCATTCCAGGGGTTTGCTACTTAAACCTCCTTAATTTTCCTCCTTATGAGTAGTTCTACCTGTTCATAATCCCAGTCTTCCATGGGTCTTTTCTCTATTGCTTCCTCTATGTCTGCTGCTACTGCGCTATTTGATCGTCGTTTACTTTTGCGTTTACGTTTTGTCTAAGTTCCATTTCTCTTTTCATCAAGGGCCGCATCTGCAGACTAATACGTTTATGATCACTTCCCAGACTACACTCCCCTTCTTCGTCTATTTCCATTTTTCTGGCCTTGCTATAAATTTCCTGCGACATTAGACAGTAGTCAATGGTCGTCTGTCTGTTGCGGAATTCATCTCCGCGATGAAGGAGCGCTTATCCTCAAAAATGCAATCTATGATCGAGGCCGCTATGGACCAGATCTTCACCAAGGTCATAACTGCCATACCCGCGGTAGTCTCAAAACACATCTCGGACAACCCCCGACTCCTCCGTCGGTCGGGGCCCATTAGGGACGTATCCCGTCCTGCAAAATTCAACCGTCGGATCATTGATTCGGACAATGAGGACAGCTGCCCCGCTCCTGCCGCAACCCCCTTGGTGCCGCTGGTAGCTGGCTCTGGGGCAGCCACTCCCTCCTCCTCCCCTCCAAAAAAGTTCAGTCATGGCAAGACACCTTAGTCAAAGGCGCTCTTCTACCTCCAATTCGGCCATCTCAACATTAATAACACAATTGAACTGTAGAGGCTTTAAGGACCGCACTAAGCGGGCCAATTTCCGCCTCCAACTTGAAACATTCGAGTCTGTACCAGCCGTGGTTGCCCTCCAGGAGCCAGGCCTGGGCGCCACACTTTCAAATTACACGACGTTCCAACAGGATCCCGCGTCTTGTCTTCTCGTACCCAAAGCATGCACAGCCAACTTAGTGGATCTCGATCTCCAACTAGATTATTCCTATGTAATGGTGACAATCCTACCACTCCGCCGCAGGGACCCGCCATTGCATGTACTCAACGTGTACTGCCCTCCCAAACTCAAGCGAGTGATATTCGTGGACCTCTTCAGCCGCGCGCTAAGAGTAGCGGGTCGCGATCCCCTCCTGATCGTGGGCGACTTTAACGCTCCCAGTCAGCTGTGGGGGTATCGCAAGGAGGAGTCGCGCGGACGTAAATTGGCGGAACTTGCGTCCACGTTGGGCCTCATCCTCCACACTGACCCGGTCTGCCCAACACGGTTAGGAAACTCCGTGACACGGGTACGTGTCCGGACTTAATCTTCACTCGCAACATAAGACACGCAGACTGGCTCAACACCGAGGAAACCCTCGGTAGTGACCACTGCATCCTTAACATTACAATACACACACGCCCGCTCAAACGTCCCACAACACAAGCCCGTATCCCAGATTGGACGAAATTCAGGCAAAATTTTGACTCACTTGATAACACACCCATTTCCGAGCAGGGCTACTCAGCATGGTCCCAACAGCTGCTGACACACCTTCGCTCGCATGAAATACATATCCAGCTCTCAGAGGCGGTTACGGACGTGGATAACCACCTCCTACAACTCTGGAAAGCCCGTCGCAGCCTCGTCCGCCGTTGGCGACGCCAGAAACACAACAGAAAGCTTAAAGCTCGAATTGCCGAGCTCACCCAGAAAGCGGCTGAGTACGCGGCCCATCTCGCCGACTCCATCTGGGTGGATAGATGCAACGCGGCCGCGCGACAATTGTCTAGCCGCAACACATGGAGCCTCTTTCGAGCCCTCATCGACCCAACCCAAACACGAACCGAAACACAGAAACATTTGCAGAGAGCCATGCATGCTTTCTCTGGCAACACTACTCAACTGGCACAGAAACTCCGGGACCAGTATCTGTGTACAGCCCAAGACCCCCGTGGATCATCATACTCTTATGCAGGCAGAGAAAACACACAGCTGGATCAACTTTGCCAACTCCATGATCTGCGGGCGTCTCTCGACAAAATGAAACGGGGCACTGCCCCGGGAAGGGATAAGGTCACCGTCAAACTTTTGACGAACCTGCCCGACTCGGCATACCAGTCCCTCCTTGACTACATCAATGCGCTTTGGCGCGGGGACACCCCCCTGCCAAGCGACTGGAAAACGGCTGTGGTAACCTTTATTCCTAAATCAGGGAAACCAATTGACACAGATAACCTCCGTCCCATCTCTCTCACCTCCTGTGTGGGCAAACTAACGGAGACGATGGTGCGGGACCGGATATCTGAATATCTTGAACAAAAACATGTATTCGCAGGCAACATGTTCGGATTCCGCCCACACAGATCCGCTCAAGATGTCCTCCTGCAACTCAATCGGGAAGTCCTTGACCCACTCGAATGCACCCATAATGACCGGGTAGTACTCGCCTTAGGTCTCAAAGGGGCATTTGATAATGTAACACACGAGACTATACTCACCAACCTAAGCCAGACCGACTGTGGTCTCAACACATTCCAATACATCAAACAATTTCTCACGAATCGTCAATCCTACATTCGCATCCAAGATAATGAGCATGGTCCTTACCTACTCGGCACGCGGGGAACCCCCCAAGGCGCAGTACTTTCCCCGCTGCTCTTCAGTTTGGCTATGATGCACCTGCCTGCCCAGCTCGATGGTGTCACTGGTGTGCAGCACGCCCTGTATGCCGATGACATCACCCTGTGGGCCACGCATGGCAGTATCATGGACATTGAAACCAGCCTGCAAACAGCGGCGACGATAGTAGACGGCTACGCCCGCCGCTGTGGTCTTCAGTGTTCCCCACAAAAATCAGAATTTGTGCACCTCCGCCCCTCGCGAAAGTGCACAACTCAAATCACTCTTTCTTTAGACAGTGGTCCCATACACGAAGCTGGCGAGATACGGGTACTCGGACTCTACATACACAAACACAGATGGTCAGACACTACATTGGCCAAACTCCGTAATTTGGGGGACCAGGTGGGCCGCATGGTCCGCCGGGTTTCAAACAAACGCAGGGGGTTGCGAAGTAAGGATGCCTTGCGGCTGGCAAACGCCTTCGTGACCAGTCGGATTCTATATGCGACACCTTATCTCCACCTACGGAGACAAGAGGAGGATGCCCCTGAGGTTATCCTTCGCAAAATTGTCAAGCGTGCCCTGGACCTCCCCATCACTACTTCAAACAGCCGTCTTATGGCCCTTAGGGTGGTGAATACTTTCCGGGAGCTCCGGGAGGCGCACCTTACAAATCAGTACACGCGTTTGTCGCAAACGGAGTCGGGTCGCCGCCTTCTTGCTCGACTCCATATCCAACATACCACACTCATGGAAGACAGGTTTCGCATCCCAGAATTGTGGAGACGCGCCCTCTGCGTGCGACCTCTGCCAGCGAATATGTCACACGAAGATCATAATGGTCGGCGCTTAGCACGAGCGGAAGCCCTAGCCCGACATTATGGCAACAAAACAGGTGTATACTACGCGGACGCCTCCGGCCCTCACCACGGGGGATGGTACACGGCCGCTGTAGTTCACAACAGCAAAACGGTTAACGGTCTCACCTTCAGAGCCCAATGTACAACACACGCAGAAGAGTTGGCGATTGCTCTCGCGGCCTCTCATTCCGACTCAAAATGCATAATTGCCGACTCGCGAGGAGCCTGTCGGAACGTCAGACAGGGCTGGACTCCCTTACTAGCCTATAAAATTTACTTAAATTGAATACGGGATACGGACCCCGCACACCGCTACCTTATATGGGCCCCTGCTCATCAGGGCTTGGCAGAAAACGAGGCAGCAGACGAAGCCGCCCGCGCGCTCTCTCACCGGGCTGTTTTCTCCTCCCTACCCGATCAGGAACCCGATTTTAATCCGGCCTACACCTTCAAAGATATCATGGCGTACTATCAAAATTGTCATCGCCTTTATCCCAGCCCATGTAAAGGTCTCAAAAAGGCGGATGAGCGGCTCCTTCTCCGCCTTTTCACCAATACATTGCTGTGCCCGGCAACCCTAAAACATTTTGACCCCTCCTTTAGTGGCAGCTGCACACACTGTGGAGTGGTGTCTTCTGACATCTATCATATGGAGTGGGCCTGCCCCTCCAACCCGGCTATTCCCCCCATCCCCAACCCAACCCGGGAGAACTGGGAGGCGGTCCTGCTCGGCTTCCACGACTTACAGGCCCAACAAGCCTTAGTCGGACGCGCCCGAGCGGCGGCAACCGCCACTGGGGTCCCCAACTAGGGACTTCCACCTAGTGCTCGTAAGGATCGGTCCCTTATGGGCCGATGTAAACATACCTCCTGGCCCTTGTGTAAATAAATGTTCTTACCACCACCACCCACGCGATTTGGTCTTCACATTTTGTTTCTCTGTTTACTATAACTAGATCGTGTCGCTCACAGAAATCTAGCATTAGCTTCCCGTTACAATCCGTGTATCCATCCAGACCATCGACGTGTCCGTTCATGTCCCCAGCAGAATAATATTGGCCCCGTTTCCAAACTGTCTTATATCGTCACTGAGATATTCAACAAGATCCTTGTTTTCTTGCCTGCATTGATGTCCTGTCCCTAAATAAACTACCCCTAGCTATTTCCTTATGCCGGCAATTGTTCCTGAAACCCAGATATGTTCTTTACAAGACTATTTATTTCTTTGCCAATTTGTTCCCTGGTGTATTAACATACCTACCCATCCACCCTTTTTCTTCCGTTCTCGTTCTGTTGCACCCTTCCCAGACGTAGCTTTCTATAAACGGCGGATCTTCTAGATCCCTGAGATGAGTCTCGCAAAGAGCGTACAAACCAATTTTGTCATCCTTCAACTGCTGTTCTATCTCTAGCTATTTCGCTCTTTTTCTACCTCCTTGCATGTTTAAGTAGCTGACCCTATTGTTAAATTTCTTTTTTGTACTTTTCTTTCTCGACATCCTCGACCTCTCGACCTTGCCATTTTTTAGGGCTCAGCTTCCGTTATTGCACTTCCTTCGGCTTCACTTCTAACTACCTCTGTGGACGGAGTCCTCGCGGACCCCCTAAAAAAGCTACAGCCCTGCCTACCAGGCGCCAGCCGATCTCTGCTCCCACCCTTCTGTTAAAATGAATGCCACCTCGCTGCAAAGCCCTACCATAACCTGCTTTATGCACCTCCCTGTTTACCTCAACCACTTCAAAACGATTCTCCAGGCTTAACTTTCTTATGTCCCGATTAACTGTCACCACGTCCTTTTCCAGCTTTCCGTTCAATCCTAGCACCTCCGGTACTGTGCATACAACTATCTGCGCTTGCTGTGCTATCTCCCTGATCTCGTCAACTTCCTTAGCTAAACTTTCCACCATTCCTGCAGCGTCACCATTAAGGACATCGTTTAGCCCCGCGGCTACGTTCACCATACTGCGCCCTGCGGAATTTTTCAACCGCCTATTTTTGCTCTCTTTCAGCACTGCCCTCGTTTTGCTCCCTGGGAAGGCTCCAACTAACTCTCTCATTACCTTTTACATGTTCCAAGATATCTCGCTTGCACCTGCTCATGTTAGAATCTCCGGCGATAAGCACCTGGGCCTTCTCTCTCCCTCTCCCAACTGTTGGCTCCTCCTTTCGGTTATCTGTGTCCTTATCTCTGGGATTTTCATTCTTCCTTACTTCCTTCTTTTTTTCCGGCTTTTTAGTAGCTGCTTCTAAATAACTCTGTCGGTTCGGTTCCGCCTGACCTACTTTGCTTATGCTTTCCATGCCAGTGCTGATCCCAGCCACGTAGCCCGCAGTGGAATGTTCGTCCTCATTGGTTCCAAGAATAAAGTCGCCCACTTATTTTTTTTTTTTTTTTCATTTTGCCGAAGCTGTCCAAGCAGTCTTTCTTCCCTTAACAAACGTACTTCATTTTCTAAATCATCCACACGAGACACTAAACTGCCTCTTTCTTGATCAAATCTATCTAAACGCGCACTCAGCACGCAACACCGACACAAAAAGTCGTTGCCTTCCGCTTCACCTACAGAGTCAAAACGGGTTTCCTAGAGATTAACCTGCGCCTCACACTGAGTACACTTTACCTTCTTTTGATTGCTCATCTTAAGCATATATCGGCTGAACTATATCTATTACGAATTCTCAGAATACAGAAATTGCCAAAAGAAGACACAAGAAGGACTAGCAAACAGGCGTTAAAATCAATTCTGCGAATGCCAATAACCTAGAAAAAAAGTATTTATCTAAACACGATAGTTAAAAAATGAACGCCGAGAAAACCTAGCTGCCAGCACGAAAAACCAGGACGCTAGGACAAAGAGCTAAAATCTATTCTTTAGGCTGCACCTAACCTAACAAGCTGAAAACGAAATAAAGTTAATAAAAGAAAGAACTCATCTATTTGACGCTTCGGAAGCTCTCACTGTTGCCAGTCCGTCCGTTTCTGGTAGCCACGTGCAATCGGAGGAGCGATGGAACACGAGTCCGCACCACACAACTGTCAACTCCTCATGGAGTGGTAGCGCCCCTGTGGAGAATGACGGCGGAAACTGTAACTTCTCCCATTACGCGCTTCCTCGGCCATTGACGCGCGACGCGATGGGCCACACCAAGTGCGCCTCCATTGAGCGGCTGTGTACACAGTAACGCCGCATATAATATACAGCAGACCCCGCCGGGTGGCGCAATGGTTATGGCGCTCGAATAGTGTTCACAAGGATGCGGGATCGAATCCCGGGCTCGGCGGCCGCTTTTCGATGGAGGCGAAAAGCAAGGCGCCCGTGTGCTGTGCGATGTCAGTGCACGTTTCAGAACCCCAGGTGGTCGAAATTTCAGGAGTCCTCCACTACGGCGTCTCTCATAGCCTGAGTGGCTTTGGGACGTTGAACCCCACAAACCACAAATCAAACCAATATACAGCAGCATGCAGAAGTGCAGGAGGCAAACAAATGCAATAAAGAGTAATAAAACGTTTCTCAATGGAACCAATAAATGAGAACCAAACTTCTTAACTGAGAAAAAAATTGGCAGTCGCTTAGCTTGGTTAAGAGTGGTAATTGCGAAAGCAATAGCTAAGGCTACGCCTAGGTTCAGCTGGTGGTGTAGGTGGTTGTGGTGCTTGTGGGTATGCTTATGGTTATACAGTGATTCGCTCTGGCCACGGCATATGGTTCACCTATTACTTATTGCAGGGTGCTACCTGGTTATTCTATATATAACTAGTAACGAGGCAAGAAGTGCCGTGGCTGCAACGATATACTTGGTTGTGGGTGAGGTTAGGGCAGAATGTACAACTGCCGCTCCGGCACCGGCTGCAACGGCATTCTTAACGCCATCAGAAATGAAAGCATCCCAGAAAAGAAAGGAGACTGCGTTGGTTTCACTCTCCGCTAGGTCACCTCCTATAGTATCCAACGTTGCACCCCCGGCGGTAGCTGCGGCTGCAGCCCCATAATTCTTCTTAGCTTTAGGAGCATGTGGCACAACTGTAGCTCCGCGGTTGGTAGCTACCGCCTCGCGAGCCGACGGCGCGAGTTGGGGCCTTGTTTTTGCGGCATGTTGTTGTTATGAACTTTATTTTTCCACCGATGAAGGAGGCCCGCACTCCCCGCTCGCGGCACGCAGGCCTATAGGACGGAGGCTGGGACCTCCGCGACTAAAGACAAGCGAAGCGACAGTGTTTCTTCGCGGCTTCAGCTTGCTGCTGGTTGGCGGGGGACTCACTCCGCAGTAGCAGTTCCCAGGCTTCTCTACTATTTATGTTTTCCTTGGCGCCAGGGGAATCAAGGCATTGCCAGATTATGTGATCCAGAGTACCCCTTTCTCCGCAGGTTTCGCATTTATCGTCCGCCTTTTCTTTCACTTGCGTGTGGAAAACCAGACGGGACTTAGGAAATTCCCAGCTTGCAGGCGCCGTCAACCGACGGCCTCCCGGTTAGTTAGCGTTCGGTCCGGTGGTGGCAGGGACCTTCTGCTAAGTCTCTAGTGTTCTAAAATTTCCTTACTAGTTTGCAGCCTCTCGTCCATCCCATCGCAATCAGGCGGCTCTACGGCTGCCCGGAAGCAGAGAGCTCGGGCTAGCTCGTGCGCCGCCTCGTTGCCGGGGGCGGACTCGTGCGCGGGGGTCCAAATAATTTGAATCCTTCTTTCAAGTTTTCGTTTCTCTAAAAGTTTGGCTGCCTCCTTCGAGACCCTCCGTTTTCCAAAGTTCCAGACAGCTGTTTCGTTGTCTCTAATAACTATGCTGGCTTCCGTTCCAACGCAAGCGAGCGCTATTGCAACTTCTTCAGCCGTGTCTACATTTCGGCTTCTAACGGACGTGGCGGCGGCGGGTACGCCGCGGCCGTTGACAACCGCCGCCCCCGACTTCCCGATAGCCGCGTCCACGTAGGCGACCTCCCCCGGCTTCATTTTCCCCGCTTTCTTTGCGAGAGTCTCAGCTCTCTTTTGTCGCCTTTCCTTGTTGTACGTAGAGTGCATGTTTTTAGGTTGGGGGGCACTATTATATATTCGCGACACTTTCGTGGAATGTCTACTTTGTGGCTTGTTCCTCTATCTGACTGCAGTCCCACCCAGCCGAGGATGGGTTTGCCCGTGGTGGTTCTGCTCAATCTTTCTAGTTGCGCCATGCGCATAGCCTCCGCTAGTTCCGTTCAATTGTTGTGCACCCCCATTTCGAGGAGGCGTTAAGTCGAGGTCGATATGGGTAGTCCCAGATCCATCTTCGCGCATCCTGTGATGAGTGCGTCTATTCTCTGCTTTTCGTCTGATCTGATGTTTAGGAATGGTGTGGCGTAACATATGCGGCTAGTGATGTAAGCCTGCATTAGTTTCAGGAGGCTTCGTTCCTTAAGGCCCCGACCCTTGAGTGCGATTCTCCTGAACAGACACGTGACTTGCGTGGCGTACGCGTTCAGTTTCTTTACCGTAGTATCGTTGTACCCATCTGCTTGTAGAAACAGCCCCAAGATCCTAATTTGTTCGACTTTTGGCACTATTTGGCCGCCTACTGTTACGCTGATGTTTATCTAGCGTTTGCACCTCAGCGCTTTCGGATTGTAGATAAACGGTTCCGATTTTTGTGGAGAGCACGAGAGGCCCCTTTCGGCCGCGTAGGGCACCACGGTGTCCGCCGCCGTTTGCAAGCGCTCCCCGATGCTCGCGTCACTCCCTTCGTCCGCGCACATGCTGAATTTCAAGTTTTCCACTTTCCTCAGTTCTGCCGGGAGGTGTCGCATGGCACAATTAAAGAGGAACGGGGACAGCACCGAACCCTGTGGCGTATCCCTGCTTCCTGGTTTTACGCTGGAGGATTCAATGTCCTCAAACTTTATCGTTCTACCAACCAGGAAGTCTTTTTTGTAGTTGTACGTCTTCTTTCCGACCGTCAATGTTTAGAGGCAAGAAAGAATTACCGCGTGGTTTGCGTAATCGAAGGCCTCTGTCAGGTCTAGACCTAGTAGTACCCTCGTGTCCCTGGTTCCGCTTTCTATGATGTCGTGTCTCAAGCGGAGCATTACGTCCTGTGTGCACAGGCCGGGCCGAAACCCAACCATTTCGCGCGGCCAGAGGTCGTTAAGCTCCATGAAACGCGTAAGTCGCGTTTGGACTACCCGCTCCATCAATTTCCCTATACAGGATGTTAGAGAGATTGGTCGTACGTTCTCTAGTTTAAGGGGTTTGCCTGGCTTCGGTATCAAAATTACGTTTGCCATCTTCCAATGTTGTGGGAGGCGGCCTCTGTCCCACACGATTCTCATGTATTTAGTGGGCGTGCTGATGGAATTACCTTCCAAATTTCGGAGAACCTTGTTTGTGATTCCGTCTGGGCCGGGAGCCGATTTTGTTTTTAGGCCTAATATTTGGGCGCCAACCTCCGCCTCCGTGATCGGCGCGTCTAGGGCCTTGTTTAAGGGTCCTTCTTATTCCGGCAGGGGTAAGGTTTGTGTGTCGCCTACGTACATGTTAATTAGTTTCGCCATGAGTTCCCCGTCCGTGCTCTCGAACGCGTGTCTGGCTTTCGTCAGTCTTATGCCCGATTGAGTTTTCGAATTGTCAGGATCAAGTAGGTGTCTGAGTAGGCTCCACGTATTAGCAAGGCTCATGTTCCCTTCCATCTCGTCACACCTACTACACCAGTTTTGTTCGCAAAGTTTCACTGCGTAATCTTCAATCTCTTTGTTATATCTTGCTATCCTTTGCCTTAGGTTCCTGTTCCATGTTTGCGACTGGAGACGTCTCTCCATGCCGCATTTTGCTTCCCACATATGAAGGAGTTTGCTGTCAACCGTCACCGGCGCATCATCTTCCCGTAGGGTCGTGGTTGCTTTCTCTACTTGTTTCTTAAGCGTCTCTGCCCATTGCGCTATGTTTTGGATTTCATCTCCCGATTCGCTGTTTTCTCTGATTTCCCTAAACCAGTTCCAATCGGCAATTTTGCGCTTTTTTGCGGCGACGCGTTTTGACGCCCTTGCTGAGGGTGAGAGCCAGAAAAAAGTGGTCGCTGCCTAAATTTTGAGCTGTGTTTTTCCTGACACTGTCTCCTGTGCGTTTTACTAGAGTAAGGTCCGGGGTGGTGTCTGCACAGACGCTGTTTCCCATCCTGGACGGACAGCTAGGGTCCGTCAGGACGGTGAGACCGAGCTCATGTATGTCCTCCCACAGTTGCCTACCCTTGGGGTCGTGTCCATTTGTAGCCCCATTCTTGGTGGGCGGCATTGAAGTCTCCTAGAATTATAAGAGGATTGTTTCCTGGTGTTTTGATCGCTTTGCGGAAGAGGGCGCGGAAACGTACCTTTTTCTGCTGGGGGGAAGGGGGGGGGCTGTACACGTTCGAGATGAAGACACTAGGCTCTTCCTTGCAACCAGTGATAATTTCTGTTAATACAGCTTCGATGTCACGCGAGTTGACCTCATGCTCGACTACCGCTATGTGTCTTTTAACTAGCGTGTAGACGCGGGATTTTTCTCCCCGGTCACCGTGGAACGCCTGATATCCCGATAATTTTGGTAGACCATTTCCTGTTTCCAGAAGGGCTATAGCTAAAGCTTTTTCTTTGCTCTGCTGTAAGTACTGTTGCAAGAGCGCTCGCTTTCGTTGGAAACCACGGCAGTTCCACTGCCACACCAGAGAGTCTTCATTTTTACTGCGCCTGTCCATTTTGTTGCATTTGGGTCACAGTCTTTTTCTAATGTAGTTAGCCTCTCGGTGAAGGCATTCTACATCGCGGCGAATTTCGTAGGGGATTTGATTTACTGAACCCATTAATTGGATGAGGAGGGTCTCGATTCTTTCAAATCTTGCTTCGTATTTAGCGTCCAGTCTCCTTTCTAATGCCACCAGCGGGCCCGTCTCGTCCCGTTTACGTTTTTGCGGGAGTGGCCTGATTGTTTCAGTAATCATTTTTTCCTCTTCATTATCCCTCGGCTCAAGGCGCGCGACTACGACCTTTGTAGGCGGGGGAGAGGGCATTTGTTTCTGTACATGTTTTTGGGGTACCAGTTTGTTCCTCGGTGGTGGAGGGGGGCACTCTTTTACATTCTTAAATTTTGAATCTCTGTACTGAGCGTGCTCAGCATGCTCTTGAGGTATCGATTCTCTTTTTCTAGTTATTTAGTTCTCTCGTCTGCCTCCCTATTTACCTGGGAACTGCTAACCGTGAAGCTTACCGTTTTTCGATCTCCGCTCGGACTGCGTCTGCGTGCAGGTGGTCCCCACGACGTCTTGGGGTCCCGTGTAAAGCTCCCGGAGCTGCTGGCCGTGGAGGAGTCGACCAAGGTCGTCGAACTGGAGCGCCTTCGTCCAGAGCTGGATCGGTCCCTGGTACCGGAGCTCGAGCGGCGTCGCGTAGAGTTGGCGGTGGCTCCTCCCTCCAGCCTGGGGAAGTCTCCCTCTTTGGCTGTGATGTGGTGGCCGTCCTTGCTGCTTGATCTCGATCTCCTCCTTAGTAGCCGGGGGTCCTCTTCAACATTTCTGGTTCATAGGCGTCCCTCGCGCTCGCAGTTTTGCGTTGCATGAGCCATTCTCAGTTGTTCCTGCTGACCCAGTTTTTTCTCCCATCGTCTTTTTTTTGTGATGTAAGGGGTTCTATATATCTCCCGGCATCGCTTGTCGCCGAGGAGGTGATTCTCTCCGCATAGCTACCACCTCGCTTCGCACAGATGACCTCCTTTCGGGTTTTCTATGCCGCATCCGCGGCACTTTTTATTCATCGGATCCGGACAGACGTCGTCTCGGTGTCCCATGCGGCCGCAAGCGTGGCAAACTTCATATTTCTTCTTGTATAAGACGCATCTTTGCGCAAAAGGAGATAGGTACACCTAGCGCGGTACCTTCTGACTTCAAAGAGGATTAGAGGTTGCTCCCAGTCTGCGAACACCGAGCACCGGAGGGTTCTCCTTTCTCCTGCGTATTCGCTCCAATAGCTCTTCGTTGGAATAGCGTAGGGGGACGTTGTGCACGACTCCCTTGCCGCATTCTTCAGGCATAGCGGGATAGGCCTTTACTTTGATATTTTCGCTGCCGCATAGAACTACGCGCAAAGCCACGTACCTTCTTCCACGCTCTTCGCTAGTAGTGGCGATTAGTATTGACTATTGCTTTATATTTGCCGAGAAGATGTCGTTCTCGGCGTCCTTCAGCTCGATGCCGGCGGCGCGGGCGAGCGATTTAGCCAGTTCAATCATTCCACCTTCTACTAGGCGGCTGACGCCGCCCCTGGGTAGTATTATTATCTTTTCGGCGTCCCTCGGTATCTTCGAGGACTGCTTCTCTACCGATTTTGCCGCTAGCTTTCTTCCGGTGTCGGCCTTGTGACCTGTAGTCCGCCGCTCTTCCTCATCTTTGGTCGCGGTTCGCGTTTCCTGTTCGAGGGCACTACGCGGCCTTTCTTTTTGGTAACAAACCACGTACCCTTAGTTAGCTCCGCGGGGTCGATAGTCTCTCCCTCCACCAGCTCCATTGTGTTGTTCAAGCTCTTCTGTGGCTCCCGCCGCCGAGAGCGTCTTTCTGCTAGGCCTACGGATAGGCCTAGCAGAAGAAGGCAAAGTAGTGTGCCTACCTTGAACTTGCGGTCTCCTCAGACTCCCCTTCACGTGTGTAGTCGAATGCAGCGGTATAATGCACGCCGTAGGTTGAAAGTTGAACGGCTGCGTTCGACGGAGCTCATCAAACGCGCGGCCGCTGACTCCTGCTGCTTGACCTGGAATCCTGTTTAAGCGGCAAATCTATGGGATGACGTCACTCCGGCTGTAGCGCTCCTTCACGGAGAGAGCGGGAGTTAGACCACGGTTGGTAGCTACCGCCTCGCGAGTTGACGGCGCGAGTTAGGGCCCCTGTTCTTGCGCAGCTGTGCTTGGTGACGCGCCACAGGTCGCGCTAAAGTTCAATGGGAGCTACCGCCTCACTACGCGAAGGGCTGGAAAGTGAAAGTAGTATTGCTTTCGCAATAATACGGTGGTTTTAATTTAAGATGCGATGTGGATTTAAATCTGTATGGAATTAACATTGATCCTTAAGTACTCTTTGCAAACTGTGTGTGATATGTGCATGTGCGTGTGTACGTGTGTGTGTGCGTGAGTGTGTTTCGTGGCCATGTTCTTTCCATATCTTTCTTGTCCCTTTGAACAATGCGCACCTGATTGTGTTTTTGTATACGAAACATTTCCTGCAGAATACATTTATTGATTCCATTTTATAAACATAAAAATAAGTTAGGGGGAGGAGTATCCTCAATTATTCAATCAGCCATGTAATTCTAACTATTGATATGCCCAATCGAACATTTCATCCGATACGTAGTCGCAATATTCTGCCCCTTTCGTGCTCAGGAACTCTCGCTTTCTTCAGGTCAACTCGATGGCTAGCTAAAACGGGCCAGGAATGCCCCATAAATTTAAACGTTTTATTCGTCGTCTTTTAAAAATAGTATATTTTTCTTGTTCTGTGTCTGGAAGTAGTGATAAAGTGAAAAAAAAATAAATAATTTTCTATTCCATCTACTTCATTGGGATCAATTCTGGCGGAATTCGGTGAATTCATAACGAAAGTGCACATATATTCCTCTCTTCATGCGTGGTTATATCTATAATGCCTGATGTTTCAGCGGTAATTCAAAACTTTATAATCTAAGGTTCGTAATATAAAAAAATTCAGGAACAAACTGGGAGCCCCAACATGGTTTCTTAGAAAAGCTGGAATACAGCGCACTTAATAAACATCACTCTCCAACTTTGTGATTAGTTCGGTGCTTAGTGGCAAAGAAGAGTCAAACTATAGCATAAGGCACACGAGTTGTTATAATGAAGAACTCGTTTTTAAAGCCCTGCGGCGTGACGGATGAACTCGACGATGTCATCACGTCCTCTGCGGACGTGTCTCCTCTGGTGACGTGTCTCTCTGAGAACGACACCTAGTTCATCCTTCATACGCTATTACGACAAGTGCTTTTTGTCGTAGCTTGGTGCCAAAAAAATGCAGTGATTGCCAACTGCGTAGTCTTCATAGTAGGCAGTGACGAAGGGAAATAAACTCCATCACAAGACACAGATTGGCGGGTTGTTTTATACTGACGTTGTAAGCATCGGGAGGCGTCCTAAGTGGCTATTGCGACTGGCCCAAGATAATTGTCTGTTTGTGGCGCTTAGTTTCGGTTTCGTGCAAATAATTAAAACGTGCCTTTATCACGCAGCAATGCATTGTTTCAGAAACTGATTTAGCAACTTTCTGTAAGCGGCTTCAAATGCTGCTTAATACTAAACTTCGAACTTGGTTTATTGGAAAGTTGATGTAGAGTTTTAGCTTCTCAGCTGTGTACCTGTAGCAGCTTATAGAACAAACTGTCGGCGGTTTTAAGATTCTCTGCTTCTAAATATTCTATTTCAAGCCCTTCATTCTCAGGAACGCTTGAAACCTTTTTTTGATGCGGCTTGTATATATACCGATACGCATAATGGTTCATATGACGTAATATTAGGCGGAGTAGAGAAGTCGGGACAATGCAACACTGAGCCAAATTATCAATTAATCACGACTGTTCTGCGGTTATCTTTACATACGCGTGCACGATAATTAAAATTTGTTACGTCCTTGTCCGACAACGAAACATTAAAGTTGTCGAGCTACGGTGCTGTAATTACCGCCTTAATACAAAAACTTTTACACCACAGACTAGCAAACTTTTCATATGGCTATAGATTTATCGACAGTATGAAGTCCTTGCAATGGCTTCATACTGTCGGTAAGTCAATGGCTACCGTCATAATCCAGTCCAGACTCCTTTAGTAAGACCACTGCCCGCAGAGGATATGAAACAAGATCGTATGACAAGTTCTAGAAACGTTTATTTATATATTTATTTATCTATAAATAGCGCTATCGCATACGGGATTTTCGCAGGGTGAGACATATTATGATGCATTCTAATATAGGCAACACGAAGGCAATATATTGTTACGTGGTGGCATGACAAGCGATGGAACACGAGGACACAACAGAAACAGAACGACGTGATGACATGACTATGAAATATGCTTTAATGGCTGGCGCGCCTGGCGCGAACGCTCCGCCCCGCGCCACTGCCCGCTTCGTCATCTTCGTGGCACTACACGGGGCCACCGAGCGATCGTCCCGATCGATTTCTCGAAATCCATTACATGAAGTGACGATGAACACGGACACAGGATTAAGACATGAAACGCTGGACACCACAATGAATGCAAAGATTGGATGATTGCTTGCCCCGGAGCATCAGATCCAATCGTCACCGTTTGCCGAAGGCCAAGACTCATGGACACGCCGAACGGCTTGGGGGGGGGGGGGGGGGGTGCTATCATCGCATGTGGCATGTCCTGTAGAAAAAGAAATTAGACGTGAAAAAGAAATTATATGTGAAACGTCTGCCCCGCCGGAGTGGTACAGTGGTAAGACGCCCGACTACTGTGCTGGAGTTCCCGGGATCGAATCCCGACCTCGGCGGCTGCGTTTCGATGGAGGCGAAACGAAGTGGCGTCCGTGTGCTGTGCGATGTCAGGGCACGTTAAAGATCCCCAGGTGGTTCCGTAGCCCTCCACTACGGCCCCCCTTTCTCTCTATCCACTTTCACTCCCACCTTCATCCCTTCCCTTACGGCGCGGTTCAGGTGTCCACAGAGCAAGTGTGACAGATACTGCGCCTTTCCCTTCCTATGAACCACCCCCCAAAATGTGAAACGTCTATTTTATAAACACCTTTGTTTACCTTAAATAAAAATTTTAGGAGCAATGCTCTCTTGCGGGATAGTGGGAAGTTTAGTCTTCACTACAAGCGATTTCATTGAGAAGCGCCCAAAAGTCGTTGATATGTCTTTTAAGTATAGGAATATCAGATAATAAAGGCGTATTCTATGGTTGGACGGATAATGGTTTTACGCAAGCACCCGAACAACGGGTGTGGATAGTTTTAACTCTCTTCTTAGAAATAAATGATTTTGATTACCAATAATTGTTACATAACTACTTGTTACATTGTTAGTCGCCTATGCTAGAAAACATGACCGCTTGATTCACGCCTAATATCACTTTGCATACCAGATGATTCTTGAAAAATAAGCTCATAACAGGCACGGTTGCCCAAGCATCCACCAATGTCATAGTGTGAATGGCAGCAATGAGTACTTCCAGCGTAAACACCGACAGAGATATTGACAAGTGTGACTCTCCGGCGGTCTTACCTCGATCAGCTGCGCCTCCTAAATTCCAGGAGCTGCATTACGGCGCCAAGGAGATGGTGATTGTCGCTGTCGTTGGGGTGTGGCGTCATACTGCGGTCAGAGGCTGGCCAGGCGCTGCGCAACTGTGCTGGGTTGTAGTTGTAGCCATCCCATGTAGATGAAGGCACTGGGCGATAAGTACAGTGTCGAGCTGATGAAAAGTGTTGGGCCAGGGGGACGGGGAGAGGGGGGAGAATTTTGCATTGGCATGCTCCGTCGACGGCAGTAGCGTGATATATGTCCGGTCATTCCACAGCTGTAGCACGTAGGTGGCGGGCGCCACCGGTCAGCGGTTAAATGCGTACAGACTTGATCAGGGCAGGAATCGTAGCAAGGCCTGCGTTGCTGGTGAACGACTACACCTGTGCCGGTGGTGCTTCGCCTCGAGCGCTGCTAGGAAGAGAGAGTGCCTACTATCGGCGGTAGTCGAAGTTGGGTGCAGAGCGAGCTGGAGTCTAAGAAGCAGAAGGGGTCACGGGCTCTGGCTATAGCGCGCAAACTGGTCTTCATCTCGGAAGAGAATCCTGGTTTCGAAGCAGGCCTCGGATGATGCCGCGTATCAAGTCAGCCATTGACTCGGGAGCACCAACATCTGTACTTGTCACGGAAGTGACATTGGCCAGTCGGCCAAATGTAGGGCAATGCGACAAGCCTAAAAGCTACAAAACTGCGGCAGTGCTGATCACGTCAACGGTAGAGTTCCAGTGATAATTGCTGATTAGGAATATGTATAGATCTTCAGCGATGCCGTTTAGCAAATGGCCTACCTTATCTTCTAATGACATTCGTGGGTTCCCCACCCTGCAAAGCTTCAAAATTTCCTCAATGTGTGTGGTACAAGTCTCTCCGGGTACTTGGGCTCGCTGGAGTAACGTTTTCTCTGCGTGTTTTTTTCTTTGTACCTGCATCTCTGGAGCACTTCTTTATTTATTCCGCGAAACGGTCCCAGCTATCCACTGTGTCTTCAAGGTTGTCAAACCAGGTTAGTTCGGTGGCGTCTGGAAAGAATACAACATGAGATAGTTTCACAGTGGAGCCCCATCATTTGTACCGGCTCAGCCGCTCGTAATGTACGAGCCGTCATCGATATCCTCGTCACATTTTCCAGTTAACATCCGGGGTCCCAATTATGCTGCCAGCTGCTCACCGTTATTGGCTTTCGCGGGACGTTGCTTTCTTGAGCCATATTCAAGGGGAGCGGAGTTAAGCCAGCAAGACAGCGACTGAGTCGAAGGACAGAGGGATCCGTCTTGGGTGTCCCATCACCTCCACCAAACTGTTACGTACTGAGTACATAACTAGGCTTTTATTCTCAGCTGGAGAAACCGAGAGTCCATGGATCACCAGCATCTGCTTCTTCCTCTTTTATTCAACCTCTTTCTCCTCCTCTTCGCTTACAAACCTTAACAGGTTACAATGTGTTTTATCCAGCTTAGAGCTTTTGTAATCCAGAGACCAAGATGCTTGAAGTGCTCAACGTCCAACAGAAAAGCATCTCGAGCTGAATACGTGAAACGGTTAGAGTTTGCTGAAAATTAACTTCATTTGTCAATCTTCACCCCATCACCCCAAGAAACAGTTGTTGTGACGGGTATGCGGCGGTATCGTTTAGCTTACCTAAGAACGATTTTAAATCTGTCTTTCGAATAAACCAAACAGTGCTCTAGTTCAAGGTAGGGGTGGTCAATTCGCAGTCTCTGTGAATGATTTTATGAAGAACATGTTGCTAGTTTGTTAACATGTCTTTTAACAGGAGTGCTGCCCGTGCATTCGCTGTTGTGCTCTGGATTTTTCCTGTGCTGTATTTTTACATCTATCAAAACGAATCGAACCGAACGGCCAAACCAGACTAAAATAAGCCTACAAAAATGGCCTGAGTAGCAGTCACCATCGTCAGCACCGCGGGGAGAAGCACTGCTCCCTATTTCTCTAATTAACCCGGTCATGTGCTAGGTGCTACCGCCTGGCCCCTGCGAACATTAATTACAATAACTTAGCTTTCTGATGCCCCCTCCTACGCTTGTGTACCTTTGTAATCGAAATGTTCGCCATTAGCGACCATCGACTATCATTCCTTCTCATTACGCGGGCGGTCCATTCCCATTTAATCCTTATTCCAGAATTTGACTAGGATGTCACTGATTGGGGTTATTTCTCTGATGCACTCTGCACAGTTCCTAATGCAATAGAGTGCACATTTAAAAAAACGCAGCAGTTGCCATACTATGGGCTATTATACGCTGCCTTTTTTGAACTCTGGTGAACGGTAAACAAAATCAATATTCGAGAGCTGACTATACCGAACAAGTAACAGGCATCAAAATCATTGAGCGTAAATTTGATGTGATTTTTAGTTTTCCATTTTGGAAATAACAAACGTTTTCACAGCCGACTACTTTCTCTCCAGGAGGAATTGTGCGCATCGGTTACAGCTCACTCGAGTTTTATCCAAATCCCGAATGCAATAAACGCCACAGTGTATCACATGACTTTTGAAAAGTGCCGTTTCAGCACTGCTGCACGCAAAAAAAGAGAACCCCAAAACATTGATAATGGTCGCTTTTTTCTAGAAACGCTAACAATACCTGATGAGGCAAAATGCAGACTGCGAGCTTGGCGGTGAAAGCAGCATTAGGAACAGTGCACAGTAATAAAAAGTTGCCATAACGCAAATAATAAATTGATTGCACGCTGCAGACAACCAAGCAAAACTAACGGAGTTGCGCCTGTTGGTGTTGGTGACAATGGGACGTTCTGCCTTCCTCTTCTGGCTTCCATATTCTGGTAATTCATCCGGGTCGGTCATTGTGTCTGGCAGAGCAGGGTATTGTTAGAGTGGCAGAGAATTCAGGAGACAAAACAGCAATTTTCTTTCCGCTCTTTTATGCCTAATACTTCATTATTTCTCACCTCCTTGCAATTGAACGAATAGAATTTGACTATGGAAACCAGAGCTTCATGTACGTGACAGGTCAAATTTCAATAAAAATAATTACCAAAACTTGGTGTAACTGCACGCAGAGGTCAATTTTTGTCAGTGTATTCATGTATGGCTTTGTCAAGATCCAGAAAAAAAATTAGAGGGTCTAACGTTGAATTCCAATAGCAGATCTCAAGCGCTCGGCCGGAGCATCAACGAAGCGCCTCGCTCGCGCTGAGATCCCTTCCTCTATATTTGCCATTGGAACGCGTTCGCTCCCACGGGAGCACTTAGTGCAAGAAAAGCGCTTGAGACGGCGCTAGATTTGACCGGATCATCATCATCAGCCGGATTATCACAGCATCCCATGCGCGTAAGTTTGTTAAGGCGAAAGTTTTAATGGCTTATTGTGTGAGATTGCAGATGGCAGGAACGCTAGATAAGATGAGATTTCTGGTGGAAAGGCGCAGTATCTGTCACACTTTCTCCCACAAGTGTATGTTTGAATGGTGAGCCATCGCTCCTGTGGGCCCCGCCGGGATGATGCAGTGTTAAGACGCCTAACTACTCTAACGGAGTACCCGGGTTCGAACCCGACTTCGGCGGCTGCGTTTCCATGGAGGCGAAACGAAGATTTATCCGTGTGCTATGCGATGTCAGCGCACGTTAAAGATCCCCAGGTGGTCGAAATTACTCCGAAGCCCTTCACTACGACTCCTCTTTCTCTCTTTCCAATTTCCCTCCCACCTTCCTCCCTTCCCTTACGGCGCGGTTGCGGTGTCCACAGAAAACAAGTGAGACAGTTACCACGCCTTTCCTTTCCTAGAAATAAAAAACGCTCCTGTGGCGTGGTGTTCCTTGGTGCGTATTCAAGTGCGGGATTGCAGATATCACGAACACTAGACAAGATTATGTTGAATTGTAATGGCAGATCCGAAGCAGGTGTTTCTGCTCTGGCCTGAGCAATTCTATTCCAATGGCAGAACGGGAGCACGAGTTGTCTGTTCCAATGGCAGATCGGAATCTCGCGTCAATCCCGGATCGCTCCGTGGAGCGACTATATTTTCTCTGCCGAAATCGGCAGGTTTGGCCGGAAGCCAGCCTTACGTTGTACCCGCTTCCGTTACACGTCACGACCGGCTGCGGCGGCTCCGCCTCACATGGTCACGGGGTTTCGCAAAGCATCTCGCCGTGCTCCGCTAATGTTGCTCTATGAAAGTGACCGTTCAGACACAGACGATGTAAATTCGGAGTCAAGCAGTGACGACTCATCTGCAACAGACAGTGAGTGCGAAGGTGCTGTGTACATTAGGACATTCGACGCGATGTTTCGCCTGCCCGTTAAGAGGCCTGAAGTGGCAGGCTTTGTCGAAGACGTCAGAAGCCCTGCGGCAACGAAGGCCCTGCGACCGCAACCGCTTCGTGTTCACGCGAAGACAAGCAAAAGAAATGAACACGTACCATATGTATCCGGCTTCGTCGACATCATTGAGTGCACCAAGGTACTCGCTGTTGGGCCGACGTCCAGCGAAAAAATGGCTGAGGCTTAGCTTGGTTAAGCCTGGTCAGATGCGAAGCGTATTGATTGCTAAACTCGGCTTTCCATGGTTACACTTGGCTAAACGTTTCTTTCCTTGGTTACACGTGCTTTTACACGGTTTAAACTTGGAATGCACAATGTTTTCCCATCGCATAAACTAGGTAATAGCATGACTCGTTTATCTCTAATCTAACTGTGTTACCGACACGCACAACGAACATGTCGTCCCCCAGGCCAACGATACTCGATTGCCACTACGCGAATATGTACACAAAGCAAAAGCTCTTAGAACACCGACTTGCTAAAGGAGTCAACACGTCCTAAGCCAGTCACCATACCACGTGGTCCGCACGGCGTGCAACCGCAGCCGACGGCGCGAGCCGGTCCCCCATCTCTCCTCTGTCGTGACGTCAGCGTATCACGTGGTGTGACGTCACCATACCACGTGGTCCGCACGGCATGCAACCCCAGCCGACGGCGCGAGCCGGTCCCCCGTCTGTCAAAGATATCGTAAATTACTACCAATCTAGCTACAGCCTCTACCCCCGCCCATGTAAAGGCCTTTCAAAGGCGGATGAGCGGCTCTTACTCCGCCTCTATACCAACACACTGCTATGCCCGGCAGCTCTAAAACACTTCGACCCTGCTTTCTCTGGCAGCTTCCCGCACTGTGGGGTGGTGTCTTCGGACATCTACCACATGGTCTGGGCCTGCCCCTCAAATCCGGCTATCCCCCCTCACCCCAACCCAACCCGGGAGGACTGGGAGGCGACCCTGCTCGGCTGCTACGACCTGAAGGCCCAACGGGCCTTAGTCGGGCGAGCCCGAGCGGCGGCAGACGCCACTGGGGTCCCATACTAGGGACCTCCACCTAGTGTTTGTGCGGGTTGGCCCCTTCAGGGTCACCTCACGCATAACCTCCTGTATTTGTATCCTATATAAATGTTTTCTACCACCACCACCCCCGTCTCTCCTCTGTCGTGGCGTCAGCGTATCACGTGGTTAGACGTAGCATTCCACATTCTTTGCACAGCGTGTAACCGTCACGAAAGGCTGTGGTTTACCTCTAGCAATATACTTCGCATAAAATGGCTAGCGCAGTCCATTTGCAGCAGTGTATCCAGCGTCGACGAAACGTGCCGCACAATGTGGGACGCACGTGGCGAAGACAGGAAGGAAATTACGAGGGACTTTAGCGAATAAAGTAGTGAAAGTCGAAAGCCGTAGGTCTGATCTTGTCTAGCGTTCCTGCCATCTCCAATCGCACACTTAAACACGCGCCAAGGAATGGCACGCGACAGGAGCGACGGCGTACCATCCAAACGGGCACTACTGCGGCTTTCCTCTGAAATTAGCTCCGCCCGGCGAGACGCAGCGTCCATGTCGTCCATCGCTTTTCGATGTGCCGCGACGATGTGAAGCGGAGCTGCCGCAGTGTGTCATGACGTGAAACGGAAGCGGGTATAATGTCACTCTGGCTTCCGGCCAAACCTGCCGATTTTGGCCGAGCAAATATAGTCGCTCCACGGAGCGATCCGGGATCGACGCGAGATCCCTATGTGCCATTTGGAACAGACAACTCGAGCTCCCGCTCTGCCATTGAAATAGAGTTTCTCTGGCCAGAGCAGAAAACCGTTCTCTGGATCTGCCATTGGAATTCAACATTACATGACTGCAGGGATAAAACTGGCGAAAGCCTAAGCTTCCTCTCCAAGAGTTGCCTCTCATGGTTTGCCTATTATAATCGGCGTCTATACTACACGTGAACGGCGCACCAAGGAACACCACGCGACAGCCGCCGAAAAAGCGGGACTATGGTGGCTAGAGCGGGACACTATCTACGACAGTAGGAGCCATTAAAGGCTTTCGCCTTAAAAGGCGCTATCTATCACACTTTCTCCAGCAACCGTATTCGGACGCTACACCATCGCGCCTGTCGTGTCGCGTTCCTTGGTGCGCGTAGTAGGCGAATATGTCTACTTAGGACAGGTAGTAACCGCAGACCCGGACCACGAAAAGGAAATAACAAGAAGAATACGATTGGGATGGAGCGCATTTGGCAAGCACTCGCAGATTATGACTAGCAGCTTACCGGTATCGCTCAAGAGGAAAGTACATAACAGTTGCATCTTGCCTGTACTCACCTATGGGGCTGAAACGTGGAGGCTAACCAAGAGAGTTCTACTTAAGTTGAGGACAACCCAGAGGGCTATGGAACGAAAAATGGTAGGGGTAACATTAAGAGATAGAAAGCGTGCAGGGTGGGTCAGAGAAATAACTGAAGTTACCGACATTCTAGTAGAAATTAAGAAGAAGAAATGGACATGGGCAGGACATGTAGTGCGAAGAGAGGATAACCGATGGTCGCTGAGGGTAACAAACTGGATTCCAAGGGAAGGAAGGCGTAGCAGGGGGCGGCAGAAAGTTAGGTGAGCGGATGTGATTAAGAAGTTCGCAGGGGTCAAGTGGATGCAGCCAGCACAGAACCGGGTTAAGTGGAGAAATATGGGAGAGGCCTTCGCCCTGCAGTGAGTATAATCAGGCTGATGATGATGTTGATGAATTATTTTTGGTTTGGTTTTGGGGTTTAACGTCCCAAAGCAACTCAGGCTATGAGAGACGCCGTATTGGAGGACTCTGGAAATTTCGACCACCTGCGGTTCTTTATAGTGCACTGATATCGCACAGCACACGGACGCCTAGCTTTTCGCCTCGATCGAAAAGTGGCTGCCGGTGCCGGGATTCGATCGCGCGTCCTTGGGCACAGTAGTCGAGCGCCATAACCACTGCGTCACCCCGGCGCGGCAGTGAGAGCTAACTACCTTGGCCAGAGAGTCACAGTTTCGCTGTAGCTGTGGTAGTGCCGTGGTCGGACCACTTCTTGCGGCGCCGTTGCCTAGCAACCGCTGTTTTCTGGGGACACCTGAGCCACATAGAAACTAGGCTATCCTGTTCGTCAGCGTACATCTGATTGCTGATTCTTTTATAGGAAGGGAAAGGCGCGGTAACTGTCTCACGTGTTTTCTGTGGACACCGCAACCACGCCGTAAGGGAAGGGAGGAAGGTGGGAGTGAAAGTAGAAAGAGAGAAAGATGAGCATTGTGGAGGGCTACGGAGTAATTTCGACCACCTGGGAATCTAACGTGCGCTGACATCGCACAGCACACGGACGCCTCTTCGTTTCCGTCAGCGTACAAAATTCGAACCCTGATAAAAGAACAGGGAGAGACAGAATTACGTTTGCAGGGCGTCTTTGCAGCGGAGGTGGCTAAGCTACAGAGCCAGTAGCTCGCCCATGCATTTTTTTTCCTTCTTCCTACAGCCACAACAACGACAAACAGTGGGCAAGTGGCCAGGACGGAAAAAAACGATACTCCGAACTGAGGAGGAGGAGGAAGAACATTTATTTCCGCCGAATATGGCGCATCAGCCACCTACGGGTCCGCACGCAGGCGTCTGGGGAGGCAGTCTGTCGCACCGCGGCCAGAGGACACCCGGCCCCTTCTAGGAGATGAGGTCTTCAGCCTCGGCCGCCAGGCGGACGGCGAATCGCTGCGTTTTTTCGTCGGAGCGTCCCAGTGTGGTCTCCCATTCATCGCTAGTTTTAATCGCGTTGCGCCCTGGGGCACGAACGCATCTCCATATTATATGATCTAATGTTGCCACGTGGCAGCAAAATTTACAAATTTCGGTTTCTTCACCGTCCCTCTTCCGCCCTCTGGCACCCGTCCAACTCCTTCACAGGGGCGAAAAGAAATTTTGAGCTAGGAGTCTTCTCCAGTCGAACGATTCCTTTTTACTCAGCGATCTATCCGATGGCGGATATATCCTCCGGTCTTTCTTCAGGTTGTCGGTCACATCCCTAAAGGTACTAATACATTCTTTGGTTTTAGATGTTGTGGAGGCGTCTGCAGCACTCCGAGGTAGCGAGGAGCGGGCGAGCATGTGGGTAGCCTCGTTGCCGGCGAGGCCGGCATGTGCTGGGATCCAGATTATGATCACGCTTTCGGCGAGAGACAACTCATTCAGAATTTTTGCAGCACGATTGCTGACTATACCCTTGCTAAAATTCCTAACCGCCGCTTTGCTATCGCTGATGACGTGTATCATGCCTGGTCGTGCAATGGCAATGGCTATTGCAATCTCCTCCGCCTCTACCGGCGGTAGATCTCGGTTTCTTTCGAATCCTATGGCGATCCCGGTGTCTAATAGGGCGACGGAGGTTACGCCGCCTTCTTTCCCGATCGCTGCATCGGTGTAGGCAACCGATCCCGGCAGGAGTTTGTTCAATTTGTTAGCGAGGTGCTTAGCTCTGTTTTCCTCCTCCCTTCGTCATGTACGGGGTGCATGTTCTTCGGTATCGGCGAGAGGTATAGATGCTTTCTGATTTCTCGATCTATGCTTTCTCTGACACTTTCGCCTTCCCCGGGCGCTAGTAGGTCTACCCAGTCGAGAGTTGCCTACCCGCCGCCGATCCTGCGAGTCGCTCTCTCTGGGACAGCCTGACCGCCGCAGCTAGCTCTTTCCACTCATTATGCAGCCCCATTTTCTCTAGAATGTCGTTAGAAGTAGTTATGGGGAGTTCTAGAGCGCACTTCGTGCATCTCTTAATTATGGTGTTTAATTCGTGTTCTTGGGTCTTGTTGATATTTAGGAATGGAGTCGCGTAGCATATTCTACTCGTGACAAAAGCTTGTACGAGTCTGAGTCTACTAGCCGCCGTGAGACCACTCCTTCTGTTGGACGTCTTCCTAAATACTCTTACTACGAGCTCCGCCTGATCTTTTAATTTCTTAATCAGGCTTTTGTTACTATCCCTGCGGTTCATAATCATACCTAATATTCTAATTTCATCTACTTTCGGGACTTCATTCCCGTTGACTTTAATTTTGATATCTGGAGTTATCTTCCCACTACTCCTGGTCATTACCAGGAGCTCCGATTTTTCTGGCGAACAGCATAGACCTACGTCCTCTGCGTGCTTGCTAATTATATCTGCTACCTCTTGGAGCCTGGATGTGACGTACGAGTCTTTCCCTTCGCACATCCAGACGGTCACATCGTCCGCGTAGATGCTTAGTTTTAAGTCATCGAGATGGCCAAGCTTGCGAGGGAGCTTCCTCATTACGATGTTAAAAAGGAAAGGTGAGAGCACAGCCCCCTTCGGAGTGCCTCTGTTACCCAGCGGCAACTCCTCCGAACACAAGCCCTGAAAGCTGATGATCGCCGTCCTGTCTCGCAGGGATGATCTAATGTAGTTGTAGGTTCTTTCGCCTACTCTTAGGTCAGCGAGCCCATCGAGAATGGCGTCGTGGCTGACGTTGTCAAAAGCTTTCTTAAGATCTAGGCCTAGAGTAGCTTTCGTATTTTTTTCCTGAAGTCTCTGACTACATCGTTATGTAGTCTGAGCATGGTATCTTGCGCACAGAGGCCGGGCCTGAATCTGACCAATTCAGCCGGCCACGCATCATTCTCTTCGGCGTATTTGGTTAGCCTCCTCTGAATGACTTTCTCAAGTAGTTTGCCTACGCAGGATGTTAGTGATATTGGGCGGAGATTCTCCAAGCCCGGTAGTTTTCCCTGCTTGCGGATTAGGGTGATCTTAGCCCTCTTCCACTCTTGGGGTACTTGACCACTCTCCCACACCTGATTTAAATATTTCGTTAGGGCATTGATCGATTCGTCGTCCAGATTTGCGAGCATCTTGTTATTAACGAGGTCCGGCCCGGGGGCCGAGCGTCTTTTTAGGCCGTGCAGCTCCGCTCTGACTTCTGCCACTGTTATGGACGCGTCAAGCTCGCTGTTCGCCGGTCCGTTGTAATCTCTGTAATACGCTGTGGCGGGGGGCGCTACGTACGTGGATTTGAGCTTGTCAATGAGCTGTTTGTCCATACCCTTAAAGTTATACCTCGCCTTGACCTGTTCTATGTTGGCGGCCGTTTTGGACTTACTGGGGTCTATCAGGAACCTGAGCAGTTGCCAGGTCTTGGCCCCATTCATGGTGCCCTCCATCTCGTCGCATTTATTATGCCAACGTTGCGACTCAAGTTTCCGGGTGTATTTTTCTATTTCGACGTTGTGTGTGGCTATCTCTCTCCTGAGATTGCGGTTCCACTTTTGGTTTCTGAGCTTCTTCGTTAGCTCTTCTTTCTTTTTGAACATGCCGAATAGCCTGCTATCCATCGCCTCAGGCAGAGCTTCGCCTTTAATTTCTTCGGTGGCCTCGTTGACATGGGAAATTGATTGGGCGGCCCAATTTTCAATGCACTCTATATCTCCAATTTCTTCCCGTTCTCTGATCTGTCTGAATTTATCCCAATCCACTTGGGTTTCCGTCCGATACACAGCGGGATTAACGCTCACTTTCCTGCTTAGTTCTACTTCTAGCAGTAGTGGTCGCTACCTATACTCCGTTTCATACATCAGGTGCAACGCAGCGAAAGCTACGCAAGTAGTCCGCAAGAAAAAAAACAGGAGGCGTATCACTACGCGCTCGTTCTGTAGGCGAGTGGTTCCGGCCGAAACGGGCTCTATTCCGAGCATACACGTTTGCATTAACATGCTTCGCATGCTTAGACATCTTCACAGGGCAGATCTTATAGAAAAAATGCGCACGAAAGAACCATTTTCTCAAAAAGATGCGCAGCGCGGAGGGCACAGCCAGCGCCATCTGGTGGCACAGCTGGCAAGGTTGCGGGGCAGCAAAACGCGGCACGAACAAAAACGACATAAAAAACATACAAATTAGCCGAATCCGACCTTTTCTCCCTAAAAAAGGTGCTTTTTATGAAGTTGATGGCAAATGTATTAAGCTTGCAGACAAAGCAACTATTATTTTCTCTCGTCAAGAGCAGGCACTATTTTTTATCGCGGATGCGGAGAGCGCTAACAAGAGCTGTAGCTTTGGTAGTGTTGCACTTGATGTATGAAACGGAGTATAGATCCTGATGCTTGTTCGTCCACTTGACTATGCCAGTTCTATGGCAGAGAGTCAAGTCCGGGTTTGTGTCCGCTGACACACTGTTGCCCACCCTCGTCGGGCATCTAGTGTCGTTAGCGATGTAGAGGTTTGACTCAGTGATATATTTTCCAACAGCGTTTGACCCTTCGGGCTGCTGGTCGTGTGACCCCATTCTCGATGTCTGGCCTTAAAATTGCCGGCTATTATTAGTGGGTTCTTACCTGCAAGGCTAATCGCTCTTTTAAATATCGGCCCAAACGTCACCTTCGTGCACTTCGGGGAGCTGTACACATTGAGTAGAAAGATGCCGTCTCTGTTCTTTTTATTTTGACGTACGTCACGACCTGGGTTTTACTTCCCTTCCCGCTATCGTAGCTTTTGTACCCCGAAAGCTTTCATACACCTCGCGTTTCCTGCAGAGCTATTGCCAAAGGCTGTGTGTTCTGGCTAACTACCCAGGCAGCACAAGAGCCCGGGCCAATATTGTCAATGAGTTGGCAGAGATCAGCCCTATTTAGGCCCAGCGCTGCCATCTTATGGCTGGTATTGGTTGTGCCATTCTATAACACGTCCAACACTGGCCCTGAGGATTCCATTGGTAACCTATTTATAATTTTAACAATATTGACCCGTCATATCCGATGCCCTCACAATATCGGTGAGGGCATCGATGATGGATGGCAATGATGGGCCTGGATATCCGGCGTATTACCGGTGCTGGCGCTGCCATGAGATAAGGATGGCTATAACGGACAGCATTAGCCGTCAGTCCACTGATGTTGGCCAATATTAGACATATGCTGGACAATAATGTGAGCTCTGTTACAATGGCCCGCAAATTTCAGATATACACTGGCATACCTTACATATCAACGGTATTGGCGTTGCCCTTTTATAAGGATGGCTATATCGAACAGCGTTAGCCATTACTCCACTGACGTTGGCTAATATATGGCATATGCTGGACAATACTGTCATTTCTATTTCCATGTCCCGCCAGATGCATTGGCATACACTTTAGTCAACATTGTCTTGTCTATTTCACCTACTGGTCAATATTAGATGCAAATTAGCATGTGGCTGGAAATATTCCGTGGGAAACCGCATTAGCATGCTTTTGCGGTTGGCAGGCTCATTTAATACGTGCAGTCGTTAACTGTGCTGTTATAATCGATGTTTTCAAGTTAGCTTTGCAATTTTAAATACCTCGAAAATCTTGTGTCTAAATAGTTATAGTTCCGCGGTGCTGGTTTCCGTCTTGTTTGCTTTAATCCCACCTAGCTGTTGTTGATGTTGCTTGGGATTACACCATGTTCTTTTACACTAGATCTTTATTGACTTAAGCTGGCACTGTAATCAATCCGCATGTATACTGTGGCGAATTTGGATGAGACCGACGATCGGTAAACGGCGTCAAATACAATAAGTTCACCACCGTCTGCTGGTCCGTCAGGGCGGCGGCGGCGATAAATAGCTCCACGTCGACCGGGAGATTAGAAAGAATCAAAACGACATGTCATATATCGTGCATAGGCAATAGTTGCTATTTTTTGTATTCTATTCGGCAATGGTCTAGTTTCTTCCATGGCTGCTCCCGTGGCGATTCCTACTGCTCTGGGTGAAGAGAATTCCAAAAGTTTTAGCAAATTTCTTTGCCCCCGAGTGTATTAGTTTTAACAGTAGCTTCAAACAGACGATTACTGCAGGACACGCATGCAGTGCGATGCAAAAAATGAGCGATAAGCGTCGGCCTATTAAGGCTCGTACGTGACTCAGATCGACTATGGCGAGCGCGCTTCCATCGAAATACACTTTAAAAATACAGTATTCGGTTTAAGCTATACGAATACGAAGCATCGCAGCACATACTTTCTCTTAAACGATTTTACAATGGTGATCTAAATTAAAGCTGGGTTATTGAGCGGTAAATTAAACGTCGGTCCGCACATGCATGGACGTTCCCACATATGGTAAATCGTATCGACGCTTCCTGCTTCGTTGTCGCTCTAAGAAGTGAAGTATTAGAAAACACATGGAGAGAAAACACTGCACGTACAACCCCAGTATGAATAATATTAAGGTTATGCTGAAACAAATAACTGGGTTACAGTTTCACTTTTCTTCATCGCACTCGTTTGCACATTTGTTTTTTCTCCAGCGTCCGCCCTTGTTGACAACACACCGTGCAACACTGTTCAGTCCACTGATGTCACTCACTCGCGCCGAAATACGAACACTCTGATCGCTGCTTGCTAGATGCATTGACACCATCACAAACAAAGGAAGAAAAACATGGAGACATGGCGCCAGCAACAGCTGCGCCGACTTGCCCGAGTGGATGCGCTCTGCAGGTGGGGTTGTCGGGTTACACGCTGCGCGATGCAATCCAAGACGCAGGCCCTGACGCTCCACGTGTGGTTCAAGGTGCACACGGCCGCCGCCCGGGCGGGAATTTACGATGCAATGCGTCAGCCGCTATACTTTAGGCTCTATTTCTTTCATATACATATTTGACATACGCAGACCTAGCGTAACTTACGTCTTAGGCTTTGCAAACGAGTAGACCATCGCATACGTGTATAATCAAAAGTACGACTGCAATGACCATGGCGCATTAATCACTGATGGAATATCGCACACATACAGTACTGGTAAATGCTCTATGATTATCTTGAAACACTCATTCGGCAAACGAGTACGCCAGTTATTTGCTAAACAAGCCGCGAATATTCAAATCACTGCAGTGGCAAAAATGATCGCAGAGCCAGCTAGAGTCACCCGCGGCACGGCGACGGGCCGGCTTCCACATTTCACAAGAACTTGAAACGCGAAATATATCAGCGTGGGGCTTTGTCACACTGAATTTTATAGGGAATCAAAATAGCTTCGTGCAGCAGCCAGTATACAAGAACGGCAGCTCAGTAGAACAACATTTGATTCGACGCCATGCAAGTGCATTGATAGCATAATATTTGAATTTCTGGATTATTTTTTTTTTTGCACAAGTGCGAAGAAAAGAAGTCTGTAACGTTTCTGCGCTTTTATTCACACCTCCAATTCGCGATTCCGTCGTCGTTCACTGCAATACAATGCTTGCGCTATATATGGCAAGAAGAAATAACTGTAGAGTTCAAAAACCAAATAAAGCAATCGTTGTTTTACAATTAAGCTTAATTCGGTATCAAAGCTTATTTATTCTCTAACTACCTCCGTGGTGGAACAGTTACAGGCGTGCGCGGGGAAGGTATTTCTTTTTTATTTTACAAATATTGTGTATGGAGAGAAAATACCCACATGTAATCTGACTTGTTCGCATTAGAACGAAAAAAAACCTGAAACAAAAGACTGGAAACACAAATAAAGTACGAAAAGGTACAATGGTATAATAACAACTGGATTACAATGACACATCTTTGTTT
The DNA here is from genome assembly GCF_055883805.1 of Amblyomma maculatum. Classification (NCBI taxonomy): domain Eukaryota; kingdom Metazoa; phylum Arthropoda; class Arachnida; order Ixodida; family Ixodidae; genus Amblyomma; species Amblyomma maculatum. Next base: position 57,889,576 of record NC_139346.1, on the reverse strand, counting down.
CGCACACGCTCGTTCGCGCAGTTTTCCAGCGCCTGCTCTCCGTGCTGACGCACCACTCAATCCCGTCCTCGCGCACTTCGGACTCCTGTCGTTCCCCGGATCGCACTCTCTCACCGCATGCGATGCGAGCAAGGTCTGAGGTTGCATGCGCGCGTCGAAATCCACGCAGGTGCGCCAAAGCGGTGGACGGGTCGACGCACCACTCACGGTCCAAGCGGCGGACGGCCGCCGCCCAGGGGAAGAAATTGCGCAGTAATAAAAACACGAACGCTAACAGACTGGAGACTTCTTTCGAACATTTCCGGGCTCTCATAACAGGTTGCATAAAGAAATGTGCTTTTACCGCATTTTCTTGGCCAATAAAATATACGCAAGAAACTAAACTGTGAGAAAGAAACAAGCGCCTAATGAATCGGGCCAACAAACGACTAATCTATGAGATAGAATGATGCTGACGGTGCGGATATATGAGAAAACATGAGAAAATATGTAAGCATCGTATGCAACTAGCTTATAAAGAGGTGGCGAGTCGTGGTACTGAGAAGCTTAGCTCAATCATTTTCAACAAACTTGCTTCAAATCCTCACTTCAGGGTGATTGAAATATTCCACCCGAATGGGCACTATTGTACGAAAGCATTTTCGTTAGTATGCTAAAAGTGAGCAAACTATTCGTAGTAGAACACAGCATTCACAAAATAAAACTTGAACAGGTTTGGGTGTTATAAACAAAACAGCTAGGCGACTCTCCAGGGCGACGACGCGCTTCGCTGCTGGCACAGAGCCCTACATAGGTGAGCAGCAGCAGCAGCGCATCTATGCTGCTGCTGCGGCTGCAGAAAAAGCGATTACTAAAAAGCTCGAAGGATGACGCGACAATCGCTTAGACGGCATGACGGTCACAGTTGTATTTTGTTTCAAAGAGGGCGCTCCGTTCATCCAACGGCCACTCGTTCGCTCGGCTCGACGTTCGGTGGCACCGCGCACGAAAAATGCTCCTTTCTTCAAGAAATATTCCATGTAAGTTTTGAAAATTTTTCATTCAGATTTCATAAAGCGTTTATGTATATTGGAGCAAAATATTAGCCTCTTAGATTGAGCATTTTTTAAATTACAAGCGGTTTCTTACATTTTATTGCTGCAGGCTGCGTAAGCCATGTGCTAGGGAGATTTGTCTTATTTTAGCATATTTCTTACGTTGTTAACTTTTCAAACTTGGTTCTCAAGTGTGCGCGACTTGATGCCGATCATTTTGCAGGTTATTTCAAGTTAAACCGTTACTGTTTTGCAGAGTACTGACTTTCTAAAGTAAACAACTGCGTAGCATCGTAGCCCTAAAAGCCAACTTCGGATATTCACGGCGTTACAGTGGCTGGAACGGCGTATAGCCGTCGCGTGGCTCGGCCGCTCGGGTTCCCTCGGGTGACTTCGGGCGCAGTTGGCGGAGTCCGGGCAAAAGCATATTTTCTCGTGTCTGGTGCGATAAAACGCTAACCGTATGAGTCGCGCGGCAGCACGATGCGCAGTGCGCTGAGGACCGCTAAAGCATTGCCGCTCGGCGCTGTCGCCCAGGTCCGGGTTTTTAGAAAATCGCTCATGATGCTGGAGCCAGCTCGCGAGGCAGCCAATCGTAAAAGACTTTGGGGTACTCTAATTCGTTGTTTTTTTTTTTTGTTTTTTTTTTTTGCATGCAAAGTTTGTTTCCCTAGTCCGGTATGAGCGAAAATCCTGCAGACGCTCATTTCGTCTGATCCGTGCATATATGAGCGCATCGAGACGGTTTAGTAAAAGCTTGGTAGGATAGTATTGCAAAACAAAAAAGGCTAGTGTGGCTAGATATTGCTAATTTTCGAAAGTTGCAGAAAATCGCCACTGCTTTCAATCATGTCTGCATCGCAGTATAGTAGCACGCCGCTGCTCTGGGAACATTTTTTTTGGGGGGAGGGGGGGGGGGGGCTCGACGCTTTTCAAGAAATTTCATCAGTGTTGCTGTTTAGTGCAACAAACTGGATATAGCGTAACTGTACTCCTTTACCAAACGAAGAGGCGGCGCTAAGAAAGCAAGGCTGAAAACGCGTCTCTGTCGCTGTGGTCCTTCGCTCTGTGCGATGTGCACCAGCGGCAGCGACAGGCGTTGGCGTCGTCGTCGCGCGATGAATCGCCAGGGATTGTCGCGTATTTTTTCTTTCTGTATCGTTGCTTCAGCTGCAATAGATCAGTTGCAAAACCTACACGTCAGCTTCCCGGTGCGGCAGACATTCCTGCAAAATGGCGGCATAGACTTTGGGGTAATGTTGGGTACAGGGCTAGCACATTGCCTGACGGGTAGGGTAATTCCCGCACCTCTTGCCCATTCGTCACAGTAGTATTCGCGTGCGCATTGTCGCCCCACTATTCCCCTCTCAGGTTAGTGTCCCTTTTCTAAATTTTCTTTCTTCACCCCTAGGGTGACAGTGCTCTACCTCCTTTATTCCAGTGTTAAGAATGCCCGAAAACCTTTCTCTGACAATGGCCTGTGCGTGGGGAACTGCATCCCAAGCAGCGTAGACTGTGGTAGATGCATGTACTGCACCTATTATCCCTGAATCAGGTTCTGTCGCCACTGTGCATGAATTCCTGCCTCACAGGGAAGCCGACTTGTAGGTTTTGCAACTGGTCTGTTATAGCATGTCCAGCAGGGCCCGAGCCATAAGTGTGAGCGCTGGGTGGGCTCAGGCAATTTCAGTTCCAGGCCGGGTCCGGGTTTGTAGCATGAGGCCCGGGTCGGGCTCAAAATTTATGCCCGTGCACACCTCTAGTCGCGTCGGTTGTGTAGCACACGTTTGGCGCCCGTGCATGCTCTTATTTTGTTCTTCGCACCATGAAACTTTGCTCCAGCATCAAGACTGCATGAAACATCAGTATGCATTTTCCGATCGTTATGCTAACTGATTACCCCACCGCCCTTGCACAGCTATGTTATACCATGTGTAACATAGAGTTACAATTAGTTCATTTTTTGAGACAGCTTTCAATTGAAATTATAGATTAACTAAACAGAGAAGAGCCGTGGTATGCTGTTATCATGATTTAGAGGCATCGATTTAATAAAGACTTTCTTTCCTTGCATTTAGGGCTCTTTGCTCTATAACGCCCGCAGTCCAGTGGCTCTACTTGTATCATCGCACTGCTTTTGCACAGGCAATCATCTGCCTGTGCAAACGGGGTGCTGCCTGAATGTGAGGCAGACAACATCGTCAACATTTTGGTGCTGCAAAACCTGTCAACAACTGTGGGAGCCTTGCCATGAAACATACTGTGTGTAAGGAAACGTTGCCTCGGTAGGTATGACACATTGCCTTTGTTTTGCATTATATAAGGGCTTTAAATGCTCTGCTGGCATTTTGCTATATGATTGCATGCTATATATGACTTTTTCTGGCTTTTTAGCTGAAGACTTACTTGTTCAGAAGTCTTGCTCACAGTATGCAGAAAATAATATCCTTCATGTCCCTGGCAGTGCTTTAATAGCTGGTGCTATATTTCGTTGCTTTATTTCAACAGTATGTAACTATTTCAAGTGGAGGCGTGATTGAGTGAACCTGTAGTGTAATAGCACAATAACAGATAGAGCTTGTTGAATTGACGGAATAGTTGTCATTTGCGTAACACGGGTGTGCAGGTACTTTAAGTGATGGAATATTTAGCATACTTGATTATCTTGCATTACAAGGATTCGCAGGAAGCCTGTATTAAGGTTGCAGAGAAGAAAGCCATTCAGTATTACTCAGGTTATTTGCCTTCCAGCCTCCCTTCATTGCTGCTGCCTGCACTGTATGTATTTGTTCATACAGACATGCAGTTACTGACTGCTTGTACATTTCTGGTTGCCTACACTGGCTTCAGCCAAGTAGATGTAATATTACTTTGATCTAAACCAGGCTATTTACTTTGCTCAAAGTGACAATTATAAATAATTCTCTCCCCAAGCCGTTGAGATTCGCCATTAGCTCCCAACTCGCTTTATTCGCAGCTGCAATGAATTTATTCTGTAACCCTAGAGCAAGACATTTGCAGAAAGGAGATCATCATGCAATACTCGTTCAAATTTTGTAAATTTTAGAGAACATTCTGTTTGTTTTTGCATATGCTTCTGTGTTCGGAAAACAGAGCAGACTTGTTTACAGTGCAGGAGGGGTGGGCTGCAAGACAAAAGGAAATTATTATTGCAGCTGCTCATTCAGGCGTGCATTGCTTGTGCATTTATTGCTCTTATATATGTGCACCTTTGCCTGCATGCTTGCCAGGGCTTTCCCCATAATGGTTGGTTGGTTGGTTTGTGGGGTTTAACGTCCCAAAGCAACTGAGGCTATGAGAGACGCCGTAGTGGAGGACTCCGGAAATTTCGACCACCTGGGGTTCTTTAACGTGCACTGACATCGTACAGCACACGGGCGCCTTGCTTTTCGCCTCCATCGAAAAGCTGCCGCCGAGGCCGCGATTCGATCCCGCGCCCTTGGGAACAGTAGTCGAGCGCCGTAACCACTGCGCCACCCCCGTGATCTTGCCGCCTACCTCTCAGGGGGACTGCCCTTTTCCAACTACTTGCCCACAACCAACTCACCTACTGGGCTTCAAATTTGACATACTTAAGGACAATTTTCTGTGTTTGATGTTACCAGTGACGCCATTTAAGATACGCAGTGTGCATCATTGGTCCATTAGTTTCATTTCGGTATGTTGTCACCCCTTATATTCCTTACTCACATTTCTTTTTCTACATCCCCTTGCAACTGCCAAACGAAATAAGACGTATAAAACTGCCAAACTCCCGCAGTCTCTGAATGCTATGTCAACAACAAAAAAGCTTTTGCATGTCTTAATAAAAGTAAAAATTATCCCCCGATTTTTTTTTGGATTGTCATGTCTAGTCAAACGGTTTAGTGAACTGCCACATGACCAAGCAAATTGCAACTGTAAGTGCACTGAGGAGTCATGCGTTAGAGCAAGCATATGGATCTTGTGTTGCTTAGCTGCTTAACTCCAAATATCCTCCTTTGTCAGACAAGATATCTTTTTTTAGAAAACTGGATGAGCCAGAAGAAATCAGATTGGATTCTTAGCAGCATTGTTACTTGTTACACGTGCGTTCCACCCCTGTATACATGAACTCGGAGGAATTGGGTCGAGTATGTCTGTCGAGTGAAAAATCAGTGGTGGGGTTCATGTATACACAGTCGGGTCGAGTAAAATAGGCGGCGGAGCGGGTCGCGTTAACTCACTTGCAGGGTGTAGGTTAATTCGCTTGAGCCGCTTATCTAAAGGCATGTAGACGCTGTCCAGTCAGGCAGTCTAGTTATGGGGAGCTCTGGGATATGAAAAAGCCTCTGGAGCGGCGACGAGCGTCACTCGAAATGAATGCTTTTTAGCGCTCGTCAACGATAAAAAATAATCGAAGCTGTCGATAGTAAAAGGCAATGGGATCAAATACTAGTAAGAACTTGTACAATAACCTCGAATCTAGATGCTACGCTTTGCTATGATACTTGCCCACTAGAAAGCGAGTTCATGTAGACATCAGCCGGGTCGAGAATGATGACCTTGCTTACTCAACGCTGATTCAACCCGGTGCGGTCGAGTCCGTGCACGCAGGGCTATTGTACTTGTAATTTTGGGTGAACTCTCAGTTCGTGTATTGCACATTAAATTTGTGCGATATTGGTGCTTTTTTGCGTGTGCGCTGTTTTGTTCTGCAAACAGTACTATTTCTCCAGACACAATCTTATTTTTAATTTGACTACAAAATATTGTCCATTCTTGAAAAAAAAAATAAATTGTGAGGCTGTTAAAAAATTTTGATTTTGAAATATATTCACCAACTATCAACACTTTATAGATACTGAAATATAAAATATGTGCGAAACAACTTTTCAGCTCAGGAATAAACTGGTTTTTCAAGGAACTTGTGATAGGGTGAAAGTGAAAAATCACTGTCATGCTAGATGTATCGTTTTTTATGATCCCATAGCCACTTCAAGCATTGTATTTTAAGGTGTGCTTAAGCAATGAAAATATTATTTGGCCTCAGATATTCAGGCAGATTACTATTCTCTATACCAACAACTACTATGAATTGGTTTGAAGAAATCAGATGCCCGAGCACCACACCTGGTACCTGGACATAAAATCACCCATATATGCCTAACTGAATATAATCTTGCACGTGGAAGGTTGCCGATGGTATGGCCATATGATTAGCTGTGATGAGGGAAAATGCATACCTGGTGGGCTGCTAGCTGATAAGGAAGTACGATATCATTGTACTCAGATCTAGCATAACATTTTCCTGCCTATGCAAAGTAAATTTCTAGTACTTGCTCAATTGCTCATTGCAGGCTGACTGTAATAATTTTAGCTGAACGAGCATGCACTGTATGATTACTAGAACTTCTTGTTGGGCTTATTCGCGTTTATTTATTATAAACTGAAAGCGCCAAAACAATGCACGCACACAAGAAAAGAACGGGGCAGAGTTCCACTCACAACTGATTTATTGTGCAGAACAACGTACATATATATCTCACTGCCGGCATATGCGCAAGGAACACATTCAGCTACATCACATTGAGCATCATGTAGTTAGGATAAGCTATGTTCAAGAAATGCTTTCTCAGAAAAAGAGGCTGTGGTATGAGGCATGGGCTTCTTGAACATATCTTAAACTACATGATGCTGAATGGGTTCCTTGTGCATATGCCGGCAGTGAGATATATATGTACTTTATTCTGCACAATAAATCAGTTGTGAATGGCGCTCTGTCCCGTTCTTCTTTTCTTGTTTGTGTGATGTTGTTCTGGTGTCTTTAATTTATAATGAGCACTGTATGAAAACTATTCCTTGGTACATTACAAGTAAGGCAATTTTTTATAGTAGAATGCAGCAAGCAATAAAGCTGTGAAAACTAAAAAAGCTGGGACTTGAAATGGTACGGTTATCTTGAGAATATTATATGCGTACACAGCCTTGAGAATATCTGAGATGTACACATCTCCCTCAGTTAGCTGATTGAACATAGCTTGATTGATTCTGTCAGGGCAATTATTTCTTTATTCTGGCCGCAGTAATGTATGCTTGCCTGTAACTGGTGTACTGCAGAAAAATATTCTTTAATGTGTTCTTTAATATCCAGTTCTGCATGCTTAGTAATCCATATTGTCTATTGCAGGAATGTTTAAGAATTTTTTAAAAATTGAAAGTTCTGAAGTCTGAACCGTCATATTTTGAGGAACTGTAATTCTATACGAACACTAAGCATTCACCTGAAGTTATCGGTTTGCCGGAAGCAGGTTTTTTCTTTCAAATATCTCTCTTTTGTATCTGGAATGGATATTATTTTGCATATATGTTTATTATCCCTACGTCATAAGATGCTGCATGCCCTTGCAGGCCCAGAAACTTGCCCCAAAGTGCTCTAAAAGAAGAATGTGTGGCAATAAGCCTTCAATATATGTATACAGTAGAACCCCTTTATTGTAAAGACACTGAGGCCGGCGAAAATATTTACTATATCACGGTCTTTACTGTATCAGTGGTCTGTGATGACATGGTCCTGAAAGTACTGTCTAGTACTTAAATAGGCACTTACTGAACACGTCTTGTTGCTTAATGAAAAAAACCTAAATACCTTCCATCTCGCTTTTATCATCTCTTTGTGTGATTTTTTCATTATACAATTTCTCTACATCTTGTAGAAGTACCTCTGAAGCATGGAGACGTGATTACGAATGCAACCAAGTTCGATTTCATGTAAAAACTAAAGCTTTGCATGAACATGGTGTCTCTTTTTCCTCTTTCTGTCTTTTAAAAGGCAATAATGATAAATTCGCATGGCACTCAAGTGCTGTAAGACCTTACTCGCTGCACCTCCAATTTCTGCCACCACTGCCTCATGATTTGTACTGCACATTGCAGTGAATGTTGACCCATTTCTTTCCCTTCTCTATTTCTTGCTGCATATTTACTCCTTTACTTTCTGAATGGAACACGCCGCCTCCTTGCTATGTTTGTAGACAACTTTACTTTTTTCTTCTTCGCGCTGCGCGCTTTCCCTCACTGCTCCAAGGGTTCTGTAAAGTAGGCTCCTTCTGACTGCTGCTACGGCTAGTAGTAAAGTCACCTAAACGAACACTGGGTTATTGTTCTGTTTTCAAATACAAAACGTCTTGGCCTCGCGACTCTAGGTAGTGCGCGGGAGTCGTTGTCATGGCCAGAAGCACTCTAACCGATTTTAAAATGTACAGTTGCCTATGGAAGATGAACTGGGACTTCGGTTTCACTTCACTATATCAGAGGTTTTACTATAGCGGGGTTCTATATTTTGTACTCAATCGTATATAGCACCCAGACTTCAAATATGTGTTTGGATAAGTGTTGAGAAGGTGAGTTTAGATCTTATGGTGATATATGGTTGTCTTCCGTGCAGATGTCATTTGTAAGACCCACGGGCCAATCTCCACAACAAACTATTCCTGAATGGTTGTTTCCTGCGGGGCGCCCAGCTTACTACCTGGGCCACGCGCTTCCCCCGCCCCCTCAACCTCATCTATCATTCTCAACACAGTCCACTGCCATTTTCCATCCATGGTGGACACTGCCCTGGAATGCACCCATGCTCAGCCTCCTATTCCTGCAACACCTCTCGCCCTACAAGGCTATAGTGCATCAACCCTGCTCAACATGTCTAGCCCCTTCCGTCATGACCAATGCACACTTCGCCCCATCACCTCTACCTGCACTACCTGATCATATGCTGCTTAGTGCCCTGTTTCCAATTACACCTACTAGCCTCTCCCATATTAACCCTGTACCCAATGCCTCCTGCACTGCATATTGGCCCTCTGATGTCCTTGTGGCATGTACATGTATATGAGCTCTCAATAAAATGTTTTCGGAAAATATTTTGTTTGCCTCATTTAATTGCATGGATTTTATGGCTCCTTAGGGAGATGACATGCAAGGTGGTATTGGGAAATGACCTCATAAGAAAACCAAAATTGTCAGAGTGACAGTTAAGCAAATGGCAGCAGTAATTGCAAGGATGAAATAACTGCATGGCTAAAGGTGGCTAAACAGTGGCAGTGCCAATGCCACGTGTGCCGATGAACACTTTTCGCATGTCAATAAATACTAATTTGTGATACTAGCGGCACGCCCGGTTTATTGCCAATGTCACATATGCCAATGAATACTAGTGGCACGGCCAGCTGATAGCCTATGTTGACAGTGCCAAGGCAGGTGCAATGTTGTCATATAAGCCGGACCAATATATAAATATGTAGTCATTTCTAAAAAGATACAGTGTTACGCCAATGTTGGTACCAATTTTTGACGAAGTTGGGCCGGGGTTGGTGCGATGTTGGTGTGCTGCCTGGGTACGTACTGTTGCAACAGCCATCGCTTCATTGGCAACGACCGGCAATTCCATTGCCAAACTTTAGACGTTTTGGGATCCATTATGATTGTGATATTGTATACCCGATGCGTTGCAAAGGGTTTGAAGCATCGTTTCTAGCACTCCAAATCTCGCCTCGTGTTTCTTATTCAGGTTCAATTCGAAGTCTATGATTTCATCCTTGACTAATTTTCTAAATGCCACATGCTTTCTGGCTTGTCCAATTACGCTAGTGTCGTCTGATTTACTTTTCGCGTGTCTAGCCTGATCGATATTCATTTCATCTGAGTCGTCACTGTCCCCGCCACAATTGCTCTCGCTTGCCCCACCGGGACCCCGTATGACGGGCGGCCTGAGCATCGGAGGTGCCGGTGCAGGTATAGCTTTTGCCTCTTTTAACTCTTTAATTACCTCGACTAGGTATTTTAGGGTTTCTTTAATATTTTTGATGTCTTCTTTAATGATTCTGATTTCTTTGCTATGCTCGGCTTGAGTCTGTTGTAATTCCGAAAGTTCACAGTTTTTTTCTTTGGAGACCCCGCTAGCGAAGCTGACCGACTTACCGCCTGCGTTAACTTCTTCATTCCTCTTTGCTTGTCCGGCCGGCGACTCCCCAGGCTTCGGCCAGTGGTTCTTGTCGTCCTTGGGCGGCGGTGGTTGTGGCGGCCCCCTGTTCTTGCTCTTGGATCTGGGCTCATCTCTGATGACGGATGCGCTCGAGTCTCTTGCATGGCCCGTTGTGCCCGCGGCGTCGCCGCTTACTCTCGATCTGCCCCGGGTTTGCGTTGGCTCTTGCTGCTTGTTTTGAGCCTGGATGGCTTCTTTCTCTGCTTGTTTGGCTTTGAGAATGTGCGGGGTCCGGTACATGCTTCTGCAGCGGTTGTGCCCCAGGGGGTGGCAGCCGCCGCACAGTAGGCATTGCGACTCGCAACTTGTTCGTGCTCCTCCGGTGGATTAAGCATTCTGCACCCTCGGCATCGAGGGCTGGTGGAGTCCGGGCAAACGTCCGACTGATTTCCTAGGTTGCCGCATGCGTAGCACACATCGAATTTCTTTTTATAGAGGTTGCACCGGTATAGCAATCCGTTGAACCGCACCTCTCGCGGGACTTCTTGGTCTTTGAAAATGATGAGCACGGTTTTGGACTTTTTCCGAGCCTCCTCCCTCCAACGTAGCTAGGGTTATCTCTGAGTCCCTGGCGAATTTCGTCCTCCGTGACGTCTAGCGGAACGTTGTATATGACGCCCTTGTCGCCCTCCGGCATGGCCGCGTGAGCAGTTGCGTCTATCTCAACTGGCCCGATTCTTATGGCCGTAATTTGCTCGTACCGCTTCGCCCTGCCGAGCTCCGGGGTCATAATTAGTAGGGACTGATTCTTCGGGTTGGCGATGAATCTGTCTTCCTCGTTTAGGTTGAGGCCTGCAGCCGTAACCAGGACCTGGCGCAGCTTCGGTCCCGCTTTCCTTGTCAGCTGATCGGCGCCGCCGCGCGGTCGCAGCACTACGCGGAACATATCCTTCGGTATTTTCGATCTGACCGTGCCTACGAATCTCTCGGCGAGTGACCTTCCTATCGCTTTTTGCCGCGATTTGGCGGCCTCAGTCCCTTCGCTCCCCTTCACGGGTGCCTCCTTCTTCGCTTGGGACACTGCGTCGCATTCCTTCACATATCTGCCTCCTTGCCGGTGGAACCATGAATTTTCTTCTAAGGCCTCAACCGCCTCCATATTTCCGTTCTTGCTAGTATCAGAGTTCGGCTGGTAGCTCTGATTTTCCTCGCCCTGCCAGTTCATGCCGTCCACGCCCGGAGGGTCTTCTCTCGAGGGCGGCTAGGCCAGACGCTAGGCTCGAACGCTAGGCATAACTTGGCGGCGTTGTTGCTCCGAACTTCAAAGTATCGTAAAGACCAAATTAGTGGTCCCACCTTTTAGAGAGTTGGTTCCACTTGATCCTCGGGACGTCCGAAAATCGGTCCGAAGTGAGATGTTGCTGGGTGCACCCAAAAGCCGCCAAAAAAGGCCATTAACAGCAGAGCTCGACGTGGCAGCGTCTTCACTCCTCGGCGCCACTTGGCGGTCTAATCCGAACTGAAGTTTTATTGCAGGTGCTTTCGTGCTGTCGTGGACAGTGTCCCGCTTTTGCGACGTTCTAATGGGCCAAGGTGGGACGCGTCCCTGCCATCTGTAATGCCACAACTGAACGCGCACCAAGGAACGCTACCCAAGCAGCACAAAAGCAACGGTCCTTGATTGGCATTCTGGTGGCAAAAGTTGGCATGAATATAGGTCCTTCATTGGCATTTGAGCAAATTACTGCTTTTTCCAACAATGACCCTATCAATTATGCCAATAGTATGCCAAACCGTCGCCATTTTAATGCCTGTATACAGCCAGCCTGTGGCCAAGGGTATACTCGCGTAGAGCCAAGTGTCGCCACATTCTCGCCAAGCATGCGCGTGGCAGCCAACCTGCCGTTACGCTAGCACCAAGATTACGCCCACGTAGAGCCTACCTATCCCAACGCTCATGCCGGGACTTCGCCCATATACAGACATCCTACCCCCATTTGTGCCATAATTTTTCCTATATCCAGCCATCCTACCCGCAATTGTGCTATGATTACGCCCATGTTCAGCTATTCCCGCTTTTGCACCATGATTACACCCATATTTGCCGGAATATTGATAACCCGAGATTAATGCCAAGGCTTGGAATATGGGCAGCCAGTTGCACCCTAGCTCAGAATGCTTCCATATGAAGGTGGCCGTTGAATTTCTAGACCAGTGGGGAATCCGACCAGGGGCACCCCACATAATTCTACACCATATCCTCTCGTGTGTTCTGCAATTCGTTTTGTCTAATCTACAAAGGAAGCTGTAGGCAATTGTTCAATACACAATGCAGACTCCGAAAATTCGGACTTACACCACTTGCCCCCCTACAGAAGGGGGCTTCATATGAAACCTTTTGCACATGAGCGACGAGCAGTCATGCAAAAAGGGAACTAACTTTTTCAGGAAACAAACTTTATTTTATTTCAAGTGTCACGAGAACACGCGGCAAGTCAAGACACAGCTTGGGACGTACAAGGCAGGCTTGCAGAAGGTGGTTGGGATGATCGTGGGGGCTCTTTGCAGGCCCAAGGGGTGGCAGAGACAGCAGATGGTTCCGACTGTAGGAAGGGCGTGCGAGCCATGGATGCGTGGCTCTGTGCAGCGGGCTGACCCACCACAAGGATTCGCTAGTAGGCCATTGATAGCAGGCTCCTGGCAGCCACCCTTGCATAACTCGTTACCGCCAGGTCCACCGCAGCCTTTTCGAATATAGTATCTGCTCAAGTTAATTGTGCACTGACGGCCAAGAAATGGATTTCACAACCGCGCTCTGAATTCAAAATAAATCAGGTTCATTATTTGACAAAAAGAAAAAGGGGGGCGCGCTTGTTATTAAACAGAGGATGTCACGTAATCATAGATTGCATACATTATTTATCCCTTGATGGAACTAGCGTTCAGAAACACTCCTGACATATTGTCAAGATGTTGCAGAAAACTATACTTTGTGGAAGGTTGCCTACTATTAGTGATGATTTACATCTGCAACAAGTAACTATCATCGTAAAGCGGAAACCATTGATGTGAGGCCTCTTCCGCGGACGTGCGCTTTTTTGAGCTTAGCCAACTGGAAGACCCTAAACTAAAAACATAAACAGTTAGATCAACATTATATTCATCAGATGTGTACTGTCTGACAAACAATGCACAAAACAGTGCAGAAAAATATGTTACGTGGTTAGAGTTATTATTTCGATGATATACTGAAATTAAATAGTAGTGAAGTTCAGATTGAGATTTGCTTGTGTGCCCTGCACAGCTTCAAAAGCTCATGTCCTAATCTCCCGTAGCAACGGTGAAGCAACTCACTACCACCTCTCATTCTCTGCAATCTGCTTCAATTCCTGCCCCCCTCTCCCAGATGAGAAAGCTGTATATCATCTTTGAACAATGCTTTATTTTTATATGGGACAAACATTTTCGACCCGAAAGGCCAGCAGAACCAAGTTAAATACGCTGAATACAGGAATCGGAGACCACTTTTATAAAAAAATGAATTTAAATAGTATGCTTATGTCACTCGGGGTGCATGAAAATTAGGTACGACTGGGATAGTCGAAAGTTTTACAAAACGCTCACTGGACAAACGACAGTTATAGCTTTTTCACTGAAAGTAAACTTTTGCAAAATTAAAACTTTCGTTGCATCCCTACCTCCTTCTGGCTAAGTTCAGTCAATCGCTTGTATGTGATAAGTATTTAGTGTCTTGCTGAACTGCAAAACCACGCGAGTAAGATTCTTGTCTTGCACAAATGATAGGTGACCTATTTTTCCACAATCGCATAAGATGCGATACGATATTGCACCTAATCCTAACAATTATCAACGTCCCCTGGATGCATCCAAAAACAAACTTATTGCTTTTACCATTCCTAGAAGTATTACTTCCTGCGCTACGTAACGAAGATATTTCTTAAGGAAAGTTGTCATAAAAATCAGTATGCGCATCGCTTTTTCTCCTGAAAAAAAAAATTGAAATGAAACGCCACTACGAGCAATCCACAAACCGCCCAGAACAATTTCCAAAATGGTCTGAAAGTAAACAGAGAGTGGAACTCACAAATAGGACTTTGTTGACCGGATTCTGGACTACGCCGGAGCTGTCGTAAGGTGTCAGATGTGGCATGTCTTTTCGCTTGCAAAGAACCACGGCCGAACGTAAGCCTCGACTCCAAACGCACACGTGTGCGCCGCCGCCGCCATGAGGAATACGAACAGCTCACCACGAGCGGCAAACATTTTTGTCGCGCTGGTTGTCAGGCAGGCTACTAAACCAAACAAATTACCTATTGTACTCAACTGCTCGAGCGCACCCCAACTGGGAAGCACACGGGAAGGCAAGGTATGCAGCTGAAAGATGTGTAGAAGGACGAGGAGAAAGGGAATAAGCCACGTGCAGGGCATTCAGGCGAGAGGGGAAACAGGTTCGAGCAGGCGAGAGAGAGAAAAATCACAATAAAAAAAGCACCTTGCGCGGGGTGAGGAATGGGCGCTCTTCAGTGAAAAAGAGGCAAGCCAGGAGAAGAGCTGCGAAGGTGAGACTCGGAGGAAGCAAACCCAGTGAAAGAGGACAAAAGCAGGGAAAATGCCTTGTGGGTCGTTCACAGCCATATGTCAAGTGGTCAAATGGCGAAATATCCTCGTTTGATTTTTGCAGGGGAAAGCGCGGCTATGACATAGTATTCTCTTAGGCATCTCCAAACACTACCATAATGTGTGCACCCCTGTTGTGGTCTTCGTTGGTTAAAGGTGGCATAAAAATGTTGCAATAAAATTTGCAAAATAATGTTTGAAATATAATATTCGGAATTGCGCAAAATGCATGCTAATACACTGTTTTACGTTTTACTTAGGATACATGTGGCTCACAAGCTAAGATGCTAAAGCAAAAAAACAATAAATACGGCGGGCAATTGATGCTTTTTCTAGCAGAGCAATCTACTACATTTTCTTACTGTAAAAAACTTGCGAGTCCGCTAGGAACATGATTGTGTTGCCCGTACGTGCCCTGCCAATGCAAGCTTTCTTGACGGAAAGCGAATTCAGGTGTGTTCGAATGTCAGCGGTATAAAAAAACGTAATGCACGAGAATTATTATATCTAAAGTGGGTAACTTCTTCGGATGCATCTTTGATATAAATACAACGCCAAAATAAAAAAATATCGAAAAATAAATATACACACATTCCCAAAACAGCAATTGAACGCCAAAATATTCTGATAACAAGAGTTAACTACTTTCTAAACGGAAGGAAAAGAAAAACAAAACACGAAATCAAGGAATGCAGGGACATGTGCTAATGACACGACAAACGGAAGCCTGGAATCCTCTCTGCAATTTCTGATTTTAAAACACTACGTGATTGATTTCATTGTAGTGTTTGCTAAAGCTGTGTTCAGAGGCCACCCAGAGAACACACTTCTAAAAACTGTGGTGCAGCTGTTCTACTACACGGATGCAGGCTATGGACTATGGAAGTCAATGTTTGATATTAGACCGCGTTCGGGCTGATTTCCAGATGCTTGTACCAGCAAACCGCAGAAAACGCCTTAAGAATGCCATTCAATCCTTACGATATAAGCGCGCTTTAATTCATGGACATCGGGCATGCGCCATTCCGGAAATGCTGCACCTAGCCCATCTAAGACAAACAATAGAAGCTTACCTAAGCCAAACTCGCAGCATTCGTTAACTACTTGATTCGCTATAGCTTTCGGAATAAATATTTTACTGCTCAGTTTTGACTCCGGCTAGTTTTCTTCGTTTTCGTTATTATGTGACTGCCAAGGAACTACACCTCATATATGTTATTTTCATCTAAACCGGCAAATGTTAACGTGCATATATATATATATTACACAATTATTGCGCTTTAAAGAAGAGAGCATCAAGGAATCACTGACAGGTCGTACACTGCTCAATTTTAAACATCGTACAGGTAATATAGGGGAAGCAGCAGACAAGAACCATTGTAGTCAGTTTTTTGGTGTGGCACTGACAATATGGGCAGAGTAAGAGGAACAATCATGGCCATCGTTGAAAGTGTAACGTAGTGGCAATGCCCATATGTGTAGACGAGAGGACATAAACAGGGCCATCATTGGAAGTGAAACGCAGTGGCAATGCCAGTTTGGATGGAGCAGAGGGCAAACAGGGCCATCGTTGGAAGTAACGAAGTGGCAGTGCCCATATGGGCAGAACATAGGCCAAACAGGGCCATAATTTGGTGCTAGAAAATGACTATGCCCATATGGGCAGAACATCAGCCTAACAGGGCCATTTCTGGAAGTGCTAGCGAGTGGCATTGCCTATATTGGGAAGCTAGTGCAACACGGGTCCTTTGTAGGGCCTGATTTGCTAATACTTTGCCATCTTTTCCCCAATATTGAGCCTTTGATTTGTGTTGCCTGGGTACGCGACAGGAGCGATGGTGCACAGTCCAAACTCTCTCTTGCCGGAGAAAGTATGATAGTATACTGCGCCTTTCTATTCCTGTAAACCAATTAAAATTATATGTAGCACTGCAACGAATGCCGAAAAGAGGCTAACGATGGGAGGCAAATTATAGAATAGGAAATGTAGGTTTTTGCTATTCTACTCTTAAGAGACAATAAAATGAGCTTTAATTTTCAATTTCCGTCAGGGTAACACCAGCTCTTCTGCTGAGTTTACAAAATACACACGGTTTAAAAAAAAATACAGATTGTCGAGATAAACACCAGGTGATTCCCACCGCCGACGGCTGCGTTCAATGGAGGTGGAACGAAGTGGCGTCTGTGTACTGTGCGATGTCAGTTGTTGTTGTTGTGGCTGTAGGAAAAAGGAAAAGAAAATACTAGGGCCTGCTACTGGCTCTGTAGCTGAGCCACCTCCGCTGCCTGGTGCAGACTGAAAGAAAAAAAACTGATTTATAGGAAGGGAAAGGCGCTGTAACTGTCTCACTTGTTTTCTGTGGACACCGCAACCGCCTCGTAAGGGAAGGGAGAAAGGTGGGAGTGAAAGTGGAAAGAGAGGAAGAGGAGCCGTAGTGGAGGGCTACGGAGTAATTTCGACCATCTGGGGATCTTTAATGTGCGATGACATCACACAGCACACGGACGCCTCTTCCTTTCGCATCCATCGAAACGCAGCCGCCGAAGTCGGATTCGAAGCCGGGTACTCCGGCACAGTAGTCGGGCGTCTTACCACTGCACCCCCTCGGCGGAGCACACAGAAGAGAATGATTTAAAAAATGATTTATTTATAGACCATTTTATTTAGGAGGTCGCCATTTTGAAAATGTGGCGCCGTCTATGTTCTGTTTTTGTGCCTAGCGCCATGCTGGTATGTGCGCCCACATTTGTTGTATATCCACAGTGCAGGACGGCGCGCGGTGCCGCATATAGACGTTTCTGTTCTGGGTTTGTGTGTGTTTGCGTTAGAAAAGCTCCTGGATTACGGCAAAGCATTTTCAAGCAGTACTGCCGCCGTTTCGTGGAGCGATGGCCGGAACTTAAGCAGATATCGGGGCCGGAGGCAGTGGCACTCTTACCGGCGTTCCGATGATTGACATAGGTAAGCGGATTTTGTTGAGTTTGTGAACTAATGCACTACAATTGTCGCACTGCTAACTACGACGGCTGTCGAGGATGCGACACAGACAGCGCCAAGCTTTTTTTATGCTGTTTAATTGCGTTCGATAGACTACGATTGCCAGCCAGGATAACACAGCTATTTCATGAATGTTTACGTTAGCGGGACTTCACTTCGCTTGAGTACACTTGGTGTGTATATGCGATTTTTATTGTTTGAAACTGAACTCGTTTCGTGAAAGCTGACCGGTATACAATTCACGATTTCGAACACGTACTACAGTGCACTTCTCGGCGAGATACGTGTCGTGCCAAAATCAAGCGCTCGATCCTCTGTGCGCTCTGTGTTTCAGCGGGTTATCAATGAGATAAATACTCACTAACGAGCAGATCCAGTGATCGGTACGAGAATGTTCACTCAGCTAGAGTGTGTAGACACCGAGCGAAAGCAACGTCTACACTTGTTGGCGTCGCGTACGTCACCGTCGCTAGTTTGGGGATTTGGCCACTGAGCGATCAATCACCGTGCTCTCTGCCTCGTTTTTTTTTTATTCTCGTACGTAGCGTCCTCTTTTCACTTGATGAAAGAGGAGTGTTTCGGCCGTAAATAACTCACGCTGAACAAGTGAAGTTAGATCACAGGTTGCGCGGCTACTAGCTACGCGGCAGTAGAAATTCGCCGCGCCTCCTTTTCTTCTATTGTGTTTTGGCGAGCACTTAGAGCGCTTGCAGTCCTCTCCAAGTTACGCTTTTTCACACGAGTTTTCTAGGCTTTGGTATCTTGACTGGGGCAGTTAGCGCACTCTTGTTTTGCGGTAATAACCTTGCTGTTACATTGCTTCCTCGGCATGTAGTTAGGTGATATAGCATGCAACGAGAATTTTGAAGTGTTTTTTTTTTCTATTTCTCTTCGCTACTTCCTTCCATTGCTCTGATTATATGCCCTTGATACTTGTCTGCAGGTGACAAGCTGTACAGCCATCCAACTGTTGTCACTGACTGGAGTGACGACGTAAAGAAGTGGCCACGCGTGCAGATGCCACACATTATTTTTTACCTCCTTGAGAAGAAAGCGTGTGACCTCAAGGAGGTGAAATCATTCAGGAGCATGCAGTCGTACTCGTATTTGCAGAGTGGTTGGGTTAGGACGGTGCTCATGCATACAGTAGATGAGCAATTGGCATTGCTGAAATTCCAAGTGCAGGCGTCACAGTCACTCAAAGTTCTTCACGAAGCATGGGTGTGTTGCACAAGAAGTGGTGACGTTATAAACCTTCCGTTCATAGCCCAGCTTAAACATAGGTATGGAGTTCATGGCAGTACGTTGTCCACCAACAAAGTGTTCCGAGCACACACGAGAGGCGGTCGATGGCACAAAATCCTTTCTGTTGACGCTAGCCAGCCAACGCCGTCGCTCGTCTTCATAGGACGGAAAACGATGCAGTTGAAACACATCGCACCCGCACTGATGCCGCGGCTGTTGATGCTGTGCACATGGCTCTGCGCTCATGATTCATGGCCACAGTTTGCGTGAAAACCAAGCAAAAGCTGTTTAATCGCGCAAAAAACAGCACGAAAGGCAAGTTCTCAATGCAAATGCTATGGCCACCTTGCCGCCCGCGCATACCAGCGAGAAAGAGGTGAGGAGGAGCGGCTCCGCGCGCGCCGCTTCGAGGCTATTTTCCTCGTCGCGGCGAATAGGAAGGGAAAACCACGGTAACTGTCTCACTTGATTTCTGTGGACACCGCAATCGCGCCGTAAGGGAAGGGAGGAAGATGGGAGTGAAAGTGGATGAGAGAAAGAGGAGCCGTAGTGGAGGGATACGGAGTAATTTCGACCACAGAAGAGAAAACAGATACGACACCAAAGGAAGAGGGAGAGAAAGACGCGCGCCGCGACAACGGCGGTGGTCCACCACCATAACGATGGCGGGTGCAATGACGGCCTACAAAAGATAAAAGTTCTGCGGCAGGCTAGTCCCCACTGCAAGCGGCGGTGACACCTGGTTTAGCCCCATCAGGGGAGTACTGTGAATGCCTATGCCAGTGTGTTGTTGTTGTGGCTGTAGGAAGAAGGAGAAGAAAATGCACGGGCCTGCTACTAGCTCTGTAGCTGAGCCATCTCCGCTGCCTCGTGCAGATAGAGGAGAATATAGAGAAGAAAGAAAAGCAAGAGGGAAAGAAAGACGCGCGCCGCGACAACAGCCGTCGTCCACCACCAGCGGTGGCGTGTGCAATGACGGCCTACAACAGATAAAAATTCGGTGCCAGGCCAGCCCGCGCCGCAAACAGCGGTGACCCACCTGCACCAGCCTCATCAGGGCAGGCGCCCCAGTGCACGCGAAGATACCCAGGGGGTCGAAATTACGCTGGAGCCCTCCACTACGGCACCCCTTTCTCTCTTTCGCTTAAATTATGCTAAGTGCTATATTAAAAGGCATAAGGTCAAATTTAGGGTAAATGTGCTTGTTAAATATCCATTAGCTGCTATCGCCACAGCGCATGTTTGTCGTAAACTGTGTAAGGTATCTTTTTTGTCGCTACCGTAGAGAAGATGCACAAAAGTTTTACGTGGTTTTTGGAATTATTAATCCTGTCACGTTGTTATAAAAATATACTGTTATGAAATCAGTTGTTATGACATTTAGCTTCGTTTTTAAACAATTAAGCGGCTATTGGTTCAACAGGTAACTCAATTTACGATTAATAAAATTTACCTTCCAAGCTGATACTGTGCGTCTGGAAGAATGAGATGTTCAGGGACGCCGGTGTTCATCTCAACACCACGATCTCAATGAAGAGCTGTATAAACCGCGAGGTTGCTGAGATAAATTCGATTCTCGATGCAAACATATCACATAGTAATATTGGCGACGTACCAGCCATACGCCTCAGCGAATTAGTAGCCGTCCGCAGGCTTTCAGCTGATGAGCAACAAGACACCGCTGTACCCAAATAACGAGCGCAGACGGCTTGCCTGCCAAATGAAGGGTGAGATTTTAACTGGCTTAGGCGCTGGGGCGTCCTCCCCACGAGACAGCGCCTTGCCAGATGGAGTATTTCACTCAATAACCAGTGTCCACTGCAATCTGCGGTGCTCCAGAGAGCCTCGCGCATGTTTTTTTTTTAATCTGTAGTTGCGAAAACAATGTGGCGGCTACCAAATAGGATATATAGAGCTGTGATCGATCTGTTAACTTGTGTTCTACCAAGACACTCTCGATATTAAGGTAGCAATTCATCGTGCTCGGACAGTGGCCTCGAGAAAGGCTAGCCTCATTCAGGTTATGATCGGATTCTGCCCTGTATAGTAAGCTTTTACAAGGCACGTAATGTACCCTTTTCAGTAATAAAAATCTTAAAGGCCTTATTTTGATTCCACAAAAAGATAATGCGGTGAAGTTTCGGCTGAAATTCTGGAAAAGCTCGCGTAGAAGTAGGAGCCAAATAAGTGCAGGCGATTTGCAGAAAGAAGAAAGTAGGTGTACTATATTTGCAATGACAACGATTCATGAGAAACTAGTTGAATGTGCATTATATCCGGGCAACCATGACCACTGTTCCTAATAAGTAGGTTTATAATAGCGGCAGTCTTTTTCACTTGAAAAACATGAAACACAGATTAAAGTCTTCTTTACAGATTGAACATATCATAATTTTAGGACGTGAGTACATAATTCAGAACTTTTTTGGTATCATATACGCATTTTTTAAAGCAGTGTTACGCAAAGGAATCATGAAGCGAGATCATAGTGACACTGTAAAAGAATAGTATTGCATACTGCTTTCAATGGTGGGACCAGATATGTTGTGAACAAGTATAAGCAGTTCGATAAAGGTCTTAATGGACTTCCTGATGAATAATAAAAGAACTACTGGATATGTTTTCAGATAGTTTCGAAGGCAGAAAAGGTGCTTGTTTTTTTTTTCGTTCGATTTCCTGCTTAGTATTCTAAATGCACTAAAAAGCAATTTCGCTTCAGCGAGCATGAAATAAAAGGAAACAAGACAATATTAAAGAAGCACGAACCAGGCTTGGAGGCAGGGGGGAGGTAGGGGCAGCCCCAGCTTGTAATTCTACTTTTCGGCTCTCTTGACCTGTCGCCTTGTCCTCTTGACAAGAACTCTTGTGATGTTGGCTTGCGGGCTGCGGCTCCCCCTCAACCCTTCTTCAGTTTTATTTGTTGCTGTGTAGCCATCTTCACGTCGTTCTACTCTTTGCGGGGATAGCGTACTTCTCTACAATGCAAAAGCAAACTCTTAATTCTGCGTATATTTTCAAGGGCAACTGTGCAGTATTTTTTAACACGCATGTTTTTTCACGCAGTATTCACCGCAGGGTCTCCTTTCTGTCCATATCATGTCCTCAGACCATGCAGCTTTGTGGATATGTTGCTGCGAAAATGAATGTCTATTCGGCGTCTTTTGCGCGTAGTCCAGGCTAAAATGGAGGTTCACGCTGAATATCAGATGTCTGATTCGTTAGCAGCATTCGGATGCATACTTCAGCTTGCCGCAAAAATGTTTTTAAGCTTGTATTATGCCATATCTGACTAGCCGTGAAGCAATTACTTCCTTGCAGTCGCTATTATACATGTAAAGTGCATGTTCAAGACATATGCTAATATTATCCGCGGCATTATGTCTGTGTAATGAGTAACACAACCACCTGCTGTGAAAGCACTTTTTCGCCTAATTTGTTATTTTATTCTGATCGCTGAAATAGTTTCGGATACTGTTTTAATTCAGCTGTTACAGGGCAGACACTACTCAAATTAACATAATATGGCGACGCGCTTAAAAATTAGAGAAAATAATCATGTAACTTTTAACCAGTTTTTACGACAATAATTGGTAATTGATAACAGACACTAAAAAATGAGCGTAGTGTGCTCGAACACTGCTGTTAGTTTTTATCCTTGGAGGTGGTGGTGGTTCTGATCTGGTGGTGGTGGTTCTGAGAGTAGTGTTGCGAGTTTCCTGCACCTGTTGGCGACAGTCCTAGGAGCCAATAGGCTGAGGCTTCCGAGTTTTAAACGGAAATGTGTACAGGAAACTCCCTCAGAAGTCTGGAACAGCACCAATCTACAACTGTTCCGAATGTGAGAAACGGTCATGTACAGGGGCATATCCGCAAGGTATTAACGTGACTCTAATGCCGTGTGTGCCATTCTTACAAATTATCCTCCCCAGAAGGAATATCTGTCCAGAGAGTGGGGAGAGGGAGAAACAAGAAAAGGGGGAGGCGAAAGACGAGAGACACGCTCTTTCGCATCACTATTATTACCAGTCACTAGCTATAACTGGAGTAATCCTGATTTATTTTTCTTGCAGTTGGTTTACGCCCATTATACTTAGTGGTAAGGGCACAGGCATATCATTTTCTATTACTTTTGAGCTGCCTCACCATAGTATATGCTACTAGAATAACTATTATTGACTAATTTATTAAGCGAAGCAGCCTCCACAGTTTTTCATGTTAGTAGGACTGCATAAACATCTATAAAACTTAAAAAAAGAATGTATCAAGATGGAAGGACAATAACTGTAAACAGCAACCGTTTTAAATTCACATCTATCTTTATTTTCGGCAAACAAAAGCCTAATTGTTTGTTCTGTGCACGTGGAAGACTAATGCAGCATAATTTCAGATTGTTGTTTTTATTGCGAATGCAATACTACGCGCACTTTCAAGCCTTCGCGTGACCCGGCCTCAGTTACGTCTTACCCACGTGACGCTGTGACTTCACACCCCACGTGACACACGGGCTGGCAGGAGCTGCCAAGTTGGGTCTCTCGTTTCACACGGGACAGTTATGTCAGAATCAGCCAGCTAGGACCCTGGCATTCACGTTACCCCTGTAGGCCACTAAGGCACGTTCATATGGGTTGGTTAAAGCGGGGCTTTATATGTGGGCTGAGGAATAAAAAAAACGAGAAGAAGAAGAACGCTTGGTCACCCGCAGCTAATGCTTTCGCTCAGTATTTGGTCCAACAGCGTTGAACCCTTGTAATGTTTTTTAATTACGGAGTTTTGTAACCACTGCTCTATAACACGTGGGAGGAATCACAGCAAATATATTTTTTCTGTTAAGTGCATTCCTGTTTCTTTTGTTGTTATTTAACTTTGCAAATCAAGTGACACCACTGGCATTACATCTGATGTAATTATTTATGAGATATGATCGTGAGACTCAAACCAACCTTTCGGGTGCGCTGAATGTAAATTATGCCTAAGAAAGCTCTTTGGTGTGGTGGCGAAAACATAGGCTTGCGATATACCATGACTGTTTTGGAGTGATAAGTTAGAATGTGACAAATTGTTCCATTTTTTCCAGTCAAAATGGTTTTCACGCTCTGAAGTTCAGCGGGCAAGAAAGATGGTAAAGAACGGACTATACAATACTGAGTTTCTCTAACTGCATGCTGCATGTGAACTTCGCGTTACATAGGGGTAACCATCCTGAAGGATTTTTTCATCATCGATCAAGTGTGGTTGCCTCAATAAGGAAACCCGTTTTCAGACTTTGGTGCATATTTTGTAGCTCAACCCACAGAGTTCAGCAATTGCCGCTGGTGCTTGCCTACGCTTCCCACGCTGAACACTTGCCGCGGTCCGTGCTTTCTTAATTAGCTGTGTTCGCTTGTATGCTACAGCATCTCAAGGCGCTCGCGTCGGGTGTTGAAGGGGCAGCCGCCTAATTTCAACACATGGGGCTATTTCGAGTTCAGGATTATGCTGAGGTGCAGAACCGCAAAGGGTGGCAGCCTGCGGAGGATCCTGAAGCGCGGGAGGCTAGATGTTAATACCAAGTAGGGGCACGATCCACTCGACGCCGGCGATCCGGCGAGGAAGTTATGAAATATCTGCGAACTTCGAGTCTGCGTTGAATTGAAAATACGGCCGTTCTCGAACGCTCAGCGCTGTTAAAGTGACGAATGATTTAACGCATTTACAGGGCAGTTGCAGAAACCAAGTAAAAAGAGTAATCAAGTGCAATATTAAACAAAGTAAGTTTACTTAGCTATCGCTTGGTAGAATAACATCGCATTCAACATAAAGCAGTAGTGGAACTCTCGATGCCATCTAGTTATTTGCTTCAGGTTTCGTCCAGAGGGCGTAACACTTTCTATTCTGCGTTTATGGGCGATGCTGATTGCTTGACTGTCAGACACGTCTAATCACGAATTGAGAAAACATATTTGGGTGGTATAGTCTATTAGATCCTGTTAATCTACAGTATACCTACAGTTCTTAGAAAGCTTTTTCTTTTTGTGTATGAAACGATAAACAAGAGGTGAAAAGCAGGAGGTGCCACAGACAAGACCGAAGTGTCTTCTCAGTGGCTAAGCATTAAGCTCTACGCTTTCCTCTTATTCACTAGTTTCGCAGTGTCTATTAGCCACGTGATAGTGTCCTCTTATGCAAGCATTGCCAGACTTTTTTCGTTTACCTCGCGAAACTTTTAGCGCAATATTGGCTTAGTATTAGAATACTGGCTGGTGGATATAGGGCCGAGCCATGTCTGTGTTTTACCGCTGTTCCCAGAAGCTCTACAGCATTGCAGCTATTGCTGATAATGTCAGCATAAGATATCATAATGCTAACATGTTTTCTCAAGCACATGTGAATAGAAAAGCCACAGAATGTTTTAGTTTGGTTTGGTTTATGGGAGGTTGACGTCCCAATGAGACTTAGGTTCCAAGACATGCCGTAGTGATGGGCTCCAGAAATTTTGACCACCTTGGATTCTTTAACGTGTACTGGCAGAACAGCACACGGGCGCCTTGTTTTTCGCCTCCTTCGAAAAGCGGCCGCCGCGGTCGTGAAATTACTCACCATGGATTTACTCACGGGTAAAGTATTAAAAAATTTTGTTTACCTTACTTTTATTTGCATTCCTTTTTCCTGATTGATACACACTTCAGGTCGAAGCACTGCACTCAAATACAGTCATTGCTTTTCATCAAAACAGACAGAAAGAGAGCAAGAAAAAGGGAGAAAAGAAGGAGGAAAACAGGGACACAAAAGATGTAGTGAATGGAGAGGAGGAGAGAACTGCTGCAATAATTATTACAGTAGTCGCTATTTTGTCCGTGTTTGAACTGCTATTACGCGCAAAGGCACTTACAGGCTCGTAAATGCGCTGAGGGAGGTAAAAATTCGCGCCCCTCATATGAGCCTTGAAGCACTCTTGCAATGTTCGAGGCAGCTTTTCTTACATTACGCAGCTGGAAGGAGGTTCTGTCTCACCGTATCATGGTCGATATGTCAAAGCCACAAACGCCTAAAAATTTCATATCAAAAAAGGACGCGTGACTGATTTGATTTCCTTAAATGATTAACGATGATTGTGTGCAGCGCCAGTGAAATTTTAAAACCGTCTTGGTTGTCTTAATTTTGTATTCATTAATCGAGTCGTAAACATGTGAGCTCTAGAGTCAAGTTATTTTGCAATAAACGCTTACACATCTGCTCAGTTCAGTAATGTGATCAAAGAAACACCGAAGAAAATTTTAAGTCATTCACCTGCTCAGTTTTTGTCGTTCTTTATTTTGGTAAGCGTTTTTTCTGCGGTATTTTTAGTGCTTCCTTTCCTCATAATGTTATCCGGTGACGATTTACCTAAAACTAGCACAACATTTTTGAGTTTATGTGTATTATTTCTTTCAGTTTATTGCTAGCTTTATTTTGCAGAAACAGGATAAATTATAGTTTATGCGGCTTAGTTGGCGAAATATAATGTATGCGCTGCCACGTCACATTTTACTTCGCTTTCCACTCGAGGCTCAATCAAACGACGCACTTGTGCGTAGTAGTGCGCAGTGCGTAGTAGTACGTTGTGCGTAGTAGACACAGTAGTGCATAGAGGGGACGACCGTTAGTCGCTGAGGCTAACAAGTTGGATTCCAAGCGAAGTAAAAAATAGCAGGGGTGGCAGAAAGTTATGTGGTGGATGAGGTTAATACGTTCGCAGGGTTAAATTGGATGCAGCTAGCACAGGACGGGTAAATTTGCGGAATATGGGAGAGGCCTTCGCCCTGCAGTGGGCATAGTCCGGCTGATGACGACGACGAACATGACAATGATAATGATGATGATAGGGTTGAGGTTGTTTTTGATTATGATGACGAGGATCACGACGACGATGCTGATATAGTAAGTCAGCAGTCAGCCACAGTTCATTCAAGACAAACTAAATTAGTTCAATAAAGATCGCTCAAAAGACTCAACAACCGCCGTACAATAAAGGAATGAGCCTCATCGCACTTTAGTGGTCCTAAGTAGTCCTCTAATTTTTTACTTTCCCAAAATATCTCGGAGCAGATAGAGTCCTGAATGCAGCTTCTATTGGGGCTGACTCGGCATTGTAGGTGAGCTGTATCGGGTAATCCCTACAGCTGACTTCCTGAAAAGCAGATTTAGTTATCTTGCGGGAACAACGGATGCCACAGAAACGATAGATGGGATTTCCGAAAGAGATAGCATCACACAGGACCGCTGCGAGAGGTAAGGCTTTCAGTTTTCTTTGTTTTCTCGACATACTCTTAGAAGCTGAATCGCGTTGTGGTGTACATATATAAGTCAGCTTGGACAGAAGGAAATATTCCTTGGACTTGGCAGCAATGCCGAACGCGCACAATCCCATATAATAATCTCATTCAGGCTACAGACGCAAGACCTGTTCTTCATTTATTTCTCGTGCTAGGAGCTCGAACATCATCGGTATGTAGAGAAGTGCACTGCCTTCGTGGTCTGATCAACCTTTATAGCCGTTTTAATATAGACTTCAATTGGTTTCATTTTTACATCTTGAGATTGACAAAAATGCGAACAGATCTCCCTTTTGCAGAACTAGTATTTATTACATTTAACCAGAAGCATGCTATACGTATAGAGGTGGGGAATGATAACGGTGGCTATTTTAAGACAGCTTGACCTTAATGACTTTGCTGATGATGCGATTGATTATACTTGGGAGTTCAATTCCGAGGAGCTAGGCTTTCAAAGTTGCGACTGAACACTCGTTTGCACTTTACGGAGGCAAACCGTAGTCTAATTGTGTGCAGATTTTTGAATCAAAATGGGACAACTGTTCCTTTCTTTCTTTTCGCGCCATACGAAATCCTGTAAGACAAACTAAATTAGATTGCGCTGCAATGGCAATCGAACTGTTGCGTTTTTATTAGGGTAACATTATAGTAAAAAGTGTGCTGTAGAACCTTATGCACCTGCCTGTGCGGAAATGTTATTTCGCATCAAATATAGGCCACACCTCTACAGACGCACGAGCCAGACTGAGCAATTTATATTTGATATCTTGCTTTAGCTGCTTGAACATCGTAGTCTGCCCTGCTTAGAGCGAAGCTTATTTTCTTCTAGAGGGCTACTTTATGTTCGACTGCGCAGAATTTGAAGAGATAGGCAGCAGCAATGTGCCTAAACTGAACAGTAACAAGGCGATTTATAGCCAGGCTAACAAAGAAATGGCATGCATCAGCCGCAATGAACTTTGAGCTATTGAGTTGCGTTAGTTTATATTGGTTTAATAATTGAAACTTACTGGAAAACGGCAGCCACAGGAGGGAGGCGTCGAATGTTTGGCTTGCTGTACCGTGTCATTTCTGCGTCCTTCGTTTCGACGCCTGTCATAAATTTAGAATGCTATAGGTAAGTAGGATGAATTACAAATCCCGCAAGATCCATTAGGCTTACGTTTTCGTTGCCAAAGTGCCGACACCAGAAAAATAAAGTGGTAAAAAGCGGGTGTAATGAAGCCTGCCGTTCATATTTACTCGGTTTCATTGCCGAAGCACAATTCTGGCCCCGACTGCATATACTAGGTATTTTCATGTTATATGCGTCGACCTAGCATTATAATCTTACTTAAGGAATATTTGTTACAATGAAAACTTGATTTACTACTTTGAATAAAGTTTTGAGGTGAAACGTTCCGCTCTAGGGTTACTTATAAAAAAAAAGTCAGTACAATTTTATATTTTTATAAGCTATTTGCATAATTTATAGCGCATTACATGCCGAGTCGCTCAGTAAAGTCCGTGTAAAATATATTATATATGACCATGGAAAGTGGCATAAGTAAAGAGGCTTTTGCATTTCCCGATTTCTTTTTAGGTAGTTTTGGTTGTTATTAAAAAACTTGAATGTGATCTGCCTGTTGCTCGTTTTGGGGAACTATTCTAAGCTAAAATAATCTCGAAGTGTTTACAAAACATTCGTGGCTACATAAAACGTTTTATGGTTGTTTATTCTCAAAGGGGTATAGTCAGTGGGTATAGAGGGTATAGTCTGGCTGATGATGATGATCGTTCTCAAAGGACAGCCCAGAGGGCTATGGAACGAAATTTGGTAGGGGTAACTTTAAGAGATAGGAAGCGTGCAGAGTGGGTCAGAGAAATAACTGAAGTTACCGACATCCTAGTGGAAATTAAGAAGAAATGGGCATGGGTAGGGCGTGTAGTTCGAAGAGAGGATAACCGATGGTCGCTTAGGGTAACAAACTAGATTCCAAGAGGAGGAAAGCGTGGCAGGGGGCGGCAGAAAGTTAGGTGGGCGGATGAGTTTAAGAAGTTCGCAGGGGTCAAGTAAATGCAGCTAGCATAGAACCGGGTTAATTGGAGAAATATGGCAGAGGCCTTCGCCTGACAGTGGGTATAGTCAGGCTGATGATGATTCTCATAAACGTTTGAGCGAAGCTAATTACACTAAAGCTGAGATTACGTTAATCAGTGCGAAAACATCGTCGTCAAGCTAAAACTACGGAGAAAATGACCACATTTTATACTTTCTTTTTCTGATGCACATTGTCACGTCTTGGCAAATGTTATTGTCATTGTCAAAATGTCCGCAAAATGAGAAGTTCGCATTGTTCTTATGGAATAATCCTCATGGCAAAAACGTCAAATAATTTAGCAGCGTTCATCCCTCATAAGGACCAATAAAAAAGGAACACACGCAACAAAGCTTTTTTAAGTTTCTTAAAACGAAGCTCTTGTCACTACGTAGATCTCTTTTTTGTATGAATAAATAGTGGAATCTTGCTAATATACCTTATCTAATGTTGGAGAAAGCTGGCACGCCCTGTTATGCTTTTAGTGAATAATTAGCAGCCTAACTCAAGAAATAAAGCACGAACTGAAAACTTTTAGAGCAACCAGCGTTCTAGCGGCCTCTCTTTTATACACACTGCTTTGAAGCAAAGTTTGGTTTCAAACATGGCTGCCGAATAATGAGGCTTCGTTTATAAGTGACGTTCAGACAGATCAAAGTTCATAATGACGTACGCGAAACGAAAAAGAGAAGAATGAACGAATACTAACGAAAGATCGCGTAATGAGAGTTGAGAGTAAGAACTTGAACGTAGTATTTTTTGCAAGGAGTGGGTGACAGAAACCGCACGTCTTTAATGCAAGTCCTTCTAGTTTGTTTTTTGGAGAATATTCTGCCTAATGTAAAAAATAAATCCTTGTGTTTTTTTTTTTGCTAACTCCATGAATGCGCGCGGTACGGGTTTGCGAAGTGGCTAAGTACGTTAATAAATTTTTATGTGCCTGCAGCAGCGTTTTGTTTTTGTTTTATTTTTTTATGGACGCTAGAGCTTTGATTTGGATTTCTTTTTGACCACTTTGATTTGCCTAAGTTAAAAGGTTAGTGTGGGCGCCCATAGCTGCAATACAACCGGCAAACTCGATGCACTACTCGTAAATGCCCACGGTCTGGATCTGCATTAAACAAAGCTGGCGACTAAAACTGCGGGAAATTCTCGACGCCGGTCTGTAGCACAAAGGCTTGAAGAGGAAACAAAACGGCATTCAGACACACTTGCATTATACTAGGAAGCATATTGTTTTGCATTCTTCTGGCTGAGAATAAACGTTTGACAGTGTTTTTACGAGAAGAACAAAAGAGGAGAGGAGGGGGTGTTCTCGCGCTCTCGGGAGACACGTGAACCATGTTGTGAGGCGGAACAATGAGGGCGCAGTAGCGAAGATGTCTGGATTAACTTGGCGCTCTTGGGTTTTATTAACCTGTACGACACGTCATTGTGGACAAATGACGTTTGAATCTCTGTGCTACACGAAAGAAACCCGCCCACCCCCAATATCCACTAATCAACCGTTACGAGGCAAGCGAACTGTCTTATTTCAAAGAGTGCCGAGGGTTCCTTTCTACAATTTTTTCGCGCTTTTCGAGAGCACAGCATGCCTTGTTTTTCATCATCATCATCATCATCATCATCATCATCATCATCATCATCATCATCATCATCATCATCAGCCTGACTATACCCACTGCAGGGCGAAGGCGTCTCCCATATTTCTCCACTTAACCCGTTTCTGTGCCAGTTGCATCCACTTGATCCCTGCGAACTTCTTAACCTCATCGGCCCACCTAACTTCCTGCCGCCCCCTGCTACGTTTTCCTTGCATTGGAATCCAGTTTGAGACCCTAAGCGACCATCGGTTATCCTCTCTTCGCACTACATGTCCTGCCCATGCCCATTTCTTCTTTATTTCCACTAGAATGTCGGTAACGAGTTATTTCTCTGACCCACTCTGCACGCTTTCTATCTCTTAATGTTACCCCTACCATTTTTCGTTCCATAGCCCTCTGGGTTGTCCTCAACTTAAGTAGAACTCTCTTGGTTAGCCTCCACGTTTCAGCCCCATAGGTGAGTACAGGCAAGATGCAACTGTTGTATACTTTCCTCTTGAGCGATACCGGTAAGCTGCTAGTCATAATCTGCGAGTGCTTGCCAAATGCGCTCCATCCCAATCTTATTCTTCTTGTTATTTCCTTTTCATGGTCCGGATCTGCGGGTACTACTTGTCCTAAGTAGACATATTCGCCTACTACTCCAAGTATTTCGCTACCTAATGTAAACTGCTGTTCCTTCCCGACGCTGTTGAACATTACCTTAGTCTTCTGCATATTGATTTTCAAGCCTACCTTTCTACTTTTGTTGTCTAGGTCATCAATCACCCTTGTTTTTGACGGCGCGAAAATATTTGGTGTTTGGAGGCCAGGACGTGAGGAAGAAGTTGAAGTACACTACGGCATTTGATGCTTCCTTCGATGCCTGGAGTTTCCCTGTTAGTAGCCTTGTTTTTTTTTTGTTTTTTTTTTCAGCGAACAAGACTTGTTCCCAGGAGAGCGGTTTGCAGAACGACATGTAGACAGGCAGCCTTTATTGGCGAAGTGGTTATCTCCTGAACGGCAGCACAGTCTGTCTGTTTCCGAGATTTCTGGGTTGGAATCTCCGAGGATGCACTGTTTGGTTGAGGACAAATGCTCCCTTCGGACTCATGACGGACGAGTCCTACAAGGGCAGGACGTGATATAATTGTGCTTTTTATCCACTTCTCACAGCCAGGCTGGAAAAAGTAGCGTGGCCATTCTTACTTCAGGTTACATGATCTGTTTATTCTTTAAGCTTTTACAGGAGTATCCGTCATGGCCCTCTCTGCCTCCCTCGTTTCGTTTCACAATGCACCTCTCTCCATGGTGCGGTATCAGGGGGCGTTAATGAGCGCGTGCTAGTAGCAATTGCTCCCCCCCCCCTCCCCTTGCATTGCTACAAAACAAGTTCGCTGTAATTAATTTTAGCTGTAGACCATAAAAATTCTGCATTTCTTCGCTCTACATTCTGGTACTAACGTCCGTGCAGTGCATTCAATACACGCCCCGCCAGGGTGGCGCAGGGGTTACGGCGCTCGACTACTGTTCCCGAGGACGCGATATCGAATCCCGGCCTCGGCGGCAGCTTTTTGATGAAGGCGAAAAGCAAGGCTCCCGTGTGCTGTGCGATGTCAGTGCACGTTAAAGAACCCCAGGTGGTCGAAATTTGCAGAGTTCTCCGCTACGGCGTTTCTAATAGCCTGAGTAGCTTTGGGACGTCAAACCCCACAAAACAAACCAAACCATTCAATACAACCCCCAACAAGCGCTAATAGTTACTGCCAACTTAGAATAGGCATTTAATGTTTTGGCACAAAATTGAGATTTATCAAGTCGATTTACTACAAACACGGCATTCCTGATAATACGTGTTTTAGAACATTCTGACACGCTAAAATGAATAAACGTTTGCAGTCGTCTGACAACCTTATTTTTCTCTGGAAATCTCTACCCTGTTTTTCGCAATGCTGAGGCGTTCATCATTTTTCACGTAATTTTAATAGCGGGATTCCGCTCTAATTATTCCTACCTTGCGATTCTAATAGTCTGAACTTGTCTACGAGAGTATACTAAAACGGTTACGCCATGTAGCGTGCAAGTGTTTCCTTTATCCAGCATACATTTGTGACACCTCAATGAAAACTATGCGTGGGAGCGTGACTCTCACTTCAAATTTACATCGGGCCTGATTTGTGTGATGCGGGTGATAAAGTATCACTGAGCACAGCGTCATCCGGTTAATGTTCACTGTAAAAGTGTATTTTCTCCCTCTGTCTCAGTAATATGCTGACGCTCATCTAGCCTGGAAAGATGCATCTCTTGGCGAGAAAGCTACATTTAAAAATTCCTTCGCCAGACAATTGAAACTCATTGCCGGCAAGAAATGACTTTCACTTTTTTGTCAGGCTACCGCCATTAAGCTGAATGGCGCTAGCGTAGCCTACGAGGTCCATAGAAATATCTTCCGAGAGGCAGGGATTTCCGAAATCAGCCCCGAAATGGCAGCACTCATGCATTTGAGTTTTTAAATCTTTTTCAAGTGCCTAAGATGTTTGCGCTCGGTGATAGAAGGCCCTTTATAGTTAGGATGCAGTACTTTATGAATACAGGGCTTGTATTTTATCGCCCATATCAAATGAAGAAAATACGCCGCGTCCAGTAACCCAATTCAGTGGTTCTCCAAGCGGTAGGAGTAAAGCGGGGTACGTGGTAGTGGACCAAGGGTATTCAACGCGTTTCGCTGTATAGGGGTGCTTTTTGAGGGGCGAATGTAGCCATGAGAGAAAGGGAACGATCTTCCCCACGAACTTGCTACCATCACCTGCCCATCCACCTTTTTATACAAAGTCACATTGCACTTGTTGGCATGAAAATATGTTTTATGTACTTATGTTAACTCCAGCCCTTACAGCCCGTATATAGTACTCCCAGGAAGGATGTTTTTAAGGAACTAAAAGTAAAATTAAATTAAACGAAAGGCTAAGCTGTGCGCTGTTGGTCGTCCCTAATCTTTCCAGATGAAAAAGAGACCGCCAGATAAAACAAGCTATATGGATAGGCGCTTCGCGAAGCAACAACTGTGGAAGTAGACTTGTCGAGTTCGTTTGTCAAGCTTTGAGGAAATAATTGGCGCGAAGGGGTTACCTTTGTCCTCATCATTTGTCATCAGTAATTACTCAAATTAGAAGAACCCTATTTATCTATATAAGTATGCTTTACTTTTGTATAAGATGCGGGTTAGCTGCTTAGTTTATTACTTTTCATCGAGTTAACATAAATAGGTCTGCAGAGAGCGGTCTCTAAACGTACTCACTGTTTCCGTAAAATGAATGAGTGCAGGCATGCGATAACATACTAAAGATAAGGTGATAAACAATGACTTTTACGCACCAAGCTATTGCTTGTTTGATGGTGGCAAGAAGTGTGGTCTCACCTTTAAGCACAATTGAGGAGAGCGTTGTTGTCGTCTCTTTCTCGCATCCATATTTTGGTGCTTCGACTCGGGTGTGCGAGTAATCTTCTCCCATTTCAAACTATTGCCTATCAACATTGTTTATGCCAATTCACATTTGCTACTGTATTGATTACGTCAATTGAAAAACATTTCTGCTTTAAAATGGTGGTTTAATAGCGCAATACAAACAAGGGCCAAGAAAGAGACCTCGTGTCTGTTTTGCACGGTTAAACCACCATCACGAAGCAACACCAACAAGCCCAATCGTCCGTTCCTCTACAATTAGCTTTATTTATTATGCTTTTACATGACGTTTAAGCGATACGGCGCTACACGCTGCACTCCGGGCTTTAGTTAGCTATACTCAGCCAGAGTGTTTTGCAACAATCTTTACGCTTTGATATCTATTACATACCCAGAAGGAGTTGTCTTGATATACATGTTCAAGAAAATAAAGGCAATTGCGAGCAGTGGAGGAAACGGCATTAATCGGGAAGCCAAGAAAACGGGTATGCATATTTTAGAAAGCCGTTTCTAAAATGGCTAAAGAGCTAACTGAGGGTAAGAAAACAAAAGCAAAAAAACAAACTTCCGATTGTGCTTTTTATATAGCAGTGGAAGAGTGCTATGTATTGCGGGGGGTTTGAAGAAGGACCCTCTTAATTTAAGTTATTACGTCCATCTCATCTATGGGCCTTGACAATGGAATTACATTTCTCTAAAAGGATGTGCCCATATTCCTTCACATGTGGTGCGATTTCGGACAACAAACTTCTTCAAAAGGTAGATACTTGGGCCGTGCGAATTAAGACATCATTTCCTCTTCTTACGGAGCTGAGAAAGGTCATATTATAGTATAGTATATAACTTCTTATCTTGGTAACAAGAAAAGCTTTAACTGCGGCGGGCGAATTCTTTGTTGCTGTTACTGCAGACGAGTTCCATCCTATTATTGCATGTATGACAAAAAGATTTTCTTTTATCATATGATTATATATTATAAGATCATATTAAGGATTTCGACGCCCCTGGCTGACATGGTACGGTAAAATAAAAAACCTTGCTTCGTTTCTTGATTAGTGGTGCAATACACGGGGCACTTATTGTTCCGCACAATTACTAACTGCTGTGTTGAAAATTAACCTCCCACGACTGGGAAGATATCATAATATGATTCAAATATAAATACAATCTGCGAACTTCAAAATCTGATATTGCTTTTTGATTTCGCTCAGTGTGCATATTTTTTCGAGCACCACACATTTCTTTTTTCTGGGAGGGCCGGGGGGGGGGGGGGGGCGGGGGGTTATCTACTAATGTATAGGGAGCTTGCATAAAGCGATAGATACTGGGTAAACCGCCATGATGTTGTCGTTGGCAACAGAAGGCGGGCAGCGGAGCCAGGCTGAATGGAGCGAGTGACGACATTTTCGACGGTCCACCGAGCAAATTCACGCTGCTTTTCGTGCGCTGTCCTTATGTGCGTGCAAGACCTTGCAAAATATCAGTCAGGAATGTACGCGTCGACGCTGTTCCCCAAAGATCGGGTGCGCTATGAAGAATTGCAAGCAGTGCGGCTCGGACCTGTTCACGCTACGCGCAAACAACTGGCTGCACTATGCGTTTGGACCTGTGGCCGCCCGTCGACATCGCCGACATTCATGACCTCTAGTCCTGGCGAGTAATTTGATACTTTCCCGGGTTGGCGTCGATCTCCGTGTGTTGACCCGTGTGAATCATTCGCTTCAGCGTCACTCAGAGGGATAATTTGCCTTCTCGCAATCGTGGAGCCGTATTTTTGGAATTGTGAAGAACCCGCAATCGGCCTCTCCGATCGGGCCAGTATCGTCTGCGCGCACTAGCGACCATGTAGACGAGGCTAGTGTTACAGTGACGTGCTACGTCGTCTGCTGCCAGCGCCATCAAGGCGGATTATCCAGCATGCATCGCTTCATGCAAGCTCCCTACATGACATACTACAAAGAAGGCCCTTGACAGAAGCAACATAATTCTACTCGTTTGTATACAGTTTGCGTCACCCTTGTGTGCAGCACTCGAGCAATGTGCACTGTGGAATAAAAACAAACTGCAAAGCAACACATTCCTTTTCGCAAAAGTGCGCATACATAAATTGAAGCCTCTTTGACTTCATTCCCACTCAATATTAGCCTATACATTCTAGAAACTGTGACAAGGCACCCATATGCATGCAGTGATGTGTGTCGCTCGAGTTTTTTGCATAGGGTTGATATAGCCGAACAATATCAATTGGGGGGAAAGAAAGGGACACTTATGATGCCTTAAACGGTTTGACGCGACAGCGTTGCGGCTCCTGTCCGCGAGTCTCCTTGGCGCAAATACAATTTAAAGCTATCTCGATCATTATTCTTTAGTCGGTGCCCTCGTTATTTCACAAGGGCTCTTAGCATGTAGTCTAAGCTGCAAAATTGTGTGAAGGGCGACCCGACATAGATATAAAACTCGAATTTAACTGCATCATACGGACAAGCCCGCGTGTTCTATAGGCCACGTGATGTCTAACTGCGTAATGTTTATGTTTATCCTTCTATATTTATTTTGGAAGCATCGATGCGACGCATTTTAAGAGAGGGAATAACGCCGCGAATAATTAAAAAAAAAATATTTGTTGTTTTAAACAGCCACTGGCATGCGGCCGTTGCAGCGTCATTGTAGCGCACGACAAGATATTGCTCTTTGTTCACGGCGAGAAACGGTTTTATCACTTTCTTTGTAGCACGAGATCGCCCACATTTGTCTCGAATGATTGCAGCCAGCCGTTTCTGAATCATTTTCTATGTGTTACATTTTCCTTTCACCCGTTTTTCTAGATTTTCCTGCGTCGAAATTAAATTGGGCGCTGCCAAATGCTGCGGTATTCATTGCTCGACGGCCAGCGAGCACGCTTGCTGTTATCGCCGTCGCCGATTTTCTTAGTCTGTTGGGAACGACAGTCAGCCGAATAAAGTGAAATTTCAGCCTTTTTCATTTGTTGCGTACGGCCTTGTCTCCAGAACGTGACAATATGTAAAAAATATATTTAGAAGTCCGCTTCGGGGTGTCAAAACATATGTACCGCACCAAGGTGTCACCCCCCAAATTTCAAAATGCTCGAAATTTTAACTTCATTCGTCTCGGGCTTCTCCGCGTAGTTTCCTAATAATAATAATCATCATCATCATCATCAGCCTGATTATACCCACTGCAGGGCGAAGGCCTCTCCCATATTTCTCCACTTAACCCGGTTCTGTGCTAGCTGCATCCACTTGACCCCTGCGAACTTCTTAATCTCATCCGCCCACCTAACTTTCTGCCTCCCCCTGCTACGCTTTCCTTCCCTTGGAATCCAGTTTGTTACCCTAAGCGACCATCGGTTATCCTCTCTTCGCACTACATGTCCTGCCCATGTCCATTTCTTCTTCATAATTTCCACTAGAATGTCGGTAACTTGAGTTATTTCTCTGACCCACTCTGCACGCTTTCTATCTCTTAATGTTACCCCTACCATTTTTCGCTCCATAGCCCTCTGGGTTGTCCTCAACTTAAGTAGAACTCTCTTAGTTAGCCTCCACGTTTCAACCCCATAGGTGAGTACAGGCAAGATGCAACTGTTTTATACTTTCCTCTTGAGCGATACCGGTAAGCTGCTAGTCATAATC
Organism: Amblyomma maculatum; assembly: GCF_055883805.1. Classification (NCBI taxonomy): domain Eukaryota; kingdom Metazoa; phylum Arthropoda; class Arachnida; order Ixodida; family Ixodidae; genus Amblyomma; species Amblyomma maculatum. The sequence goes on along the minus strand of NC_139346.1, from coordinate 57,851,631 downwards.
TGCGAGTGCTTGCCAAATGCGCTCCATCCCAATCTTATTCTTCTTGATATTTCCTTTTCATGGTCCGGATCTGCGGTTACTATCTGTCCTAAGTAGACATATTCGCCTATTATTTCCAGTATTTCGCTACCTAATGTAAACTTCTGTTCCTTCCCGAGGCTGTTGAACATTACCTTAGTCTTCTGCATATTGATTTTCAACCCTACCTTTCCTAATAATAATAGTACCTTATTGATAATAATTTATCTCATGCAGGCTGGTTACTCCACTTGGAATAAAGCAGTTATCCCTCTTCTTTCAGTCGATGCTGACTTTTCGCTATCGTCATCACAATCCCTCCAACCATACTTCCGCTGTAGCGCTGGTTACTCGACTTGGAATAGAGCAGTTATTCCTCTTGCTTCCTCCAGTCGATGCTGACTTGTCGCTATCGTCATCGTACTCACCCCAACCATACTTCGGCTGTAGCGCTGCTTACCCGACTTGGAATAAAGCAGTTATCCCTCTTACTTCCTCCAGTCGATGCTGATATTTCATTGTCGTCATCATAATCCCCCCAACCATACTTCCACTGTAGCGCTGGTTACTCGACTTGGAATAAAGCAGTTATCCCTCTTACTTCCTCCAGTCGATGCTGATATTTCATTGTCGTCATCATAATCCCCCCAACCATACTTCCGCTGTAGCGCTGCTTACCCGACTTGAAATAAAGCAGTTATCCTTCTTACTTCCTCCAGTCGATGCTGATATTTCATTGTCGTCATCATAATCCCCCCAACCATACCTCCACTGTAGCGCTGGTTACTCGACTTGGAATAAAGCAGTTATCCCTCTTACTTCCTCCAATCGACGCTGACTTTTCGCAGTCGTCATCATAATCACCCCAACCATACTTCCGCTGTAGCGCTGGTTACTCGACTTGGAATAAAGTAGTTATTCCTCTTACTTCCTCCAGTCGATGCTGACTTTTCGCTGTAGTCATCATAATCACCCAAACCATACTTCAGCTGTAGCGCTGGTTACTCGACTTGGAATAAAGCAGTTATCCCTCTTACTGCCTCCAGTCGATGCTGACTTTTCGCGGTCGTCATCATAATCACCCAAACCATACTTCCGCTGTAGCGCTGGTTACTGGACTTGGAATAAAGCAGTTATCCCTCTTACTTCCTCCAGTCGATGCTGACTTTTCGCTGTCGTCATCATAATCACCCAAACCATACTTCCGCTGTATGGCTGGTTACTCTACTTGGAATAAAGCAGTTATCCTTCTTACTTCCTCCAGTCGATGCTTACTTTTCGCTGTCGTCATTATAATCTCCCCAACGATACTTCCACTGTAGCGCTGGTTACTCGACTTGGAATAAAGCAGTTATCCCTCTTACATCCTCCAATCGACGCTGACTTTTCGCAGTCGTCATCATAACCACCCCAACCATACTTCCGCTGTAGCTCTGGTTACTCGACTTGGAATAAAGCAGTTATTCCTCTTACTTCCTCCAGTCGATGATGACTTTTCGCTATCGTCATCATAATCACCCAAACCATACTTCCGCTGTATGGCTGGTTACTCGACTTGGAATAAAGCAGTTATCCTTCTTACTTCCTCCAGTCGATGCTTACTTTTCGCTGTCGTCATCATAATCTCCCCAACGATACTTCCACTGTAGCGCTGGTTACTCGACTTGGAATAAAGCAGTTATCCCTCTTACATCCTCCAATCGATACTGACTTTTCGCTGTCGTCATCATAACCACCCCAACCATACTTCCGCTGTAGCTCTGGTTACTCGACTTGGAATAAAGCAGTTATCCCTCTTACTTCCTCCAATCGATGCTGACTTTTGGGTATTGTCATCATAATCACCCCAACCATACTTTCGCTATAACGCAGATAGTACTCACATTAGCCTATTACTGTCGTCTGTGTCAGTTTAGGCCAGCAGAGACTGAACCAAGCTAGATTAAACTAAACAAGAATATTATCCAAACAACTAGTTAACCAAGCTAAGTGCTAATAGAAGTGCCCTCGAAGTGTGTGGCGCATATACCTCCTAAGCAGTGTAATTCGCGCTCCCATGCTCGCTGAGGCAATCTGCCCTGTGCAATGCCGTGTTTAAACAGGCCAACCAAGTACTTCCCCATTTGCAATGGCAGAAAGCTGAAGAGATGGTTCTTACCCAAAATTAATTTTGCGAAAACAGCACGTGGCGCATGTTAAATATATGCCACACGTGAAGTTGCCCTGCAATACGAAAAACGTTGAGCTGAGCGCTCCTAGCAAGTTTAGAGGGTAGTTTTTTCGACACTCTTTTTAAGCTGTTTGCATTAGATCTTGCCCCCGGAAACGTAGCTCGGATGCGGAATAGTTTTCTGTGTGTTGATTACAATAAATATAGTTCCGGCATCTTTACACTAACGAGAATTTCTGCTACCGGCACGTCAGTAATCGAGAGCGTCGTACTGAAAGCATTCTTAACTTTAACCTTAAGCTTAGGTTATTCCTATAACGCACGCCAACTTTAAACTAACTTTTGTGGCCCAAAAAAGTACGGAAAAAGTGATGGTTATGTACGCGTAATGAAGAAACAAGAGCAACCTAGCAAAAAAAAAAGACAAAGCCCTTTTTGGGCAAAATACTGGCAGTGGTTAAGTGTGCTAGACTCGCAGAACACATACGACTCTACATGTGGGCGACGCTGACTTCGGCCTAGTTCGAGCGCACTTTATAGAGGTGCAACTGCGCATACTAGGCCGATTTATCGTACAGAATATTGTGCGTGCGATCGCGGCGCCGACGCTTGATAAACGCCGAGCAAGCTGTGCTTCATTCAGCGTGAGCGTTTTAACGCGGTAGCGTTAAGGAGCTCGTGTCGCAGAAAAGCCGGTGTCGTCGGCGTCGGCGGCGTTGGACGTGAGCGATAAATCCCGGCATGCACTTTAAATAAAAAGCAACTTCCAAGATGGGCTGGCTGGGAACCGAACCAGGGTCTCCGGAGTGTGAGACGGAGACGCTACCACTCAGCCACGAGTTTTTTTTCTTTATTGCCTGTTTTGAGTTCAAATCAATTCAAAAAAGATCCACAATAACGGTAAAACTCGCAACAACCTGACTTCGGGACTTCGGCTGTCACGAAAGGTTTAAAAGTTCTTGAGGACAGCCAATTCATCGAGCACACTGGTCCAGTCAGGTGGATCAGAAAACACCCGGTACGCTTCTCTAAGGAGCAGCACACTCTCGATAAAGTTCTCGCGTACAGAACGCGTGTTGACATCTGCGTGTTGCACTTGCATCCTTGTTTTCTACAGGCTGTGGAGGCCCAAGACCATGACTAAATCCAAAGAAATACCCTCACTCTCGACTGGAAGGAACCGTATGCCACACGGATCTAACGGAAGGTCTTTCTTTAGTGTTCTCTGGAGAACATCCCAGGAGACTGGGTCCCAGCAATCCAGAAAGACGTGCTCGATTGTCTCTGGTTTTTTGCAAAGGAGACAGTCTGTTGTCCAGGGAACGAATAAGCCTGTTTCATGGATGTTACACCTGAATACTTTTCTCGTTTGCAATGGTCAAAATTGCCGACCCAGTATTTGGGCGTGCTGCTTGAATCGTACCAAGATCCCACCCCTTTCTGGGCTGGCCAAGCAGATAGGGCGAGAGATAAAGCTGATTCATGGCAGGGCAAGCCGTTGTCAATGTTCTCACGCGCTTATGTGTGCAATGTTTTCCTTGTGGCAAAGATATGGTACGTAATGAATGTGCTTTCGGCGACGCGGGTTAGCATTCAAAAAATTCATCGTGTCTTTGCCGTTTTCATGTGGGCATAAACATGGGAAAAGTGCAGCAGAACTAAGCTCTTTCTTCCTGTTAAGGCGGGGGGCTTGGGCCTTGTGCATCTCTTTTTGCGAAAGGTTGTCTCGCGTTTTTTTTTTCCTTCGTGATCAAAACGACAAATTCTTGAGGACGGTCATGCAAGTACGACTGTGTAAAATGCTTCCAGAATATGTTGTCTGTTCTGGTAAGAATATGAGGGGCGCTTTAAAAGGGTACATGCGCGAAGTTGCCTTGTCTATCAGAATGTTGCATGCGCGTTTTTCAATGGAATACTTGAGCAAAGTGTGTAAGAAGAAGCTGTACAAAGATCTGGATGTGACAATACCGTTGCCGATTTACCGTGCACCACACCATGGAGGCCCCGGACAGGATGTCTTAAAGCGTGTGAAAAAGATGCCAGTTAGGCCTTCAGTTAAAACGTTCTTCTTTAAGCTACATTCCAACACTCAGCCACGAGTTCGATGCTTGAAAGCGGTACAAAAGCGCTTCTAGTGAATGTGGTGTTGCCTTAGAAACGTGCCGTAGAACGCTATACTGCGGTGTATATCGGCAATTATGAGCATGTTACTTACAGAAGTCGCAGTTACACGAGTAGCGAAGTACGTTTCCGCTACATTTTTTCTGCGCTCTGCGCACATGCAGAGCCATCTTGCGGCAAACACAGAAGAACCCCTCCTCGCAATGTGCGGTGCTGCCCGACACGTGGCGCGCCACTTGCCCCTCACGTTTCGCCGTGCACCCTCACGCGTTGTAGAATCATGCGTCTTTCCTTTCTTTAGATTGTAGTGTGGCAATCTTCGTCTTTATAGCCACTGTCATGCATCGCGTGCTGACACACTCGAGGACGAAGAAGTTGGTCACTGCCTTGCTGATTCCCCACGCCTGACGCGCCGCAGCGAGTTCCTCCTGAGCGGCTGGATCCATCTGGGTTTACCGAATCAACACACCCCTACAATTGGTGCAGGTGCTGCTGGGTACGTTCCCATCCACTCTGGAACTAAAAAGCCGCACATTGCCATCTGCTTCCACCATGCCGGACGATACTGCCTCAACATCGCCGCCCCTCCCAACCACGGTCCGGTGTTCTGGAGCTCTACGGCAGCGTTACCCATGCCGCTTCAATGGCACGGCCGATCAAGACGTCGAAGATTAGTTGTCGGCATACGAGCATGTCAGTACTTACAACCGATGGGACGACACTACGAAATTAGGTAACGTAAATTTTTACCTGACTGACGTGGAGGACCTCTGGTTTCGCAACCATGAGGCAGACCTGCCATCTTGGTCTGCATTTAAGAAGAATTTTGCGGAAGTGTTCGGCCGTCCTGCAGTTCGAAAGCTCCGAGCAGAACAACGCTTGCGCGAGCGCACTCAGCAAGCCGAAGAGTCGTTCACGAATTACATAGAAGACATCGTTGACCTATGCAAGCGAGTCGACCTCTTAATGTCCGAAACGGATAAGATAGAAAACATCATAAAAGGCATATCTGACGACGCATGCCAGATGCTATGGGTGAAAAATCCAGCCACGGTCAGTGACGTAATCAAACTCGTTCAGAGCTACGACGTGTTTTGTAAGAAGTGCGCTTCTACCCGGCGGTCCGGTGTTAGAGACGACACCATCTCTGCACTAGCTCTGGGCGGTTCTACTCCATCCAAGGACAGCCCTTTGATTCAACAATTCAAAGCCTTCGTTCAAGAAGAGGTCGCCCGCCAGCTATCACTGGTCCCTCAGTTACAAGATACTGGCCGCCTTGTTCCTGACGTGGTTCCGTCTTTGGCCCCTATCATACGGCGTGCCGTGAAAGACCACATTGCTGATGTCCGTCCGCCCAGTGCCGTGCTCCCGCCCAGGCCAGTGCTGCCAGCCAGCCCAGTGCCAGCGCAAGTAACGGCACCACTAAAGTACGCCCAAGTTGCGGCCAGGCCGCTAATGCCATCAGGACCACTTTCCTACCAGGCCGCTCCTTCTAACATTTCTTCGCCTATGGCTGGGTCTACATTCAATGTCCCTATTCCAAGGGTACGCCAACGCCCTACGAACCCTTGGCGTACCGCGGACAACCGGCCAATCTGCTACTCTTGTGGGCTGCCGCGTCATGTCGAACGCCTTTGCCGCCAACGCCTTCCACCTCCTCGCTCTAACCTTTGGAACTACTCTTACGATACCGACCAGCCCTCACCAAGAACTTCGCCCGGTTCCGAATTTGTATCTCGCGACAATCAAACATATACCACTCGCCGATCATCTTCCCCTCGTCGCCGTTCGCAATCTCCGCTACGACGTTCTACCGGCACTGTTGAGGGAAACTAGCAGTCGCAGTTCCCGGGGCAAGAACTGCGCATGGTTCGAACTCTTCAAGTCCTCCGTGTTCTCCCGCTAACGTAATATGAGTGTTTGTCGACGGCGTCGCAATACTCGCCCTTGTCGACACAGGCGCTGCGGTATCCGTCATCAGTGAAGCTCTTTGCCGTCGTCTTCGCAAGGTGACCACCGCGCTTTCTGACTTTTCGCTTCGCACCCCCTCATCACAGCGCATTCATCCCTCAGCGGCGTGCACAGCCCGTTTTCTCATCGAAGACGTCTTGTACACCATCGAGTTTATTGTACTGTCTCACTGCTCACAGGACATCATCCTGGGCTACGATTTCCTTTCCACTCATCGTGCCGTTATTGACTGCGCCCGCGCGGAAGTTTCCTTTTTACCTCTTTGTGATACCGTCTTGTGTGATGTCCCTACCCAGTCTGCAAAACTCCTTGTCGCCAATGACACAGACATTCCTCCATTTTCTGCTGCCCTCGTTCCACTCTCCTGTGAAAGCGTTACTACTTCGACTGTCTTGTTCACACCTTCCGACGCCGCTTCACGCCATCTCTGCCTCCTGCTCCCATTTGCTGTTCTGAAGTTCGAAGATGGCCGTAGTGCAATGTACGTCTCAAATCCATTTTCGTGCCCGTCCGTCCTGCTACGCGGCGAGTGTCTCGGTCGTATTGAAAAACTTGATCCTGCGCTTGTAAATACTCTTCCTGCCACACCTACTTCATTAGACGTTAATGTTCTCAGCTCTTGCGATATAGCGACCGCGTCGACACCACCCGATGTTCTTAAACAAGCTATTGACGCAGATCTTCCACCCACACAACGCGATCAACTAGCCGCTCTTCTACAGAACTTCACTCTGCCTTCGACCTTCCTCACACCGCGCTGGGTCGCACGTCTGTCGTTACGCACACAATCGACACTGGTACAAGCGCACCTTTACGACAGCGTCCCTATCGCGTCTCGGCCTCTGAGCGCCAAGTCATTGCTGATAACGTGGACGACATGCTTCGCCGGGCCGTCATACAGCCATCTAACAGTCCATGGGCTTCTCCGGTTGTTTTGGTCACTAAGGAAGATGGTTCCATCCGGTTTTGCGTCGATTACCGTAGGCTAAACAAAATCACGCGCAAAGATGTCTATCCTCTGCCGCGAATCGACGACGCCTTGGACTGTTTAGAATGGAGCCGAGCATTTCTCCTCTTTGGATTTGCGCTCCGGCTACTGGCAGGTACCGATGGCTGGTGATGACCGCTCGAAAACTGCCTTCCCTATTGCAAAAACCAGTGCCACTGGGTGCCAGCGCTCCAGCGCCATACCTGATTATGGTGCCAGTATGACGCTGGAAACTGGGCGCACTGGGATGCGGCGTACTGGGACGCTCCGCACTGGTGGCACTGTTCACCCGGAGAAAAAAAAAAAGGCGTGGGATAAAAATTAAAAAGTAAAAAGTAAAGAAAGAAGTTGGGTACATAAGAAAAAACCTAAAAACAGTAGAAAAAAAATCAGTGCAGCAAGCGCGCCTCGAACTACGTCCCTAGGTACTTAGCAATCACTAGCTCGGCACGCTAACCACTCGGCCACGCCGCTTTTTTTTTTTTTTTTCTTTATTGCCTGTTTTGAGTTCACATCAATTCAAAAAAGATCCACAATAATGGTAAAACTCGCAACAACCAGACTTCGGCTGTCACGAAAGGTTTAAAATCTTTTGAGGACAGCCAGTTCATCGAGCACACTGATCCAGTCAGGTGGATCAGAAAGCACCCGATACGTTTCTCTAAGGAGCAGCACACTCTCGATAAAGTTCTCGCGTACAGAACGCGTGTTGACATCTGCATGTTGCACTTGCATCCTTGTTTTCCACAGGCTGTGGAGGCCCAAGACCATGACTAAATCCAAAGGAATACCCTCACTCTCGACTGGAAGGAACCGTATGCCATACGGATCTAACGGAAGGTCTTTCTTTAGTGTTCTCTGGAGAACATCCCAGTGAAAGACTGGGTCCCAGCAATCCAGAAAGACGTGCTCGATTGTCTCTGGTTTTTTGCAAAGGAGACAGTCTGTTGTCCAGGGAACGAATAAGCCTCTTTCATGTAACCAGGTTTTAACAGGTAATGTGTTGGAATGTAGCTTAAAGAAGAACGTTTTAACTGAAGGCCTAACTGGCATCTTTTTCACACGCTTTAAGACATCCTGTCCGGGGCCTCCACGGTGTGGTGCACGGTAAATCGGCAACGGTATCATCACATCCAGAAGATCTTTGTACAGCTTCTTCTTACACACTTTGCTCAAGTATTCCATTGAAAAACGCGCATGCAACATTCTGAAAGACAAGACAACTTCGCGCATGTACCCTTTTAAAGCGCCACTCATATTCTCACCAGAACAGACAACGTATTCTGGAAGCATTTTACACAGTCGTACTTGCATGACCGTCCTCAAGAATTTGTCGTTTTGATCTCGAAGGAAAAAAAAAACGCGAGACAACCTGTCGCAAAAAGAGATGCACAAGGCCCAAGCCCCCCGCCTTAACAGGAAGAAAGAGGTTGGTTCTGCTGCACTTTTCCCATGTTGATGCCCACATGAAAACGGCAAAGACACGATGAATTTTTTGAATACTAACACGCGTCGCCGAAAGCACATTCATTACATACCATATCTTTGCCACAAGGAAAACATTGCACACATAAGCGCGTGAGAACATTGACAACGGCTTGCCCTGCCATGAATCAGCTTTCTCTCTCGCTCTCTCTGCTTGGCCAGCCCAGAATGGGGTGGGATCTTGGTACGATTCAAGCGGCACGCCTAAATACTGGGTCGGCAATTTTGACCATTGCAAACGAGAAAAGTATTCAGGCGTAACATCCCAGTCTCCATGCCAGAAACCGGCACTTTTCTCCCAATTTACTTCACAGCCTGTCTGTCGGCAGAATTTTTCAACAAGGGCAGTAACTTCTTGAATGCTTTCTCTGCTTGAACAGAATACAGCGATGTCATCTGCATATGCCAGCATTTTGACCTGTGCTGACTGCAGCATAAAACCAGTTATACGTTCATTGTTTATGATAGACCGGCAGAGAGGCTCGAGGTAGGCCGCAAACAGTAGGGGTGACAGGGGGCAGCCTTGCCTCACTGACGACAGCACACGAATGCTGTCAGTGAGCTCTCCATTCACAATTATCCGTGTCGTGCAGTTCGCGTACACCATTCGAACACCTTCCTCAATCACTCGCCCTATGTTTGAGTGTGTCAATACTTCGAACAAGGCATCGTGCGAAACGCGATCGAATGCTTTGGCGAGATCCAGCTGTATCATTGCCACTCGAGATCCAATCGCGTCACAACACTCCAAAACAGTTCGTACCACGTGCACATTAGTTGCGATGCTTCGACCTTTAATGCCGCACGTCTGGTGTGGCCCAACCAGACTCGGTATTACACTTTGAAGCCTTTTCGCCAGCACTTTCATGTATATTTTGTAATCCACGTTGGTGAGGCTTATCGGCCGATAAGAACCCACCAACAGGCGTTTTCCTGGCTCATCATACTTCGGAATCAAAACAATGTGCGAGGTAGAAAACGAAGGTGGGACCTGCTTACGTTCGTATGACTCATCTAGCACTTTAAGCAAAATCTGGGCTGTGTAATCTTTAAATGCTTTGTAGAAAGCAGCGCCAAGCCCGTCAGGTCCTGGCGACTTTCCCATTGGAAGGTCGTCTATCGCACTTTCTATTTCTGTCAAACTTATGGGTCGTTCTAGACGCGTTTTAACATCCTCATCGAGCTTTGGCATTTGGCACAAAAATTCTGCCTGAAAGCCATTTTTGACTTCGCGTTTACGGCCAAACAATTCATTGTAGTGTTCTATAAAGGTATTTTTGATAGTAGCAGGGTCACTAGTTACAGCACCTCGGTTGTCAATTTGCCGTATTTCCTTTTGATACGCGTGCCGTTTCTCATCTGACAGCGCTCGCTTAGTTGGCGTCTCCCCCGCCCAAAATTTTTCCGACCTTGCTCTTATCACTGCTGCCTTATACTTTTCAGTGTCAATGTTTTCAAGTTGTCGTTTCAAGGCTTTTATTTCTTCTGCATATCTTCCCGGCTGGATGCTATCCATGCTAAGCAAAAACTCAAGCTCCTCGTGCATTTCTTTCCCTTTTCTTTTTTCCTCATATCGAATTGCGCTTGCAGTTTTGATAGCTAAAAGCTTTACTCTCTGCTTTAGCTTCTCCCACTCAACTATATAGCTTTCGGCCTGCGTTGAAAGTAATTTATCGAGTTCTTTCGTTGTCTCTCTTACAAAACTGTCGTCCTCTAAAAGCTTCACGTTAAATTTCCACAGGTGCCAGTTAAATCGTGACCTCCGCTGTTTCCTGCCAAATGTTCCAATTACTAAGCAATAGTCACTGAAGCTTACGGGCTTAACGTCATACTCTGTGCACAATGAAGCCAGTTCAACAGAGACATAAATTCGATCTAATCTGGCGTGGCTATCCCTTTGAAAATGCGTGTATTTAGGGTGTGTGTCGTAAGAGAACAAATAGCCAACGTCTTCGAGATTACACTCATTAATTAAAGAGTGCAGCAGCTGAGCACTCTTATCCCTCACTGGCAAATTTTTTGCGCGGTCCTGAGCGAAACAAACACAGTTGAAGTCTCCTATCAATATTACTACCTTGTCGCACCTAAGATGCATTTCGAGACTTTCGAAAAATGTTCTGCGCTCGCTCACCGCGTTCGGAGCATAAACACAGACAACACGATAACTATAATTTGAAAACGAAAGTCAACAACAAGAAGGCGGCCGCATTGGGAAGCCACAACGGAAGCAACGTTGATGCCTAAACTTTTACGAATAAATAAAACGCAACCACCCGACGCGCCGACGGAATGGCAGACGCATACGTCATACAAAGAAGAAAAGGCCGACGCCATACGATCAGTTAGCTCTTCGCTTTCAATCTTAGTTTCTTGGATAGCGATTAGGTCAAGGTCATTTTCAAGAATTAGGCGTCGCAGCTGACTTTGTCGTCTTCTTGCTCCCAAACCCCGGACATTTAAAGATGCTAGACGAAGTGTTACATCGAGATTAACCGCCATGTTTAGTAACAAAAGCCCCGCTAATAAGAGTTCGTGGCGGGTAACAAAACACTAAACTCACAATGCATAAAGCCTCCATGCAGCGTTCCCCAATCCAGTCTTTCACAGGCGCCGTACAGATCACAGCCAGCACCGTCTTTACTGAGTCCACCTGGCCACACATGCCAAAGGATTATGGAGGCGGTTTCACCGCCTGCCTTGGCTCGGATGGGACGTTCGGGTTCGGCCGCGATTTGACGGCCGGCCGTCTCCTCCCGGTTGTTTTTGGTGGCGGCTCCCCGCTGCCACTGCCGTCCAGTTGCTCACTCTCGGTATCTTTCTGGTCACGCGGCCGCTTTCCGGGAAGTATACCGGCACCGACGCCAGCTGCTCCCTGAGTAACGTCCATTGCGGGTGCTTCGGCGCCCTCGATGTTCGATTCGTCGTCGTTCGTCGCGTTATCCAACGCAGATTCGTCTTGGTCGGTAACTATTGGTTTGCTCGGTGGGCTAGCTTGAACACTAGGCTTCTGCGGCACAAGGACTTGAAGATTAGGCTGCAATACTTCCTTGTCCGCTGGTCCTTTTCCTGCTTTCGAAGTCTCCTCAGCGTCCGCCTCATCCATGTACAGCTCGAACGCTTCATCGCTTTTGCCGGGACCGGTGACGCTTGCGTATGTGCGAGTGCACTGACTCTCTTCGTGTCCGAACCGACGGCAAGAGCTGCATCGCGGAATGCGGCACTCACGCCGTATGTGACCTGTACCTTGGCAGCGCAGGCAAAGCGGGGCCCTGCCAGGCACTACCACTAGAGCCAATTCGCCACTGACGCTCACCTGATGCGGAAGGTCGTCGAGCTTGACACCTGGATTCAACTTGAGTGTCACAAGTCTTGTTGTTGAACCCTTATCCGACACGCCCTGTGCTCTCCACTTCTCCTTTGCAACATCTGTCACCTTCCCGAAAGCAGCAAAGGCGAGCCGCACGTCTTCGTCTGGTACACTGTGCAGCAACCAGTGTACCTTCATTCGGACGTCTCGGTTAGCAGGATCGATGACGAGACACCGAGCACCTTTAACCTGCAGGTCTGCAAAGCGAAGTATCCTCTTCATCGAGTCAGCGTCCTTCAAGGTCACGGCCCAGACGTGGTTCATGCGGTACGCCCCCAGGGCGATAACATCCGGCATGAGCGAAAGCGGAGCAAGCGCATCACGAAAGTCTTCCACCCGGTATGGGCGGGCCCTGATGTCACCGTGCAAAAAAACAGTATTTTCAACAAATCGACCTGTAGGCAAACTTGGCAGTACAACCTGATAATCACTGTCCGAAACAAAAAGCCTGTTTCCGCGGCCAGACATGACCGCTGTACCCGCTCCAACGGAGCCCAACATAACACGTCCGTTCGCTACAGCGGCCGGAAGTGGAGTCCCCACTCGGCCACGCCGCGAACTGGATTTACTTCAAACATTACTTCAAACATTGGTGCATTATATGTCATGACCCGCATTTATAAGTTTGGGACTTCATGTTTCGCAGTCTGCAGGCCATTGCTACCGCTCTAACAATTTTAACTTCTTGATCATTTTAGCTTGCTGTCTGCTCTCACGACTTGCAACTAATGTTCTGGGTGCCCATGCGCGCTATTTTGTGCACTGGAATCATTTTAACATGTGGAGTTTGACATCGCTGGCAAATTTACCAACGCCGGCTCTTGGTTGGTGCTCTGCTACCGTGGGCGTAATTTTCGCTGGACACGGAGCTTTAGTAGAAGCCTTCAAGGAAAAAAGTGCGAACGACCTTCAATACCGGTGAGCGCCGCAGCGATGACCCTAATTGCGTGTAAGTGAACCTTATTTTTATGTAAACATTGCGGGAAGCGTTGCGATGACCGAGGGCTCGGCTGCTTGATACGCAGATTAAAAAGGAGCGCAAAAGCTTGAGAAACACGCCAAATATTATGTATTACAAGCGCTGTATATTGTTGCTTTTTCTCTCATGGGCCCATCGCTCGGTAAACTACTCTCTTCCTGGTTTTAGTTTTTCTTTCTGCTGTTTATACTGGGCCGTGGTGCAGGCTACGCTCGCCTGCGATTGAGCCCGCAATGAACATTTTGGCAGTAATCATTGTGTTAGAGTGCCCTTAAGATCAGCTGTGAAGTTGGCTATGCATGGTAGCCCACATTATTCAATTCCAGCTTTAGTTGTGCGTTAATCGCCAGTGTGTCATGAGATCGAGGCGCGGCGGTCGTTGTCTCTCTCGAAACGCTCGAAACGACCAATCGAAACATGGAAACTCTAGAAAAAAGATACTGCCTTTGTTTTCTTACAAATGCGCAACGACTTCGCAGCAAAAAGCGCTTGCTTGAACCATATTTTTTATATGCCCCCCGATCGTCGATTGAAAGTACGCTGTTGCCCTGTTGGCCCCTCAGGGATGCTACTCCGGCTGACGCCGCAGGCCGCACCGGCTATACTGGGGCACTGGGACCAGTGCGGCCCCAGCGCACATACAGCGCTTCTCCCAGTGCATCGCGGATGCCAGCGACACACCCAGCGTCAAAAGGCTAATCCCAGCGTTTTTCTCCCATCGCACCAGTGCAGCCAGTGTCTTCCCGTTACTGCTCCAGTGAATATCGCAGACCTCCAGCATGCCTAGCAGATCCAGTGCAAAACCAGCGCGAAAATCTTACTGGTTTCGCACTGGAGATGCTGGTTTTTGCAATAGGGTTTATAACACCGGATGGCTTATACGAGTTCAACGTTATGCCCTTTGGCCGTTGCAATGCCCCAGCTACTTTCGAGCGCCTGATGGACCCTGTTCTTCGTGGACTAAAGTGGCAGACCTGTCTTTGTTATCTAGATGACATCGTAGTTTTCTCTACCGATTTTTCTTCTCACCTCCTCCGCCTATAGCATGTCCTCACGTGTCTCGCCGACGCTGGGCTTCACTTGAATTCGAAGAAGTGCGACTTTGCCGCTCGAAAACTCACAATTTTAGGCCACCTATTCTCTAAGGACGGCATTCTTCCCGACCCCACCAAACTTCGCGAAGTTGCAGAGTTCCCGAAGCCAACCTCCCTGAAGCAGCTTCGGAGCTTTATCGGCCTCTGCTCCTACTTTCGACGCTTCATCTTGAACAACGCCTCTATCATTGCTCCTCTGACCCGGCTCATTGCCGGCAACTCCGACCTTTCCGCCTGGAATCCAGCCTGCGATAAAGCCTTCGACACTTTACGCCGCCTTTTGGTTTCGCCTCCCATTCTACGCCACTTTGATCCGACTGCGCCTACGGAGATCCACACTGATGCCAGCGGTATCGGGCTTGGTGCCGTCCTTACACAACGTAAGCCTGGTTACAGCGAGTATGTTGTGGCATACGCCAGCCGAACATTGACGAAAGCAGAGTCTAATTATTCAGTCACAGAAAGGGAATGTTTGGCCATTGTTTGGGCCATCGGAAAATTTCGTGCCTATGTGTATGCCCGACCGTTTTATGTTGTGACCGATCACCACGCTTTGTGCTGGCTTGCCTCTCTGAAAGACCCATCTGGTCGCCTTGCTCGCTGGGCTCTCCGCCTCCAGGAGTATGACATTCATGTCATTTATCAATCAGGTCTCAATCATTTATCAATCAGCATACGGACGCGGATGCCCTTTCTCGCTCGCCGTTGCCAAGTGATACCTCGTCTGACCCCGTCTGTGCTTACGATTTGTCGACTCTTGCCACTATCGACATGGCTACCGAGCAGCGGAATGGCCCCTGGATCAATGCCCTTTTGGATTTTCTCTCAAGCCCTACTCCCGGTCATTCATCCAAAGCACTCGTCCGGCAGGCCCACCACTTCTCCATTCGTGACGGTCTTCTCTATCGCCGCAATTATTTGCTTGATAGACGGAAGTGGCTTCTATTCATCCCGCGTCATCTCCGCGCCGACATTTGTGCTGCGTACCACGGTGACCCACAATGTGCTCACGGTGGCGTATTCAAAACCTACACGCACCTACGTCTGCGATTTTACTGGCGTGGAATGTACAGCTTTGTGCGACATTTCGTGCGCTCTTGCGAATCTTGTCAACGCCGAAAAAATTCTCAGAAGTCCCCTGTTTCGTTGCAGCCATTACCTTGTCCTGCTCGTCCGTTTGACCGCGTTGGCATAGATCTCTATGGCCCTCTTCCTACTACTTCAGCTGGAAACCGGTGGATTATCGTGGCAGTAAACCATCTTACTCGTTACACTGAAACATCACCGTTACCCTCTGCTATTGCAAGAGACGTTGCTTCGTTCCTACTCAACAACTTGATTCTTCGCCACGGGACTCCGAAGGAACTGCTCAGTAACCGCGGACGCGTTTTCTTGTCCGACACTCTTGAGGCCCTACTGAAAGAATGCCGCATCATTCATCGCACCGCTACTTCTTACCACCCTCAGACGAATGGCCTGACAGAACGCTTCAACCGTACTCTGAGTGACATGCTGGTCATGTACATTAACGACGCTCATTCCAACTGGGAGCAGGTTCTTCCCTTCGTAACTTACGCGTACAACACTGCGATACAGACAACCACTGGATTCTCTGCCTTCTTCCTTCTATACGGGCGCGAGCCATCCTGCACATTGGACGCGCTTTTTCCCTACCGCCCTGATGTTTCTGAATCGACGCCACTCTCAGACGCCGCCCATTACGCAGAAGAATGCCGTCAGCTCGCTCGTTCACTTACAAAAGAAAACCAGTGGCAACCAAAACACCATCGTAACACTGGCGAGGCACCTTCATATGCACCCAACTCCCTGGTCTGGCTCTGGGTGCCTACCACAACCACCGGCCTTTCAAAGAAGCTTCTTGCTAGGTATCACGGTCCATACTGAGTCCTTCAAGAAACATCTCCTGCCAACTACGTAGTTGAGCCTGTTACGCCCTCTGAGGACTTGCGTCGCCATGGACGCGAAACAGTTCATGTGAACCAAATCAAGCCCTACTATGATCCGTCTGTTCTTTCAGCTCCATAAGTCGCCAGGATGGCTCCTTTTCTACCCGGGAGGAAAATGTAGTGTGGTAATCTTCGTCTTCATAGCCACTGCCATGCATCGCGTGCTGACACACTCGAGGACGAAGAAGTTGGTCGCTGCCTTGGTGATTCGCCACGCCTGACGCTCCGCAGCGAGTTCCTCCTGAGCGGCTGGATCCATCTGGGTTTACCGAATAAAAACACCCCTACAAGATCACTATCTTCTCTCACCCGCTTCTCCCCTTCGGGCCGCGCGGGTACCGGTGCGAGGATGCCCCAGTACCCTTGCGTTTAATAAGTTTTCTTGCTCTCTCCCCTTCCAACATCCAGCGTGCGTCACTCGAACTGTGGTGTTTAGGCGACGCGGCTCCTCTTTCCGCTCACAGCGCGATTGCTAGGTGCAGCGTCTGATGCCGGACGCCTCTGACGTGATCGCTGCGCCGTAGCGCTTCTGCTGGGAAAGCGTCCCCTGCGATGTGTGACTGATCGACATACTCAGTGCGTGTGAACGCTAAAGGAACACGGGAGCAAGAAACGTTGTAGTGTGCACAACACAGTGCAATAATGTAGATTGTGAGAAGCACTTGTTTGAACAAAAAATTAGAGAAAAGTTGTACAGTGCACTTAGAAGTGCTGAGTATGAAAACTATCCCTTTGTGTGACTCAAGAGCATGCCGCGCGAATGAGTGGGCGGTGCGAAGGAGGTGCAATAACGCTATCGCGTTCCCCTCTTGAAGGCGAAGCTTAAGCGTCCTCCAAATTTGTTTCGACACGCTCACGGTATTGGTTGTTATCGTTGTTTGCGGTGGCCCGTCACAACCCCTGAAACATTACCGAACCACAGGTCGGGCTATCAACATCACCCCTAGCAGCGCAGCGAAGATGCTGCGGCAGGCGGCATTCAGGCGGATTCTAGAGCGGTACCCGGTATCTGCCGCTGTCCTGTCGTAATTTGCAAGAAGTTTAGTAATCGGGAGGTTGAGTATGTTGTACGTTGGTTTATATGGTATAACTTCCCAAACTGACTGAGGCTATCAGGGGCGCTGTAATGGGGGGCTTTCTGAACAACTTCGAGCACTTAGATTTCTGTATAGTGCCCACCGACGTAGCGAAGTATACGGGCGCCGTGCTTTTTGCCTTCACCGAAGAGCGGCTGCCGAGGACAGGATTTAAACGCACGTCTTAAGGTTCGAAAATCGAGTGCTCTGACGACTGAACCACTGCGGTCAGGTCGGTTGCTTCTAGTGGGTGATAAGGGCGGTAAATCCACTTGTGTTTTGTCGCCAGAAATAGGCTGTATCGAATATAGTTCGATTACCATGGCAAGAGATATCTACCGTATATAACAAGCCTTTGTAACGCTGGAGCAATAGCTGGTCTTATGCATAAAACACAGGACTTACCTAAGTGTATAAAACAGCTTTGAGTAGCGTAATTTTGTATTTGTTGGTGCTCTTTGCGTCATTTCCGACATTTTTAAGAGTAGAGTGCAGCAATAAGCGATGCAGCATGTAGTTTTGTACTGTACAAGTACAATGCACTGCGTACTAAAAGTACGTCTCTTTCTTTGTGCCGACGATGTTTTTTTTTTCCCTCACATCTTGTTTGATGTATTGTACTCCGCCGCCGTGAATGCTGCTCTGTAAGAGGAAGCCAGGACCTCTCAAGCTGTCTATACAGCTTTTTCCCAGGCTGTCCTCGCAACACCAGTTGCGGAAATAAACCTTCAACCTTCAAAAAAAAAAAATTGGAGAATCATTGGAGGAAAAAAATAGAGAAAGAACCATAAGCACGAAAGTTCTTTCGTTGCTAAGAGCCAATTATTAGATGTAAATGCATAAGTAGGCTGGTTTATACTATTATGTCGTGCTTGCAGAAAAAATTGGGCAGTTAAGGTTTTGCTACGGCCGAGTGCAGAAAAGCTTGGGAGGATGATGGTAGCATGAAGAGGCTGTGGGAGACGCTAGGTGAAGTACCTTTACAGCTACACTCTCACCACGAATAAGCCTATAAGAGTAGACATGGAGTCTCGTGTCCTCTAACACACTCAATTTTAGGGCGCAGTATTCGCTTAAGCCCTTGGCTAGATTTCCATTCCAAAATGTTCAGAATGCTACATTTTGCGAGAAGAATTATATTCCTTTTAATAAATCATACCTATTTATTCAGGCAGTTGTTTTTGAGATTCCCTTGCATTGTGGAAAAAAATGTATTGGACAGAAAGGAAGATGCCTCAATGAAAGGATTACAGAGTACGCTAAGGCGATATCGGACAAGTCTGGCACAAATCTGGCTGTGCACTGCAAAGACTGCGTTGATTGTAGAGACCAAACATGTCCGGTTGACCTTCACAATGTTAAGTTTATGAAAAGGATGAAGGACAAGTTAGCCAGAGAGATTTATGAAGCATATGCAAACTGTGACTTGGGAGACCAGTGTGTCAGCATGCCATCGGTGGTTTTGTTGAAGAAGGAAGTAGAATTTTTGCGCAAACCGGCAGGATGTTAACGACAAGAAAGAAGTTGGCTGCAGACGTAAAGTGAAAGAAGAAGATGTGCGGTTTCCAGTTAATATAGTTGTCAGTGCAGCGTTGTCCTTGTGTGCGTGTGTGTGCCTCTCGTGCTTTGTGTTGGTGTTACCTGCTCTGCTGCTTTCTTCCAAGAGATACTTATGCCATTTAATTAGCAATTGATGAATACTCTGAACCACTTCATCAGATATATCTTCTGCTAGTAACTTCGACATTAAAACCTCAGTTATAATCTTTCTAACTTCTAGAACTTCACAGATTTTGAAGTGCGAATCGGCTTCTGCTGCCGACCATAGGCACTCCGTATTTCTAATGACACATATATTCCAGGGCTCGGGCAGGATGCCCTGACCCTAATAGGGAATGCGCTAGAGAACATGGTTCTGCCTTTTTATTTCCAGTATGCTTATTCGTATTTATTATGTATAGAGTGGAGATTGGCGGTGTACCAGCACAAGGAGCCCTTTCTCTACATTCACTGCAGGTCTGAGCCTCTAAATAAACCTTCTGCTATAGATGCCGTAGTGCAGTGGATGTGATAAGGTACGCATCGCGTCTGTGTCATGCGGGAAATTTACTATATGCTAGGCCAAAATGGTCGGGTGTAGGTAAAAACGTCCTCGGAACATACGTCATAGGAAAAAATGTCTCCGGAAGAAACGGCCCCTGAAGAAGTGACAACTAGAAAAAAACGTCCCTAGGCTAAAATTGGCCTTAAAAATGGTTTCTTTCAGTGGTAGTAGTAGTAGAACTCACATGAAAAAAAAAAAATTTATGCCATTCTTTTTTGGCTTTCAGTTAAATGTAATCTTAAATTTTGAAACTGCGTCCTCTGGGGGCCGGAAATATTTACGAGAACAGCGTAAAAACATGGTGAAAGAGCCATCTGGCTCTGTATACGTTGCGAGGTTCCGAACTCTGCAGCTCGTTAAGCAATCATATATGGCAGGTCTAAATACTGTCCACTGAGAAAGGTACAAGCGGATTGGCGTATGACACTATCGGGGAACCGCCCAAAGCAGAAGACGTCACAAGAATTACTTTCCAGACCTTTTGGTGACAAGGTTAAACCGCTCTTCTGAAAATGGTGTAAAATTGCGGTAGGCAGGACGAGGCTTAACCGCAGGATGAGGCTTAACCAGTCGTGCATCATGGCCATATTAAGGCATCGCTCTAAGCTTCTCCGGTAAAGCCGGTGGTCAGCTCGCCATTTCCCCGCAAACAAAGCGAAGATGAAGTGCTGTCACTGTATTACCGCTGCAATCAATTTTTTTTTTGTTATGAATGCCCGCGTCAATTCTCCGCTCGCGGTCATTCCCAAGCCGACAGGTGAAACCAGTGTAATAAAGTTTATATTAACATTCCTCATTCAGTATTGCAGCTCGCCACGGGGAAACACAGCCTACGTATAGGGAACCAAAGCTGGAGTTTGCTCCGCGACGCCAGCGCTTGGTTTCCAGCGGAGCGGAGAGGAACTACAAAACCTACGCGCGTCTGCTCCAGCGCTGCGCGCGGCTATCTGCGGAGTCTGCGCAGCCCGCTCGCTCGGGAGCGCGTGCCACAGGCAGCCGCACGTGCACGCGGAGCGGGAGAAGGAGAGTGAGGACGAGGGGGGATGGTCGTACGTCTATGCGCGCAAAGCCGGCGCTCTTTGCCAGTGGTGTTTCTTATTTTTGCTTTTTTCTGTGACCCGGCGGACATAGAGGCTGGCTGGAGGCACGCTTTTTATCGGTGCTTTCGAAAGTGAGAAATTATGTATAATTGATCGCCGCGGACATTGTTTTCAAAGAGCGCTTGTTAGGAGGCTGAGACAAAAAAAAAAAAAACATGAACGCGAATTCGGTACTCGAAGGCAGAGGCAAGCGACAGGTATTTTGAAGGACTTGAGGCGGCACCTCTTGATGTCTCTTCCATGTTGTTCAGGGAATGAAGGGTCCAGCCTTCTCGTTGAGAATTGATACGCGTGTACACAGCGACGAGTGCTCCGGGCGCTGGTTTGGGAGCTTCCTTTCCATTTGTGACTGCTAACTTGAAAGGGGCCTATTCAACTCTTTGGGGAAAGACGTTTTAGGCGATGCTGCCTGCTTTCGGCGCGTTTAGGACGCGTTCCCTACAAAGGCACAAAGCAGGCCGCCTTACCCTTTGGTTCCTGCTGACAGCGGTCAGGGGGAGTTCGCTTCGGTGGCGCTTCCATCCGAAATCAATGACTTATCTACCTTTAACGAAGAGAGGTTTCTTAACGACCTGAATCACTGACGAGAAGCCGAGGCATGCATTTTTTTCGGCAGTTTCCTCTATCCGCGAGACGAAGAGCGAGGATATGCCTGACGACTTTTCATGCAGGCGGGGACATCTCTCCAAGTAAACCTTTGTCTTCTTAATTCCACAGCTACGCTGTGCAATCCCTAGTTGAGTTATTTCCTCTAGCGACTGCGCAGTTTTGAGCTCCCGAAGCAGGATCGCGTATTGGGATAGAAAGAATAACGTATGCGTTTTCCCTTTATAAGCGCCGAGTGATGGCATTAATGACATATATCTGTTTCTTGAGGCCGACTTGGTTCCGCGATGACTGCTGCGGCACCGCCAATTACAAACAGAGGTGCGAGATACGAATGGTACGAGATACCTAAAAAAAAACAGGGGTCAAGTGGATGCAGCTAGCACAAAACCGGGTTAAGTGGAGAAATATGGGAGATGCCTTCGCCCTGCAGTGGGAATAGTCAGGCTGATGATGATGATGATGATGATCGTTTCAACACGAAAGAGAGAAGAGAGAAAAACGCTTTCAGGAGTTTTGCGAAAAAGCACGCCGTCACTTTTTCATTCCAGTTTTTTTTTTCTTGCCCCCTTTGTTGGAGCGAGACGGCAGCCAGAATGCGGCCGGAGGAGGAGAGAAACAACCGAGCGCGCGCGCGCAAACACGTGCTGGAAAGCAGCGCGGAGCAGACGACAGCATGCTTTCCTATGTGGCGGGGAGCAGACGACGCGGCCGCACTGCGCGGAGGTTTGGACGGGGTCTCCATGGAGGGCGCTGACGCACAGAGTGGCGCAGCGGCCCCTGGCCCAGGTTTTCTCCCCTATAGCGCAAGACTTCAGCCCCATTCGGGGACATTTTTTCATACTTCCAAAATAGGGACATTTTTTCCGGGGAAGTTTCTTCCGGGGACATTTTTCCGGGAACATTTGCTCCGGCAACATTTGCTCCGGGGACGTTTTTACCGGATCCCTGAAGGGTCTTGCCGTTACGAGCGTTGGAGTCATTCAGATCATTAAGGTAAACAGTTGTAAGCGCGCTACATTAGTCAGGTATCATTGGTTATTGTGGGACTCATGTATCAATCAGTCGTAATAATGTTAGTGGTGGTGAGCTCGAGCTTTCTGTGCAATGTGTGGGTTAAAATCATGCACGGATATTATCCCCCCCCCCCCCTAACCGTTAGGAAAAGATCTAGAAGGAAACATAAGTAAAAAAATTTTATACTACACATTTCACCTAGGGACGCATGCCATGTCTGGGTGAACATAAAATATAAAGCGGAACTAACACTGCCACAACGATAGAACAACACGGTGACCAAATGTGGCGGCCAGAACAGTACTCATTATACTGATATTCATATGACACTGCACACAGTGCATACGTATACCGCGTTCCCCGTGTGGTCACGTGATATTGAAGGGCTAGAATACCAGATTAGGCTCTGTAAGTTTCAGTAAAATAAGCGAAGCACATCACTGCAGCTGTTAGGCATTGGTCTTCCAAGCGGCTTCTCGAAACCGCATTGAGTAGTTCATAGCGCAGCTAAAGCTTCCAGCGTGAAACTTTGCTACTGTGACCCAACCTTTACCAGGTTTACCACACGACAATGTAAATAATTTTAATCGGTACTATAAATGCGTTCGCATGAGATACCCCATGCGTGGAAAATCTCTCCTGGGCCCGTATTCTGAGTTTGCGTCGTTATGGAAAGTGTCGCTATCTCCCCGACCTCGAGTCATCTGATTGGTGGAAACGCCGGAAGATGACGTTTCCACCTCTTCCGGTTCCGTAGTGACAACGCCCGGTTCCGGCGTTTCGACCAATCAGATAGCTCGAGCTCACGTGAGATAGCGACACGTCGATAACATCGCAAACTCGGAATACGGGCCCTGGTCTCTGAAACCTCCGAGTACTACTTTCCGCTGTTGGCAGAGTACAATGCGGAGAAAGGAATATTTCTTTCTCTACTTGTTGGCGACAGGAGGTAGATGCCAGAATCTGGTGTAACTGAAGAGTGAGGAATACACAACTAGCGAGTGGTTGCCTGAGAGGCCATGGTGATTTCCAAGGTATACCAAAACACCGGGTGGCTTTTGTGGAAGGTGGAGGTGGAGCGGAAATATTTTAGCCGCGCGGACGCGCCAAATGGTTGCGCGATAGTTTCGCAATGCGAATCAATGATAAAGTGCGGGTGAAAGCGCCTCGGGGGGAAGAGGTACCTTCAACAAAACACGCACAAAGCTAATAAAACGTGCGGTGCACCCAGCGAACTGAGCTGCAACGCCTTCATACAGCGTGTCACTGACCGACGGGAGACGTGCGCTTGAGGAGACAGGAAAAATGCCCAGTCAAAATAACTACAGAACGGAGTCAAAATTACGATAAAATATTTTGGAGGTCTATCCTAAACGTAAGACTTTTCTGTAGCTCTTTAGTGTTTTTGTGTATCTTGTAGGTTTTTCTGTAGTACTTTTCTGTTCTAACTACACAATTTTGAGCTGTTGCTAACAGAAGTTTCGTAATATCATAATAGCGTCGTTGTAAGAAATCGTGTCGAAATTCTGCCGTAGCTACAAATAATTTGCTCCAGTTCTTTTTTTTTTTGCTGGATGCCAGTTTATAAAAGTCAAAGAAGCTATGATATTATAGCGGTAGATGTAACGAAGTGTGTGTTACCTGTCTAGTCATTAAAAGAGAAGTTAAGTCAAGTCGAAGGCAACTTCGTCGGATCGGCCCACTTATCGCTTATCAAACCTATCGTGTATAACTATGCAGTATAAAGCGTGGCTCATACATGCAGGAGGGAAACAAATCACAGCTGGATATCATAGTTATAACGGTAACTCGTGCGCTCAGTGATAAGTTGGTGAATTCTTATTTCACCCGGGTCAAATTTTAAGGGTGACCTAGATGATATTTGGGCGCGATCATGAAACTGGATGCGCCCTGGTAACAGAAACCGCTCACCCAATATTGGAGTAAGGTGGTCCTATGGATCCTATCCAAGCCAGCATTTTCCAACATACGTCCAATGCTAGACTGCATGCCGGGGCAGCGCATCAGTTAGGGCGCTGGACTGCTGTGCCCAATGATGCGGGATCGAATACTGACATCGGCGGCCGTTTTCCGGGGAAGGCGCAAAGCTATAGGCGCTAGTGTATTGTGCGATGTCAGAGCACGTTAAAGAGCCCGCGGTGGTAGAAAATTTCGGAGCCCTCCACTACGGCGTCTCTCAGAGCCTCAGTCGCTTTGAGACAATAAACCCCCAAAAATTATAACAAATGAAACTAGTATTTGATCGATGTTATATTCTGCATGGATATAGAGGCACTGTGTCGTTATAAAGGATTTTCTAAGTGTTGTTAGCGTGACAATGCAGGTGCTTCTAGAGCAAGACAAGGCTTTGCTGAACGCTCTATACTCCACACTCGGTTGTGCCGCTGAACCTCTTGCGGGGAAAATGATGGTACGGTGGCTAATGATGGGATCATTATTATTGTTTAGGCGCCATACTTTTTTCATTTTTTGCCCATTCACACTGGCCACGCTTCGCCAGGCTGCTTTTTTAACGGTCGTGTGTTGAAATACCCGCGACTAGCTGCAGAGAACCATGCAGCAAATTAAAACCTTGCGGGGATTGGCCACTTGGCCTAAAACACGTGCGTAATAAATTGGGCTCATAAATAGCCGTGCCTAGCGTTGAAGGTCACGGCCTCAGCCAATGTTGTTGTTGTTATGAACTTTATTTTTCCACCGATGTAGGAGGCCCCCTACTCCCTGCCCCCGGCACGCAGGCCTATGGGACAGAGGCCGGGACCTCCGCGACTAAAGACAGGCGAAGCGACAGTGTTTCTTCGCGGCTTCAGCCGCCAGGCGGACAGCTTGCTGCTGGCTGGCGGGGGAGTCGCTCCGCAGTAGCAGTTCCCAGGCTTCTCTACAAATTTATGTTTTCCTTGGCGCCAGGGGAATCAAGGCATTGCCAGATTATGTGATCCAGAGTACACCTTTCTCCGCAGGTTTCTCAATTATCGTCCGCCTTTTCCTCCACTTGCGTGTGGAAAAGCCAGACGGGACTTGGAAAATTCCTAGCTTGCAGGCGCCGCCAAGCGACGGCCTCCTTGTTAGTTAGCGTTCGGTCCGGTTTTGGCAGGAACCTTCTGCTAAGTCTGTAGTGTTCTAAAATTTCCTTATAAGTTTGCAGCCTCTCGTCCATCCCATCGCAATCGGGCGGCTCTACGGCTGCCCGGAAGTAGAGAGCTCGGGCTAGCTCGTGCGCCGCCTCGTTGCCGGGGACGGACTCGTGCGCGGGGGTCCAAATAATTCGAATCTTTCTTTCAAGTTTTCCTTTCTCTAAAATTTTGTCTAATAACTATACTGGCTTCCGTTCCAACGCAAGCGAGCGCTATTGCAACTTCTTCAGCCATACCTACATTTCGGCTTCGGCCCACCTTCCTCCCTTCCCTTACGGTGCGGTTGAGGCGTCCACAGACAACAAGTGAGAGAGTTACCGCGCGTTTCCCTTCCTACAAATAAATCAGTCCTTCTCTCGCTCCTTAAGGCGAAAGCCTTTAATGGCTCACACGGTCGAGGAGAAATTGTGTCCCGATTAGGCAGGCTTAAGTAAGAAGAAGTGTCCCTGCTGAGGTGGCTGCTCATCGCTTGAATGATAACCTTACTTTTCGCGTAAATACGATCCTTACATCAATAGAATTGACTTCTCAGAGTACGAGGAAGTTCCGACCGCTCACGTATCCTCTGGTAGTGTGGCATTCATCACATAATCCCTGCAGCTGAACTGCGCTGTGGGACTAGGCCTAGTGCCTTCCGTGGCACGCTGGCGGATGTACCTTCGTCGCCGCCGCCTGTCTCGACGGCATTACCGACCGTACAATTGACATCCGAGTCTGGGTTCCAACTCCTGGTTGCTCCTCCTAGTCCATGGGCTGCAGCACATATCCTGCCATCTCAAAATGCACATTCGCCCGTGAGTGATCTGTCCCCAGGGTGGAGGTCGGGAATGGCTAACCAGCTTCCACTTGGTGATGGAGTTTCCATCAATGTGAGTGAGCAGCCGAGCACGCCAATGGACGTGTATTCAGCGCTACCATCTGGACGGGCGGCAAAACGCGGTGCTCAGAAGCGTCCTTCAGAAGACATTGCACCGGGATCATTTTCCGCAAACAACAGTTCACAAGGCAGGCGTTCCTGTACAACGACTGATCACCCGGTATTTTCAACACCCGGATCACTATCCTATAAAGTGACCATTAAGGCTCTGACAACCAAGTACCTTACTGAGATACCGAACAGAGTTATTCAGGCTAACCTGGACGCATGTCTTGGAACCAAGGGTTTCCGTGGTTTCACGGCCAGGAAGAAGTCGAATACCATTGCTGTGTGGCTCCCGAGTTTGGCTGCTGTTGAGTGTCTTCAAACACTTAAGTGTATTTCAATAACAAGCGAAGTCTCGGTTCCAGTCGAGGTTTCTCTTGTTGATGGTTCCGATCTACAACGCTGCATTGTCTACAACGTAGACGTTGACGAGGACCAGGCTACACTTCAGCATGAGCTCTACTGCCCTACTCATCGTGTGATTCAAGTTCGTCGCATGGGAAAGAGGCGCTCTTGCACCGTCACCTTGCAAGGCCCCATGACTCCTCCAACTCGCCTATACTATTATGGCTGCATTCTACGCCCTCGACCATATAAACCAAGTGTCGTCTACTGTTATACCTGTTTCCGACCTGAACATATGCATAGGTCTTCTCCTTTTACAACACCAGATGACGCTATGCCAGAAGAAACAGTATCTTACCGATGCGGACTTTGCAAAGCTAATGACCATGATATCACCTCTCCAACTTGCCCAACAAAGCAGAAAGCAACTCAAAAGGTTCGTCGTGGGATACAAAGGCAATGGTCTCAACATGTTACTTCACCACCGATTCAGACATTCAACAGATTCGAGGCTCTCCAGTTGTACGACGATGAATGGCCACAACTATCTGAGACAGAGCCACCGGCAATCTGTACACCACATGCTTACAGCGCTAATGTGAGTGCACAACGTCGTCACAGTGTACAAACGTGAAGGATATGCCAGAACCTCCGCAGGATGATGTGACAGCAGTTGACGACCAAATTGAAAGGCTTTTAGCGGAGGTCTATAAGCTCCGCAAACATCGTGAACTGCTTGCTCGTAACAACGGAATCCCAGACCGCGAATATCAAAGCTGCCTCGCCAACGATTATGTCCCATACTCCCATGCAGTTCACTGATTCCCAAAAGTCTTCTGCTGCCCTGCCTGATAACACTTCGAAATCGTTACTGAGCTTTATGATCACTCAGCTATCTAACCTGACATCTGTGCTTTTGCGACATCTGGACTCATAATCGAAATGGCGACTACAAGATATCGCAGTGTGCTTCAGTGGAACTGTAGAGGGCTCTCCACAAAGGTTGGAGAGCTCAAATCCCGTCTTCGCATGAACAAGCTTCATGTATGGGCCATGCTACTGCAGGAGACTAACGCGTTGCCACCCATTCCTGGTTTCAGTGGATACGTGTCTCCTTCCATGGGCAACCGGCGTGTGCACACGGACACTCCTCCGGGAAAGGTGGCTGTGTATGTTGACACACGGTTTCCTCAGGTACGCCTTGCTCTGGAAAATTGGTGTACTTCATATCAGGAAGTTGTTGCAGTGGCAGTCAAATTTTGTAAAGCAGCTGTTGCAGTTGTGTCAGTCTAT
Organism: Amblyomma maculatum; assembly: GCF_055883805.1. Taxonomy (NCBI): domain Eukaryota; kingdom Metazoa; phylum Arthropoda; class Arachnida; order Ixodida; family Ixodidae; genus Amblyomma; species Amblyomma maculatum. The sequence continues at coordinate 57,823,853 of NC_139346.1, read as the reverse complement.
GTAAGACCTGGTGGTGGCTCTCCCTCCCGCATAAACCTGGGATGGTTATTGAATGTTAGGCAACAATACCCGGGATGTCCAGTTTTAGTTGGTGGTGACTTCAATGCGCCTCACCCGGACTGGGGATACCCCACCTTAGGTCCTCGCGGCAGGCGAGTGCGAGACGCCTTTACGGATGCGCTGTTTATTCTCCTGAACCAACCAGATACACCAACAAGGACTGTGCTTCATACTAGGAGTGGAACATACGCTCCAGATCTTACGTGGTGGTCAGGAACCGGCACCCCCTCGTGGCACTTAGAGGCGGACTTCTGGGGCAGTGACCATCATCCTATTGTCATCGATCTCTATCCATCACAGGCCCGACGATTACGCCGCAAGTGTACAGTTGTCAATTGGGACAATTTCCGCGCCATTCTTCAAATTCACTCTGTTGAGTCGGCACCATCGCTTCTAGACCGCATAAAAAGCGCACTAAATGAGGCTACAACCATTACCTGGATGAGGTTGGTGGACCAACACCGGAAGTGCCTCTGCTCAACTTGTGGGCTGCTCGTCGACAAGCGGAATTGACTGCGACCAGAGACCCAACTTCTGCGCATGCACGTACAAGACTAAATTACATTACTGCTAAGGCTCGAAGGTATGAGCGTGATCTCTCATGACGACAATGGAACCTGTGGCGCGAGCAGTTCTCCACACAGTCATCGAATGCTCATCTTTGGCGAACTTTCCATGCCATGGAGCACGGTTGTCGTCGTCCTGATGCAGCGGCCACAGCATGCTTTGCAGCAAACTTGTCTCCGCATGATTTCGCAGGACAAGCAGCGCGCAAGTTTTTCCCCAAGTACGACGTGTTGCCTGCACCAGTTACAAGAACTTACTTGTGGGGCATGCCAGCCCATGTCGATTACTGCTGCCATCTGCTGCCGACACCAAGGGAACCGCGAGCCCATTCTCCATGCCCGAATCGCTTGCAGCTATAGATGAAGCCAACCGAAAGACAGCGCTCGGTCCGGACTCCATTACGTACGAGGTTTACAAGAACCTCAGTGGTGATACACTTCCTCAACTCCTTGACACCATTAACAAGGTGTGGCTAGACGGCGATGTACCAGACAGCTGGAAATCGGCTATTGTGATCCCTATTCCAAAGCCGGGAAAAGCACCAACAGCCTAAGCAACTTTCGACCTATTTCCTTAACGGCAACAATTTGCAAGCTTGCTGAGAAAGTGCTCGCCACACGAATCTCGTGGTGGCTTGAACATCACGGTTTATACCACCCGGCCCAGATTGGCTTTCGACCATCTATAGGCACAGAAGGCGGATTGGCTGTCTTGGCGTCCTCAGTATTATCATCAACACGCAGCCACAATGTACGCACCGTGCTCGCCATGGATGTAGAAAAGGCTTACGATAATATCAGTCATGCTGCCATTCTGGATTCAATTGACATGCTCCATTTACCACTTAGAGTAGAGCAATTTTGTAAAATCTTTCCTTTAAAGTAGACAATTTGCGATACGCCTCAATAGCGAGGGCATAGGATCATTTGTCCCTCTTCGCGGCGCACCCCAGGAATCTGTGTTGTCACCAACATTATTTAATATTGCGTTTATCTCACTTGCATGGCGGTTAAATGAAATTTCTGATGGTAAATTCTTAATATACGCTGATGACATCACGGTGTGGAGCACACACAACGACCTACTGACTCAATCATCGGCCCTGCAATCAGCTTTCGATATTACGTGCACATATGCATCTTCCATTGGCCTTGAACTTTCCGCCAGTAAAACTAAGTTCATATCAGTCGCCAACCGCTGGGGCCGCCGTAAACTATCGGCAACACCTATTCGTCTACATCTATCCGGAACACCACTTCAGGAAAGTTCAACAGTAAAAATATTGGGCTTAACTATTCATGAGTCAGGAACTGGAACTACATGGCTGTCTGGCGCTAAAAAACAGGCGTTAGAGATACTGGGTCTGATTAGACGCATTGCTCCAAAAATGGGCGGCGCTCGCTCAGATGTTGCGAGACAGTTGGTGCGGGCGGTTGTGCAACCACGCCTTGTTTATCAAGCCCAATTTCAGCATTTGACAAGGGCACCATGGGATTGACTTGAGGCTATAAATCGAGAGGCAATGAGGGTCATCACCTGCCTCCCTCGCATTACACCAATCGTGGCGCTCTAAGAAAACGCACAACTAAACACAATAGATGAACTGGTGCAGCAACGACGTGATGCACGCAAGCTTAAGGCCACACTCTCTCACGCAACGTGCGCTCTGAAGGCTTATGCTTCGACACATTCACTACTACCACCGCCACTGCCAGTTCTTCCTCCTTGGCGTTTTGTGCAGCTGAGCGATAACAAGCCAACTGGTTTACGCCGACCAAGAACACAGGAAACGGCGTCGTCACTTCGCGACCGAATTATGGAACAATACGCCCGCTTGCCACATGGTTCCATTATAATTTACGTCGACGCAAGCATCAAAGCCTGTGAAGTGATAACAGCACTTTACTGTCCTAGCAAATCTTCATTGAACAAGACGTCAACATTTCAATTACCGGAACCTCCATCTTCTTTTTGTACGGAACTGCTTGCAGTGCAAGAGGTGCTTCGCTCTGTGACCGCCATTCCCATGCTTCCCACGGCCCGTATTATGATGCGTACAGATGCCCTCCAGGTGTCAAAGCTGCTTAGACGCGCCATTAGTAGTAGCCCGGAAATCTGCCAGAACATACACAGTCTAGCGGCTCTCATACCAAATCCAATTTGTATTGAATGGACCCCGCGTGACCTTTTAGGTGCTCAAAGCCAAGTGGATTCTGCGACCGCCTTTCAAACTCAACCTCGACATCGCCAAACCTCATAAAATTGGACAATGCCAACCTGCTTTTAACAAGAAAGGAGCACCTCCGGCGCCGTACACGTGCTCTTATACCTCCGTGTACGGTAAGACTCCCCCGCGGTCTAACCCGTGCAGAGGAGGTGGCGCTTCGGAGGATTAGAGTTGGGGTGGCCCTAACACCAGCAGTGGTCCGAAAGTGGCTACAATTTCGGTATTTATATCCACACCATGAGTGCCCCATCTCCAAGTCTAGAAATATAGAAGCTGCCATCCATCACCTACTGTGGGATTGTCCAGCGTTGAAGTCAACGCGGATCCGGCACGTGGTGGCAGCTGGCCTCTCCTCCCATAATCCGCAGTCATATGCTGTTTGGACACTGGGACCGCATCATCGTTCGCTCCTCGATTTTATTGCATCAGCCAACCTTTTTTTTTTATTTGACCACACCCTTCATCCATCATAACATTCCTTTTATGCCCTGAGGCAATAAACTTCGCAAAAAAATTGTGTCCCGCGTTTGCGGCGGCTTTCGCAAGGCGTTCCTTGGCGCGCGTTGAAGTGTGGGATTGCAGATGGCAGGAACGCTAACAAGATGAGACTTCTAGAGGAAAGGCTCAATATCCGCCACACATTCCCCGCCAAATGTGCGCTTGGATGGTACGCCATCGCTGGTCGCAGGGAGTTCCTTGGCGCGCGTTCAAGTGTGTGTTTGGAGATAGAAGGAACGCTAGACAAGATGAGACCTCAGGCATTCGCCTTTCACTACTTTAGTCGCTGAAGTCCCTCGTAATTTTTACTTTCCAATTACATACACTCCTTAGCATGTAATTGTATGATACCACTTCGTGTAAGACTAAAGATAAAGTCCGCTTGTTTCCAGCCGCACAATACTATTATGCTTGGCATTGTGCGTCTGGCTGCGAACACGATGTCATGGATTCAAAAGCAGGTGATTTCTTGAAATTATTCAAGAGAACATGATTTTTGTTTAAAGTAATATTTACAAGCGGCCAAATTTATTTCGAGTTAAGCGCCATGTTCTCTTCTATTTCATTCCACGCGCAACGCCACGCCTATCTCTAGCGTATTGATTTTTTGCGTTAAATCACATGCTTAATACACTTTGATTTCATGCGTGATGCGGCGCCTATCTAACGTTGCAGGGTCTTTGAAATTCCCAAGAGGGTACGTGGCTCTCATCAAAACAGAATGACACGAAAACTGACAATGCCGGATTTTCAATTTCATGGTAGTGACACGGAGTTTCAATTACTGTGGTGTAAAATTGCCCTCAAGTGCACTCATGCAATATCGAAAAGCACATTTTGCAGCTCAGGCTGATTTTAAACGCAATCCGCTGTAACGCTATCGGTACATACTATTTGTCTATTAGTCTATTTGTATATTAAAAAATTTAAAAAAAAAACTTCGAACCAAAACACCTATAGATCATCCGAAAAAACCCGAACCTTCACCTGGAACGGCCTCGGAATGCGATGGGTTCAAACCTGTATACTTGCGACAACTATTTACCATAAACTACCAGCTGGAATGTACTCGCTCGCCCCATACTTTCTGCCATGCACCAATCGCATTGCTTACCATGCATTGCGAGCAGCTCTTATCTTTGCTGTGAATACAAAATTTCAGAGAATTTCCTAATGGTATCTCCAGCTCAGGCGCACTGTTTCCACGCCAGTGCGCAAGACGTGACGTCAAACACCGCCCGAATAGGCAGTTCCTGCGTGCTCCATCCGGATGTGCGAAAGGCTCACAGTGTCTCGTCGTTCTTTCTGCCATCTGTTCTGGGTAGTCACCGATACTATAGACTGTCTCGGAGGCCATCCTACGTTGTAAAACGAGCAGTGTGTTTTAATGCCGATAGATGGATTTATTGATAGGAAAAGGCAGAGAGGTTGGCCCGAATAATTCAAATCTGGCCTGCTACTCTGCACTGGGGAAGGGGAAGGAGAGAAGAAAGAAGGTCATGATGGGTGACGATGTGGGAGAAGGCATATGAAATATATATACAGACACAGCAGCTTGCTTTACAAACGTGAATTAAGTCCACTGGCGCTCAAATAATGGCAAAGAGCGCTCACTGCCTGGATGCCCTTCCCCTTGTCCTGCCAAGCGCCCAGCAGCAGTTCCTCCGAAAGAGGCCTCTTGTCTAAACGCTTCAAGGAAGCAGCTAGCACATTTCTTTCGTTCGCATACTCTGGGCACACCAATAATACATGGTCCACAGTCTCTGGGATGCCACAAGTTAAACATTCCGGGGAGTCCATCTGTCCAATTAAATGTAAGTACTTGCGCGTGAAAGCCACGTTTAAACGAAGTCGATGTATCAAGCATGTCTGATGACGCGGAATATCACGCGGAACAGTAAATTTAAATGTTCGATCAAGCTTTCTTAGACGCATGTGTCGGGCGTCTGGTTGAGCCCAGTAAGTCGCTGTAGCAATATTCATATAACTCTTTAGAAGACACGTCGTATTCGCTCTTGAAAAAGGCACAGCTGTTTGGAAGCCATTGATGAGAGCGCTTTTCGCTTCAACATCGGCCTGCTCATTCCCATGGAGGCCGCAGTGGGCAGGAATCCATTGAAACATTATCATGTGGCCTTGCAGCTGGGCAGATGTGATGTGCTCCGTAATATTTAGTGCCAGGGACTGATAGGCAGTGTGGCGTAAGAAGTTTTCCAAAATTTGTAATGCAGTCTTCTAGTCCGTGAATATACACCATTTTTGAGGTGGTTCCCCACATATATAGCGAATAGATTCCCGAATGGCTACAAGTGCGGCAGCGTTTGATGTAGAGGTATGTCCCAAAAGGAAATGCAGATTCGTTTTCTGAGCTGGTATGCCCACAGCTGCAGCGGATGCCTGTGCTGACACAGATCCATCGGTGTATACGTGAATATAACTGGGATATTCTGACCAGATGTGTGCCAGAGTAAGTTGTTTGAGTCCACTAATTGGTACCATAGATTTTTTTAGTATTCCGGGAACACGAAGGTGCACCAAAGGTTTATCCATCGTCCATGGTGGTTGCGTGGGACGATATGGGAGGGCGTATCCTGTCGGTACTTGCGACTGATGGCAGCGGAGTGCAGTTGTAAAACTGCAGTCCGGCCTCTCATTCAGAATCTTGCTGAGTGGGTGAAAACGGTGTCTTGTAAGTGCTCGTAAATATACACGAAGTGGTTCGTGTGACAAGTATATGGACATTGGGCGAGCGTGTGCCTCTTCAATTGTGCCTGTGTTAGAGGTGCATCTGGGCAGTCCAAGGCATATTTTCAGTGCCTGCGCTTGCACGCTCTCTAAAGTCCGCAAGCAGGAAATGCTCATACTAGAAAGTACTGGGAGACTGTACCGGATGTAGCCAACAAACAGAGCCTCGTAAAGCCGTATTAAGGAGCGCTCAGTTGGACCCCATTTGATGCCAGCTATGTAACGAATTACATGGCAAAAATTAATTAGCCTCTTCTTCACCATAGCAATATGTTTCGACCAAGATAGTCGGTGGTCAATAATTACTCCCAGGAATCTGTGCCTGGAGACGTATGGTATTACGACTCCATGAAGGGTAATCGGGTAGCGGCTGACACATTTTCCCGTAAACGCTATCACTGCACACTTTTCTGCCGCTAAAAATAAACCTTGACGCCGTAAGTACATCGATGTTGATGACACAGCTCGTTGCAGTCTCGCACGTAGTTGTGGGCGCGTCGAACCAGAGGCCCAGATGCAGATGTCGTCAGCATATGCACTGATGTGGATGTTAGTTGGCAGTTCACTCACCAGGCTAATTAGCGCAACGTTAAATAAAGTTGGGCTGAGAACTCCTCCCTGTGGAACTCCACGACCGACCTGAAAGTGGGTAGTATCTCCTTCAGGCGTAGTCATGTAAACAGAGCGGCCGCTGAGATAGCTTACAATCCACAAGTACAGTCGGCCACCAACTCCCACGTCGTCAAGTCCATCAAGAATAGCTTCATGGAGGACGTTGTCGTAAGCTCCCTTTATATCTAAAAATGCAGCAGCTACTAGTCGACGGTGACGCTTTTCGTGTTCTACTGTCGCCACAAGGTCGATGACGCTGTCAATGGATGAGCGTCCGCGGCGAAATCCAGTCATCATATTCGGATAAAGATCATTACTCTCTAGATACCACTCAAGTCTTGCCAGCACCATGCGCTCCATAACTTTTCCAACACAGCTTGCTAGGGCAACTGGCCAGTATGAGGTAAGTTCGAGAGGAGGCTTTCCAGGCTTCAAAAGAGCAACCAGGCGGCTAATTTTCCAGTGTTCAGGAACAGTACTAGAAGCCCATATATCATTGAAGTAATTAAGTAGTGCAGTTCTACCATCCTTGCCTAGGTTCGATAAGGTTGAATATGTAATCCCGTCAGGACCAGGTGCAGATGAATGCCGACAAGAAGCAAGAGCGGCGTCTAATTCAGCTATTGTAAAGGGCACGTCGTATTGATCATTCGGCGAAGGTGGTGCAAAAACCTCTGAAATTGGTAACTGTGCCTGGTTTGTGCCCACAACCATTTTACAAAAATCTTCCGCTACGTCAACTTCATTGCGGCGATGGTAAAGGGCCAGGGCACGAAAAGGGTGCCTTTTTTGCGGAGGTGTGCGCAAGCTTCTCGCAACATGCCAGATACGCGACAGGGGCTTACGGGGATCCAGTGATGAGCAGAACTGTCTCCAACGTTGTCGTCCTAACCTCTCCAGGTGACGCAAAACTTGTCGTTTAGCTCGGCGAGAAAGTGCGAGATCTTGCGCGGATTTCGTTCTTCTGTACTTCCTTTCAGCCCGCCGACGGATCGCGCGAAGCCGCTCGAATTCCACGTCGATGCTGGACACTGACACCGGCACACTAACATAGCGAGTGTTCTCACTGAGAGAGGAAGTAATGAGTCCTTCTATTTGAGATGGTGACTGGAGGTCCACGCTGGAAGTCTCCACCGCTGCCCTAAAGGCGGGCCAGTCTGTGTATTGCACACGAGGTGAAGTGGCAGGTGCAAACCACTTGATGCATATGTACGTTGGTATGTGATCACTGCCATGTGTTTCCACATCACTACACCAAGAAACGGAGGGATGGAGGTTTCTGGAAACAAGCGCCACATGCAAGCAGCTGCTGTAGGTTGTTCCGCGTAGAAACGTCGGTGAGCCGTCGTTTATATTGACGAGATCTTGCGTATGCATAAAACCTGCCAGGTCTCTTCCTCTATTGCTCATTATTGCACTACCCCACTGAGGGTGGTGAGCATTAAAGTCCCCCACAATAATACGAGGAGATGCACAACACTGGATTATTGAAAATAGATATGATTTGTCCAAGCCATCTCTCGGTGGAATGCCGGTTTAATGCCGAATTTCTGTAAGAGGATAAGGCTTCAGATTCATATGGTGTATTTGAATAAATAATCACTGGGCCATCATTCAACGCCTTTCAAATCATTGCCCTTTGAGGACTATTTTCGGCGTTTCATTTTTCATCTTGTAAGATGGGGGTTTATAGAGCAGATCAGAAGGACTGGGCAGATCAGCGGCGAGCACAGCGACAGCGAACACCGTCAGGTCCAACACGCGCGCCGATCATGATGTCACTGCCTAGAAAGTTCCTCGTGTACTTCTTCCTCTTCACAATTACCCATGGGATAAAGAGGAGAAATCCTGGCGACTTACGCCGTGAGCAAGACGGCACGGTCGTAATGGGGCTTAAGGCACTGGACGTGAACAATCTCGCGTCCGCGCCGGCGTAGATCATGAGACGGCGTAAGAGTTTCTACCACATAATTAACCGAAGAGGTGTGCTCCAGAAGTCGGTACGGGCCATGGTATTTAACAAGAAATTTTGAAGAAAGTCCAGGACCATTGGAAGGTATCCACAGCCACACAAGAGCGCCAGACGAGAAGTTCGGTGTCGGGTGTTGGTTTGCATGGTTGGATTTATGGCGGTACTGGGTGTTAGCCGTGAATGCGTGGGCAATTTGTCGACAGTATTCCGCATGCTGGGCTGCTTGAGACGCAGGAGTATACTCTGATTTGTCTGGCTGATACGAGAGTATAGGGTCGATTGTAGCAGAGGGGTGACGGCCGTAGAGGAGAAAAAAAGGAGATAAGCCAGTTGTAGACTGCGTTGCAGTATTGTAAGCGTAAGTGACACACAGAAGGACGAGGTCCCAATTTGAGTGGTTGGAGGAGACGTACATAGAGAGGATGTCGCCAAAAGTATGATTGAAATGCTCAATGAGGCCATTAGTCTGGGAATGATAGGTGGAGGTTGTTCTTTGAATAATGTTGCACTTGGTGAGCAAGGCTTTCACGACGTCACTCAAGAAAACGCGTCCTCTGTCGCTGAGCAGCTCTCGAGGTGCGCCGTGGCGAAGAACAAATCGCTGCAAAAGGAAGGAAGCTACTTCTGATGCTGTGGCAGATGGAAGTGCGGCGGTTTCTGCATACCTCGTCAGATGATCAACGGCTATAATAGCCCAGCGGTTTCCGGCTGCAGTGCAAGGAAGCGGCCCGTACAAATCAATGACGACGCTGTCGAAAGGGCGTGGTGGGTTTGGGTAACGGTAGCAAATCTCCAGCGGAACATTGAGGAGATGGCTTGCGACGTTGACAGGAGAGGCATGAGCTAACGTACTTGAGTACGAAGGTGTACATGCCCCATCAGTAGTAACGCAGCCAGATACGAGTGTGTGTCTTGACGCCACCCGCGTGATCGGATTGTGTGTCAGCGTGGAAATAGTCAATGATTTGCGAACGTAGCTGCCGGGGAATAACTAGCAACCACTTGCGGCCATCTGCGCAGTAGTTGCGGCGGTAGAGGAGGTTATCACGAATGGCGAAGTGGGAAGCATGGCGGCGGCGAGCACGCGATGGTGAAGCAGCTGTAGGGTTGGAGATAAAATTGAGGATAGAATTTATCCAAGGATCTTGCCGCTGCGCTGAGGGTATGTCATTGATGTGAAGTGATGGCGGGGAAATGTCGGAAGAGGAAAGGCTCGGGACTTCGGCTGTAAGAGGGCAGCGGATAAGTGCTTCGTCGTCGTGATGCTTGCGGCTGGAGCGGTAAACAACGCGGACACCATATTCCTGAAGGCGAAGAGCCCATCTTGCTAGTCTGCCGAATGGGTCTTTCAGTGAGGAAAGCCAGCAAAGCGCAGAAGGGCGGCCATTGAGGTAAAGGCGGAATTTAGTTTGGTTTGGTTTGGTTTGTGGGGTTTAACGTCCCAAAGCAACTCAGGATATGAGAGACGCCGTAGTGGAGGACTCCGAAAATTTCGACCACCTGGGGTTCTTTAACGTGCACTGACATCGCACAGCACACGGGCACCTTGCTTTTCGCCGCCAGCGAAAAGCTGCCGCCGAGGCCGGGATTCGATCCCGCGTCCTTGGGAACAGTAGTCAAGCGCCGTAACCACTGCGCCCCGTAAGAGCCCAAATAATCGCTAAGCACTCTTTTTCAGTGAGAGTAATTGGATTCAGCCTTCGTGAGTGTTCGGCTAGCATAGGCGACCACGTATTCAGTATAACCTGATTTGCGCTGAGCGAGCACAGCGCCGACACCAATACCACCGGCGTCCGTGTGGACCTCAGTAGGCGCTATGGGATCCAAGTGTCGTAGGACAGGAGATGACGTGAGGATCCGGCGTAAAGTATTGAAGGCAACGCCGCACGTTGGCGACCACGACGAAAGGTCGGAACTTCCGGACAGAAGGTCTGTCAAGGGAGCACCAATTGAAGCAAAATTTCTAATAAAGCGGCGAAGGTACGAAGAGCACAGACTGATGAAGCTACGTTAATCTTTGATGGAAGTCCGTTTGGGAAAGGCTGATACGGCACGAAGTTTCGCAGGATCTGGAAATTCACCTTCTTTAGAGACAACGTGGCTTAGAATGGTGAGCTGGCGGGCGGCAAAACGACTTTTTTTTCAAATTCAGCTGCAGTCTGGCATCAGATAGGCAGGTCAAGACGTGCTTCAGACGGTAGAGGTGTGTGTCAAAGTGAGGAGAAAAGACGACATTGTCGTCGAGGTAGCAAAGGCACGTCTTCCACTTTAGGCCACGCAAAATGGTGTCCATTATCCGCTCAAATGTTGCCGGAGCATTACAAAGACCAAACGGCATAAGTGTAAATTTGTCCAAGCCGTCGGGAGTTAAAAAGGCAGTTTTGGGGCAATCAGCCGCTTCCAGGAGAACTTGACAGTAGTCGGAACGTAAATCTAGGGAAAAAAAGAGCTCGGCGCCTTGCAAACAATCGAGAGCGTCTCGATGCGTTGGACAGGGTAGACGTCCTTTCGCGTGATCTTATTCAGGCGGCGATAATCGACGCACAAGCGGATAGAACCATCTTTCTTTTTTACGAGGACAACAGGCGACGCCCAAGGGCTGCTTGAGGGCTGAATCACGCTATTCTGAATATCATTAGGTCGACTTGCTCTTCAATAGCCTAGCGTTCGATTGCAGACACGCGATAGGGGCGCTGTCGCAGTGGCGCGTGAGTGCCGGTGTCGATGCGATGAGTGACTGTATAAGTTTGACCCAAACAACTTTGATGAGAGTCGAAGGAGGAGCGAAATTGATGTAGTAGGTTGAAAAGCTGAGTGCGCTGCAGGAAGATCGGCGTCGATGGAGCGGAGAAACAAGTCTGTAGAGGGAGGAGCGGGCGTAGGTGAAGGGGGCTGAGCGCAGTCACGGCAGAGTGCGACGCATCGTCAGATTCCTCAGATATCAGAAGAGATGCGATTGGCTGAATAATGCCAAGGCATTCACCATGACACAAAACAGCAGGGGAGTAAAATGGTTAGAGACTCATAACAAGGAAAGGTCAGCGAAAATAGCGAGCACAGTGTAGGGCAATGGAAAACACTTGAACTTGCGGCGCAGGAAAGTGCGGGCTGGTGTGAAGAGAACGATCTCATCGCTAACAGAGGCACAAGAGACACGAGGAAGCACAGAAGAGCAGGGAGAAAGGTCGATATATACGGCGACGAGTGCTTTAGCACAAGAATTTTGTGGATCAGCGTCTGGTAAGGCATCAGTCTAAGTCGAGAATCCCAATTCAACTCGAGCACAATCGATAATAGCAGCGTGACGCGACAGGAAATCCGAGCCTAAAATAACAGCATGTGAGAAACTTGGCAGCACGACGAACTCAATCGTATAAAGGCAATTCTGGATAACTACTCGAGTGGTGCACGCTGTCAAAGGCTTTATATGCTGAGCGCTGGCCGTTGGCAGCGAAAGTCCTGCAATTGGCGTCTTCACGTTCTTTAAAGAGCTACATAGTTTTGCTTACATAACCGAAATCGCAGCACCAGTGTCAATTAGAGCGATGACAGCAACACCCTCGACGAAAACTTCAATAAGGTTGGCCAGCGACAGATGAGGACTGAAAGTTCGATGGGGTCGCAGTTCTCGCCGCAGGAACTGCGGCCTCTAGTTTTGCTCACATGACGCGTTCTTCCGACGTCGCATCGGAGAGATAGAGCGGCGTCGCGGCGACGGTGAACGGCGGTCAGGGGAAAAATGACGGCTGGCTGGAGGCTCAGTAGGCGCGGAATACTGAGGCGTCGAAGACCAGTACCCAGAACTATGAGTAGGTGGTGCCGACTCTGGGAGATGGTTTCGACAATAACGCGAAATATGTCCAGCCATCCCGCAAGTGTAACAAATTGGCCAGTTATCTATCAGACGCCAGGGATTGGGCGGTCTTGGAACCGGTCGAATAAACTGCGCAGGTTCTCGAGCAGGACCAAGAGGCGACTGAATGTAGGCAGGTTGCGGCGGAGCATATGTAGGTGGAGGTCGGGCAGCAACAGCCGCATATGTCAACGGGGCTGCGACAGGCATGGATTCAGGGGCTGGAGGAAGAGATTAAGCTACGTGTTCCTGAATAATCTGGCGCAAACTGGGAGCTAGGTGTGAGGAAGGCTCTTCATGGCAGGATATAAGGACATAGTTGTCGAGCAACTTCTTCCCGAATTAAGCTCTTGATTTGTGACAGCAGCGCAGAATGTTCAGCTGCATCTGTCAGGCCAGCAAGTGACTCAGAGTGCATGGTGTTCGCGCGAGTTATGGCCGGTTGTTTGCGCAGTTTATCATAACTTTTACACAGTGTGACCACTTCTGCGACGGTGCGGATATCTCGAGCAGTCAGCATCTGGAAGGCGTCATCAATGCCTATTTAGAATGTACTTAATCTTGTCGGCCTCTGACATCTGTTCGTTCTCGCGCTTGCACAAGTCGACGACGTCCTCGATATAACGTGAACTTCTCACCACCCTGCTGAGACCGCGCACTCAAGCGCTGTTCAGCGCGGAGTTTCCTCACAGCCGGACGGCCGAAAACTTCAGCGAAGCTAGCTTTGAACACGGACTATGATGGAATGTCCGCTTCATGGTTTGGAAACCATAGAATTGCTACGCCGGTGAGATAGAATATCACTTTGCTTAACTTCGGTTCCGCGTCCCATTTGTTATAAGTGCTCTCTCGCTCATGGATGTGAGCCAGTCCTCGACGTCATAGTCGTGGGTGCCGCTGATGATTGCGGGGTATCGCTGGCGGAGGGAGACGGGACAGATAATGACCGAGCCAACTTGTACGGCTTGGTGGTTAACGTCCTCAGGCATCGCAGGAGGTAGTAATGTGTGGCTGCGGAGTTCCTGGGCGAGAGGATACCCACACATACCCACAGTGGGGGATTGGCCAGAATTCGTTGTAGGTGACATAATATTTTTGATAATGTCGATTTGACTGTATGATACAGATAACCTAATAATCAGGAGCTAGTGTTGCTGAAATAACTTGAAATTGCTACACCTTCTTGTGCTTGAATTACTCTCTCTTTCTTCCTCTTCTTTTCACAGATAGCTGAATATATCAACTTTTTACTGGTCTCGTGCAAAGCTTCTATGAGATATTAACAGGGTGCTGAGTTATATGTACCGACCTGTATGATACAGATAACCTAATAATTAGGAGCTAGTGTTGCCGAAATAACTTGAAATTGCTACACCTTCTTGTGCTTGAATTACTCTCTCTTTCTTCCTCTTCTTTTCACAGATAGCTGAATATATCAACTTTTTACTGGTCTCGTGCAAAGCTTCTATGAGATATTAACAGGGTGCTGAGTTATATGTACCGACTGTAGAAAACTTGGCGTAAGGCTGTTCGCAACAGTGCCGCTGCGATTCTCATACGCTGCATGCATAATGACCAATTTACTTGTTTTTTGCTCTTGGCACATCCTGCAGCAGCTTAGCTAACGACCTCAGAAGTAGAGGCAATGAGCCATAGTTCAGGTGCTTCTTAAGTCCTCACTTTCAATTTCGCGGAAAATTTTTAAAGATCAGCAGTCTGGTGGACGGCCTTCGAGAAGTCAGTTTCAAAATTAGGCAGGCATCGTTTCTTTACTTTTCTTAACTTCAATCGATAAATTTCAAACATATTTCAATATGGACGACTCGTAGGGATGCCCTGTCACCGTGGAAAATGTGAGCTGAATGAGCACAGCTGGTTTGTCAAAAACGAAACTTTCAACACGGACAATCGATCCTCTGATACCGGTGTTGTTTTCGTGGGTGTGTTTATAGACAAGCATGGTATTCCAATTCCTACAGAAGCTGCAGATCTTACACTGCTTGCGAGATGGCGTGGCGCCTGTTTTGACAGCTAAACGCACCACCTACTGTTAAACTACCGCTGAGTTGCCTCTGGTGTTCTTAACATGTATTCTTGATGTCTGCAATAACTCGACAAGACGCAGTAATTTTGTGAAAGTGTCAACAATGTTGCAAAAATATTCGCCTTTATTTACTCTACGAATTAAGGAGTCCAACCGGAAAACTATTTCAATATTATGCATGTTCTAAAGGTTTCGAACGCTTCCTATGTGGTTTCCCACGACGTTTCGTAACAAATGCACACATTCCAGAGCAGTGCTGCATGCTGCTGCAATGGGTTAGCGTGGGAAAGGGAAACCATTGCTGTCCCTACACATTGCTGTCAGCAATTACCTCAACCCCAAAGTATTCCAGTATTTTACGGTTGTGTGCTGTTTTAAAAGGGCTCATTCTTACTGTCATTGCTGACTCAATGCCCTTTATTCGATGTAATGAATGAAGCCCTTCAGATAATTACCCTCTAGAGTTTTCTCTTGCTTGTGATTCGCTAGCTAATAAATAGGTCTTAAGCGTTGCTTACCCCAGAACCTCGGCTCAAATTTTGTTCAAATGGTTACGAAATGTAAACCGCCGATTAGTTCAAGCATCAGCTGCAAGAGAAGTGCATGGTGAATTATTTTTACAATAGCGCAAAATTAGTGTTCTCTAAAAAACTTCACGTTACAAGGAATCTTCGCAGTTCAGATACTGCAAGGTTATGACCTTGTAATAATGACCTCCTTTGCTCTGCACATATTCAAAGCCGGTTTTTAACTTATTGTTACCTCATACTTAGGCCACTCAATGACATGAAATACTTTTGTGTAACATAATGGCTATAAGGAATCCCAGCACATCCCTTTAATGCCTTAAAGACCCCCAAGATTAGGGGTATTACACAAGGGGTGGGTAACACATAGAGCAAAAACAAGAAAAAAAATATTTACATGAGCAGAAAACAAAAACATTGCCGTTAATCACGGCTACTACACCGATGAAAAAGGTGGAACCTTAATTGGAAAGACATTCCTATGAGATCCGCAATATTTCTTAATCATTACCGAGATGTCTGGAATCAAACTGAGCACAAATTCGTTCAAATCAGTGGGGATCGTTCCTCTGTGATTAGGCGTTTTGGAACGCATGCCATTCGGCTTCAGTGTGTTTGAGCGTTCCTTCGAATTGAAATGCGTGGAAATCGCCAATCTATTTGCCCCGTTCGGTTCCAAATGAAATTGAAGTACAAGTATGTCGCAATCGTTCTAGGTAAAGCAGAACACCGGATTTATAGGCTTATCGAGAAGCAATTAGAACGAGAGATCCTGTCCAGACATTATTGTTTGCGCAATACTTTTTCTCGGATAGTTAACACGATCGCATTACTTGTTATCTTAAAGGTGAGGAAGATTGCATGCGTGTTTGTCTTTATCATGTGGAGTTTCTAGCTTAAACATTACGAATAATGATTCGGGAACAGTAATACGTAAGAATAAACACGGACCACATCTTATTCTTTGAGAAAAACAATGGAGAAAGAAGCAAACATTAGGCCCGTATTTTTAACCGGCACACAGGCCGGATCAATGACCTAGACATAACTGGCACGCACATTGCAAGCGCAAACAAGCGGTGCTGAGAAAGTAGAGTTAAAAAATCTTCCTTTGAGTGAAGTAATGACAACAATGAAGGATCGCTGATTTCCGCCGTTCCAACTGTGACATTTCCCGAAAGCGCTTTCCTCTGTTTACTCATAACTCTCCAGCTCCGTTGTGAACATACAGCAGGTACTTCCGTTTGCTTATCGTTTATGGAAGGAAAAAGCCTGCGACGAATTTTGCCTAATTTTGTGCCCAGTCTGGACAGTTCATTTGTTGTGGCTGTCGGTCGAGACTTTAGATTGCGATTTTCTAATCGCATTTAGTTACCTAACAGTCGACACAAAATGTAGAGTTCGCAATGAGGTAGTATCTCTACTTATAACCAACGCTTGCCCACGGCGTGCCATTTTTGTTTCACTTATTCGTACGCGCGCATTCTTGATCAATATATTTTAATATTGTCGATAACCAGAATATTATTATAGAAAGTCTACAAGCACGCAAAGCGTCAAATCAAATAATACGTAACGCGGATAAAGCGTCACCTACATATAATAGAACACAATTGTGATCATATTAAATTAAAACAAGGGAATTATAAGTCATTAGCAGTCACCCGAGCGTTGTGTTATGCGTACGCATTTATAAATGAAAGCTATACGGATTCCTCAGAAACTCTGCAAGTAACGTTCGTCCTGGTTCGAGGTTCGAACTGATGACCACCGCCTTTCGGGGGCAGACGTTACAGTGACTGAGAAAAACATTACGTCAAGCAGATCAGGTGACAGGGAGAGATGTCGCAACGAGAACCGTTTCGGTAGAGGACTTTATGAGGCTCCCCAGGTGAAGTAGTTTTTTTTTTTAATACTGCAGTAGTTACTTTATAGCATCCACCAAGGAGCATCTATACTTGTGCAGAAAAAAAGCTGCTTATGTTCTACAGAAACTTCATCGAGAAACAATTCGTCCTGGTTCAAGGGAATCCACTACTATGGGAG
Organism: Amblyomma maculatum; assembly: GCF_055883805.1. Classification (NCBI taxonomy): domain Eukaryota; kingdom Metazoa; phylum Arthropoda; class Arachnida; order Ixodida; family Ixodidae; genus Amblyomma; species Amblyomma maculatum. Next base: position 57,806,702 of record NC_139346.1, on the reverse strand, counting down.
ATTCCTTTGAGCCTTCGACGGCACGCGGTACAATATGTTAGACCGCGCTACGCGGTTTTCGTTAGCATTAGCTCTGTTGTGGAGGTGATAAAAGAACCGGTGTAATGAAATACGAACGTCTATTTCTGACCTCACCTTTGGGAAGAAACATGAGAATTCACGACGTATTGCGCATGTTTGTACCTTATATTACGATTCGGGTACCGATTTAGAACGAGTCACGGAATATAAATACCTCGGCCTTCATTTCTCTCATGACATTTCATGGTACAAACAAATTGATATCGTAAATAACAAAGCTTTTAAGCGTCTCGGGTACCTCCATCGCACACTGCGTAAAGCCCCAAAGGATACCAAACTGCTCACATATAAAACACTATCTGCCCCTTTCTTGATTACGGCTGTATCGTATGGAACCCTTATACGAAATCCGATATAAAAAAATTAGAATCAGTTCAAAAGAAATCACTACACTTCATCTTTTACAACTACGGCGGAGATTTTTCTCTTCCTTCCAATTATACAGATTTAGGACTCACAGCCCTATCGTCTAGCCGTCAAATAGAGTGCTGGAAGGTTTTGAACACACTGGTTCACTCTCAGCGCCCTCCATCACTAAATACTTATTTCAGCATGAGCAAGCCTTCCATAACTAGAAGTTCCCACATCCTGAATCTCATCCTTTTTTCCCGCACTGGGACATTCAAACACAGCTTCTTTCCTCTGACCATTGAACTGTGGAATTTGCTGCCTGGAAACGTCCGCTCGCTACCAATTGAAGGATTTTTGACAGCCAATGCTTCCTAGTGCCATTTTTTATTTTCTTTTTGCTTTGATTTTATATGTTTGTATTCTCTTGATACACTTTTCTTTGTTTGCCCACTCCTGCAATAGGCTCATTGAGGCAGTATCTATAAATAAATAAATATTTGCTGAAGTACCGAAGAAAGTTCATCCTATTAAATGTAATGTGACACTTCCACCTTCGAATCAGAGTCTTTTGTGTGGTTATTCACAAATTGTTGAAAGACCTTTATTTTGGCCTATCTGTTTGAATTTATTTTGAATAATTCAGAATGGCATAAACAATAGCGGTATTTTTTTTTATTGACTGCACTTCTGATCATATCAGAAACCTGGCGCAGAGCGCTCTGTGGGGCACGTACTTATTTAAATATATATTTATTTTTTTTACACTAGTGCTTGCAGCACCTCAAGGGCATTACTGCAGGGGCCGGGGCAACTGAAAGAAAACATAAGTATTAGACGAACATGTCACAAAAACTAAAAACAGCGGAGCACAGTTGGTAAAAGCAATAAAGTAAAAAAAAATACGTAATATCGATAAGGCATTTAGAACAAGTCACGGAATATAATATCTCGACCTTCATTTATCTCATGGTACAAACACATTGGCATCATGGTACAAACACATTGACAACGGTCTTCAGAGAAACGAGGCGCAAAAGTCACAACACAGTAAATGGAAGGGGGGGGGGGGGGTTACTATCACACGAAGCGCAATGCCAGCCAGAATATACGAAGTAAACAGGATAATATGAATCTACGGCAGACTGTGTGACAATAAAGACTGAAAATATGAACACTTTTTACATTCACTAATTCTCTTGGGAAGTCTATTATTGTGCGCAGCAGCATGCCGAAAAACTGAATTGCGGTAGACATCAGTTCGACAGCGCATTTGATGAACCTTCAGCTTGTATCACATCATTTAGAGATGGAGAGAAAATGTACAAGATCTAATTATTTCTTAGAGACCAGAGTAAATTAAAAACAAAATCTATATTTTCAGTTAATAGGTGGTATACTAGTGTTATTCCAACCAAGGTTCCCTTTAACTAATGTAATACTGCTACGGAAGTTATAATCACCAGACCCAAATCTTGCAGCCCGGTTCTGCTGCGTTCAAGCTTTTCTATAAGATTAGAGCTTAAAGGGTACAACGCTAGCATACTCGACTACAGTTCTTTTACCTTCTGGGAGCGTTATAAAAAGTACGCCTAACGAGGTTTAGGAGGTGATGCTAAGTCTGCATTGTGTATTGAACTATTGCCTACAGCTTCCGTTGTCGATTACACGAAACAAATTGCAGAATATTCAAGAGGATATGGTGTAGAACTATGTAGGGTGACCCTGGTTGGATTTCCCGCTGGCCTAGAAATTCAACGGCCGCCTTGAAATGGAAGCATTCTGAGCCAGGGTGCAACTGGCTGCTCATATTCCAAGCCTCGGCATGAATCTCAGGTTATCAATATCCCGGCTTAATATGGGTGTAACCATGGTGCAAAAGCGGGAACAAGATGGCTGGGTATGGGCGTAGTCATGGCACAAGTGGGGGTAGGATGGCTGGATATAGGCATAATCATGGCACAAATGGGGGTATGATGGCTGGATATGGGCGAAGTCTCGGCAGGAGCGTGGAGACAGGTAAGCTCTACGTGGGCGTAATCTTGGCGCGAGCGTGGCGGCAGGTTGGCTGCACGCGCGCATGCTTGGCGAGAGTGTGGCGACAGCTTTGCTCTACGCGGGCATACCCTTGGCGACGGGCTGGCTGTATGCAGGCATGCTCACGGCATTAACATGGCGACGGGTTGGCATACTATTGGCATAAGTGATGGAGCCATTGTTGGAAAAGCAGTAATTTGCCCAAATGCCCATGAAAGACCTATATTCATGCCAACTATTGCCACCAGAATGCCAATCAAGGACCATTGCTTTTATGCTGCTTAGGTAGCGTTTCATGGTGCGCGTTCAGTTGTGGCATTACAGATGGCAGGGACGCGTCCCGCCACGTCCCATCAAACCGTCGCAAAAGCGGGACACACTTTGTCCACGAAAGCACGAGCCGTTGAAGGCTTTCGACTTAACAGCTGCAATAAAACTTCTGTTACGCGATTGTCGTTTTGTTTCTGCCGTCCTAGTCACTTGCCCACTGTTTTTCGTTGTTGTGGCTGTAGGAGGAAGGAAACGAAATTGCACGGGCCAGCTACTGGCTCTGTAGTTGAGCCATCTCCGCTGCGGAGACGCCCTGCAAACGAAATTCTGTCTCTCCCAGTTCTTTAATCAGGGTTCGAATTTTGTACGCTGACGAACAGCATAGCCTGGTTGCTATGTGGCTCAGGTGTCCAAAAAAACAGCGGTTGCTAGGCAACGGCACCGCAAGGAGCGGTGAGAGCATGGCGCTACCACAGCCACAGCGAAACTGTGACTCAGGGTAGCGCTCACTGCCCCGCCAGAGTGACGCAGTGGTTAGGGCGCTCGGCTACACTGCCCAAAGACGCGGGATCGAATCCCGGCCTAGCCCCGCCGGGGTGGTGCAGTGGTAAATGCCCGACTACTGTGCCAGAGTACCCGGGTTCGAACCCGACCTCGGCAGCTGCGTTTCGATGGAGGTGAAACGGAGTGGCGTCCGTGTGCTGTGCAATGTCAGTGCACGTTAAAGAACCCCAGGTGGTCGAAATTTCTGGAGTCCTCTACAATGGCGTCTCTCGTAGCCTGAGTCTCTTTGGGACGTTAAACCCCAAAACCAAACCAAACCAAAAATAATTGGTTCACCTGAAAGAAAATTCGCAAAACTCTGTCGCACTTGTTCTCTTTTTATTGATTTATAGGAAGGGAAAGGTGCGGTAACTGTCTCACTTGTTTTCTGTGGATACCTCAACCGGGCCGTAAGGGAACTGTGGAAGGTGGGAGTGAAAGTCCAGAGAACGAGAAGCCGTAGTCGAGGACTACGGAGTAATTTCAACCACCTGGGATCTTTAGCGTGCGCTATCGCACAGCACACGGACGGCTCCTCGTTTCGCCTCCAACGAAACGCAGCCGCCGAGGTCGGGTTTGAAGCCGGCTACTTCGGCACAGTAGTCGGGCGTCTTACCACTGCACCGCCCCGGCGGGGCTCACACTTGTTCTGTGGAAGCCTGGGCCACGCCGTTGAGAGTGAAACTGGAAAGACCTCTTAAAGCTTGACCTGCGTGCCATCTAGTAAAGTAACGTAACTAGACCCTATACAACTATCCGGGTAAATAAAGGTTTCTTTTATCTCTCTCTCTCTGTGCGAGATGTGTCATATCTACGAGATTCCACGAGATGTGTCCCTCTCTAGCGTTCCTGCCATCTGCGAAGCCTCGTCGGGGTGGTGCAGTGGTAAGACGCCCGACTACTGTGCCGGAGTACCCAGGTTCGAACCCGACCTTGGCGGCTGCGTTTCGATGGAGGCGAAACGAAGAGGCTTCCTTGTGCTGTGCGATGTCAGCGCACGTTAAAGATCACCAGGTGGTCCAAATTACTCTGTAGACCTCCACTACGGCTCCTCTCTCTCTTTCCACTTTCACTCGCACCTTCCTCCCTGCCCTTACGGCGCTGTTGAGGTGTCCACACAAAACAAGTGAGACAGTTACCGCGCCTTTCCCATTTTGCCATCGGCAAACTCACACTTGAACGCGCACCAAGGAACGCGACACGACAGGCACAATAGTGTAGCGTCCGAACACACTTGCCGGAGAATGTGTCAGATACTGCGCTTCTGCCCCGCCGGGGTGGCGCAGTGGTAAGACGCCCGACTACTGTGCCGGAGTTCCCGGGTTCGAACCCGACCGCGGCGGCTGCGTTTCGATGGAGGCGAAACGAAGAGGCGTCGTGTGCTGTGCGATGTCAGCGCACGTTAAAGATCCCCAGGTGGTCGAAATTACTCCGTAGCCCTCCACTACGGCTCCTCTTTCTCTCTGTCCACTTTCATTCCCACCTTCCTCCCTTCCCTTACGGCGCGGTTCGGGTGTCCACAGAGCAAGTGTGACAGTTACTGCGCCTTTCCCTTCCTGTGAACCAATTTATTAACTGCGCTTCTTAGGCGAAAGCCTTTAATAACTCATAGTGTCGTGGGCAGTGTGTCCCGCTTTTTCGGCGGCTGTCGCGTGGCGTTCCTTGGCGCGCCGTTCAAGTGACGGATTGCAGGTGGCAGGAACGCTTGACAAGTTGAGACTTCAGGAGATTAGACGCAGTATCTTTCATACTTTCTTCGACATGTGTGCGTTTGGATGGTACGCCAGCGGAGGTGGCTCAGCTACAGAACCAGTAGCAGGCCCGTGCATTTTATTTTCCTTCTTCCTACAGCCACAACAACGAAAAACAGTGGGCAAGTGACTAGGACGGCAGAAACAAAACGACAATCGCGTAACAGAAGTTTTATTGCAGCTGTTAAGGCGAAAGCCTTCAACGGCTCGTGCTTTCGTGGACAAAGTGTGTCCCGCTTTTGCGACGGTTTGATGGGACGTGGCGGGACGCGTCCCTGCCATCTGTGATGCCACAACTGAACGCGCAACATGCTTTTGTCTCGTGGCGTTCCTTGGCGCGCGTTCAAGTGTGGGTTTGCAAATGACGGGAATGCTAGACAAGAGGACACATTTCAGGCGTTCGCCTTTCAACACTTTACTCGTTAAAGTCCCTCGTAATTTTCGTTTCCTATAAGCGAGTTACATTTATATATAGCACAGCAACGAATAGTGTGTAGCAGTGCTGGCCGAAGGCACAGAAGCTGATGAACCCATTTCTGGGGACTGTTGCAGCTTGAGATGGGCAGGCCAAGAATGCGGATTTGCCCATTTTAGGAGGTGATGGTGTTGCCTCCGATGTGAAGATCGATCTGCATACTGGGGTTGGGTTTATGTTTTCCGTCGATACTAATCAATTCTGTTTTATGTGGTGCGAGTTCGAGGCCAAATTTGGTTAGTGTACCTTCATAACAAAGAGGGCCGCCTGAAGTTCAGTCTGCATAGAATACTTGTCTAAGTAATCCGCTGCCACTGTCCACACGGTCATATCATCAGCATATATAGAATCTTGCGCTTGTGCTGATTTCCAGACTCTCGGCGACGCGTGTCATGGCCAAGTTGAACAATATGCGTCCTAGAATGGAGCCCTGAGATACATGCCTATTCAAGTAATAGGTTTAGGGCACCCATCCCGGAGCTTTGCCATGTAGCTGAATGGGCCTATATGTAAAAGAATTGCGGATCCAGATTTGGGCACGAGTACTAAGAAAGCGTTTGGCGAGTTCCTCCAGGATAACCGGATGGCGAACATTATCAAAGGCTTTGTGTATATCGACAGCCAGGAGATAGTCAGGTAGCGGTTTACGATGAGCTCTATTCAGTACTCTTCGCAAAGGCCAAAGGCAGTCATGCGTTCCCAGATTAGGGCCGAAGCCGGCTTGAGCTGGGTGAAATCCAGGACTGACGTATTCAATGTAGTGACTAACTCGGGTATGCAGCAGGCGCTTGATGTGTTTACAGAGATGTGAAGTAAGGGCGATTGGACGCAAATTGCTAGGAAGTCGAGGGTTTTTGCCAGGTTTAGGGATCGCAAGAATAAGAGAAAGCTTGAGATTATCCGGTACCGTTCCGGTCTCCCAGTAAGATTTAATGATGTCGAGAAGGGCATCCTGCACTGCCGAGTCGATATTGCGAAGCTCCTGCCAACTGACTCAGTCATGCCCGGGTGTGGCGCGAGCTCGGCCTCTTCCGAGGGCTGCTTGCAGCTCTCCCTTTGAGAATTGGCGATCCAGATCTCGATCAGGGTTTCTGACTGGAAAAATGGAAACTGGTGGGGGAGGCGTTAGGCTGGCCTGTGAGAAAAAGGTGCGTATAACTTCATCCTCAACATCAGCCGGGTTGCCATTGAGAAGGCGATCGGCGAGAGATGGGGCCCCGCGTGCCTTGCCATTTAGGCCACGAAAGATGCGCCAAAGTTGTGATATGCCCGGTACTTGTTCAAGACGGTCGCATGTAGAGTGCCAAGCCTCACTTTGTAGTTGAAGCTTGTATGCCTGGATAAGCTTGAATTGTCGTCGAAGAAGCACGAGATCTTTGCGACGTTTTCCGCATGTTCGAAAACATTGCGTGAGGTGATCTGCGCGACGCCAAAGGTTAGCCAGGTGAGCCTCCATGCCGACTGTGGAATCGTCGCAAGGGATATTCGAGAGCTTCAGTGCGGGCATCTCGGAGTACAGACAGAAAGGAGTCAATATCCGAGAAGGGGGTCGTAGTATTAGCACGAAACTTGTCCCAGTTGAAAAACGAACGTGTGGTCCGAACGCGGACATTTACGATTGAGAAGGGCCTGTCCTAACCGGCACGGCGATGCGCGGCAACATGCCTGCCGTGCGATGGCCAGAGCAGCGGTGGTCGGAAAAATACTCTATGGCACACCCGTCCTCCAACTGTCAAAGACTGACTTCGCTAAGGTCGAACGCCTTCATCGCGCAACACTACGCACTATTACCGGTCTACCTAAGCCCACCCCTATAGCCGAACTTAAGCGTTTGGCCGCTCTTCCACCGCTCACTACCATCGTTACCGAGTCACAGACGCGTCGTCGAATACGTCTAGAGAACACTCTCCAAGGGCGTCGCCTGCTGGCCTGGGATGAACAGCGGAACGTCAAAACACCAACGCTATATGCATCTCTTCCCCCTTGGGGGATGCCAGTAGTCACACGCCTCCATCGCCGACCAATAAACCACGATTTTGTCATTCCCCGGGAGCTCCTCGCTGCCCATCACCGACAAGAGCGAATCCCTGATACGACTGACATATACGCCGACGCATCGATTACAAGCGAATTTGTATCTACGGGCTCGGTATGCGATGACAACCCTTCCCTTTCAGGCGCTTATGCCTGCCACCTACCTCAAGGTACCCCTCTTCATGCTGAACTCCTTGCGATTTGGGGAGCCTTGTCAGGAGTGCCTTGCACCGGAACTGGTTCAATACGTATTCTCACTGATTCCTATAAAGCTTACAAAGAAATCGCTACTCCGGGTTCACAAGATGCAACAGCTACGGCCATACAGCACCTCCTTAAACGCCACCAACTCGCGACCAGAACTTTCGCTATCCACTGGACCTAAGGTCCCTCGGACGAATCAGGGGGCAATGCGGCGGCACACGCCGCGGCTGAATTGGCAGGCGGGATGTCCACATTTACTACCCCACCCCCCTTGCTTCATCCTTATTCGACCTTGGGCGGGCAACTCACCCCTTCTCTTGCCCTTATGCACTATACACGGACCAGTCTTCGCAGCCTCAGTCAGCATCGTATGCAAGTGGCCACACAAGATCCACCGTTTACGAGAAAAACCCACCTCACCCGAAGTCAAGAAGTCTTTTTGAATAAGCGCATTGCCCATGCTGCTTACACGCCACGTATTATGGCCCGCTGGCGTCAGTATACAGAGAAAATGACATGATAGAAAAACAGCGCAACAGACGTCCACGTCTGTTGCGCTGTTTTTCTATCATGTCACCATAACAACTCGCCCAGATGTCTCTTCTATTAGAGAAAATGATTACGTGCCCCCACTGTACGACTCTAAATCGCGGCGGCATATCTCATCAACTCTGGGATTGCCCTGCTTTTTCTACTGGACGCTCCGAGATCAAACCCTACTGCCTGAATTACCGTTCTCTTCTAGAAACTGAAGCTAACACACAGATAATATTTGCCCAGTATGGCTCGCTTAGTGGCCTGATTAGAGCAATGTGATTTGAGTGACGACCTAAACAATGAAGCTTCTTTCTACTCCCCTTTATCCCTATCCATGGCCATGAGCCTTCCCATTCAATAAAGGACATTCAATCAATAGCACTGCAATGGACGCCGATTATATTAGGCAAACGATGAGACGCAACTCTTGGAGAGGAAGCGTAGGCTTTCGCCATTGCTCTCCCACCAGACATCTAATGTTGAATTCCAGTGGCAGATCCAAAGAAGGTTTCTCTGCTCTGGTCAGAGAGTGTATTCCAATAGAATAACGGAAGCGCTAGTTGTCTCTTCTAATGGCACATTGGGACATCGCGTCGATTCCGGATCGCCCTGTGGAGCAACGATATTTGCTCTGCCAAAATCGGTAGGTTTAGCCGGAAGTCAGCGTGACCTTGTACCCACTTCCGTTTCACGTCACGATCGAATGTGGCAGCTTCGTTTCACATCGTCGCGGTGCTTCGCAAAGCGCTGGAAGACATGGACGCTGCGTCTCGCCGAGCGGAGCTAATTCCGGATTAAAGGTGCCGTAGTGCCCGTTTGGATGGTATACGCCGTCGCTCCTGTCGCGTGCCGTTCCTTGGCGCGCGTTAAAGTGGGATTGGAGATGGCAGGAACGCTAGACAAGATGAGGCCTACGGCTTTCGACTTCCACTACTTTATTCGCTGAAGTCCCTCGTAATTTCCTACCTGTCTTCGCCACGTGCGTCTCATATTGTGCGGCACGTTTCGTCTGCGCTGGATACACTGCTGGAGATGGACTGCGCTTGCCATTTTTTTCTGGACGTCGGCCCAACATTGAGTGCCCTGGTGCACTCAATGATGTCGACAGAGCCGAATACACATGGTACGTGTTCATATTTTTGCTTGTCTTCACGTTAACACGAAGCGGTAGCGGTAGCAGGGCCACCGTTGCAGTAAGATACCTCGTTGTCCGGGTACTGCCGAACGACGTCTTCGACGAAGCCTGCCACCTTAGGCCTCTTGACGGAAGGCGAAACATCGCGTCGAATGTCCTAATATACACCGCAGCTTCGCACTCACTATCTGATTCGGATGAGTCGTCACTGCTTGACTCCGAACTTGCATCGTCTGTGTCTGAACTGTCACTTCCATAGAGCAACATTAGCGCCGCACGGCGAGATGCAGCGTCTCCCCATGTCGTCCATCGCTCTGCAAAGCCCCACGACGATGTGAGGCGGAGATGCCGCAGCCGGTCGAGACGTGAAACGGAAGCGGGTACAACGTCACGCTGTCTAGCGGCCAAACCTGCCGATTTCGGCAGAGCAAATATACTCGCTCCACGGAGCGATCCGGGATTGACGCGAGATCCTGATCTGCCATTAAAACATACAACTCGTTCTCCTGTTCTGCCATTGGAATAGAATTGCTCTGGCCAGAGCAGACAGACCTGCTCAGGATCTGCCATTACAATCCAACATAATCTCCTCTAGGATTCCTGCCACCTGCAATCCCGCACTTGAACGCACATCAAGGAACACAACGCGACAGGAGCGATGGCGCAACATTCAAACGTGCACCTGTGGGAGAAAGTGCGACAGATGCTGCGCCGTTCCCCCAGAAGTCTCATCTAGCGTTCCTGCCATCTGCAATCTCACACTTGAATGCGCGCCAAGGTACGCCACGCGAAAGCGGCCACAAAAGCGGGACAAACTTTGTCCAAAAAAGTGTAAGCCATTAAAGGCTTTCGCCTTAATAAATTACACGCATGTGATGCTGGAATAATCCGAATGATGATGATCCGGTCGCGTCTAGCGCCGCCTCAAGAGCTTTTCTTGGACTAAGTGCTCCCGCGGGAGCGAACGCGTTCCAATGGCAAGTGTGGAGGAAGGGATCTCAGCGCGAGCGAGGCGCTCCGTTGGTGCTCCGGCCGAGCGCTTGCGATCTGCCATTGAAATTCAAAGTTAGACCCTCTAATTTTTTCCGGATCTTGACAACGACATACATGAATATAATGACAAACATTGACCTCTGCGTGCAGTTACACTAAGTTTTGTTAATTATTTTTATTGAAATTTTACCGGTCACGTAGATGAAGCCCAGGTTTCCATAGTCAAATGCTATTGGTCTAATTGAGAGGAGTTCAGAAATAACGAAGTATTAGGCACAAAAGAGCGGAAAGAGAATTGCTGTTTTGTCTCCTGAATTTTCTGCAACTCTAACAATACCCTGCTTCGCCAGACACAATGACCGAACCGGAAAAATTACCAGAATATGGAAGCCAGAAGAGGAAGGCAGAACATCCCATTAACAGCAACACCAACAGCCGCAACTCAGTTAGTTTTGCTTTGTTGTCTGCAGCGTGCAATCATTTCATTATTTGCGTTATGGAAACTTTTTATTACATTGCATTGGTCTGAATGCTGCTTTCACGGCCAAGCTCGCAGTCTGCACTTTGTCTGTGCGGGTATTGTTAGCGTTTCTTAATTATGATGATAATGATGATGATGATGATAAACTCTTTATTTAGTCCCAAAGAAGGGGAACCAGCCGAAAGACTGGTTGCACTGCTTAGAGAAGGTCAGCAGTGATCCCTTGGGACTCTGCGGCCTCCAATGCGCGCAAAATGAGCTGGCGCTGTTGGGCGAGCTCGGTGGTACGCAGGAGGGACTCCCACGCATCCACTGTAGCTGTATTGTCTGCGTTGTGTCGTGCACATGTCCACACCATGTGAATGAATGTGGCCGGTTGTGCGCAGTGTTTGCAGCTAGGTGCAATAAGATTTGGGAAAATTTTCCTATATAGCCATGGGTTGGTAAAGGTACCTGTTTGTATTTTGCGCTAATGGGTTTCTAGAAAAAGTGACCATTATCCAAGTTTTTTGGTTCTCATTTTTTGCATGCAGCAGTGAAAAACGGCACTTTTCAAAAGTCATGTGACATACTTTGGCGTTTATTGCATTCGGGATTTGGATAAAACTCGAGAGAGCTGTAACCGATGCACACAATTCCTCCGGGAGAGAAAGTAGTCGGCTGTGAAAACGTTTATTATTTCAAAAATGGAAAATTAAATCACATCTAATTATACGCTCAATGATTTTGATGCCTGTTACTTGTTAGGTATAGTCAGCTCTCGAATATTGATTTTGTTTAGCGTTCACCAGAGTTCGCAAAAAAACGCGTATGGCAACTGCTGTTTTTTTCTTTTTTAATTTGCACTCTTGCTGTAGGAACTGGGCAGAGTGCGTCATGGAAATAACATCAGTCAATAACATCCTAGTCGAATTCTGGAAGAAATAATAAATGGGAATGGACCGCACACGTACTGAGGAAGAATGATAGTCGTAACAGAGATTTGAGCTAGTTGGTTCATCATCGATATTTTACCGGCGCTGCGACAGGGGACGAAGAACAAGAAGAGACGACAAGACAAGCGCTCGATGTTCGATCGCTTGTCTTGAGAGCTTGACACCGAGCGCTTGTCTTGTCGTCTCCTCTTGTTCCTCGTCTCCTGTCGCAGCGCCGGTAAAATATCGAGGAATGATAGTCTAGGGTCGCTAAGGGCAAACATTTAGATTGCAAAGGTACACAAGCGTAGGAGGGGGCGTCAGAAAGCTAAGCTGATGTATTAAACGTTTGCTGGCGTCAGTCGGGTGCAGCTAGCACATGACCGGGTTAGTTAGAGAAATATGGAAGAGTTCTTCACCACGCGGTGGGTATATTTCGGCTGGTGATGATGATTGCCACTCAAGCCATTTTGCTAGGCTTAATTGTCGTTTGGTTTGGCCTTTCGGTTCAGTTCGCTTTGATAGATGTAAAAAATACATTACAGGAAAAATCCAGGACACAACAGCGAATGCATGGGCAGCAGACCTGTTAAAAGGCATATAAAAAACCTAGCAACGTGTTCTTCATAAAATCATTAAAAACCTACCAACGTGTTCTTCATACAATCATTCACAGAGACAGCGAATTGACCACTCCTGCCTTGAACTAGAGCACTGCTTGGTTGATTCGAAAGACAGATTGAAAATTGTTTTCAGGTAATCTAAACGATGCCGCCGCATACCTGTTACAAGAACTGTTTCATGGTGTGGAGAATAACAAATGGAGGTTATTTTCAGCAAAATCTAATCGTTTCGCATATTCAGCTCGAAATGTTTTGCTGTCGGAAGTTGAGCACTTTAAGTACCTTGGTCTCTGGATTTCAAAAGATCTAAGCTGGATAAAACACATAGTACTGTGCTAAGGTTCATAAGCGAAGAGGAGGAGAAAGAGGTGGAAGATAAGCGGAACAAGCAGATGCTGGTGATCCTTGGACTCTCGGTTTCTCCAGCTGAGAATAAAAGCCTTGTTATGTACTCAGTACGTAACAGTTTGGTAGAGGTGATGGGTCGCCCAAGACGGATCCCTCTGACCTTCGACTCAGCCGCTGACTAGCAGGCTTAACTCCGCTCCTCTTGAATATGGCTCAAGAAGGCGACGTCCCGCGAAAGTAAATAACGGTAAGCAACTGGCAGCACAATTGAGAGCCCCGGATGTTCACTGGAAAATGTGACGAGGATATCGATGCTCGTATATTACGAGAGGGTGAGCCGGTACAAATGATGGGGCTTCCCTGTGAAACTAGCTCATGTTGTATTCTTTCCAGACGCCACCGCACTAACCTGGTTTGACAACCTTGAAGACACAGTGGCTAGCTGGGGCCGTTTCTCCGAAGAAATAAAGAAGTGCTTCAGAGGTGGAGGTACAAAGAAAAAACACGCAGAGAAAACGTTACTCCAGCGAGCCGAAGTTCCCGGAGAGACTTGTACACATACATTGAGGAACTTGTGAAGCTTTGTAGGGTGGTGAACCCACGAATGTCGGAAGAAGAAAATGTTGGCCATTTACTAGGCCGTATCGCTGAAGATGTATACATATTCCTGATCAGCAATTATCACTGGAACTCTACCGTTGACGTGATCAGCACTGCCGCAGTTTTGAGCTCTTAGGCTTGTCGCATTGCCCTACATTTGGCCGACCGGCCAATGTCACTTCCGTGACAAGTGCAGATGTTGGTGCCTTCGAGTCAATGGCTGACTTGATACGCGGGATCATCCGAGACCTGCTTCGAAACCAGGATTCTCTTCCGACATGAAGACCAGTTTGCGCGCTATAGCCAGAGCCCGTGACCCCTTCTGCTTCTTAGACTCCAGCTCGCACTGCACCCAACTTCGACTACCGCCGATAGTATGACACTCTCTCTTCCTAGCAGCGCTCAAGACGAAGGACCACCGGCACAGGTGTAGTCGTTCACCAGCAACGCTGGCCTTGCTACGATTCCTGCCCTGATCAAGTCTGTACGCACTTAACCGCTGACCGATGGCGCCCGCCACCTACGTGCTACAGCTGTGGAATGACCGGACATATATCACACTACTGCCGTCGACCGGGCATGCCAATGCAAAATTCTCCCCCCTCATCCCGTCCCCCTGGCCCAACGCTTTTCATCTGCTCGACACTGTACTTATCGCCCAGCGCCTTCATCTACACGGGATGGCTACAACTACAACCCAGCACAGTTGCGCAGCGCCTGGCCAGCCTCTGACCGCAGTATGACGCCACACCCCAACGAAAGCGACAATCACCATCTCCTCGGCGCCGTAATGCAGCTCCGGGAATTTAGGAGGCGCAGCTGATCGAGGTAAGACCGCCGGAGAGTCAGACTTGTCAATATCTCTGTCGGTGTTTACGTTGAAGAACAGACTTGAAGTACTCATTGATGCCATTCACACTATAACGTTGCTGGATGCTTGGACAACCGTGCATGTTATGAGCCTATTTTGCAAGAATCGTCTGGTATGCAAAGTGATATTAGGCGTGAATCAAGCGGTAATTTCCTAGCGTAGGCGGTTACCAATGTAACAAGTAATTATGTAACAATTATTACTAATCAAAATCATTTATTTCTAAGAAGAGATTTAAAACTATCCACACCCGTTGTTCGGCTGCTTGCGTAAAACCATTATCCTTCTAACCATAGAATACGTCTTTATTATCTGATATTCCTATACTTAAAAGACATATCAACGACTTTTGGGCGCTTCTCAATGAAATCGCTTGTAGCGAATGTAAGGCAGCAGTGAAAAGCGACTCGCACGTGGAGTGGAGCTGGCGGTCGAAACCCCACGCGCCGAGGCCAAGGAGCGAGCGCTGTTGTTTTTTTCTCCTTTTCTCCCCTCTTCTTGTGCGCGGGCGCGCGCGACGCTTGATTTGTTTCATCCCTTCGCCCCGAGGCGTCGCCAAGAAGCGAACGTCAGACGCATCCTTATCAGCCGGGAACAACAGCGGCACGCTTCTGCGAACCACTTTACGGCCAGCTCGTTCAGCGATGTCCCGCCATGGCGCCAAGCATGGGTGCAGGGAGACGCCGTTAATGAAGCTTTTTGCACTGTCACAAGCGCTCACTAAATGTCCTGCAGAAAAGGCGACAATAGGCGCGAATCTTGGCCCTCCCAAGTAGGCAATCAGCCCAGCGGCCTCCCGCTGTGTCGCGAGACATTGTATCCGCGCAACGGCGACTGTACACTGCTCTGGACAGTGTCCCCCCCCCCCCCTTTTCCTCGAACGGGACGGCTGGGTGGCCTAGTCTCCAGATCCCCCGCGGTGTTTCTTTCACAAAGGCGTCAGCTGCAAGGTCGCGTCGCAAACACGCCGGGGAGAGGAAGGAAAGACAGGCGCCGTGTGAGTGGGTTTGGGGACCGGCGAGTGGAAAGAGTGTTTTGAATGTTGTATTTTTATTTGACGTAAATAAGGACCTGGGTCCGAGATTATTCCCAACCCACTGGGGTAGTGGCATGTTTTTAAATAATTTCATTGGCTGCTTCATTTTCGGGGCGGATCACCTGAGGTGACCGCCCTTGGGTCTTTGTTGATGTCTGGTATCAAAAAGCGGTCGCCGGACCATGTTCGACAGTCAAGATTGAGGCTCCGTGCTTAGCACGTATTTACACCCCCTAGGCTTTAACCGAAACGCTCGGTAGGAATGTAAGGGCCTGTAAAGTGACTTCTCTGTGTGAGAGTCTTCATTTTCTTTTAAGTTACAGTTATCTGTGTGACTTGTTGCTGTAACTTTGCCTATGTATACTATTTTTATTCGGTAAATATTCATCCTCGTTGAACATCATTGGATCATCGTCTCCTACTTTCCCAACTTGCGGAACCTGTCGAGTTCTCCTCTACCTGCCGAAGACAGCATTAAATTACTGGCGCAGTACGACAGGATTTGGCACCCTACCACAAAGCAGCAAACAACATGGCCTCGGGCAGCAGCAGCGGCAGCCAAAGGACGACTGTGCAAGCTACCTGCCGAGGATGACCAGCCAAGGCGTGACTCCCGGGCTTGGTGCTACTGCCCGCAGCGACGCTGGTGACGGGTGAGTGGGATTTCTCGCGTCTGGTCGACGTTGGCTTGGCTTGTGCTAGGGAAAGTGAGGCACTAGGCAGTAAGGACGCCAAATATGATTGAAAGCAAGGCTTACGCATATCCCCTGACGGAGGAAGAGCGTCTGGTAATTCGGCAACTTGTATTGGATTTTGAGCAAAAAAAACAGGAAATTCTGAGAGAGGAAGAGAGATTGATAAGAGCGCTGATGCGTGAGTATGCCGGCGGCGGAAAGGCTAAAACTGCGTCCGAAGCAACGGAGCAGCGACAGTTAGACCTTGGCCCCGTGGCAGGAAGCACTAGTGCAGTTGAGGGCTGCCCCTCCCGGTTTTCGACGAATACAGATAGCCTGGACGAGCAAAGCGTTGCTAGCTCAGGGCAGGGAGCGGCGGAAACTGCTAGTGCAGCCCCACAGGCGCAGCTAAAGGAGCTAGCGTTAGGGGGCAAGACGAAATGCACGAGCAGTGTCGTGGCGCGATTGGAAATTCGCGAAAAAACGGATGACCCGTTAGCCGGATTGGAGCCGCGACAGTTAGACGTTCACCCCGTGGCAGAAAGCATTAGTCCAGTTGAGAGCTGCCCCTCCCGGTATTCGACGAATGCGGATAGCCAGGACGAACAAAGAGTTGCTAGTTCAGGGCAAGGAGCGGCGTAAACATAGTGCAGCCCCGCAGGCGCGGCTAGAGGAGCTTGCGTGAGGGGGTGAGACGAACTGCACGAGCAGTGTCGTGGCGCAGATAGAAATTCGCGAAGAAACTGACGACCCCTTGGCAGTATCAGCTATGGCTAAGTTTGGTGAGTCCGTTCGAAAAGACCTCGACACGGAGCTAATTGAAATGAACGGAGACCAGCAGAAGTTACTATCTGAAGAAAACTTACCATATCGCTTGGTGCAGGATAGCGAAAATCAGCCGTCGGTACCCGACAGCAGCGGCGCGGATCCCGCACACAGAGATTTCGCTTCCGAACTGCGAGCTGATCAGCCGACGGAAACGGAGTGCGCTCCTTGTGTGGATCTAAGCGCAAAAGGTGTTGAGGCTGAGCCTACGGTGAGGGTGCCCGCCCCACTTGAAACAGAGGGCGCAGTAACGGATTCCGGCCAGTTCGATATCTCTGGTCAAGAGAGCGAACGCGCTCAACTACAGCGCAGGAGTGGCGAGGAGTACGCAGGTGGGCCTCTCAAAGTTCACGCAGGCAGGACAGCAATGGGCAGCCTCCGAATGTTGAGGCCGCCAGAGTTAAAGTGCGACGACGTGCCAGTTGTAACCAACAATTTGCCAGTGAGGGACAGTGAGACGATCTCAAGCGCTATGGCCGCGAGAGGTGGCAACGGTGCACCGCAGGCGCTGAAAGCTCCTAATGCACGACAACGCGTGCGCTGAGGCGCGCACGAGATCGTACCGGCTTCGAATGATAGCAGCGGGCGCCTGCCCAACTCACTTCGTCAGCGCAGGAAACTGCATGGGCTAGCGTCGTCATTAGAGCCCCCGTACAAATCTTGCGCAAAGTACAGGGACGAAGAAAGCCTCACTGTCCTATGTTGTATCTGGTTATTTGGCATAGACATGCTAGCCTCACCAGGCGCGAAGGTTCCTGCTCACCCAACGGGTGGCGTGCACGGAACTGTTTGGTGACACCAAGAAGTGGTGTAAAAACACTTGCATGACGGAGCAGGAACTGTGCAGTGGGGCGTGCTACAACCAATACAACCGTGCGCCACGGAGGAGTGCTTTTGTGCTGACACTCGGGCTGTGGCGAACTCTGTGTAGCCAACACGCGCTCATGTAGTGCAATTTTTTTTGTATGTCTTTACCTGTGCCTCATGTACAGCAAATATAGGGCACACTGCTGTACGCAATGCAAGATTTGGCATGCTGTCATGAAGAAATTTCGTGTTTTCCGTGCCGTTGTTTTGTATTGGTTTTATGTCCCGACTTCGAGTGTACGGTTTTCCTCGGTGGGGACGGATTTAGGTGCGCTGTAGCCTGGCGAAATGGTCGCCTGAAGAGGAATCTGGCGGCCTTTGTTTTTTTTGTGTGTAAATGAACGGATTCCAAGCGCATTTACCCTCTTAGGAGGGACGTGTAAGGCCGCAGTGAAAAGCGACTCGCACGTGGAGTCGAGCTGGCGGTCAAACCCCCCCGCGCCGAGGCCAAGGAGCGAGCGCTGTTGTTTTTTTCTCCTTTTCTCCCCTCTTCTTGGGCGCGGGCGCGCGCGAGGCTTGGTTTGTTTCGTCCCTTCGCCCCGAGGCGTCGCCAAGAAGCGAACGGCAGAGGCATCCTTATCAGCCGGGAACAACAGCGGCACGCTTCTGCGAACAACTTTACGGCCAGCTAGTCCATAGATGAACCCGCCGCGGCGCCAAGCATGGGTGCAGGGAGACGCCGTTAATGAAGCTTTTTGCGCTGTCACAAGCGCTCACTAAATGTCCTGCAAGAAAGGCGACAATTGGCGCGACCCTTGGCCCTCCCAAGTAGGCAATCAGCCCAGCGGCCTCCCGCTGTGTCTCGAGACATTGGGTCCGCGCAACTTCGACTGCACACTGCTCTGGGACAGTGCCCCCCCCCCCCTTTTTCCTCGAACGGGACGGCTGGGTGGCCTAGTCTCCACATCCCCCGCGGCGTCTCTTTCACAAAGGCGTCAGTTGCAAGGTCGCGTCGCAAACACGCCGGGGAGAGGAAGGAAAGACAGGCGCCTTGTGAGAGGGTTTGGGGACCGGCGAGTGGAAAGAGTGTGTGTTTTGAATGTTGTATTTTTGTTTGACGTAATTAAGGACCTGGGTCTGAGATTATTCCCAACCCACTGGGGTTGTGGCATGTTTTTAAATAATTTGATTGGCTGCTTCATTTTCGGGGCGGATCACCTAAGCTGACCGCCCTTGGGTCTGTGTTGATGTCTGGTATCAAAAAGCGGTCCTCGAACCATGTTCGACAGTCAAGATTGAGGCTCCGTGCTTAGCACGTATTTACACCCAATAGGCTTTAACCGAAACGCTCGGTAGGAAAGTGAGGGCCTGTAAAGTGACTTCTCTGTGTGAGAGTCTTCATTTTCTTTTAAGTTACAGTTGTCTGTGTGACTTGTTGCTGTAACTTTGCCTATGTATACTATTTTTCTTCGGTAAATATTCATCCTCGTTGAACATCATTGGATCATCGTCTCCTACTTTCCCAACTTGCGGAACCTGTCGAGTTCTCCTCTACCTGCTGAAGACAACATAAAATTACTGCGAAGACTAAACTTCCCGCTATCCCGCAAGAGAGCATTGCTCCTAAAATTTTTATTTAAGGTAAACACAGGTGATTATAAAATGGACGTTTCACATATAATTTCTTTTTCTACAGGATATGCCACCAGCTATTTCACCATCAATAACTGCTTCAAATATTCTTTCTTACTGAGAACTATTACTTAACGGAATAAGGTGGACAATGAGACTGTTTCACTATCACCTAAATGTGTTTTGTTCACGCCTCGATCTGTAACGCTTGTATAATCATTATAATCTTGCTGTTTGCCACGATTAGTTGTTTCAGGTTTTTCTTTTTATTGAACTTTGTATCCTTCATATTTCTACTAAGATGATGAAGCATGCAGAACTGCTCGCGCCAGGCCCGCTGGCCATTAAAACATATTTCGTAGTCATGTCATCACGTTGTTCTGTTTCTGTCGTGTCGCCGGATTCCATCGCTTGTCATGCCACCACGTAACACTTGGTTGGAGGTGCGGTTCATCCCTATCCTCGCCTTGCACCGTCGAAGTCATCCATACGCCGGGCCCATCGGCCGACAGCTCGTGGAGATCGCCGCCCTGCTTTGCCCAGCCCTTCGTGCTCAGACCCTACCAGCCGCTCTCTCCATCCCGTCCCCAGCCTTGACCACAACACATGACGACCAAGAAGAGCTCAAAGCCGACCCGACCGACCCCACGACCACTAGAGCGATGACAGCATCCCCGCCCAAGCCGTTCGGCGTGTCTATGAGCCTTGGCTTTCGGCAAACGGTGACGATTGGATCTGATGCTCCGGGGCAAGCATTCATCCCACCTTTACATTCACTGTGGTGTCCAGCGTTTCATGTCTTAATCATGTGCCCGTGTTCATCGTCACTTCATGCAATTGATTTCCAGCAATCGATTGGGACGATCGCTCGGTGGCCCCGGGTAGTGCCCCGAAGATTACGAAGTGGGCTGTGGCGCTGGGCGGAGCGTTCGCGCCAGGCCCGCTGGCCATTAAAGCATATATCATAGTCATGTCATTACGTCGTTCTGTTTCTGTTGTGTCCCTGTGTTCCATCGGTTGTCATGCCACCACGTAACAATATATTGCCTTCGTGTTGCCTATATTAGAATGCATCATAGTCTGTCCCACCCTGCGAAAATCCCATATGCGATAGCGCTAGTTATAGATAAATAAATATATAAATAAACGTTTCTAGAACTTGTCATAAGATCTTGTGTCATATCCTCTGCGGGCAGTGGTCGCACTAAAGGGGTGTGGGCGGGATTATGACGGTAGCCATTGATTTACCGACAGTATGAAGCCATTGCAAGGACTTCATACTGTCGGTAAATCTATAGCCATATGAAAAGTTTGCTAGTCTGTGTTGTAAAAGTTTATGTATTAAGGCGGTAATTACAGCACCGTAGCTCGACAACTTTAATTCTTCGTTGTCGCATAAAGACGTAAAAATTTAATTATTATCGTGCACGCGTATGTAAAGATAACCGCAGAACAGTCCTGATTAAGTGATAATTTGGCTCAGTGTTGCATTGTCCCGACTTCTCTACTCCGCTTAATAATACGTTATATGAAACATTATGCGTATCGGTATATATACAGGCCGCATCAACAAAAGGTTTCAAGCGTTCCTGAGAATGAAGGGCTTGAAATAGAATATTTAGAAGCAGAGAATCTTAAAACCGCCGACAGTTTGTTCTATAAGCTGCTACAGGTACACAGCTGAGAAGCTTAAACTCTATATCAACTTTCCCATGAACCAAGTTCGAAGTTTAGTATTAGGCAGCAATTGAAGCCGCTTACAGAAAGTTGCGAAATCAGTTTCTGAAACAATGCATTGCTGCGTGATAAAAGCAGGTTTTAATAATTTTCACGAGACCGAAACCAAGCGCAACAAACAGACAATTATCTTGGGCCAGTCGCAAAGCCCGCTTAGGACGCCTACCGATGCTTACAACGTCAGTATAAAACAACCCGCCAATCTGGGTGAACTAGGTGTCGTTCTCAGAGAGAAACGTCACCAGGGGAGACACATCAGCAGAGGACGTGATGACATAGGGGAGACACGTCAGCAGAGGACGTGATGACATCGCCGAGTTCGTCCGTAACGCCGCAGGGCTTTAAAAACGAGTTCTTGATTATAACAACTCGTGTGCCTTATGCCATAGTTTGACTCTTCTTTGCCACCGAACTAATCACAAAGTTGGAGAGTGATGTTTATTAAGTACGCTGTATTCCAGCTTTTATAAGAAACCATGTTGAGGCTCACAGTTTGTTCCTGAAATTATTTATATTACGAACCTTAGATTATAAAGTTTTGAATTACCGCTGAAACATCAGGCATTATAGATATAAATACGCATGAAGAGAGGAATATATCTGCACTTTCACCGAATTCCGCCAGACTGGATCCCAATGAAGTTGATGGAATAGAAAATTATTTATTTTTTTCACTTTATCACTACTTCCAGAGACACACAAAAAAAATATACCATTTTTAAAAGACGACGAATGAAATGTCTAAATTTATGGGGCATTCCTGGTCCGTTCTAGCTAGCCATCGAGTTGACCGGAAGAAAGCGAGAGTTCGAGACCACGAAAGGGGCAGAATATTGCGAGTACGCATCGGATGAAATGTTCGATTGGGCATATCAATAGGTTAGAATTACATGGCTGATTGAATAATTGAGGATACTCCTCCCCCTAAATTATTTTATGGTTATAAAATGGAATCAATAAATGTTTTCTGCAGGAAATGTTTCGTATGCAAAAACACAATCAGGTTCGCATTGTTCGAAGGGACAAGAAAGATATGGAAAGAACATTGCCACGAAACACACAAACCCACACACGCACACATCACACACAGTTTGCAAAGAGTACTTAAGGATCAATGTTAATTCCATACAGATTGAAATCCACATCGCATTTTAAATTAAAGCCGCCTTATTATTGCGAAAGCGATACTTCTTTCACTTTTCAGCCCTTCGCGTAGTGAGGCGGTAGCTACCATTGAACTTTAGCGCGACCTTTGGCGCGCCACCAAGCACCGCTGCGCAAGAACGCGGAACCCCAACTTGCGAGGCGGTAGCTACCAACCGTGGTCTAACTCCCGCTCCCTCCGTGAAGGAGCGCTACAGCCGGAGTGACGTCATCCCATAGATCTGCCGCAAAAAAAAACAGGATTCCAGGTCAAGCAGCAGTAGTCAGCGGCCACGCGTTCGATGAGCTCCGTCGAACGCAGCCGTGCAAGTCCAAGTTTCGACCTACGGCGTGCATTATACCGCTAGATTCGACTACACACGTGAAGTGGAGTCCGAGGAGACCGCAAGTTCGGAGGTAGGCACACTAATTTGCCTTCTTCTGCTAGGCCTATCCGTAGGCCTAGCAGAAAGACGCTCTCGGCGGCGGGAGCCACAGAAGAGCTTGATCAACACAATGAAGCTGGTGGAGGGAGAGACTATCTACCCCGCGGAGCTATCTAAGGGTACGTGGTTTGTTACCAAAAAGAAAGGCCGCGTAGTGCCCTCGAAGAGGAAACGCGAACCGCGACCAAAGGTGAGAAAGAGCGACGGACTACAGGTCATAAGGCCGCCATCGGAAGAAAGCTAGCGGCAAAATCGGTAGAGAAGCGATCCTCGAAGATACCGAAGGACGCCGAAAGGATAATAATACGCCCCAAGGGCGGCGTCAACGGCCTATTAGAAGGTGGAATAATTGAACTGGCTAAATCGATCGCCCGCGCCGCCGGCATCGAGCTCAAGGACGCCGAGAACGACATCATCTCGGCAAATATAAAGCAAGAGTCCATACTAATCGCCACTAATAGCGAAGAGCGTGGAAGAAGGTACGCGGCTTTGCGCGTAGTTCTTTGCGGCAGCGAAGATATCACAGTAAAGGCCTATCCAGCTATGCCTGAAGAATGCGGCAAGGGAGTCGTGCACGACGTCCCCCTACGTTATTCCAACCAAGAGCTATTGAAGCGAATACGCAGGAGAAAGGAGAACCCTCCGGTGCTCGGTGTTCGCAGACTGGGAGCAACCTCCAAGACAATACTAATCCTTTTCGAAGATCAGAAGTTACCGCGCTGGGTGTACCTTACTCCTTTTGCGCAAAGATGCGTCTTATACAAGAAGAAATATGAAGTTTGCCACGCTTGCGGCCGCATGGGACACCGAGATGACATCTGTCCGGATCCGACGAATAAAGAGTGCCGCGGATGCGGCATGGAAAACCCGAAAGGAGGTCATCTGTGCGAACCGCGGTGGCAGCTATGCGGAGAGAATGACTTCCTCAGCGACAAGCGATACCGGGAGATATATAGAACCCCTTACATCACAAAAAAAAGACGATGGGAGAAAAAACTGGGTCAGCAGGAACAACAGAAAATGGCTGATGCAACGCAAAACTGCGAGCGCGAGGGACGCTCAAGAACAAGAAATGGTGAAGAGGACCCCCGGCTACTAAGGAAGAGATCGAGATCAAGCAGCAAGGACTGCCACCACATCACAGCCAAAGAGGGAGACTTCCCAAGGCTGGAGGGAGGAGCCACAGCCAACTCTACGCGACGCCGCTCGAGCTCCGGTACCAGAGACCGATTCAGCTCTGGACGAAGGCGCTCCAGTTCGAGGACCTTGGCCGACTCCTCCACGGCCCAGCAGCTACGGGTGCTTTACACGGGACCCCAAGACGTCGTGGGGACCACCTGCACGCAGACGCAGTCCGAGCGAAGATCGAAAAACGGTAAGCTTCACGCTTAGCAGTTCCCAGGGAGGCAGACGAGAGAACTAAATAACTAGAAAAAGAGAATCGAGACCTCAAGATCATGCTCAGCACGCTCAGTACAGAGATTCAAAATTTAAAAATGGAGAAGAGTATCCCCCCTCCTCCACCGAGGAACAAACTGGCACCCCAAAAACAGGTACAGAAACAGATGCCCTCTCCCCCACCTACAAAGGTTGTAGGCGCGCCCTGAGCCGAGGGATAATGAAGAGGAAAAAATGATTACAGAAACAATCGGGCCACTACGGCAAAAACGTAAAGGGGACGAGACGGACCCGCTGGTGGCATTACAAAGGAGACTGGACGCTAAATACGAAGCAAGATTTAAAAGAATCGAGACCCTCCTCACCCAATTAATGGGTGCAGTAAATCAAATGCCGACGCAATTCGCCGCGATTCAGAACGCCTTCACCGAGAGGCTAACTACATTAGAAAAACTCTGTGACCCAAATGCAACAAAATGGACAGGCGCAGTAAAAATGAAGACTCTCTGGTGTGGCAGTGGCACTGCCGCGGCTTCCAACGAAAGCGAGCGCTCTTGCAACAGCACTTAGAGCAGAGCAAAGAAAAACCTTTAGCTATAGCCTTTCTGGAAAACAGGAAATGGTCTACCAAAATTATCGGGATATCAGGCGTTCCATGGTGACCGGGGAGAAATATCCCGCGTCTCTACGCTAGTTAAAAGACACATAGCGGTAGCCGAGCATGAGGTCAACACGCGTGACATCGAAGCTGTATTAACAGAAATTATCACTGGTTGCAAGGAAGAGCCTAGTGTCTTCATCTCAAACTTGTACAGTCCCCCCCCTCCCCTCCAGCAGAGAAAGGTACGTTTCCGCGCCCTCTTCCGCAAAGCGATCAAAACAGCAGGAAGCAATACTCTTATAATTCTAGGAGACTTCAATGCCGCCCACCAAGAATGAGGCTACAATAGACACGACCCCAAGGGTAGGCAACTGTGGGAAGGCATACATGAGCTGGGCCTCACCGTCCTGACGGACCCTAGCTGTCCGTCCAGGATGGGAAACAGCGTCTGTGCAGACACCACCCCGGACCTTACCCTAGGAAAACGCACAGGAGACGCAGTCAAGAAAAACACAGCTCAAAATTTAGGCAGCGACCACTTTTTTCCGGCTTTCACCCACAGCAAGGGCGTCAAAACGCATCGCCTCAAAAAAGCCTAAAATTGCCGATTGGAACAGGTTTAGGCAAATCAGAGAAAACAGCGAATCGGGAGATGAAATCCAAAACATAGAGCAAGGGCAGAGACCCTTAAGAAACAAGTAAAGAAAGCAACCACGACCATACGGGAAGACGATGCGCCGGTGACGGTTGACAGCAAACTCCTTCATATTTGGGAAGCAAAATGCGGCATGGAGAGGCGTCTCCGGTCGCAAAGATGGAACAGGAACCTTAGGCAAAGGATAGCAAGATATAACAAAGAGATTGAAGATTACGCAGTAAAACTTTGCGAACAAAACTGGTGTAGTAAGTTTGACGAGATGGAAGGGAACATGAGCCTTGCTAATACGTGGAGCCTACTCAGACACCTACTTGATCCTGACAATTCGAAAACTCAATCGGGCATAAGAGTGACGAAAGCCAGACACGCGTTCGAGGGCACGGACGGGGAACTCATGACGAAACTAATTAACATGTACGTAGGCGACACACAAACCTTACCCCTGCCGGAATACGAAGGACCCTTAAACGAGGCCCTAGACGCGCCGATCACGGAGGCGGAGGTTCGCGCCGAAATATTAGGCCTAAAAACAAAATCGGCTCCCGGCCCAGACGGAATCACAAACAAGGTTCTCGGAAATTGGGACGGTAATTCCATCCGCACGCTCACTAAATACTTGAGAATCGTGTGGGACAGAGGCCGCCTCCCACAACAGTGGAAGATGGCAAACGTAATTTTGATACCGAAGCCAGGCAAACCCCTTAAACTAGAGAACGTACGACCAATCTCTCTAACATCCTGTATAGGGAAATTGATGGAGCGGGTAGTCCAAACGCGACTTACGCGTTTCATGGAGCTTAACGACCTCTGGCCGCGCGAAATGGTTGGGTTTCGGCCCGGCCTGTGCACACAGGACGTAATGCTCCGCTTGAGACACGACATCATAGAAAGCGGAACCAGGGACACGAGGGTACTACTAGGTCTAGACCTGACAAAGGCCTTCGATTACGCAAACCACGCGGTAATTCTTTCTTGCCTCTAAACATTGACGGTCGGAAAGAAGACGTACAACTACGAAAAAGACTTCCTGTCGGGTAGAACGATAAAGTTTGAGGACATTGAATCCTCCAGCGTAAAACCAGGAAGCAGGGATACGCCACAGGGTTCGGTGCTATCCCCGTTCCTCTTTAATGCTGCCATGCGAAACCTCTCGGCAGAACTGAGGAAAGTGGAAAACTTGAAATTCAGCATATACGCGGACGAGGTATGCCTATGGGCTACCCATGGGAGTGACGCGAGCATCGAGGAGCGCTTGCAAGCGGCGGCGGACACCGTGGTGCCCTACGCGGCCGAAAGGGGCCTCTCGTGCTCTCCACAAAAATCGGAACCGTTTATCTATAATCCGAAGGCGCTCAGGTGCAAATGCCAGATAACCATCAGCGTAACAGTAGACGGCCAAACAGTGCCAAAACTCGAAAAAATTAGGATCCTGGGGCTTTTTCTACAAGCAAATGGGTACAACGATACCACGGTAAAGAAACGACGCGTACGCCACGAAAGTCACGGGTCTGTTCAGGAGAATCGTACTCAAGGGTCGGGGCCTTAAGGAACGAAGCCTCTTGAAACTAATGCAGGCTTACATCACTAGCCGCATATGGTACGCCACATCATTCCTAAACATCAGATCAGATGAAATGCAGAGAATTGACGCACTCATGACACGATGCGCGAAGGTGACTCTGGGACTACCCATCTCGACCTCGGCTGAACGCCTCCTCGAAATGGGGGTGCACAACAATTGGACGGAACTAGCGGAG
This sequence comes from Amblyomma maculatum, assembly GCF_055883805.1. NCBI lineage: Eukaryota > Metazoa > Arthropoda > Arachnida > Ixodida > Ixodidae > Amblyomma > Amblyomma maculatum. The sequence continues at coordinate 57,779,743 of NC_139346.1, read as the reverse complement.
GCCGTGCGCATGGCGCAACTAGAAAGATTGAGCAGAGCCACCACGGGCAGAACCATCCTCGGCTCGGTGGGACTGCAGTCAGATAGAGGAACAAGCCACAAAGTAGACATTCCCCGAAAGTGTCACGAATATATAATAGTGCCCCCAACCTAAAAACGTGCACCCTACGTACAACAAGGAAAGGAGACAAAAGAGGGCCGAGACACTCGCAAAGAAAGCGGGGAAAATGAAACCGGGGGAGGTGGCCTACGTGGACGCGGCTAGCGGGAAGTCGGGGTCGGTGGTCGTTGTTACGACCAAGCATCCGCATTTGCGCGCTCTATTGTTCGCCTGTGGGCATGGATAAGTGCTGTGAATATGTGGTGATGGTCCAATGGCTCTAAGTGAGCCTGTTTCCAGGAATCCTGTTTTGTAAGCCTGTTTTGCTTTGTGGACACTCTGCAAATGCCAAATTGACCCTGCCAAGAGAGCGTCTGGAAAAACACAAAGAAACGTCCCCCTGCGGGAAATGCAGGAAGTGCTTTCTTTCTTTTGTTCACCCTTCCAGTCGATAAGCCCTATCGTCCAGTGAGGAATGCCTACTTTCCAAAGGAGACGACAGAGTGACATGTCCGCTGACGTGCAGGACAAGAAAGGAGCATGACGCATACAGCCATTAAGTGATTTCCCAGGAATGCAGGAAAGATTTGCAATTGTCGAAAACGGACAATGCTGGGAGCGGATGCGGCGCCACGTGCACTCGGGTTTCTGAGAAGTAAAACCACTTGTCAGAACCAGCCTGTGGTTTCTTTGCTGAAGAATAGAAATGTACCTCCTCTCCTCGCCGTTCCCAAGCTTTTCCCGCCAACAAGTGATCACGCCCAACGAATGAATGCCGGACCAGTCAGTGCTTCAGACCATCAGTGCAGTGATGTGTTCGATTGGATGCCGATACCTGAGGGGCGTGCCCTGGATTTGGTTGGTCAGCATCTTCAGAGAGGGGCTGGACATAGGGGGTTTTAAGGACGCTGCAGAGCACGAAATGTCGCTCTGGGCCCTGGGTAAACGGCTCATCCAGTCGCTTCTCGCTATGAACTCTTAACGCTTGCCATTTTGCTGATGTACCCTTCTTTTTCGTGTAAATAATCTTGTAAATAAGTTTCTCAAAGTGCCATTAAACCTGCTTGTACATATTTCACCAACTTCGAAGATTCAATCCTACTTCAACCCCGAGTCTCTGCACGCTACCAAGTGAAGGCCGGGTCGACATAGCCCCAGCGTCACGACAACTGGTGGCAGCGGTGGGATCTGAATCTACAAGCACAACGACTGGTGACCAGCGTTGGGATCTGAATCTACAAGCCACGACAACTGGTGACCAGCGTTGGGATCTGAATCTACAAGCCACAACATCTGATGACTGGAGGTGGGATCTGGATCTACAAGCTACAACATCTGGTGATTCGAGGTGGATCAGAATCTACAAGCCACATCTTGTGATCGGAGGTGGCATCTCAAGCAACAAGCAGGCGCAACAATCGGCCAACAAGAGGGCAGCTCGGAACATCGATCGCATGTGTGGGTGAGTGCTTGGCTTTTCTTCTGATGTGGACCAGGTTCTAGAACAGGGTTAGATTTTAGAACTGGTAAAGAGAGTGTGGAAACGCCTTTAGGTTTGGTAGTTTGCACAGTTGTTTTGGAAGTAGCCGACACTCGGAGCGATCATGGACCTACAAAAGCTGCAGAAACCGGAACTGTTGCAATTGTGTGAGGAATTGGGAATTGATACAAGTGGTTTGGCACGAAAACCTTTGATTATAAAGGCAATCACAGATTTGGGAGCCGATGATGAGGAGCTCAGTGAAGCATGGAACCTCATCGCCCAAAAAAAGGAGGAGCAGCTCAGACAGCAGAAAGAGCGGGAAAAAGAGGAAAAGAGGCGTGAGCGTGAACTTGAGAGGGAAAAAGAGGAAAGGGAGCGCGAACGTCAGAGGGAAAAAGAGGAAAGGGAGCGCGAACGTCAGAGGGAAAAAGAGGAAAGGGAGCGCGAACGTCAGAGGGAAAAAGAGGAAAGGGAGCGTGAACTTGAGAGGGAAAAAGAGGAAAGGGAGCACGAACGTGAGAAGCTTGAGAGAGAAGCAAAAAAGCGGGAGCTAGAAATTGAGCTCCGGAAATTAGAAGTAGAGTTGAGCAAGAGGTCGGGCAATTGTCCCCAGCTAGCGGTACCTCTTCTCAACAAGGAGGCAGATTTCAAGATGTCAAAGTACATGCAGCCATATGTGATATCAGGGGATATCGGTCTGTATCTGGGTAACTTTGAGCGAACTTGCGAAGAACTGTCCTTCCAGCGAGACACGTGGTCTCAGAGATTATTGACGGTTCTGCCCTGCGAGGCAGCGGAGGTTGTCGCGCGGCTAAACAAGGAGGACGCGGACAACTACGAGAAGGTCAAAGCTTGCCTTCTGATTTTCGGAGACAGAGATGTGCAGGCCTTAACACGTTCAAAGGCGCGAGAACTAGCTACACTGCTCATTTCAGAAAAATCAACAGCGGAGGAAACGGCAGTTAAAACAGTGGTAAATGCGGAAAATAGCGGGTCAGAAAACTTTGAGAGCGAGGCATCTCAGATAAGTCAACTAGAAAGTGAGCTTGATAAGACACGGAATGAGGACGTTCTAGAGAGTAACCTCTTGCCGCCGGTGTCTAGTAATCTCACGAGCCTTCTAAGTGGAACCCGAGAGGACTTAGCTATGGAGCAAGCCAATGATCCCAAGAATAAGCTCGAAGTACAGTGGGAAGGACCTGCTAAAGTCGTTGCAGAGCTTTCTGACACTAACTACGCAGTGAAAATCCCCGATAGGCGTAAAGCAGTGCGCATTTATCATTGCAATCTTATGAAGCCTTATGAGCAGAGGGAAGCCGTGGTAAATCTAACGTTAAACCTTCCCGAGGAGATGGGGGACAACTTGATTTGCCTCAGCGGAAAAGGAAGCAACGCTCAGGAGCTTCTCAAAAAGACGGAGCAGAGAGGAGAACTAAAGAAATCCCAGCTGTCCGATCTGGGCGAGATAATACCAGAGTTTGAGGCCTGCTTCGTGGACAGGCCAGGCAGAACTGATTTGACTGAGCACGATATTGAGCTGACTTCAGACGTGCCAGTGCGATCAAGGTGCTACCGATTTTCTCCAAGGCAAAGAGAAATTCTGGAAAGGGAAGTAAATCGCATGCTGGAATTGGGAGTAATAAAACCCTCGGAAAGCGATTATGCTTCGCCTATGATCTTAGTAGAAGCTCCAGGTAAAGACCCTAGGCCTGTGGTAGACTACCGAAAGCTAAATTCTCTCACCAGGGATCAAGTGTATCCTATTCCGAATATTGAGGAGAGAGTAGAACAGGTCAGTAGAGCGGCATATGTGACTACGCTGGACCTTACTCGAGGATACTGGCAAGTACCGCTCACTGAACGCGCCAGCAGATACGCGGCTTTCGTCACTCCGACGGGCAGCTACCAGCCAACAATGATGAGTTTCGGGCTCAAAAATGCTCCATTTTGTTTTTCCCGACTCATGGATAGGGTTTTAAATGGGTGTGAAACATTCGCGGTGCCTTATTTAGATGACATTGCGGTTTTTTCCGACTCATGGGCGGACCATATGGTACATCTAAGAGCTGTACTGAGCCTTTTGCGTCAAGCTGGACTAACCGTAAAGGCCGAGAAATGTTGCCTGGCAAGGGCGACCGTGGACTACTTGGGTCACAATGTAGGTCATGGTTTCAGGAAACCCAGCGAGATTAAGATTTCTGCGGTAGCAGACTACCCGCGGCCGAGCACGAAGACGGAAATTCGAGCATTCCTGGGTCTGACTGGGTACTACAATCACTACATCCCTAACTATTCAGCTTTGGCTAGCCCTCTGACCGACGCTCTCCGCAAGACAGAACCGACAAATGTAGTCTGGGACGAACAAAAGGAAGCCTCCTTCGTAAACCTGAAGGCTGTGCTGATTAGCCGTCCGGTATTGCGAGCTCCAGACTATGGCCGAGAATTCACGGTCCAGTGTGATGCCAGTGATCGAGGGTTAGGTGCTGTTCTCTGCCAGAGAGATGACGACGGTAATGAGCACCCCGTGCTCTACTTGAGCAGAAAGCTGAGTTCTAGAGAGAGGGCTTATTGCGCGTCAGAGAAAGAGTGCGCTTGCATTGTATGGGCCATTCAAAAATTGCAGTGCTATCTTGGAGGGGCCAAATTCACCGTAGAGACGGACCATTGTCCCCTGGCTTGGCTGCAAACTGCGACATCGAAGAACAGTCGCCTTCTTAGGTGGAGCTTGATTTTACAGCAGTACAATTTTGAAATAAGATACAAAAAGGGGAAGTTAAATGGGAATGCGGACGCGCTTAGCCGCTCTTTCTAAGCGGTCCGAGATGTTCCTCACCATGTATCCAAATTGATAATCAGGTTTTTTTTTTTTTTTCGTGCGCTTGTATATGTGTGACTATGTAAAGCAGCACGTTTGGTTTTCTAGGAATACGTGGGTCCTGAACGTCTTGAGAGTGGGCTTTTCTCGAACAACAATGGCAGTTTTCTTTTAACCTGGTCTCTTCAGACGGGAGCCGAGTGCTTGCTTCGACATGTGGTTGAGTTTCAGACAGCTCGAGCAATTTGGCCTACAACAATCAAGACAACGCGACAAGCAACAGCGAGCTTCAAGCGTTCACGTGCAGGCCATTAAGTCGTCTCTTCATGCAGCAGCTGGGACTGCTGCCCTCCGAGACTCTTCTGGCGGGGGAGGAGGCTGTTACGACCAAGCATCCGCATTTGCGCGCTCTATTGTTCGCCTGTGGGCATGGATAAGTGCTGTGAATATGTGGTGATGGTCCAATGGCTCTAAGTGAGCCTGTTTCCAGGAATCCTGTTTTGTAAGCCTGTTTTGCTTTGTGGACACTCTGCAAATGCCAAATTGACCCTGCCAAGAGAGCGTCTGGAAAAACACAAAGAAACGTCCCCCTGCGGGAAATGCAGGAAGTGCTTTCTTTCTTTTGTTCACCCTTCCAGTCGATAAGCCCTATCGTCCAGTGAGGAATGCCTACTTTCCAAAGGAGACGACAGAGTGACATGTCCGCTGACGTGCAGGACAAGAAAGGAGCATGACGCATACAGCCATTAAGTGATTTCCCAGGAATGCAGGAAAGATTTGCAATTGTCGAAAACGGACAATGCTGGGAGCGGATGCGGCGCCACGTGCACTCGGGTTTCTGAGAAGTAAAACCACTTGTCAGAACCAGCCTGTGGTTTCTTTGCTGAAGAATAGAAATGTACCTCCTCTCCTCGCCGTTCCCAAGCTTTTCCCGCCAACAAGGGATCACGCCCAACGAATGAATGCCGGACCAGTCAGTGCTTCAGACCATCAGTGCAGTGATGTGTTCGATTGGATGCCGATACCTGAGGGGCGTGCCCTGGATTTGGTTGGTCAGCATCTTCAGAGAGGGGCTGGACATAGGGGGTTTTAAGGACGCTGCAGAGCACGAAATGTCGCTCTGGGCCCTGGGTAAACGGCTCATCCAGTCGCTTCTCGCTATGAACTCTTAACGCTTGCCATTTTGCTGATGTACCCTTCTTTTTCGTGTAAATAATCTTGTAAATAAGTTTCTCAAAGTGCCATTAAACCTGCTTGTACATATTTCACCAACTTCGAAGATTCAATCCTACTTCAACCCCGAGTCTCTGCACGCTACCAAGTGAAGGCCGGGTCGACATAGCCCCAGCGTCACGACATCGTCAACGGCCGCGACGTACCCGCCGCCACCACCTCCGTTAGAAGCCGAAATGTAGACACGGCTAAAGAAGTTGCAATAGCGCTCGCTTGCGTTGGAACGGATGCCAGCATAGTTATTAGTGACAATAAAACAGCTGTCTGGAACTTTGGAAAACGGAGGGTCTCGAAGGAGGCAGCCAAAATGTTAGAGAAAGGAAAACTTGAAAGAAGGATTCAAATTATTTGGACCCCCGCGCAAGAGTCTGTCCCCGGCAACGAGGCGGCGCACGAGCTAGCCCGAGCTCTCTGCTTCCGGGCAGCCGTAGAGCCGCCTGATTGCGATGGGATGGACGAGAGGCTGTAAACTTATAAGGAAATTTTAGAACACTAGAGAATTGGCAGAAGGTCCCTGCCACCGCCGGACCGAACGCTAATCAAGAGGCCGTCGCCTGGCGGCGCCTGCAAGCTGGGAATTTCCCAAGTCCCGTCTGGTTTTCCACACGCAAGTGGAGGAAAAGGCGGACGATAAATGAGAAACCTGCGGAGAAAGAGGTACTCTGGATCACATAATCTGGCAATGCCTTGATTCCCCTGGCCCCAAGGAAAACAAATAGTAGAGAAGCCTGGGAACTGCTACTGCGGAGCGAGTCCCCCGCCAACCAGCAGCAACCTATCCGCCCGGCGGCTGAAGCCGCGAAGAAACACTGTCGCTTCGCCTGTCTTTAGTCGTGGAGGTCCCGGCCTCCGTCCTATAGGCCTGCGTGCCGGGAGCGGGGAGTAGGGGGCCTCCTACATCGGTGGAAAAATAAAGTTCAGAACAACAACAACATGCCGCAAAAAGAAGGCCCCAACTCGCGCCGTCGGCTCGCGAAGCGGTAGCTACTAACCGCGGAGCTGCAGTTGTGCCACATGCTCCTAAAGCTAAGAAGAATTATGGGGCTGCAGCCGCAGCTACCGCCGGGGGTGCAACGTTGGATACTATAGGAGGTGACCTAGCGGCAGGTGAAACCAACGCAGTCTCCTTTCTTTTCTGGGATGCTTTCATTTCTGCTGGCGTTAGGAATGCCGTTGCAGCCGGTGCCGGAGCGGCAGTTGTACATTCTGCCTTAACCTCACCCACAACCAAGCATATCGTTGCAGCCACGGCACTTCTTGCCACGCTACTAGTCATATATAGAATAACCAGGTAGTACCCCGCGATAATTGGTGAACCATATACCGTGGCCAGAGCGAATCACTGCATAACCATAAGCATACCCACAAGCACCACAACCAGCTACACCACCAGCTGAACCTAGGCGTAGTCATACCTATTGCTTTCGCAATTGCCACTCTTAACCTAGCTAAGCCACTGCCAATTTTTTTTCCTCATAGTTAACAAGTTTGGTTTTCATTTATTGGTTCCATTGAGGAACGTTTTATCAGTCTTCAATGCATTTGTTTGCCTCCTGCACTTCTGCATGCTGCTGTATATTGATTTGATTTGTGGTTTGTGGGGTTCAACGTCCCAAAGCCACTCAGGCTATGAGAGACGCCATAGTCGAGGATTCCTGAAATTTCGACCACCTGGGGTTCTGAAACGTGCACTGACATCGCACTGCACACGGGCGCCTTGCTTTTCGCCTCCATCGAAAAGCGGCCGCCGAGCCCGGAATTCGATCCCGCATCCTTGTGAACAGTATTCGAGCGCCATAACCATTGCGCAACCCCGGCGGGGTCTGCTGTATATTATATGCGGCGTTACTGTGTACACGGCCGCTCAGTGGAGGCGCACTTGGTGCGGCCCATCGCGTCGCGCGTCAATGGCTGAGGAAGCGCGTATTGGGAGAAGTTACAGTTTCCGCTGTCATTCTCCAGGGGGCGCTACCACTCCATGAGGAGTTGACAGTTGTACGGTGCGGACGCGTGTTCCATCGCTCCTCCGATTGCACGTGGCTACCAGAATTGGACACACTGGCGACAGCGCGAACTTCCGAAGCCTCAATAGATGAGTTTTTTTTTTATTAACTTTATTTCGTTTTCAGCTAGTTAGGTTAGGTGCAGCCTAAAGAATAGATTTTAGCTCTTTGTCCTAGCGTCCTGGTTTTTCGTGCTGGCAGCTAGGTTTTCTCGGCGTTCATTCTTTAACTATCGTGTTTAGATCAATACTTTTTTCTAGGTTATTGGCATTCGCAGAATTGATTTTAACGCGTGCTTGCTAGTCGTTTCTTGTGTCTTCTTTTGGCAATTTGTATATTCTTAGAACTCGTAATAGATATACTTCAGTCGATATATGCCTAAGATGTGCAATCAAAAGAAGGTAAAGTGTACTCAGTGTGAGGTGCAGGTTAATCTCGAGGAAACGCGTTTTGACTCTGTAGGTGAAGCGGAAGGCAACAACTTTTTGTGTCGGTGTTGCGTGCTGAGTGCGCGTCTAGATAGATTTGATCAAGAAAGGGGCAGTTTAGTGTCTCGTGTGAATGATTTAGAAAATAAAGTACGTTTGTTAAGGGCAGAAAATCAAACTGCTTGGACAGCTTCCTCAAATTGAAAAAAAAAAAAGTGGGCGACTTTATCCTTGAAACCAACGAGGACGAACATTCCACTGCGGGCTACGTGGCTGGGATCAGCACTGGCATGGAAGGCATAAGCAAAGTAGGTCAGGCGGATCCGAACCGACAGCGTTATTTAGAAGCATCTACTAAGAAGCCGGAAAAAAAGAAAGAAGTAAGGAAGAAGGAATATCCCAGAGATAAGGACACAGATAACCGAAAGCAGGAGCCAACAGTTGGAAGAGGGAGAGAGAATGCCCAGGTGCTTATCGCCGGAGATTCTAACATGAGCAGGTGCAAGCGAGATATCTTGGAACATGTAAAGGGTAATGGGAGAGTGTTAGTTGGAGCCTTCCCAGGGAGCACAATGAGGGCAGTGCTGAAAGAGAGTAAAAATAGGCTGTTGAAAAATTCCGCAGGGCGCAGTATGGTGAAAGTAGCCGCGGGGCTAAATGATGTCCTTAATGGTGACGCTGCAGGAGTGGTGGAAAGTTTAGCTAAGGGAGTTGACGAGATCAGGGAGATAGCACAGCAAGCGCAGATAGTTGTATGCACAGTACCGGAGGTGCTAGGATTGAACGGAACGCTGGAAAAGGACGTGGTGACAGTTAATCAGTTAAGCCTGGAGAATCGTTTTGAAGTGGTTGAGGTAAACAGGGAGGTGCATAAAGCAGGTTATGGTAAGGCTTTGCAGCGAGGTGGCATTCGTTTTAACAGTAGGGTGGGAGCAGGGATCGGCTGGCGCCTGGCAGGCAGGGCTGTAGCTTTTTTAGGGGGTCCGCGAGGACTCCGTCCCCAGAGGTAGTTAGAAGTAAAGCAGAAAGAAGTGCAATAACAGAGGCTGAGCCCCCCAAAAATGGCAAGGAGGAGGTCGAGAAAGAAAAGTACAAAAAAAAATTAACACTAGGATCAGCTACTTAATCATGCAAGGAGGTAGAAAAAGAGCAAAATTGCTAGAGATAGAACAGCAGTTGAAGGATGACAAAATTGGTGTGTACGCTCTTTGCGAGACTCATCTCAGGGATCTAGAAGATCCGCCGTTTATAGAAGGCTACGTCTGGGAAGGGTGCAACAGAACGAGAACGGAAAAAAGGCTGGAGGGGTAGGTATGTTAATACACCAGGGAACAAATTGGCAAAGAAATAAATCATCTTGTAAAGAACATATCTGGGTTTCAGGAACCATTGCCAGCATAAGGACATGGCTAGGGGTAGTTTATTTAGGGACAGGACATCAATGCAGGGAAGAAAACAAGGATCGCGTTGAATATCTCAGTGACGATATAATTCAGTTTGGAAACGGGGTTAATATTATTCTGCTGGGGGACATGAACGGCCACATCGATGATCTGGATGGATACACGGATTGTAACGGGAAGCTAATGCTAGATTTCTGTGAGCGACACGATCTAGTTATAGTAAACAGAGAAAAAAATTGTGAAGGCCAAATCGCGTGGGGATTCCGCAACAGGCAGGCGACCATTGACTACTGTCCAATGTCGCAGCAAATTTATAGCAAGGTCACAAAAATGGAAATAGATGAAGAAGAGAAGTGTAGTCTGGGAAGTGATCATAAACGTTTTAGTCTGCAGATAGGGCCCTTGATAAAAAGAGAAATAGAACTTAGACAAAACGTAAACGCAAAATTAGACGACGATCAAATAGTGCAGATAGCAGCAGACATAGAGAAAGCAATAGAGAAAAGCCCCATGTAAGACAGGGATTATGAACAGGTAGAACTACTCATAAGTAGGACAATTAAGGAGGTTTAAGTAGCAATCCGCTGGAATGGAAAGAGGAAGCCACGGAGCTGGCGGGATAAGGAAATCAGGGAAGCTATTGAACAGCGACGGGTTGCTTCAAGGGAACACCGAGTGGCAATGAAAGCACAGGTATCTCAGGAGAAAATCGACCAAAAATGGGAATCATATCGACAAAAGAAACGTGAGGTGCAGGCCCTCGTCCAAAGTAAAATAAGGCAGTCCACCGATCGCTGGATGGATGACATACACGCTGCCTCTAGAGGCGGAGCAAGAAAATTCTGCAGCCATATAAGCTGGCTAGGGAAGAAGAATCAAAGAAAGAAGGATCGTATTCAAGATAACGAGGAAAATTGTTTAAAGGGAGACAACGCAGTGAACTACATTACACGAGTTATAGCCGAGTCATTTAGGAGTGATGATATTGTAATCTCCACAAATCAGGAAGCAACACAAGGTAGCAGAATACAAAGCAGCTTAGAACTGACCAATCTAAACTGGGAAAAGGCAGAAAAAAATAGTCCTAAAAACAAATCTACAGGAATGAATGGAATTCCGATCAAGCTGATTAATGAACTTGGTCCAAAAAGTAAGGAAACATTAATAAAAGCTCTGGAAACAGTCATAACGAATAAGCAAATTCCGGACAGCTGGCGGCAGAGTAAAATGAATTTGATTTATAAAAAGAAAGGAGAAAGGATACACATAAAATCCTACAGGCCGATTACCATAACATCTGTTATGTACAGATTGGCCATGCAAGGGGTGAAATTAAATGTGCAAGCATAGGTAGAAATTAACAAGGTACTCGGAGAACTTCAGAGCAGCTTTAGAAATGGCAGGTGCTTAGATGATAGCCTATTCGTGCTAACCCAATGCATCGAAATATCTAGAGTGGAAAATAGACCTTTGTATTTGGCCTTAATAGACATAAATGGGGCGTACGATAACGTAAGCAGGGAACTCCTGTGGAACATATAAAAGAAGGAGATATCAGTTATGAGATAATAGAGTTCCTACAGGAAATATACCGGGATAACAAAGTAGAAATTACGTGGGAAGGGATAAGAAGACCGGAAGATGTCAAAGTATGCAAAGGATTAAGACAAGGCTGTCCTCTATCACCGCTGCTGTTCATGCTTTATATGATAAACCTGGAACGGAGTAAACAAGACAGTAACCGAGGTTTTAGCCTGTCATATAGATTATGTGGAAAGGCGGGAGAGCAGCGCCTCCCCGGCTTGAAGTATGCAGACGATATTGTGCGGCTGCTGAGAGTTTGGAAGAATTGTAAACTCTAGTTAAGTATTGCGGATACGAAGGGGACGCTCTAGGCTTCAAGTTTAGTGCAGTAAGTCGGGTCTGATGATTTTCAACGGCTCAACTGATCAAGGTCTTAAAATACAAGGCCATAAAATACCTAGAGTCGCACAATATAAATATCTGGGGGTATGGGTAAACGAAGGATTGGCATACATTGGAAAGCATGAGGAATCACTTAAGCCCAAAGGGCAACGGATTGCCGCGACAATGAAGCATAAGGCTTTGTGGGGATACAATAGGTATGAGGTTTTGAGGGGTATTTGGAAAGGAATTATCGTGCCCGGACTTACTTTCGGAAATGCGGTTTGGTGCCTGAAATCAGAGGTCCAGTCGACATTACAAATAAGTCAGAGAGCCGTCGGACGATTTGCACTAGGTGCCCACGGCAAAACCTCAAATGAGGCAATACAGGGAGTTTACGCTGGGTATCTTTCGAAGTACAGGAAGCTCAGAGTAAAATATTATATCAGGAACGCCTGAGGAAATTGGACAGTAACAGACGGGCAGCTAAAGCATTTAAATACCTGTACTTAAAACGCGTTCACTCACAATAGAGGAAAAGAACTAGGAAATTAACTAGTAAGTATGCTAGTCACAAGGACGGAGAAATAAAGAGCATTAAGCATCAGGTGAAAAACACAGAAGGTAAAAATTGGAAAAATTCGATGGAAAAGAAACAAAGTGTGGAATTATACCGAATGTGGAAAATGCAGATCAGGAAGGAAGATTTCTTTGATAACTCAAGAAGCAGTGCCCTATTTTTTGAAGCTAGATCAGGGTGCCTTAGAACACAAAGCTACAAAACGAAATTTAACAATGAAGATGACGCATGTGCTGTATGTGGTAACTCCCGTGAAAAAATTGACCATATTATACTCGAATATAATGGTATCCATCCGGAAGTTGATGCAAACGCAATCACTGTTCCTGAAGCTCTGTGGTTTAGAGATACCAGTGGCCGGGTGAATAAACCGGCGGGGGAAACCAGCAAAAAACGACTTGAACATTGGTGGCTTAATAGCAGGGAAGTGACAATGTTAGTAATGTAGAAACAAAAGTTTATTAAATAGGGTAATTGTTTTGTTAGCCAATCTAAATCAATAATTAAGATATAGGGAGAAAAATGAGCATGATAGCTACTGCTACCACTCCGTTTCAAAGGGGACGCTCCTATATTCCATCCATCCAAGGCGCCGCTGGCACGGACGAGCAGACGATGCGGAAGGAGCACGCTGGCTATGTTGGCGCGTTTTCCTTTTGACTACTCAGTATAACCGCGTGGTTCTGATAGTTGTGCATGCGTGTCATCGGTGGCTGTGTCAACAGCGTCCTAAGCGTATTCAGCCCCATGCCAGGCAACTGCTGTGTGCCGCTGTGCACCACGAAAGCAAGGAACGATAGTGAGTTCCCATGCGATTCACAACGTCGCGTAGCATGGCTGAAAAACATATCTCCAGATGGCTAGAACGGAAAAGTAAGCCGGTGGGAGCCGAGTGACAAGTCACTGGTATACTCACTGCACTTCACAGATGACGAGTACAGGAAGAACATAAAACTGAAGATCCTGCTTCCTTTAGCCGTCCCCTCCGTGTTCCCGAACTGCCCACATTACAAGTAAAGGTACTCACGCGGGCTCATGTTGAGCCAAACAACCTTGAAAAAATGAATGTGCGCAGGCCAATAGAGATATTTTCCCCACTTATTATAGCTACACTTCATTTCCTCCTGGACACCCCCCCGTGTCATCCTGAAGTATGTGTGTTTCAAGATAGCTCCGCCATGATCACTTTTATGACAATGATATGAAAATGGTATTCCTTGCACAACATCGCATAAGTGAAGCCATGGAGACACCGAGAGGAGCCGCTCTATTTGTCAGATGACGAGTGACTCTCTTGGTTAGAGTTGGACTTTGCCATATTGAAGATATTCAGGTCCAAGGAGGCACGTAGAAGCAAAGGCTAACCGAACAAATGTACGAAGCAACAATCATGACAACCAGATTCACAGTGGCGCAAATTAAGCACCTTCTTGATCCCATAAAGTATCCGTACAACAATGTCTTCTGTGTGACTGACTAGTGCATTGCATTTAACCGAATTTTATTTTCAACTTCCGATACGCTCTAAAGCAGGCCCTCAACAGCGGGCCTGTAGTATCGCTTTTTAGCAGCCTAAGGCAATTCAAAGGCGGGAACGACAGAGTTGACGCAAGGGCTGCAGTTTTCACCTCGGAGAAAACACTGAAGGTACCACTAGCGAAAAAAAAATATCGACTGAGATTATATATATTTTGCCACGCTTTGTGCAGGTTGACATCGTGCAAGCATCAATGTCTGCAAATGCACCTATCAACAATTAGGCAGCTCTAAAACTTGGAATTCGCGATTATGAAATTCGTACCTTCCCAACTACCATCACGTCTGCTACGAGAGAGTCTTCGAGTCAGCCTTGATTCATTCTTGTGTGGCGTGAACCAGCAGATGACAGAGTTAGCACCGACTGCATTCTTGGGTGGTTACCTTGCACGTCCATTTCGAAAGAAAGTATAAATATTTTTACAGAATCTCATGAATCATTTTTATTTATTCTGTTTTCAGTGCCACGCTGTGTTTTCATTATTTATATATTACCAAAGTTTAAATATCTTGGTGTGCTTGCTTTAGATTTCAATAATTTTATTTTATTAGTCCGCATCCTTTTATTAACTTTGTGCCTTGTGATTCCTGCTAAACCCAGGGCTTATCAAAATTCTTGATGATGGACGCCTAAGATATCTGAAAATCACCATGCACCTTTGTTAGCAAGGTGATGAAGTGCCCGGAGGTCAGAAGAAGCAGCAAGCTATGCAACATCTTAGTTTCATCTCTTCTTCCCTATTTTGTGCAATTTCCGGAGTTTATTTGCCGTAGAGAAGACCGTAGTCACACTAAGGACCTAACAAAATTAATGCGACCACTGCACACCAACTGGACAGGCAACATCAATCTGACAGTGATAAAAATCACGCTTGCACATAAAGCTTTTTTGAGGAAAGTTGTTCGCTTTTAAAATAAGCTTGCGGGCCTTCTGTGCATCACGCGACTTTATAATCAAACAAAGAAAAAAACTACCTGAGCCTGCTGCCGTTTCGATGAACTGGCTGTCTTGTGTTCTTTCTTTTGCAACAGTTTGTGTTAGCTAGTAAATTTAGGTGGTGGTACCCACTTGAATATTATTTCCAGTGAAAACGGACGAACAGGCTGAACAATAATGTTGAACGCTACGTACTGAATTGTAAGTTTCCAGAAATGTGCACGCTGAAACAATTGCCTCGAACCTTGTGCCGATTTCAAGAATATAATATCTGATACGTTATTACAGTGGTTGAAACGCAACTAAATGGGTGCCCACTCAGCAAAGCACACGACTGCCTCGATTCTCGTTGTAAACGGAAGACCACGAATGACTTGGAAAAGCCCAGTGATGATGACATGCCGCTATCACCTCATCAATAGCAAACTTGAACGTAGCATCACATAACGTGTGAAACGCCGCTCATAAATCCTAAATTGAGCAAGCGCTGGCCACACGGACGCCGAAACGAAAGCACAGCCACGGACGCTGCGCGCAGCTCTCCGCCCGGACTCGTCACGGAGCGGTGGCGTCGCAGCGATTGCGTCGAGAACTAGGCGCTTCCGGGCGACGCGACGGGGCGCACCCAAGTGCGCCTGCATTGAGCGGCCGTTCTGTGTATCATTGCGTGGGTTACCTGTATTTGAGAAACTGATATTTCCCATGTTTTAAGCAACTGTTGAGGCCAGGTGGCCCTTCTTTTGTCGATATTCCAGAAGACACGTTTTTACTATAGGCCCCAATAATTATGTTCTGCAGTATTTGCAATATGGCGTTAATTGTATTACAAATTAGAAATATATATATATGTTATCATTAGAATCTGTGGAAGTTACAGCTGACCCGCTTGTTTGTTTCATTTTCAGCGAGAAAACCTAGCAATCGGTAAGCATGTCGCTCAGGTTCATCTGCGTTGCATACAGAAACCCGATACGTTTCGTTTTTAATTCCCAGTCTTTCCTAATTACACTAAAGCTGACAAGAATGAAAGCCCTCTGAACCTTCTTTTATGCCTAGCCACTAATATGTTAAGCCGAGTTCATAGCATATCGTTTCCATATTTAAAATGCCTTGTCTTCACCGCTTGACGACTAAATGTTGCTGACGTGAGGGTATTGGCCCTCACTTCTATCCTCTTGTACGCCTCTCTTTTATGAATTCTCAATATATGTCTCACTTTCGACTTATTGTCTAGGGTGTCTTTGTTTTTCCTCTGGCTGTCTTTTGCATCATCATGATGAATTGCTTATCCAGTGAAATTCAGTTCAGTGCAGTTGTTCAGTCGTGTGCGATTCTTCGTGAGGCTATGGACCATGTCACGCCACGCTTTCCGGTCTCTCACTATCTTCCTAACATCACATAACTTCATCTGCAGTGCCTCGAGGATGCCATCTAACCATCGCGTTCGCTGCCTACGCCTTCTCCGGCGACCCTCAACCTTTCCCAACATAAAATCTTTCTCCAGCGACTCCTCTCTTCTCATCAGATGACCAAAGTAGCTGAGCTTTAGCTTTAGAAATTGACCCTCCAATGAGCAGTCAGGGTTTATGGTCGACAATATCGACTGATTTGATCTTCTGGCAGTCCAAGGAACTCTCAAGTCTTCGCCAGCACTACAATTCAAACGCGTCAATTCTTCGGCGGTCAGCCTTTTTCACAGTCCAACTCTCGCATCCATACATCACAACTGGAAAGACCATAGCACGAGTTATACGGATCTTGGTTGGCAGACTAATGTCTCTGCTCTTTACCAGGCGATCAAGGCTAACCATTGCTCTCTTTCCCAGAAGCAGGCATATCCTAATTTCATGGCTGCAGTCTCTTTCCGAGGTAATGTTGGAGCCCAAGAAGAGAAAATCTGTCACAGCTTCTACTTCTTGTTCATTGATGCTCCAGGACTTGATAGGGCAAGACGCCATGATCTTTGTCTTTTTAATGGTCAGTTTAAGCCCAAACTTCTCACTCTCGTCTTGTACGCGCATCAGAAGTCTCTTGAGTTCCACTTTACTTTCTGCAATTAAAGTGGTATCATCCGCATATCTAAAGTTGTTGATACATTTTCCAGCAATCTTCACTCCAGCTGTAGACTCGTCCAGACCGGCTTTCCTCATGATGCACTCTGCATATAGGTTTAATAGGCAGGGCGACAGCATACAGCCTTGTCTCACTCCTTTTTCAATCGGAAACCAATCAGTAAGACCATGCCCAGTTCTGACTGCGGCCTCTTGTCATTCATACAGGTTCCTGAGAACACAGATGAAGTGAATTGGAACTCCCATCTCTTGGAGAGCTTGCCACAATTTGCTGTGATCTACGCAGTCAAACGCTTTCGCATAATCGATAAAGCAGAAGTAGATGGGTTTCTGGAACTCTCTTGCTTTTTCCATGATCCAGCGAAGGTTGGCAATGTGGTCTCTAGTTCCTCTGCCCTTGCGAAACCCAGCTTGTATGTCCGGAAGCTCCCGATCCACATACTGCTGCAGCCTTCCTTGAAGGAGTTTCAACATCACCTTGTTAGCATGCGAAATAAGCTCGATTGTGCGGTAGTTGGAACAATCTTTGGCTGTGCCTTTCTTTGGAATGGGGATGTAAACTGACCTCCTCCAATCATGTGGCCACATAATTATTGGGGCCTATAGTAAAAACGTGTCTTCTGGAATATCGACAAAAGAAGGGCCACCTGGCCTCAACAGTTGCTTAAAACATGGGAAATATCAGTTTCTCAAATACAGGTAACCCACGCAATGATACACAGAACGGCCGCTCAATGCAGGCGCACTTGGGTGCGCCCCGTCGCGTCGCCCGGAAGCGCCTAGTTCTCGACGCAATCGCTGCGACGCCACCGCTCCGTGACGAGTCCGGGCGGAGAGCTGCGCGCAGCGTCCGTGGCTGTGCTTTCGTTTCGGCGTCCGTGTGGCCAGCGCTTGCTCAATTTAGGATTTATGAGCGGCGTTTCACACGTTATGTGATGCTACGTTCAAGTTTGCTATTGATGAGGTGATAGCGGCATGTCATCATCACTGGGCTTTTCCAAGTCATTCGTGGTCTTCCGTTTACAACGAGAATCGAGGCAGTCGTGTGCTTTGCTGAGTGGGCACCCATTTAGTTGCGTTTCAACCACTGTAATAACGTATCAGATATTATATTCTTGAAATCGGCACAAGGTTCGAGGCAATTGTTTCAGCGTGCACATTTCTGGAAACTTACAATTCAGTACGTAGCGTGCAACATTATTGTTCAGCCTGTTCGTCCGTTTTCACTGGAAATAATATTCAAGTGGGTACCACCACCTAAACTTACTAGCTAACACAAACTGTTGCAAAAGAAAGAACACAAGACAGCCAGTTCATCGAAACGGCAGCAGGCTCAGGTAGTTTTTTTCTTTGTTTGATTATAAAGTCGCGTGATGCACAGAAGGCCCGCAAGCTTATTTTAAAAGCGAACAACTTTCCTCAAAAAAGCTTTATGTGCAAGCGTGATTTTTATCACTGTCAGATTGATGTTGCCTGTCCAGTTGGTGTGCAGTGGTCGCATTAATTTTGTTAGGTCCTTAGTGTGACTACGGTCTTCTCTACGGCAAATAAACTCCGGAAATTGCACAAAATAGGGAAGAAGAGATGAAACTAAGATGTTGCATAGCTTGCTGCTTCTTCTGACCTCCGGGCACTTCATCACCTTGCTAACAAAGGTGCATGGTGATTTTCAGATATCTTAGGCGTCCATCATCAAGAATTTTGATAAGCCCTGGGTTTAGCAGGAATCACAAGGCACAAAGTTAATAAAAGGATGCGGACTAATAAAATAAAATTATTGAAATCTAAAGCAAGCACACCAAGATATTTAAACTTTGGTAATATATAAATAATGAAAACACAGCGTGGCACTGAAAACAGAATAAATAAAAATGATTCATGAGATTCTGTAAAAATATTTATACTTTCTTTCGAAATGGACGTGCAAGGTAACCACCCAAGAATGCAGTCGGTGCTAACTCTGTCATCTGCTGGTTCACGCCACACAAGAATGAATCAAGGCTGACTCGAAGACTCTCTCGTAGCAGACGTGATGGTAGTTGGGAAGGTACGAATTTCATAATCGCGAATTCCAAGTTTTAGAGCTGCCTAATTGTTGATAGGTGCATTTGCAGACATTGATGCTTGCACGATGTCAACCTGCACAAAGCGTGGCAAAATATATATAATCTCAGTCGATATTTTTTTTTCGCTAGTGGTACCTTCAGTGTTTTCTCCGAGGTGAAAACTGCAGCCCTTGCGTCAACTCTGTCGTTCCCGCCTTTGAATTGCCTTAGGCTGCTAAAAAGCGATACTACAGGCCCGCTGTTGAGGGCCTGCTTTAGAGCGTATCGGAAGTTGAAAATAAAATTCGGTTAAATGCAATGCACTAGTCAGTCACACAGAAGACATTGTTGTACGGATACTTTATGGGATCAAGAAGGTGCTTAATTTGCGCCACTGTGAATCTGGTTGTCATGATTGTTGCTTCGTACATTTGTTCGGTTAGCCTTTGCTTCTACGTGCCTCCTTGGACCTGAATATCTTCAATATGGCAAAGTCCAACTCTAACCAAGAGAGTCACTCGTCATCTGACAAATAGAGCGGCTCCTCTCGGTGTCTCCATGGCTTCACTTATGCGATGTTGTGCAAGGAATACCATTTTCATATCATTGTCATAAAAGTGATCATGGCGGAGCTATCTTGAAACACACATACTTCAGGATGACACGGGGGGGTGTCCAGGAGGAAATGAAGTGTAGCTATAATAAGTGGGGAAAATATCTCTATTGGCCTGCGCACATTCATTTTTTCAAGGTTGTTTGGCTCAACATGAGCCCGCGTGAGTACCTTTACTTGTAATGTGGGCAGTTCGGGAACACGGAGGGGACGGCTAAAGGAAGCAGGATCTTCAGTTTTATGTTCTTCCTGTACTCGTCATCTGTGAAGTGCAGTGAGTATACCAGTGACTTGTCACTCGGCTCCCACCGGCTTACTTTTCCGTTCTAGCCATCTGGAGATATGTTTTTCAGCCATGCTACGCGACGTTGTGAATCGCATGGGAACTCACTATCGTTCCTTGCTTTCGTGGTGCACAGCGGCACACAGCAGTTGCCTGGCATGGGGCTGAATACGCTTAGGACGCTGTTGACACAGCCACCGATGACACGCATGCACAACTATCAGAACCACGCGGTTATACTGAGTAGTCAAAAGGAAAACGCGCCAACATAGCCAGCGTGCCCCTTCCGCATCGTCTGCTCGTCCGTGCCAGCGGCGCCTTGGATGGATGGAATATAGGAGCGTCCCCTTTGAAACGGGGTGGTAGCAGTAGCTATCATGCTCATTTTTCTCCCTATATCTTAATTATTGATTTAGATTGGCTAACAAAACAATTACCCTATTTAATAAACTTTTGTTTCTACATTACTAACATTGTCACTTCCCTGCTATTAAGCCACCAATGTTCAAGTCGTTTTTTGCTGGTTTCCCCCGCCGGTTTATTCACCCGGCCACTGGTATCTCTAAACCACAGAGCTTCAGGAACAGTGATTGCGTTTGCATCAACTTCCGGATGGATACCATTATATTCGAGTATAATATGGTCAATTTTTTCACGGGAGTTACCACATACAGCACATGCGTCATCTTCATTGTTAAATTTCGTTTTGTAGCTTTGTGTTCTAAGGCACCCTGATCTAGCTTCAAAAAATAGGGCACTGCTTCTTGAGTTATCAAAGAAATCTTCCTTCCTGATCTGCATTTTCCACATTCGGTATAATTCCACACTTTGTTTCTTTTCCATCGAATTTTTCCAATTTTTACCTTCTGTGTTTTTCACCTGATGCTTAATGCTCTTTATTTCTCCGTCCTTGTGACTAGCATACTTACTAGTTAATTTCCTAGTTCTTTTCCTCTATTGTGAGTGAACGCGTTTTAAGTACAGGTATTTAAATGCTTTAGCTGCCCGTCTGTTACTGTCCAATTTCCTCAGGCGTTCCTGATATAATATTTTACTCTGAGCTTCCTGTACTTCGAAAGATACCCAGCGTAAACTCCCTGTATTGCCTCATTTGAGGTTTTGCCGTGGGCACCTAGTGCAAATCGTCCGACGGCTCTCTGACTTATTTGTAATGTCGACTGGACCTCTGATTTCAGGCACCAAACCGCATTTCCGAAAGTAAGTCCGGGCACGATAATTCCTTTCCAAATACCCCTCAAAACCTCATACCTATTGTATCCCCACAAAGCCTTATGCTTCATTGTCGCGGCAATCCGTTGCCCTTTGGGCTTAAGTGATTCCTCATGCTTTCCAATGTATGCCAATCCTTCGTTTACCCATACCCCCAGATATTTATATTGTGCGACTCTAGGTATTTTATGGCCTTGTATTTTAAGACCTTGATCAGTTGAGCCGTTGAAAATCATCAGACCCGACTTACTGCACTAAACTTGAAGCCTAGAGCGTCCCCTTCGTATCCGCAATACTTAACTAGAGTTTACAATTCTTCCAAACTCTCAGCAGCCGCACAATATCGTCTGCATACTTCAAGCCGGGGAGGCGCTGCTCTCCCGCCTTTCCACATAATCTATATGACAGGCTAAAACCTCGGTTACTGTCTTGTTTACTCCGTTCCAGGTTTATCATATAAAGCATGAACAGCAGCGGTGATAGAGGACAGCCTTGTCTTAATCCTTTGCATACTTTGACATCTTCCGGTCTTCTTATCCCTTCCCACGTAATTTCTACTTTGTTATCCCGGTATATTTCCTGTAGGAACTCTATTATCTCATAACTGATATCTCCTTCTTTTATATGTTCCACAGGAGTTCCCTGCTTACGTTATCGTACGCCCCATTTATGTCTATTAAGGCCAAATACAAAGGTCTATTTTCCACTCTAGATATTTCGATGCATTGGGTTAGCACGAATAGGCTATCATCTAAGCACCTGCCATTTCTAAAGCTGCTCTGAAGTTCTCCGAGTACCTTGTTAATTTCTACCTATGCTTGCACATTTAATTTCACCCCTTGCATGGCCAATCTGTACATAACAGATGTTATGGTAATCGGCCTGTAGGATTTTATGTGTATCCTTTCTCCTTTCTTTTTATAAATCAAATTCATTTTACTCTGCCGCCAGCTGTCCGGAATTTGCTTATTCGTTATGACTGTTTCCAGAGCTTTTATTAATGTTTCCTTACTTTTTGGACCAAGTTCATTAATCAGCTTGATCGGAATTCCATTCATTCCTGTAGATTTGTTTTTAGGACTATTTTTTTCTGCCTTTTCCCAGTTTAGATTGGTCAGTTCTAAGCTGCTTTGTATTCTGCTACCTTGTGTTGCTTCCTGATTTGTGGAGATTACAATATCATCACTCCTAAATGACTCGGCTATAACTCGTGTAATGTAGTTGACTGCGTTGTCTCCCTTTAAACAATTTTCCTCGTTATCTTGAATACGATCCTTCTTTCTTTGATTCTTCTTCCCTAGCCAGCTTATATGGCTGCAGAATTTTCTTGCTCCGCCTCTAGAGGCAGCGTGTATGTCATCCATCCAGCGATCGGTGGACTGCCTTATTTTACTTTGGACGAGGGCCTGCACCTCACGTTTCTTTTGTCGATATGATTCCCATTTTTGGTCGATTTTCTCCTGAGATACCTGTGCTTTCATTGCCACTCGGTGTTCCCTTGAAGCAACCCGTCGCTGTTCAATAGCTTCCCTGATTTCCTTATCCCGCCAGCTCCGTGGCTTCCTCTTTCCATTCCAGCGGATTGCTACTTAAACCTCCTTAATTGTACTACTTATGAGTAGTTCTACCTGTTCATAATCCCTGTCTTACATGGGGCTTTTCTCTATTGCTTTCTCTATGTCTGCTGCTATCTGCACTATTTGATCGTCGTCTAATTTTGCGTTTACGTTTTGTCTAAGTTCTATTTCTCTTTTTATCAAGGGCCCTATCTGCAGACTAAAACGTTTATGATCACTTCCCAGACTACACTTCTCTTCTTCATCTATTTCCATTTTTGTGACCTTGCTATAAATTTGCTGCGACATTGGACAGTAGTCAATGGTCGCCTGCCTGTTGCGGAATCCCCACGCGATTTGGCCTTCACAATTTTTTTCTCTGTTTACTATAACTAGATCGTGTCGCTCACAGAAATCTAGCATTAGCTTCCCGTTACAATCCGTGTATCCATCCAGATCATCGA
Organism: Amblyomma maculatum; assembly: GCF_055883805.1. Classification (NCBI taxonomy): domain Eukaryota; kingdom Metazoa; phylum Arthropoda; class Arachnida; order Ixodida; family Ixodidae; genus Amblyomma; species Amblyomma maculatum. The sequence goes on along the minus strand of NC_139346.1, from coordinate 57,757,058 downwards.
TGTGGCCGTTCATGTCCCCCAGCAGAATAATATTAACCCCGTTTCCAAACTGAATTATATCGTCACTGAGATATTCAACGCGATCCTTGTTTTCTTCCCTGCATTGATGTCCTGTCCCTAAATAAACTACCCCTAGCCATGTCCTTATGCTGGCAATGGTTCCTGAAACCCAGATATGTTCTTTACAAGATGATTTATTTCTTTGCCAATTTGTTCCCTGGTGTATTAACATACCTACCCCTCCAGCCTTTTTTCCGTTCTCGTTCTGTTGCACCCTTCCCAGACGTAGCCTTCTATAAACGGCGGATCTTCTAGATCCCTGAGATGAGTCTCGCAAAGAGCGTACACACCAATTTTGTCATCCTTCAACTGCTGTTCTATCTCTAGCAATTTTGCTCTTTTTCTACCTCCTTGCATGATTAAGTAGCTGATCCTAGTGTTAATTTTTTTTTGTACTTTTCTTTCTCGACCTCCTCCTTGCCATTTTTGGGGGGCTCAGCCTCTGTTATTGCACTTCTTTCTGCTTTACTTCTAACTACCTCTGGGGACGGAGTCCTCGCGGACCCCCTAAAAAAGCTACAGCCCTGCCTGCCAGGCGCCAGCCGATCCCTGCTCCCACCCTACTGTTAAAACGAATGCCACCTCGCTGCAAAGCCTTACCATAACCTGCTTTATGCACCTCCCTGTTTACCTCAACCACTTCAAAACGATTCTCCAGGCTTAACTGATTAACTGTCACCACGTCCTTTTCCAGCGTTCCGTTCAATCCTAGCACCTCCGGTACTGTGCATACAACTATCTGCGCTTGCTGTGCTATCTCCCTGATCTCGTCAACTCCCTTAGCTAAACTTTCCACCACTCCTGCAGCGTCACCATTAAGGACATCATTTAGCCCCGCGGCTACTTTCACCATACTGCGCCCTGCGGAATTTTTCAACAGCCTATTTTTACTCTCTTTCAGCACTGCCCTCATTGTGCTCCCTGGGAAGGCTCCAACTAACACTCTCCCATTACCCTTTACATGTTCCAAGATATCTCGCTTGCACCTGCTCATGTTAGAATCTCCGGCGATAAGCACCTGGGCATTCTCTCTCCCTCTTCCAACTGTTGGCTCCTGCTTTCGGTTATCTGTGTCCTTATCTCTGGGATATTCCTTCTTCCTTACTTCTTTCTTTTTTTCCGGCTTCTTAGTAGATGCTTCTAAATAACGCTGTCGGTTCGGATCCGCCTGACCTACTTTGCTTATGCCTTCCATGCCAGTGCTGATCCCAGCCACGTAGCCCGCAGTGGAATGTTCGTCCTCGTTGGTTTCAAGGATAAAGTCGCCCACTTTTTTTTTTTTCAATTTGAGGAAGCTGTCCAAGCAGTTTGATTTTCTGCCCTTAACAAACGTACTTTATTTTCTAAATCATTCACACGAGACACTAAACTGCCCCTTTCTTGATCAAATCTATCTAGACGCGCACTCAGCACGCAACACCGACACAAAAAGTTGTTGCCTTCCGCTTCACCTACAGAGTCAAAACGCGTTTCCTCGAGATTAACCTGCACCTCACACTGAGTACACTTTACCTTCTTTTGATTGCACATCTTAGGCATATATCGACTGAAGTATATCTATTACGAGTTCTAAGAATATACAAATTGCCAAAAGAAGACACAAGAAACGACTAGCAAGCACGCGTTAAAATCAATTCTGCGAATGCCAATAACCTAGAAAAAAGTATTGATCTAAACACGATAGTTAAAGAATGAACGCCGAGAAAACCTAGCTGCCAGCACGAAAAACCAGGACGCTAGGACAAAGAGCTAAAATCTATTCTTTAGGCTGCACCTAACCTAACTAGCTGAAAACGAAATAAAGTTAATAAAAAAAAAACTCATCTATTGAGGCTTCGGAAGTTCGCGCTGTCGCCAGTGTGTCCAATTCTGGTAGCCACGTGCAATCGGAGGAGCGATGGAACACGCGTCCGCACCGTACAACTGTCAACTCCTCATGGAGTGGTAGCGCCCCCTGGAGAATGACAGCGGAAACTGTAACTTCTCCCAATACGCGCTTCCTCAGCCATTGACGCGCGACGCGATGGGCCGCACCAAGTGCGCCTCCACTGAGCGGCCGTGTACACAGTAACGCCGCATATAATATACAGCAGACCCCGCCGGGGTTGCGCAATGGTTATGGCGCTCGAATACTGTTCACAAGGATGCGGGATCGAATTCCGGGCTCGGCGGCCGCTTTTCGATGGAGGCGAAAAGCAAGGCGCCCGTGTGCAGTGCGATGTCAGTGCACGTTTCAGAACCCCAGGTGGTCGAAATTTCAGGAATCCTCGACTATGGCGTCTCTCATAGCCTGAGTGGCTTTGGGACGTTGAACCCCACAAACCACAAATCAAATCAATATACAGCAGCATGCAGAAGTGCAGGAGGCAAACAAATGCATTGAAGACTGATAAAACGTTCCTCAATGGAACCAATAAATGAAAACCAAACTTGTTAACTATGAGGAAAAAAAATTGGCAGTGGCTTAGCTAGGTTAAGAGTGGCAATTGCGAAAGCAATAGGTATGACTACGCCTAGGTTCAGCTGGTGGTGTAGCTGGTTGTGGTGCTTGTGGGTATGCTTATGGTTATGCAGTGATTCGCTCTGGCCACGGTATATGGTTCACCAATTATCGCGGGGTACTACCTGGTTATTCTATATATGACTAGTAGCGTGGCAAGAAGTGCCGTGGCTGCAACGATATGCTTGGTTGTGGGTGAGGTTAAGGCAGAATGTACAACTGCCGCTCCGGCACCGGCTGCAACGGCATTCCTAACGCCAGCAGAAATGAAAGCATCCCAGAAAAGAAAGGAGACTGCGTTGGTTTCACCTGCCGCTAGGTCACCTCCTATAGTATCCAACGTTGCACCCCCGGCGGTAGCTGCGGCTGCAGCCCCATAATTCTTCTTAGCTTTAGGAGCATGTGGCACAACTGCAGCTCCGCGGTTAGTAGCTACCGCTTCGCGAGCCGACGGCGCGAGTTGGGGCCTTCTTTTTGCGGCATGTTGTTGTTGTTCTGAACTTTATTTTTCCACCGATGTAGGAGGCCCCCTACTCCCCGCTCCCGGCACGCAGGCCTATAGGACGGAGGCCGGGACCTCCACGACTAAAGACAGGCGAAGCGACAGTGTTTCTTCGCGGCTTCAGCCGCCGGGCGGATAGGTTGCTGCTGGTTGGCGGGGGACTCGCTCCGCAGTAGCAGTTCCCAGGCTTCTCTACTATTTGTTTTCCTTGGGGCCAGGGGAATCAAGGCATTGCCAGATTATGTGATCCAGAGTACCTCTTTCTCCGCAGGTTTCTCATTTATCGTCCGCCTTTTCCTCCACTTGCGTGTGGAAAACCAGACGGGACTTGGGAAATTCCCAGCTTGCAGGCGCCGCCAGGCGACGGCCTCTTGATTAGCGTTCGGTCCGGCGGTGGCAGGGACCTTCTGCCAATTCTCTAGTGTTCTAAAATTTCCTTATAAGTTTACAGCCTCTCGTCCATCCCATCGCAATCAGGCGGCTCTACGGCTGCCCGGAAGCAGAGAGCTCGGGCTAGCTCGTGCGCCGCCTCGTTGCCGGGGACAGACTCTTGCGCGGGGGTCCAAATAATTTGAATCCTTCTTTCAAGTTTTCCTTTCTCTAACATTTTGGCTGCCTCCTTCGAGACCCTCCGTTTTCCAAAGTTCCAGACAGCTGTTTTATTGTCACTAATAACTATGCTGGCATCCGTTCCAACGCAAGCGAGCGCTATTGCAACTTCTTTAGCCGTGTCTACATTTCGGCTTCTAACGGAGGTGGTGGCGGCGGGTACGTCGCGGCCGTTGACGATGTCGTGACGCTGGGGCTATGTCGACCCGGCCTTCACTTGGTAGCGTGCAGAGACTCGGGGTTGAAGTAGGATTGAATCTTCGAAGTTGGTGAAATATGTACAAGCAGGTTTAATGGCACTTTGAGAAGCTTATTTACAAGATTATTTACACGAAAAAGAAGGGTACATCAGCAAAATGGCAAGCGTTAAGAGTTCATAGCGAGAAGCGACTGGATGAGCCGTTTACCCAGGGCCCAGAGCGACATTTCGTGCTCTGCAGCGTCCTTAAAACCCCCTATGTCCAGCCCCTCTCTGAAGATGCTGACCAACCAAATCCAGGGCACGCCCCTCAGGTATCGGCATCCAATCGAACACATCACTGCACTGATGGTCTGAAGCACTGACTGGTCCGGCATTCATTCGTTGGGCGTGATCACTTGTTGGCGGGAAAAGCTTGGGAACGGCGAGGAGAGGAGGTACATTTCTATTCTTCAGCAAAGAAACCACAGGCCGGTTCTGACAAGTGGTTTTACTTCTCAGAAACCCGAGTGCACGTGGCGCCGCATCCGCTCCCAGCATTGTCCGTTTTCGACAATTGCAAATCTTTCCTGCATTCCTGGGAAATCACTTAATGGCTGTATGCGTCATGCTCCTTTCTTGTCCTGCACGTCAGCGGACATGTCACTCTGTCGTCTCCTTTGGAAAGCAGGCATTCCTCACTGGACGATAGGGCTTATCGACTGGAAGGGTGAACAAAAGAAAGAAAGCACTTCCTGCATTTCCCGCAGGGGGACGTTTCTTTGTGTTTTTCCAGACGCTCTCTTGGCAGGGTCAATTTGGCATTTGCAGAGTGTCCACAAAGCAAAACAGGCTTACAAAACAGGATTCCTGGAAACAGGCTCACTTAGAGCCATTGGACCATCACCACATATTCACAGCACTTATCCATGCCCACAGGCGAACAATAGAGCGCGCAAATGCGGATGCTTGGTCGTAACAGCCTCCTCCCCCGCCAGAAGAGTCTCGGAGGGCAGCAGTCCCAGCTGCTGCATGAAGAGACGACTTAATGGCCTGCACGTGAACGCTTGAAGCTCGCTGTTGCTTGTCGCGTTGTCTTGATTGTTGTAGGCCAAATTGCTCGAGCTGTCTGAAACTCAACCACATGTCGAAGCAAGCACTCGGCTCCCGTCTGAAGAGACCAGGTTAAAAGAAAACTGCCATTGTTGTTCGAGAAAAGCCCACTCTCAAGACGTTCAGGACCCACGTATTCCTAGAAAACCAAACGTGCTGCTTTACATAGTCACACATATACAAGCGCACGAAAAAAAAAAAAAAACCTGATTATCAATTTGGATACATGGTGAGGAACATCTCGGACCGCTTAGAAAGAGCGGCTAAGCGCGTCCGCATTCCCATTTAACTTCCCCTTTTTGTATCTTATTTCAAAATTGTACTGCTGTAAAATCAAGCTCCACCTAAGAAGGCGACTGTTCTTCGATGTCGCAGTTTGCAGCCAAGCCAGGGGACAATGGTCCGTCTCTACGGTGAATTTGGCCCCTCCAAGATAGCACTGCAATTTTTGAATGGCCCATACAATGCAAGCGCACTCTTTCTCTGACGCGCAATAAGCCCTCTCTCTAGAACTCAGCTTTCTGCTCAAGTAGAGCACGGGGTGCTCATTACCGTCGTCATCTCTCTGGCAGAGAACAGCACCTAACCCTCGATCACTGGCATCACACTGGACCGTGAATTCTCGGCCATAGTCTGGAGCTCGCAATACCGGACGGCTAATCAGCACAGCCTTCAGGTTTACGAAGGAGGCTTCCTTTTGTTCGTCCCAGACTACATTTGTCGGTTCTGTCTTGCGGAGAGCGCCGGTCAGAGGGCTAGCCAAAGCTGAATAGTTAGGGATGTAGTGATTGTAGTACCCAGTCAGACCCAGGAATGCTCGAATTTCCGTCTTCGTGCTCGGCCGCGGGTAGTCTGCTACCGCAGAAATCTTAATCTCGCTGGGTTTCCTGAAACCATGACCTACATTGTGACCCAAGTAGTCCACGGTCGCCCTTGCCAGGCAACATTTCTCGGCCTTTACGGTTAGTCCAGCTTGACGCAAAAGGCTCAGTACAGCTCTTAGATGTACCATATGGTCCGCCCATGAGTCGGAAAAAACCGCAATGTCATCTAAATAAGGCACCGCGAATGTTTCACACCCATTTAAAACCCTATCCATGAGTCGGGAAAAACAAAATGGAGCATTTTTGAGCCCGAAACTCATCATTGTTGGCTGGTAGCTGCCCGTCGGAGTGACGAAAGCCGCGTATCTGCTGGCGCGTTCAGTGAGCGGTACTTGCCAGTATCCTCGAGTAAGGTCCAGCGTAGTCACATATGCCGCTCTACTGACCTGTTCTACTCTCTCCTCAATATTCGGAATAGGATACACTTGATCCCTGGTGAGAGAATTTAGCTTTCGGTAGTCTACCACAGGCCTAGGGTCTTTACCTGGAGCTTCTACTAAGATCATAGGCGAAGCATAATCGCTTTCCGAGGGTTTTATTACTCCCAATTCCAGCATGCGATTTACTTCCCTTTCCAGAATTTCTCTTTGCCTTGGAGAAAATCGGTAGCACCTTGATCGCACTGGCACGTCTGAAGTCAGCTCAATATCGGGCTCAGTCAAATCAGTTCTGCCTGGCCTGTCCACGAAGCAGGCCTCAAACTCTGGTATTATCTCGCCCAGATCGGACAGCTGGGATTTCTTTAGTTCTCCTCTCTGCTCCGTCTTTTTGAGAAGCTCCTGAGCGTTGCTTCCTTTTCCGCTGAGGCAAATCAAGTTGTCCCCCATCTCCTCGGGAAGGTTTAACGTTAGATTTACCACGGCTTCCCTCTGCTCATAAGGCTTCATAAGATTGCAATGATAAATGCGCACTGCTTTACGCCTATCGGGGATTTTCACTGCGTAGTTAGTGTCAGAAAGCTCTGCAACGACTTTAGCAGGTCCTTCCCACTGTACTTCGAGCTTATTCTTGGGATCATTGGCTTGCTCCATAGCTAAGTCCTCTCGGGTTCCACTTAGAAGGCTCGTGAGATTACTAGACACCGGCGGCAAGAGGTTACTCTCTAGAACGTCCTCATTCCGTGTCTTATCAAGCTCACTTTCTAGTTGACTTATCTGAGATGCCTCGCTCTCAAAGTTTTCTGACCCGCTATTTTCCGCATTTACCACTGTTTTAACTGCCGTTTCCTCCGCTGTTGATTTTTCTGAAATGAGCAGTGTAGCTAGTTCTCGCGCCTTTGAACGTGTTAAGGCCTGCACATCTCTGTCTCCGAAAATCAGAAGGCAAGCTTTGACCTTCTCGTAGTTGTCCGCGTCCTCCTTGTTTAGCCGCGCGACAACCTCCGCTGCCTCGCAGGGCAGAACCGTCAATAATCTCTGAGACCACGTGTCTCGCTGGAAGGACAGTTCTTCGCAAGTTCGCTCAAAGTTACCCAGATACAGACCGATATCCCCTGATATCACATATGGCTGCATGTACTTTGACATCTTGAAATCTGCCTCCTTGTTGAGAAGAGGTACCGCTAGCTGGGGACAATTGCCCGACCTCTTGCTCAACTCTACTTCTAATTTCCGGAGCTCAATTTCTAGCTCCCGCTTTTTTGCTTCTCTCTCAAGCTTCTCACGTTCGTGCTCCCTTTCCTCTTTTTCCCTCTCAAGTTCACGCTCCCTTTCCTCTTTTTCCCTCTGACGTTCGCGCTCCCTTTCCTCTTTTTCCCTCTGACGTTCGCGCTCCCTTTCCTCTTTTTCCCTCTGACGTTCGCGCTCCCTTTCCTCTTTTTCCCTCTCAAGTTCACGCTCACGCCTCTTTTCCTCTTTTTCCCGCTCTTTCTGCTGTCTGAGCTGCTCCTCCTTTTTTTGGGCGATGAGGTTCCATGCTTCACTGAGCTCCTCATCATCGGCTCCCAAATCTGTGATTGCCTTTATAATCAAAGGTTTTCGTGCCAAACCACTTGTATCAATTCCCAATTCCTCACACAATTGCAACAGTTCCGGTTTCTGCAGCTTTTGTAGGTCCATGATCGCTCCGAGTGTCGGCTACTTCCAAAACAACTGTGCAAACTACCAAACCTAAAGGCGTTTCCACACTCTCTTTACCAGTTCTAAAATCTAACCCTGTTCTAGAACCTGGTCCACATCAGAAGAAAAGCCAAGCACTCACCCACACATGCGATCGATGTTCCGAGCTGCCCTCTTGTTGGCCGATTGTTGCGCCTGCTTGTTGCTTGAGATGCCACCTCCGATCACAAGATGTGGCTTGTAGATTCTGATCCACCTCGAATCACCAGATGTTGTAGCTTGTAGATCCAGATCCCACCTCCAGTCATCAGATGTTGTGGCTTGTAGATTCAGATCCCAACGCTGGTCACCAGTTGTCGTGGCTTGTAGATTCAGATCCCAACGCTGGTCACCAGTCGTTGTGCTTGTAGATTCAGATCCCACCGCTGCCACCAGTTGTCGTGACGCTGGGGCTATGTCGACCCGGCCTTCACTTGGTAGCGTGCAGAGACTCGGGGTTGAAGTAGGATTGAATCTTCGAAGTTGGTGAAATATGTACAAGCAGGTTTAATGGCACTTTGAGAAACTTATTTACAAGATTATTTACACGAAAAAGAAGGGTACATCAGCAAAATGGCAAGCGTTAAGAGTTCATAGCGAGAAGCGACTGGATGAGCCGTTTACCCAGGGCCCAGAGCGACATTTCGTGCTCTGCAGCGTCCTTAAAACCCCCTATGTCCAGCCCCTCTCTGAAGATGCTGACCAACCAAATCCAGGGCACGCCCCTCAGGTATCGGCATCCAATCGAACACATCACTGCACTGATGGTCTGAAGCACTGACTGGTCCGGCATTCATTCGTTGGGCGTGATCACTTGTTGGCGGGAAAAGCTTGGGAACGGCGAGGAGAGGAGGTACATTTCTATTCTTCAGCAAAGAAACCACAGGCTGGTTCTGACAAGTGGTTTTACTTCTCAGAAACCCGAGTGCACGTGGCGCCGCATCCGCTCCCAGCATTGTCCGTTTTCGACAATTGCAAATCTTTCCTGCATTCCTGGGAAATCACTTAATGGCTGTATGCGTCATGCTCCTTTCTTGTCCTGCACGTCAGCGGACATGTCACTCTGTCGTCTCCTTTGGAAAGTAGGCATTCCTCACTGGACGATAGGGCTTATCGACTGGAAGGGTGAACAAAAGAAAGAAAGCACTTCCTGCATTTCCCGCAGGGGGACGTTTCTTTGTGTTTTTCCAGACGCTCTCTTGGCAGGGTCAATTTGGCATTTGCAGAGTGTCCACAAAGCAAAACAGGCTTACAAAACAGGATTCCTGGAAACAGGCTCACTTAGAGCCATTGGACCATCACCACATATTCACAGCACTTATCCATGCCCACAGGCGAACAATAGAGCGCGCAAATGCGGATGCTTGGTCGTAACAACGACCACCGACCCCGACTTCCCGCTAGCCGCGTCCACGTAGGCCACCTCCCCCGGTTTCATTTTCCCCGCTTTCTTTGCGAGTGTCTCGGCCCTCTTTTGTCTCCTTTCCTTGTTGTACGTAGGGTGCACGTTTTTAGGTTGGGGGCACTATTATATATTCGTGACACTTTCGGGGAATGTCTACTTTGTGGCTTGTTCCTCTATCTGACTGCAGTCCCACCGAGCCGAGGATGGTTCTGCCCGTGGTGGCTCTGCTCAATCTTTCTAGTTGCGCCATGCGCACGGCCTCCGCTAGTTCCGTCCAATTGTTGTGCACCCCCATTTCGAGGAGGCGTTCAGCCGAGGTCGAGATGGGTAGTCCCAGAGTCACCTTCACGCATCGTGTCATGAGTGCGTCAATTCTCTGCATTTCATCTGATCTGATGTTTAGGAATGATGTGGCGTACCATATGCGGCTAGTGATGTAAGCCTGCATTAGTTTCAAGAGGCTTCGTTCCTTAAGGCCCCGACCCTTGAGTACGATTCTCCTGAACAGACCCGTGACTTTCGTGGCGTACGCGTCGTTTCTTTACCGTGGTATCGTTGTACCCATTTGCTTGTAGAAAAAGCCCCAGGATCCTAATTTTTTCGAGTTTTGGCACTGTTTGGCCGTCTACTGTTACGCTGATGGTTATCTGGCATTTGCACCTGAGCGCCTTCGGATTATAGATAAACGGTTCCGATTTTTGTGGAGAGCACGAGAGGCCCCTTTCGGCCGCGTAGGGCACCACGGTGTCCGCCGCCGCTTGCAAGCGCTCCTCGATGCTCGCGTCACTCCCATGGGTAGCCCATAGGCATACCTCGTCCGCGTATATGCTGAATTTCAAGTTTTCCACTTTCCTCAGTTCTGCCGAGAGGTTTCGCATGGCAGCATTAAAGAGGAACGGGGATAGCACCGAACCCTGTGGCGTATCCCTGCTTCCTGGTTTTACGCTGGAGGATTCAATGTCCTCAAACTTTATCGTTCTACCCGACAGGAAGTCTTTTTCGTAGTTGTACGTCTTCTTTCCGACCGTCAATGTTTAGAGGCAAGAAAGAATTACCGCGTGGTTTGCGTAATCGAAGGCCTTTGTCAGGTCTAGACCTAGTAGTACCCTCGTGTCCCTGGTTCCGCTTTCTATGATGTCGTGTCTCAAGCGGAGCATTACGTCCTGTGTGCACAGGCCGGGCCGAAACCCAACCATTTCGCGCGGCCAGAGGTCGTTAAGCTCCATGAAACGCGTAAGTCGCGTTTGGACTACCCGCTCCATCAATTTCCCTATACAGGATGTTAGAGAGATTGGTCGTACGTTCTCTAGTTTAAGGGGTTTGCCTGGCTTCGGTATCAAAATTACGTTTGCCATCTTCCACTGTTGTGGGAGGCGGCCTCTGTCCCACACGATTCTCAAGTATTTAGTGAGCGTGCGGATGGAATTACCGTCCCAATTTCCGAGAACCTTGTTTGTGATTCCGTCTGGGCCGGGAGCCGATTTTGTTTTTAGGCCTAATATTTCGGCGCGAACCTCCGCCTCCGTGATCGGCGCGTCTAGGGCCTCGTTTAAGGGTCCTTCGTATTCCGGCAGGGGTAAGGTTTGTGTGTCGCCTACGTACATGTTAATTAGTTTCGTCATGAGTTCCCCGTCCGTGCCCTCGAACGCGTGTCTGGCTTTCGTCACTCTTATGCCCGATTGAGTTTTCGAATTGTCAGGATCAAGTAGGTGTCTGAGTAGGCTCCACGTATTAGCAAGGCTCATGTTCCCTTCCATCTCGTCAAACTTACTACACCAGTTTTGTTCGCAAAGTTTTACTGCGTAATCTTCAATCTCTTTGTTATATCTTGCTATCCTTTGCCTAAGGTTCCTGTTCCATCTTTGCGACCGGAGACGCCTCTCCATGCCGCATTTTGCTTCCCAAATATGAAGGAGTTTGCTGTCAACCGTCACCGGCGCATCGTCTTCCCGTATGGTCGTGGTTGCTTTCTTTACTTGTTTCTTAAGGGTCTCTGCCCTTGCTCTATGTTTTGGATTTCATCTCCCGATTCGCTGTTTTCTCTGATTTGCCTAAACCTGTTCCAATCGGCAATTTTAGGCTTTTTTGAGGCGATGCGTTTTGACGCCCTTGCTGTGGGTGAAAGCCGGAAAAAAGTGGTCGCTGCCTAAATTTTGAGCTGTGTTTTTCTTGACTGCGTCTCCTGTGCGTTTTCCTAGGGTAAGGTCCGGGGTGGTGTCTGCACAGACGCTGTTTCCCATCCTGGACGGACAGCTAGGGTCCGTCAGGACGGTGAGGCCCAGCTCATGTATGCCTTCCCACAGTTGCCTACCCTTGGGGTCGTGTCTATTGTAGCCTCATTCTTGGTGGGCGGCATTGAAGTCTCCTAGAATTATAAGAGTATTGCTTCCTGCTGTTTTGATCGCTTTGCGGAAGAGGGCGCGGAAACGTACCTTTCTCTGCTGGAGGGGAGGGGGGGGGGACTGTACAAGTTTGAGATGAAGACACTAGGCTCTTCCTTGCAACCAGTGATAATTTCTGTTAATACAGCTTCGATGTCACGCGTGTTGACCTCATGCTCGGCTACCGCTATGTGTCTTTTAACTAGCGTAGAGACGCGGGATATTTCTCCCCGGTCACCATGGAACGCCTGATATCCCGATAATTTTGGTAGACCATTTCCTGTTTTCCAGAAAGGCTATAGCTAAAGGTTTTTCTTTGCTCTGCTCTAAGTACTGTTGCAAGAGCGCTCGCTTTCGTTGGAAGCCGCGGCAGTGCCACTGCCACACCAGAGAGTCTTCATTTTTACTGCGCCTGTCCATTTTGTTGCATTTGGGTCACAGAGTTTTTCTAATGTAGTTAGCCTCTCGGTGAAGGCGTTCTGAATCGCGGCGAATTGCGTCGGCATTTGATTTACTGCACCCATTAATTGGGTGAGGAGGGTCTCGATTCTTTTAAATCTTGCTTCGTATTTAGCGTCCAGTCTCCTTTGTAATGCCACCAGCGGGTCCGTCTCGTCCCCTTTACGTTTTTGCCGTAGTGGCCCGATTGTTTCTGTAATCATTTTTTCCTCTTCATTATCCCTCGGCTCAGGGCGCGCTTACAACCTTTGTAGGTGGGGGAGAGGGCATCTGTTTCTGTACCTGTTTTTGGGGTGCCAGTTTGTTCCTCGGTGGAGGAGGGGGGATACTCTTCTCCATTTTTAAATTTTGAATCTCTGTACTGAGCGTGCTGAGCATGATCTTGAGGTCTCGATTCTCTTTTTCTAGTTATTTAGTTCTCTCGTCTGCCTCCCTGGGAACTGCTAAGCGTGAAGCTTACCGTTTTTCGATCTTCGCTCGGACTGCGTCTGCGTGCAGGTGGTCCCCACGACGTCTTGGGGTCCCGTGTAAAGCACCCGTAGCTGCTGGGCCGTGGAGGAGTCGGCCAAGGTCCTCGAACTGGAGCGCCTTCGTCCAGAGCTGAATCGGTCTCTGGTACCGGAGCTCGAGCGGCGTCGCGTAGAGTTGGCTGTGGCTCCTCCCTCCAGCCTTGGGAAGTCTCCCTCTTTGGCTGTGATGTGGTGGCAGTCTTTGCTGCTTGATCTCGATCTCTTCCTTAGTAGCCGGGGGTCCTCTTCACCATTTCTTGTTCTTGAGCGTCCCTCGCGCTCGCAGTTTTGCGTTGCATCAGCCATTTTCTGTTGTTCCTGCTGACCCAGTTTTTTCTCCCATCGTCTTTTTTTGTGATGTAAGGGGTTCTATATATCTCCCGGTATCGCTTGTCGCTGAGGAAGTCATTCTCTCCGCATAGCTGCCACCGCGGTTCGCACAGATGACCTCCTTTCGGGTTTTCCATGCCGCATCCGCGGCACTCTTTATTCGTCGGATCCGGACAGATGTCATCTCGGTGTCCCATGCGGCCGCAAGCGTGGCAAACTTCATATTTCTTCTTGTATAAGACGCATCTTTGCGCAAAAGGAGTAAGGTACACCCAGCGCGGTAACTTCTGATCTTCGAAAAGGATTAGTATTGTCTTGGAGGTTGCTCCCAGTCTGCGAACACCGAGCACCGGAGGGTTCTCCTTTCTCCTGCGTATTCGCTTCAATAGCTCTTGGTTGGAATAACGTAGGGGGACGTCGTGCACGACTCCCTTGCCGCATTCTTCAGGCATAGCTGGATAGGCCTTTACTGTGATATCTTCGCTGCCGCAAAGAACTACGCGCAAAGCCGCGTACCTTCTTCCACGCTCTTCGCTATTAGTGGCGATTAGTATGGACTCTTGCTTTATATTTGCCGAGATGATGTCGTTCTCGGCGTCCTTGAGCTCGATGCCGGCGGCGCGGGCGATCGATTTAGCCAGTTCAATTATTCCACCTTCTAATAGGCCGTTGACGCCGCCCTTGGGGCGTATTATTATCCTTTCGGCGTCCCTCGGTATCTTCGAGGATCGCTTCTCTACCGATTTTGCCGCTAGCTTTCTTCCGATGGCGGCCTTATGACCTGTAGTCCGTCGCTCTTTCTCACCTTTGGTCGCGGTTCGCGTTTCCTCTTCGAGGGCACTACGCGGCCTTTCTTTTTGGTAACAAACCACGTACCCTTAGATAGCTCCGCGGGGTAGATAGTCTCTCCCTCCACCAGCTTCATTGTGTTGATCAAGCTCTTCTGTGGCTCCCGCCGCCGAGAGCGTCTTTCTGCTAGGCCTACGGATAGGCCTAGCAGAAGAAGGCAAATTAGTGTGCCTACCTCCGAACTTGCGGTCTCCTCGGACTCCACTTCACGTGTGTAGTCGAATCTAGCGGTATAATGCACGCCGTAGGTCGAAACTTGGACTTGCACGGCTGCGTTCGACGGAGCTCATCGAACGCGTGGCCGCTGACTACTGCTGCTTGACCTGGAATCCTGTTTTTTTTTGCGGCAGATCTATGGGATGACGTCACTCCGGCTGTAGCGCTCCTTCACGGAGGGAGCGGGAGTTAGACCACGGTTGGTAGCTACCGCCTCGCAAGTTGGGGTTCCGCGTTCTTGCGCAGCGGTGCTTGGTGGCGCGCCAAAGGTCGCGCTAAAGTTCAATGGTAGCTACCGCCTCACTACGCGAAGGGCTGAAAAGTGAAAGAAGTATCGCTTTCGCAATAATAAGGCGGCTTTAATTTAAAATGCGATGTGGATTTCAATCTGTATGGAATTAACATTGATCCTTAAGTACTCTTTGCAAACTGTGTGTGATGTGTGCGTGTGTGGGTTTGTGTGTTTCGTGGCAATGTTCTTTCCATATCTTTCTTGTCCCTTCGAACAATGCGAACCTGATTGTGTTTTTGCATACGAAACATTTCCTGCAGAAAACATTTATTGATTCCATTTTATAACCATAAAATAATTTAGGGGGAGGAGTATCCTCAATTATTCAATCAGCCATGTAATTCTAACCTATTGATATGCCCAATCGAACATTTCATCCGATGCGTACTCGCAATATTCTGCCCCTTTCGTGGTCTCGAACTCTCGCTTTCTTCCGGTCAACTCGATGGCTAGCTAGAACGGGCCAGGAATGCCCCATAAATTTAGACATTTCATTCGTCGTCTTTTAAAAATGGTATATTTTTTTTTGTGTGTCTCTGGAAGTAGTGATAAAGTGAAAAAAATAAATAATTTTCTATTCCATCAACTTCATTGGGATCCAGTCTGGCGGAATTCGGTGAAAGTGCAGATATATTCCTCTCTTCATGCGTATTTATATCTATAATGCCTGATGTTTCAGCGGTAATTCAAAACTTTATAATCTAAGGTTCGTAATATAAATAATTTCAGGAACAAACTGTGAGCCTCAACATGGTTTCTTATAAAAGCTGGAATACAGCGTACTTAATAAACATCACTCTCCAACTTTGTGATTAGTTCGGTGGCAAAGAAGAGTCAAACTATGGCATAAGGCACACGAGTTGTTATAATCAAGAACTCGTTTTTAAAGCCCTGCGGCGTTACGGACGAACTCGGCGATGTCATCACGTCCTCTGCTGACGTGTCTCCCCTATGTCATCACGTCCTCTGCTGATGTGTCTCCCCTGGTGACGTTTCTCTCTGAGAACGACACCTAGTTCACCCAGATTGGCGGGTTGTTTTATACTGACGTTGTAAGCATCGGTAGGCGTCCTAAGCGGGCTTTGCGACTGGCCCAAGATAATTGTCTGTTTGTTGCGCTTGGTTTCGGTCTCGTGAAAATTATTAAAACCTGCTTTTATCACGCAGCAATGCATTGTTTCAGAAACTGATTTCGCAACTTTCTGTAAGCGGCTTCAATTGCTGCCTAATACTAAACTTCGAACTTGGTTCATGGGAAAGTTGATATAGAGTTTAAGCTTCTCAGCTGTGTACCTGTAGCAGCTTATAGAACAAACTGTCGGCGGTTTTAAGATTCTCTGCTTCTAAATATTCTATTTCAAGCCCTTCATTCTCAGGAACGCTTGAAACCTTTTGTTGATGCGGCCTGTATATATACCGATACGCATAATGTTTCATATAACGTATTATTAAGCGGAGTAGAGAAGTCGGGACAATGCAACACTGAGCCAAATTATCACTTAATCAGGACTGTTCTGCGGTTATCTTTACATACGCGTGCACGATAATAATTAAATTTTTACGTCTTTATGCGACAACGAAGAATTAAAGTTGTCGAGCTACGGTGCTGTAATTACCGCCTTAATACATAAACTTTTACAACACAGACTAGCAAACTTTTCATATGGCTATAGATTTACCGACAGTATGAAGTCCTTGCAATGGCTTCATACTGTCGGTAAATCAATGGCTACCGTCATAATCCCGCCCACACCCCTTTAGTGCGACCACTGCCCGCAGAGGATATGACACAAGATCTTATGACAAGTTCTAGAAACGTTTATTTATATATTTATTTATCTATAACTAGCGCTATCGCATATGGGATTTTCGCAGGGTGGGACAGACTATGATGCATTCTAATATAGGCAACACGAAGGCAATATATTGTTACGTGGTGGCATGACAACCGATGGAACACAGGGACACAACAGAAACAGAACGACGTAATGACATGACTATGAAATATGCTTTAATGGCCAGCGGGCCTGGCGCGAACGCTCCGCCCAGCGCCACAGCCCACTTCGTAATCTTCGGGGCACTACCCGGGGCCACCGAGCGATCGTCCCAATCGATTGCTGGAAATCAATTGCATGAAGTGACGATGAACACGGGCACATGATTAAGACATGAAACGCTGGACACCACAGTGAATGTAAAGGTGGGATGAATGCTTGCCCCGGAGCATCAGATCCAATCGTCACCGTTTGCCGAAAGCCAAGGCTCATAGACACGCCGAACGGCTTGGGCGGGGATGCTGTCATCGCTCTAGTGGTCGTGGGGTCGGTCGGGTCGGCTTTGAGCTCTTCTTGGTCGTCATGTGTTGTGGTCAAGGCTGGGGACGGGATGGAGAGAGCGGCTGGTAGGGTCTGAGCACGAAGGGCTGGGCAAAGCAGGGCGGCGATCTCAACGAGCTGTCGGCCGATGGGCCCGGCGTATGGATGACTTCGACGGTGCAAGGCGAGGATAGGGATGAACCGCACCTCCAACCAAGTGTTACGTGGTGGCATGACAAGCGATGGAATCCGGCGACACGACAGAAACAGAACAACGTGATGACATGACTACGAAATATGTTTTAATGGCCAGCGGGCCTGGCGCGAGCAGTTCTGCATGCTTCATCATCTTAGTAGAAATATGAAGGATACAAAGTTCAATAAAAAGAAAAACCTGAAACAACTAATCGTGGCAAACAGCAAGATTATAATGATTATACAAGCGTTACAGATCGAGGCGTGAACAAAACACATTTAGGTGATAGTGAAACAGTCTCATTGTCCACCTTATTCCGTTAAGTAATAGTTCTCAGTAAGAAAGAATATTTGAAGCAGTTATTGATGGTGAAATAGCTGGTGGCATATCCTGTAGAAAAAGAAATTATATGTGAAACGTCCATTTTATAATCACCTGTGTTTACCTTAAATAAAAATTTTAGGAGCAATGCTCTCTTGCGGGATAGCGGGAAGTTTAGTCTTCGCAGTAATTTTATGTTGTCTTCAGCAGGTAGAGGAGAACTCGACAGGTTCCGCAAGTTGGGAAAGTAGGAGACGATGATCCAATGATGTTCAACGAGGATGAATATTTACCGAAGAAAAATAGTATACATAGGCAAAGTTACAGCAACAAGTCACACAGACAACTGTAACTTAAAAGAAAATGAAGACTCTCACACAGAGAAGTCACTTTACAGGCCCTCACTTTCCTACCGAGCGTTTCGGTTAAAGCCTATTGGGTGTAAATACGTGCTAAGCACGGAGCCTCAATCTTGACTGTCGAACATGGTTCGAGGACCGCTTTTTGATACCAGACATCAACACAGACCCAAGGGCGGTCAGCTTAGGTGATCCGCCCCGAAAATGAAGCAGCCAATCAAATTATTTAAAAACATGCCACAACACCAGTGGGTTGGGAATAATCTCAGACCCAGGTCCTTAATTACGTCAAACAAAAATACAACATTCAAAACACACACTCTTTCCACTCGCCGGTCCCCAAACCCTCTCACAAGGCGCCTGTCTTTCCTTCCTCTCCCCGGCGTGTTTGCGACGCGACCTTGCAACTGACGCCTTTGTGAAAGAGACGCCGCGGGGGATGTGGAGACTAGACCACCCAGCCGTCCCGTTCGAGGAAAAAGGGGGGGGGGGCACTGTCCCAGAGCAGTGTGCAGTCGAAGTTGCGCGGACCCAATGTCTCGAGACACAGCGGGAGGCCGCTGGGCTGATTGCCTACTTGGGAGGGCCAAGGGTCGCGCCAATTGTCGCCTTTCTTGCAGGACATTTAGTGAGCGCTTGTGACAGCGCAAAAAGCTTCATTAACGGCGTCTCCCTGCACCCATGCTTGGCGCCGCGGCGGGTTCATCGCTGGACTAGCTGGCCGTAAAGTTGTTCGCAGAAGCGTGCCGCTGTTGTTCCCGGCTGATAAGGATGCCTCTGCCGTTCGCTTCTTGGCGACGCCTCGGGGCGAAGGGACGAAACAAACCAAGCCTCGCGCGCGCCCGCGCCCAAGAAGAGGGGAGAAAAGGAGAAAAAAACAACAGCGCTCGCTCCTTGGCCTCGGCGCGGGGGGGTTTGACCGCCAGCTCGACTCCACGTGCGAGTCGCTTTTCACTGCGGCCTTACACGTCCCTCCTAAGAGGGTAAATGCGCTTGGAATCCGTTCATTTACACACAAAAAAAACAAAGGCCGCCAGATTCCTCTTCAGGCGACCATTTCGCCAGGCTACAGCGCACCTAAATCCGTCCCCACCGAGGAAAACCGTACACTCGAAGTCGGGACATAAAACCAATACAAAACAACGGCACGGAAAACACGAAATTTCTTCATGACAGCATGCCAAATCTTGCATTGCGTACAGCAGTGTGCCCTATATTTGCTGTACATGAGGCACAGGTAAAGACATACAAAAAAAATTGCACTACATGAGCGCGTGTTGGCTACACAGAGTTCGCCACAGCCCGAGTGTCAGCACAAAAGCACTCCTCCGTGGCGCAAGGTTGTATTGGTTGTAGCACGCCCCACTGCACAGTTCCTGCTCCGTCATGCAAGTGTTTTTACACCACTTCTTGGTGTCACCAAACAGTTCCGTGCACGCCACCCGTTGGGTGAGCAGGAACCTTCGCGCCTGGTGAGGCTAGCATGTCTATGCCAAATAACCAGATACAACATAGGACAGTGAGGCTTTCTTCGTCCCTGTACTTTGCGCAAGATTTGTACGGGGGCTCTAATGACGACGCTAGCCCATGCAGTTTCCTGCGCTGACGAAGTGAGTTGGGCAGGCGCCCGCTGCTATCATTCGAAGCCGGTACGATCTCGTGCGCGCCTCAGCGCACGCGTTGTCGTGCATTAGGAGCTTTCAGCGCCTGCGGTGCACCGTTGCCACCTCTCGCGGCCATAGCGCTTGAGATCGTCTCACTGTCCCTCACTGGCAAATTGTTGGTTACAACTGGCACGTCGTCGCACTTTAACTCTGGCGGCCTCAACATTCGGAGGCTGCCCATTGCTGTCCTGCCTGCGTGAACTTTGAGAGGCCCACCTGCGTACTCCTCGCCACTCCTGCGCTGTAGTTGAGCGCGTTCGCTCTCTTGACCAGAGATATCGAACTGGCCGGAATCCGTTACTGCGCCCTCTGTTTCAAGTGGGGCGGGCACCCTCACCGTAGGCTCAGCCTCAACACCTTTTGCGCTTAGATCCACACAAGGAGCGCACTCCGTTTCCGTCGGCTGATCAGCTCGCAGTTCGGAAGCGAAATCTCTGTGTGCGGGATCCGCGCCGCTGCTGTCGGGTACCGACGGCTGATTTTCGCTATCCTGCACCAAGCGATATGGTAAGTTTTCTTCAGATAGTAACTTCTGCTGGTCTCCGTTCATTTCAATTAGCTCCGTGTCGAGGTCTTTTCGAACGGACTCACCAAACTTAGCCATAGCTGATACTGCCAAGGGGTCGTCAGTTTCTTCGCGAATTTCTATCTGCGCCACGACACTGCTCGTGCAGTTCGTCTCACCCCCTCACGCAAGCTCCTCTAGCCGCGCCTGCGGGGCTGCACTATGTTTACGCCGCTCCTTGCCCTGAACTAGCAACTCTTTGTTCGTCCTGGCTATCCGCATTCGTCGAATACCGGGAGGGGCAGCTCTCAACTGGACTAATGCTTTCTGCCACGGGGTGAACGTCTAACTGTCGCGGCTCCAATCCGGCTAACGGGTCATCCGTTTTTTCGCGAATTTCCAATCGCGCCACGACACTGCTCGTGCATTTCGTCTTGCCCCCTAACGCTAGCTCCTTTAGCTGCGCCTGTGGGGCTGCACTAGCAGTTTCCGCCGCTCCCTGCCCTGAGCTAGCAACGCTTTGCTCGTCCAGGCTATCTGTATTCGTCGAAAACCGGGAGGGGCAGCCCTCAACTGCACTAGTGCTTCCTGCCACGGGGCCAAGGTCTAACTGTCGCTGCTCCGTTGCTTCGGACGCAGTTTTAGCCTTTCCGCCGCCGGCATACTCACGCATCAGCGCTCTTATCAATCTCTCTTCCTCTCTCAGAATTTCCTGTTTTTTTTGCTCAAAATCCAATACAAGTTGCCGAATTACCAGACGCTCTTCCTCCGTCAGGGGATATGCGTAAGCCTTGCTTTCAATCATATTTGGCGTCCTTACTGCCTAGTGCCTCACTTTCCCTAGCACAAGCCAAGCCAACGTCGACCAGACGCGAGAAATCCCACTCACCCGTCACCAGCGTCGCTGCGGGCAGTAGCACCAAGCCCGGGAGTCACGCCTTGGCTGGTCATCCTCGGCAGGTAGCTTGCACAGTCGTCCTTTGGCTGCCGCTGCTGCTGCCCGAGGCCATGTTGTTTGCTGCTTTGTGGTAGGGTGCCAAATCCTGTCGTACTGCGCCAGTAATTTAATGCTGTCTTCGGCAGGTAGAGGAGAACTCGACAGGTTCCGCAAGTTGGGAAAGTAGGAGACGATGATCCAATGATGTTCAACGAGGATGAATATTTACCGAATAAAAATAGTATACATAGGCAAAGTTACAGCAACAAGTCACACAGATAACTGTAACTTAAAAGAAAATGAAGACTCTCACACAGAGAAGTCACTTTACAGGCCCTTACATTCCTACCGAGCGTTTCGGTTAAAGCCTAGGGGGTGTAAATACGTGCTAAGCACGGAGCCTCAATCTTGACTGTCGAACATGGTCCGGCGACCGCTTTTTGATACCAGACATCAACAAAGACCCAAGGGCGGTCACCTCAGGTGATCCGCCCCGAAAATGAAGCAGCCAATGAAATTATTTAAAAACATGCCACTACCCCAGTGGGTTGGGAATAATCTCGGACCCAGGTCCTTATTTACGTCAAATAAAAATACAACATTCAAAACACTCTTTCCACTCGCCGGTCCCCAAACCCACTCACACGGCGCCTGTCTTTCCTTCCTCTCCCCGGCGTGTTTGCGACGCGACCTTGCAGCTGACGCCTTTGTGAAAGAAACACCGCGGGGGATCTGGAGACTAGGCCACCCAGCCGTCCCGTTCGAGGAAAAGGGGGGGGGGGGGGACACTGTCCAGAGCAGTGTACAGTCGCCGTTGCGCGGATACAATGTCTCGCGACACAGCGGGAGGCCGCTGGGCTGATTGCCTACTTGGGAGGGCCAAGATTCGCGCCTATTGTCGCCTTTTCTGCAGGACATTTAGTGAGCGCTTGTGACAGTGCAAAAAGCTTCATTAACGGCGTCTCCCTGCACCCATGCTTGGCGCCATGGCGGGACATCGCTGAACGAG
Organism: Amblyomma maculatum; assembly: GCF_055883805.1. Classification (NCBI taxonomy): domain Eukaryota; kingdom Metazoa; phylum Arthropoda; class Arachnida; order Ixodida; family Ixodidae; genus Amblyomma; species Amblyomma maculatum. The sequence continues at coordinate 57,735,369 of NC_139346.1, read as the reverse complement.
CTGGCCGTAAAGTGGTTCGCAGAAGCGTGCCGCTGTTGTTCCCGGCTGATAAGGATGCGTCTGACGTTCGCTTCTTGGCGACGCCTCGGGGCGAAGGGATGAAACAAATCAAGCCTCGCGCGCGCCCGCGCACAAGAAGAGGGGAGAAAAGGAGAAAAAAACAACAGCGCTCGCTCCTTGGCCTCGGCGCGTGGGGTTTCGACCGCCAGCTCCACTCCACGTGCGAGTCGCTTTTCACTGCTGCCTTACATTCGCTACAAGCGATTTCATTGAGAAGCGCCCAAAAGTCGTTGATATGTCTTTTAAGTATAGGAATATCAGATAATAAAGACGTATTCTATGGTTAGAAGGATAATGGTTTTACGCAAGCAGCCGAACAACGGGTGTGGATAGTTTTAAATCTCTTCTTAGAAATAAATGATTTTGATTAGTAATAATTGTTACATAATTACTTGTTACATTGGTAACCGCCTACGCTAGGAAATTACCGCTTGATTCACGCCTAATATCACTTTGCATACCAGACGATTCTTGCAAAATAGGCTCATAACATGCACGGTTGTCCAAGCATCCAGCAACGTTATAGTGTGAATGGCATCAATGAGTACTTCAAGTCTGTTCTTCAACGTAAACACCGACAGAGATATTGACAAGTCTGACTCTCCGGCGGTCTTACCTCGATCAGCTGCGCCTCCTAAATTCCCGGAGCTGCATTACGGCGCCGAGGAGATGGTGATTGTCGCTTTCGTTGGGGTGTGGCGTCATACTGCGGTCAGAGGCTGGCCAGGCGCTGCGCAACTGTGCTGGGTTGTAGTTGTAGCCATCCCGTGTAGATGAAGGCGCTGGGCGATAAGTACAGTGTCGAGCAGATGAAAAGCGTTGGGCCAGGGGGACGGGATGAGGGGGGAGAATTTTGCATTGGCATGCCCGGTCGACGGCAGTAGTGTGATATATGTCCGGTCATTCCACAGCTGTAGCACGTAGGTGGCGGGCGCCATCGGTCAGCGGTTAAGTGCGTACAGACTTGATCAGGGCAGGAATCGTAGCAAGGCCAGCGTTGCTGGTGAACGACTACACCTGTGCCGGTGGTCCTTCGTCTTGAGCGCTGCTAGGAAGAGAGAGTGTCATACTATCGGCGGTAGTCGAAGTTGGGTGCAGTGCGAGCTGGAGTCTAAGAAGCAGAAGGGGTCACGGGCTCTGGCTATAGCGCGCAAACTGGTCTTCATGTCGGAAGAGAATCCTGGTTTCGAAGCAGGTCTCGGATGATCCCGCGTATCAAGTCAGCCATTGACTCGAAGGCACCAACATCTGCACTTGTCACGGAAGTGACATTGGCCGGTCGGCCAAATGTAGGGCAATGCGACAAGCCTAAGAGCTCAAAACTGCGGCAGTGCTGATCACGTCAACGGTAGAGTTCCAGTGATAATTGCTGATCAGGAATATGTATACATCTTCAGCGATACGGCCTAGTAAATGGCCAACATTTTCTTCTTCCGACATTCGTGGGTTCACCACCCTACAAAGCTTCACAAGTTCCTCAATGTATGTGTACAAGTCTCTCCGGGAACTTCGGCTCGCTGGAGTAACGTTTTCTCTGCGTGTTTTTTCTTTGTACCTCCACCTCTGAAGCACTTCTTTATTTCTTCGGAGAAACGGCCCCAGCTAGCCACTGTGTCTTCAAGGTTGTCAAACCAGGTTAGTGCGGTGGCGTCTGGAAAGAATACAACATGAGCTAGTTTCACAGGGAAGCCCCATCATTTGTACCGGCTCACCCTCTCGTAATATACGAGCATCGATATCCTCGTCACATTTTCCAGTGAACATCCGGGGCTCTCAATTGTGCTGCCAGTTGCTTACCGTTATTTACTTTCGCGGGACGTCGCCTTCTTGAGCCATATTCAAGAGGAGCGGAGTTAAGCCTGCTAGTCAGCGGCTGAGTCGAAGGTCAGAGGGATCCGTCTTGGGCGACCCATCACCTCTACCAAACTGTTACGTACTGAGTACATAACAAGGCTTTTATTCTCAGCTGGAGAAACCGAGAGTCCAAGGATCACCAGCATCTGCTTGTTCCGCTTATCTTCCACCTCTTTCTCCTCCTCTTCGCTTATGAACCTTAGCACAGTACTATGTGTTTTATCCAGCTTAGATCTTTTGAAATCCAGAGACCAAGGTACTTAAAGTGCTCAACTTCCGACAGCAAAACATTTCGAGCTGAATATGCGAAACGATTAGATTTTGCTGAAAATAACCTCCATTTGTTATTCTCCACACCATGAAACAGTTCTTGTAACAGGTATGCGGCGGCATCGTTTAGATTACCTGAAAACAATTTTCAATCTGTCTTTCGAATCAACCAAGCAGTGCTCTAGTTCAAGGCAGGAGTGGTCAATTCGCTGTCTCTGTGAATGATTGTATGAAGAACACGTTGGTAGGTTTTTAATGATTTTATGAAGAACACGTTGCTAGGTTTTTTATATGCCTTTTAACAGGTCTGCTGCCCGTGCATTCGCTGTTGTGTCCTGGATTTTTCCTGTAATGTATTTTTTACATCTATCAAAGCGAACTGAACCGAAAGGCCAAACCAAACGACAATTAAGCCTAGCAAAATGGCTTGAGTGGCAATCATCATCACCAGCCGAAATATACCCACCGCGTGGTGAAGAACTCTTCCATATTTCTCTAACTAACCCGGTCATGTGCTAGCTGCACCCGACTGACGCCAGCAAACGTTTAATACATCAGCTTAGCTTTCTGACGCCCCCTCCTACGCTTGTGTACCTTTGCAATCTAAATGTTTGCCCTTAGCGACCCTAGACTATCATTCCTCGATATTTTACCGGCGCTGCGACAGGAGACGAGGAACAAGAGGAGACGACAAGACAAGCGCTCGGTGTCAAGCTCTCAAGACAAGCGATCGAACATCGAGCGCTTGTCTTGTCGTCTCTTCTTGTTCCTCGTCCCCTGTCGCAGCGCCGGTAAAATATCGATGATGAACCAACTAGCTCAAATCTCTGTTACGACTATCATTCTTCCTCAGTACGTGTGCGGTCCATTCCCATTTATTATTTCTTCCAGAATTCGACTAGGATGTTATTGACTGATGTTATTTCCATGACGCACTCTGCCCAGTTCCTACAGCAAGAGTGCAAATTAAAAAAGAAAAAAACAGCAGTTGCCATACGCGTTTTTTTGCGAACTCTGGTGAACGCTAAACAAAATCAATATTCGAGAGCTGACTATACCTAACAAGTAACAGGCATCAAAATCATTGAGCGTATAATTAGATGTGATTTAATTTTCCATTTTTGAAATAATAAACGTTTTCACAGCCGACTACTTTCTCTCCCGGAGGAATTGTGTGCATCGGTTACAGCTCTCTCGAGTTTTATCCAAATCCCGAATGCAATAAACGCCAAAGTATGTCACATGACTTTTGAAAAGTGCCGTTTTTCACTGCTGCATGCAAAAAATGAGAACCAAAAAACTTGGATAATGGTCACTTTTTCTAGAAACCCATTAGCGCAAAATACAAACAGGTACCTTTACCAACCCATGGCTATATAGGAAAATTTTCCCAAATCTTATTGCACCTAGCTGCAAACACTGCGCACAACCGGCCACATTCATTCACATGGTGTGGACATGTGCACGACACAACGCAGACAATACAGCTACAGTGGATGCGTGGGAGTCCCTCCTGCGTACCACCGAGCTCGCCCAACAGCGCCAGCTCATTTTGCGCGCATTGGAGGCCGCAGAGTCCCAAGGGATCCCTGCTGACCTTCTCTAAGCAGTGCAACCAGTCTTTCGGCTGGTTCCCCTTCTTTGGGACTAAATAAAGAGTTTATCATCATCATCATCATTATCATCATAATTAAGAAACGCTAACAATACCCGCACAGACAAAGTGCAGACTGCGAGCTTGGCCGTGAAAGCAGCATTCAGACCAATGCAATGTAATAAAAAGTTTCCATAACGCAAATAATGAAATGATTGCACGCTGCAGACAACAAAGCAAAACTAACTGAGTTGCGGCTGTTGGTGTTGCTGTTAATGGGATGTTCTGCCTTCCTCTTCTGGCTTCCATATTCTGGTAATTTTTCCGGTTCGGTCATTGTGTCTGGCGAAGCAGGGTATTGTTAGAGTTGCAGAAAATTCAGGAGACAAAACAGCAATTCTCTTTCCGCTCTTTTGTGCCTAATACTTCGTTATTTCTGAACTCCTCTCAATTAGACCAATAGCATTTGACTATGGAAACCTGGGCTTCATCTACGTGACCGGTAAAATTTCAATAAAAATAATTAACAAAACTTAGTGTAACTGCACGCAGAGGTCAATGTTTGTCATTATATTCATGTATGTCGTTGTCAAGATCCGGAAAAAATTAGAGGGTCTAACTTTGAATTTCAATGGCAGATCGCAAGCGCTCGGCCGGAGCACCAACGGAGCGCCTCGCTCGCGCTGAGATCCCTTCCTCCACACTTGCCATTGGAACGCGTTCGCTCCCGCGGGAGCACTTAGTCCAAGAAAAGCTCTTGAGGCGGCGCTAGACGCGACCGGATCATCATCATTCGGATTATTCCAGCATCACATGCGTGTAATTTATTAAGGCGAAAGCCTTTAATGGCTTACACTTTTTTGGACAAAGTTTGTCCCGCTTTTGTGGCCGCTTTCGCGTGGCGTACCTTGGCGCGCATTCAAGTGTGAGATTGCAGATGGCAGGAACGCTAGATGAGACTTCTGGGGGAACGGCGCAGCATCTGTCGCACTTTCTCCCACAGGTGCACGTTTGAATGTTGCGCCATCGCTCCTGTCGCGTTGTGTTCCTTGATGTGCGTTCAAGTGCGGGATTGCAGGTGGCAGGAATCCTAGAGGAGATTATGTTGGATTGTAATGGCAGATCCTGAGCAGGTCTGTCTGCTCTGGCCAGAGCAATTCTATTCCAATGGCAGAACAGGAGAACGAGTTGTATGTTTTAATGGCAGATCAGGATCTCGCGTCAATCCCGGATCGCTCCGTGGAGCGAGTATATTTGCTCTGCCGAAATCGGCAGGTTTGGCCGCTAGACAGCGTGACGTTGTACCCGCTTCCGTTTCACGTCTCGACCGGCTGCGGCATCTCCGCCTCACATCGTCGTGGGGCTTTGCAGAGCGATGGACGACATGGGGAGACGCTGCATCTCGCCGTGCGGCGCTAATGTTGCTCTATGGAAGTGACAGTTCAGACACAGACGATGCAAGTTCGGAGTCAAGCAGTGACGACTCATCCGAATCAGATAGTGAGTGCGAAGCTGCGGTGTATATTAGGACATTCGACGCGATGTTTCGCCTTCCGTCAAGAGGCCTAAGGTGGCAGGCTTCGTCGAAGACGTCGTTCGGCAGTACCCGGACAACGAGGTATCTTACTGCAACGGTGGCCCTGCTACCGCTACCGCTTCGTGTTAACGTGAAGACAAGCAAAAATATGAACACGTACCATGTGTATTCGGCTCTGTCGACATCATTGAGTGCACCAGGGCACTCAATGTTGGGCCGACGTCCAGAAAAAAATGGCAAGCGCAGTCCATCTCCAGCAGTGTATCCAGCGCAGACGAAACGTGCCGCACAATATGAGACGCACGTGGCGAAGACAGGTAGGAAATTACGAGGGACTTCAGCGAATAAAGTAGTGGAAGTCGAAAGCCGTAGGCCTCATCTTGTCTAGCGTTCCTGCCATCTCCAATCCCACTTTAACGCGCGCCAAGGAACGGCACGCGACAGGAGCGACGGCGTATACCATCCAAACGGGCACTACGGCACCTTTAATCCGGAATTAGCTCCGCTCGGCGAGACGCAGCGTCCATGTCTTCCAGCGCTTTGCGAAGCACCGCGACGATGTGAAACGAAGCTGCCACATTCGATCGTGACGTGAAACGGAAGTGGGTACAAGGTCACGCTGACTTCCGGCTAAACCTACCGATTTTGGCAGAGCAAATATCGTTGCTCCACAGGGCGATCCGGAATCGACGCGATGTCCCAATGTGCCATTAGAAGAGACAACTAGCGCTTCCGTTATTCTATTGGAATACACTCTCTGACCAGAGCAGAGAAACCTTCTTTGGATCTGCCACTGGAATTCAACATTAGATGTCTGGTGGGAGAGCAATGGCGAAAGCCTATGCTTCCTCTCCAAGAGTTGCGTCTCATCGTTTGCCTAATATAATCGGCGTCCATTGCAGTGCTATTGATTGAATGTCCTTTATTGAATGGGAAGGCTCATGGCCATGGATAGGGATAAAGGGGAGTAGAAAGAAGCTTCATTGTTTAGGTCGTCACTCAAATCACATTGCTCTAATCAGGCCACTAAGCGAGCCATACTGGGCAAATATTATCTGTGTGTTAGCTTCAGTTTCTAGAAGAGAACGGTAATTCAGGCAGTAGGGTTTGATCTCGGAGCGTCCAGTAGAAAAAGCAGGGCAATCCCAGAGTTGATGAGATATGCCGCCGCGATTTAGAGTCGTACAGTGGGGGCACGTAATCATTTTCTCTAATAGAAGAGACATCTGGGCGAGTTGTTATGGTGACATGATAGAAAAACAGCGCAACAGACGTGGACGTCTGTTGCGCTGTTTTTCTATCATGTCATTTTCTCTGTATACTGACGCCAGCGGGCCATAATACGTGGCGTGTAAGCAGCATGGGCAATGCGCTTATTCAAAAAGACTTCTTGACTTCGGGTGAGGTGGGTTTTTCTCGTAAACGGTGGATCTTGTGTGGCCACTTGCATACGATGCTGACTGAGGCTGCGAAGACTGGTCCGTGTATAGTGCATAAGGGCAAGAGAAGGGGTGAGTTGCCCGCCCAAGGTCGAATAAGGATGAAGCAAGGGGGGTGGGGTAGTAAATGTGGACATCCCGCCTGCCAATTCAGCCGCGGCGTGTGCCGCCGCATTGCCCCCTGATTCGTCCGAGGGACCTTAGGTCCAGTGGATAGCGAAAGTTCTGGTCGCGAGTTGGTGGCGTTTAAGGAGGTGCTGTATGGCCGTAGCTGTTGCATCTTGTGAACCCGGAGTAGCGATTTCTTTGTAAGCTTTATAGGAATCAGTGAGAATACGTATTGAACCAGTTCCGGTGCAAGGCACTCCTGACAAGGCTCCCCAAATCGCAAGGAGTTCAGCATGAAGAGGGGTACCTTGAGGTAGGTGGCAGGCATAAGCGCCTGAAAGGGAAGGGTTGTCATCGCATACCGAGCCCGTAGATACAAATTCGCTTGTAATCGATGCGTCGGCGTATATGTCAGTCGTATCAGGGATTCGCTCTTGTCGGTGATGGGCAGCGAGGAGCTCCCGGGGAATGACAAAATCGTGGTTTATTGGTCGGCGATGGAGGCGTGTGACTACTGGCATCCCCCAAGGGGGAAGAGATGCATATAGCGTTGGTGTTTTGACGTTCCGCTGTTCATCCCAGGCCAGCAGGCGACGCCCTTGGAGAGTGTTCTCTAGACGTATTCGACGACGCGTCTGTGACTCGGTAACGATGGTAGTGAGCGGTGGAAGAGCGGCCAAACGCTTAAGTTCGGCTATAGGGGTGGGCTTAGGTAGACCGGTAATAGTGCGTAGTGTTGCGCGATGAAGGCGTTCGACCTTAGCGAAGTCAGTCTTTGACAGTTGGAGGACGGGTGTGCCATAGAGTATTTTTCCGACCACCGCTGCTCTGGCCATCGCACGGCAGGCATGTTGCCGCGCATCGCCGTGCCGGTTAGGACAGGCCCTTCTCAATCGTAAATGTCCGCGTTCGGACCACACGTTCGTTTTTCAACTGGGACAAGTTTCGTGCTAATACTACGACCCCCTTCTCGGATATTGACTCCTTTCTGTCTGTACTCCGAGATGCCCGCACTAAAGCTCTCGAATATCCCTTGCGACGATTCCACAGTCGGCATGGAGGCTCACCTGGCTAACCTTTGGCGTCGCGCAGATCACCTCACGCAATGTTTTCGAACACGCGGAAAACGTCGCAAAGATCTCGTGCTTCTTCGACGACAATTCAAGCTTATCCAGGCATACAAGCTTCAACTACAAAGTGAGGCTTGGCACTCTACATGCGACCGTCTTGAACAAGTACCGGGCATATCACAACTTTGGCGCATCTTTCGTGGCCTAAATGGCAAGGCACGCGGGGCCCCATCTCTCGCCGATCGCCTTCTCAATGGCAACCCGGCTGATGTTGAGGATGAAGTTATACGCACCTTTTTCTCACAGGCCAGCCTAACGCCTCCCCCACCAGTTTCCATTTTTCCAGTCAGAAACCCTGATCGAGATCTGGATCGCCAATTCTCAAAGGGAGAGCTGCAAGCAGCCCTCGGAAGAGGCCGAGCTCGCGCCACACCCGGGCATGACTGAGTCAGTTGGCAGGAGCTTCGCAATATCGACTCGGCAGTGCAGGATGCCCTTCTCGACATCATTAAATCTTACTGGGAGACCGGAACGGTACCGGATAATCTCAAGCTTTCTCTTATTCTTGCGATCCCTAAACCTGGCAAAAACCCTCGACTTCCTAGCAATTTGCGTCCAATCGCCCTTACTTCACATCTCTGTAAACACATCAAGCGCCTGCTGCATACCCGAGTTAGTCACTACATTGAATACGTCAGTCCTGGATTTCACCCAGCTCAAGCCGGCTTCGGCCCTAATCTGGGAACGCATGACTGCCTTTGGCCTTTGCGAAGAGTACTGAATAGAGCTCATCGTAAACCGCTACCTGACTATCTCCTGGCTGTCGATATACACAAAGCCTTTGATAATGTTCGCCATCCGGTTATCCTGGAGGAACTCGCCAAACGCTTTCTTAGTACTCGTGCCCAAATCTGGATCCGCAATTCTTTTACATATAGGCCCATTCAGCTACATGGCAAAGCTCCGGGATGGGTGCCCTAAACCTATTACTTGAATAGGCATGTATCTCAGGGCTCCATTCTAGGACGCATATTGTTCAACTTGGCCATGACACGCGTCGCCGAGAGTCTGGAAATCAGCACAAGCGCAAGATTCTATATATGCTGATGATATGACCGTGTGGACAGTGGCAGCGGATTACTTAGACAAGTATTCTATGCAGACTGAACTTCAGGCGGCCCTCTTTGTTATGAAGGTACACTAACCAAATTTGGCCTCGAACTCGCACCACATAAAACAGAATTGATTAGTATCGACGGAAAACATAAACCCAACCCCAGTATGCAGATCGATCTTCACATCGGAGGCAACACCATCACCTCCTAAAATGGGCAAATCCGCATTCTTGGCCTGCCCATCTCAAGCTGCAACAGTCCCCAGAAATGGGTTCATCAGCTTCTGTGCCTTCGGCCAGCACTGCTACACACTATTCGTTGCTGTGCTATATATAAATGTAACTCGCTTATAGGAAACGAAAATTACGAGGGACTTTAACGAGTAAAGTGTTGAAAGGCGAACGCCTGAAATGTGTCCTCTTGTCTAGCATTCCCGTCATTTGCAAACCCACACTTGAACGCGCGCCAAGGAACGCCACGAGACAAAAGCATGTTGCGCGTTCAGTTGTGGCATCACAGATGGCAGGGACGCGTCCCGCCACGTCCCATCAAACCGTCGCAAAAGCGGGACACACTTTGTCCACGAAAGCACGAGCCGTTGAAGGCTTTCGCCTTAACAGCTGCAATAAAACTTCTGTTACGCGATTGTCGTTTTGTTTCTGCCGTCCTAGTCACTTGCCCACTGTTTTTCGTTGTTGTGGCTGTAGGAAGAAGGAAAATAAAATGCACGGGCCTGCTACTGGTTCTGTAGCTGAGCCACCTCCGCTGGCGTACCATCCAAACGCACACATGTCGAAGAAAGTATGAAAGATACTGCGTCTAATCTCCTGAAGTCTCAACTTGTCAAGCGTTCCTGCCACCTGCAATCCGTCACTTGAACGGCGCGCCAAGGAACGCCACGCGACAGCCGCCGAAAAAGCGGGACACACTGCCCACGACACTATGAGTTATTAAAGGCTTTCGCCTAAGAAGCGCAGTTAATAAATTGGTTCACAGGAAGGGAAAGGCGCAGTAACTGTCACACTTGCTCTGTGGACACCCGAACCGCGCCGTAAGGGAAGGGAGGAAGGTGGGAATGAAAGTGGACAGAGAGAAAGAGGAGCCGTAGTGGAGGGCTACGGAGTAATTTCGACCACCTGGGGATCTTTAACGTGCGCTGACATCGCACAGCACACGACGCCTCTTCGTTTCGCCTCCATCGAAACGCAGCCGCCGCGGTCGGGTTCGAACCCGGGAACTCCGGCACAGTAGTCGGGCGTCTTACCACTGCGCCACCCCGGCGGGGCAGAAGCGCAGTATCTGACACATTCTCCGGCAAGTGTGTTCGGACGCTACACTATTGTGCCTGTCGTGTCGCGTTCCTTGGTGCGCGTTCAAGTGTGAGTTTGCCGATGGCAAAATGGGAAAGGCGCGGTAACTGTCTCACTTGTTTTGTGTGGACACCTCAACAGCGCCGTAAGGGCAGGGAGGAAGGTGCGAGTGAAAGTGGAAAGAGAGAGAGGAGCCGTAGTGGAGGTCTACAGAGTAATTTGGACCACCTGGTGATCTTTAACGTGCGCTGACATCGCACAGCACAAGGAAGCCTCTTCGTTTCGCCTCCATCGAAACGCAGCCGCCAAGGTCGGGTTCGAACCTGGGTACTCCGGCACAGTAGTCGGGCGTCTTACCACTGCACCACCCCGACGAGGCTTCGCAGATGGCAGGAACGCTAGAGAGGGACACATCTCGTGGAATCTCGTAGATATGACACATCTCGCACAGAGAGAGAGAGATAAAAGAAACCTTTATTTACCCGGATAGTTGTATAGGGTCTAGTTACGTTACTTTACTAGATGGCACGCAGGTCAAGCTTTAAGAGGTCTTTCCAGTTTCACTCTCAACGGCGTGGCCCAGGCTTCCACAGAACAAGTGTGAGCCCCGCCGGGGCGGTGCAGTGGTAAGACGCCCGACTACTGTGCCGAAGTAGCCGGCTTCAAACCCGACCTCGGCGGCTGCGTTTCGTTGGAGGCGAAACGAGGAGCCGTCCGTGTGCTGTGCGATAGCGCACGCTAAAGATCCCAGGTGGTTGAAATTACTCCGTAGTCCTCGACTACGGCTTCTCGTTCTCTGGACTTTCACTCCCACCTTCCACAGTTCCCTTACGGCCCGGTTGAGGTATCCACAGAAAACAAGTGAGACAGTTACCGCACCTTTCCCTTCCTATAAATCAATAAAAAGAGAACAAGTGCGACAGAGTTTTGCGAATTTTCTTTCAGGTGAACCAATTATTTTTGGTTTGGTTTGGTTTTGGGGTTTAACGTCCCAAAGAGACTCAGGCTACGAGAGACGCCATTGTAGAGGACTCCAGAAATTTCGACCACCTGGGGTTCTTTAACGTGCACTGACATTGCACAGCACACGGACGCCACTCCGTTTCACCTCCATCGAAACGCAGCTGCCGAGGTCGGGTTCGAACCCGGGTACTCTGGCACAGTAGTCGGGCATTTACCACTGCACCACCCCGCGGGGCTAGGCCGGGATTCGATCCCGCGTCTTTGGGCAGTGTAGCCGAGCGCCCTAACCACTGCGTCACTCTGGCGGGGCAGTGAGCGCTACCCTGAGTCACAGTTTCGCTGTGGCTGTGGTAGCGCCATGCTCTCACCGCTCCTTGCGGTGCCGTTGCCTAGCAACCGCTGTTTTTTTGGACACCTGAGCCACATAGCAACCAGGCTATGCTGTTCGTCAGCGTACAAAATTCGAACCCTGATTAAAGAACTGGGAGAGACAGAATTTCGTTTGCAGGGCGTCTCCGCAGCGGAGATGGCTCAACTACAGAGCCAGTAGCTGGCCCGTGCAATTTCGTTTCCTTCCTCCTACAGCCACAACAACGAAAAACAGTGGGCAAGTGACTAGGACGGCAGAAACAAAACGACAATCGCGTAACAGAAGTTTTATTGCAGCTGTTAAGTCGAAAGCCTTCAACGGCTCGTGCTTTCGTGGACAAAGTGTGTCCCGCTTTTGCGACGGTTTGATGGGACGTGGCGGGACGCGTCCCTGCCATCTGTAATGCCACAACTGAACGCGCACCATGAAACGCTACCTAAGCAGCATAAAAGCAATGGTCCTTGATTGGCATTCTGGTGGCAATAGTTGGCATGAATATAGGTCTTTCATGGGCATTTGGGCAAATTACTGCTTTTCCAACAATGGCTCCATCACTTATGCCAATAGTATGCCAACCCGTCGCCATGTTAATGCCGTGAGCATGCCTGCATACAGCCAGCCCGTCGCCAAGGGTATGCCCGCGTAGAGCAAAGCTGTCGCCACACTCTCGCCAAGCATGCGCGCGTGCAGCCAACCTGCCGCCACGCTCGCGCCAAGATTACGCCCACGTAGAGCTTACCTGTCTCCACGCTCCTGCCGAGACTTCGCCCATATCCAGCCATCATACCCCCATTTGTGCCATGATTATGCCTATATCCAGCCATCCTACCCCCACTTGTGCCATGACTACGCCCATACCCAGCCATCTTGTTCCCGCTTTTGCACCATGGTTACACCCATATTAAGCCGGGATATTGATAACCTGAGATTCATGCCGAGGCTTGGAATATGAGCAGCCAGTTGCACCCTGGCTCAGAATGCTTCCATTTCAAGGCGGCCGTTGAATTTCTAGGCCAGCGGGAAATCCAACCAGGGTCACCCTACATAGTTCTACACCATATCCTCTTGAATATTCTGCAATTTGTTTCGTGTAATCGACAACGGAAGCTGTAGGCAATAGTTCAATACACAATGCAGACTTAGCATCACCTCCTAAACCTCGTTAGGCGTACTTTTTATAACGCTCCCAGAAGGTAAAAGAACTGTAGTCGAGTATGCTAGCGTTGTACCCTTTAAGCTCTAATCTTATAGAAAAGCTTGAACGCAGCAGAACCGGGCTGCAAGATTTGGGTCTGGTGATTATAACTTCCGTAGCAGTATTACATTAGTTAAAGGGAACCTTGGTTGGAATAACACTAGTATACCACCTATTAACTGAAAATATAGATTTTGTTTTTAATTTACTCTGGTCTCTAAGAAATAATTAGATCTTGTACATTTTCTCTCCATCTCTAAATGATGTGATACAAGCTGAAGGTTCATCAAATGCGCTGTCGAACTGATGTCTACCGCAATTCAGTTTTTCGGCATGCTGCTGCGCACAATAATAGACTTCCCAAGAGAATTAGTGAATGTAAAAAGTGTTCATATTTTCAGTCTTTATTGTCACACAGTCTGCCGTAGATTCATATTATCCTGTTTACTTCGTATATTCTGGCTGGCATTGCGCTTCGTGTGATAGTAACCCCCCCCCCCCTTCCATTTACTGTGTTGTGACTTTTGCGCCTCGTTTCTCTGAAGACCGTTGTCAATGTGTTTGTACCATGATGCCAATGTGTTTGTACCATGAGATAAATGAAGGTCGAGATATTATATTCCGTGACTTGTTCTAAATGCCTTATCGATATTACGTATTTTTTTTTACTTTATTGCTTTTACCAACTGTGCTCCGCTGTTTTTAGTTTTTGTGACATGTTCGTCTAATACTTATGTTTTCTTTCAGTTGCCCCGGCCCCTGCAGTAATGCCCTTGAGGTGCTGCAAGCACTAGTGTAAAAAAAATAAATATATATTTAAATAAGTACGTGCCCCACAGAGCGCTCTGCGCCAGGTTTCTGATATGATCAGAAGTGCAGTCAATAAAAAAAAATACCGCTATTGTTTATGCCATTCTGAATTATTCAAAATAAATTCAAACAGATAGGCCAAAATAAAGGTCTTTCAACAATTTGTGAATAACCACACAAAAGACTCTGATTCGAAGGTGGAAGTGTCACATTACATTTAATAGGATGAACTTTCTTCGGTACTTCAGCAAATATTTATTTATTTATAGATACTGCCTCAATGAGCCTATTGCAGGAGTGGGCAAACAAAGAAAAGTGTATCAAGAGAATACAAACATATAAAATCAAAGCAAAAAGAAAATAAAAAATGGCACTAGGAAGCATTGGCTGTCAAAAATCCTTCAATTGGTAGCGAGCGGACGTTTCCAGGCAGCAAATTCCACAGTTCAATGGTCAGAGGAAAGAAGCTGTGTTTGAATGTCCCAGTGCGGGAAAAAAGGATGAGATTCAGGATGTGGGAACTTCTAGTTATGGAAGGCTTGCTCATGCTGAAATAAGTATTTAGTGATGGAGGGCGCTGAGAGTGAACCAGTGTGTTCAAAACCTTCCAGCACTCTATTTGACGGCTAGACGATAGGGCTGTGAGTCCTAAATCTGTATAATTGGAAGGAAGAGAAAAATCTCCGCCGTAGTTGTAAAAGATGAAGTGTAGTGATTTCTTTTGAACTGATTCTAATTTTTTTATATCGGATTTCGTATAAGGGTTCCATACGATACAGCCGTAATCAAGAAAGGGGCAGATAGTGTTTTATATGTGAGCAGTTTGGTATCCTTTGGGGCTTTACGCAGTGTGCGATGGAGGTACCCGAGACGCTTAAAAGCTTTGTTATTTACGATATCAATTTGTTTGTACCATGAAATGTCATGAGAGAAATGAAGGCCGAGGTATTTATATTCCGTGACTCGTTCTAAATCGGTACCCGAATCGTAATATAAGGTACAAACATGCGCAATACGTCGTGAATTCTCATGTTTCTTCCCAAAGGTGAGGTCAGAAATAGACGTTCGTATTTCATTACACCGGTTCTTTTATCACCTCCACAACAGAGCTAATGCTAACGAAAACCGCGTAGCGCGGTCTAACATATTGTACCGCGTGCCGTCGAAGGCTCAAAGGAATCTCCCATAGTAGTGGATTCCCTTGAACCAGGACGAATTGTTTCTCGATGAAGTTTCTGTAGAACATAAGCAGCTTTTTTTCTGCACAAGTATAGATGCTCCTTGGTGGATGCTATAAAGTAACTACTGCAGTATTAAAAAAAAAAACTACTTCACCTGGGGAGCCTCATAAAGTCCTCTACCGAAACGGTTCTCGTTGCGACATCTCTCCCTGTCACCTGATCTGCTTGACGTAATGTTTTTCTCAGTCACTGTAACGTCTGCCCCCGAAAGGCGGTGGTCATCAGTTCGAACCTCGAACCAGGACGAACGTTACTTGCAGAGTTTCTGAGGAATCCGTATAGCTTTCATTTATAAATGCGTACGCATAACACAACGCTCGGGTGACTGCTAATGACTTATAATTCCCTTGTTTTAATTTAATATGATCACAATTGTGTTCTATTATATGTAGGTGACGCTTTATCCGCGTTACGTATTATTTGATTTGACGCTTTGCGTGCTTGTAGACTTTCTATAATAATATTCTGGTTATCGACAATATTAAAATATATTGATCAAGAATGCGCGCGTACGAATAAGTGAAACAAAAATGGCACGCCGTGGGCAAGCGTTGGTTATAAGTAGAGATACTACCTCATTGCGAACTCTACATTTTGTGTCGACTGTTAGGTAACTAAATGCGATTAGAAAATCGCAATCTAAAGTCTCGACCGACAGCCACAACAAATGAACTGTCCAGACTGGGCACAAAATTAGGCAAAATTCGTCGCAGGCTTTTTCCTTCCATAAACGATAAGCAAACGGAAGTACCTGCTGTATGTTCACAACGGAGCTGGAGAGTTATGAGTAAACAGAGGAAAGCGCTTTCGGGAAATGTCACAGTTGGAACGGCGGAAATCAGCGATCCTTCATTGTTGTCATTACTTCACTCAAAGGAAGATTTTTTAACTCTACTTTCTCAGCACCGCTTGTTTGCGCTTGCAATGTGCGTGCCAGTTATGTCTAGGTCATTGATCCGGCCTGTGTGCCGGTTAAAAATACGGGCCTAATGTTTGCTTCTTTCTCCATTGTTTTTCTCAAAGAATAAGATGTGGTCCGTGTTTATTCTTACGTATTACTGTTCCCGAATCATTATTCGTAATGTTTAAGCTAGAAACTCCACATGATAAAGACAAACACGCATGCAATCTTCCTCACCTTTAAGATAACAAGTAATGCGATCGTGTTAACTATCCGAGAAAAAGTATTGCGCAAACAATAATGTCTGGACAGGATCTCTCGTTCTAATTGCTTCTCGATAAGCCTATGAATCCGGTGTTCTGCTTTACCTGGAACGATTGCGACATACTTGTACTTCAATTTCATTTGGAACCGAACGGGGCAAATAGATTGGCGATTTCCACGCATTTCAATTCGAAGGAACGCTCAAACACACTGAAGCCGAATGGCATGCGTTCCAAAACGCCTAATCACAGAGGAACGATCCCCACTGATTTGAACGAATTTGTGCTCAGTTTGATTCCAGACATCTCGGTAATGATTAAGAAATATTGCGGATCTCATAGGAATGTCTTTCCAATTAAGGTTCCACCTTTTTCATCGGTGTAGTAGCCGTGATTAACGGCAATGTTTTTGTTTTCTGCTCATGTAAATATTTTTTTTCTTGTTTGTGCTCTATGTGTTACCCACCCCTTGTGTAATACCCCTAATCTTGGGGGTCTTTAAGGCATTAAAGGGATGTGCTGGGATTCCTTATAGCCATTATGTTACACAAAAGTATTTCATGTCATTGAGTGGCCTAAGTATGAGGTAACAATAAGTTAAAAACCGGCTTTGAATATGTGCAGAGCAAAGGAGGTCATTATTACAAGGTCATAACCTTGCAGTATCTGAACTGCGAAGATTCCTTGTAACGTGAAGTTTTTTAGAGAACACTAATTTTGCGCTATTGTAAAAATAATTCACCATGCACTTCTCTTGCAGCTGATGCTTGAACTAATCGGCGGTTTACATTTCGTAACCATTTGAACAAAATTTGAGCCGAGGTTCTGGGGTAAGCAACGCTTAAGACCTATTTATTAGCTAGCGAATCACAAGCAAGAGAAAACTCTAGAGGGTAATTATCTGAAGGGCTTCATTCATTACATCGAATAAAGGGCATTGAGTCAGCAATGACAGTAAGAATGAGCCCTTTTAAAACAGCACACAACCGTAAAATACTGGAATACTTTGGGGTTGAGGTAATTGCTGACAGCAATGTGTAGGGACAGCAATGGTTTCCCTTTCCCACGCTAACCCATTGCAGCAGCATGCAGCACTGCTCTGGAATGTGTGCATTTGTTACGAAACGTCGTGGGAAACCACATAGGAAGCGTTCGAAACCTTTAGAACATGCATAATATTGAAATAGTTTTCCGGTTGGACTCCTTAATTCGTAGAGTAAATAAAGGCGAATATTTTTGCAACATTGTTGACACTTTCACAAAATTACTGCGTCTTGTCGAGTTATTGCAGACATCAAGAATACATGTTAAGAACACCAGAGGCAACTCAGCGGTAGTTTAACAGTAGGTGGTGCGTTTAGCTGTCAAAACAGGCGCCACGCCATCTCGCAAGCAGTGTAAGATCTGCAGCTTCTGTAGGAATTGGAATACCATGCTTGTCTATAAACACACCCACGAAAACAACACCGGTATCAGAGGATCGATTGTCCGTGTTGAAAGTTTCGTTTTTGACAAACCAGCTGTGCTCATTCAGCTCACATTTTCCACGGTGACAGGGCATCCCTACGAGTCGTCCATATTGAAATATGTTTGAAATTTATCGATTGAAGTTAAGAAAAGTAAAGAAACGATGCCTGCCTAATTTTGAAACTGACTTCTCGAAGGCCGTCCACCAGACTGCTGATCTTTAAAAATTTTCCGCGAAATTGAAAGTGAGGACTTAAGAAGCACCTGAACTATGGCTCATTGCCTCTACTTCTGAGGTCGTTAGCTAAGCTGCTGCAGGATGTGCCAAGAGCAAAAAACAAGTAAATTGGTCATTATGCATGCAGCGTATGAGAATCGCAGCGGCACTGTTGCGAACAGCCTTACGCCAAGTTTTCTACAGTCGGTACATATAACTCAGCACCCTGTTAATATCTCATAGAAGCTTTGCACGAGACCAGTAAAAAGTTGATATATTCAGCTATCTGTGAAAAGAAGAGGAAGAAAGAGAGAGTAATTCAAGCACAAGAAGGTGTAGCAATTTCAAGTTATTTCGGCAACACTAGCTCCTAATTATTAGGTTATCTGTATCATACAGGTCGGTACATATAACTCAGCACCCTGTTAATATCTCATAGAAGCTTTGCACGAGACCAGTAAAAAGTTGATATATTCAGCTATCTGTGAAAAGAAGAGGAAGAAAGAGAGAGTAATTCAAGCACAAGAAGGTGTAGCAATTTCAAGTTATTTCAGCAACACTAGCTCCTGATTATTAGGTTATCTGTATCATACAGTCAAATCGACATTATCAAAAATATTATGTCACCTACAACGAATTCTGGCCAATCCCCCACTGTGGGTATGTGCCATTACAACGAGGGAGAAGAAGAAGGTGTAGTAGTCAGTCAGTGGTAAAGCAACCCTGGCCTGATACTCCCTACAAGGTTAATGGGAACTAAATGCAGAATTAGAATTTCAAAGGAGGGCGATAATGGCATATACATATAATTGCTTGATATGATCCGGGTAACAGATGAGACGGCGCACAGGCTGGTTGGCACATGTCTCCCACAGAATCAAATGAAGGAAGGAAGGAAAACTTTATTTAGCCATATATTATTTTGGCGGTTTTGGGGGCGTCTTCAGATCTGTCTCCTTGTTGCCCAGAGGAGACTTCTGCATCGACCTTGTCCTCTTCTACAAAATTGTCGGTTGCCCTCAGTACAGGGCTCCGCTGGTCACTGCCGCCCGTTGAGCTCGCTGTACTACACCTTGCTGGTCTTCGTAGCGGTCGCTGGACAGCGGAATCTCCCATTGCTCCGCACCCGAATAGCATATGCAGCACATTGTCTTATACATTGAACACGCACAGTACAAAGAAGAGCTCTACATGATTTCATATCTGGCTATAAACGCATATGCACGCACACCGCAAGCTCTAAATACACACACACATTTCCACGAGTGAATCTATATGTACATATGGGCTGCTATTGCAAACAGTGCTGGCACGTACAGCACGGCACACACCCCGCCGCAAATGGAATCTAGAGTTTCATGCACAATTTGAAAAGAGCCTTGCTGGCACACTATCCATCGACGAGGTTCGCCTTCGCACCAGTGTAGTTTTCAGTCGAATGTCCTGATAGTAACTTATGGGACCACATGAAATAAGTGTAGGGGAACGCCCTCGGAATAAATATAATGGTTTTTTTCTGGAATGTTACAGTTCAAGCAGTTCGGCTAGCGTCAACTTCGAGGTAGCTTTGGGTTACGCGACGTCAAGCGGTAACAGGCAAAACAGACTGCACTGAGGTCGCATCACATTAGAGGGTAAGTAAATTCGGGAACCAGCATCAAGCCTAGAGGCGTGCATCTGCTGAAGCCGGAAATCATTGTAGTGCAACTGCATTGCAGTCTGCACTGAATAAGCTAATGAGGCTGCAATGTCACTTCTAGAGGATGAAACTTGGACGGAAGCACGGTCGTCATGAGTATCTTCAGCATCATCGCATTTATTTCCAGCTATGCAGAAATAGCAGAATAAACACTGAAGGCTGATGTCTCAGCCGTGCAGATAGGCTCAGCTATTAAGTGTACAGTTTTGCCGATTAGCTAGTCATATGTGCTTTCTTTTATGCATGCTTTTATAATCGGCAGTGCAGGTCCTGAGTCGCAGAATATAATGCCGGGATTTGCGGTGTATTTACCAATTTAGCATTTCGTATGCCTGCCATTTAGATTTACGTGGATGGTGTTTTGTGCGTGAGCCTGAAGCCTTATTTCAGTAAAACAAAATGCTCACGCAATTTTAATCATGAACTAAAGTTAGAACAACAGTACGGAAACAGGTTTAGGGGTTACCCATGTGTTTTGTGAAATTTGCAAAATATATAACAGAATATTTGAAAGCTACTTCTAACGTTTTCCTCTCATTGTTCTCGAAGAGAAAGGAAGCTCTTTGAGCCCTAGTCATTGAAGAAATACCGGGGGGCGGGGCGGAGGGGGTGGGGAGTAGTCATTAATTGCGCTCCTTCTGTCATCTTTGTTTTCTACTTATATATGTATTTTTTGTGCATTCAATGCTCCTTAAGTAAAAGGTAGTCATTAGCATCACTGAAAACAAGTTACTTTTAAGGAATACCGCGTTGTTCTTGTGGCATCTTCGTCCCTTCAATGTCCTACTTGAGTCAACTCTAACAAAAGCCTATTACGATCGCAGAGATAAATTGGGTTTTCCCCCCTGCACGTTCGTCTTTGTGTGCTCCGTCGAATGCTCAATGAAAACCTAGTTTAAATGAGTCGTCCCTCTACTTTCTGTAAATACCGCTTATGGCAACTTTGGTGTGATTTCGTAGAACTGCATTATATTATAGGATAAAGGCCCCGTGGAACTGAAAATCTGATATCACACGACAATTCTGATCGGTTGACAGGCTCATGACGTCACAGCAACACCACCTCGTTCGGAACTTCCATGTATACTGTCATGCCCACGTTGAGCGCAACGTGATGCGGGAATCAAGCATTTCAAAACATGACACGTAACGTGGAATACAAATCGGCGCATGCGTGAAGTTCATTTCGCCTAACAAACAGTTTCAAGAATTTTATATTTAAGCCCGGATTTGAACCCATGAGGTTTGAGCTGCGAAGCAGACACTCTAATTAATAGACCACATAAGACAAGCTTGTACGGATTTGAAGCAAGTGCTGTTTGAAATCCATGTCGTGTGGCCTTGGACGTATTTATAATCAATTTTCAATCTTGAGTCTGTATGATAATAAAGAAGTGTATAATAAGAGGCGACTGCAGTGCGATATCGCGGCATACACTCAAGGACGAATCCAAGTGTCCCCCTCTTCTATTTAGCTGCAGCAGTACTGTAGAAGCAAGCTGACTCTCCAGAGAGCACTTGCTTCATTACACAACTACTTAGCTCAAACTGAACATGGACCTAAATACTGCTTTGTGAATTACCGCCCATTTCACACGTTTGAAAACATCGCGTTTTCGCTTAATTCCAGCTGCCCGGCAACAAGACAACCGATGGTCTATCATAATTTCGTATTACCGCCAGACGAACATTTTATAGTGCCACCTACACCTCATTAATTAGCAAACTCCCGAATTTTCATCCCACCAACCGACGTTAGAAACGCCTGCACTGTACGTTCCTTGCCGAATTTCGTAATCTTACTAACAGCTTGGCTGAATCCATACATATGATTCCCGCACGTCATTCTCGCAGATTTATTGAATCAACGGCCGACTGATGTCTGTCTGATTAGCGGTTGATCGTGAAAAGTGCAGCTTAATTAGGCGTCCACTGGCCAACCATGCCGCAGCAATTATTTCTTTCTCCCCATCATTCACCTCGCTTTTTCCATCGGTCAGCGTAGTATCAAGCAGCTGTGCTCTGCTGCCTGCTGTGATCGGTGTCCGAGGCCCATGCTTCGATTCGAGCTCAATAATGGAAGGTTTGTGAATGGCGTGTACATGTGTAAGCTAGCCTGTATATGCACAGGAGTGTGCAATAACACCTGCTATTATCTGCTTGTGATTCAGCGAACGCTATATAAACTTACAGGGCGGCAGTTGTATTCAATGCTCCTCTGATGAGTGTTTGAATCAAAGTTTCATTGCGACCACAGGCGTCCACAGAGCGCGAAGCAAAGACACCGTTCAATGCACTGTTATATTTAGATGTCCTCGATGGCCATTTTCCTCTTTATGTCGATATCTGAGACCACCGTTCTATCACACTGGCGACGAAAAAGGAGCGCTGACATTAGGCGGATCTTTTGTTATTGCTCGTGAAAGACACATGCGTTAGCATTAAACTATTAAAGGAGCAAGGTGTTCCAAAACTACTGAAATAAAACTTCTCTCAGTGACTTCTGACCATATCAGAGAATTGCTGGAAGTACAAGCGGCCCTTATTATTTGCTGTTCCAAGAAGCCAGCTAAAGAAAGCCTCCAAGGCACAAGAGTGATTGCGGCTGCTCTAGCTGCAGCGAAATGTCTTTACACGACTACGCGTACTGAAACCCATCTGCTCCGAAAGCTGTTACAGCGCAGTTTCTCTGAAATCCCTCTCCTAGGGCTATGCAACAGTTCAAGCAGCCTGTTCTTAAGCATTGCAATCATTTCGTTTGGTGTTCCATTCACATTGCGTGTTTTTATAAAACTTCACCGTGGTGCGCCTTCTCCACCTAATTTGTTCAAATTAGTGGGAATACAAGAAATGCCTAAAAATTAGGTTCCCTAAAGTGGATTCATCATTGGTCGTTCCAGAGGATGGCCCAGGGAACTGACAGTTCAGGAAACATGTTTATAAATAAAATGAGACTGGTGATAGGCCATTGGAATTTACAGAAGCCTTAAACAAATCATAGAACCCGTGTATGCTCTCGCACACTGCGGGAGCTGTGTGGGAGAGCAATGAGCACTTGCCGGTATTGCCGGGAGAGCGAATGAGCACTTGCCGGTATTTTACGACTGCCAGCTTCTGCTCGCGCCACAAGGGACGGGACACGCGGGTCGAGTTACGCCGGAAGCCATTCACAGACTAATACGGCTGTTTTCTTCAGCCTAAAGTAGCATTTGCGTCTTAAAATATTAACGTCAGCTGAAAACATCGTATATGAGTAGACTCAAATAAGAATGAACTGAGATACATGAGCCTTTGTGCGCGCCTCTGAGCTTTGAATTAGTGTCTCTACTGCAAGCGTATTTGAGAAGTTGTATGGTGCTCGGTGTCCGATGGGTCTAGCGGAAATTACGCGCCAAACACTGGAAACGCTACACCACTACATGAGTTGATTGTCACAGCTTCACGTTTTTCATCAGCGTTGCCGACATTTACGGCTAATTCTGCCGTCCTTCTTTTATATTTTCATTTTCGGGAGCTTTTGATCGGTCTAATGATTATGGATCAATTATGACTGAAGGCGTTAAGGCGCAGGCTATTACATGCGCTGAACCTGAAGCGGCATCGTTTCCAGAAACCTCGAACCTACAAACCTACCTTTAACTTACAACCTACATATAAACCTATAAAGGACCTCACTACTAGCGCACTTCTGGAAAGAAGATATCGTCCTCTGAAGCACTTCATCTGTCTAGTTTTCTGTGTCTTGACTTGAAAGCCTCACTGTTTTGATGCTCTCGCAAGGCCTGCCATTAGACAAATTATATTTGTTTTGCGCATTCCGCGTGGCATGCGTAGAGCAGTTGATGTGTATGGAGGTGAGCTAATTCGTGATAGGTAGAACACTTAGAGGAATTCTTTGAAGGGAATACAGGGCGCAAGGAAACATTTGAGGAAATTGGTAAGTAACGCTGAAGAGAGAACTGTTAAGGACATGTAATGGATTTCATTTCACAAAGACTACAGTACGATAGGTAAAGCAATGAATTAGGTCAAAGAAATAAAAGGTAGTCATAGTGGACTTTAATTTAGGGGAGGTGATTCGTAGGTAAAGCCGACATATTAGGTGTTCACAAAATGTTTTTGGATTCGAGGTAGAGGCCATGTCAGAAAACATTCCTGAAAGCTACCGCGGGGAAACAAAAAGGCCTCCTCAATCTTAGGCTGTCGGCGGAAGTGCAAGCTAACGGATCGCCGTGAAATTAATGAGCCGGTCTTCCGGTAGGTGCAGCTGCTCTTCGAAGGTATAGCACGAAAGGATGCACATAAAACCCTAGAGGCCGATTACCATAACAACTGTTATGTACAGGTTGGCCATGCAGGCGGTGAAATTAAAGGTGCAAGCATAGGTAGAAAGTAACAACATACTCGGGGAAATTAGGAACGGCTTTTAGAAATGGTAGGGGCTTAGATGATAGCCTGTCCGTTGCTACGCTATGTATTCTTCCCACTTATTGTGAATAAAGTTTTATCAGCCCCAGTCAGCCAATGCATCGAACTATCTAGAGTGGAAAATAAACCTTTGTATTTGGCCTTCCGGGCAACGTAAACAGAGAACTCCTGAGGAACATGTCAAAAGTAGAAGGTATCGGTTGTAAGATAACTGAGTTCCTACAGGAAATATACCGGGATAACAAAGTAGAAATTACATGGGAAAGTGGTAAGAAGTACGGAAGCTGTTAAGTCATGCATAGGATTACGACAAAGTTGTCTTCTGTCAACACTGCTGTTCATGCGTTATATGATAAACCTGGAGCGAAGGATACAAGAAAGTAACCTAAGTTTTAACCTGTCATATAGATTAGGTAAAAGGACGGTGGAGCAGCGCCTTCCCTGTTTGATGTATGCAGACGATATTGGGCTGCTAGCTTACAGTCTGGAAGAATTGCAAACTCCAGTTAAGTATTGCGGGGACGAAGGGGACATTATAGGCTTCAGGATTAGCGTAGTTATGTCGGATCTGGTGATTTTCAACGGCTCAACTGATCAGGGTCCTAAAATACAAGGCCATGAAATACCCAGAGTAGCAGGACATAAATATCTCGGGGTATGTGCAAATGAAGGAATGGCATACATTGAAAAGCATGAGCAATCACTTAGGGCACAAGGGCGAAGAAACGCCGGGAATGAAGCATAGGGAATTGTGGGGATACAATAGGTATGCGGTTTTGAGGGGTGTTTGGAAAGGAATTATGATGCCCGGGCTAACTTTCGGAAATGTGAGTTTGTGCCTAAAATCAGAAGTGTACTAGGAGAAGTACAGTCGACATTAGAAAGAAATCAGAGAGCCGTCGGACAAGGTGCTCATGGCAAAACCACAAATGAGGCGGTACAGGGAGATATGGGCTGGGCATCTTTCAAAGTTCTGGAAGCTCAGAGTAAAGTAAAATATTATATCAGGAATGCCTAAGGAATTTGGACAGTAAGAGATGGGCAGCTAAAGTATTTAAATACCTAGACCTAAAAAGCGTTGACTCACAATGGAGGAAAAGAACTAGGAAACTAGCCAGTAAGTATGCTGGTCACAAGGACGAAGAAATAAAGAGCGTTAAGCAACACGTGAAAAACACAGAAGGTAAAACTTTTTTAAAATCGAGGAAAAAGAAACAGAGTATGGAATTATAACGAAAGTGGAAAAGGCAGATCAGGAAGGAAGCTTTCTTTGATAACTCAAGAGGCAGTGCGCTACTTCTTGAAGCTAGATCAGTGTGCCTTAGAACACGCAGCTACAAAAAGAAATTTAACAATGAAGATGACGCATGTGCTGTATGTGGTAACTCCAGTAAAACAATTGACCATATTATACTCTAATGTAATGGTATCCATCTGGAAGTCGATGCAGGCGCAGTCACTCTTCCTGAAGCTCTGGGGCTTATAGATACCAGTGGCCGGGTGAATAAACCGGCAGTGGAAGCTAGCAAAAAACGACTGGAAGATTGGTGGCTTAAAAGCAGAAAAATGCCTTACTGTTAGTGATGTAGAGACAAAAATTCAATAAATAGAATGATGGTGCAGTTAACCAATCTAAAACAATAAAAAAGATATAGGGGGAAAAATGAGCATGATAGCAGCTGCTACCATCACGTTTCAAAGGCGACGCTCCTATATTCGATCCATTTATCCAGCGGCAGCACGGAGCGACATTCTACTTAGAGCTTGTACATACATTACGTAAAGGGGTATCCCCAAGGGAACAAGATAACGATAACCGTTAGCCCTTTTACTTCAAACCCTTGAAGGTGGAGCTTAATTGTGCCCCCAAATATTTATACCGCAGTTTTATTTTATAATGCATGCCATCTTCGAACTTTGGGGAATTGATTTTTCAGCCTACTTGCAGTGTGATCTTTTTTCGTGTGATGTCTAAAAGTAAACAAAAATATTTTTATGTACTACATAAACATGCATTTTGTGAATGTAGCGCAGTTCTGTAAACATTTCTAATATTAAAACTTTTCACCTGTGAATTTTACAATCTTGGAGGAGTTAAAAGGGGTAGGAGACTTCCGTAAAAGCCTTTGTCCCCATCGAAAAAGCAAGCGCCAATGCATTGCAAAGCGCCTAAAGGAAACCATACTGTAGGGCTATCTGGTTCTGCTGACAACAATATCTAGAGAGAAAAAAGTGACGTCGAGCCCGATTCCAAATCCAATTAGAGAGCAGCCAGTGCCTCCAGGAAGGGGTTTTTTTTTAAACATCCAGTAGCCAGGTGCGCTGAAGCAGTTGAAACTGAATCTGGAGAGAATTTCGTAACATTTGAGTTTAAACCAATGAGATGATCCTAATTATAAGAAAACTCTATTTTCGGCGCTATATCCCGGCCGCGAAGGCCGATTTTAATGGAGGCGAAAAGCAGGGAGCCTGCGTGCTGCGCGATATCAGTGCACGTTAATGAGGTTCAGATTGTCGACATTACCGTAGCCCTCAAATACGGCTGCTCTCATAGGCTGAGTCATTTTGAAACGTTGAGCTCCCAAACCGCACCAACCAATAAGAACTTTGTAAAGAGAGTACTGCTATTATTTCTATATTCTTCAATTTGTTAACGCTTTCTATGTTTATGAATGTGCTTGCATGTTTTTTTTTTATTTTTTCAAACATTGAGTAATATATTCTTCATACTGCAAGATACGACGAAGACTACAGGCAGAGCACTACCCCTCCCAAAGGTTGAGGGCATGGACCAAACACTAAAAGAAAAGAAATTGAAACGGCACAAAGCCAAGAAAAACGTGTCTTTTGGGGATGACTTTCCGACATGAATCATATCATCATAAAATGCGGAGGTCCTTGAAAAACAAGTACGACGATGGTAGAACACAGAATGAAGCATTAAGAAGCCCGCATCATAAGGTGCAAAAGGAACAGAGCCAACTGGGAGGTACAGCATCCCTTAAATTTAAGCGTTATTCTTGTAGTAAATAAACCCCTAACGTTCTCTCAGAGGTTTGTGTGCCGTGTCTAAGAGGGTAGGTATAAAGAGGCCTGTTTACACAATAAACTTATACAGAACTGCACTGAATTCATGAAGGGGCAATTCAATACATATAGTTTTGTGATAGGTTACCTGTGGGTTTATTGAACACTTGGTTTATAAAAACATACGCATGTAATATCCCTCAGCATTGCATGTCTTCTGATTGTCCGGCAGTAGTAACGAGTTCCGAAGGGGTCGCATGATCCACACTTTTGGGCACAAACAACTTTCACTGCTGTAAACCAAACAGTTTCTCAAACTCCATTAACGTACCAAACAACAATATATCCACCGCGCCACGTGAGGTCACTCACCCGGAAGCTCTGCGCCGCAGGTTTTTCCCTTGAAACCTGTGGTGAGGCTGGAAGCAATGACATGTGTTCGCTACACATGTTCATAACTGGCTTCGTAAACAGGCCTCTTAGCGCACGCTTATTTACAGCACTGGGGCAATGGAGCGGACAATATTGTAGATCAGCTCCAGCAGCTTTAGCCAGTCCTGCTCGACGTTTTTTGTAGCGCGCTTTTATGCATTTCCACTGCAAACATATTAGTGCAATCCATGCACCGCCCATGTTGCGTTGTCCGTGTAGAGAACCCGTCTGCACAATGCTCCTGCCCCGAGGTCAACGCTCTCAACAAAGAAAAATCTGTAACTGAACATGTGCGCCGATAATGCAGCGAGGCGCTTCCTAGTCTATGAAGGTGCCATGCTACATCAGGGCTCCAAGCGTTTGTAAACATGTATTGCCCGATTTTAAAACTGGAGTCCTGAAATAAATAAAATAAATTGATTGAGAAATTTGTCCTGATGCCTGTAAACATGAGACCAGTGAAAATTATTCTAATACAGGATTGTGAAGGCCGCAGATGCAGCAATTGACAGTTCTTACGCATTAGAAGGGGTGGCGCAATGCATCGAATGAGGTGCTGCTGCGTGAAACTCCTTGTAGAAAATTAGCATATATATTAACATTTCGGAATAAAATGTTCGTCGTCTGCAATAAAATTTTCTTGTCAGAGAAGTAGTCAAGTTTCTCAATTGCGCAAATTAATAGTAAAGCATAGAAGAAGTTCCACTCGTGCTTTTGAGGAAAGCCGGCATTGAAAATTACTACGGAGAATGAAGCATATCATACCTACCATATAGACTCTTTTAAGTAGGCTAATGATCCAAGCCCAGTTTATGGATGTTAAGCAGAAAAATATAGCTCTGTCTAGTGGCTGTAATGATGCTCGCTGACAAAAAGAAAGAAACGTTTAATACGCTGTATTTTCAGTTTGAATTGACTTGTTTGGCCTACATTGCCTTTTTAGAGCTGGTCAATTTTAGCTCTACCACCTGCGACTCCCACCGAAACTTCTTGTAAGGAAAGCGATCAACTCAGTAAACAAAATATATATTTCGCAGTACCATCGTCACCGCCCGGATCAATGTACTTAAAGAACAGAACTCGATCTGTGACTTAGTGGCACTTCCTTGGCAGTGTGAAGCAAAGCACCACCTGGCTTTCATGAGTCATTTGTCAAAGACGAAACTTACCGTTATATTGTGTAAAACAGTTATATGGAAGCCAGGCTATAAAATAATTCTTGGAGCCAGGTTAACGTTGCGCTGCTTTCGCAAACATTGTCAATACGCAAATATCCAGTTTGGATGCGCTATCGGTCGGTAATGCGCTTAGCATGTCGCATTGTTACATGAAATACGGAGACCTTCATGATAGTATTTCGCACTCCCTTGCGGCTACCTAGAATGTGCTGAGAATAACATTGTTTTAGGGAACGTTTTCAACGATTATCCATATCTCATACACCCAGTTAAAGTACCGCTCTTTCCTTCGACTCCCAGCTTCTTAGTCGCGTTGTGCTCACACCTGCTGCATAAATACCGGAGAGTCAAGCAAGACTTTTTTCCGCCGCCATATATAATATGTGAATATAAAATCTTCCCGAAAACAGTTGAGCTAAATATTTTAGGTTTCTTAATGAAACAGTAAAGTACTCAGCAGTCGTTCAATGAAATCAAAAATGTTAGTTTATTTTGTTTGCTTTTAAACTTTAATTTGGGAAATATAAAGAAAGAATATTTGTCAAAAAAATTTGTTCTCACACATTATACAAGTAGCAGGCAATTACCTTTCGCCATGCGCAACAGAACAATCACACTGGCACGGAAGATCAGAATGTGAACGATTTGTGCAGGAAACGTCCATACTGCAGTTGGGCACTCGTAGCATACAGCTTGACCCTTTGGGCGACTCCTTGGTACATTGAATAGCCTACACGTGTTACCGTTATAATGCTCAGAATAGAAACGAACCCCACAATTAATTGCGCGAAGGCAGTTACAGCCTACAAGTCGACCTATAATAGCGAACGTATGTCTGCAGCCAACAAGTAGACGTATAATAAAGTTTGGAAGTTTAGATAAGGTTTAGATGGTTTGTGGGGTGTAACGTACCAAAGCACTAGGCTATGAGAGACTCCGTATTGAATTTCTCCTGAAATGTCGACTACCTGTGCTTCTTTAACGCGCACTGGTATCCCTCAGCACATGGGCTCCTTTTTATTCGCCACCAACGAAAAGCGGCCGCCGCAGTCGGGATTCGGTCCTGAATCCTTGGGCAGTGCCTTACCCATTGCACTAGCGTGGAGGGGTGAATGACTATATTCCGTTGCAAATATTAATTTGTTGCGATGGAGCACCAGAGCAAGATGACCAGCGTGGCCGGCTTCTGATTCTGAACAGCCCGAGCCGTGCCTGCGCTCCGAGCACGCTCTGTACATCTTTATTTTCCTCTAACACTGATCTCAGCGACCCCGCTTTATAGCGTCGGCGGGCGCCATAGGGCCCCCCGCCTAGACGGAACGGCAAAATGTACGCGCCGACGGGGCAGAGATGGGGGTGCCACGGCGGCAAGCAGGTCTGCAAATAAGCCGGGAACATCTGAGGGAGCTCCTAGAGAGGTGTCTCGTTGTACGCGGGTTTGAGGCGATCTAGAGAGACGACCTCTTCACGACCATCCAGCATTATTGTCGCTGACTTTGCCGTACTCTTGAGGACGCGGTACGGGCCGTCGTATGAGGGTGTAAGAGGCGCATTTACAGCGTCTCGCCTGAGAAACACATGCGTCGAGGAAGCAAGGTCTGGGTGCACAAAGACTTGATGGGCAGATGAGCGAGGCGGCACTGGGCACAGATGCTGCTGCTGAAGAGAGTCTTGTAGGCGATGAAGGTATTGTAGGGGCTGGGACGAGGGAGCCGAAGGTACGAACAAGTATCCGGGAAGCCGCAGGGATGTACCGAAGACGAGTTCAGCCGCCGAACATCCAAGGTCACGACGCACGACGGCACGTAGGCCTAGGAGCACCATAGGGAGGTGGTCAACCCACTGCTCGCGATCCAGGCGGGCAGTGAGGGCAGCCTTGAGCTGGCGATGGAGCCGCTCGACCATGCCGTTGGCACAGGGATGGTATGATGTGATGCGGCAGTGTTTAGGGCCGAGTAGCCCCGTGAGCGCACTGAAGAGGGCACATTCGAACTTGTGGCCCCGATCCGTGGTAACAATGCCGGGGCAGCCGAAGCGGGAAACCTATGCTGAAACGAAAGCTCTGGCATCTGTTTACGCAGTAATGTCTGGAATCGGCACGGCTTCGGGCCAACGGGTGAAGCGGTCAACCATCGTCAGAATATACTTGTAGCCCGGAGAGGGGGGAAGCGGTCCAACCAGGTCAAGATAAAATGGTCAAAGCGCGATCCAGGTGGCACGAAAGACTGAGGGGGAGTCTTGGTATGGCGTGCCACTTTGGCGGACTGGCAAGCAAGGCACGAGAGGGCCCACTGGCGACTCATACAGGCCCCTTATACGACGGCCCGTACCGCGTCTTCAACAAATTTATTGTCGAGGGTAAAATGTTAACTTTTTTTTTCATAACAGTTATAAACATTACTACAACTGGAAAAATTAAAATGCACTTTCACACACACACACAAACATATGCCCACACATGCACGCACCCACAAACCCAACCCTAGAAGCGAAATGGATGAAAACGGGCTGGTGCGGAAAGAAGAGAAACGTGTAATAAGTCGATGTTTTCCAATGAGCAGAAGACTGGATTATACGAGAACAGCATTTACATGTGAAAATAACAAAAATGAATTGACAGAGCACTGCAGTTGGGCAACCGTATAGTGTAACGTCTAATGCATAACAAACGGCCTAAAAGCTGGCTTTTAGTGGCTGATAAACAGGTTTTCAAGAACTGCAGTTTCATATCGTTACGGGGATGCACTTAATGTAACAGCACTGCGATGGGCTGAACTCGGCGCTGAGACTTCAGTAGCCGTGCAGTGTCCACTCTGTGAGCGTCGTCCTCTTTCTCAACGCTTTGTGTCGTCCTCTTCGTCAGTGAGCACATCACTTTGGTACCGCGTTTCCAGGTAACACTACCCCCCTCGGCAAAAGGCAACGTCCCGGTGCGTATTAGGCGTGCGATGTGGAGGGGGAGTAATATGGCTTTAGGCGGGCGACATGTACGATTTCGGAAGTGGGTGTAGCAGTCGGTGACTTTGGGTGGAGCGGTGAAATCTCATAGGTAACGTCGGTCACTGGGCGTAGTACACGGTAAGGACCTGTGTAGTGGGGCAGAAGTTTCTGACACAACCCCACACGACGGCACGGAAGCCAGAGCAACACCAGAGACCCGGGAGGGTAGTGCACATCGCGGTTGTGAGCGTCGTAGCGGCGTTTTTGAGTTTCTTGAGAGATGGTGAGATTCTGACGAGCAATCTGGCGAGCAGCGTCGGCTCGGGCGATGGTATCGCGGGCATAGGTTGTGACGGGGCTAGCGGCGGAGAGCAAAGTGTCGAAGGGCAGTAAGGGGTCTCTTCCAAAGAGAAGATAGAATGGAGAGTACCCAGCAGTGTCATGACGCGAAGAGTTATATGCAAAGGTGACAAATGGCAGACTAATATCCCAGTCGCGATGACTGTCGGATACGTACATTGCGAGCATGTCGGTGAGTGTGTGGTTAAGACGCTCCGTAAGGCCGTTCGTCTGAGGGTGATACGCAGTGGTGAACTTGTGCCGAACGGAGCAAGAACGAAGTATTTCCTCAACAACTCGGGAAAGGAAACAGCGGCCACGGTCGGTAAGGAGTTGACGGGGAGCACCATGGTGTAGTATGACGTCGTACAAAAGGAAGTCAGCAACGTCTGTGGCGCAGCTGGTTGGAATGGCGCGAGTGATCACGTACCGCGTGGCATAATCGGTGGCCACAGCGATCCATTTGTTTCCCGACAAGGACTCGGGGAAGGGCCCTAGGAGGTCAAGGCCAACACGAGAAAATGGCTCAGTCGGGATAGCAATCGGCTGCAGGTGTCCAGGTGGTAGCACAGGGGGTTTCTTCCGGCGTTGACAGAGGTCGCAAGCGGCTACATAACGTTGGACAGAGCATTAGAGTCCAGGCCAGAAGAAACGCCGGCGCACGCGGTCGTATGTGCGTGAGAGGCCAAGATAACCAGCTGTAGGAGCGTCGTGCATTTGTTCGAGAACGGCGGAGCGTAGGTGTTGGGGAACGACCAGCAAGTGCTCAGCACCATCAGGTCGCATGTTGCGGCGGTATAGCGTATTCCCATGAAGGAAGAACAGGGCGAGGGAAGAGTCACGGCTGTGTGTGAGGAGGCGGTCGATGAGAGAACTGAGGGTTGGGTCCAACCGCTGTTCGTCGGCTATGTGGGAAAAGTCCGATATAGAGAAGACCCAGGGGTCCGACTCATGGTCAGTAGAGGAAGGGGGATCGACGGGATAACGGGACAGACAGTCTGCATCCTGGTGAAGCCGACCGGATTTGTATTCAACGGAAAAGGTATACTCCTGCAAGCGCAGTGCCCAGCGGCCGAGGCGGCCAGCAGGATCCTTCAGGGAAGAGAGCCAACATAAGGCGTGGTGATCGGTAATTACAGTGAAGGGTCGGCCAAACAAATAGGGTCTGAATTTTCCAACGGCCAAAACGAGAGCCAGGCACTCCCGTTCCGTAATAGAATAGTTCTGTTCTGCTGATGACAGGAACGACTGCCACTGGCGTCGGTGCGAAGTTCCGTCGGGGCAGACGGGTTGAAATGGGCCAACACAGGAGGATTGGTGAGAATAGCGATGAGGGTGGAGAATGCGTTAGCCTGTTCTGGTCCCCATGAGAAAGGAACGCCTTTCTTCAGCAGATTGGTGAGAGGACGAGCAACAGCGGCAAAGTTTGGGACGAACCGGCGAAAATAAGAACACAGTCCTATAAAGCTGCGGACATCACGGGGTGAACGGGGACATGGAAACGCACTGACAGCGCGAACTTTGTCGGGATCGGGTTGCACGCCGGTGGCATTCACCAAATGGCCAAGCACTTTAAGTTCGCGGCGACCAAAACTGCACTTCTTTGAGTTCAGTTGAAGTCCTGCACGGCGGAAAAGTGCCAAGATGGAAGAAAGGCGACTAAGATGGCTTTCGAACGAGGGCGAGAAGACAATTACGTCATCCAAGTAACATAGACAAGTCGTCCATTTGAAGCCGCGGAGTAAGGAGTCCATCATGCGTTCAAACGTAGCAGGGGCGTTGCAAAGTCCAAAAGGCATAACCTTAAATTGGTAAAGTCCATCGGGTGTGACAAAAGCTGTCTTCTCGCGGTCTTGTTCGTCAACAGAGATCTGCCAGTAGCCGCTACGAAGGTCGATGGAGGAAAAGTAGCGGGCTCCATGTAAACAGTCCAAGGCATCGTCTATTCGCGGCAGCGGGTAAACATCTTTCCTTGTAATCTTGTTCAGATGTCGATAGTCGACACAAAAGCGCCAACTGTCGTCTTTCTTTCTAACGAGCACGACAGGAGACGCCCAGGGGCTGTTCGAAGGTTCGATGATATCGTTGCCCAACATCTTGTCGACCTCCTGCTGGATGACTTGGCGCTCAGAAAGGGACACACGATAAGGCCTCCGATGTACAGGCTTTGCATCGCCGGTGTCAATGCGGTGAGTCACAACTGATGTTTGGCCCAGAGAACCGGCAGCAAAGTCAAAAATGTCGGAGAAGGATAACAAAAGGTTGCGCAGGTCCTGAGCGTGTTCGGGGCTGAGGTCAGAGGCAATCATTGCGGAAATAGGGTCGGTAATTGTGGTGGAGAGTACGGGTGTTGGAAGGACGCTTGAATGTGGGCCAGGAGTGAGTGCACAAATGGTGCAGTCTGTGAGAGGGGACAAGGTAGCAAGGGATATTCCTTCGGGAAGAACTTGGGATGACAGACTGAAGTTCAGGATAGGAAGGTAGGTGCTGTTCTGTGTAACGTGTACGATGAGATGAGGAAGAACGACGTTGCGGTCAAGAAAGACCTCGGTGATAGGGCAAGCATGATAGTCACCGTCAGGCACAGGCGGGAAAGGTGACAGAGGTAGGTAAACAGCAGAGTCAGGGGGCAGGCGAGCGAACTCAGTGGAGCGAAGGCGGGGTGCAGATGGAGGATGTTCTGAGCAGACAGGTAGGTCCAAACGAAGAAGGCCGCTGGAGCAGTCGATTAGGGCAGAGTGGGCCGTTAAAAAGTCAAGGCCGAGGATCACATTGTGAGGGCACTGGTTGAGGACAGTGAACAAAACAGGGATGTGATGACCGGCAAGGGTGACTCGGGCAGTGCACTGCCCAGTGACGGCAGCAGTACTGCCATCGGCAACACGAACGGTGGGCGAAGCGGCGGGGGTCTGTACTTTCTTGAGGCGGCGGCAAAACGATGAGCTCATGATAGAGACTTGGGCACCAGTGTCAATGAGGGCAGAGACGGGAACACCATCCACGAACAGGGACAGGAGGTTACAGGGCGAAGAAATGGGCAGTAGAGGATTTCCAGGTCGGGGTACCAATGCAGCGTCACCTCCGGGAGCTGCATTGGCTAGTTTCCCGTGAAGCGGCCGGCAGAGGACGGCGAGGAACTGCGGCCAGGAAGAGGTGAACGGGAACGACGGGCTGGCGGGGAAGGAGACCGACTGGACACAGGAGGAGGCGGAGTAGTATCGGTGCGGGGCGGCTCATAACGAGGCGTGAAACGGGGGTGACCGTAATTGGAGTAGCGGTCAACGTAAGGAAAACGTCGAGGTGGTGATGTCCAGCGGCTGCGGCAGTGGCGAGCGATGTGGCCAATACGCGAGCACGTGAAACAGATAGGCCTGTCGTCAGGGGTGCGCCACTCATCAGGATTGCGGTATCGGTAGCGTGGCGCGTAGGTGTTGCGGGGTGTAGCGGTGGCGACCATGGGAGGGACGGAGCTCGAACTGTGTTGTTCTACGGTGTGGCTACAGGGGACGCCCAAGTTGGCAACCTCTTGACGAACGACGGCTTGAATGAGGGATATCGTCGCTAGGTTGCTGTCCGGGGAGGGCGGGTTGGATGCAGCAGGGGCGAGCGCTTCTAGTTCACGACGCACAATGCGTGTCACATTTTCAGTGTTGGAAGGTTGCCTTAGGGTCGGCAGATCCTCGCACGTGGAGGTAGGGGCAGTGTTGGGGAGCCGATCGAAGCGATGTGCAATGCGTCTGTGTTTGGCCTGCTCGAAATGTCGAAAAACCTGCAAAACGGAGTCAACCGTAGTACAGTCCCGACAGAGTAGAAGATTGAAGGCATCGTCGGCTATGCCTTTCAGGATGTGCCCCACCTTATCAGGTTCTGGCATGTCTTTATCAAATTTTCGGCAGAGGGCCAGAACGTCTTGTATATACGTAATATAAGGCTCGGTAGATGTCTGGGCACGTTTGGCGAGGTCCCTCTTAGCGGCGAGTTGACGGCCAACCGGTTTTCCGAACAGGTCACGGAGTTTTTGTTTGCAAATGTCCCAGGAGGGTATTTCTGCTTCATGCGTTTCGAACCACACGCGTGCCGTGCCAGTAAGGTAGAAGATGACATTGGCCAGCATCAACGTGGCGTCCCACCTGTTGTGCTGGCTAACACGCTCATAAAGCGAAAGCCAGTCCTCGACGTCGACCTCATCTGTACCGCAGAATGAGCCAGGGTCACGGGGGTGGGCTACGACGACAGTTGGGGTTGCGAGGTAGATGGAGCCGCGTCGGTTGTCATCGTGACGGTTCCGAGGTGACGGCCACTGCGGAGATCCAGCGTCAGATTGTGTCGAACCCGTGACCTCCACCAAGATGTTACGGGGATGCACTTAATGTAACAGCACTGCGATGGGCTGAACTCGGCGCTGAGACTTCAGTAGCCGTGCAGTGTCCACTCTGTAAGCGTCGTCCTCTTTCTCAACGCTTTGTGTCGTCCTCTTCGTCAGTGAGCACATCACTTTGGTACCGCGTTTCCAGGTAACAATATAAAGCCCCGGTACAATGGCGCGTTGCTTTCCGATTGGGTTTTTAATTTAGTATAGAACCGATCACGGTGATCTTTAAGCAGATTAATACTTCGACAGTTTGAGAAAATAAAAAGCAGATTATCAAAGAAATATGCGAGTCTTGTTTGTAAAATTGAAGGACGTTGCGATCTATTGTTAGTTGTTCTCCCACATTTCAATGTTTGTTCTACTTTATCTTAAGGGAAGGACAAGGTGGGCCTCGAACGTGGATGCAAATTTGATAAAGCGCATATTTTATATGCAGAGGTTGGAAACCAAATTTTGAGGTTAGCCTAGCCTTTTAGTGATGTCATCTCTGTATTTAGCAAAGTTTAAGAAAGCAATGCGAAAGCAAGGCGCATAGACCCGCCGCGTTCGAATGGAAGCTAACGTAGATAACTAAATGCAATGCACTCTGCGAGTACGTTAAAGATAGATATTCCTCTAGCTGCGCAACGTGTTGTTTTTACTATATTAAGTGGCTCTGCTTTTTAAAGTGTGGGTCAAGAGGAAATAATTGCTTAAGCCACAGGGTGAGCAGCTAGTTTAGCGAAAAGCTGTTAGCATCTGGGTTGTAGTTGAGAGCACCCCGGGTTGAAATAATTCGGGGCTGCGTAAAAATACCAATGCAATTTGTCGTTCTGATAATCGACGATTGATTAATGTGCAATAGGCGATGGGCAGTTAATGAATTACCGTGAATTATCAATTCTTCGTAATTATTGAACAGTATTTATTGGACTTACTGATGAATTAAATAAAACGAAATGGGAATAGTGGCTAAAGAGTGTCTAATACTGAAAATAAAAAGCCGAAAATTGATAATACAAGTTAACAATTTCTAGTGTGTAATTGATGGAATAATACATTGAAATATTCGAAAGAATAAATTTAAACAGGGGCTTTAACAGTGCCAGTTCACTATGAAAAATTCATGCTTGTTGACGGTAGTTAAGAAATGTACGAACTGTGTACCTTATCAAATAAATGACATATTTGAAAAATTAACAGGAACAAAAGGCTACAAAGGTATCAAAATGCTTAGAATGAACACCAATACTCAGTGATGCAAAGTATCGGTGTATGAAATATTTCAAGTAAAATTAAAAATACCTTGTTCGCCTGCGCACGCGCATGTGTGTATGTGTGTGAATTGCAGCATGCCAATAGCGGTGGAGTTCCCCAGCGCTTCACCGAACGCAAAAGCGCGTTCCGCAGACCACGCACTTGGACGAATCAAGTTTCAGGAAGCGGCATCCGGGCTTACTGTGACGCCATCCCCCTTAATGCTATAAAATATATAAATACATAAAAACTGGAAAAATGTCGTTCCTGAGCTTTTGCCAGCACGTCATACATTTAATGGCGGAGCCTAAATGAGCCCCTGATATCTGTTCTTTGGGGAATTCATTGTTTTCTTTCCGAAACCATTGATTCTATTCAGCCGGCTTTTTGAAGCGAGGGGATGCAGAATTCTTTCTAGGACGTCCTTCAAATGAGTTAAGAAGGATTTTCAGCTTGGCCCCTATGCTGTGGCTCCTGAAGTACAGTGCCTGCAGCGTCGCTGTTTTTAACACCGTATTGAAATTTCCCGTCTGATTCAGGCAGGGACCGCTAGAGGAGCTAGTCTACACTTCACACTCGTAAAGTTTCCTTTTTTATCATTACTATTTCTTAGTATTAATATTTCACAGAGTATTTTACGACGGTTAAAATAGCGCCATCTTTGGGAAGTGTTCATATCTCTACATTTGTGTACGTTAGAGGGTAGTTTGGTGTCGTATACACAAGGGGAATCACGCTAATGCCCTATTCTTTGTACATGATCGGAAAGGAGAGGGGCAGGTAGCCACATGGACCCAACAAAATTAAGGCAGTATCTGAACAAGGCACAGTACTAGACCATCCCTATTAAAAGTGAGGACGGTATTCCATACGAACTTACTCATTGCTTCAGGCCTGCAAAGTTGGCGTATGAGCATGATGATGGTGCGTCACCGCAGACCCCGACGCACTGCTATTAAAAGTGTACACTAAAGAAGATATTTAAAATATATAAAAATAATCAAACTTGTAGACTCGCCGTTTAAGTGGTTTCAGCACGTTCCATATCTACAGCGCATAAACGAGACAAGAGAGAAATTATATAATGACAAACCGCACGTTAATTAATAATAGCAATAAATTTTTTTTTCTGAAGTTACTTTGCAAATATATTTGACGCTTCATATGCATATACTTCATATTATAATTGCAATAGACAAAAAAGCGGCGGTATCAACGAAATTATATACTTGCTTCCCCCAAAAAAATGATTTGGACCCAATCTATTCCCCTCCGACTGTTTTTGTTATTATTCGACAGTTGCTGTCATATGCTGTTTTCGCATCTGACCAGACGTTGGTTGGGAACTAGTGCTTTTGCAAGTATTTAGACGCAGCTAATGAGTGCCTGCCAAAAAGGGTACTCAAAAATGTGACATTAGTTTGCAGTACTCGGCAATGCTTGAGCTTAGGTAACTACAGTCAAATTTAGTGAATGCACCCTGCTTGTGTAAATTATAGCTGGCACTGGTAAGACGGCGAAGTGTATTCTCAGCCCTCCTGGCAGTAGCGTAGAAAGCGAGCGATAGTTAGTGGTGAGAGCTTATCACAATCAACACACAGCTTTAAGAGTTCCGTCACGTGTTGCTTCGTGAACCGTGTTCAGAAAGGAAGGTTTTTGCAACTTTCAGCGCTTTATATGACTAAATGATCAAATTACCAGCAGTTCGTAAATGGGGTCTGTCTCAAGCAGATATCGCAAGCGGTAAAAAAAGTACCGCGCATTTTTTAGTTTGCTCTTTTTCCAATATACTTCTGAATACCCAGGACAAAAAAATATTGAGCCATGCATACGGTAACTGCTCTTGTATTTGTAGCAGGTTCTCAATATCCGAAATGAGGAAACTGTACACGTGTAGAAATGTAAAACATGTGGAACTTACCATGGATCGATGTCTCAAGCTGCACTTCGGCAGCCTTACGTATTGTTAACTGGGAGAGGCCCTGGCCTCATGTGGTAGTACTCAAGGTAATGGTGGTGAGATGCGTGGTTTATATCGATCTGGCATAAACAGATTTAGCAGACATAGCCTCAGCAGCGCCAACTTTTTTTGTTTTTCCGTACAATACATGATAATTTTACCAGCAAAGAAAACAATTTGCTCATGTCTACATCGCTCACCTGTCGCTTGAGAACGCGGTTATAACGGCGAACACGCTGACAATATAAGACCTGAATCAACCTCAATAAAGTGCGAAAATTATAGATTTGTCGCT
Organism: Amblyomma maculatum; assembly: GCF_055883805.1. Taxonomy (NCBI): domain Eukaryota; kingdom Metazoa; phylum Arthropoda; class Arachnida; order Ixodida; family Ixodidae; genus Amblyomma; species Amblyomma maculatum. The sequence goes on along the minus strand of NC_139346.1, from coordinate 57,695,679 downwards.
GTTTATAAAGAGCGTGCTTGCATATAAATATTATATGACATCAGAAAAGGTGCTGCAAAATCTCCGAGCATGTAAGGTAAGTTTGAAATCATGTTTAAAACATCTAAAATTTAGAGGAATGACTGAATGTGCAGTAAAAAAAGAGCTGGCGGGATGGGACCATGGCGTTCGCGCCAACAATTCCAAAATATTCGCGTGATGACAGCCACCAGTATTGATGTTTGAAGCAAAACAAACGCACTTCAACACAGCAGCTCGCAACGCGGAAGAAGTTTGTGTCTGGAGTAAACTAACGTGCAAGGGCAGAAGACACATAGTGTAGCAGATGGCAAATACCGTAACACATACCTGTGAACATGCTGTTCAAAAACAACGGCCGCTCGTATTGTGTATCTAACAAAGCAATCCATATTCTCGATATTCGCCCTGAAAAGGCCGCTGCGAAGCTGCTCAGCCCTGACTTTTTTCCTGTTTTAAATATACCTATTATTGCGAGCCTACAGATAAAATATGCGCCTGTATAGTGAGATCTGCTGCCAATCTGCTTGGGGTAGAGACCTTTGCTCCGTGTATGATAAGGCTGGTGCCAGGTTAAGTTGTTTTACCCTTTCCCTTTTTTCATTTTTGAGCAGCCGGAAACGAATACAAACAACTGCTGCCGAACACGCAATGGTGCCCGTGCACTTGTGCTGGCGGTGCGCGTCGAGTCAGTGCAGCTGCTGGACAGTTCCTTCCGTCCCGACTCTGCCGCATTGTGAGTACAGCTTGATTCTCCAGGTCAGGGGTCATTCCTACCTTGCTAACATAGGTCTTGCAGGCGGTGTTATTTCGTGGCAATTTTTAACCAACCACCGACACCTCCACGAATCTAGTTTGTGCAAGAATGTAAAATTGCTGCTAGGATGGCTTTTTACAAGTATTTTTATTGCTTTTCACTTCAAAAGCGGTGTCCGTAAAACTGGCAGAAAAATTACGAATTTAACAAATTTCCGCAGCTTTACAAGAAATTCAGCTTATTAATTTTTGTATGAAATCTATGGCGACAAGTAACTATTTACTTAATACTTCTTATCAAGTTTAAGTCAAGTTACATTGAGGTTTCGAATGAACGGAGACAAGGTGACAATAAGAGCAGCTTCACACCTATTTTGCAGCGGTATGCACATTTCGTGAAATGACACATATAAGCGTGATACAAATTGGTCACTTGAGATTCAGCAGCATTCCGTGTTAATAGCAACCCCATATGCGGCAGCCCTTATATATATTATAAATTTCAGGAAAACTCAAAGCTTTTGCGACATAAAGCGTTTTGTTTTCTCCGGTTACATTTATTGAGCCCTTACCCACTTGGTACAATCAATTAGTTTTGAAAGCTGCAATGTGTTAAAATATGAATTTCTGCCTCTGCCATTTGGCCGCTACCGCAACAATTATTGATTTTACCATTATTTCCTTGTCGATTTTAAGCCCTTCTGTTTTCCTAATGAGTACCTGTTGCGTTCTAGCGGCCAAAGGCCGGCAGCTACGCGATGAAAACCAGGCAGATTCACAGAGCGAAAAGACGACGCTTTATTTGCGGCTCGGAAATATATAGAGAAGGAAGGAAAGGAGGGGAAGAAGAAAAGAGGGACTATCTACGCATGCGCTGGTTATCTGCAGCATTGTTGTCAGCAGCATTTCCTTCGCCTAATAGCCATAGCGCTCCACTGGCTTTCTAGTTCTTGTGGACCGGCGTAGCTCAGGAACAGGCCCTTCGGGAAGGTCGTGAGCCTCGTCTGTCGGGGCCCCTAAGATCGCAGGAGGCGATTCTGCAGGACTTGATACTTCTCTGCTTCCGTCGGTGTCTGATGAGCGTTTTCGGATCTGGTCAACATGACGTCGAACGACTCTGTCCTCAGTAGCCACAGTGACTAGACGGGCACCACTCGTCGATTTCACTTTGCCTGGTGTCCACTTTTCTCCTACGCCGTAGTTGCGCACGTAGACTGCGTCTCCCGGGGTGAAGTACCAACTGGCGGAATCAGTCTCTGAATGCTGGGCATTTCGTAATTCCTGGGAGGAAAACACATATCTAATTTTGTACGCAAACGGTATCCCAGAAGTTCGGACGGAGTAGAGCCTGAAGCTTGTGGCAAATTTCTGTAGTTACAAAGAATTCTCGCCAGTGCAGTTGTCAACTCCACGCCCGGCATTTTCTTCAAGCCCTCCTTGACTGTTCGTACGGTCCGCTCCGCAAGACCATTGCTCTGGGGGTGATAAGGCGGGGTACGAATATGCTCGATTCCATTTTTCTGTAGGAATACCGCAAACACTAACCAAGTAAAGGGTGTACCGTTGTCGGTAACTATGGTGCGGGGCAATCCAAACCTGCTAAACAAGGTTCTCATGCAATCGGCAGTGGCTTTAGCGGTTGCTCGAGATACTGGAATGGCTTCTATCCAATTGCTGTGTGCATCGACAATTACCAACAACATTTTGTTTCCAATAGGCCCTGCATAGTCTGCATGCAGCCGTGACCACCTCTCTCTTGAAATCGGCCAGCTGACAGGATTCCTAGGGGGCATGGGCAAAGCCTGCACACAGCTTCGACAATTCGAGACCAACCCAGGTAGCACAGAATGTGGGGCCCCTGTAGGTCCGATGTAGGCAAGTGGGGCTGGGGCAACCATCATAAAACCTGCATCGGTCCCCGATGGGGCAAAAGTGGGCAAGCCCCATTTGGGCTTGCCCCTGCTCCTCCTGCATGGGTCCCATTGCGGCGTTTCTTGGGCTAATGCAGAGCACATTCCTGCATCCAGACCACAAGGGTCCCTTGCCGGATATTTGAGGGCAATCCAACCTAAATGTGGGCTTTTTATGGGAAAGCCCTCATAGATCCGAAGTGAGGCCGCCCCCATTAAATCTTTGTGGGACCAAAATCGGCCGTAGTGGGGCAAGAAAACGGACATACCCACATGCTGCCCCAATCGGCCCCTTGTAGGTTACTTGAGGGCAGGTGAAATATGAATAAGGGCTCAATTTGGGCAAGCCCTTGTGAAGCCCAAATGAGGCAGCCTTAGCTAAACCACTTTAGGTCCCACATAGGCTGTAATGGGGCTGGAAGGCGAGCGTGCCCGCATGATACCAAAATTGGTCCCTTGTGGGGAATTTGAAGGCACGTGCAACAGCAAGTGGGCTTTAGGTTCAAAACCAACACCCAGCCCAATTGGGGCTGCCCACACAAAACCGCTGTAGGTCCTACATCGGCCGTAATGAAGCTAGAAGGCGTGCATGAAATCGCGTAATCATTGTTTCCAACCTTTATTTGCATTAGATGTTGCCCTAAATTACTATTATGGATGATTTGTACAACAGTTGTTGCCATGTTTAGTCGATTAGAAATTTACGTGGCTTTAGTTCTCGCGCTCATGCAAATTGCGCTACAAATATTAAAACAAACTGATTGCTAACTGTTGCCTCTTATGTGGTTGCTTTGGACAGCCTGCAACTCGCAGCACAATATTGCTGTTCAGAACACACATCTCCAAAGCCTGAACAAGGTGTACATGCAGTCATTTCGGCTAGATGAATGTTATGAATTATTGTAAAATTTAATATTGTGGCTGTTTAGAAAGTGCAGACATGTATAAAATAATTACTTGATTATGTGCGTAAATATTGATTGGGAAAACTTGGACTAGGGCTGTCCATCAATTTCCTACGTCGGACCCCTATGAGAGTAATGTGGGCAAGCCCAAGTGCGGCTAGCGCTATAGAACCCTCATTGGTCCTATGTCATTATCTGAGGGGCTAAGTGAAATAAAAAAAAATGTTCCTCCAAAGCAGCTGCCCAAATCGGTCCAAAGTAGGACCATCGCAGGGAGTTGGCGGGATGTGCCCTTTTAACAATGCCGGAAAAATGTGGGCAGCCCCGCAAGGGCTGCCTGCATCGGCCCCTAGTGGGGCCCATTGGGGCTTTGTCGACAGCCCCCTTCGGGCCTACGTCGGCCCCTCTTGCAGCACCCACATTGAGCCCACCGGGGCTGTCCTGCATTGCCTACATCGGGCCCACCGGGGCCCACCCTTCAGAGCCCACTTTGTGCCACCTGGGAATCTACAAATATCTTGATCTAAACCGGGCCACCAAAACTTAGCCCTCGCCCTTGTCTTCATGGTTGACGCACCCTGATGAGACTCGTGTAGCATCGTCAACACTTACTCACGCGCCGCACTTGGTATCACCACACGATGCCCCCAGTACAACAGCCCCTTCTCCACAGAAAACTCATGTCTCCTTTTCCGGAATTCTGCCACTTCCCTGCTGTCACCTTCTACGATGGAGGGCCATCCGTTAGTCACGTACCTGCATATCTCTTGCAAAAGCCCGTCAGCTGCTTTGAGCGCTTGAATCTCTTGGTGGGAAACCGCTGGTTGGTCCCAATCGTCGATTATAAGCACCATTTCAGACAGATCTTCTGTTTCCGCTTTCGGCTCCTGCGGCGATTGAGGCAAACGGCTTAGAGCGTCAGAAATTAGCATCTGTTTTCCAGGTTTACAAATGAGCTTGTACTTGTGTGCCCCTAGCAAAAGCGCCCAGCGCTGAATTCGGGCGGCAGCCATGACAGAATTTTGACGATCCTGTCGGAGTAGACCTAATAAGGGGCGGTGGTCCGTTACAAGCGTGAACTCCCGGCCCAACAGGTAATCGCGAAACTGTGTCACGCCAAACACCAGGGCTAAAGCCTCTCGCTCAATTTGGGAGTAGTTTTTCTCAGCTGAGGTGAGCGTCCGTGATCGGAAGCCAAGTGGCCTGTCTTCACCATTTATTCGGTGGAAAAGGGCAGCACCGAAACCGTAAGGTGAAGCATCGCATTCCAACATCAACTCCAGCTGCGGATTAAAGTACGTTAGCACTGGGGCTGAACACAACCCAAGTAGCACAAAGTGGGCTATGACGTGGGGGCCCGCGTTGGGCCCGTGAGGGCAGCCCACACGGGCCCCATGCGGGATTTGCAACACGTACCCAGAGGGGCCCCGCGTGGGCTGCCCAATTTCGCCGCGATCGGTCCCAAACTGTATCCGCGTGGGCAGCCCAAATGGGGCTGCCTGCATTCAGCCCAAATAGGGCTGCCCGCATTCAGCCCAGCTAAACGAATGTGGGCAGGACACCAGAACCATTAATGGGTCCCACGTTTGTGCAGGCGGTGACATCCATTGATCAAGGTTTTAATTTTTAGGTCCATTAATCCCTCCAATACCTGAATTGTACAGGCGCGGGATTTGCGAAAGCCGGTTAACCCACGTGCTGCCCTCATGGGTTGAATCGGGCATTTTCTGGGCTGCCCAAGTTCCAATAATCAAGTGTGAAACATTAAGCACTATTTTTTTTTGCTTGTATGCTACAATCAGTAACATGAGAGAAATTTATTCCCAACACTACAATAATATGGGCTGGCCCACATCAGCCCAACATGTCGGTCTGAATATTTATTTCGGTGCTGTGTGCAGAATAGTAATGCCATAGGAAACATTTGGAGGTCGTTCAGTACATACTCGTAAAGCGGAACAGTTACTGTTGCATATGTCCTGTCGATACTGCATAATTAATATTGTATGTAGAGTAAACATAGATAGTCTTTATTCATTACATAGACATGCTTAGGACAGTTATGTGAAACCTCCAGAAGAGGCAATTAGTGGCCGGTATAACATGATTTACATAAATAAAATGGTGCCTTCAAGATATGGTGGAGACGTTTCAGAGCGGTATGCCCGCCTACGGCCAATTTTGGGCCCACTGCGGCCTTTCATGGGCCGCCCCAATTGGGCTGACCTTATTTTTACCGCATGGACTACGAATATATGTTGCATTTTCCCGCAAGTACCCCAAGAAATAACCATGTGGCCAGCGTGGTGGCGTGCTCGCTTTTCAGCCCGGCCGCAAACCATGTGGGACCTATTCGGTTTTTGCGTGGGCAGCCCCAATCGGACTAGCCCGTCATCTATTTGCATTAGGCCCACATTTGCATTGCATCTGCCCTAAATTGCCCCGCAAGAGACCGATGCGGGCAGAAGCGGGAAAGAGTACTTGCCTGCCCCGCTAACGGCCATGCGGAAATTATCTAGGTTTGTGGTGGGCAGCCCTATTTGGGGCAGCCCAGAAATTTTCTGCATGAATTCCACATTTTCGTCTGACCTTCCCTCAAGTACCCCTCAAGGGCCCCATGTAGGCAATGTGCCGGCATACCCGTATTTAGCCCCGCCGCGGCCCATGCGGGACCTATTCGGCTTTTGACTGGGCAGCCCCAATTAGATTAGCCCAGGCTTTTCCTACACAGAGCCCAAATTTTATTTGCATCGGCCCTAAAATTTCTCAAGCGGGACCCTTGAGGGCCAGATGTGGGAATATGTAATCAGTTAGCCCTTTCCGCGCCTATATGATGCCCAGCTGGAAAAAGCAGGGGCAAGCCCAATTTGGGCTTGCCCGCTTGATCCCTAAAGGGGGCCGTTATAAGTGTTATTGTGGTTACCCAAGCCCAACTTGCCCATACGGGCCCCAGGTGGGACACATAATGTGTGCTACTTGGGAAAGCATCCTTGGCCTTCTTAAATGCCGCGTCTTCTTTTTCGTGCCAAACCCATTTTGCACCTTTTTCAAGAAGGCTGTACAGGGGTGCAAGCATAGTGGAAAGATTTGGCAGAAACTTGTTGTAAAATGTAACCATTCCCGCAAAGGATCGCAATTCGGCAACATTTCGCGGTAAAGGGGCTAGCCTGATTGCATCCACGTGCTTCTCGAGGGGGTGTAGCCCTTCAACATCAATACGATGACCAAGATACGTCACGGATTGTTCGCCAAACTTGCACTTGTCATACCGAAGTTTTATACCGTTCTCGCGGAAACGCTGTAGCACCGCTTGCAGATTTGCGTTATCAGCATCGCTGCTCTCGGCTACCAGGACATCGTCTAGATAAGCCTGAGTCCCTTTTAGTCCTTGCAGCACCGATTCAATCTTTCGTTGGAATATCGCTGGCGCTGATGCGATGCCAAGCGGTAACCTGTTGTAGCAAAAGAGCCCTTTGTGTGTGTTTATTACTGCTAATTTCCGCGAGTCTTCATCTAGCTCAACCTGATTGTAAGCATCGCGAAGGTCTAAAGTACTGAATTTTTTTCCTCCACATAGATTTGCAAAAATGTCGTCTATGACAGGCAAGGGGTACTGCTCAACCTCGCACACAGGGTTTAGTGTAATCTTAAAGTCCCCGCAAATGCGCACTGTTCCGTCCTTCTTCAAGACTGGCACGATGGGCGTGGCCCATTCAGAATGAGGAACTGGTGATATTATGCCAGCCGAGACTAATCTGTCAAGCTCTTTAGACACTTTATCACGAAGTGCGAAAGGAATTTTCCTTGCCTTAAAGAACTTGGGGTTTGCTCCGGCCTTGATGCGCAGTCGGGCTGGCGAACCTTTCATGAGATCAGCGCCTTCAGTAAACAGGTCGCAGTTTTGCTGAAGCAGCAAAACTGTAGTTTGATCTGTAATCTCCCTCTGTATCTAATCGATTCCTTTGAACTTATTCAGCGTGCAAATTGGTTCTATTGGGCTAAGCGTTTCAGCCATAATTTTGTTTTTATGACACTGTTTAAACCCTCCGTTTGGTTCTTTTTGCACAGAGATGCCTCTTTTGTATGTTATTGCGATTACAGCTAATTACTGTTTTCTTCAGCTGTCCACAACTCTGGTTCATGCATATTCGAGAAAGACATTCCGTACCTTCTTTGCAGAACATCACATGCCTGCGTGTCTATTTAGCATTCTGTATCTGCTTATTCGTCACAACAGCTTCAAGTATATCGCACATGCTTCTGTTTTCATGAGCCCTTTGTATATGATCCACTCCCGCTTTCGTCGCTCGGCAGTATCTTATATATATATATATATATATATATATATATATATATATATATATATATATATATATATATATATACATATATATAAGAAGAAGCTGGGGAGAAGAAAAAACAGAATCCACAGTGGTGTGTGCTGGTGTTCCTTGGGGGACTCGCTGCGCTTTAGACGAAAAATAAAGACCCCCGTACGTTACAGTTGTGGTGGAGTTTGCGGTGCAGATCAACACGGATCCCCGTTGTCTTCGACGAAGCCATCGACTCGCTGGTTTGCCACCTCTACCATCTAACATGGCTCAAGACGGCGACGCTGATCGGACAACACCTGCGGTGAGCAACTGGCAGCACTACCGCGAGCCGCGCACATTTGCTCAACATCTGACGAGCACGTCGACCAGTGGCTAACCAACTACGAACGGGTGAGCCAGTACAATCATTGGGATGCTACCGTGAAACTAGCGAACGTAGTGTTCTTCTCGGAAGGCACTGCCCTAGTTTGGTATGATAATCATGAAGACTCGCTAACCAGCTGGGTTTGTTTCACAGAAGAGATAAAGGAGTGCTTGGGCGATGGATCCGCGAAGAAGAAACGCGCAGAGCAAACGTTGATGCAGCGGGCCCAGGTACCTGGCGAGACTTGCACCGCATATATCGAGGATATTATGAAATTGTGCAAGATTGTAAAGCCTCGAATGTTCGAGGAAGATAAAGTGGGGAACTTGCTCAAAGGTATCGCTGTAGATATCTATAATTTTCTTATCAGCAAACATAATGTGAACTCTACAGCTGACTTCATCAGGCACTGCCGAACTTTCGAAACCTTGAAGTTGCGTCGCATCACTCCTAAATTTGGGCGACTGGCCAAAGTCACATCTGTTGCGAGCGTTGATGTCAGTGCTCCGGAGTACATGGCTGATCTGATACGCCGGACTCAGGTGGTGCATGTGGCTCGGCTAAAGAGGTTCCATCCCCGGTACTTTCCTTAAACTGCTTGCCCTGGGGCTTCGCCTGCTAGGGGGTGAAGTGTCACATGCTTCGGGGCGTCACAAAGGAAGAAGAAAAAACAGAAGCCACAGTGGTGTGTGCTGGTGTTCCTTGGGGAACTCGCTGCGCTTTAGACGACAAATAAGCACCCCCGTTTCGTATATATAAAGGAGCGAACAGTCAAGCAGTGCAAGGGAAATATTTGTTTTTATTTTTAGTATGATTCATACTGTTGACATTTACAGGAATGTTTTCTCTGTTCATTATATATATATATATATATATATATATATATATATATATATATATATATATATATATATATATATATATATATATATATATATATATATATATATATATATATATATATACATATATATATATATATTATAAGGCCATTAAGCATGGCATGCCTCCAGTTGTACGGAAACAGACATTTTCGTCTATGCTTGATCCTTGGAGTAACAGCGCTCCACAAAAACCGCGAAGAGATCGCGGTGTTTTGCTGCTTACCATAAAACGTTTCCTTTTAAATAGATATTTATTCATTTATTTATTTATTCATATACCCTCAGGGCCCGAAGGCATTAAAGAGGGGAGTGGGAAAGATACATTGGTACAGGGTACAGTGCAGCATAAAACAACATAGGAGAAACAATAACACGGCGAAAAGTGATAAAAAAAAAAAAAAAGAGGATTGGCGCAAAAAAAAAAAAAAAAAAGCGGAAAAGCAGTTGAGGCAAAAAAACATTTCCGACAGTCAACAATGTCACCGAAAACGAACAAAAAGAATTGACTACCATCTATAAATATAGATTACATACGGCAGTCTTAAAAGAATTTGGGTCCGTAATATCAGCAATGTGCCTAGGAAGGTGGTTCCAACTGACAGAAGTGTTTGGAACAAAAGAATAAGAGGCGTGTTTAGTACGACATGACGGAACACCTACTTTGTGAAGATGATCAATGCGACCTGAAACATATGTGGGGGTAGTTAGTAGCCGGCTCTTAAGGACAGGATTGTGGTAATAGATTTTGTGAAATAGGAATAAGCGAGAAATTTTTCTGCGTAGTGAAAGCGGTGGTAATGATAATGTTGTTTTCATAACGGTAACACTGGAGTTACGGTGATAGTTGGAAAGTATAAAACGTGACGCGCGGTTTTGAACAGATTCGATTTCAGATTCTAGAGATGCAAGGCCAGGGTCCCAGACAGTAAGGCTTGTCGATCGTTACTAAGGAATTCAACCGGTATTACGGTGGTCTCTAAATGACGTAGCCGACTGGTATGCTGCACTACTGGCTTGCTTGACACACGGCCCAAGCTCTACTGATACGTTGCGCACCAGACAGGAGAAGCGAATTGCACACTGCCCGTTTCCCAACTAGGTGTCTGAGTACCTTAGTGAAGCCTGCAACACGACGCAAGAAAAACATAGATCGAACATCGGAATGAGTGCAGCCCGAATGTAACTGTACGGCTATCTAAAAACTGAGTTAATAGTCGCCGCTGCATCCCAGCTCACGTGGTTTCCTCTGCTTGTGTGCGTTGCTCCACTTTTCAATCTTTATGCTTTGTACTTTGTACAGGCCTCACGACTAGCTAAGGCGAGTATACAAGAAAACGTTTTAATATTATGCGCTCAAAGGCTAACACAAGTGAGCACCGGCCTAGTAGACAGCAAGAAGGCATATCAGCCGTCACTGTGCACACTTCCCACGCTAGAAGGTCGCCATTGATTTAATATTATAAATGCTTATTACTTATTCTACTGTCATTGGGTGTGTCCCAGGCATGCAAAGGTAACAAAACTGCAGTGCTTTCTATAACAAGAAATATTTAGGATCCTAACCAAGGGCAGAGTACAAAATAGGATGCGGTTGAAGCTGCTAAGCTGCTGCAGCCTCTGTTACTATGAGAAGAGCCAAACCTTGGCCAAAGTGGCCTACTCTCTAATTTAATTTCTGCAGCAGTACCCTAGCTTATACAGAGATCCTTCGTCAAACTCAGAAGCTCCCAAATCTTCGCCCATGCGAGCATTTAGGAATCATTCTTGAATGCCTATTTTGTAAACAGCTTATTTCTATATGAAAAGAATCAGCGTTGCGGTCTCAGAGTGCATAAAAATAAGGTGACGTCACATGCAGCTGCTTTTAATAAACATTTATTGTTGTTTACTTTGTACAACATATAAGAAACATGAAGTTGTATACATTACCTGCAATAAGCATTATACATTGCTTAGAGAGCAACCACAGCGTGCGCGTCCCTCACTCCGGAAGAAAAAGAAAGTCTAAATCTATGCATACTAGTCAGTGGACATTGCCCGGCCTGCAGGCCGGTGCAACCTTTTGGGTACGATAAAAATGAGAGCCGACTAGGAATTTATTGCAGACTAAGCATTTGTACCAATAACCATATTTCGAGGGCAGCGAATACGTAGTAGTGCTAAACTGGGCTTTCGCAAAACTATTAGACTTTCAAGTAGCTGGCATTTTGTTTTTTACCACCACTACAAAATGCGCCGAACATAGGAGCTACCGGCATAGCAATTACAGCGCTAATGTCCATTTACCTAAAAAAAAACTGTCTGCTCCGGGAGCGTTTCGGAAAATGTGACGTCACAGACCGGCGTTAAGACGAGAGGCATCTCCTCTCTACGAAGAAACTTGCGGCTTAGTAAAGCTCTGAAAAACCTTGTAATAGTGTAGATTGAGAGCTTTGTCTTTGGGTGGTTTTCCTATACAGGCACAAAAGTTAACCTTACCGCCGCCTCATTAGCTATACTTTCAGTGCTATCGAACAGAGCACGGCGGATGCCACACGCCAGTTCTCTGTTCATACGTGTGACTTCCTTAGTCGCCTTTAATTTACCAAGTTTTCTATTACTACAGACGCCTTGCCACTCAGCTGCACGCCTGCCGAAGCGCTCGTTAATAGGACATATTGCAGTTACGTGTGCGGGTTGCAAGAAATAAGTTTTTCATAGAACATTGGCTCAATCGAATTTATTGGATTCCTAGTTTTTGTTGTCTTGAAGTTATACAAACATAGAGCATTGCTAGAGGGGGCAGTTTTTATTCAGAAGTTTAGCCGTTCTAAGATGTAAAGGGCGAATGGAGTCAAATTATAAATTATTCTAAAGCATGGAAGATAAACATTTTAAATGGATACATTTGAATCAAACACGAAAAGCTCACACGAATGTGCTCTTGGACCGCGAAAAAGGCAATAAACGCCATTGAAGATATCAAAGCATAGGCTTACAAAAACCAATATCCAAGCTTATTTTTATAACGATCGACAACTGAGCATAGCTCTCCTAATTCTTCCTTCACGGTACGGCGTTATATTTGGGCTTGTCTTTATCTAGAAGGAGAGGAAACTCAGCGGAACACTTATGAAACTTAATTAGCCACACGCAAGTCAAATACCCATCAACATAAGGACGGAATTCATCTTCAGAGGCATCTGACTTTGCAAGACACACGTCTTTCGATGTAAAAAACTCCTTGCTTTTCGCTATCGTTTCTTATCTTTTACTTTCACTGTCACACGAATCCAGCCGAAAGTCTGCAACCCTTCTGGCTAGCTATTTACAAACTTTGAATTCCCATGGGCCGTGTCTTTCACGCTTCAGCTCCCAAGACCCCGACATCGACTGTGGAAGCGTTTCCGCAAGAGCATTCCATGCGAATCGGCGACATATTTCAACTGTGCGAGAATAAATGCCCTCTCAATAACGTTAGCCTCAATTATAGAACAAGGTACCTAAATTGTGGGTTTAGTCGGAATGATTAAAATAAAGTATACGACAGCAGCAATGTCTTTTCTTCATTAGCTTGGCTTTCCATATCAGCACATTAGTGCTTTTACGCATCTAAAGGCTCACGTTTCGTCTTGTGTAGTTTCATTGATTTATTTCACAGCAACCACTATTCTGATTATTGCGAATAAACGGCGAAAGTTAGTGTGAAATTCCTACATGAAATATAGGGCATGTCAGTGATTGCAAGCTTGATGCGCGGGCGAGTATTTATCTGAAGTAGGACCCTGTGAATATCGCCGGCTGTCCGCCATTTCACGAATTGCAACCACCGCTCCTCGTGATTAATCGTCTTTCCTCTCACCAGTATCTACACGCTGAAGTTGCTTCGGTTCAACGTTTTCGTCTAAGTGCAAATACAGCACAGCGGCACAAACATAATGGAACCCATAATTGGAGATATCCACAATGCTTTAAAAGCAGATAACAAAGGGTAAGCTATAAAGTTCTGCTCGGTTGCTCCCCCCGTGGAAATCACTGGTAATAAGAAAGCGGACGCATATCTTGCATGCGGTCACAACACTGTAATAAATCAAATCAAAATCTCCACTAAAAGACTGTGAAATTCATACAGAGTAAAATAAGAGGTAAATGGCAGGGTTCATGTGATCTGAAGTGAACGCCAAACATACTTGGTCAAGCCAATCGTTCAAGAATGGAAGTCATCCAGTCATAAAGAGCGCTTTTTGAAATAATCCTTTGACGTCCCCGCATTGGGCGTACACATCTCACGTACCAGTGCATACTCTTCGAACAAGAAAAACCTAAGTGTGAGGTCTGCGGGGAATTGTTTGCAATAAACCTCATTTAAAACATCCTGTATTAAATTTGAGGAAATCAGAAAAACCTTTTTACGTATCTCTATAATGAACACATATCCCTTTTCATCCGAGGTGGGAACGCCATTGTCCAACTTTCTTCTTTTTCGATTATTTAAAATAAGTAAATCCTATAAAGAACTCTGACTTATTTCTTTTAGAGGAACTAGTTTACGCCGAGTCTGGCGCATGATAATCTTAGTTTCCCAAACGCCAGAGAACCGAACACAACACAACACAAAACAACTCAATTATTGAATACCGATCGCCATCTAGTCTATGCATGGGCGACATCAAGATGCAGTGTAGATGCACGGACCGCTGCACAATTCAAGCGTCCCGCTAGGAGCAGGTTACGGAAGTTTACACGGCTAGGCAACTTTTTTTTTTGCATCGGGCGCCTTTAAGAGTATTGGCCCTCTCTGATTTTATTTATGAGCGTTTTTGAGCTAAAAAGGGTGCTAATCATTAAGTAGTAGTCAGCGTAACAAACGTGGTGGTTGGTCCACGTTAAGCGTAATCATTAGGATTGTCATCAAAGAGGCGGATTGCAATAGTTGGTACAAATACCACATTCTTCAGAACGTTAAAGCAACATTGGATGAAGAAAAGACAGAAATAGCGCTACGTCCAAATGGGTTATTCAGTTAAATACAAAGTACATTATTACGTTCTCAACTCTGTACGAGCAGTGTTTTGTCAGAGATATGAGACTATTGTGGGAATGAATAAAGCCCTTGCGATTTCACAAAATAGACCAGTTTTAACTAACGGCCGTCCTTGACTTTCCACTTTTCGCTCATGTTCCTTTGCCACTTTGCGTCATGAGGATGGTGGACCATTTTAGAAGATCCGGATCGCGTTATATTTGGATCACTCGAACCCGCTTTATCTCGTCAACTTTTATCAAACCGCTCAATTTGCGCAGCCCTCTTCACTATTTAAGGTTAAAGCCGCTTGATCAGGAAACCTGTCATTAGCAGCGGCATTTTAAATTTGAACCACTGTTCGGCTCGCGTTGATGTTGAAGCTTTATAGTAAACTTAGTCACGAACTGCTAAAAATTGAGAGGCAATGACAGTCATCACCTGCTTTCCTCACATTACACCAACCGTGGCGCTCCAGGAAAACGCACAACTAAACACAATAGATCAACTGGTGCAGCAACAATGTAATGCACATAGGCTTAAGACCACACTCTTTCACGCAACATGCGCTCTAAGGGCTTAAGATTCGACACACTCACTACTACCGCCGCCGCTGCCAGTTCTTCCTCCATGGCGTTTTATACGGCTGAGCGATAACAAGCCAACTGATTTACGACGACCGAGAACACAAGAAACGACGTCGTCACTTCGCGACCGATGTATGGAACGAGACACACGCTTGTCACATTGTTCCATTATAATTTACGTCGACGTAAGTATCCAAGCCTGCCAGTGATAACAGCAATTTACTGTCCTAGCAAGTTTTCAATGAACAAATTATCAACATTTCAATTACCGGAACCTCCATCTTATTTTTGTGCGGAACTGCTTGCAGTGCAAAAGGCGCTTCGCTCTGTGGCTGCCATTCCAATGCTTCCCACGACCCGTATTGTCATACGTACTGATGCCCTCCAGGTGATAAAGCTGCTTAGATGCGTTAGTAGTAGCCCAGAAATCTGCCAAAGCATACACAGTCTAGCGGCTAGCATACCAAATCCATTTCGTATTCAATGGACTCCACGTGACCTTTTAAGGGCTCAAAGCCACACAGATTCTGCGACCCGCCTTTCAAACTCAGCTTCGACATCACGAAACCTTCTAACATTGAACAATGCTACCCTGCTTTTAACAAGAAAGGAGCACCTCCGGCGCCGTACACGGGCTCTTATACCTCCGTGTACGGCAAGCTTCCCTCGCGGTGTAACCCGGGCAGAGTCGGTGGCGCTTCGGAGAATTAGAGTTGGGGTGGCCCTAACACCCACAATGATCCGAAAGTGGCCACAATTCCGGTATTTATATCCGCACCCTAGGTGCCCCGTATAGAAGTCTAGAAATATAGAAGCTGACATCCATCACCTGCGGTGGCAATGCCCAGTGTTGAAGACGACGCGGATCCGGAACCTGATGGCAGCTGGCGTTCCCTCCCATAGTCCGCCGTCATATGACGTTTGGATGCTGGGACTTCACTCCTCGATTTCATTGTATCAGCCAACCTTTTTTCATTTATTTGACCACACCCTTCATCCACCATAACATTCCTTTTATGCCCTGAGGCAACAAACGTAGCAAAAAAAATCTGCTTCTCAACAATGGGGTCATTTCGTTTCTGAGTGCCGCAATGGCTGCTTAAAGTAGAAATCAGGGTGACCTCTGCAATCATTTAATTGCAAAAAATAGAATGCCTCGCATTATATGTATATCTAAGAAAGGCCCGCCTGTCTGGTGGGCTAATCTATTTATGAGTGTACCAGTACGTTGCGGGCTTTATGCGACATAATGACATTGTGAAAATATTAAGACACCACACGCCTCCTACTCCTTCTCTCCGAACTAAATCCGTTGATATCCTACGCGTACAGATGTTTTAAAGGCCACTAGAATTTTGTAAAAATCCCCGCTTATGTGCCTCCTACCCTCTTGCCGCTCTTAAAGGTTTTTTCAGCTCTTTGTTTTTATTTGCGAATACCTCAAAGGCCCCAGTTAAGGGGTATTACATGACCCAGTGGTTGTTGAGTTTATGAATTATTCAATGGATGATCTGAAGATTGATGAGTAGAAATAAAGTACTGCAGTGTTCGGCAATTCATTCCAGTCCCTTGGAATATGAACAAAAAAAAAAAAGACGAAAGATGCGCAGATTTCCGGGAAAGGGGAAGGTAAACGGTCTCTTCATGGTGCGTGCGACGGGAGGTATGGTGGGCAGGTTGATGACGCTTGCCGCTCTTTTGTGGGCATTACTAAATCAGTCCCAGGTATTTCTTTGAACATCCGAGTATAGATTCGATTGAAAAATAAAAACGGGAGATATTTGACTACGTCCAACGAAGTTGCCATTAGAAAGAAGGTTTTCTCCCCTATTTAGGAAAAACCGATATCCGCATTAACATAAGTTTTCAACCAACCGTGTCACAGTAAATAACACGCTGTATGTTGTGAAACAGGCTTATTTGCCTTTGAACAGCTAGCACGTGAGTCTAAATACTCATAATGGTCTGAAACGCCCATGGAGGACTTATTCGGGGAAACAACGCGGCCGCCAGGGGCGCCCCTGCCTGTCAGGGATCCGCGAGTGGTAAGCCACGCCGGTGACATGTAGCAGGAAGGCGCCTGAAGCTGTTTCTTCCTGCTCGTGCTATTAATTCATATATTATTGCTTTATATGTTATTGAAGGCTGTATAACGCATCCGCCGCAGACCCACAACTGTAATCTTCACGTTGAAATGAACAAGGCAGCGCTGGAACGGAAATTTGGGCGAGTTGGTGTACATGGCGGATGGGAAGGACTACGCACCTAATAGCTAACTCGCAACTCGGGTATATTGCTGAAATATGCAATTTGTACAACTCATGCTGAAAGAAATACAAAAAGAAGCAGCTCCCCAAACAGAAGCGTAGGCCAATGGAAGAAAACAATTGTAAGCAGCACGTGCCACTCAGCATCAGCTGGTTAGTTTCTTATCCATCACGTATAATCTGGCTGGCGCGTGTAACTTTCTCACACTTGTGATGACGTTCTGAAACACGACCGAAAGTTGTAGTGTGCTCATTAACTCAAATATTGCCGCAAAAGAGTGAACAGTAAGTTGTAAACCGCGTTAGCAGACAGCACTTATGGTATCCGTACTGCGCTGGTCAAACCAGAATATATATTGCCACGTTGGGGTGACAAGGCTATACACGCCAAAAGAAAACACAGGCGTGATGGTACTGAGATAACTCTTTATTGGAGCTGACTTGCGCCCGCAAAAGAACTAAGCAACTCGGCGGCGGCGATAGCAACAAACATGCTCGTCGGTCGTCGAACAAAGAATGCCCGTCACACTAGTCAACGCTCAATTTAATGGCTGCTCAGAACAATCTGGATGACATCGCAAACAGCTACCAGCACGGGCTGGAACATTGTGGAAAGACACACGAGTGACCGGAATCTTCGAGATAGATCTCGGTGTATCTTGCGCTACAACGGAACTGATAGATATTTGACTAGCGACATCGAGCATTAACAAACAAAGATTACGGAACTGATACGCGATCCAGAATCAGAGTGATAAGCCTTTATGCCGGCGGCTGTTAAAAACAAGAAATACAGTTTTGAAGGTTTCGCTGCATTACTCCCCCCTTAAAAAAAACATCGCCTCGATGTTCCAAAACAAAGCAACACCGCACATTCTTTAACGCGCGTAATATGGCTTCAGTCGTACAACATGTACAATTTCATGGCGTGCGCGTCGCCGTTGTGATGCTGACATTCCGTCGGGAATTACTTCGTAGTCCAGTGGTCCGACGCGGCGAATGATTTTGTACGGCCCAAAGTATCGACGCAACAACTTTGCACTTAATCCGCGATGGTGAACTGGTGTCCAAACCCACACTTGGTATCTTGGATTGTACTCTGCGTGCGTCGTCGGCTGTCGGCGCGCTTTTGGTCTTTAATACGCAGTCGTGCGAGTCGTCGGACTTCCTTTGCAGGCTGCAGGTAGGCGGCGACGTCGAGGTTGTCCTCGTTGGTTACGTGCGGCAACATTGCGTCGAGCGTCGTCGTGGGCTCCCTGCCGTACACAAGCTTAAACGGGGTCGCTCTGGTCGTCTCCTGGACTGCCGTGTTATACGTGAAGATCACGTACGGCAAGATGGCGTCCTAGGTCTTGTGTTCAGCGTCGACGTACATGGCGATCACGTCCGCGATCGTTTTATTCAGGTGCTCTGTAAGACCATTGGTCTGGGGATGGTACGCAGTTGTTCGTCGATGGCTTGTGTGACTGTATTCCAGGATGGCTTGCGTCAACTCTGCCGTAAACGCCGTTCCCCTGTACATGATGAGCACTTCTGGGGCGCCGTGTCGCAAGAGAAAATGTTCAACAAAAAAATTTGGCGACTTCTGCTGCGGTACCATTTGGTAAGGCTTTTGCTGCGGCGTAACGGGTAAAGTAGTCAGTGGCCACGATGATCCACTTGTTACCTATAGACGAAGCTGGTGGGAAGGGGCCGAGGAGATCCATCCTAATTTTTTTAAAGGGCAGGTCTGGGGGCGGTATCGAATTTAGTAGTTCTGCTGGTCTGATAGGCGGCGTCTTGCATCGTTGGCACTCACGACATGTCTTCACGTAGTGGGCAACTTCGGCAGGCAGTCGCGGCCAGTAGTACTTCCCCTGGATTCGACGCAACGTGCGTGCAAATCCGAGATGGCCTGCTGTGGGCTCATCATGCAACGCCTGCAAAATTTCCTGCCGGAGGTTTTTAGGCACTACAAGAAGTTGCGCAGTCCTGTTGGGTGCAAAGTTCTTCACAAGGAGGCCATTGCTTAACGCGAACGAAGATAAATGTCGCCTGAACACAACAGGAGGGGAAGCGGTCTTTCCTTCTAAGTAATCGGCTAGCGCTTTCAGCTCAGGGTCTGATTGCTGTTCTGCGAAACTGCTGGCGCTTACATGACGAGCCCACAGCAGGCCCGCAAATACAGTTTTGAAGGTTTCGCGGCAATATATTTCTCTGTACCCCACCTCATCGAGGCAGCTCGCTTAACACTAGGCTGTATGGAGTTTTATTGGAGGGTTGAATACAAGGCTAGGCTTCCGAAACTGTCGGCAATGAACAAACCAAAATATCGCCGTAGTTGACTGTGCGCGGCATGCCGGCTCTTACCATTCGGAAACGGTATGAATTCAATTTATCAGGCCAAAATTACCCGTCAGAGAGTCTAAAAGCTATTAATTTGTTTAAATTTCTATAGTGTTGGGTTGGGTTGGGTTGGGTTTTTTGGCACATAGGCTGCTATGGCCATCATGCGCCAAACACTAGGTTGCTGAGCTTCTTTATGAGTGAAAATGAAAAGTTTAGAAAATTACAGCTGATTTAGGATCCCTAACTCTTTAAGAAAACTAAAAACAGATGAAATTTCAACAAGCGGGTTGTCTCCTAATAGTAAACAGGGGTGGAATGGGATGCGTTCATTATAGAATGGAGTAAAATATTTTTTCCTTAACTGTTCAAGTTCTGTGCACGAGATCAAAATGTGGTTCACGGTGAGCTCACCTCCACATTCTTTGCATAATGGTTTTTGCTCTTTTCTCAGTAAGAAATTGTGTGTCAAGTGTGTATGTCCGATTCGAAGACGGCACAAAATCACCTCACTGAAGCGTTTGTTCTGTGTACATGATTTCCATTCTCCTACTATGGGTTTTACTGTGTGTAGTTTATTTTGCTCTTCGTTATTCCATTTTTTCTGCCATTTATCTATCAGGCTTCTTTTTACTAACTTAATACAATCCTTGTAGGGAATTGGGATTTTCTTTATTTTCTTAGTTCGAGCTTGTGCAGCACATGAGTCGGCTACTTCGTTACCATCTATCCCAACATGGCTAGGAACCCAGCAAAACATTATGGTTTGGCCTTGCGTTGTGATTTTTTCTATGCCGTGAATGATGTTCCCTATTATAGGCTCAACTGCATTTTTGGAATGTAATGCCGTAAGCACACTTAAAGAATCGGTATAGATTATGCTCTTTTCACAGTCCTGTTGCATAATTTTATTTACAGCTACATAGACAGCGTAACATTCTGCAGTAAATATTGAGGCACTGTTAGGTAGCCTTACAACTTTTTCTCTGTTGCCTTGCACGACAGCACATCCAACATAATTTGCTGTTTTTGATCCATCTGTGAAAAATTCTGTGAAGTTCATATACTTCTCTCGTAGTGCTAGGTATTCCTGTAATATGTGTTCGTGTGCTGTTTGATTTTTTCGGAAGGCTGTCAGTGTGAGGTCACATGTAGAGGGAAGGCTGTACCAGGGCGGAAATGGATACTGTCTCTGGGCTACAGTTGGAAGTGCATCCAGTATTCCTAAATCTTTGCATATTTCTTCAAAGCGGAGTAGTAAAGGCCTGATAGCATGGGGTTTGTTTATGAACAGTGTTCTGGAAGGGCACTTTGTAACTAAGGGGAAACAGAGATGTTTTGGTAAAGATCTTATCCTGAGTATGTATTCACATGTAAGCATGCTCCTCCTGTCGGCAAGGGGTGGTTCATTTGTTTCTACATAGATGCTTTTAATGGGGGATGTTCTGTATGCACCACTAGAAAGACGTAAGCCGAGGTTATGTATTGGGTCTAATCGCTTTAGATATGATGACCTCGCGGAGCCATACACAATACAACCGTAATCTAAACTGGAGCGTACAAGAGAGCGGTAAATATGTAAAAGACATGTTCGATCGGATCCCCAGTGCTTCTTTGAGAGAACTTTGAGTATGTTGAGGGACTTAGAAGCTTTCTTCTTAAGGTTAGTTATGTGAGGCAGGAATGTTAATTTTTTATCAAAAGTTATACCTAAAAATTTGTGTTTATTTTTTACTGGCAGTTCAGCTTCATTTAGGTATAAAGTTGGATCTGTCTGTAGGCCTCTCTTCAGTGAAAAAAGAACAGCTACTGTTTTTTGAGGGGAGAATTTAAACCCATTCCTGTCTGCCCATGTAGCTAACTTATTCAATGTTATCTGTATTTGCCTCTCACAGGATGATATGTTGGATGATGTACAGGCAATTTGCAAATCATCAACGTAGAGTGAATACATAACAGACTCTGGGATTGCTTTACTTATACTATTCATTTTTACAACAAACAATGTAGTACTTAAAATACATCCCTGTGGTACGCCATTCTCTTGGATAAATGTTTTTGACATAGTTGTGCCTAGACGAACATTAAATGAGCGGTTAGAGAGGAAATCACGCAAGATGTTTAGAATTCTCCCACGGATGCCCAAGTCTGCAAGGTCACGCAATATTCCGAACCTCCATGTTGTGTCGTATGCCTTTTCAAGATCGAAGAAGACCGCTAGACAGTGCTGTCTGTGTATGAATGCTTCTCTGACGGTATTTTCCCGACGGACAAGATGGTCAGTTGTACAACATGCCTTCTTAAAACCACACTGATGAATATCGAGAAGCTCTTGGGATTCTAGGATAAACATTAATCTAATATTAAGAATACTCTCAAATGATTTTGCTAGACAGCTAGTTAATGATATTGGCCTATTACTGCTGGCCGAAGTTGGTGGTTTGCCATGCTTCAAAAATGGTACAACAAGAGCTTTTTTCCACGCCTCCGGTATCTGTCCTACTACCCATATCTTGTTGAAAAACTTTAGAAGGGCTTCTACAGATGGCTCAGAGAGGTGGGACAACATTTCATAATGTATCTCGTCGGGGCCTGGGGCAGTCTTTTTGCCAGTAGATAGAACTCTATGAATTTCTTGTAATGTGATTAAGCTGTTAATCAGTTCGTTGCTGCCACCGCTAGTTGGGAGTTTCTGTTTTTCAGCTGTGATTTTATATCTTAAGAATGATTCTGTGTAGTGGTTAGAGCTAGACACTCTGCAGAAATGCTCACCGAGTATATCTGCCTGCTCCTGCAAGCTAGTTTGCACACCTGGAGGGGTTAGGAGAGGGACTGTGTAGGGGGAGTAGGTACCATCTAGTTTGCGAACTTGTTCCCATACCCTTTTGGATGTGATGGAACTGTTTATAGATGAAACATAGTTTTTCCAAGATGTTTTCTCTGCGCTGCGACGAATATATCTTGCTTTTGCTCTTGCTTTCTTAAAGTTCAATAGGTTCTCGTGCGTTGGGTACCTGCGAAAGACACCCCAGGCTTTATTTTGTTGTTTTTTTGCTTCCTTACATTCCTGTGTATACCACAGTTTATGATTTGGTTGTATTTTGCCCGAGGACTGGGGGATAGCAAGGTGAGCAGCAGCAAGGATACGGGTCGTGAAAAGCTCATTTAATTCATCTACACTGAGGCTGTCTGAAAAAATGTTTTCTAAATTGGCTTCTGATTTGAACAATGACCAGTCGGCTAGGTGGAGCTTCCAGCGACGTGGTTTAGAAGGGATTGATGATGTAGATAAAAGCTCAATAACAACAGGTAGATGATCACTTCCATACGGGTTGTCTATCACGTCCCATTTAAAATAATTAAAAATCGATAGCGAGCAGAGGGATAGATCTAAACAGCTCATTTTTCCAGACCTTGGTGAGCAGTATGTTTGCTTTCCGGTGTTCAGCAAACATATGTTGTTACATAATATAAAATCTTCTAATATGCGGCCTCTAGTATCTGTTAATTCACTGCCCCAAAAAGATGAATGGGCATTAAAATCACCAACTACCAGATAAGGCTCTGGCAGCTGGTCTAAAAGCTCCTCTAAGTCATGGAGGTTTACTGGTGAATGAGGTTGAAGATATAAGCAGCATATCGTTATCGTTTTAAAAAGCAAAGTGGTAACAGCTACGGCTTCGTATTTAGTTTTGAGCTTGATTTGTCTGGTTGCAACACCACTCTGGATAACAATAGCGACACCTCCTGATAATCTACCAGACTGCTCCCGGTCACACCGAAAGACTTTATAATTTTTTAGGATGTTTTTATATTCAGGTCCTAGGTTTGTTTCTTGTAAACAGATGACGAATGGAGAGAACGTGTTTAAGAGATCTTTTACATCACTATAGTTGTTAATTAGACCTCGACAGTTCCAGTGAATGAGGAACGCCATTTTAGGTGGATTTTGTTGAGAGTTAAAAATTTAGGTTTCGGGTCTCTCAGGGCCCGTTATTCGGGGTTTGTCCCTTTCTTTCTTTTCAAGGGAGTTGTGCCGGCGCAGAAGCGGCGGCGAACTAAGACTAGTGTCCATCGCTTCCTCGGAGGCGCTGGACGTCCGCTGGTCAGCTGCGGGTGCTTGTGTTTCAGGCTTCTTCTGAAGGGAAGCCTTTTGGGCTGGCGGTTGTGAGACCGGTAGGCCCTGTTTTGCAGATGGCAAGGAAGCTTTCGCTGTCCCTGCCTGGGGCGGGGGTGGTCCTGTCTGAGGCATTGCCTGGACAGGAGCCAGATTCAAGCGTGGCGTGTCGCCCCCACGCGCCACCTTGGAGTAGTCTGCCTTCGCTGTAAAAACGAATGGGTTTTTCTTTTTCAGTTTTTCGCGCGCTTCTTTGAAGCTGATGTTTTCTATTGTTTTTATGGCTATGATTTCCTTTTCGTTTTTCCAAGTTTGGCATGATCTGGAGTAGGCAGGGTGCTCCCCATCGCAGTTGGCGCAACGTGGCACAGCTGCACAGTTTTCAGAGGTGTGGTCATTTCCAGCACATCTTGCACATTTTGGACGGCCACGGCAGCTCTGTGAGCCATGACCGAAGCGTTGACAATTGAAACAGCGTCTGGGGTTGGGGATATAATGTCGCACAGTCACTTTGATATATCCTACTTCAATAGATTCGGGGAGTGTGGAGGTGGCAAAAGTTAGGACAAGGTGCTTAGTGGGTATTTCTTTGTCATCTTTTCTTATTTTTATTCTGTGGACATTGGTTACATGCTGTTCTTTAAGCCCCTCAAGCATTTCTTCTTCTGTGAGGCTCAAGAAATCGCTCTCAGATATCACGCCACGGACAGTATTCAATGATGTGTGCATAGACACTACAATTGGGATGTCCCCAAACGACTCAAGCTTTGGAATGTTGTCATATTGAGTTTTGTCTTTGACTTCAAGCAGGAGGTCCCCACTGCCCAGCTTGGATACTTTGTATCCTGGACCCAGGGCTTGTGTGAGAGACTTGGACACGATGAAGGGAGACACCATGCGGGCTGGCTTTTCTGGTTTTTCACTGTGGATAACGTGGAACTTGGGGAATATTTCTACTTTTTCATTAAAGAATTGAGAGGTTACTTCGGTCCGCCTTTTCTTTGTTTGGCGATCATTTTGTCTTGAAGAAGCCATAAAGTAAGTATGCTGTTCGGTCACAGTGCCAGCCACCCACCATCGAGCCCAACAAGGGGACGGGGCAGGAGTTAAATAAGTCCTACCCTCGCCAGCTGTACACAGTAACTATAACCTAATATGGGTAACCCAGTGTAGTTACACCACACACGGTTAACCCTAGCCGCCCGGAAGAAGGAAGAATCCAAGAAGAGAGAAGAAGACAGGAGAGCTGTAGGATAGAAGATAGGAAAGTGAAAGATGGAGGGGAGGATAGGAAAAGGCGACTGCCGGTTCCCCCCGGGTGGGTCAGCCCGGAGGTGCCGTCTATGGGAAGCGTGGGCCAAAGTGGTGTGTTGCCTCCGCCGAGGGGCCTTAAAGGTCCAAACACTCGGCATCGGCTCAACCACCAGGATCCCCTTTTCCCCAGACACGGCGATGCCACGCACGGCTAAGCGTGGGTGCTCGGGGTCCGTGGTGTCGCACAGTACACGCAAACATCTGCTTTAACAGATGCCCCCTGCGGGGAAATTTCTATAGCGTATTTTAGCCACTGCATTGCATAATTTACCAATATGTTCCGGCTATCTCTAAAACGAAAATGCTATTGCACGGCACCGGTAACTGCACTGACATCAGTGGTAAACAACGCCGCTACCAATTTGCGAAGTGTTTATGTACCCATTAAACTACAGCATGGTCTTTACAAGTGCAATGTAACTCATTTTCTCTATTATGCCGCTGCTGTCGCTGCGATTAACGTCGGTGTATACGGAAAAAAATGAAAAAAAGCGAATGTCTTTTAGCCTTTATTAATTATTCGCAAATTGTAAAGGAGTCGTGGCGGCAGGCAATAAGTCAGAAAAAATTGCTAGTGCACAATGACAACTAAAACGCAGAAATGCGAATGTTTAAGCATTGCTGCTGCTCATGGTGCATCAAGTTTGCGCTCACTATCATTATCAGCTAAACGCACGGTGATTGTCAGTGGCTACTGCCATCACTGTTATTATTACGAACTACAGCGTCATTGTCATCGCTACTATCATCTTTACAATAGAAAAGGAGGACAATAATGATGTGCGCTTCACGATCCTCGTCGTGGTGCAGTTGATTAAGGTTCTCTGCTGTGAGCCGAGAGATGGAGTTTTGATCCCCGGAGGAGACAGAATTTTTATTTTTCTGTTTGGCAGGTGCCGCGTAATCTCACTGTCGACGAACCCACGCACGGATACGCTGCAAGTCATGAGCCACTAAAGCCTTAATAGTAAACAGCTTACAAAAGAAATATTTCATTGCGCTGATTCACTCCCGCAAAGCTGCATACCTCGTCGGCTATAGGAACAAAGGGCTTGGCCTGACGATCGACAAAGAAAAGGATGTCTGTCACTCTCGCCGACGCTCAATTTAAAGTTGGCAAGATACCTTCTAGACTAATCCCCAATTACTTTCTAGTGGCTGCAACCATTCGAGATAAAGAGTAAGCAGCATGTGTACATACAACAAAGCCACGTAAAGAGGAGACGCGGCGAAGGCTGCCGTTGTTCGCTCGGTCGCTTAGTGGCCAACCATCATGCAAATCAAGTGGCGTGACCTGCATGGACGTTTCGACATCTGCATTACTCCATGCCTTTGTAAATCACCCGTCCCTGTTCTCGCTTATAAAATTTTACGGCCTGCCTGTTAACGAGGACAAAAGAAATATTTTCTCTGCGGCAGCCGTGCATCGAAAACGGCGATGACCAAGCCGGCATGCTTGAGGATGAAAATACAGCTCAGACAGGAGGTGCCTTCTCGCGTATCGACGGAGCGCTCCGCCTTAGCAAACGCACCCGTAAACTCTTTTTTGATCTTGATGTGATAAAGGAGACTATACCAATTAGCAAAGGCGCCGTGAACGACATCGCACTGACAACTGGAGTGCAGCACTGCAAATCGAGCACCCATGACATATCGACCCCTATATCGCCCCTAGCCCGCTCAATATATTGAGCTTGTCACTACAATTACCAGATTGTTCCCCTTATTTTATTATTGCGTCTGCCTCACAGCTAATGCTAATGTAGCAGTGTCCATGACAAAGACGATGTGCTTGTTGAAGCGTACATAGATCCAGACAGAAATCTCAAGAGGAGCTAAGTCACAAACTGGAAACGGCCAGCGAGAATCTGATTTGGCAATGCACGTTTACTTTCTGTTGGCAGGTAAAATTTTCTATTTCCGCAGATCCAAGAGAGACCGTAAGCGATGTAATTATAGAAAACTATGCACACTACGACGCTGCTCATTGTTTGTCGCCTTGCTTTTGTGTGCGCCGGAGGTTTCACGTACGTGGACATTATCTTGTAATCAGGTCAACCTCACGTCATAAAATTATGGAAGTGCGCTTCGGCGAATGTAAGCCCATGTTCCAACTGGACAGCTC
Organism: Amblyomma maculatum; assembly: GCF_055883805.1. Classification (NCBI taxonomy): domain Eukaryota; kingdom Metazoa; phylum Arthropoda; class Arachnida; order Ixodida; family Ixodidae; genus Amblyomma; species Amblyomma maculatum. Next base: position 57,668,771 of record NC_139346.1, on the reverse strand, counting down.
ACGATGCAGAGAAAATTGTAATATCGACACTACGAACGCATTGTAGCCAGCGATTTAGAATGTGTGCAGATTTTAATCATGAAGTGGCACGTTAAGGGGAATTAAATAAGATGCCGCCGATTTCTTTCCGGGCGATGGCGCCTTTCCGAAACTGTCTTAGATGGGATGATAGACAACGAAAAAGCGGAGTTTTTTATTGTTCCTCCTCCAGCCGTGGTTCACAAAAAGCAATAAATTTACGAACCCACACGCACTAGCAAACTTCGACACTGGGCTAGTTAAAAGGTATCAAAAAGCAAATGGCATACCTGAATAGAGCAAAACATCTATTCAACGCAAAACGGCAGCTCGCTCGGCCGTCCGGAAACCTATGAGCCTGGATTGATTGCAGCGCAGTTTTGGTACGCGTACCAAGCTCTCCTTAGACTGACAGAGAAATTTAGCTACCATATGCCATATTGAAGGACCCTTGTAATGCTCACAAACTTTTGCGGCAAACATAGCCTAGCAAAGTGTGTTGTCAGATTACAATTGCTTCTTTCTCTCATTTGTTTCTGAGAAAGTTAAATGCCTGCATACCATCTCGTTTCCCATTCAACGAGACGGAAGAAATCTATCCAGCGCAAAACTACGTTGTTTAAAACAGTTAGCACAGCTGGCTTTTATTTAGCTTGTGACTAGCAGCTTCCGGCCTTACATGAAGATTTTGGAATGAATTCTTGAGCTGATGCTTTCAAGAAAAACGTCCCGTGGGTTTAGCCAGGTTAACCCCTTAATCCGTGAGTAAGCTAAGTTAACCACAGCTGCACATTATCCTGATGCTTGCGAGGAAACGTTGCCGCACTCAGACCAGCACGCACACCCCTATGGCTACACTGAGCAACCGTGAGACGTCGTGTTAGTTGTTACACCTCCGCCTAAGTCCATGGCCACTGCAAAAACCCTTGGTGGTTAACATTTATGGAATTCTCCACTATGGTGCACCTTGGCTTCGGGTAAAATTTTCCACGCCCCATTATCTTGGGAGTTGCAATGTGAAACATAGAGCATAGACTCTAAAAACAATTTATGAAAACAAAATGTCGCACTTCTCTGTCCAGGTGTTCATATATAACAATGGATATGGCTATAAAGAAAATTTTCCATGAATCAGCTGATATATTCAGTGGTGCAGGCACAGGGATATAGCAGCTAGTCCAAATTGATATAGCATTTTTTTCATTTTGCGACCCGTTTGACTCTGTAGACATATTGTTGTACTGAATGCCTTCATGGCGATTTTACGTAGCGATTTTAATCACAATTGTCTAGCGGTTAGGGCACCCGGCTTCTGTGTCCCCGGACACCGGATTAAATCTCAGCCGCGAATATTCTCTTTTCGATGGAGGTGAAAAGCAAGCATGTCAGTGCACACAAAAGAACACCAGGCAGTCGAAATTTCCGGAGCCGTCCCCTATGGCGTCGTCTTCCATAGCCTGAACTCGCTTTGGGAAGTTAAACCACTCAAACGTAACCCTCACCTTCCATTGAGTTTTTTTTTGTTTCTCCAGGTGTGTTTCTTCTCATACGACCTTAACATCCTCAGGTCACAGTAACCGTCTTGGACTCCTTTCGAACAGATCTTTGGCAGAGCCATTTGCTCAAACACGCCAGTATTCGAGATCTATGTCAAGCATCGTTCTCATTTTTAGATCTGAAGCAATCCCATCAGTAACGGTGAAACTTTTTCAGGAGAGTGGTTTTTGCAATTAACCCAAAATTTTCTGTCATAAATGTCAGAAAGAAAAGAGGACAGCAAGACGTAAATGATAATGCGACCCTCAAAAAACAAAGCTGCGGGAAAGTTAAATTTGCTTCAGTACAAAGGCCGAAACAAAACTTACACTATAAAGATAGGCAACTTATGATCTACATATGTTCGATAGAATTGACCTTGTTGACAGAGGTAAGAAATTACGAACACGTTAGATCTAAAATTTATTTCGGAATCATGTAGTAGGGTATGTTAGTAGTGTCCTTGCCCATGGTTTTTCAAAATACCCAGTAATATTAGCGCATTGTGCATTATTTTGTTAAGTGTAAAATGTTGTCAACAGTGGATATAAACATAAGACAAAGAATACCCAGTAATATTAGCGTATTGTGCATTATTTTGTTAAGTGTAAAATGTTTTCAACAGTGGATATAAAAATAAGACAAAGAACTACTGGGACAGCGGACAGGTTGGGGGAGTGTAGCAATCGCCATAACAATATTGTGCCATGTACATTTTTTACGTTGTACAAAAAATAAATAATAATAATAATAGATTGAATTAAATAAATTATCCGCGTGCTTCTGAATATATTAGTGTACATTTTAATTGTAACTTTTATCAGAGCAGTTGTGACATTTGGCACCTGACACTTGTTAGTATACCGAAAAACCTTCCTAAATACAATGCACTACATTCGGCGAAAACCTAGAGGAAGTGTAAGCGCGCCTAATTGGATTAGGACGTGCAAACTTCCTTCTTGCGATGTTTTGACGAAGTTTTGCTTGGATGTCGATGCGCACGGGGATTGAAAGAATATTCTTCGCCTAAATAAAAACTGCTTGTTCTGAGGAAAGAAAAGATGAGTAGCCTGACACACTTCTCGGTGAACACCTTGGCGAAATTGTCAAAATTTGTCAAAGAGCCAAACTACGAAGGGCTCCTCATATCCGTGAGGAAGCTTTCGAAGTAGTATTTCCTCCTTGGGTGAATTTGTAAATATGTCTCACAAAGATATTCTTAGGGGATATTTAAACATTGACTGACGGTGCGCACGCACTCTTACAGCATCTTGAATGATGCAAGGAGCCTTTTCAAGTTTGGTACTTAGTCTTTAACACTTACAATTAAACGCGTTCAGTCAGAGACGCCTATATGTATGGGTATGGATATGGCATGACTTTACTCTAAAAGCTGCACACGCAATGGTTGCATCAAAGTTTTCATGAAGTCATGTGAATTTTATATCGAATTCTGCTTGCTCTGTAGCTCGATCTTCCAGCGCAGCCAGTCATATTACAAGCAAACATACGCTTCAAAATATTCAGGTCCTGTAGTTAGTCCTAAGCCTTGCGGCGGTTGCACCGCCAGCCGTCTACAACGAACAAACTCTGTCCGGGCTGCCGGCGTCCTCCCAGGAAAATGTGTGTCGTGGATGATAAGAGCGATAGATCAAGCTTCTTGCCTTGCATAATGTCTGAAATACGAAATAAAATAAATGCGCGGAAGGATATCTGAACAGCTGCAGAATTGCACGGGATGTGAATTTCCGGGGTGACCCTCAGAATCTGCCTTTACCCGAAAGAGTTGAATAGAGGACGCAGCGATGCCTTTCTATGTGCCACTGGATGAAGTATTCTACACAGGGAGACTCCCTTCAAATTAAAACATCTCCTCAATAAAGTTTCTATGAATCTGAAATGCAACTACAACTGACAAATTGCTCCGGCGCCTTTTATCCAACTTGGAAGTGCAAAGCGCATCGTCCGGTAAATGCAGTCCGGTAAATGCAAAAAAATGCTGAACCTAAATTTATCCTGACGCTGCTCTAATATTTGCTTCCTACCATAAATTACCGCGAACAAAAGAAACATGCTCTTCATTTAACAAAGCGTTTTACTAGTGCTTAGAACCAATGTCGGTTTGCAATACTTGATTTAGCGTAAAGGCACTGCGCAAAAGAAAGTTAAACAGCGCCTTTTCAGGCGCTAGAGGGAGCGCTGAGTGACAGAACGCGAAAGCTAATGTGGTACCTCTGGGGTAGCAACAGAATGGCTCCTCTAACTAACTAGCTACATTTTTATTGCAAGAGAAATACTACGCCAGGCTTCGAGCATTCAGCGTAGTGTGGTCCGGCAGCTACGCTTTACACCACGTGACTACGGACGTCATACCAGCGCGAGAGTTGGGCTACCAAGTCGGCTCTTCAGCGTTTTGCGCTTCTCTCACTAGGTGCGCTGTGGTCTAACAGGTGATAGAGTTACTCGATGCGCACGCCCCCCTCCGCCGCACCGGAGGGTGATTGGTTTGTTGGTTGGTTGGTGGAGTTTAACGTTCCAAAGCGACTTAGGCTATGAGAGACGCCGTAGTGGACTCCGGAAATGTCGACCACTTGGGGTTCTTTAACGTGCACTGACATCGTACAGCACACGGGCGCCTTGCTTTTCGCCTTATCTAAAAGCGGCTGCCGAGGCCTAGGTTCGATCCCGCGTTCTTGGGAACAGTAGTCGAGCGCCATAACTACTGCGCCACACCGGCGGGGTTGCTCCGGAGGGTGGGGACATTCTTTGAAAGGACACCATCACGATGCGACACCATGGTGTACACGGTGGAGGGGGAAGAGATCCCCGTGGAGGAATATAAAAATCCTGCATTGTAGCCCTTGGCCATTAAAGCCCACGACAGGGCCCATCCAAAGCCTGGGAACACACCGCCGATTCCGGCCATGGACGCCAACGCAGCTCCTAAGCATACCCCGCCAGGAGGCAGCTACCGAGAAGGAAGCTGCTCCCTCGGCTGCCGATAGAACGCTATAAAGTGGTGTTTAGGCCTAAAGGTGGTGTTAATCTCCGTGAAACCGCTGAAGGGACGCTCCAGCGCGCTGTGTGTAAAGGAGGCGAGAAAAACTTCAAGGAAGCCTAGTAAATCGATCAGGTGAGGACCAATCCAACCGATAACTCTTTCACCGTAAGCTTGCCTTGCACTAAAAGGACAGGAGCGTACATAGCCCTGAAATACTTGCAAATTGAAGACCATACGCAACGCGCTATTGTGTACATCGCGGCACCAGACAACTCCATTAAAGGCGTCCTACGTGGAGCGCTAGATGGACAGACGCGCCAGCAGATTGTTAAGAACACCCAGAAACTGAACACGCGATACGAGATCGCCGATGCCAGACGTATAGAAAAGTTAAGGTCTGTTGTGATGACCTTCACAGGCATCACTCAGGTACCCACAGGAATGCAGTTCGCTTCGGGACTTTACCGTTTAGAACCCTCTAGGAACAAGGTGGAAACGTGCATCAATTGCTGGAAGCGCGGACACCGCGCCGAAGTCTGCATAAAGGAGAGAAAAAGCCCCTACAGGACGTTCGGAACGCAGCATCTACCGAAAGACCAACCCGGCTGCACGCCAAGGTGCATCGTGTGCAGAGACCAACACCTCACAGGCTCTAGTAAATGTGAACTCCGCTTCGAGCTTCAGCCGAGCAGTGGCATGACTATGAAACCTGGACACCGAGCCGGGAAACCAGACACCACAATCTCGGCCGGACCGACCAGCCTAAAGCCCGCAACGTGGACAAAGGAAGGAATAGACCAAGCGTTTCCCCTGCTTCTAAGCCAAGGCACCTATGCTCAGGTGAACGGCACAGCCGTTATGGCGCCTTCAAAGCCTCTAGAAAAGCATCTGGCAGCAGAAAACAAACTTCTGACAGAGCAGTTAGCTTACATGATGAAAAGAATAGAAACCCTCGAAAGAGGCACGAGAGCGCCAGTTCCTGGATTAAAGCAAACGGCAAGTCCTAAACCTCCCCTGCGCGTGTGTCGTAAACGCGATGGTGCCACAAGATATGGAAGCTGAACCATCCAATAGCTTAAAACGCCCGTCACCCTCGACTGTGAGCCGGACGTCATAAGCAAAAACCCTGGGGTAACCTCCCCTGAGGGAACCCCTCAAGAACCAACCAGGGACGAGCAGGGCGTCAAAGCAAAAAACTTTGGAAAGCTCCCCTGAGGGAACCCCTCAAGAACCAACCAGGGACGAGGACATCAGAAAACTCGAAGACAAAATTATTGCCAACAAAACTGACAATCACGGCAGACTTAATGCCTTAAACAAAAGTCTCACTGATAGCGATACAATTTGCAACGAACGTATGGACACACAGGACAAAATTTTAGGCGGCCTACAGACCAGAATGTCAGCAGTGGAAATCAAAGTAGCAGTCATAGAAACAGCAATTGCCAGTCAATCCGTCAGACTAGATATAATTATCGCAGGCTGTCGGCACCTCCGGCAACCTTGCCCAATCTTCAGCACAAAGATGGTCCCTCGCCAAGAAATTTGGGTTTGCTCGGTACGGTGACTCCGCAAGAGACGAAGAAAGCAGGCTGTTCCGACTAGCATCTACCGCCCCCAGAGGCAGCGCAAGCGGTTCAGGTATCCAGCCGGAGCCGTCGCCTAGCTGGTCTTCCTCCTATTTCTCCGAGAATGCAGCAGACAACTGAGCAGTCTCGAATATAAACGCGAAGCATTCTGTCCCCGTCTGGTGATGTAGCACCCACTGCCTCAAATGCGACGCTACCGCTTCGAGAGCCTCGTTCGTTTGCCGGTCAAGCAGGGGAAGATGTTGATGAGTGGCTCACTCATTTTGAACGTGTGAGCGGCTTCAACTGCTGGGATTCGGTGGCGAAACTAGCGAATGTCGTATTTTTTTTTGACGCAGACCGCCTTGATATGGTACGAGATCCACGAAGACTATCGGGCCACTTGGGAGGGCTTTGTGGAAGCTATCAAAGAATGTTGTGGCGATCTGACTGCAAAACGGAGGCAGGATGAGCAGACACTTGCTCAGAGAGCTCAGGCAGCAGGTGAGACTTGCACCACATACAACGAGGCAGTATTGAAATTATGCAAGACCGTCGACAGTCGGATGGCCGAGGAAGATAAGGTAGGCCATCTGCTCAAGGGCATTGCAGAAAACGTCTCTCACTTCCTTGTTGCCAAAGGAAACTTGATTTCGGTCACCGATGTTACACGACACTGCCGGACATTCGAGGCCCTCAAGACCCGCCGGATTACACCGAAGTTTGGGCGACTGGCAAATGTCACTACCGTGGCCAGCATCGCAGAATCTCCATCCCCAAGTCTCCTGTGCGCCATTCGTTAAATCGTTAGGGATGAAATTTCGCGACGTGAGCTGCTTGCCCGACCGCCCTCTGGCTTCGCGGCTGAAGCATACGCTTTTCCAGCCCACGCACGTACGTGCCCACCAATGTCCAGCTACACACCAGCCAATGACACCGACATCGCCTTCTGGGAAGACCTGGACACCCCGCGACCAAGGCCCAACCAGATTTACCGGCAGTTCTCTTATCAGAGCAGAGACCCTCGGCCCTACTCAAACCGTACACCGCGCCTACCGCGAGAAAGCTGCGTCTACCCAGAACCTACATTTCAATATTCGTCGCGTCCTACCTCGCAAGAGTCCACTGAAGCGCAGCTGTTTGATCGGCCTATTCCTGTGTGCTACCGATGTGGCGTCGCGGGTCATATTTCCCGCAACTGCAATCGGCGCGCACAGTTCAGGAATCCTCCGACGGCATCGAACCGAAGATACGTCCAGCCCTACATCGACAGCTACCGGCCAGAACATCCATCGCGGAGGCGCCGTTTTCAATACGAAGGGCTCCGCAGCCATTCTCCAGCAGCGTCTGACCGTAGTCTGACACCGCCTCCGTCATTTCGTTTGCGCCGTTCCCCGTCACCACGGCGCCGATCGCTACCACCAACGCAGGAAAACCAGCCCGCGCGGCCAATGGAGGTGAGATCGCTGGACAATGTGCGCAGCTACCTAATATTCCTCTGTCTGTGTTCATGTTAAAGAACAATGTTAATGTGCTCGTTGATAGTTTACCTACGATGGCGTTGGTAGACACTGGTGCCATTGTCTCAGTAATGAGATTTTGAGAACCTTTTGAAGAACAAAGTTATGCTTGTTTAGGACAAAACTGCAAATTTTTTATGCAGTAAGTGGAGAGTTATTGTGTCCGGTTGGGGTATGCAGCGTTAAAGTTTCTTTGGGGGACACAGTATTTCCGGCGGAGTTTGCAGTACTGCCCCGATCAGCTCACGATGTAATCTTGGGAATTGACTTCCTGCGTATGTGCGGCGCTACAGTTGATTGTCGAACGGGAGAGCTAAGTGTTAGTTGTTCTCTTCCTCGTGAGCGTTTGGAAGAGACGTCAAATTATGAAGATGTTTTTTTTTGTGTGTGTGTGATGAAGTCGTCGTACCGCCAAATTCTGCAGTGTGCGTTCAGGTGTTCTGCCCCCGTCCTATTGATGACTCTTTTGAAGTTACTGTGGCGCCTTGTAATTTACAGTGCGTAAAGAAAAATGTATTAGTGCCGCATTGTTTGGTTTGCGTGAAAGAGGGCCGTACCGGACTGTGGACTATAAATTTCTCACCGGAACCGGTTGTTTTTCCAGCGGGCTCCAATCTAGCTTCATGTAGTGCAGCTGTCCCGAATTTTGTGACTCTCCTTACTTCTTCCCTTGATAACACCGCTACTAACTCACCTGCTGACGAGGAGCTTCTTCCGATGATCAGCGCATCGTTGAACACCTCACAACGACAGATGTTGAGGAACCTCTTGTCCCAGCACATGTCCGTCTTTGATTTCGAGCAATCCGACGGCTCTCAACGTTTTCCGCTGTCGCGCGCACGCCACAGGATTAACACGGGATCTGCCCAACTGATCCGCCAAAAGCCGTATCGCGTGTCGCCGTCGGAGCGCAAGGTGATCACCGAGCAAGTTAAAGGCATGTTGAACAGGGGCGTAATTCAGGAGTCCTTCAGTGCTTGGGCTGCTCCCGTTATATTGATAAAATAAAAAAGGACGGAACATGGAGGTTCTGCATCGACTACCGCCGCCTCAACTCCATCACTAAAAAGGATGTGTATCCTCTCCCGCGCATCGACGATGCCATAAATGGCCTTTTCTCTACATCTTATTTGTGTTCGGTTGATTTGTGATCGGGGTATTGGCAGATTCCGATGGACCCCGCTGACAAAGAAAAAGCATAGGAGCAGAAAGGGAAAAGGACGTTGAGAAAGACGAGGAGACTCTCGTGCCAGTGCCGGACTCGCAGCCGTTCATCAGCTGAGTTCTCTGCCCCCTCGACCTGTGCAGCGCTCCGACGTCAAACCCCCGTCGTAACAATATTGTTATAATAATAATATTATAGGTATTAGATATTATCAAGGTAGTGCCGCGGCCAACATGACGCCCATAAAAACAGCATACGCTGCGAATCGCTAGGCCGCTCGGCTCCTGGGGGCGGTAGATGTTGTTGTGGCTGCAGGAAGAAGAAAAAGAAAATGCACGGGCCTGCTACTGGCTCTGCAGCTGAGCTACCTCCGCTGCCTCGTGCAGACAGAAGAGATTGATTGATTTATGAGAGAAAACCCTGTCGAAAAAAACTACAGAACTTTGTCAAAAATACTACACAGTATGCTGTAGTTCTGTCGTAACCATGAGATGTTTCTGTAGTTTTGTAGTACTTTTCTGTAGTTCTGTAGTTTTTCAGTAGTACATTTCTGTTTGTAGTTCTGTAGCACTTTTCTGATGTAAGTATAGACATTTCTGATGTTACTACAGAATGTTCTCTTGTCACAACAGGTTTCCCGTCGAAAACCGCACAGAATTTATGCCGTAACAGCAGAAAATGCCCTGTAGGTTTTTCCGGCTAGAAATACAGAAGAAAAAAAGGAAGAGAAACGGAGAGAAAGACGCGCGCCGCAACAACAGCCGTCGTCCAACACCGAAGCGGTGGCGGGTCCAATAACGGCCTAAAACAGATAAAAATTCGGCAGCAGGCTAGCCCCCGCCGCAAGCGGCGTTGACCTGCCTGTGCCAGCCCCATCAGGGTAGAAGGAGCCGGGGCGGTAGAGGCGGTTGATGCCAGTCGCAACAGCCTGTTTTCTTCGTCTACCCGCGTATCCAGGATCGGGTCATTGAGTGGGCTGAAGAAATCGCCGACAGGACGCAACTGGCGGCCATCTGGCGCGGCCAACAATCAAACTGAACACTCACCTCCTAATGCCGATGATGATAACTGTTTTTCCATCCATCCATTCTTTGAGAGGGTCAGTGCCGCCTCTACACCTCCATATTTGAGCCCACGCAAGTATGTCTCGCTTTTTCGGTGGCTGTCGCGTGGAGTTTCTTGGCGCGCGTTCAAGTTTGGGATTGCAGATGGCAGGAAAGTTAGACAAGATGAGACTTCTGGATGGAAGGCGCAGTATATCACACTTTCTCCGAGAAGTGTGCGTTTGGATGGCACGCCATCGCTCGTGTCGCGTGGCCTTCCTTGGCGCACGTCCAAGATTGCGACTGCAGATTGCAGGAACGCTCCTGAAGCGATATGAGAAGGGTGGGCCAAAATATGGCGGAATTGTCTCCACCTTTCGAGGGCGCGAGAGCAAGTGCATTGAGCCACCTCTCCTAAGCTTAACTACAGCTAAGCCATTTTTCTTTTTTTGTGCTCCTGCTTAAGAACGCTGCGTTCTGTTCACGGGATGAGTGTCCGATATGGGAGTAGAAAGTGCTGGGGAAAAATTACTTGAGCTGCGCTACTACAAAAATTACTGACTTGTTCAGTTGATTGAAAAAAACCTTTATTCCTCATTATTCCGTCTACAGACGCTTATCTGGATGGATTGGGTGCAGGCTGAGGAGAGACTCAGGTTAGTATGGTAGGGGAGAATCTATCGGCTAACAATGATTATTGCGTTCTCGTTGAACAGCCTCTCACAACCGTTTCTGGTGAAACCGATTGTTGGGTTACTTTGTGCCTTCGAAATACACGAAACAATCCAGAGCGCTAAAAAGCAGGTTGAAAACGCCAGGATAATTGCTGTCCCTGTTTACATAATTACAAGTGCGGACAGAAGTAAACGAAGCACCCAGCCAAGAAAAAACTGTGGGTCAGCGCTGCCTAGACGAGCCAGCCGAAAGCAGAAAATCGTCACGCGCATGGGCCCGTCTACTGCCGGCACTACCCTCCCCTTGCTGCGGGTGCCTTCTCACTGTCCCGGTGTCACTTTCTATATAATGATGATAATAATCGGATGGTCGCGCTCTTCAAAGCGGGCGGGCATTAGATGCGCGGGCCGCTCCCTTGACGCATCATAGTCCGCGGTGGAGGCGCTAATTCAAGCATTTCGTTATGAAAACGGTAGAAGCATTTGCGCTGCAGATAGCACGCGTGTTTTGAACATTTATTGGCGGTGCCACCCATTTGTATTTCTCTGTAGACCTGCTCGAATTACGTGAGGTGCCGCCGCAAATTGGGTTTGTTTTGGGAGGACCATTGGTTTATATTCGCGTGTAGCGCCCTTAAACACCGGTGGCACCATTATCTGGCATTGTCAAATCAAACTGGATACAAAATTTGAATTTCGGACCATGTCAACTTTTTAATCTAAAGTTTGGAAAATTTTCGGGATGGCCACATCAGTTTGGTAGTCATCACTGGGTTTACCATGGCTGAGAAATAATATACCGATTATTAGTTGTCTATTAGCTCCCTATCAATGACATTTTTTATTGTTATTTCAGCAGAGCAAATACAGCATCTGCTGCAGGGGCAGAAGCTAGAGGCTGTGGCGCCTGACGAAGGCCTCTGTCCCTCTGCAGTCGACTGAAGTGATCATATCCCCGCATAAGAGAACGTAAAGTACAAAAAAAATGTGCATAAGCAAAACCAACAGAATGACATGACACTATACAATACCATAGCAATATATACAACAATGAAATGATATCCAACGGAGATCTCCTCCTGTACACTTATACAATTTGTAGCTAGTCACTTATGACAAAATAAAGATAATAGAGATAATATACACTGGAACACAACACAAGGCAAAATAGATCAAATACCAGGTCAGTATACAATACTAGAATACGTTCTGCAGAAACATGGCCAAGATGATAATCAGTCCAGATACATAACTCCAAAGGGTATAAAACATCTTTAATGTGCTTTTTAAACTTACCTATACTGGTTGCTAAATTTATTGCATCTTCTAATTTATTAAGAATACCAACCCTTTGGTATGTGAATGTTTGTTTTGCATAGTTCGTTCTTCTTTTAGGTGTGCGTATTTTATTATATCGAAAGGGATAAACAGGATTTTCTTTCCTGTCGCATACGTATAGTTTTCGGTGTTTCATGAACATTAGTAGTTTGTAGTAGCAAAGCTGGTCGGCTCTCAACATTTTGTAATTTAAGAACAAAGGAGAAGTTCGTAAAAGCTGCAAAGACCCATAATAATTTTCATAGCAACGCAATATTTTCTTCCGTAATATTATAATCTTATTGTAGTTAGTATATGTTGTGGTTCCCCACACCATGATACCATAGAACAGTTTTGAATAGAAAAGTGTATTATACAAAAGTTGCTTTATCCATAGGGGGACTATACGAGCTACTTTGTATAAGCAACCAACGGTTCGTGACAGTTCATTTATTAAATGGTTCACGTGTGGCGTCCATGATAATTCTTCCTGGTACCACACGCCTAGGAATTTTTGTTCTTTAACCGAGGAAAGGCATTGATCATCAATGTTTAGTGTTATTGTAGTCTGTAATGGTTTATTGACGGGACGAAATACGATATAGGTTGCCTTTTTTGAATTCAGTTCTAGCATATTTTCTTTGAGCCACCTTGAAAGGTGCATAAAGTATTTGTTCACTTTGGTTTCCAGTATTGTTATATCATGAGATGCGAAAAATATATTAGTATCATCTGCATACATGATACCGTCTGGTGATTCGGGTATTTTTACGATATCATTTATATACGTTAGGAAGAGCAGTGGTCCCAATATAGATCCCTGTGGAACACCTTTAGTTAGTTTTAGTTGTGATGAACTCGAGCCACTTATGCGTACAATCTGATAGCGATCATGAGGATACGAAGATAATAGCTGCAGAGCAATACCGCGTGCACCATACATAGATAATTTCTTTAGTAAGATGCTGTACTGGATATGCGGACACCTTCAGTGGAAACATTCTGTATACAGGTACTTTCTGTCTCATGGTCTTATGAATGTCCAAGCAATAACAGTAACCGTAATAAACGAACCCGAATGTGTTCCGGCGCGTTGAGAACATTTCGTCGGCAAAGAGATAAAAATAAATCCCGGCAGCAAAAAACGTTCGAAGCACAAAACACGCTACGATCTGCTGCGTAAATGCCCCTATGCTGTCTGGATGAAGCAGCCTAAATGTAGCGCAGCCCACGCGGGCTCTGCTCTCAAGGCAGTGGTCCGTGCACCTTAAATCCTGCTCTCTTCGAAGAGCGCGACCATCCGATCGCGATTTTGATTATGGAGATGTGCACCTGTCAAGGTTGGGGCCTTAATGGCTTTCATATTAAAAGGCAAAGTTCTAGCTGTGCGTTCCTCGAAGTAACCTTGTATGCATTATATACTAGCCTGTTCTAGTTATATCATTCGCATTCTGAATTGCCAGGCTCACAAAGCAGCGGGGGCGGCTTCAAAATAAATTTCTTTGCCTCGCCTGTATTTGCCAGAAGAGGCTGCATGCGCGACTTTCAAAAAGGGAGGGGGGGGGGGGGGATACCTCGGCAGCGACAAACCTGCCAAGACTATGAAGTCTATGGTGATATAATCAAAATATATACCCATATTCTGACCTCTGGCTCGTTAAAGGTTAAGAATGGTAAAAACTACGGTACAAAATTATCAGTGGGTGTCGCTAGGAAGCTTTAAGTAGCGCTCTTGCAAACAATGCAAGTGCTAAGGAGCGAAGCATTCATGCGACCCTTGAATATCCGTATATGTCTAAGGAAATGAAAACCTTAGTTTGCTCGCAACTTCCTGAGAGACCTTCATCTTCAGAGAAACCGTACGCTGCGTACTATTTATTTTATAAGCCGATCGCCAAGCCTGGACACGTTAGCTAAGAAAGTGCACGGGTGAGGCAATAGTTTTTATCGGTAACATGGTCATCATTGCATGACCATTTTTTATTCAGCGAAAAAAGGTGTCAAGTGCGCCTCTGATCACAATGGGCTATAAAGGCTGCACCTTCTATTCAAGCTTCTTTAATAATGCTTACACGCGTGCACTGTTTACACCGCGTATTGAGAAGATGGTGGAAAAATAAGAAACATTTACTTTCTTACAAATTTAATAACATTACAACTGGATTGTAACACTTTTTTGATCTAACTAGGCTGCCTGAAACAGAGCACATTTTTGGTATAAATATTATTCAGTCAATCATGCGCATCATTCGAACTATTTAAATTATATATACTTCCCTTCATAAACGTCATTATTTAGGACTATGCTCATCCCACAGCATAAACCTCTCTTTATCAGCCAATAAACGGATGACAAATCACTATCATAAAACCGCCGAAATATGCAAAGAGACTCACATGTTTATTTTAACTTTCCTGAGCACTGCATTGAACAATTGGCATTTAAAATGCAGCTGATAGCGAAACAAATATGTTCACATAAAGGACCACAAGAAAGCCACTTTCTACATCGCGAGTAATAATATATATTAACAGATTGGGGTTCAGCAAGATACTATTTAACCATATCGTAAAAAAAGTGGTAGAAGACGCACCTCGCAGGCTGACCGCCGAAGAATTGACGCGTTTGAATTGTGGTGCTGGCGAAGACTCTTGAGAGTTCCTTGGACTGCCAGAAGATCAAATCAATCGATATTGTCGACCATAAACCCTGACTGCTCATTGGAGGCGTCAAATTCTAAAGTTAAAGCTCAGCTACTTTGGTCATCTGATGAGAAGAGAGGAGTCGCTGGAGAAAGATTTGATGTTGGGAAAGGTTGACGGTCGCCGGAGAAGGGGTAGGCAGCGAACGCGATGGTTAGATGGTATCCTCGAGGCACTGCAGATGAAGTTATGTGATGTAAGGAAGATAGTGAGAGACCGGAAAGCGTGGCGTGACATGGTCCATAGGGTCACGAAGAGTCGGACACGACTGAACGACTGAACTGAACTAATTCTGGTCAAGGGGATGCATACTCAACCAAAAAAAAACGAGTGCGAAATATACCTATCAAAACAGAGCTATATTCAAATGCTATTCCACCAAAAAAATTGAAAATAACGATCCCACTAAAACACCTTTCACTCACTCAAAACCAACTTTTAGTCCTTACCGAGACAACAAAAATCAGAACTGGGCCTCTATGCTGCAAAGCTGAAAGATGTATGTCGTTGGCTGGCCAGGGTAGCCCGCCTATTTTATGGCACTGCCCCTGAGTGTAGTAGGGTAGCGAAAATAAACGCCAACACCAGCGCTTTTATCCGCTTCACTATTGAAATTTATACCATGGAACTTGAGCTTCGGTAGTAATACATTCGCGCTAGAGTCGAATTGGTGACCACCCACTGAAAAGCGAGGCCTTAAGGCAGCGGACCCATTTGAGAATGCTTGGCCAACGCGCCAAGCTGATCACAGCTTTCGAACTACCGCCGCCACAGTATAGGCAGCGAGGCATGGAACAAAGAACACCAGCGGGCGGATTCTTTAAAGCTCCGTCAGCATGCAATACAAAGCGCAGCTGTGTTTGCTTTGCACTGCCCTGCATGGTTTGATGTACTTCATGTTCGTACCAGAAAAGGAGCAGCAGCTGCGTTATCACTAGGGCACAACAGCATGCCTGCCCAAGTGCGGGGATTTTAGCAAAGGCGTTACCTGTAGGTGCGCCGGGGCACACGGTGCGCTGCGCTCTGCCTGCGCTATAGTCGTCACTAGCCCTAGTCTGCTTCGCATCAAATCAACAGCGTACGGCACATCTAAACGTGTCAACGCTGTGATAAAGGTTCGACTTCATCGCCGTATATTTGGAAGCCTAAACATAAAAAATAAAGATAAGATTGATTTACGTGGCGCCCCCTGCGAGCTATCATGCGGCAAATCACGTGGCATTAGGTGACGTCTTAGAGAGACGTCCCTCACAGCCACGTATATTTGACGGGGAATTATTTTGCTTTCATTTTTGCAAGAAATACAGGGCCGACGACTACGGAAGCAGAAAGAAGCTCGGAGGAGGCGAAAACATAAGGAAAACCAACTGTTCAACCAAGTTTATTACACCTGGTTTTCGACTTTCAAGTTTTATGCTAACTGAAATTCTGTAGCTTCATCAACTACCTCATCTGGCATCATTGTGGCTCCGTCGTCGCTCGGCTTGTATTTCGTGGCGCGTCATGTAAACGCATCCTGCTATTTATTGCGCCTGGAAACACCCTGAATAAAAGGGGTCTTTAAGTGAATTCTGCAAGCAAATGAATATGGAACACATGGCTCGAGTGTTTTCACTAAGGGCACAAATGTGTGAAACGGTGCTGGATAAAAAGCCAGCCTTTTATTGCGAAAGCAATACTACTCTAGGTTTCGAGCCTTCAACGTGCGCAGCCACACTCACGTGACGCTGTGAGGATACACCCCACGAAACTGTATAGGGTGAGAACTGGGCTACGAACTCAAGCGCAAGGCGTAGCGGGCCCGCACCCAGGTGAAACTGTGAAGTCACACTCCAAGTGACACTAGGGTGAGAGCTGGGCTACCAGCTCAAGCGGTCGGCATAGCGCATTACGTCACGCCCCACATGACACAAAAGCGGTCGATGCGGCCCGCTAGAGGCGCAGCTGGTGCTCACGTGATACACGACGTCAGGCACGTTCATAGCGGGTTTGCTAAAGCGGGGCTTTATGTGTGGGCTGAGGAAGAAAAAAAAGAGAAGAAGAACGCTCAGTCACCGACAGCTAATGCTTTCGCTCAATATTTGGTTCAGAAGCGTTGAACCGTTGTAATACATAGATACATAGATGCGTCCCGACAGTGGAAATTTTCGACTGCAAGAAGGCAAAATCTGTCCTTAGTCTCTCATTCTATTCAAGTAATCCTCGTGATGACCAAATGACCGGAGTGTAGTGTCTGGAAACGACCCGCGGCGAGATTATACAATATCATACACTTGCAAACAAGTGAATTAATAATTTCAAAGAAACGCGAACGGGATATTTTAACGTTAGGGTAAAACACATAGCGACATAGATATAAGACGTTAGGTATGCAATTCAAAAGGGGATCATTGCTAATTAGAGGTCAAAGTTTTCGACAACAAAGATCTTGTCTTGATATGCGCAATTCCAAAGCTTCACTCCCACTTGAGTTCTTGCCCAAAGGGAGGTTGGGTCACTGTTTGGCTACAGATTTAGTCAATACTTCACCATTCATTACATTTAGAAAAGAATATTCCGCTGTCAAAAAGAACCTCAGTTTGATACCTGCTAAATGACATTCAGCTGAGATTAGTGCGGTAATGTGGGCAGTAAGCAAAACACGCCGCAAAGGTAGAGAGAGAGAGAGAGAGAGAGAGAGAGAGAGAGAGAGAGAGAGAGAGAGAGAGAGAGAGAGAGAGATAGAGACCATTAATGAAGAACAGAGATTTTAGCCCGCGTTTAAATTTCGCTGACATTCTACTCTGCGTCGGGAGGGGAATCGGGGTAGAAAAGATGGAAAAAGAATGGTGAAGAGATTAAAACAAATGAAGTGGGAGATCAAGTGCGGCCAATAATAGTATTCTAAGGTACATCGCGAGTAATGGTATAAAATGCAATTATGAAATGCATAGTCCGATAAATGTGCTTAGAGAGTAACAGCATTAAAAATGCTGAAGGGTGACATTCAAGGTAAACATAAAATTTGCTAAATTTTCTTTTAAATACGTAAATAAAAAGTTCATTGTGAGCCTCTGTTGCCTTGGACTAGCTAAGAGACTTTAAAAAGTGTCCATTGTTAACGGCACTGGAGTGAGCATTTCTATGCTATGTTCGTAGTCCGCACGCTCATCAGCGTATGCAGGACACTCAAGAAGGATATGTTGCACAGTTTAAACCGAACCACAGTTGTCACAAAGCAGACTGTTCATTTGACCAAAACGGTATCGCAAGCTATTTGTATATGCACAGTTCAGGAAGAGTCGGTGGTAAAGAGTTTCTATTTGGCGAGGAAATTTCGGAGCGAGTCCTGTCCTTAGGTGCGGGTCACTCGAGTAAAGAAATTAATAGTGAAATTAATAGCGAAGAAAGTCGATACTTTGCTTCGGTAGAAAATTTCGTAGCCTTTTGGGATGCATCAGATTTCAGGAAGTAGGTCTCAATTTATCTTTGATGTTGGTGGCGTTTGCGAGCCGCTTCATCGCCATTATCGGAACAGTAGCCAAATGATACATATACTCGATGTGAAGGGAAACAGGCTGATGATTAGTTTTTTTTCAGCAGATTATACATGATTTGCAGAGATGCTCTGGAATCCGTGAAGATAACCCGTAGGCCGGGGGTCTGGCGCAGGATATAGGAAACAGCTTCTTTGATGCCATGGAGCTCAGCTGTCGTAGATGACGTCTTCCGCTGCAGCCAGTAAGACAGGACATGGATTTTTGTAGGGCACATAAAGGCCACAGGAAGGAGTGTCTTGAATAGTTGAACTGACGGTGAATATGTGGGTGTACTGTGTATATACTTTGGCTAAATAGGCGAGAGCGGCTTGCAGAAGTGCTGCCTGTGGCATGCGGCTCTTCGCATCCACGCCAGGAACATACATATTCACCTTTAGAGGCGATAATGTCGTTGATTTCTTGGCTGAGTGATAGTAGGAAAGGGCAGAAGCCGTACAGCTTCTGTACAGTAGAACGACTGCTTGCGAATATGCCTTGGACTCCCAAAGGAATCCTCTGCATCAGGAACACTTGCAGAAGCAGGATGTATCCCGCTAAATTTGATTGCCACCCAAGGAACTATGCGCACCCGTCTCTGACATAATCTTGAAGGAAAGAGGCACTTCTTAACCCGTGTCCACGTAACTCAATATAACTGCTTTTGG
The DNA here is from genome assembly GCF_055883805.1 of Amblyomma maculatum. NCBI lineage: Eukaryota > Metazoa > Arthropoda > Arachnida > Ixodida > Ixodidae > Amblyomma > Amblyomma maculatum. The sequence goes on along the minus strand of NC_139346.1, from coordinate 57,650,043 downwards.
TCGCAAATGTGCAAACCGAGCGAATGATTTGCGGAATGCGACGAGTGTTTTGAGAGTAATAAAACCTCATCTTCCCAGTTCAATAAAAAGCGGATGCATCGAGACGCGTTCATGCACATGTGATCGTGCGGGAAGGAGGCTGAGCGCTGGCGCCGCTTTGTGGCATCGTCCGGAAAGGAACACACGAAATGGCAATAAGTTTTTCACAAAGCACGCACCGTCTTCGCCTCGCTGTGCATCATTACGACGAGCAGCACAACAAAATACTGACAATTTCACGGAGATAATGCGCATTGTATGGAGCCGCTCGTAAAATGCAGCACTCAACGCTTATCTGGTGCGGCTGTCCTACCCATCCCGGGTTAAAAAGCATCATCATCATCATCATCATCATCATCATCATCATCCTGACTATACCCACTGCAGGGCGAATGTCTCTACCATATTTCTCCAATTAACCAGGTTCTATGCTAGCTGCATCCACTTGACCACTGCGAACTTCTTCACCTCATCACCCACCTAACCTTCTGTTGCCCTTTGCTACGCTTTCCTTCCCTTGCAAACCAGTTTGTTACCCTAAGCGACCATCGATTATCCCCTCTTCGTACACATGTCCTGCACATGCACATGAAGGCATGTCCATGCCAATGCCATGCGATGGCAGGGTGAAAAACACTTCGCCGTGAACCTCGGCCACCTACGCAACGGATACTAAATAACCGAGACAGGTCACTAAAAACAACATATTATTACAAACGTGAACAATTTTTGCTTATGCAAAAATAGTACATCCCTTTCCTGCAAGCGGGTATAATTTATTGCAAACGTGAAAAGTTTTCGCTTATACAAACAGTAAACTACTTCCAGTTTACGCGCATTATTATATATGTTGGCTACTCTGATGTCATTTTATTTTCAATGCTTTAATTTGTGCATCGCCGCTCGCACGGACCCTTTGCACAGCTCATCGTCATAATGAATTTATGCCACTGAGAATCTGTTCTGTACGTGTTTTATTTCTAGTAAAGCCGCCTGGATACATCAACATTGGCATCTTCACGGCACGTAATAAGCCCTCTTAATCCACCATGACATTAGTGCTCTTTCATGCCCTCATTAACTCTTGCTGTCCGCCTCCGTTGCACACCTATGTTTCAACACCGTTCGTAAAGGCGCGTCGCCGCAGGTCGCAGTCTTTTCGTACATACATCTCTACTTTAAGAAATTTGGAACGGTGAAACGAGTACGAGTCGCGATGTACACAACGCATTATTATCTATCCCGCTGTTATCTGCCATAGAGAGAGGAGGAGTGTCAATAGGATTAGAAGATTATTCCTAGTCCTCATTACCTTCCTCTCACCCCATAATCCAACTCTGTCTTGTGCCGCTTTCCTCTTCACGCTTTGTTCTTGCACACCGCTACTGCAACTCATTCAAACGCTTTAATTGTCTCTTTGCAGAGCTCACACTATTGGAGGAGGAGCTATAGGCACTTTTAAACTGCAAACGTAAGAGAAGGACGCTGAACCTGGACTATTCACACTTAGGCAGGGAAGAACGGCACCTTACCAATATTCTTCACCTCGTGTCATGGCTTTTGCCTCAGCGCGAGGCATGACGGGATCCAACAGAAAGGGTCCACCCGTGGATGTGTGCTGGGGTGTACCCATTTTTGCCGCACTTTCCATGTTGCTCCTGACAATCCCGGTGTCCTACATGGCACTGCTCTTCATCTTCTTCGTAGATGACTACAACGTCAGCCGGGAGCGGGCATCTTGGCCTCAAAATGTACTAACCATGGCCACGCACGTTTCGGGTAAGTGTTTTCTTATATCGGAGGGCTGAGAACCTTCGAAGGGTCTTACGTATCTTATACTCTAAGTTGGCAATTCTGCTGTTTCGTTTGATGTATACGGTACCAGCGGTTGAGATTTTCACGAAAGCTTACCGCCGTCTAGTGGCCGTTACATCTGTAACTTAGTAGGCCGGCTCTGGCTGCTGCCGCTGGATGCGCGGATGGGCGGTTTTACAGGGTGCCCAGGCAAACTTTAGCCAAGGGTTAAAACAAAAAACGTGGACATGTGCCAGGACAATCCTTTGCATACAGCAGCAAGGCGTCTGAAGTTCCTCGGAAAAGGCTTTGCTTTGCAAGTAATTAGTAAAAAATGTAATTTTTCTAAGTTTCTAAATATAGACTTTAGTTAATACATATCACCATCGGAGCTGGAGAGCACTTTTGGTAAACCTATTCCATTTATTTGCGGTAAAGGAAGCCTAAACATTTGTCATGTGCTGCCATTAATTCACAGCGGCTTCGTTTCCGAAGTTTGTACGCGTTCGCTTTTGCATTCAGCAGAACTTATCGGGGTAAAATCTGTTGAAGCCTCAATTTGTTGGCTTCCAAATTATTGTGGGCACGAACTCAAGGAAAGGAGATTACACAACTTCACCCGGGTTGCGGTATTTGACGTCTCAAAGCATGGAGTGCTTGTTTGTTTTATTGCCACGCGTTGTAGTCGTTTACAAGCTTTTATGCTCAGGCGACGGTTTCAGGAGCGTCTATCGCATTAGGTGTTTGCTTGCGTTGTGACCGCGTGTGCCTTATTCCGCAATGCTTCGTAGTCAGCTCTGCTTATCAGCAGGCTGAATAATAATACCAATAATAATGTTTTATTTACACCTAATGTATACATAGGATGAGGGAGCACAGCAGAAAAAGTTGTCGTAATGACAACTTGACAAAGCCGCAGGCCCCCGAAACAATAACAATGACAGCTTCACATCGGCAGTGCAGAAAATATACAATCACAAAGTATACGCACTAAAATTAACATAACGTTGCAACAGACAACATTCTTCAAAGAGAGAGGGGGGGATAGAATGAGAAAAAAAAAAACTAATACAACACTAGTGCAGACTTCTAGCATAGGAAAATAATAATGCACACCTCTAAACGGACAAAAAATGTTTTCTAAGCTCTTTATAAGTGATTGATTCAAGTTTAATGTGTTTTCTATCCAGATCGTTTAATGTTCGTGGCAGTATGTTGTGTAATGTTTGGAGACCATAGTTTGTTCTGTATGTGAGTACCTTCCATTGTTCATTTTTGCGTGTAGCGTACGCTCTGTCGTTTGCTCCCAGTTCAGCTAGTGACTGCAGAAATGTAGAATTATTTATGAAATATCGTTTAAGTGACTTACATAGTCGATAGTCGTAAGCTTTAGTAACTGACATAATATTGTATTTTTTAAAGAGATCATGAGTATGCAAATAACGTGGGACATTTTCAATAATCCCAAGAAACTGCTTTATTAACACATAAACTTTTTGCGTGTTGTCTTTAATGGTTGAACCACAAACTAAGCCACAGTAGTTAAGCCGCGATGAAAATAGGGAGTTATATATTAGTGTGATAATATTACGTGGCAGAAAATTATTTCGATAAGCCAGCCCCACTACCTGCGCGAGTTGACTTGTAAGGAATTACAATGATATCGGTACTGTTTTTTCAGTTGTCACTGCTGTGGGTGTTACATATTTTTCTCTGCCATACGTTGAAAACGTGGCTGCTCATGGACACACCCCCAACCTTAAAATCGGGGGGGGGGGGGGGGGGCAAATAAATTTGAGGCGCTGAAGGACATCAGGCCTACGCATGATATTGTGCAAATTAAACCCCAATTGTCTGGATCCACCCAGCTGTATTTGCTTGACCGTCCGTTTAAGGAGAGACGTTGAGCGCTCGTAAGCCTTTGTTCTTGACCCTGAGCTCAAATTGTGCGGTTTGAATGAAACGTACAATCAAAGCTACATTTACAAGGCTGCACAAAAAGAGATCAAGCTAGCACCACTTCCACATTTTTATACAGTATGACCTGTAAAGCGCTGACGTAGCTCCACAATTCGCAGTAATATGTTGAACAAATACCGCTAGTAGATAATCGACCTTTATTATAAAAAGCACACAAATACATTCATAAAAAAGGCCAACTAAAGCAGCACCGACCAACAAATGTCAGTGACCAACGTATATATGTAAATTAGACCTCGTATAAGGCCTCAAGAGTGAAAGTCCCGGAAAAAATAATGTAGGGTGGCACGGACAGTAAAGTCCTCGCTGCAGCAAGGTGCATCAGTTCTGTCATGCCTTAAGCGTTTTTATAAGCGCCAGGCGCTTGAAAAAAACTGCTCGCCAAACAAATCATTGTGGTCCATCGTTAACGCTTCAGACTCCCATAATTAACGCTTTGAAAAGTTCATTTTTCTCATGCACCATAGAAGAGTATACCATGATACCATCAAGTCTAGCGCTGATTCTATTGACATGATGGATTTCAGACAGTATTTAAGTGCCATGTCTTGCTCGTTTTACAATTTGTATTTTCTCGGCCTTGTACATTTGTAGGTCTATTTTGTGTGCCTGATGTTCTGATAGCATGTTTTGACCCTCCTGCTAGGGCCTACTGTTAGCGCCTGCAGTATATTCTAAATAAATAAATAACAGCGTGCCTCAATAGATCAACCGCAATTAGCGCTGGCTGCTCGTAGATAGAAAAAATGGCGTACTTGGAAAATGGAGAGGGAGCAGGAGGAGAAGGAAAAACTTTATTTTATAAAATTAAGGCAGAGACTCCTAGCAGGACCTCTTAGTACATGAGCCCTCTCACCTTTCTTTCTAGCTTGGCCCGCTCGACCAGCTGTAGCTGCTCTGCGGGTTGCGTGGCCAGAAGGGCGGCGTCCCAGAAGGAGATGGGGGGGGGGGTTGAAGGGGAGCACGGATGGAATGTGGGTATTCCCATACGTATTGGCACAGAGTGGGTCGGGTGGCGTTGCAAGTGGTTCACTGCGGTGGGAAGTCCGTGGGGTGAAAGATGTGGGCAAATTGAGGAGATGGGAACGAATGTGTCTTGATTTCTCGCCAGTACGTGGTGTCGTTGTGAGTGAGCGTGTGATGTGGCGGCGGCTACGGGACGCCGCAACAGTGACAGCAGTGAACAATTGTAGTGTAGTCAAGAGGCTCGACGAGCGTGCGTACTGAAGGTTTGCGGAGGTCTTCCACTGGCGCCCGGGAGCTCAGTTCTCGGGCAAATGCATGAGCGCTCAGGTACCCTTCTGATGCTGATGGAAACGGGAGGGGTAGGTAGTGTAGACAGTATTCTCGCGGATGAGAGTGGGAGGGCCCATCGCAGGAGATATCGATATGGTGTTTGAGAATTTGTGCATATCGTGATGTCCTGAGTCTGCAACACACTGATGTGTGCGATAGCGAGTGTGATGGTCATGCATTCGGCCTCGGCGATGTTAGCGCATCGGAAGAAGGCCGCAGTCAACGCTGAGCGGCGAATGTCCGTCAAAAATGCAGTGCAGATGTTAGGATCGTCTAGATTATGTGAGTATGTCCAATACGTATGGGGATGTGAAGCATCCGTGTAGATGATGTTCGGGCGTTCAGAGTATTTCAGAACTCAGAAGTTCAGAAGTGAAGAACTCTTCTGAGAGAATTCAGAGATGAGTTCAGAGAGAGAGAGAGTGAGAGTAAAACCGGGAAGCATCCTACCAAAAAGCAACGAATGAGAGGCAACTTGCATGCAAGATGAAAAGTTTGCAACCAGCACAATTTGAGACAACCAAGCTTACCTTGTATTTTTCCTTAAGCAAATCGTCACAGATAACATGACGGCAACAGTTTGAAATTGCTTCGTTGCTTCCTTCGCAAGCAGCTAATAAGGCCTGCAAAGTCCCACAAAGGCTGATGGAAAACGGATGTTTTGGCGAATTAAGCTTCCCAAAGCGAACGAATAAGGCTATGCAAGACGCCGTAGAGAGGGTTCCGAAATTTCGACCATCCAGAGTTTCTTAAGGTGCCCTCACAACGCATAAAATATCGGCGTCATTCGTTTTGCCTTCATAAAATAATTGCTGCCGTGGCCGGAATTTCATCCCGCATATTTTGGCACTGCAGTCGAGCGCCCTAGCCACTGCACCACTGCAGATGGAGCCCATTTTTAAACAATTAAACCAGTGGCTGTTGGCTGTAGGATTTCAAATGCATGCTGTTACTGCTGTAGCCTGACCGGAGCTGGCAGTAATTATGAAAAAACCTGAACTATAAACGACACCTAATTCCTTACCAAAGAAACGTACTCGAGTCGTCTTCAAAGCTACATGACTAAGGCTTGCGTGTAGCAATTCAGGCACCTAAGCAACATCCTGATCAGATGTTTCGATTACTATTTCTTAACACACTAAAAGTAATGCTTGTGGAATCTAGCCAGAAGCGGAATCTCATCAGACGCGTAATTGTCCGCGAAAATTAGAGTTAAACACAGACAGTAGCTATTGCAACAGTCGTACAAACCGGGTAACAGAGCAGGAAGCATCACCCCGCGAGCAGAAATTGGAGGGTGCCGCGTTTCGCCGCGTTATCTCTGCGGAGTTTGCAAGCTGATCAGGTTTTCTAGTAACTTTGGCTGCAGGCGCGCGAAACCGCCTTTCAGGCCAGCCTTCGGCACCCGTGTAACCCTGCCATGGTCTTCCCGCGGAGCAGAGGGCCTACCTTCGTCGATAAAACGGTGCAACGCTTACAGCTGACCGTTTAAGATTTCACACCCCCAGTTCGTTATGAACCCGTAAACGATACTTAGAACAGCTAAATGAACTAGAATATATTTCAATTACGTGCCACAGGAACTAACATGACTAGTTTGGCGAGTAGGCAAGTTTGGCGAGTTTGGCGACATAGCTCCGCATTCTAAGCTGTCCTTACTATGGACTTTCGATCTGAGAGACTGAAACTGCACACAAAAACCCCATGGACAGGGGAAGAAAACAAGCGCTTTGAGGTAGCAGTCATTGCCTACATGTGAACCGCGATGGTGTTCTGGTTCTTAAAAATCCTATAGTTTTATTTCATATTGTTATTTGTTATCCCACACTCCAGTAGCGAAAATGCTTTTATTCGATCGTCATTTCGTTAAAAAGCACTTGATGACTCTTTGTAAGCAAAATGAAAATGGCAAAAGGCAGGAGTTCTTTACCTTGCATTCTTTAGAAGTTGAATAGGCTGCACTGATCCTGATGAAACTCAGGGTATCTAATGCTGCGACCAAATGTCTAGCTTTTTCAGCGACTAATTATTATTATACTAATCTTCGTTCCCGTCATTATTTGAGGAGCTCTCACACTTAAACTAAGAACGAGACCCTGCCGCACTGTGAAGGCACCCGACGTGAAGCATTTACCGCATTAAATGCTTCACGTTGATCAGAGCGACGTGAACAATTAAGATTTAAAGCGTCCCTGAAGCCTTCCTATTATTACAAAAATAATTAGTTAATTTTTATCATTTCGAGAGATTAGCGTGAGTAGCCTATACATATGGCTTTTATCTTGCGGAAATTCCAACTGATTTGCTCGAGTATTCCTGTAAAGAAAGGTAAGCTTTCTATCAGGTATAAAAAAAAAACATGCATTTTGAACTATTATAAATGCCTTTGAACGAATAAAAATAACCAAGGTAATGGTTACGAACTTCTAAAAACGGAATTTCTATTTTTCACCAAGTCGGTGTCTATCAATGAAGGGCCCTGCTCGACGAAATTTGACTCCATCCTGGGACTGTATTAAAAGAAGCGTAACTTGAAGTAATCCTCGTTCCTCGCTCTTTTTCGGAGGAACCGAACGTTGAATTATCCCGTTTTATATTTTGGGTACCGTATTGAATATCGAAGATGCAATGTTTCTTTGTTTTCACCGTGTGCAGGGTTAGTCGTGGCTGCACTACAGCGCCGTTTGCCTATGGTTAACATCGTTATCTTGGGAGCCTTCATTGCGTCTCTTGGGATCATCGCATCCGCCTTTGCCAGAGAAGTCACCTGGATGTCCGTTACGCTAGGAGCTATGTACGGTGAGAATAAATTCCCGTGAATAAACTCTGTGCCGTTTTGTCGGAGCGCACATTGAATTCTGGGCACATGTTTTGGTTTCCTCGTTGCCGAACAGCTCTATGTGACTGCCAAAATGCTGCTCGTATGAAATGCCCTGCCATGTTTATTACTATTTACACTCTCGGTACAGACGCAGTTTTTTCTGTATTTCAGGGGCGGTAGTTAAATTTTCTTATTTTGCGTAGCGAATCAAGTCCTAAGAAAAGATTCCGTCTGTTCTTTAAGTTTCAATTGAGCAGTTACGATTTAAAGATTTGGCTGCAGACACAATGTGTGGCTAAGTACGTTCTACCCCTTCCACAAATGGATGCAACATGTGCTGGTGGCTTCAGCAGTAAAGGCGAAGAGAGAGGTACGAGAGAGTGTTGCAACTTAGCGTGTGTTTGTAAAGTGCACGCACCTTTTATCGCCTTGTCTGGCGATCCTTCAGAGCTTCGGACTATCACTCTAACACGCACTCCATCACATCTTCCTGCCACCCGGATACTCAAATACGCTCTGCACTTACGATAAACGTTCATGTTTGGGTATACTGACTACCCTGCTGCTACTCTGGTCGGGCGTTAATGCGAGCACGCATGGCTACGCTATAGTAGCGACGAGGATGGACATCGCCCATGCAGTGAAAGTCGACACTGTAGAGGGTCCCATGCGGAACCGAGAAAGGAAGGCCATCATGGCTCACCACCTTCCGGACTTCGAAGAAGGCAAATATAAGTGGCAGCCATTTCTTAATAAAGTGGAAGCATACTTCGAAGCGAATGCGATGGAAGACTCGACTAAGAAAAGAGCATTGCTGGTTGCCGCGTTAAATACGCACACGATGGCAGGGAAGGTGGCTCAGCGTAAACCAAATGGTGTGAAGTATGAAGAAGTCGTCAAAGTTTTGAGTGAGCACTTTTGTCAAGCGGAGGGCGAGCCGAATAATGAATTCCTGGTAGGCATTCGTAAAATAGCTGACAACTGCAATTTATGACAATGCTTTGGATTGCATGACAAAGATCGCATTGTGTGCCATATACTGTCAGTTACCCCACAGAAGCAGCTACTGGCAAAGCAGAAATTAAAACTACAAGGCACTGAGACGATGGTACTTGAAGCTGAGGCTGCGGTTGGGACGTAAATTGCGTGATCGGGCCAGCTACGGCTCCGTGGTAAAATTATAGGAATATCAGAAGGAAAAACTCAGCTAGATAAGAGGAGGGCTACTGCACATCGAGAATGTGCAAGGTGCGATAGTACAAAACATAATGAGGCATTTTGTACCTGGTCTAACGCCTGTTGTTACCTCTGTGTACAACGTAGTCACCTCTCAAGAAAATGTCAAACCCGTGGGGGCTCCAGAACGAGACTCGAATAGGACAGCGCAAACTAACGACCTCTTGGGGAGGGTAACCTCAGCAGACGAGGACCCCGAAGTCGCTCAAATTGAAACTTTGGTATCGCAATGAAAAAGCTGTCTGGAACCGCCCGTTCGCCGAACATTTGCTTGGAGCGGCTTGCTGCTGAGCATGGAAGTCGATACCGGGTCGTCTGTTTGCGTTCGCAGTGACCGAAACAGAAACTGAAAATGGCCGAAACTGTAGCAATTCAGTCTGAATTAATGCTCCTACACAGTACGCTTTCGAGTTTTTGGAGAGCTCGCGCTACAGATTTGCCATAAAGGGGGGAGAGTAAATAATGCACTGACCATGTTGGACTGTGCGGGACTAAGCCTCGGCGGTCGCGGTTAAATCCAGACTGAATAGCGCAGATATTGCTGTGGATCGTTTTGTCGGGGTCTCAGTATCAATGAAAGAAGCAAGCGAATTCCAGCATATTACAGTATATTCTAGGATTACCACGATGTCAACTCTGAGGAACTGGGGCTAATCAAGGATCCTCCAGCCAGCCTGCACATGGAGGAAGGCGCTGTACCCAAGTTCTGTCAGGCCAGAGGAATTCCATACGCGCTACGCGAGCGAATGTCACTTGAACTAGACAATTTAGTTTCTCAGGGCGTACTGTCACCGGTGGCGCGCTCTGAACGGGCAACGCCCATATTCATAGTAGTTACGAAAGACGGCACAGTAGGAATCGGCGGCGATTTCAAGGCCACGATTAATCCAGCGTGTGCAACTAAGCAATAACCCTTGCCAATCATTGAGGATGTGTTTACACAACTACACGATGGGGGCTGTTTCAGCACTCTGCATTTATTTTATTGCGCAAGCCTGCAGTAAGGCATATTGTATAACCTCATGTAAATTATTTTTCGCAAAAAACAAGAGAAGCTCTTATAGTTGTCGGTGAGCCATTTGGAGAAGTCTTCTGCCCTTGTTGCGGTTACTCCCACTGCATGCGGAATCTGTGCCCTTGATGCCCTTGTCCCTGCACAATTCCACAGCAGGTGGCGAACAACTACTTTTGCAGTTGGTGTGGAACACTTCGGGCATGTGGTGGGTCCGATGTCTTCTTCAGATTCGCATCGGTATGATACCGACGGGGTGAGGGCCACCCAAGCTCTTAATCCTATAAGAGAAACCTTCCTCAACTCGTTAAGTTATGAGGGAGGGGGAAAGTACAGGGGGAAGGGGGAAATGAGAGCACGTCTGCTTTTCCTTAAACAGCATGCTAAGATAGGAACAGCGGGGAGCTTGGTGGGGGTGCATTAGTGATTGGAACTTCGTGTGTGAGGTTGCCAACTTTTCGCTGCTCAGTGCTCTCAGAATCGTCTTTTATCCAATGTATCTTGATGCGTATGTTTCTTTTTTATTGAGTGCGTGGATTTCTAGGGTTAGATATAGTGTCTGTCACTTTCTCAGTTGTTTTATGGCTTCTAAGGAGTCTGTATAGATGTGGGCTTCTGTTATGAAATCTATTTTACTTATGGCCTCCATGGCATCGCAGATTGCATAGAGTTCCAACGCAAGCGGGTCCGGATATTCTGAAACATATTCTTTATGTGCCTTTAGTTCGCTTTGTTTTGGACTAGTAGCTGCTGTTCTACCACCATTTTCTCCGTATACGCAATACATGTACCTGGAAGTGCATCAAAAAGAGGTCATGATGCAAACTTTTCTTTACGACGAAGCCGAGTAGTCTTGTTTATCGTAATAGTCGTGAATTTCCACGGAGGGAGACAGCCATTGTTTTTTTTTGCACTGTAATTTCGTTATACTAGCATGTTATGTGCATAACGTAATTTCGCTTCATATTCCTTGTTGCCTTTCGTTGTTCGATTAATTCTGTCAACGTGTTCAGCTCTGCAACCTCTTGGAGAATAGTGATAGGGGTAAGTTCTGGTAAGGCAGTGCTTGTGTGCATTGCGTTTCTGTTTATTGTTTCCCATTCCGCCCACTGCCAACTCGTGAGTTTTTGGAATTGGATCTGGTATAGTACCATTAGCGGTAACACCGATTGTACAAGACCTCTTGTTAGTTTCGCTCGAGCTCCTCCCCCCCCCCCCCCCCCCCCCCCTAGGCAAAATGCGTTTTATCAAGTTTAAGGAAGTCGCAGCTACTTTTTTTTACTTTGTGGAGCCATTGTGTTCCTTTGCTGGATTTGTAAATTTCTAGGCTAAGAACTTTCAACTCGTCCACCTATTGCAATGCCTGATTTCTAAACTTTGGGGTGACTCTGCGTTGCCAATTGTTTTCTTGCATTCTTGTTTGCAACATGAGTATAGCTGGACATTTGAGGTGAAAATTTTGGATTTGCATTTTGGAAGTATTCATCTATGGTATTTTAAGCCTCTTGCAGGTACTGATTCTGTCTCTCAAGTTGTTTATGAGCAGACCAAATCGTGTGATCTGCGTATTATAAAAACCACACTTCTGGTATTTCAGCTAATTTCCACGCTAATGGGATCAGCGCGATACTAAATAGCAAAGGTGCTAACACTTACCTTTGTGGAACGTCTCTGATCGAGGTGTAACTGCCAATTTGTTTTTCGTTTATCCGCATAGAAAATGTCCCGTCCTTAAGCAAATTATGTACTGCCTTTATGATCTTCATGAGAATGCCCATACTTTCCATGTTGCTAAAAATCTTGGCATGTAACGCGTCGTCGTATGCCTTCGCCACGTCGGTAGCCTCTACAGTGTGCACAAGGTGGCTATAAGGCAACACGTGTATGACCTCTTCAGCCAGCATAAGCAGTTAATTTTCTGTGCCAAGGTTTGTCGAAACCCAATTTCTCGAGCACAGTATGTTTGATTACCTTCCAACCACCATGGCAGGGGGGTGGCTATCATCTTTTCATAAATCTTGCAAATTGTGGGTGTTAGCGAGATAGGCCGTAAAGATTTTAGGCTTGTGGGAAGTTTCACAGCCTTTGGTATTGCGACCACCAACGAGTGTTTCCAGCCGAGTGGAATCTCTCCTCCTTACAATACCTCATTTACCATATCCAACAAGCTGTCAACTGTGGTCCCTTCTAAATTCTTGAAGACTTCATAAGGAGCATCATCATGTCCAAGCGCAGTTTTACCATTCACGTCTTCGATAACAGCCAATAACTCCAATTTAGTAAATGGCGATGTAATTCCTGTTTTATCAACCGCCTCCACTATCTGTGAATGCGACGGATACTGTGTACGACTCTAGAAGAAAAGAGCAGGAGCCGGATCGGCAAAATCCGCCAGTCGGAGCTGTAATGCGATTCTAATACTTCCCGCATGATCTTTCACCTGCCACCTCTTTTTTATGTCATGGAAAGTCCTATGGAATTAAGGGATGCTTTCAATCAAGTAGCGCTGGACGATAATGCGAAGAATATTTGCTTCATTAATAAGTCAAATTGGCTATTTTTTACAACAGGCTTCCTTTTAGGATAGCCTTGGCGCACGGAATAATAAAAAAAGAAATTTATTAGGTTTTGGCTCGCATTCCAGGAGCACAGGTTTAACGTGACGATGTGCTCATTTCCAACGGAGCGAGTGAAAGCGGTGAGAGGTTGCAAAACGTCTTACAGCGCTTCCGAGAGAGTGGTGTAAAGATAAAGTTCAATAAGTGCAAGTTGGCAGTCCAGCAGTTACTTATCTAGGGCATCGCATCTATCGTGGGGCTTCATCCGACAGAGAAAAATGTTGATGCTATCATGCAGGCACCTCGGCAATGTAAAGTCTGCGAGCTAATTTCGCTTTTTATACGGCAACTTTTTACGCGAGATTTCTGCCGGACGTGTCAACCTCACTTGGTCCTTTGTGTCAGGTTCTTAAAATGAATGCACGTTGGCAATAAAAAAAGCCTCAAGAAGTCGCGTTTGATCGTGCCAAGAAAGATCTTAAAACAGCCATTGTTCTCCCTCATTTCGACCCTTCAAAGGAACGTAAACTTGAGTGACGCGTCTCCACACGGTTTGGGAGCTTTCTTGTTTCACACGACTGGTAACGTTCATAGGCCCATCGGGTTCCGCTCACGAGCATTAGCGCAGGCTGAGCACAAATATTCACAGCTCGAGTGAGAGGCACTGAGACTGGTATTTGGCGTCACGTAATTCCGTGATTACCTTATCAGTCGGGAATTTACCTTTGTAACTGACCATCAATCATTGTTGGGCCTGCTGGGATCAGACAAGAAGATGCCCACAATGGCCGCCGAACGGGTGCAACGTTTGGTGCTCCACCTTGGTGCCCACCGATACCAACTACAGTACGCACCAAGAATATAGATGCTGAACGCGGACGCCCTGAGCCGACTTCTGTAGTGATCTCCAGAAGCTGACGACGACGGTAAGCCGCCTTAATATGTGCTGTCACTGAACCAGCTGAGCAATGGCACTGTAAAAACTCATTAGCTGAAAGCATTAACGTCTTCTGACCCTGTCCTGGTAGAGCAAACGGTACGTACTACATGGGTGGCCCAGAAACAAACGGAATAGCCCTGGCCGTACTGCCATTTTATGACTGTAAGCTCTAACTATCCGTTGCGCATCAACTGGTGTGCTTGGGTAATAGGGTCATTTTGCCGACCGAAGCTAGGGTGCGAGTTCTACATGTTCCACATGAAACGCACCAGATTTCAACGGTAATGAAATCCGTCGCATGTTCTTTGTTCTGGTGACCAGAACTCGACAGAAATATTGAATAGATGTCTGCTCAGTGCCAGAACTGTTTGCAAAATCTGCCAATGCCAGCCGCTGCCCCCGTCGTAACTGGCCTGAAACAGGTGAAAGGTGGTCCCGTATTCACATTTACTACGCGTGCCCGATCTGCGGAAAAAATGATTCTCTTAGTAGTCGACGCACATACCAAATGGCTCGAAGCACTGCCTTTGGCGCAACCGTCGGAGTGATATTTTTAACAGGTTTGGAATACCTCGCCCGATCGTTTCTAACAACAGGACCCAGTTCACCAGTCAAGACTTCATGTCGTTCTTGGCAAACAACAACGCTGCGAATCTTTGATGTGCTACACACCATCCTTAGTCTAATGAGGAGGTAGAAAGGGCAGTGCGAACTATAAAAGATTAAGAAAGAAAACCTGGAAGAGAATCTAGAACGGTCAAGTTTTAACTACCGGGGGACTCCGCAATAATCAAGTAAATCTCCAGCAGAGCTGCTTTTGGGCAATCAAACACGCTGACGCTTGGACACTTGCCTCCCTCCAGCACTTCCGGGAACAAAAGAGAACGACAATGACTGCTGCCACTACCTGGAAGTGAGGTGTATGCCCGCAATTACGGGGCGGCAAGCGAGTGTACACCCGGCATATGAAGGCGACATCTGGAGCTATAATGGCTACCGTAGAAACATCGGAGGGAGTCGTCGAGCAGCACGTAGACCAGGTACGCCCGCGAGAAGAAGCACTAGGGGCTAACTTGGCTTTAACTGCAACCACCACACATCCCAGTGATCAAGACCAAGCAACAGAACTACAGCATGCAGAAACAGTGAGCACGGATGAATGCATCGCTGCGTAGCGCATCTCAAACCGGACCGGTTCTCCAGATTCTCAGGCACCAGATATTCCAGTGGCCCCGTTGAATACAGGTGTCGCCCAACAAACGCTGAGACGTTCAACGAGAGAACGCAAGCCAGTTTAACGCTTTCATTTCTGCGAAGGAAAGAATGTTGCATCTTAACGTGTGTTTTCAAAGTGGGCGCACCTTTTATCGCCTTATCTGGCATTCCTTCAGAGCTTCGGACTGCCACTCTAACACGTGCTTCTTCAAATCTTCCTGCCACTCAGCTACTTCAATACGCTCTACACCTGTGAATCAACTTTAAATTTTGTTTCTATCAACTACCCTGCTGCTTCCCTGGTCTCGAGTTACTGCGAGCACACAAGGCTACGTTACAGAGGGACAGCCAGACATTACGGTAAATGATGTACTTAAGTCACACAGTGTGCGATCTTTCCTAGTGCCGTATTTAGGCGATGTACTAGCAGCTAGTGATGAAGTTGTAACTAAAGCGCGGAAGAGTTTCACCATCAGATTATTCAGTCGCCGACTGCGACAACACGGGCAATAAACTCAAGGTGATGCTGCATATTTCAAATTTAGAGTCTTGAGCTTAGTACCTTGCTTTGTGCCTAGCTATACTGCAGTCCTCTCACTCAAGCTAATGTTTTAGTTGGCAAGGAATAGGTACACGGAGCGAAACGGGCAGGCAAAATGCTGAGAGGGAGGGAGGGAATCACGACGTGATAAATTGCTAAGTTTGTGGTGTGCATTAAAAGTACATATTCATCAAAGTGCGCAAATCTCTGTGTTAAGCTTGCGATATTGCTTTAATCTGGTTTATAAGGTTTACCTTTGAAAAGCGACTGAGCTTATTCGGGGTGCCATAGTGGAAGGCTTCACAAATTCACCGTGCCCAAGCCGCTCCAGCTTTTCGCTAAACTCTTCAAGTAATTTTTTTTTATGACGATCATCGAAATTATTGCTTTACCATTCATATTGTAACAAAATTTGCACTGCATACATAGCGGAGTAAAGATATGTGCTTACGAAAAAGCTGTGGGAAAAGTTTGCATGGGCAAGTTTGGTATTCTAAACAGCAGAAAAAGGCGAATTACATCCACGTCTCGAATAAGGAGCGTGAGTTCACCTGCTCCACAACGTAGGCTACCTAATGTAGACACCTGCTTCTTTGATCGCAGCAGCCGGAGAATATACCTGAGGGTAGGGGAAATAATTGTGCACTGATGTGGTTCGACTACATTGATCTGCGAAGGAAATGATCTGTGTGTTTGTGCGATTTTTTTAGCAAATGTTCACAGAAACATTTAGAAATTTCACACTGCGGCAATAGGAATTATTAATTGCCTAAAGACACAATGTAGATAATCATTTGTCAAAAAGAAAAGAATCCCTTCTCATATGTTTCCGTTCTTTAAGTAGGGGTGCAATAATGTTCGCATTTACTTCTTTGCAGGTCTAGGAATGGGAATGTATATCGCTGCCGTTTCCATCTACCACCTCATGTGCTTCGACAAGTACAAAGGAAGCGCATTATCACTGACCTACATCGCATGGGGAGTATCAGGCCTTCTGGGACCGGCATTTCTTACATACCTTCGATCATTGTATGCCCTCGACGGCACTCTCCTCATGACCGGAGGCGTCCTTTTGCATGCCGTGCCTCTGAGCATGCTACTCAGAAACCCTTCGCCCGTAGATTGCAAGTCTGTGAAAAGTGCATTGACAAAATGTTCTTTTCGCAAGAAGCTCTCACAAAACAACACCACAGCTGGAGTTGATCGTCGTCAAAAGCCACCAGCCACAATTACTCTTAACAACTTCATGGATCCCAAAACGAGAAGGTCTGGAGGACAAAACGCAAAATCATTGAATACAGTTCGCGTAGAGCCAGCTGTCGTCGAGGAGATAACTCAGGGTCGGAGAAAACCACTTCAACCACCTGAAGAATCCCGCGTGGGCTCAATGTCTTCTATTTCAAATCTCGCCAGGAGCATCCGGACATTCGCAGCGGAGGTTTTTCGAACGCCAGCTTTCTACGTATTTTTAATCGCGACAGTCGCAGGCGATTACTCAAGCGTGTCTTTCAGTACAACCATCGTTGACTACACCGTGGACAAGGGAGTCGATGTGGACATCGCAGAGCACCTTGTACAGTTTGCTGCCGTCGGACAGCTTTTGGGGCGTATCTTCATTGTCCCAATCTCGGACTGGGCCCCAATCAGTCGCTTCCCTCTTTTCGCCAGCTCGTACGGTCTGGAAGCCATCTGCGCACTTGTCTTGCCGCACACAAATTCTTTCACCTCTATTGTTGCTTTGCGTGTCGCTGAGACTATGGTTCACGGATACTCGTCGGCGATACGCGGTATCCTTCTAGCCGAGTACCTGGGCATTGAGAGGCTAGCCTCTTGCACTGGCCTCTTCGGGCTCGTCATGGTGCCAGTGTCCCTGAGCAGCGCGGCCATAATTGGTAAGCCTCGTTATACACTTTTCCTTTTCAGATTCTATACCAAATACTCTCGGTGTAAGGAAAATTTAAGCTAGGATTTGGGCGAAGGAAATACATTTACTGTTTTGTGCAGGGCCCACAACAGCCCTAATTCGTTCGTTCTTCGTTATCCTGAATATATACCTGCCTAAAGTCGAGCGAAAAGTGAGGAAGTATAATTTTTTTGTTAATTTTGGTCTATACCCATTGAAGTACCCGCGTACTCGCTTAAGCGTGAAACTTATAAACAACAGAATAATAACAATGGTATTAAAGCAGCAATTCAAAGTCGTCTACTAAACAGCGAACCTCAAACTGCTAAAACGAGCAGTGAGGAATTGCTTGTCTTCAGCTGTCCTATGCAGGACTGCACACTTCTTTTGTTCTGTTTTACACGTAAATATACTGATATACTTTTGCACGGGGATTCTGAGAACAGGGAATATGGCGATCGTTTATATCTGCATTCCTCCTTTATATCCTTCACAGAACCACTTAATTTCGCAAACTATATATTTTAATTTAGCTTTCAAAGTACTATCCGTATTTAGTGAAAACACATTATTCAGAGACATGTGTGAATGCTTCTGATCCCTCTGTTTCTAGAGTTCTTTTTACATTGTAGGTGTTGTCGCAGTGTTGTACGTACGCGCAGGTTACGAAGGGAAGAACCTGGTCTCAGCTTGAATGAGCGTCGTTCACGTACATAGCCAGCATGTGACTCAGAGTACGATTGATCTAATTTGTCAGGCCATTCACCTGAGGGCGGTAAGAAGTAGCAGTGCGCTGAATGGTGCGACATTCTTTCAGCAGGGCCTCACGAGCGCCAAACAAGAAAACGGGTCACCGGTCGCTGAGTTGTTTTTTGGGAGTACCGTGGTGAAGAATCAGGTTCTTGAAAACGAACAAAACCACGTCTCGTGCGGATGCAGAGGGTTACGGGGATATTTCAATTTAGCGATTAAGATAATCCACCGTTTGCCAGCGGGAGTAGTAGGAAGAAGACGATAGAGATCTATGCCAACGCGGTCAAATCGACGGGCAGCACAGGATAACGGCAGCAACAAAGCAGGGGACTTCTGAGGAGGCGTTTCTCGGTGTTGATAATATTGGCAAGCGCGCACGATATGTCGTAAAAAGCGGTAGATTCCACGCCAGTAAAATCGCAGACGAGGCCCGCGTAGGTTTTCAAAACACCCCCGTGGCCACACTGTGGGTCAGCATGGAAAGTAGCGCAATTATCAGCGCGGAGATGAGGTGGGATGACTAGGAGACACGTCTGTCCTTCAAGCAAATAATTGCGACGATAGAGCAGACCGTCATAAATGGAGAAGTGGTGGACTTTGCGGAGGAATGACCGGGAGTAGGACTTGAAAGAAAGTCCGAAGGTGCGCTGATTCACGGGTCACTCCGCTGTTCGGTGGCCATGTCAACAGTAGCAAGGGTCGACAAATCGTGAGCACAGATGAGTCAGATGAGGAAGTCCTAGGCAACGGCGTGCAAGAGCGTCCGCGTCCGTATGCTTGAGCCCTGATCGATAAGTAACATGAATGTTATACTCCTGGAGACGGAGAGCCCAGCGAGCAACGCGGCCTAATCGGTCATTCAGAGAGGCCAGCCAGCACAAAGCATGGTGATCGGTCACCACAATAAATGGTCGGCCATACACATAGGGACAAAATAGAGGCGACATATAGAGGCGAAATTCAAGATGAAACGTCGCAAGCAGGAACAGAGGCCGATAACATTGTGGAGCTGCTTCAGGGAGTTCGCCTTCGGAAACTCGGCAGCTGCACTGAGTTTGGTGGGGCCGGGAAGAATGCCATTCTTGGAAACTGCGTGGACAAAAAGTGTGAATTTTCAGGCGGCAAAGTGGCCCTTTTTCAACTTGAACTGACGTCCAGCGTCATCGAGCCACATGAAGACATGCTTCAGGCGGAAAAGGTGAGAAGTCGGTAGAAAACAATACTATGCCATCCAGATAATGACAAGTCTATCACTTGAGTCCACGAATAACAGTGTCCAACAGGCGTTCAAAAGCAGCCAGCTCAATGCAAAGTCCAAAGGGCATAACATTGAACTCTTAGAAGGCGACCGTTGTTATAAAGCACTTTTCGAGCGGTCAGCGTCAGCCATGGGCACCATCCAGAAGCCAGAGCACAAATCTAAAAAGGAGAAATACTCGGCTCCCTGTAAACAGTCCAAGGCGCCATTGATTCGTTGCAGAGGACAGACGAGTTTGCGCGTGATCTTGTTTAGCGTACGGTAATCGAAGAAAAACCGGATGGAACCATCTTTCGTAGTGACTAAAATAGCCGGTGAGATAGCTGAATGACATCTAGGCGAAGCATGTTGTCCACGTTAGTAGCTATGACTTGGAGCTCAGAGGCCTTCACTCGATAAGGATGCTGGCGCAAAGGTGCCTTCATACCGGTG
This sequence comes from Amblyomma maculatum, assembly GCF_055883805.1. NCBI lineage: Eukaryota > Metazoa > Arthropoda > Arachnida > Ixodida > Ixodidae > Amblyomma > Amblyomma maculatum. The sequence continues at coordinate 57,630,265 of NC_139346.1, read as the reverse complement.
TCGATTGTGTACACAACGACAGATGTGCGACCCAGAGCAGGCTGCGTCAATACCCTGTTGAAAAACATCATGTGGTGTCGAAGCGGTCGCTATATCGCAATAGATGAGGACATTAACTTCGAGTGAGGTAGGTGGAATTATTTTCTTTAATACGGCAGAGACACTCGCCGCGTAGCACGATGGACGGGCAAGAAAATGGATTCGAGACATACATACCATTAAAGCCATCTTCGAATTTGAGAGCAGCAAATGTAAGCAGCATGCAGGGATGGCGCGAAGTGGCGTCGGAACGTGTGAAGAAGGCGGACGAAGTAGTAATGCTTTCACAGTAGAATGGAACAAGGACAGCAGAAAATAGAGGAATGTCTGTGTAATTGGCGACAAGGAGTTTTGCAGACCGGGTAGGGATGTCACACAAGGCGGTATCACAAAGAGGGATAAATGCACTCGCGGGAGCAGTTCATACGGCACTACGTGTGGAAATGAAATCCTTGCCGATGATGTCGCAATAACCATTGCAATAAACTCGATGGTGTATAAAACGTCTTCAAAGAGAACACGGACAGTGCACGCCGCTGAGAGATGAACGCGCTGTGATGAGGTGGTGCCAAGCGAAAAGTCGGAAAGCGCGGTGGTCACCTTGCGAAGTCGGCCGCAAATAGCCTCACTGATAACGGACATGGCAGCACCCGTGTCGAAAAGAGCGAGTTATTGCGACCCCGTCGACAAATATTTGTATTAGGTTAGCAAGAGAACACGGAGACTTGAATTGTTCGAATCAGGCGCAGCTTGCCCCAGGAACTTCGACTGTTAGTTTGCCTCAACAGCGCCGGTAATGCGTCGTAGAAGCGGGGCGGTGAACGACGACGAGGAGATGACGATCGGCGATGGTATACGTTTTAGTTTTGCGAGATTCAAAGTCGGAGCCGGGAGAGTTCTCGACGACACAGTAGCATGGTTGCGATGGGCGGCGATGTCGAGGTGTTCTAGTCGGCATGTGAAAGCAGAGGCCCATATGCGACTTCTTAGTTCCGGTGTGGATGGAAACATACGCCGTTAAAGCTGCACCAATTCAAGGGGTGTTTTTATTCAGTCAGCCCTGATTTATCCAGCTGCTCAAGATGAACTCGTATCAGAGCGTCAGCCATAGCGAATCACGAAGACAGCGACGAACATATTCGTCCGCGGGTGTGTCAGCACGCGACATACTAATATATATATATATATATATATATATATATATATATATATATATATATATATATATATATATATATATATATATATATATATATACCCTAGACAACCCCGCTACTAACTCACCTGTTGACGAAAAGCTTCTTTCGATGATCAGCGCATCGTTGAACACGTCACAATGACAGATATTGAAGATCCTCTTGTCCCAGCACCTACTCGTCTTTGATTTCGCGCAGTCCGACCGCTCGCAACGTTTTCCGCTGTCGCGCGCACGCCACAGGATTGACACGGGATCTGCCCATCCAATCCGTCAAAAGCCGTACCGTATGTCGCCATCACAGCGTAAGATCATCACCGAGCAAGTCCGGCACATGTTGAACAGCGGCGTAATACAGGAATCCTCCAGTCCTTGGGCTGCTCCCGTGATATTGGTAAAGAAAAAAGAAGGAACATGGAGGTTCTGCATCGACTACCGTCGGCTCAACTCCATCACTCTAACAAAAGATGTGTATCCTCTCCCGCGCATCGACGCTGCCATAGATTGCCTTTTTTCCGTGTCTTATTTCTTTTGAGTTGATTTGCGATCGGGGTATTGGCAGATTCCGGTGGACCCTGCTGACAAGGACAAAACTGCATTTGTTACGCCGGACAGCCTATTTGAATTTGACGTGATGCCCTTCGGCCTACGTAATGCGCAAGCCACATTTGAAAGATGTATGGACACAATACTCCGTAGCCTGAAGTGGGAAATCTGCGTGTGCTATTTAGACGATGTTGTTATTTTTGGCCGGACCTTTACTGAGCATAACACGCGACTCGCTATTGTTTCAGATTGCCTGCAGAAGGCTGGCCATGTCCTGAATTCCAGAAAGTGACGTTTGGGCGAACGTCAAGCACTGGTACTCGGGCATCTCGTCTACCGCAATGAAGTGCGGCCAGATCCACGGAAGACTGCAGCAGTTACAGCATTCCAACGACCACAGACTCAAATAAGTTCCGCCGTTTTCTGATGTGTCCCTACTTTCGACGATCCATCCCAAGATTTTCCGACGTCGCCTACCCTCTGACATCCCTTCTACAAAAGGACGTCTCTTTCCACTGGACCTCAGATTGTGATGCGTCTTTCCGCCAACAAAAATTTCTGCTTACGTCACATCCAATACTACGGCACATCAACCCTTCCGCTCCGACTGAAGTCCGCACTGATGCATGTGGGATTGGTGTTGGTGCTGTGCTTGTGCAACGTTCGGCAACAGGCGAGCATGTAATTGCGTATGCAAGCCGTTCCCTCAGCAAACCTGAGCGTAACTACACAGTTACGGAGCAGGAGTGTTTCGCCGTAGGTTTCGCTGTCAAGCGGTTTCGGTGCTACCTATATGGACGCCATTTCACGGCTGTGACGGATCATCATGCCCTGTGTTGGCTCGTCAGCCTTCGTGATCCATCTGGTCGTCTGGCACGCTGGGTCCTTTGTCTGCAGGAGTACGACTTCACTGTTTCGTACAAGAGTGGCCGCAAACACGCCGATGCAGACTGTCTTTCATGTCTTCCTATTCCTACGACCAAATGTGACTCTTCTGATTTCGATCATTACATCGCCTCCGTCGTGCCCGAGTTTCCCGACGCCTCGGCTCTGCGGACTGCACAAGAGACCGACAGAAGCCTCGAGCTTGCGGAGGCGCGGGATTCCAATGCTCCCAGCCCATTTTGACTCCGTGATGGCCTTTTGTACAAGAAGGCTTACTCAAGCACCGGCACGAATTTTCTGCTTGTGGTTTCCGAGAGCTACCGCTCGTGTATCGTGCGTGTCATGCACGACGAACCCACTTCCGGTCACCTGGGCTTTACACGAACGCTCCATCCTGCCGGCGACCGGTTTTATTGGCCGAAGATGCGCCAGACGACTGAGCGATATGTGGCGAGCTGCACTGAGTGCCAACGACACAAACGTCCTACGCCAGCGCCACAGGGCCTGCTACATTCTGTGACTCCACCACGGGGCGCATTTGAGAAAATCGGAATCTACCTTATGGGTCCCTTCCCGAAGTCATTCGACGGAAATCGCTGGATCGTGGTTCGTGCCGACTATCTCACCCGCTACTGCGAAACGGCAGCTCTTCCTTCAGCCACCGCTCACCACGTATCCCTGTTCTTGCTCCGTTCTGTGATCCTCCGCCATGGACCTTCGCGAGTGATAATCAGTGATCCAGGTGGCCAGTTTATGGCAGATGTTGTGGAAGAGCTTCGCCGTTTGTGTTCGTCGCATTTTCGGCATTCCACACCATATCATCCTCAAACCAATGGCTTGACGGAGCGCACAAACCGCACACTCACAAACATGCTATCTATGTACATCGCATCTGACCACAAGAATTGGGACACTATACTGCCGTTTATAACGTTTGCATTCAACATTGCAACACATGAGACGACCGGCTACAGCCCGTTCTTCCTGCCATATGCCCGTCCTCCTCGGATATTTTCTAGACACCATTCTTCCTTTCTTCGTCCATGGCGAACCGTTCACCGCGGAAACTCTTTGTCGAGCCGAAGAAGCTCGCCGTCTCGTCCGTTTGCGAATTCTCGCTTCGCAAGAGCATTCAAAAGCTCGGTACGACAGCCGGTATAACCATATGTCTTACGCCCCTGGAGATATAGTGTGGCTTTGGCGACCTGTCTGAAAGCGTGGTTTAGCCCAGAAAATGTTGGCGCTTTACGCTGGCCCTTACGTTGTGCTTGAGCGCCTCACTGAAGTGAACTACCAAATGGCACGTATGACAGCCAGTGGCGGTCGCTCAGTCAGAACCGAAGTTGCCCATGTCGCCTGGATGAAGCCGTGTCACTCTCATGAAAATGAATAACTACCTCGCCCGGGGGGCTGCGTCTGCTCAATGGGGAAATGTAACAGTACAGAAGAAGATGAAGCTTACAACACAAGTGAAGGAAAAAAACGTTGAAAAAAGGCTCCCGTGCCGGACGCGCTGCCGTTAACCAGCTGAGCGCTCTGCCCTATCGTCTTGTTGTTCAGGGCTCCGACGATGCTCCAGCGGTTGAGGATGCGTCTTGAGGGTAATCGTACCCAGCACCTCTGCCAATTTGTTACGACGGGGTAAGACGTCGGAGTGCTCAACAACAAGACAATAGGGTAGGGAGCTCAGCTGGTCAACGGCAGCGCGTCCGGCAAGGGAGTCTGTTTCCAGCGTCTTTCTCCTTCACTTGTATATATGGTATTGTTTCGATTACAATATTAAATTCGATTTTCGATAATATTCTAATCTTTTCGATTAGAACATTAAATTGACAACTCAACTACGACCTCGTCCGACTCGATGATCCAGAGACGCATCATATCTTGATCGACATCGGGACTAATGGTGCGATAATTATTCTGGTCTTCCGGGCTCAGACCATATCGAATTTCTTGACATTCTTCTTAATTGATGAGAATGTAGTGCTCGTGAAGAAATAATGAAAAGAACACACGAAAAAATCAAACCTACAAGGCCGAAACGGAAGAAGGTATGCTGTCAAAAAAGCATTTGGCTCATTTTTATCTCTGCATAATCAGGATCTCGTTCATGTGTGATTTGGCAGATTTTTCGCACGATTCTGATATTTATTGGACGCACTCAGAAGAGGAAAATTTATAGAGATCTTCCCGTTTAAAAATCTGACTTAACTTTTGCTTAAGATTTTGCGCAGTTTGTGAAATGTACTGTATTTGCCAACAGCAACCAGGCTGCATGTTTCACTTCTCGCTTGTATTCTAAAGTCAACATAGATTACTGAGGATTACAACTTTTCAGGAGTAAAAACAGGAGCTCGCCTTTACTTTGCACATAGTTACAACTTCAGATGTGGTATGAATTCTCTTCTACCTGACTGAGAAGCGCAACACGCAGCCTGGTTACTTTTGGCAAAGATGGTACCTTCATTATTTCACTAGAGAAAAATTGCACCATTAGGAGTTGTCTTAAAAGCTGCAAAATGGAGATTAGCCACCGAAACGGAGATTCACTGACCCGCGGCACGGTACGAATCGTAAGGTTAAAGTTTTTCTCGGATCATGAGTAGGGGCCGAAGGTATGTGTCAAACCAGACAAATTCCGTAGCCAATCCAGCAGTAGCGACATATTAAGCATCCGCTAAATCCGGTAGAGTATTTAAATATTGGGAAATCAGTAGCCCCCAAAGATAAATAATAGAAGTAAATAAAAGCAAAAGTACCCAGTGAGTAAAAATATGAATAATAAACAAATGTTTTCGCTTTACCGCACCTAAGAAGTCTAGTGCTTCCTATAATTTTTATGCTTAATTATAGTACACAAAAATATAGCTCGAATAGTTTGTAATTTCCAAAAATTCAACTGGCGTTTTCCAATGGCATTGGAAGACACCACTTAAGCCAACATTTTTGATTGGGTGCGCTAAAGCATCTGTTAAGGATGAAAGGCGTCGACACTCAAGACGTTCGTGCTGGCTTAAAGAAACAACAGGTAACTAGGAAATAGGACGGGAAAAGCGAATTAATGCGTAAAGGATGTCATGTTGCAGTATAGAATGGAGGGGGCATTTCAGAAGACTGTGTAAACCCTCCCTTACCTGCATGATGGCTAAGGCTTGTATTATCAAATACTTTCTCGTAAGCAATGAATCCTTTTTAAATGCTCTGGTTATGTTTAGAGCGCTATTTTTATGTTTGGGGTGCTATTAAGAAGTAGACTTCTTTAAAGCATGGATATGACTTATAGTTGTACAGGCTATTGGAAAACTCGCAGGAACCTTCTGTTCATTTAAGTTTCAGGTTACCCTATGTTTGTTGGCGATTTTTATTTGTAAATATCGTGTACGCAGAGGATAGCAAAAGGAGAGGTCTAATTTTTCACGTATTTGGTAATCCCTTTCTTATAGATTGATATGTTATTAGCTTTGTTTCAAGAATTCAATACCGTTTATGTTTGGTATTATTGCGTGTGCGCGGTGGCCATTTTTTTAGCATGGTATCTCGATCATCCTTCAACATAATACGTCGTCCTCCCGAGCTGCTTTCTTCGTTTTTATAGATTCCAAAGCTTTCTTGATCTTGTTTCTTCGTTACTAATAGAACATGTTATGACTGTTTACTGCGGCGAATCTTATCATCGCCCTGAATACATGGAGTGTAGAACTTTTCGAGACCCTTCACTATCCGATATATTAGTAATAAGATTGCCAGTTTAATCTCTTAGTGCGTATGTATGTTTTTGTCTATGCTTAGCTTCCTCTTCAACGTGTTTATGTTTCCGCCTTCATCAGATCACGCTCGACTATACTTCCTTTCATCGGAGACTTTACGCTTGTTTCTTAGCTTTGATAACTCTAAATGTTCCAACATATCTGTTGATTCGCATGCTTTGTTCTTAGAATATTGTTCTGCTTAGATTGTTTACCGTTGCTGTTACGTATAGATATCAGATGTTCATACTGACAAGATATTTTCATCAGTATTGTTTATCAGCCACGCAAGAGCAGTCAGCAGATCACATCTTCAACCCCCTATATAAGGTCACTGCATCAGTAAACGTTTGTTCAGTTCCACCCGGCGTCCGGCGGAAACACTGCAGTTGCCATTTCAAACTATTGTGCTGCATATTTCTGCTGCACATTTAGTTAGCATAACCCTGTAATTATTGTTCATTGCTTCAAAACTAATGGCTTTTTACTTAGATAAACGCTGATACTTGTTGCTTAGTGAGATCCCGAATCCTTAAACTTTCCTTCTAACCGGTATTTCACTGATAGATTTCTTCCTTAACAGTACGTTCCATTATAAGTTCTTCAAGTCAAGGCTGGTTCGAGATTTCAGACTTCATGGTCAACTCCGGTTTGTCTCTTTGCTGAAAAGTTTTTCATAATTCGTAGGCTGCTGATTTTTGCGAAGTCACTAAGAGCACTTGCTATTTCCTTGAACCAACGCTGTGTGCGCACACTAACTAGTCTTCAGCCTGCTTTTTGTGTACCTCATTATGAAGTCGTCCATGAACACAATATACTTCTTTTTTATTATCCCTACTGCCGATTTCTCATCTTCATAGATGCTTTCGGCAGCATATTCATCCCGACTACGTGTACAGGTGTAGGTCTTTAGTATTTTTTAATTTATAACACCTACTAGGCATATTGGTTGCCCGTCACCATCTCGTTAATGCTAAGAACTCGTCATTGTTATTTAGCTATATGCCTTTCGATTCTGAACCATAGATCTACCTTCCTTCTGTCATTCTGCTCAATCTCAATAATAGGGTGAATGCTAGCCCCTTAATGACGGCTTATGTTTAATTCGCCCTCTTAACTTGACTGAGCCCAATGAAAGTCTAATTCTTCCAAGGTCCTGCAACTGAACCGCTAAGCTAGCTTCATTACAAGAGGCGCTAGTGGTTAACGGTGCCAGGTTCAGCTTTTATTAGCGGTCTCTTCAGAGTCAGAGCTCCTTGCACCCTCCGCTGCGTCATAGATCTGACTACCGCCGTAGTCAATTGTACCAGAGCAGCTGGTGAATGAGGACCGGGAGTTTATTAGAGTGGTCATGTAATATTTGATGACCAATTACTACACCGTGGTGGCTAAAACCTGTTCTGGTAATGAAATGCGTTTCCGGCGGTGGCCACTCGTTTCAGTTACATCCCGAGACACGTTTATGGAAATGTAGTGACATGAGGACTTTTTTCACCTAGAGAAGTACACGGCACTATCAATCGAACCTGTGTCTCCTTGCATGTGTGGCGCATATTCTAAGTATACGCAACCGCGGAACTCCATCTGCGACTGCTATATTGCAATTCAAAGGTGACATCACTCAGCAGCATTGTCACGTTTGATGGTCGCGCAGAGCCCTTGCTGCGGTCATCACCGCTAAATTTGAAGGCGTACCTTCTACAATAAACAGTTTCGTTTCAGAGTCGTTAGATATCTTATTCCCATTGGGCCTTCAGTATTCCGAGCTAACAATGTTTAGAAATTCATCCTCTAAAAATTTAGTAATTTGCTTAGACAAGCAAACTGTTCTAATAAATCTTCGCTGACTTTGATTATGTACGTTTCGCGTAACTCTACTCCTATAATACTGCAGGCAAGTGTATGAGGGAAAAAATTTTATCTGTTGTCATCGGCGTAAAATTGACATATGTATTTTGCAAATTCAGCACACGAGTATTTCTATGTGACATTGTTAATCAGTATTACAATGCTGCAGATTTGCACAATAGCTCAGGAATCAACTTCGAAAATTCACAATACATCCGTAGCACCCTTGTCTGCCTGACTCGAAATTCCTTTGAGGTATCTTCGCGGCTTTGTGCTGGATATAAACCTACCCTATAAAATACCTTATTTATTATGCGAAGGGCACTGAAGTCTATAATGTACAGATAGAGTTGCAATAACAGCTCGAGATGTACAAATGCCTCGGCGTTAGTGATTTGTAATGAAAGCTCGCATTGTAATACTGCTCATTAGTTGTCTTCTGCTTTCCATTTGTATCTTACAGGATATTTTCGTGACACCATGGGCTCTTACGACGGTTTCTACCGGATGCTGGCTGCCTTGAACACTACCGTCGCTATATTACTGGGGATTTTCATTGTGTTTGAGTGGACGCGCACAAGGCGAATAGCACGCAAGGGCGTCTCGAATCCACCTACAGCACCGTCGCGCGACAGAAGGAGAGAACTACCAGTGCGGTCATAAAGAAGCATCAACAAGTTATGCCATGTCCTATATTTTCGCTCCATCGAAAACTCTGCAATCTCTGTTATGGACTGAGAAGCGATGGAATGTCAACTCATATTCGTTTCTGTGGAGTGCACCATCAAGATATTACCCATAAAATATTTTTACCAAGTGCTGCCATCTTCCCATAATTGAAATAAAATATTTTATACACCCCACTCCGTCGTCCATGTGACTTTATTTCGCAAAATTCAAGAAATGGTAAACATTTGTTCGCCGCCAAGTTCTTCATTTGCGAAATATATACAGAATTACTAATAAATTGCTATATGCTACGAAACTTCATCACATAACCAAATATGCAATACCGCCCTAAAAGCAGCTGTTTTTAATTTCAGCTACGCCTACGTCAGGTGTAGAGCTTCTTTCTATCTTACGTGAGGAACGCAACATTTAAAATCTCAAACAGGGAACCACACAAAGTCACGATTATTCTTTTTTTTACATGTTTCCGTTTCTTTTTCTACAAAGAGAAAATTGAACGGTTCATTAGTAATTTTGTACAATAACTGCTACGAATATAGCAGCAATAATGTTTCAAAGGAAAAAGCATTTGCCCGCATTTGCCCGCATTTTAGGAATTTCATTATATATGAATACTAAATTACTTTAGGCAATCAGCCGCGGAAAGCGCGATGAAATGACAGGAGTTGCCCGATGCAGTGTTCCGCCAACAATTAGCTTTTGGATTATGTAGACAGATCACATTTGGTCAGAAAGTGATTCGGCAAGCAACTGGTACCACCTCAGGTGATATGTATTACCTTCCACCCCTCCTTATGCTCTGCCCTGTCACAAAGGCACTGCGGAGGCTTCTGCTAGCACCTGCAAAGAAATGGGGAGAGTGGAGAGATAAAGGAAATAAATTAGCAAGTATTCTGTGGCAGGCTGAGTGAGTGCGCGGCATGTGTGGGCACGCTGAGGTGCCTGAAACAATCGGTGTTGTTATTCAGAAAATTCTGGTAATTAATCGTAAACACGGCCTGAAGCCTATATGAAAAATGTTTTTGCTAACAATAATATTAAGAAAATCGTTTTGTCTTCATATAGTCAAAAAACAATTACCGACGAAGTACTGCCAATAATATACGACACCAATACGCTTCAGATAATAAAGTTACCTGTCCAAGAGAGTGAGACTTTGAGCGAGGCCCTAGTGGAGGGCTCTGAAAATTTCGACCACCTGAGCTTCTTTAACATGCATGATATCGCGCACCACACTAGATTCTTGTTTTTCGCCTCCATTGAAAAGCGGCCACCAAGGGCGGGATTAGATACCGGATCATTGGACGCAGTATAGTCAAGCGCTGTAATCACTGCACCACCCCTGCGGGGAAACCTAAATGTTTTTATACATGTTGGTTGGTCTATCACATTTCGTGGTAGCCTACGCCTATGCACGCATGACCACGTATGAGATAATAGTTGATTAAGTTAAGGGAATAACGATTGGGGCAGTCAAGTAAATTGCATGAACGTGAATGAGGGGCATTAAGGTGGGAGGTAGGGCGTATACGGAAGCTTGTAACCCTCTGCCGTCATGAACTTAAAAGCGATCGCAAATGCGGCCCAGATTTGTTATTCCGGCTCGCAAATTTATGGTGCACTCAAGTGCGACAGGTTGGGGGCGCTACAGCATTTTAAGCTCATACAAGCTTCTTTAAATGTCAGGTACAATGCCAGATGTTTCTAACAAGTTTGCCATTAGTTTTAAAACCTGTAGCTTTTCCATGTCACAAGGTGCGTTTTGTATAAACGTGACAGCAGTGATGACGAAACGAATTAAACGGGCGACGCTACGCTCAGACAGATTACCTTAAAGGGCAGGCGAAGAGGCTTTAGAATGCAGCGAGCTTGAAATCTGCGAGTAAACAGGCTTAATCGTTTTAGGTAAGCATTGAATTCCTGGTGTAATTGGGAGAAAGCTACTTACTGAACTAAACAACGCGCATAAGCATACGTACGTTACCATTGCTCTACGCAACCCGAGGATGTTTACGTTGACTTCAATAAGACCCGATAGAGAATGACAATCTTGATCTTCCTCGTTACCTGTGCCCACGCCGGCGAAAAGAGAAAATAAAAGAAAAACAGCCATGACACACTCTTACCATCCGCGTGCCATCATTGTTACTTGGAAGCGACCAATGAGCTGACGCGTATAGAAAGGCCTGTTGGCGTCATCGGGAGGCAGCCCGTAGGTAGATGGCGCCCTAATCGGTGACGAGAAGACGCCCGAAGCAGGGGGTAAAACTGAAATTTTTTTGAGTGCGACTCGAGATCGGGTTCACGCCTTTCAGGGTCGGCCTCGGTTTCGGCTGCGGAAACACATTTCATTCCGGTTCGAAACGGCTCAGCCCTGCCCGAACCGGCTCAGACAGGCTCAGGTAAAATGACACTTTACGTACGCTTTTGCACTCCACTTTTTTAATAGTGAGTTTTCTTTCTTGTTCTAGTACATAAAAGCTGAAAATTCATATAGCAGTCCGTCTATTTTTTTTTGTCGTTTGCTTCGCTGGATGTAGAGACCTCAGAAAGATGTTTTAATGAGTGACCGACAGTTAGACCAGGATGAGAAAAAAAAATATTATTTTCGTTAATATTTAACTAACTAAAGCGGTCACCGCCGAAAGAAACCTAAAGGAAGATGTTTCCTGCTGAGCTTTTGATGTACGCAAAATTTTACATCTGCTTTATTTTAGAGTCTACCGTCCGCTACTGAATGCACAAAGTTTCGTCCGGCTGCCTCTACTCTACTTTGAAGTCAGAGTCAAGGTCAAACCAAGTAAAGACCCAAGTACACCCCCATATATATATATATATATATATATATATATATATATATATATATATATATATATATATATACCATATGTGTGACTATACATCGCATAGCACACACGGGCGCCTTTGCATTTCACGTTTCTACAAACGTAAAACGCAAAGCACCCATGTTGTGGCCTGAAAGGCTCTGATGTAAGTCCCCTTCGATACGTAATGGTGTTGAAGTGGTTGTTGTATTTGCTCTAACACCGGATTAATTGTCTCGCTCATGTGGATGTGACAAGATACAACCACCGTCTTGTTGCGCTTCACGGTTTCTTGCTTGGGTGCACTATACACATTCATCTAGAACAACTCTGAGTCCAGACTGGCATGTTTAGTCACATACTTCTGCAACAGGCATGACATGACATCATGAATCCTCGCACACATTTCATTATGGGCTCAGTAAGTGCTGACAAGTTTTTTTTTTATTTGCCAGCAAAGACAGAATGAAGAGGATAATGTCGTTCTTTGTTGACATCATCGGGGATGACAAGAGACGGTATAGTTTATTTCAGAAAATGCTGTCTCAACGCTGATTTATGTAGATGTCACAGATAGAGGAATTTTAGCTAGTGAATACAGTTATGGACGGCGCAATGCTTTCTCCTTCCAAATTTCAAGACTCGTGTCTGCTTATTCTGGACATCTTTTAAAAAATGTAGAGCCGGTTCTGCACTTTTTCAATTTTAAGATAACTGCCGCTGTCTCCGAGTTCTTGCAGGAAGTCTATAGACACTGATCACGCAAGAATCCTCGAAACTGTTAACAGAGCTCTAAGTATTCATGTTACGCTTAAAACCGAGATGGATGCCCTAAGCAAGCGAGTCCAGGAGCTTGAATCATGGTCGAATCGTTGTCAAATGTCCCTGCCACCAGGAATGTTGATCAAGGAATTTGTAAAATACAGGACACAATTGACGACCTTGAAAACCGCTCTCGTAGGTCAAATGTACTTTTCTTTGGTATCGAGGATTCCGATGAGTCTGAAAACTGGGAAGCCTCGGAACGTCTCGTTGGCGTCATTTGTAGCGAGATGATTGGTCTAACTGCTTCTTCCATCGCTAGAGCTCATCGACTCGGTCGTTTTTCGACTGACAAATGTCGTTCTATAATTTCTAAATTTTATAACGACAAAGATGTAGAAGCAGTCATAAGTATGGGCTTCAAACTAAAAAGCAAATGTTTCAGCATTTTGCGGGACTATTCCGAGGCCGTCCGTGTCAAACGTCGCAAGCTACTGCAGTTTTGCAAAACGATTAAAAAAGAAGGCGACAAAGTGCGTATCAGTTCCAACAAGCTTTTTATTATTGAATGGGACACTGATGCTAATCATGCTGTGTGCGTATCACGGCGCAGTGCGGACTGACATTCCTCACGTAGTCGGTCGCTCGGCAGTTCACTACATTCAAGCCAACGTCCACCTACACGTGTGGACACTGTGCTTTCTGTACACTAACATCTGAAGTGTTTTGCCGAAGAGCGTTGCGCTGTCATCATTCATTGACTCATGTTATGCGTCACTGGTAGCTTTTACCGTTCATGATGATTGTAATTTAGTACAGGGGTCATTCTTTAATTTTTTAGGTGCGATAGGAACTCTCGTAGTGGAGGCGGCGTCCTTCTCGCTATCAGAAAAGAATGTATTGTTGTTCCAGTCACTGTTACTTCGTTTCTCGAGTGCGTTTTAGTCTCAGTGCGGTGCGGAGCAACTAACAATATATTCGGTGTTTTTTATTGTCCCCCCGACCTAGTAACTGGCTTTTCGAAAGAATTTTCTCGAATTCTGAGTGAGATATGTACGCGTTTTCCCAACAGTAAGTTGATCATCTTCGGCGACTTTAACTTTGCAAGCATTAACTGGAACTCATTAGCCGTCCCTCACAGTAACACTGAAGCTCATGCTTTTCTCCACTCCAGTCTTGATTTTTAGTTGACGCAGCTCATTCATTTGCCTACGCGATCCTCAACTAGTTCTGCTAACATTTTGGACCTTGTGTTCTCAACCAATCCGGACCTCTGCTCCGACCTAAATCACCTGGATGGGCTTTCTGACCATGCCATTATAACTGGCAATCTTCCTTGCTCTTACAACGAAAAGAAAATCAGAACAAAACAAGTCCTATGCTACAATAAAGGCGACTATGTGTCTATTAATAACAAACTGCTCCGCCGGGGTGGCACACTAGTTAGGCACTCGACTACTGTTCCCAAGGACGCGGGATCGAATCCCGGCTTCGGCGGTCGCTTTTCCGATGAGGCGGTAAGGAAGCCGCCCGTGTGCTGTGCGATGTCAGTGCACGTTAAGAACCCCAGGTGGTCTAAATTTCTGGAGTCCTCCACTACAGCGTCTCTCATAGCCTGCGTCGCTTTGGGACGTTAAACCCCGCAAGCCAAAGCAAACCTAATAACTAACTGCATCTTTTTTCCCTTGAGTTCCTGGATGACTTGTTATCTCGCTCTGTTGAAGAAAATTAGACACTTTTCAAAGATACTCTCACCGACCTTATCAATAACTTCATCCCGATAGTTACAATCAAAGAGAATAAATGTGCACCTTCGTTCAATCAACAGCTTCGTCGACTAAGTAATAAAAAAAGAGCCTTTACAGGCAAGCAGATAAGGACCATCTTTCGAGTGCGTGGAAAAAATACAAGGAATGCGATAAGCTTTACCAAACGTCCCTCAAGTCAACCAGGCACCGCTTTTTCATTAATCACTTATCATCCATGTTAGCAAATAACCCTCGCCGTTTCTTGAAAGTGATAAACCCAAAAAGCCATCCCGATATAATTCTCAATGATAGTGATGGGATTCCAGTTCCTGACGCCCGCTGTGTTCAGGTATTTAACGATGCGTTCTCTTCCGTTTTCACAAATGAAGACACCTTGTCAGCGCCTAGCTTAAATAACTTTCCTAACATATCAATGTCCGAAATATTAGTCACTCAAACTGGTATATTATGCCTGCTTAATAATCTTAAGATTTCTGCCAGTTCTGACCAACATGGCTTCAGTCATTATATACCCAAAAGGACATCGCACTGCACTTGTTCAATAATAACTGATCTGTTCTCTCAATCATTATCATCTGGTCTCATACCTCATGACTGGCGGGTTGCCTAAGTAATACCGATCTTCAAAACCGGTGATCGTTCTTCTCTGCTTAATTATCGCTCTATATCACTAACGAATACTTTCTGCAAACTTCTTGAACACGTCATTAACAGTCAAATTTATAAGTACCTGGAAAACAATAACATCATTTTCAAATACCAGCACGGTTTTCGCAAGGGCTTCTCTTGTGACACACATCTCGCCGGATTCGTTCATGATTTTCATTCATTCATTGATGCTGGTGGTGAAATTGATACTGTTTTTCTCGATCTTTCAAAAGCTTTCGACTGTGTTCCTCATCATAGGCTTATATTCAAACTAACTCAGTTGAATATTGACCCTACTGTTGTTGCTTGGACTGCGGACTTTCTCTGAGCTAGAGTTAAGTTTACCTCCATTAATAACTACAACTCCACTCACTCTGAAGTTACTTCTAGGGTACCACAGGGGAGCGTCCCTGGCCCACTCCTTTTTTAATTATATATTAATGATCTACCCAACGCTGTCTCTTCTCGAATTAGGCTCTTTGCGTAATATACCGAAATATTTCTTCTATCATTGACCAACAATGTTTGCAAACTGACCTTGATGCAGTAACCTCATGGTGCACAGCTTGGCTTATGCCACTTAATACTTTTTGTCTTTTACTCGCAGCGCTCTCATTCCCACACCTTGGCGTTCATCTGCAATCTGACTTAGCATGGCACAACCACATTAATATAACTTTAGCATCCGCACATCGCTCACTCGGCCTTCTAAAGCACAACCTCAGACAGGCTCCCCCCCACCTGAAGAAACTAGCGTTCCTCACACTCATTCGTCCGAAGATTGAATATGCATCAGCCATCTGGGATCCCTGTACAAGCCTATCTTATAGCTAACATTGAGTCCTTGCAGAACCGTGCTGCACGTTCTATTTATTCTGACTACTCACATACTACCAGTGTCACTGCGCTAAAAAATCGCACCGAATTAGACGATTTGCCTTTCCGCCGCAAACTATCACGGCTAGCACTTTTCCATTTACTGTATCATCATACATCGCTCCGCCACGATGTTTTCGTATCACCATCAGCCTTCTTTCCACGGCTCGATCATGCGCACAAAGTTAAGCGCATCGCGTGTCGTTCATCTGCATTTGCGAAGTCATTCATACCACGCACTATCATACAGTGGAACGATCTGCCAGCACACATAGCCATTAAATCTAACGCCTCCACATTTCACAATATCATCCGCAGTGACGTTGACATTTGAAATGTACTTTTTTGTCAATACGTACACGCTATAGTATGTTCATTTCTGTTACGCCTTATTGTTTTCTTAAACCTATACCTTGTACTCTATTGATTTCTATAACCTGTTTCTTTATTCTCTGGTGCTTAATTATTTTCCATGTTATATTTAGCCTGTTTATTGTTCATTTGCTTTTGAATAATGTTTCTGTTACATGTGTTTTTTGTTTTTTACCCTCGATGAGGGCCTTTAGGGGTATATTGAATAAATATATCCCCATCTCGTAAGCTCCTAAGAAGGAGATTCTGCTGCCACCTATAGCGGTACTTTATTCCGCCGGTAATCCTGCGAAGCCACTTCCAAGTGGTGACCAAATGCGGTTTTGCCCGGAACCTTGCCTTGTAGGTCGAAGTATTGTGATATCGAGGGTCTCACCCTGCACTTGACTGATATCATCACAATTACTAACATTCGCTCCTGTGGATTTTTCCCTTAGGACTGGTCACACGTTCCTTCGCTTCGCTTGACCTCATCCCTCTTCATGCTTTTCAAGGTTTTGTCCCGACTTTCCTCGTCAGAGCGCCATCCGTAGGCCAGGGTATGCATGGATTATATTTTCTCTCAATAGTGTTCTTCCAGCCTTCAATACAATCTTTCTTGTCTGTCTTAAGTGGGATAATATTTTGCAGATCCTCGGTGCGCAATCATGTGACACATGGGCAATGTACCCTATGTGTCATGTACAAGTATCTTGTGAAGTTTTTTGTTGCTTATTTTTCTTTTAGAGAAGTGCACTTTTAGGAGGGCGCGACAAGGGGGAATGAAAAGGCAGCACCGATTCATATTTTCGCACGAGATCTGTCATTTCGAGGTGTGTCCTTGTCTAGCGTTCCTGCCATCTCCAATCCCTCTCTTGTACGCACACCGAGGTGGCTCCATGCGGTAGAAGCGATCCTTCCAGTGGGAGGCCAGTAATCGGCCCTTGCATGGCCATTGCCACTGTGGCCAACCAAAACTCATCGGCCCAACTTCGGCCGCCAAGCTCGGCCCGAGCGTGGGGATTGGCAATGCATGGAAACGAATAGGTAAAAATAGACTTCGTGTTGCCGTTGAAGTATCGCAAATCAATCGCAAATTTTCAACAGGGACTGCTTCGAGCTTGAGGGATGTTTGCGGTGTGCCTAGGTGCGAGAACTACGAGTCACCTGTTTGCGCTGCGGACACTTAAGGTATGTCAAAGGCTAATGAGGACGAAAGTTGACGTTTTAGGACGACTGCGTGTCACAGCATTGACGCGGCTGAGGGTGTAGGCCGGAATGTAGTCAACACCACTAATGTCTCGGATGTCTGTCGTCAACTCAGAAATGAAGGCGAGTTCTCGCTCTTCTCGAGGCATATATAGGGATGCAGATCAACGAATTGAGTAGGTGAGAGGCTTGTGATCCGTGAAAACGGTGAACACTCGGCCTTCAAGTAAGTGGCTGAAACGACGTACTGCCAGGTATATAGGGAGGAGTTCGCGACCGAAACACTGTACCGTGTCTGAGCAGGGGTCATGCGTTTTGAGAAACATGCCACACACCACTGCCCTGCTGCTGAAGAACTGCACCGAGTGCTGTGTTGGAAGCGTCCGTCTTGAGCGCGAGGGAAAAATGCGGGTTTCATTGAGCGAGTAAAGTTTAGCCGGCCAGGCCGCGCTTGATGGCATCAAATCCGTCACCCGCAGCGGTGTCGCAGTGCAGTGTTTTCGCAGAGTTTTTGCCGCAAAACATGCTGTCGAGGAGTTCCGTGAAGGTGGTGCAGTTTCTCATGAATCGGCAGTAAAAATTTGCGAGGATAAGAAACTGGCGGAGCTTGTTGGTTAAAGTGGGCTTTGGAACTCGATGATGGTTTGCATTTGTCAGGAAGCGGGAGGATGTTGTTGGTGCCCAAGTGATGGACTAGAAACTTGAGCGTTAGTTGACCTAATTCACGTTTTTCTGTGTTGACAACAATGCCCTTTCACGAAAGGCATTGGAAAAGTAGGCGCAGGTGTTCGAGGTGTCTTTCGGGGGATGAACTTGCCGCGAGAATGTCATCCACGTAGGCGATCACGAAGGGTAGGCCACGTACGACGGAGTGGTTGAGACGCTGCGTGGTTTGTGCAGCATTGCAAATTCCGAATAGTATTCCTAAAATTCGAACAGTCCGAATGGTGTTGTGATCGCTGTTCTGGGGATGTATTTTTCGGCTACCGAGATTTGATGATAGGCTCAAACAAGACATATTTTTAGAGAAGACGTTTGCAAAATGTAGCGCTGAAGTAAAAGCTTGTACGTTTGGCAGTGGGTAGCGATCTCGGGCAGTCTTGCTGTTCAGGAACCTCAAGTCTCCGCATGGTCTCCGGTCTCCTGTCATCTTAGGAACAAAATATAATGCAGATACCCAGCTGCTGGAGGATGGTCTGATGATGCCAAGTTCCAACAAGTGCTCGAATTCAGCGCGGGCCACTTTGAGCTTGTCAGGCGCTAGGCGTTGTGGGCGTGCGAAAACTGGTGGTCCTGATGTTATATGGTGCTGGATTTTGTGACGCACTGATTGAGTCCAATCTGGGGTTGACTTTAGCTTGGGGAACCCAATAAACAGAGCTGCGAATGGCTGTTTAACAACTATAGCACTTGAACGTTCTGCATCAGTAGTTGCACACGCTGCGATGCCGTGAATGAAGAGTTTAGTTGCGAAGTAGGCGCTCTCGCTTGACGTTGACGAAGATTTCATGCTTGGTCAGAAAGTCGGTGCCGATGATGACATAACCGACATCAGCAGCCAAAAACACTTACCAGCAGACTCTTCTAAGCCCCAGGTTGAGCGTCAAGGAGCGCTGGCTGTACACAGGGATGCGAGTGCCTTTCGCTGCTTGCAGGTAGGCAATTGCAGCGGAAGCACGTTCCGCTTTTGTGGCTGGGAGAATGCTCACATGAGCCCCGATGTCAATGCGAAATTTTTGTCAGGTGGTTAGGTCAAACGATTAGTGGTTAGGTCAAAAGCCTAGTAAAGAGCAGAGACGTCAGTCTGCCAACCAAGATCCGTATAACTCGTGCTATGGTCTTTCCAGTTGTGATGTATGGATGCGAGAGTTGGACTGTGAAAAAGGCTGACCGCCGAAGAATTGACACGTTTGAATTCTGGTGCTGGCGAAGACTATTGAGAGTTCCTCGGACTGCCAGAAGATCAAATCAGTCGATATTGTCAACCATAAACCCTGACTGCTCATTGGAGGGTCAAATTCTAAAGTTAAAGCTCAGCTACTTTGGTCATCTTATGAGAAGAGAGGAGTCGCTGGAGAAAGATTTGATGTTGGGAAAAGTTGAGGGTCGCCGGAGAAGGGGTAGGCAGCGAACGCGATGGTTAGATGGCATCCTCGAGGCACTGCAGATGAAGTTATGTGATGTTAGGAAGATAGTGAGAGACCGGAAAGCGTGGCGTGACATGGTCCATAGGGTCACGAAGAGTCGGACACGACTGAACGACTGAACTTAACTAGGTCAAAAACGTGGAACAGGCGACACCTTTCTTGGCACTGACCGCTCGTCGCCGCTAGTAGGCGGCCGGCCGGTTTTCCGCCCAGACCCAAGGCAAGAGGCAATTACGGGCGTTGGCGCCGAAACGGCGGTGATAGTAACATGTTGTGGGGCCTCCGGATTTACTTCGTTCCCGTTCTCTATGCCGGCGAGGCGTTGATGACCGATGAGGTTGGTGTCCGTGGCGTCGGAGCGGCTTTGAGATTTTGATTACCGTGATGAGTTGCTCGAACAATGAAAAAAGGCGGTAAACTTCAGAAGTGGCCGTGGGATGAGGTGGCTGGGGAGTGGTGACAGGAGCGGCTAACAGCGAAGCTTGTATGGATGTGTTGACGGCAGCGACGCTGAGATGTGGCGAGGCCACCAACATAACTTTGTCAGTCAGCGCAGCCAACGATGTGAAGTCCACGGTTGCGGCAGTGGTAAGCACCATTCGCAGGTTCGATGGTAGACGCTGTAGGAAAAGTTGGAGTAACAGAGCATATGGCTAGACATTCTTTTTCTGTGACGGAGTAATAGATTCCGCTTTTGTCAACGAACGGCTCGCCTATGCAACGACGTATTCTTCAAAACCGGGTTTTCGTTGCGCATGGACAGCGCCGAGGCCGACGCCACTGGCATCGGTATGAATTTGAGTGGGAACAGTTGGATCGAAGTGCCGTAAAATGTGAGGTAGACGAGGAGACGCCGCAGTGTTGTGAAAGCGGTGTCACAAGCGTTTGACCTACCGGTAAGGTCGTTGTCGCCGCGCAGGAGGTTCGTCCAAGGCGCGGTAATAGTGCAAAATTTCGGGCAAACCGTCGAAAATAAGAGCATAGGCCGATAAAGCTGCGGAGCTCCTTCATAGTGGACGGCTTCGGGAACTTAGCAACGGCGCGAAGCTTGGCAGGATCAGGAAGTACGCCGTATTTGTAAACCACGTGGCCTAAAATCGTGAGTTCACAAGCGACAAAGCGACACATTTTCAGTATAAGTTGGAACCCAGCTTGGGTCAAACAGTTCAACACGCACTCCAAACGGAGAAGGTGGCTCTCGAAATCAGGAGAGAAGACTACAATGTCCTTTAAAAAGCAGAGGCAAGTTTCTCACTTTAGGCCATCGAGTATCGAATCCACCATGCGCTCAAAAGTGGCCGGCGCTCACAAAGTCCGAAGGGCATGACGTTGAATTCGTATAGACCATCAGGTGTTACAAAAGCAGTCTTGGAGCATGCGGCATCTGATAGAGGTACTTGATGATATCCTGATCGCAGGTCTAACGATGAAAAGAATTCAGCTCCTTGCAAACAGTCTATGGCGTCATCAATTCGAGGGAGCGGATAGACGTCTTTGCGTGTGTTGTTAAGGCGCCTATAATTGACGCAAACCGTATAGCGGCATCCTTTTTCTTGACAAGGACGACAGGAGAGGCCGGCGGACTACTGGACGGCTGAATGACAGCTCGCTGAAGCATGTCGTCGACTTGATCGTCAATAATCTGTCGTTCAGCTGCCGAGACACGGTATCGGCGCAGACGCAGCGGCCTGTGGGTACCGGTATCAATCTCGTGGGTGACGGTAGCCGTGCGGTTGAAGTGGCTTTTTGAAATATCGAACGAAGAGCAATACTCCTCCAGTAAGTGAAGAAGTTGGGAGCGCTGTTATGGCGCGAGGCTAGCGCCGACAGAGCCAACAAAGACTTCGGCGCATCAGAAGAAGTAGGCTCAGGAAAAGTAAGTGAGACGACAGGAAGAGGGGAATCAGTGCAAAAGTCCGGGCTGATCACGCCATCGATAGTCTTTACAATACCCAGGCACTCACCACGAGGAAAGAGCAGGGGCTCAGCGAAGGGTTGAAAACTTGAATTAGGCTGCAGCCGTCTTGGACAGTGAGCACTGCGTAGGGTAGAAGCAGGGCGCGGCGAGGTGCGAAGCTCTCAGACGGGGAGAAAATGACGGCGCCATCAGGTGCGGACAGGCAGGAAACAGGAATGGTAATAAATCAGCGCGGAGGGATCTCGATGTCGGCAGTCAGTCAGCTTGCTGGACGCAGGAAACAAATAGATATCCGAAGGGGCGTTGCACGAGAGAAGTTCGATTTTGGCGCGAGCGCAGTTTATAATGGCGTGATGGTCGTAGCGAAAGTCCCACCCTAAAATAAGGTCATGTGAGCACGACGACAGAACGACAAATTCTATGGTATATAGTAAGCTTTGAAAGAAAAACCTGGCTGTGCAAGCCTCCAAAGTCAAGACAAGCTGCGCATTAGCGATGTGAAGCGAAAGGTCAGGTAAAGGCGTCGTCATTTTGCGTAGCCTGCGGCACAGTTTTCGATTCATCACAGACACAGCAGCGCCAGTATCCACAAGGGCTAAGACAGTCACTCCCTCCACAACAACTTCAATCAGAGTCGAAGGGATGAAACGAGGCCTTAAATTGCTCGACGCACTCGCAGTTCTTGTATCGGGAGCTGCGCTAATTAGTTTTCCCGAGGCTCGTTGGTGTAACGACGCATCGGTGAAATCGAGCGCCTCGGTGATAGAGAGCGGCGGCGAGCAGGTGGTCGATTGGCAGCGGAATCAAGGTCGGCAGAAGAGGGACGTGGCGCATATTCAGCAAGCCCGTAAGCATAAGGACGAGAATAATCTATAGGCGGCTTGACGCGGCGAAGACAGTAACGCATAATGCGTCCAGCATCACCACACGCGTAACAAATTCGTAGGTTGTCCCTTGTACGCCAAGGGTTCGAACGAACAGAGGTCGGCCGAGGAGGATTGAAAGGGGCTGGCGGCGGTGGAGGACGGGCGAGAGGGGGAGGGCAGAACGAGATATGCGATTCGGTGCTGGGGCGTCTGAGGATGTCGGCGTACGTAGCGGCCGCTGCGACTGGAACCTGCTGAGGTGTGATTGGTAGCGCCTCAACCACTTGATCCCGAATCACGGCTTGAAGGCTTAGGGCTAGGTTAAAAGCAGGATGCTGAACGCTTTGAAGAAAGGACCGTTGTCGGGCGACCTCCTCGCACACAAAGTCCTTGATCTGGTCGTGCAGCGAGCTGCTGGTCGTCGACACAGCCAAGCTTGATAGTGAATCAGGCTGTACGGATGGTTGTGGGGCTGGATTACGCTGTTGGCAGAGCTCACAGTATGTCTGACAAAGCGTGAAGACTTCGGCAACGGTGTTGGGGTTGCGACTGACAAGCATCTGAAAGGCGTCTGCTTTGATTCCGTTTAATATATGCCCGATACGCGTTTTGTCCGGCAGGGACGCGTCTATACGTGTGCACAGACTCGCAACATCTTCTATATAGCTGGTGAAAGATTCACCGTGTTGCTGGCGTCTAGATTTCAGGCGCTGTTCGGAGCGCAGCTTTCGGACAGCAGGGCGGCCTAAGATATCGGACAAGGCCCGCTTAAAGGCTGACCAGGTGGTGAGCTCTGTATCGTGGTTATGGTGCCAGAGACTGGCAACGTCCGTCAGGTAGAATACGACGTTGTTGAGGTCCAGGGCTTCGTCCCAACGGTTGTAGCCGCTTACCGGCTCGTAAGAGGCAAGCCAATCCTCCGCATCATGATCATCAGTCCCGCTGAATATGGTCGGGTCCCGCTGTCGGAGCGCTCCTGGGCGCACGACGGGGGTTGATAAAGAAGCAGAGGGTTGGCTCACATCGGTTGTCATTGTATGTGCGATGGTGTGGCTGCGTAGCTCCAGGATGGTAGATGAAGGGCCGAATCAGCGCACTCCAAGTTTTAACGAGGTTTCTTAACCTGGGGATCCGAGAGAGATAGCTCGCTGAGGCGTAAGTCCGAGGCTTCTTTTTCAACAACACCATCTCGTGCCGTACGCTCGCGGTGCGCATGCCTCAGAAACTCATCTTCCTCTTTACACAGCAATTAGTTTTTTTTCTGCACCCCTGTCCGCATAGCGTACTTGCGAAACAGCTTTGATGTACATATGATCATTTATTGTTAAAAATTGGTAAACTGTGTAGATGAGCCACGCCAAACTGTTTTACTGATCGATTTCTATATTTTTCTATGCCGACAAACCCCAGCAGTCTGCATTTCACGACGCACTTTACAAGAATGGCGCTGGACTATACACAGAAAAAATAACACAATGAACCTGTTTACACAGAAGGAAGGATGAAAATGAGAAACCTGCATTATTAAAGATTGAGACAAGCATCATTGCATATAATCGAAACTTTGTGACAACATACCAGGTAGAAAATATCGATATATCTGTGCTTTATGTAGAAAGAGAACACGTTGGCATGATTAGCGCGGCCAGTTCGTATAGAACAAGCTCACACGTAACTTCAGTGTGGCATTTCAGCTGCATATCATAAAGAGAAGTGACGCCCTGGTTTTCTCGGGGCACATTTGACTGTGCGCTATCCCGCTTGTTAGGCCGCGGTGGCCCTTTCTTTAGTGTTTCGGCGCGCGCGCAGCAGCAAACTCCAAGCTACGAGAAAGCGACGCGACCGATTACGTCATCTCGGCCGCCGCGCTGCGCCTCCTCGCCCTCGTCGCCATGCGCGGAGTCAAGCGTGCATTCCCCCGCACGGTCCCGGCCCTCCTCCTCGCTTCGCGCGGGAGGGCTGCGCGTGTTGACCATGTTCGAGAAAGTTCGAGGCCTCTCCAGAAGGCCAAGGGGGGAAGGCATAGCTTTGGCAGCGCTAAGCTGTTTTCCGTTCCTCCTCCGCATCTAGAAGGTTCGGCGCTGGCTATTTAAGAGCACGCCGCGCAGGCACCCACGGTTTTCTGATTCGATTCACGCACGAAGAAGACAGCGTACCAGGCAGGCCCCGACTGAGAAGTCGTTAAAAGAGCTATGCGCTCGTTTTGCCATTAGTTATTCACTCAGTCTCTTTTGCAAAGTGTGTCGCCTCTCAGTCTCGTGTAAATAAGTTTTCTGTACCCTGTGCTTCGTGTTCTTGTTATAAAAAGTTAATGTTGGTTTTGTTACGGCGAGTTCGTCGGCCTTCGTCAAAGTGTGTTTGTGTTTGAACTGCACGTCGCCTGCCGAATCGAGGAGCACCTTGAAGAGGTGTGGAAGATTTGAAGAAGAACCTTTGACGTTTTTCTCCGCTTTTCTTTTTTCTTTAGCTTACAAGAAATGCAGATTACAAATATTGCTAGCTATATCCATATGTCTGGGCTAGACGCCTTATCAAAATAAAGCAACTGTGTTTATTCATAAGCATCTTTTTTATTTATTGCTCACTGCTTTAACCAACAGCGTAGATAACAATAACCCCATCCACGACAATTATGTGAGATAATTTTTTTCTGATTACTCTTTAGCAGATAGATCTATGTATAATGAAAAGACAAATTACACCACGCAGTTCCTTAGGCCATTTCTAATTATCGACAATCTCGAAGGCGGACACCCTACAATGCCCCGGTAACTTGCTCGGGGGCTGCCATCATTCTGCCTCCCCAACGGGGTGCTTTATAAGAATTCTACATCGAGCGCAAAAACATACTTGCTAGTTATACCAGCTGATCTAAAGCACAAAATCCTCCTGGCCTGCCACGACGAACCAACTTCCGGTCACCTTGGCTTCACACGCACCCTAAACCGAGTACGGCAGAACTATTACTGGCAAATCTTACTCCAGGCGTTAAAGGTTATGGCCAGACTTGCCGACAATGCCAGAGGCAACAAAATTCCATTCTCAAGCCATCCGGCATGTTGTTATCTATTGAAACACCCCTCACCCCAACAAGGTTGAAGACTGGGCAAATTGGTAAGCGTTCATACTTATCCAGCCAAAGGACGAGACACAGGAAAGAAGAGGACAGGACAAGGCTGGACTAGCAACTGAATGTTTATTGATTAGAAGAAAACAACGAAGACTCCTTCTGAAAAGCACGCGCACAACCCAACCGGTGAAATGGCAAGAAATTTGGAAGAAGATGAAGAAAATTCAAAGTCAATTCAAAGTCAAGGCCTAACCAATGACTTTTCTAATAGATCGAATTCCTTACAATGAAGGCTAACCGACGCCTAGCCACACACTTGTCCTCGGCTTTAGCAATGTAAAATGCTTCAACCAACTCTCTGCAGAGTTGATTACCATAGCTGTAAACTACACCCGTATTATCGAAATCAGGCGCACAAAAGGACGGGTCATGCTCCGACTTACACTCTCGGGATTGCACATGTAGCGCGAGATTAGAACTCGCCTTCCCTCCCAGATAATTAGAGTGCTCCGTCAGGCGCACATTTAGACATCTGCCTGTCTGCCCGTAGTAGCACCGGCCACATTTGAGTGGAACGCGATAGACCACATTCTTTCTGCAGGTGGTGAACTTTTTCTTATGTGACACTGCACAACAAAAACTATCACGAGCTACACTGTCTAGCCCCTTTCTAACTCTGGCGCACAAGCCTTCTATCTTGTTTCTCGGTGTAAATACAACGTCAACATCGTACCTTGCCGCCAGTTTCTTAAGTCGGTGCGAAACGCCATGGAGGTACGGTATGGCGGCGACCTTCTTTCGCCGCGTCGCCATACCGACATCACCCTACCCCGTTTTGCTCTTCCTCGACCGTGTTAAAACACGTTCCGACAGACGAGCGAGATAGACAGTTGGAAAGCCTGCCGCCAACAACTTCGAAATTTGTTGTGAAAATGCATCTTCAACACGGTGATGACAAGATTTACGTAATGCGGACTTGATGCATGCGACCGCCAACCGCAGGTTCATGTCGGTAACATCATTTCAGCATCAAACAAAACACTCGGTTTTCTAAAACGTCACCTTCGTCTTGCCCCACCACGTGTTAAATTGCTCGCGTATAAATCACTTATAAGACCCAAATTAGAATATGCATCCGCCATCTGGAGCCCACATCAAGCATATCTAATCACCGCATTGGAAGCTGTGCAGAATCGTGCTGCCGGATTCATTCATTCCTCATACTCATATGACGTCAGTGTGTCATCCTTGAAAGCTACATCCGGACTGCCACCCCTCTCTTTACGTCGTCGCATTGCTAGCCTCACCCTTTATCACAAATGCTTTTATTCTCCTCTCAATCAAGCACCGTATATCACCGCCGCATCACGCATATCTCACCGCACCAGTCATCCCCTTCAAGTTGCCCGCCCACTATCACGCACTGCTACGTTTTCAGCTTCGTTGTTTCTTCGAGCAGCCACGGGCTAGAACGGCCTACCCCATGACATCGTCGCCATCGCTTCAACATCTGCTTTTCAAGAACGCGTAACAGATCACCTTCAATGTTAAATTACCATCGCTGTTTGTTTTCCTCACTACAAATGTAATCCCCCCCCCCTTATGTAACACCCCCTGAAATGGGGGCCTTTAAGGAATAAAACTGAACTGAACCCATCCTTTACCAACCTCGAGTGGTCCGATTCAAAGCTAAGCAGAGGCTTTCCTCTGGAGCAACACACGTGATTGTCTTCAAAGCACAGGTCCAAAACCATAAACTGTATATGGTGATCTTTATGAAACTCGTACGTAAAAGACAGGCCCTGACCTTGCTCTTTGAACATTCGTAACACATCTTGCGCCAAACTATCGAAACCATCCTTATCCAAGAAAATAAGGTAGTCATCGACGTAGCGAAACGCTACTATACCGATGGCATTCAAACCTGGCTTCAATGCGCTGTTAGCTTTAGACAGAAAAATGTCGCTGAGCACAGCAGCGACCTGCGACCCAATGCATACCCCTGACTTCTGGATGTATGTGCTGCCCTGCCAACAGACGAAAGTGGAACTAAGGTAAAAGGATAACAGCTCCAAGAAACTAGCAACCGATATACCGCACGCATTAATAAATGCCAGTTCATCATTATCTACAGTGATGCAGTCTTGCACACACCTTAGAAGTCCGTCCTGCGGCAAAGAATAATATAAGTCCTCCACATCAATGCTCATTGCAGAGCACCTACCCGGATTTCTGTCCAATAAAAATTCTAGCACCTTAGAAGAACTCGGAATCAAAAATGGGTCCTTAACTTTTAACATCTTTAGATGATTCTTCAAAAATCCCGAAATCTTGTACTGCCATGTTCGACGTTCCGAAACAATTGTCCTGAAAGGAATGTCCGTCTTGTGCGTCTTCGCCGAGAAGAAAACATCCAAGTTGGCATTTGTAGCTGCCTTCAACCTCGAACTTAAAGCCTTCAGGTTGTGATCGTCTAACCAAGCGATAGCTTGCTTCCTGTAAGACGATGGCTTCGCTTTCACCTTAAAGTTCTTGGCAATCGCAGCCGAGGCTTTTTCAGAGAAACAGCTGTCAGGTACAACGACGAAGAAACCTTCCTTATCAGATACCAGCTTTGTCCTGTCCTCTTCTTTCCTGTGTCTCGTCCTTTGACTGGTTAAGTATCAACCCCTCACCCCATTTGAGCAAGTGGGCATGGACCGTCTAGGCCAATTGCTTTTATCCTCTAATGAAAAGAAGTGGATTGTAGTCGCCACAGACTACCTGACACGCTGCGCTGAAACAAAGGCCCTTGCCCGAGGTACTGCCGGAGAAGTTGCTCACTTCTTTATGAATGAAATTGTGCTTAGAGACGGTGCACCGTCGAACATTATTACTGACCGAGGCAAGGCATTTACTGCTCGGCTACTGAGGGACACCTCAACTCTCAGCCATACCGATCATCGCACGACTACAGCCTATTACCCACAAACAAATGGCCTACCGGAACGACTCAACAAAGCGTTGGCGGACTTGATTTCAATGTACGTTGACGCTGAACATAAAACGTGGGACGAGATCCTGCCGTATGTCACCTTTGCCTACAATACAGCGCTCCAGAAAACCACGCAGTTTTCACCATTCCCTCTCGTATATGGCAGGGAGGCCCGCACGATGTTCCCGTTCAGGGATGAAGCGGTAGAACCCGATGCCGCTCATTTCGCGGAACAGGCCGAGCAAGCTCGCCAGCGGTCCCGCTTGCACATCAAGGAGCAGCCTGCCACCGACGCTCGATACCATAACCCTCGGCACAGGGAAGTCCACTTCAAACCAGGGGACCAAGTGTGGGTGTGGACCCCCGTGCGTAACAAAGGCTTGTGTGAAAAACTGCTACATCGGTATTTCGGACGCTATAAAGTCATTCGCCGCTGAAACAGTGGCAACTACGAAGTGTGAGCGTCAGTGTTCAGCGTCAGCGACCTGAAATTGTGCACGTGGTACGCTTTAATGCCGTACTTTTCACGTGACTGAGTGCTGCGTCAACGTCGCGTTTTGTAACCTTGCCGCTGCATGTGAGACCGACTATTTTACAGCTCACCTCACCCCTAATTTTTTTTTCTCTTCTCACCATGACATTGGGACGACGTTTCGCTTTCGCGGGGGGGGGGGGCCCGCTGGGGGGGATGGGGAATAATGCCACATGCCTAGCGCCGCGCGGCCGCCGTGCTTGGTGCCGACGTCAACGAAGTGGTTGTTGGCTTGACAGGCGCGCTGGTGCTGGACACTGTCATCGGAGCTAGAAGCAAACCTGACTCTCGGGTCGTAACTTCACGGCTCCTGTGGCTTGAGTTGTGACAATATTTAAGCCTCACAACTTTGCGCAAGTTATATCTGAGCGGAAATTTTTTTCCAAAATTCTTTATATTTTAGTATTGCTCGCTCGCGGAAGTTATATCTGAGCGCAAATTTTTCTAAGTTAACTGAATGCGCTCTACAGCCGTAACATAGCAATTTTTTTATCTGCAAGCACAGTTAAACCAAGAAGCTTCCCCGGTTCCGGGCGTTCTGTGCTGGTCATCTCCAGCAGAAGTTATCCGCCAAGACGCATGCACTTAAAAGCGACACGGAAATCTTGTCGCAAATATTTAGAAGGACTGGGTGCAAACGATACACTTGCCTCCAACACGCGATGGTTGACTCTTTTTTTATGCCTCCCCCCCCCCCCCCCCCTCATCTATGCTTCGTCTCACAAGATATCTTCACCATTGTGAAAGAGCAGCCCTTGCAATTGTGTCCCTAAGTGTCTCCCGCTCCTGGGCACTATAATAGAGAATTGTGCTCATACTGTCACCCCCAAGTCGGTGCGTAAGAGCACAATTGCTTGATGCTACGCTTGATGTTGATTTGACCGGATGCCTCTGGCTTTCGCAGTGCTACAAATATCTTGTGAGACAAAGTGCAACCTCAAGTTGTATGTTGAAGCAATGACGATACTTGACAGCAGTACTGGCGTCACGAAAACCCCAACTTTGTCCATGTTCACAGAACACGCTTGTCTCGTTCGACGGTTCACTGACCCTTGATGCATTTTCTCTCTTTTTACCTCTCACCCTCTACGAACGATCCCTACGCTGCGCCAACACTCGCGCACGCCGCGGCGGACTGAAAAAATGGACGGGGGAACACGGATGCGCCTTTTCGGCCCAATACTTCTCTCAGCACAACCAAAATTTTACATTCCATCAATACACTTATCAGCACTAGCTGCCAAATGAGTGAGTACATTTCTTGGTTCTGTCTTAAAAGTAGTATTTTGCACGCACATTCTTGGCCTAAAGGTTTGCGAGCTGGACAATGAAAAACAAAAATAATCATTTATCGCTACTTGGTCTCCAAGGGTACAAAATTGTTCATGTATTATTTCAGCAGATGAAACTCTTAATTCTAATCATTTAGTTCGGTTTTTCATCAAGCACCTTGCGTGATTGGAACAGGTAGTTTTTGTTTTGAGATTCTTAGCCTGTCCTTTTTTTTTGCATGAATGCGCCGATATGCTCTTAAGCTGAAACAGCTGAAATTTTCCCAAGGAAGATGGTCTTATATAATTCGTTTTACTAAATTTTCGTGCTCCATGCTCTGTACACCGCGCCTGAGGGGCCGCATAAAAAATAAAGCGATATATAGGTTAACATGGAGCAGTTTTTCTTTTTTACGCCAGTACCATACAGGTCATTTCTAACGATGGTTGACAGAGTTGCTTCTCGCTCAGCCTCAGCCTACCTAAGTTCGGAGTATTTCCCAAAATTAGGGCTCCATTCGATGTACACAATTGTACTGTTTGTTGTGGTATTTATTTGTTTGTAAAGCTGGCTGATCATTATGATTTTCTGGAATAAAATGCTGTAGCGTGGCGTGAATTTCCCAGCCTCAAGGCTTTTCTGTACGACATTTGTTTTCACGTCTGCTTTGCAAAGGAAAATATCTCTTACTATTCTAATCAGACGCGGAGCGTACATATACGCGGTGACATGCGACTGCTTCGTACTCTTGATCAATCACTATTTGTTGTACGCATAGAATGCTGTTAGCTCTCACATATTTTATGACCAGAAATATTTAGACTGATTGGTTTCTGCATGAAGGTTTCATTTCGTTTTGCTTGCAATGCCCATCTGATCTTAAATTCTGCTTTAAGGGTCAGCATCATTTCCAGTTATACTGTCCATCTCTTCGGCGACTGCAATACAGTACCTTGAGTATCATAAGCATCGTGTCGTAATGAAGCATGGAGAAGAAAGAAAACAAGCATTTAGGCACTTGGAAGCTCAGCGGTAGCAGGTGATGCTTTATATAAGCTAGTCACACTTCACTTCGGCTTATAACAGTCCTGCTTTTTTATTGGTCAGCGCTTAGTACCTCATTACTCCCTTTTCTCTTCTTTAACGCATAACAGGTTTCTAATGCCTCTTAGCAGTCGAGCTGTCTCAGTGTATCTCTTTTCCATGAAACTACGCAATATTATTCCTCCATGGACAACTTCACGTGTTTTTGTGGCCGTAAATTTCGTTGCCGCACACGAACTTTGCCATGCGCCTGAAAGAAATTAAGTCAACATGTCCTGCATTTTGTTCCTGGCAATCAACTGCGGTTGAGCGGCGTTCGATATGGCTCGGTCTCAAGCCTAAAAGTGCTCCGCTTTTTGAATTAGCGGACATAAAGCAGGAATATCACCTGCCACGTTTCCTAAATCTGCACGCGCATGACTTTCACTTGCAGTAAATGCAGTACAAGAGGCCTTTTTTGTTGTTTTGCAGGAAAAGAGCTTTCCTTGATGCTTACTGTACTACGAGCTTCCCATATCTCGATCATTGTTTCCATGCAGCGTTGGCTTATAACGCCACAACGCAAAAAAAAATCCTGGTTGTGCGACTATGAACTTAGAAACTTCGCTGCAGAAGAAAATGACTAAGCACATATTACCCATCCTGCAATGTTGTAACAGTTGCTGCTGAAATCTCTCTGACAGAGCTGTGACATACGATAACTGCGCGTGGGGAGCAGCGCCAACAGTATATTTCTTTTGATTTTCTCTGTTTCCGCAGATTCTATATCCATTACAAGGGCGACATAACATCGCTGAAAAACAGGTTTTCATCATCAGATGGATTCCCAGAGCAATCGCCCGTGGAAAAGGGTGAAGGAGACACCTGGCTGAGTTTCCTCACACGGCATCTGGAACTGGCCACCATTTAGCCTCTTGTCCTGCACTTGGACCATACCGGCGTTACCTTTCGAAGAAACTCGCCACTCACCAGCCACCTAAATACAAATGGTGCTGCCACTGGGCCTTCCAGTAAGTTCCAACAACCTCCGGTACACATGCGCGCTCTCTTATTACTAAATAAAAAAATCTCATTCACAATACATATTTCTGGTCTTGCTTCAATGCATTTTTCCAATGA
Source organism: Amblyomma maculatum (assembly GCF_055883805.1). Taxonomy (NCBI): domain Eukaryota; kingdom Metazoa; phylum Arthropoda; class Arachnida; order Ixodida; family Ixodidae; genus Amblyomma; species Amblyomma maculatum. The sequence continues at coordinate 57,597,934 of NC_139346.1, read as the reverse complement.
GTTGCACAAACATCTCTAGGCATGTGAATGACTACAAGCAACCGATTGGTAAAAAAACAAAACACGAAAGCAACATATAATTCAGATACTAACATTATGCATAAAGTATATAGGCTTGGCTTACAAATACTGAAGTGACAATAAATTTGAGAGGATGAAAATTTTCACAAGCCAATGAAGAACATCCGACGACAAATATTACGATAGCCGACAATCACGGTTCGGTTGCCAATAAACAACAGCCAGTCATTAAGAATATATATAAATATTGGTTTGAAAGTGGAAAACCAGCATCGAAGTATGCCGGATTTTGCAATGGCTAAATATAGGTCCTATGTCAGTTTTTAGACCGGTTATATATTGGCTCGGGTTGAATTTGGGTCAAATGCCAATAAAGGTCCGACATTTGTGCCAATGTTTTCCTATGCTGTGCCGGTTTTGGTCCGATGCTGTTGTGCTACTTGAGGAGGCACACACGGAAACTATACGGTACCGCCTTCGGCTGATAGCAGCAGGCGTGCGCCCAACGCACTTCGTCAGAACAGGAAACATCACGGGCCAGCGTCGTTAGGAGAGCTGCCTACAAACCTTGCGCAAAGTACTGGAAAAGAGAAAGCCTAATGGTCCGAATTTGGATCTGGTTGTTTGGTATAGCAAGGCTGAACTCATCAGACGTGCAGGTTCCCGCTCACCCAACAGGTAGCGTGCACAGATTTGTCTGGCGACACCAAACACTGGTGTGAAGAAGGCTGCATGACGTGGCGCGAACTGTGCTTTGCGCGCGAACTCTTTGTGAGGATTGCCGATCACATACGCCCCTCAATAGGACAAAAAATGTTCGCCCATTCTGTGCACCTTTGTGAAATTGATTCTGTACTAGACCCATCTCGTTTCACAAAGTTCATTTTGTGTTGCATTCATGTGTGAAAATCCATACAAGCCTTGTTTTCGTCGCGGGTTGTTGCGGCTTTTATTGTATTAGGATAGGATGAGCGGAGACTGCGAGCTCATTTTTTAGGGGGTGTGCGTAAGACCGCGATAAATGCAGCATTTTTTATTGGCGCTGGCACGCGTAGCTCCGTGTTGCGTCTAAAGAGCAGCCGAACCTCGCTCCTCGGAGCCAGGATTCAAGCGTTTTGTTTGTTTGTTACGCGCCTCTTTTCCGGTGCCGGTAGCTTCCCGAGTACGCTTGGAATGCGGGAACATTACGTTTTTGTCACCGCCTCGACTTTGGAAGACTTTCAGGACGCGTTAATTGCTACGCTCCCCTCTGCCTGGGAGGGTCTGTTTTCCAGAAACACGATTTCTCGGTGGTCCCTCACGGGGTGCATGCAGCTAACGAAGGAACAGGGCAGTTGATGGACCTGTTCGACACACGGCGTATCGAAGACACCCCAGCCGCGCTCTATTCAGCCCGAAAGTTGGGTGCGCGGGAAGGCATTGTTTATAAAGCAGTGGTGCATTGTTTATAATGCAGTATAAAAAGAGACACTTGGTGGGCTGTAGCGGCGGGAAGAACGGCCGTCTCACAGTAGCGAGTAAGATGATCCACACATACAACAATCCAACGATTTCCTTTTCGCGACTTTGGGAAAGGACCCAAAAGGTCAACTCCGACTTTCTCAAAAGGAGCCTCGGGCGGCATTACAGGGTGAAGCATTCCGGGGGTTACGCTAGTAGGACTTTTGTGACTGACACTCAGGACAGCTGGCCACATACTGGTCAATCGTGTGGCGAATCTGGGGCCAGTAGGATCGCTGCTGAGGTGCGGTGAAAAGTTCTCACCGATCCCAGGTGTCCGGAAGCTGGATTTTCATGCATGACGCGTACAACAGACAGACGGAGGCTTTTAGGTACTACCAACTGGAACCGACGACCAGTGTCTGAGTAAATATTCTTGTACAGCAGACCATCGCGTACAGAAAAGTGGTTGTTCGAGTTTGGGTCCTGAGAAGCCTGCAAGAACGGCTTTACGTGCTGGTCGTTCTGTTTCTCTGTTCGGAATATTGTGAAAACTCGTAGATAAAGGAGCGATGTAATGCGCGAAGTTGTCCGCGTCACATTTTGTCGTGGCAAGTGCCAACTGCCAGAGGCAGTCCTCATCTGTGTGCCGTCGGCCACTCTTGTAAGAAATAGTATAGTCGTATTCTTGTAATCGAAGAGCCCAGTGGGCCGGGTGACCAGACGGATCTCGGAGATTGAGCTACCAGCATAGGGAATGGTGGTCAGTTACTACTACGAAAGACCGTCCATATCAGTAGCAGTGAAAGTTCTGCACGGCGAGAACAGCTGCCAGACACTCCTGCTCTGTGATAGTGCAGCTGCACTCAGTCTTGCTTACAGTCCGACTGACGTAAGCAATCACATGTTCGCGGTCATCATAGTGCTGAACGAGGACAGCCCCGATGCCTATTCCACTTGCGTCAGTATGCACGTCCATTGGAGCAGAAGGGCTGAAGTGCCGTAAAATAGGATATGAATTTAATAGGAACTTCACTTGCCGGAAAGACGAGTCGCACTCAAATGCCTACTGGAAGGGATAGTCTTTGTGTAGCAGGCACGTGAGCGGGTACGCGACATTTGCAAAATGAGGAATGAAGTGTAGAAAATAGGAGCAAAGCTACAGGAAACTGTGAATTTCCTTCACATTTCTAGGTTGCTGAAATGCAGCAACCGCTACGGTCTTCTGAGGACCAGGCCGGACGCCCTCCCCATCAAAGAGGTGACCAAGCACCAACGCCTGTCGTTCACCAAAACGGCACTTCTTTGAATTTAAAAGGAGGCCAGTTTGGCGCACGCAGTCCAGAACGAGCACCAAGCGGTCGTTGGGCTCTTGGAATTTTTGACCAATTATGACTACGTCGTCAAGATGGCACATACAGACCTGCCATTTCAGTACACGTAGTATAGAATCGATGAATCTTTCAAATATCGCAGGCGCATTGCAAAAACCAAAGGGCATTACATTGGATTCGAACAGTGATCGGGAGTGATGAAGGCGGTGCATAGGAGTCTGGAAGTATCCAGACCTCAGGTCTAGAAATAAAACATAGGACCCAGAGTACAAGCCGTCAATAGCATCATCAATGCGGGGAAACGGATAAATGTCCTTTTTAGTTACTGAACTCAGGTGGCTGTAATCTACACAAAATCGCCATGTGCCATCTTTTTTACAAGAATTACTGGAGAAGGCCACGGGCTGCACGACTCTTGAATGACGCCCTGCTTCAACATTTCACGAACTTGCTCATTGATCACCTTGCACTCGGATGGCTCCACACGGTACGGGTTTTGGCGAATAGGATGCGCATATCCAGTGTCAATGCATTAATTGGAGCGTGATCTCGTGGCTTTCGAAAAATCAAAAACTGATTAAAACTTCGATAAAGGATCGAGAACATCACGCACTGTGACATTAAGGGAATGACTAATCATACCACGGAGCTCAGCGATCACTGAGGACGCTGAGACATGCCGCTTAGGTAGATTCGTAACCAAGACCACTGATACGGGGACGTCTTCACTACAAGACGCCAGCTTCATGCCAGCTGCTAATATAACTGGCTGCGTGGAGCAGTTACTGTTCCACAATCGCGTGCGGCCCTGGGTTATCGCCACCAGAAGAGATGTCTTCGCACACTTCGAATAATTAGGCGTCATGGTAGCATCAATTCCTTGCTCGCACGACGAGACCACGAAACCGGAACGCACTGCACAGGCATCGGGGGCACAACGGTACCGTCGTACACACAAAACACGTCATCACGAACAAGAGGTTCGTCGAATAACTCAGGCAGAAGGCAGCCTTGAACTCTGATTTCGCCCGTACAGCAGTCTACGTTTGCGCCACACATGCGCAGAAAATCGGTACCAAGAATTACATCGTGTGTAAAGTGGGGCAACCCGACGAATTCCACTGGAAACACGGTTCCACCAAGACACACATTGACGTTAAACACTTCTAAATAACGCTATGGAAGTTAGCATTTCGTTTCAAGAAAACGTTACTTTTAGTCCCAGCATGCTTTGAAACGATAAGCTCATAGTCAAATTGTCGCACCCGTGTCCACTAACGCCATTGTGAAAATACCGTCAACTGACACACGGATCCTATTTTTAGCATGGTCATGGAATGAGGCATATCTGCGAGTAGCGATTGCTCTCCGGCGGCCTCACCTCCATCGGCCGCAGCGTCTAATTTCCTGGAGCGATGCAGCGGAGACGGCGAATGGCGAACAGCGAGCACGAAATGCAGGGGGTGGAGCTAGATTCCGGTCGGAAGCTGGGGAGTTGTTGCGTACGTCACCGGCTTGAAACTGACCATGCGGAGGAGGCGGCCAGTATCGATGGGCGTCAATTGGGTGATCACTGTGATCACTGGTCATGCCTGAGTAAGTTGGCCGGCCATACCGTGTTGGCGACGATGGCGGCATTGTCTTGAGATATGGCCTGGGATGCCGCACCAGTAACAGATAGAAGCAGGCCGGAGAAAAGGTCGGTCCTGAAAGTACTCGATGTCAGGGTGTCGATAAGAGCCAGGGTCGCGCTGATCTGTAAACCTGGATGGTGGCCTAGGTCTTTGTGGTCGAAGGTCGTTACGCTGAGTAGGATGCCTCGAAGAAACAGGGCTTGAGAAATGTTGCTGCAGCCATTCGTTGGTAGAGGGAGGGTGTGCGGTGTGAACAGATGGGTACTAAGGCTGTGACTGCAGCGTGTAGGCTGGTTCCCAAGGAAAAGATGGGTGGGAGGACACTTGTGAGGTGTGTCGGCTGTGAGAATCGAGCCGTAGCTGCTCTTCACGAATTGTTCGTCGGATAGTCGATGTAAGGTCCGCCGGCACGTGCTCGTCAACACTGGCGACGTTTGTCACATTGGAAAGTCTTGCAAACTTAGGCGTTATTCGACTAGTCTTCAGTGCTTTAAATGTGCGGATGTTGCGAAGGACAGCGGAGACAGTCGAGAGATCATCTTTAGCGATGAGAAAGTTATAGACATCATGTGCAATGCCCTTCAGAAGATGCCCGACTTTGTCCTCATCCGACATGTGGGAGTCTATCGTCTTGCACAATTTGAGGATACCTTCGGTATAGGTAGTGCAGGTCTCACTGGGTAGTTGGACACGATGGGCGAGGGTCTGCTCGGCCCGTTTCCTGCGCGCGGACGAGTCACCGAACCAATATTTCAGTCAAGTGACAAAGCACTGCCAGTTCGTCATCGTGTCCTCGTTGTTTTCAAACCAAAAAAGGGTGGTGTCGGTAAGGAATACTACGGTGTTGTCGAGCTGAGTAGCGGCGTCTCAACAATTCTAGCGGCTCACCCGTTGCTAGTGGCGGAGCCAGGTGGCAACATCCTCTCCCGTTGCGCCAGCGAAAGAGCGGAGCTCCCGGTACGGTGTATAAAAGGCTGAAGCAGCTTGACTTGAAGTGGTAAGAAGCACAGAAGTAGACTCAGTTGGGAGCGGCATGGTATTGAACATTGGCGGAAGTCCAGCAATGCGGCGGCTACGACGATGCTCCAGGGGCGCGTGATGTCGAGGAATCGAAACCGCTCTCCACGGAACTGTAGCGGTCTTGGTGTCACGACTGCTATAGTTTGGAGCAGGAACGACACAGCAGGCGAGCAATCTTCGGAACTCCGGTTTATTGCGATCTGGCCGCGTATTTTTCTGGCCAACAAATGCCCACGAAACATAGATTACAGCGCGCTTATATCAGGATAAACAGAGAAGGAGAATGGGGCAGCGCTCTTACGTCGACACGTTGCCATGAGCTAGCTGTTCGCTTATCGAACAAACACTACATTCCCTTCTCCCTAGACGATGCTTATATGGTTACACAAGGCTACAATAAAGAAACATTTTGACTTAACACAGGCATAAGCCAAAAATACCTTCACAACACTGACGAAACTTTCTTTTGCACAATCTCGGCTGCGATGTATACCGATACGAGGGACGTCTTTGCCTCCTTGAGTACCAATGTTGTGTTGCAGGTTCGTTGTCCGTGGTACTCGGAGGATGCCTGGAGTCGCAACTGACGTCTTCAGAAATGAGGGGTTCCACTTCAGTTATGGTTGTGGCTGGTTCCCGAGGTTGCCTGGTATGCGGTTTATCAATACTGGCGTGACGGTGATTCAGATGGTTGCCACAGTTGCCAGGAGTCATCATCATTAGCGCTATCACCCTGACTGGCAGTGGTCCCTGGGTCCAGCTCCCTTACACGTATATGGTATTGATGCCGTTTCCAGTCCATGACTCCACGCGGTGTCGTTACCTGTAAGGCATAGGACCTTGGCCTCGAGCGTGATGTCACAGTTGCCTCCAACCATCTGGAACCTTGTCTATACTCCGCGACAACTTTTTTGGCACCGCTAGCGAAGCTACGGGGGAAGAGCATCTGTAAATGTGTCCCTCCGCCATGTAGTTCGGAGGGTCGACTTCCACGGAGCCTCTCACTGCAGTTTCAGTTTCATTTCCGCGGCCAGAGAGAAGCGCTTTCCGCAGATTACTTGTTGGAGTCCGATATCTTTTTTTAATAGGTTAACGCGCGCTTTATAGCCACCATTAATGAAGAGGAGCCAGACGAGAATGTACTGACATTGCACACGCTCGTCCAATGTCCATATACTTGTCACACGAACCACTTCGTGTATATTTACGAGCACTTACAAGACACCGTTTTCACCCATTCAGCAAGATTCTGGATGAGAGGCCGGACTGCAGTTTTACAAGTGCACTCCGCTGCCATCAGTCGCAAGTACCGACAGGATATGCCCTCCCATATCGTCCCACCCAACCACCATGGAAGATGGATAAACCTTTGGTGCACCTTCGTGTTCCCGGAATACTAAAGAAATCAATGGTACCAATTAGTGGACTCAAACAACTTACTCTGCACACATCTGGTCAGAATATCCCAATTATATACACGTATACACCGATGGATCTGTGTCAGGACAGGCATCCGCTGCAGCTGTGGTCATACCAGCTCAGAAAACGACTCTGCATTTCCTTTTGGGACATACCTCTACATCAACCGCTGCCGAACTTGTAGCCATTCGGGAATCTATTCGCTATATATGTGGGGAACCACCTCAAAAATGGTGTATATTCACGGACTCGAAGACTGCATTACAAATTTTGGAAAACTTCTTACGCCACACTGTCTATCAGTCCCTGGCACTAAACATTATGGAGCTCATCACATCTGCCCAGCTGCAAGGCCACATGATAATGTTTCAATGGATCCCTGCCCACTGCGGCCTCCATGGGAATGAGCAGGCCGATGTTGAAGCGAAAAGCGCACTCATCAATGGCTTCCAAACAACTGTGCCTTTTTCAAGAGCGGATACGACGTGTCTTCTAAAGAGTTATATGAATATTGCTACAGCAGCTTAGTGGGCTCAACCAGACGCCCGACACATCCGTCTAAGAAGGCTCGATCGAACATTTAAACTTAATGTTCCGCGCAATATTCCGCGTCATCAGACATGCTTGTTACAAAGACTTCGTTTAAACGTGGCTTTCACGCGCAAGTACTTACATTTAATTGGACAGATGGACTCACCGGAATGTTCAACTTGTGGCATCCCAGAGACTGTGGACCATGTATTATTGGTGTGCCCAGAGTATGCGAGCGAAAGAAATGTACTAGCTGCTTCATTGAAGCTTTTAGACAAGAGGCCTCTGTCGGAGGAACTGCTGCTGGGCGCTTGGCAGGACAAGGGGAAGGGCGTCCAGGCAGTGCGTGCTCTTTGCCGTTATTTGAGCGCCAGCAGACTTGATTCACGCTTGTAAAGCAAGCTGCCGTGTCTGTATAGGTATATTTCATATGCCTTCTCCCACATCGTCACCCATCATGACCTTCTTTCTTCTCTCCTTCGCCTTCCAAAGTGCAGAGTAGCAGGCCAGATTTGAATTATTCGGGCAACCTCTCTGCCTTTTCCTTTCAATAAATCCATCTATCTATTTTTTTATACGTGCAACCAACCGTGCGCAGCAACTCTCAGTAAGGCATTATAACTCTTGGCTCGCACATTTTTCACTAACGAAGTACAAATAGATAGCTTACCTATTTTTTAGCACTAGAAGCCAAAACTAACGTGCGGTATTGCGCGATTTATTGTTACGCTTCCGTGAGAAATAAAAAGTAAAGTGCAAAGAAGAGACAGCGCCTAAAATGATCTTTGCTAATGCTAGTAGAAACCATACATATATCTGTTCTGTGTTTGTCTAAGTAAGCATTCAATAAATGATTGGGCCAGTAGATCACACCACGTATTTTCATATAGCACAGAAAGCTACAGCAGGTAGTGTTTCTGCGTAAACACAGCACTGTAGTCGAATAAATTAACAAAAATATATGGATGCTCCACAACACTGTCATCACACAACGTGACAATATTTCAGCGAAAATAATAGGAAATTCCTTTGAATCAGCAATCTTGATGTCACCCTTCCAAATCTTCCACGCCACTCATTTCGCTGCTTTCGCTGGATGAGCTAGATTCCGAGTCCAGAGAAGTTATAATGGCATCCAGCTGCGTGTCAATTACTCCATCACGTTCCCATGCTTCTTCTTCAAGGCGTACAACATGGGCGCAGTCTCATGAACAATTCTCTCTTGCAACGCGGGAGACCCCTTCGTCCACGAGTTTTTCTACTGCGGACAGAGTGAACGTAGTGTTGTTGGCAGCGACGTAGCCTTTCACTTGACTCCACACCAGCTCAATTGGATTAAGTTCACAATGATAAGGAGGCAGCCGGACTACGTCGTGGCCAGCACTCTTTGCCAGAGCATCAATGCGGTACCCAGAATATCGATGTTTGTGTTGGTTTACAACCTGCAACAGTTCCTCCTTTAGCTGGTCGCCCGAAAACGGAATGTTTTTTTCGGTCAACCAAGATTCAATGTCGCTTTTTCGAGTACGCGAAGTTGGTACTTTTTCCAGTTGCAATCTGTGGTACGGAGCGTTATCAATCACTATTACACTGTTTTGATCAATGTTCGGCGCTAATTGTTTCATGACCTACTTTTCGAATCGAGCACCGTCCATTTTGGTGTGGTAATCGGCAGTTGCTTTTATAGCGCTAAAGATCAGGCACGCGTTTTCGATGAATCCATTCTCAGTGCTGGCGTGAACCACGATCAATCTGCCGCCTTTGCCGCTTGGTGCACGAAGTCCAGTTGTTAGGGCTTGGCGAAAGGCATCTTCCCTTGACGCCACTGTGGTGTCTGTCCAAAATTTATCTTTAACGTGGCCTGCATTAACCCAGGTCTCATCAAGGTAGCAAACGGTCTTGCAAAAGGAAGTGAATTTATGTGGCACGCGGTTTTCTGCATCACGAAGAGTCGGACACGACTGAACGCCTGAACTGACTGACTACTACTACTACTACTACTACTACTACTACTACTACTACTACTACTACTACTATATTACTACGACTACTAATAGTAATATTAATAATAAAAATAATCATAATAGTAATAAACAACGAGCCCAAGGTGATTTTGACGCGATCTTCGATTTAGGACGGACAGAGGTTTAAAAAAAAAAGCATACAGACTTATACATGCAGCCCCTAAGCGGCCCCGTCGCTATAAGTGATCGCAGGGTTCGTGAGACGATGCACCTGGACGGTTTTTATCGCGATCACATGATACGACGAAGCCGGCAGCGCAGGGCACTCAACTTACGTATGACCGTATCACTTCGTCTATTATGCGCCTGCCTCTTCAGGTTCATCCAAACCGCTTCCGACACTGCACTGCGCTTTTCCATTGTAATTGTCTTACAGCGCTGCAATTAAAAAACAATACATATTTCATCTTTGCCTTCTCACATAATGCATGCAGTTACATGTCCAAAAATACCTAACAAAAAGCGTACTTGCCTCTGCTTCTTTCTCATTTCCTGGATCGTCCGGGGGTACTTTCGTCGCCACACGGCGATGCCGTATCTTCCTAGAAGGGAAGAGTTTCGCTTGCGCTTCCGGAACGCAAACCCGATATCGTTTAGTATCGTCTGCAACGTACGGACACTTATATTCGGCATATCCATATCGTGATCATTTACTACGTCCTTCCGTAACTTTGCAGCAGTCGGCACTTCGTCGCGCATATAATACTGATGAACTTTGCTACTCAGAGCAGCGAGAGTGAAAGTGTCGCACCTTTCAAGCCGCATCTTCCCGGTTTTTTTTTTTAAATAAGCCCAGGTGACCACTTCAGCTTTCTTCGCTTTGGAAATTTAAGAGTGCAGAGAGGGTCTCCGCTTTAATACGGGAGACGGCACGCTCACTCACACCGGTGAGCTCGCTGACTTTGCGGCGCACGGATGATATAGAAAGCTGAGGCTCACTGCTCCTTACACCAGCGTACACGTTGCACACCATCTCTTTTCCCTGCTTGGACAACCATCGGTTTTTCAGTCTCACTTGCATCTTCTTTGGCGAAAGAAGAGGTATATAGTTTCGGAAGAACCCGACGCGGCGCAAAGAGAAGACTCCATCCTCTTCTAGCGCGCTCGTTGTTTTGAAGACCCGCAACGGAACTCAAGGAAACCAAGAAAACCCGGAAAAGAAAACAAAACGCTTCGCAGTCAGCTTCCAACGCTAGCGAATCGTAGTTATGTTAGAAATGTGCTTAAGATCACAAGTTTTATGATTTCTATTTTCTTCAAGGCTAAACACTAATTTTAACTTGGGAACTATATTCACCCGAGCAGGGAGACAATGCCTTTCGGCCCCGCAGTCTTCCCAGCGGTGCCAAGAAAAGTTGACGCGGAGTATAGCATTTCTCACGAACACTCTTTCACCAACGGCAAAATTTCTGTGCAGTTCTCTTCGCCTGCGTGTCTGCAGAAACTGATTTTGCTCGACTGCTGAACGAGCACTAGGCTTTAGTATATCGAGCCGCGTTCTAAGGGGTCGCCCTATCAAAAGCGTTGTCGGCGATTGCCGAGTCGTAGCATGCGGTGTGTTCCGGTATGCTAGAAGGAAACTGGCTAGTCTCTTTTCAATAAACCGGGCTTTGATGTCTTTTCGGAGAGCTTCCTTTATTGTTCGGATGAACCTCTCAGCCAAGCCGTTACTTGACGGATGATATGGGGCTGACCGCAGATGTTTTATTCCGTTCATCTTGAAGAATAACTGTATTTTTTTGCTGCAAATCCGTGACCCGTTATTAGTGACGATAACCTCTGGTTATCCGAAACGGCCGAAAAGGTCACGAAGCTTACCAATAGTAGCTTCTACCGAATTCGAGTGCATGAAGAGCACCTTTGGCCACTTTGAATGGGCGTCTACCGCCACCAGAAAGTTGTGTCAAAGAAGCGGATTAGCGATGTCCAGATGAAGCCGGGCCCATGGCCTTGTAGGCCACGCCCATGGATGAAGGGGAGCTTTGGTAGGCAGCGAACGCTGCTGCTGGCAGACCGAGCACATCTGTACGGGGTTTTCCATGTTGGCGTCAATTCCTGGCCACCAGACGTAGCTTCCAGCAACTACCTTCATCAGCACAGCGTCGGGACGGCTCTCGTGCAACTCGTCCAGGATCACCTTCTGTAACGACATAGGAACCACAATGCGCATTCCCCAGTATAAAAAACCTCGTTCACAGACAGCTCCAGTCTATTCATAACCAAAGGTTTCATCCCTTCATCCGTTACATGTTCGTGCCATTGTATCGTGACCGCGTGAAGAACCTGTCGTAGAATGGGGTCTCTTGAAGTTTCTCGAGCAATGTCGGAGCTTGTTATTGGAAACGTTTCCCAGCGAAGTGCGTAGCATGCGGTTACTTCATCGTCATCGTTCTCGCGAGTGTCGGGTAGTGGTAGACGAGACAGACAGTCTGCTTCCACGTTGCTTGCCCCTGAACGATAGACCCGGTCGTAACGGTAGGCCAGTAGCATAGTGGCCACCTATGCAACCGAGCATCAGCAATGCTTGGTATTCCTGTCTTTGGACCAAAGATGGTCTCTAAAGGCATATGATCAGTTATCAAGTTAAATAATCAGCCATAAATGTAATAATATTTTTTTTTATTTCCCAAGACAAAGGCTAGAGCTTCTCGCTCTAGCTGGTTGTAGTTTCTTTCACTGAGAGACAATGTGCGCGATGCAAACATCATCGGCCGTCTAGAACCATTTTGTTCCACTTTCGCTAGAACGGCGCCCAGCCCACATGATGAAACATCACACACTACCTGAAGCGGTACTTCCGGATCATAATGTGCCAACAGCGGCGCTACTACTAGTAGCCTTTTTATCTTTTTGAAGGCAATGTCGCACTCTTCACTCCATGTCCACGGCGCATTCTTACAGAGCAGTTAATTCAGTGGAAACATTACCGCTGACCGCTCTGGTAGAAATGTTCCGTAGTATGTTACCATGCCCGTAAGCGCTCTAAGCTGCTTTTTCGCGTTGGGGACGGGAGCTTCTATTACGGGCTTAACCTTCTCTGGCGCTGCTCAAATTCCTTGCTTACTAACCACATGACCCAGAAACTGCAATTCTGGCTTTAATAATTCACATTTCTCTGCCTTAATACGCACTCCTCTTTCCTGTAGCCAGGTTAGTAGAGCCTCTAAGTTATCGAGGTGTTCCTTTTCGCTTCGGCCCTTAACAAAAATGTCATCTAAGTAGCATATTACCCCGTTCAGCCCCTTTAACAAGTTGTCCGTGATTTTTTGAAAGAAGGTGAGAGCAGAGCCAACCACGAACGGCAAACTTTACTGCAAACAGTCCTTTGTGGGCATTTAGGGTGAGGTACTCTCTAGAAGCCTTGTCCATTAGCATTTGCTGGTACGCTCGACTCAGGCCAATTTTGGAGAACACTTGCCCTCCTGTCAAAGCAGCAAATATTTCTTCAATCTTTGGTAAGGGATAGTTTTCAATATTTAAGCACGGGTTCAGTGATGCCTAAAAATCCCCGCAGATGCGTACACTGCCATCTTTAATTACTACTGGCACAATTGGCGAAGCAAAACGACTGTTCGAAATTTGCTCGATCACACCCAGACCAGCGAGCTTATTCAGTTTTTTCTCCACGGCTTCTTTTAACGCAAACGGAATGCTTCTAGCTTTACAAACCTTTGGCTGCAGTTCCGGCTTGATAGATAGTTGAGCTTGCTCACCTGTAATTTCACCGAGATCGTTACTTAACAACTGGCGATGACGGTCCAAGACTTCTTTCAAGGTCCGGTGGTCTTGAGCATCCACGTAATGAACGGTACTCCAATCAATCCTGAGCTGATACAATCAGTCCCGTCCTATGCAAGCAGGGCGCTCCTGGCGGAGAATGTGAAGAGGCAGCTGTAAAGAGTGGTTCTTAGGCTTCACTTTTACTGTCCCCACCCCCTCTGGACTCACACACTCCTCCGTGTACGTATGAAGCAACACCGATGCTGGGCGTAACTTCGTTTTTGTAAAACATGACCGGAAAAGCCGGTATGACATTACCGATACAGCTGCTCCCCTGTCGTGTTTAATTTCAAGCGGCACTTCCTGAATACACATTGTGAAGCATATCGGCTCTTGTTGTGGTTTATTGCCCGCTGCCTGTAGCAAGAGGCTCGACATCATCCTTGACCTCGAACACGCCGAAGCTTTGCCTCCGGCCATCTTTTCGCTGTGTATCTTGTCTGTTTGCGTTCGGAGAATGCGAACAAGACGTCGGCTCGGAGCCACACGGCTTCTGAATATGCCTAACTTGGTGACATCTAAAGCATGTAGCTGTTCGGAATCGGCAAGCATGGTTGCGATCACGCAACCCGCATCGCGTACATGGCGAACCGTCTCGTGACCGTCTACCCTAGGCAGAAAAGTTCTGAAGGTCCTCCTCGGTCTCCCTGCTAGACTGGCAGTCTGTTACGTTCTTAGAAGCCGCCTCGACTGATAGTGCAATCTCAACCGCTTTTGTGAAAGCCAGAGACGAATCCTCAACAAAACGTCTCTTTTGGATGTCGGCCCGGGTCACACCACACATAAATATGTCTTTCAGAGCTTCTTCTAAATTCGCGCCGAAATTACATGTTTCCGCGGACTCCTTGAGGTCTGCTACGAACTTCGCAATGCTGTCTGTTTCAAGGTGAATTTTTTGGTGAAACTTTGCTCTTTCCGCGATGACAGATGATCTGGGCAAAAGATGCTTTCGTAATGCTTTCTGCAGTTCTGCTAAAGGTCGACTGGCTGGCGCACTCCGGGTGGTTAAACTCTCCAACAACGTGTATGTTTTCGCACCCAAAATGCTCAGGAAAGAGTCTCTTTGTTGGCGTCTGGAATGGTATTCACTCAAAGGAATTCGTTATACCTTTCTTCATATGTATCCCAATCTGACTGAGATTCGCCGAAAGCTTCCGCATGCCCAATCGTGGCCATCCTGGCTGCTTCCCAGTCGCTCTGCTGTGGGCCGTCTTCTAAGACCGGATGAGTCTCTGTTTTAGTAACCGTAGCAGACGTGGTCACCGGTCTGCTTCACCATCCTCGTCGCCAAGTTGTTGTAGTTTGGAATAGGAACAACACAGCAGCCGAGCAGTCTTCGGGACTCCGGTTTATTGCGATCTGGCCGCGCATTTGCCTGGCCAACAAATGCCCGCGAAACGTTGATTACATCGCACTTATATCAGAATACAAACAGAAGCAGAAACGACGGCACCCTTACGTCGACACGTTGCCATGATCTAGCTGTTCACTTATCGAAGAAACACTACAACGACGTAAGGCAACGCTACTCCATCCAAACTACACCCGAGCCAGACAGCAACTCCGCTACCACACACTTCTTCTTCGTCCTCCTACACTTTCAGCTCCTCTTCTAGATCCATCTAGTCTGTAACAATATTTTCACCTCACGGTTGTGTTAGAGCAAGTTTATTTGCATTGTCGTAGAGTTAAAATCGACTCGTTAAAATTAAATTTAGTTTGTCTATCACGTTACCGTAACTTGGGCTCAGCATGCAGCCGCGCTATAATTCTGCCGTTTCGGTACCTTACTGATGAGAAGACGTTTGTGAACAATTGCAAACAGTACTCTTGCGTACGACTCGCATATAATTCAACTTGTAATGAGTTCTTCCTTCCTGTGAGCGATTTAGATCCTCACCAATTCGGCTGTGTTGTCGCTTGCATGGTGTGTGCCTGTAACACCGACATATTATAGCGGTGTGCTGTCAGAATCAACAAGCTAACAGCAGGCAAGTTTTGTTGCGATTTATTTCTAAACGCCGCCGCATCAGGATTGTTACTTTTCATCACTGGGAAATCTAGCGCCCATCAAACCGTAGTGCCTTCACGTCAAGCATGATACATTTCTTTGAATCCTGCACGCACACTGTCGTACATGCCAAAGGAAGAAACAGCAACAAAAAATGCTAGGTGAAGCATGACAACTCAGTTCTCATGTGGTATATAGAGGTTAGCGTACAACAGTAGCATCGGCTATGAGGTACGCCGTAGGGACGTGCTCCGAAAAATTAACGAATACCTGGGGTTCTTTAACGTGTGATGGCATCGCACATTACACAGGCGGCTTCAGCTTCGTCTTTGCCGGAGAGCGGCCAGAACTTTCGTGGTTGCACCCATCTCCTCCGGCTCAGCAGTCAAAAGCCCCATACAATGAGCCACCACAGGAGGGTACAGCACCGTTTTTCCATTTCTTTTAATTTTTGAACAAATATGAACGCAGTAGCGGCTGAATATGAAGCATTTTGATGCTTTCGGTGTGTGAGAAAGATCTGTTCAGCTGTTCGGGTCAGGTTATAGCAGGTAACGAAATTTTGTTGCGTCTCAGACTGAAACAACAAAAAGCTACTACGCTCAACAGTTTTGCATGCCGACCTTCTCTGAAATAAAGAAATAACGATTTGGTTTTCCAGACTAATTTTTGCGCAGTCTGCACTCATGGATTACCCAACTTGACCAAGCGACTATTATAGTCGGACTTAAACTCCCGTTAAGACACGGCAAGGGAAATTCAAGAACGATCGAACCACTGGTGACCGATACACGTTTTGCTAAGCAGCCTTCAGCGCGAAGCTTACCGATTCGGTTAACATCTCACACCATGGAGTCCGGTCCAAATCCTACATTATCATATGCAGAATCAGAAAAGTAAAAAAGCAAGACGTGTGCGTTTATTACTTGTCATGAGCTGTCCCAGAAAAAAAAGAAGCGCCACCGCGGCGCTTAAACGGCAATTTACATTTCGCAACCTGCATGGTAGGCAAACTTCGTATAAGGCGTCAACGAGAGAACAGCGCGCTTCAAAATGCTGTAGTACACTGTGGAACAAGGTAAAAGGTGAGTAGCGAGGCAGAGCACGCACGTAAATGCATAAGTGGTAGAATGCGTTAACGACGGAATTGAAGAACAATCGTTCACGAACACGTATTCAACGCGAGGCGCCTGCGCGACCCACGCGGTACCGCAGTCCCCTGAACGCGCTCGCCCGATAGATGTCGTCTGGTGTCGAGAGTAGGAGCGCGCTCGCAGCCTGAGCGCGAGGGTGAAAAAATGTGGTCTATAAACCGTTTACAAAAAGCAAGCAAGAGAGGTGGAAAATGTTTTCTAACCAGAGTCGTTGCCCGGCCCATTGTTGCCAGCACCGTGGGGGCCGTGCATTCGCACGCTTCATTCATTCCATAGCAGCCTTGCCCGTCGGTATATTGTCGTTTGAGAGACTTAAATGCCATTATGAGAGCACATTTTTAGTGTAATGTCATCCGGAAAACAGCGCGTGTTCGTGGACTGCAAAAACAATAAAACAAATTGCAAGGTGAATGCCGAGATCGTATGCGGAAAGCATGCAATGACAGTCTGAGTGCGGCTATGATATGTTTCTGCTTTGCCGCTTTCCAGTCCACCTGATTTGAACCGCCTATGAACATTTCGTGTAAACCAGACAGACTTAGTATCAGTGACTGACACACGAATACGATGTCCATTCTACTTCCTCCGCTGTAGTAAACACGCACGCCGAGCAGGCCGTGCCTACCGCAAGACCTCCGCGCCAACCATACGGTGGATTTCTTCCGCCCGCGGCAGAAGAGCGTGCTAAAACCTGTTCTTCACTTAACAGGCTGACAGCAAAAACATATATTTCTTGCGGATCTCTAATCCATACCGTGTTGCTGATAACTGCAAAACAAACAAGTTTCTCAACACAGCTAGCTGCCGCTGGTGCGGCGCGCTGTTCATCGTGCGCACACTGGCTTCGCTGCTAAGGCGTCACCGAGGTTTACATCTTTCTTTTATCGATACAATGGGATCGGCAGTAACGCAGTTCCACAAGAGACCGTATTCTAGCGCTGAGAAATTACAGAGCGCCGTCGGATATTCCTTCCATGCGAGACAATTTAGGCCTAGCGACGACTAGGAAAATAGCGCTAAGCGAGAGTGCTGTCGTCCGCCACGCCAGCGGGCTGCGCCGCTTTCTCAAGCGCTGCTGTATGTACTGTGAAAAACTGCGCCGAGCTTAACACACCACAAGAAAGAAGACGAGACAAAGGCGCTACTCACAACTGAATTTATTGAAACCCACGAGTGATCTTATATAGACGAAGCTGAGAGCGTACCATTTTCGACATTTTGCTCAACAATACGTCGTGCAAACGATGTTTTACGACAAGACGGAGATACGACGTTGCTGCACCGCCTGACGTAAAACAAGGCTGCATAGAATGTCAACGGATGGTACCTTAGACACTGCTTCTTTTACGTGCTGTTCTCGAACCATGGTTTAACTTCAAAGTATACATTGTTGAAGCAAGACAGCTCGATCGTACGCGTTTCGCACTCGGTCGCCGGCGCACCACCGACATGCATGCATTCGTCAAGCTCGGTGAGCGATAGCAGACCTTAGTGGTGTAACCACGGAGAACGCTGCCCGCGCCTTTAGCGAGAAACGAAAGCAGCGCAACACCGAATTTAAATATGCACTGTCGAGAGGAAACACACGACATGAAATTGGTCGCACTTCACGTTAAATCATTGTGGCGATGACTGAAAGCATCTTTCGTATATTATCTGTATTCCGTGTTCGGTAGCTGCCCGTATGAATCATTCGCCGTGTATCTGTGTGTACAGTTCCCATTGCAATTATTATATAATTGAAGGTACATGTATTGTGAAAGATACAAAGGATACATCCTCACAGCCAACTGTGACGAGTTCGGCCTGCGGAAATGGAGCGCAGTCCTTCGCAGCTGCCCCGGCCGCTACTGCTGTTTCCAACAGCTGCCGCCATGCCAAATGAATAGTAAACGGTTTGCTGGAGCGGACAACAGAACACAAAAAAGCTCCGAAGTGCCGGATAGCTTTCATGAGCAAAGCGATACAGCGCGTTTACACTGCCGCATCGCAGCATCAACACGCAGAGCACAACCAAGCTGGCGCCAAGAGGAGCCAGAACAGACTTTTCAAGTTTGATTCATACGGGGCGCCGCCATCTTCTCATAAAGGCTGCGCTGCTTAGTCGGACACGGACAAAGGATTGGAAAAACGCTGAGTTTAAGCGCTGATGTTATCCAATCTTTTGTCCGTGTCCAACTAAGCAGCGAAACCTTTATGAGATATTCCGACTAGCCCAGTCCCAAGCACGCAGCCATCACACTAAGCAGGCTGCGTCCAGGCATCTAAACTAAAATGATGGATACTGCTGACAGTAGTCGATTTGTACACAGGGAATAAGGACTTCCTTCTATCGCACTGTCATGGGCAGTAATGAAAATGGTAGAATATAAAAATATACTTCTCAGTAAGGAGACTGGCACTTTGCGCTAGGAATTTTTTGCGGAACGGTAAATTCTACAGCTCCTTCATTTACTCTCGCTGTAGAAAAGAACCCTGTTATTTTCTACGACAACACATAGCGTACAGAAATAAGTTATTAAAGAATAGCATGGTACAAGGAGGAGCAGAATCACGAAAAGAACATAGCGCTTATATTAAGGCCAGCATTTCTTTTGTAGCCGTTCAGGTGTTTATTGCTTTAATTGTAGGCCTTTCGCAGAAGTGCATTTATAAAATTTGCAAATGTTTGTATCTAAATATACAAGTTTAGCGCAAATAGCGACGCCAGCAAATGCTTTTAACACACCTCCTTGGAAGGAGAGGTACGCGCGCAGCAGGCTTCTAACTCTGAAAATTTATTAGGCCAGCACCTTTATCACTAATATTCGCAAGCGTGCCTTGGACTGACGCCAACGCTACACAGCTATGCGCCGCTACCGAAGCAATGTTCTCATCATGTTTGCGAAGACTAACGACCGCTTGAGGGCGTTTCGATTTGTCTTTCGCATTTGTCTGACTGCCGGGGAGAGAGAGTGCGTGCTCTTGACGGGCCCACATTTTCGCGTAGGCATGGTTTGCTCGAAAGCCGAAAACATGTCGCATATTTTTCTCTTTCGGCAAGCCGACATGGTTTGCAACAGCTCGCGCCACGTTACAGTTCGACCTCAAAGCTGCCGCTTGAAAACGAATGGAAGTTAGCCTAAGCACAGTTAACGTATATTTGTTGCGTTTTGACGGTTGGGTAGTAGATTAATAAGACTAGAGTTCAGGTTGGTCTCAATGGCTTCATTTTTTAACAGCGTTCATTGACGTGTTTTCTCGTGTTCGTGTTCAGGGTTGGTATTCCAAGTTTGCTTCCTTATCTCATCTATCTCCATGACCTTCAGTTCGCTGACTAGTAGCAACACTGGAACTGCAAATGGAACTGACATCCGGTTCCGCTGTTTACACCAAACGAATGTCCCGAGGTCAATCAGATAGCAACACTTGAGATAACAACGCGAACGCGGAATACGGGACCAGATTGCCCCTTTGGCCAGACAACTCAGGACGATCGTACATTCTCGCCTGTCAAGGCTGTCTATATAAAGGGGCGTTTCGAAATAACAAAACATCGGAGGAAGTTCAATAATATTTATGATTCCAAGCTAATTTTGACACCCGATTAGGAGCAAAATATTGTTACGGACAAGGAAGAAGAAGCGGGCAGTGGCGCGGGCAGAAGCGCTCGCGCTAGGCCCTCCGCGAACATTCATTAAACGTCATCTACCATCGCCATCGGTCATGTTCTGTCTCCTCTCTTGATCGGCTTACCGCTTCGTAACATTTGGTGGAGGTGCTGGGTACGACATCCCCATCCTCCCCTTGGAGCATCGAGACCATCTTCAAGCCGGGACCATCACCGAGGGCCCAGGGACATCGCCGAGCAGCTTCGCCCAGCCCTTCAAGCCCAGACCTGAAGAACTACCACCGCCCAGCCCCCAGCCCGGAAATGAAGACAAGGAGAACAGACATAGCAATCAGAGCCAAGACGAAGGACCCGAAAGACCCAAAAGACCCGAATGACCCGGAGGAACCGATAGACACGAAGACGCAACCCCCGCCTAAGCTGCCCGACGTGACCTCGAGCCATCGGTCCCATGGTCTCTGGTGACGGATGGTTGACAGCTCCAAGGGAGGCGGATCAACCACGCATCAGACATCGTATCGGCAAGCCGTTCTATTCTTCCTTCTTCCTTTTCTTCTTCAAGCATCCAGACACGCCCATCATCACGCCATAAAATCATTAACATCGCTAAACTTCCTCGTCCACGATCGGGACGATCGCTCGGTGGCCCCGGGTCATGTTACGGACAAGGAAGAAGAAGCGGGCAGTGGCGCGGGCAGAAGCGCTCGCGCTAGGCCCTCCGCGAACATTCATTAAACGTCATCTACCATCGCCATCGGTCATGTTCTGTCTCCTCTCTTGATCGGCTTACCGCTTCGTAACAATATGTTTAGTTGTATCCAGACATATAATAAAGAAGCTTTTCAGTGGAATATACTGGCAATATAGGCATCGTAACAAATGGCCGCCTCTTAAGTGCACATAACCAAATAATAAATTCCTGGTGCGTCCTGGGGGCCTAAACATCGTAATCCCAACAATATTTGCAGTAGAATCTTTAAACTTGATCGGCCTGATTACAACAAACTTAAAGCAATGGATGCTCAAAAGCAAAAAGCTTTCGCGCATGCACGCACTATGCAATGCAAGCCTAATTTTGCGGAAGCTCTTTTATTCCGCATGTTTCTTCTAAAATGCATCCCCTGCCAGCCGCGAATTTTTCACAGCAAACTGTAGCGCCGATTTTCTCTACGCATAAGGCTAGCCATATTCTAAATAGGGCGTGACAGGCGTGCCATGAGCACGCACTTTCTTTTCCTTTGGTTAAACAGAAACGCAAGACATGCAACGTCAAACTGTGCTACTGCTACGGTGATCCGCGGCTAAAATATCGATTTCATTGGCTCTGATACAGCGGCTTAGGGTGTGGTGGAATGGCGTCAGCGAATCGCACTGCCTGATTGTCCTTCTAACCATCCGTGGTCACCACTCAGCCACGATCGCGGTTACACCTGTATAGAGAGAGAGAGCGAGAGACCCTTCAATGAAGAACAGAGATTTTAGCCGGCGTTTAAATTTCGCTGACATGCTACTCTGGGTAGGAAGGGGTATTGGGGAGGAAAAGATTGAAAAAGAATCGTGAAAAGATTAAAAGAGTGCAGGTATGAATTCGTACAAATCAGTTCGGGACTACTACTAATTCGCATATGGGGCTTTGGCTGCCCAGAGGGAAAATGTGATAGCCGTAAAGATGGTGGGCCCAGGGCAACCGGAAATAGAGAGAGAACGTTTTCCCAGAATAGAACACGGCAGTAAGCACTGTTACCCAGACCGCATTGAATTAATGTTATGTTTTGCACTCGATGAGTGCGATTGCTGACGCGGTTGCAGCGAACGCAAGGACAGTCAGAAAGACAGACGTTGCCCAGTTTAGCACCGCGAACAGGAGAGTTCAGACGAGTTTCGTTTGTCATGTGTAGTCGTGTGTGTGCGTGTGTGACATTTTCCAAGGCGCGGAGATGGGAAGGGTCGCTAACCTCGGCTAGCGTGAGTAGTTTTTACCCGACACTAGTGTGCAGGTCTCAGAAATGCCTGTTTGGGCATGAACTCAGGGTCGATAGGGCCGACACGCGAGGATGTTGAACTTCACAGAAGGGCCCACCATAAAAACAAATGCTCCGATAATGTGTCTCTTTTCTTTGTGTCGTTTACGTTTCTGTCAACTTTTCTACGATGCAAGGTTGAACGTTGTACTTGTTACACAACGCCTTGGTTTTTGAGTTGACATTTAATGCTCAGCGCTTGACCACAGGAACATCCAATGAGCACCTTTCCACAACTCTTTGGAGCTGTGTGACGTCCAAAAAACATCTAGCAGCAACACTGCTGCACCTTCATGTTCGTGACAACGAATGCTAGCGGAGATATGCGCTGAACTGTATGCCGAATACCTCTACGCGACCCTAAAGCTGTGCAGCGAGCCCTGTGGGAAAATTGGATGCCTGCAGCTGAGCGACGTGTCCAGATTCCTGGCTTCAAGGCTTTGTGAGTGCTAGGTTTTTTTTTATTACTGAGTTTTGCCAGATTGGTTGATGTAGTAAAAAGTACTCAAAATAGTGTTTGTTTTGGAACCCAATTAGGTTGTTAAAAGCCAACAGTGGAACGTAGAGAAAGAAGCACTTAAAAAGCAATCCATGTGAAGTCGTTGCGCAAAGCGAAATTTCTGGAGCTGACGAAGGAGTTTGGTTGGATGTCTCAGACACACGCAGAAAACCAGGGTTTGAATTACGATTTGGAGCCGTTTTAAGAAGTGGATTCGCTTGTACCGCCTTTATCAAACTCGTGGAATCGCTGGCACCGGTAGTTATGCGTACAGAACAGACATCCGGTTCCGGTACTTCTGCCTATCAGATGACGAAGTAAGGGCGAAAACTACACCCCCGAAAACGATGCAAACTACCCAAGCAGCACACCAGCATTGGTCCAACAATGGTTCATCACTGGAAAAGAATGGCATCAATATTGGACTGATATTGGCATTTGGGCATTTTACTACATTCTCCATTCTTGGCCCATCTTTCGTTCCAAGATTGGTCCAGTGTTCAACCAAGCTGGAGCCACCAATGTAGGCACAATATAGACTTTCCATTCATGCACCATGATTCTTGCCAATACTGTCCAGCATTATACCATCATTGTATTACCAATATTTGTTTAATACCAGCTATTCCATTGATGGCCCATTGTCAATGCCAATATCATACCAATGGTTAGCCATTGCAGGTGCACTGGCTACTCCATTCATGCCGCATATTGTCGATACCAATATTAATCGAATGGTTTATGGGTACACCGGCTACTCCATTCATGTACCATTGATGATGTCAAGATTACACATTTTGTGGCACTGCCTGTGCAGGCCATAAAATGCAGCCTTTTTCATTCTAGCCATATTCGTGACAGCACATCGAACTTGCTGGGACAATAATGGCCTTTCAAATAGGAATGGCCATAATAATTCAAATTGTCGCTCATGAGCAACCATTAGATATTCACAAAACAAGGGCATGGTTCACAAAGAGATAATATTTATTGCAATTGTTACTATAGACGGCAGTTGTTACTAGCCAGCGCTGAGGGCACACACAGCCGCAGTTAGCAGGGCAGTGGCAGGGTTGGTCAGGGCAGGCCGGGCTCTCGGGAAGTGGAAGGGGCCAGGGAGCTGGAGGGCACACTCATAGGCGTAGTGAGGGGGCTGACCCTGCAATTGCATTCACAGGTGGCATGCCTGGTTCGCCAGGGGAGGTTTCAGCAAAACGCCTTTTTCTTCCACCCCCCCTGTCACAGGAACCAGGCAGCCACCTGCGAATAAATGCGAGAGCCTCCAAATCGTCCACCCCAACTTTTTCGCAAAAGGCACCTGCACAAAAACAATGAGGAAACAAAATTTACAACACTATTACGAGGCATATAAAATCGCGTGCATTATTTTAGGAAGATGTAGAAAATTCCAGAATTCATGTACAGAAATTCATGGTCAATGAGAAACACTATACTGATGAGTTCCAGATTAGTTTCAGCTGCCTTGGGTTTATTAGGATGAAAGACGCACATACATTGCATAGCATGTGCCCTGTTGCATTTTGATCGCCTCCACAGCAATACGGCTGAGACAGCCAGTGTTTCATCCCACACTAGGAATAAGTGCTTGATTGTTGGCTGTCTACGCATATGACTGGCGCGCTAGTTTTTTGCCGCTCCTACGCTTTCGGCGATGTGCAAACAGTTTATACTAAATATCGTTACCAAGAGAATGTTCGGCGACCATTTGAATTTTTTTTAAATGGCTAGATATAATATACACAAGCGATCTAAGCCCACGACTGCTGCACTGGCCGCTGGTTAGCTGATATACGCTTTTGACTGGTTTTGTGGGTAGTTCACTTAAACGGGAGCTCACTTAAACGGGTAGCTCACAGGTGCATCATTTTTACACATATACTGCTTGTCCAAGCAAATTTGATCCAAGGAATAAAAAAAAAACATTTCGGAGGCAGGCAAAGGAAACCAGATACATATTGCTGGAAGCTACCTTGAGCGCCACAGAAAAGGTTTTGTTTGGAATCCTTAATTGACATTATTTACCTAAATTACTGATTATTGACTTACACAATAAATGGTGTTGCTACTTTGAAGAGTACCGGCACAAACCACGTTTGATTATTTGCGATAAAGAGCCCTCACGTCTGCATTTTGAACGCCAGATACAGTAGGAAACCACGAAAATACAAAAATCAGATTCCTGGACAATACAATTGAGGACTTGGCTTGGCTCGACAGCCCTGTGTAGCGTTAGATCTACAAGTTGCCTATGGTTTCTTCGTCCGCGCCAGCACATTCGTCCAGCAAGACTGTATTTGTATTTTACAGCTAAAAAATACTGTTCCACTCATTTGTATCCTTACCGCTTTGTAGTCATTATCCGCATTGCAAAGTTCGGCGCGCTCATTGTAACTCGAGCCTTCATGTGCGCCAAAGGGTCGACGCGAAGCAACCATCGCCAGCATATCACCCTTACTCATGCATGGGTCTAGCCATCATAGCGGCAGGTTATTTTGTCCGCTCAAAATCATGTTGTGAGCAGCACAATCGAGGTGCGCGAATGGGCTGGTAACGGTATCTACATAACCCGGAATTTATCTGCAGCTGGAAAAAAAGGTACACATGAGGTTTCTAACCGCAAATATTGAAACAGGGGTTTCCGAACGTGCTCACCGACTCTAAGTCCTACTTATTGTCTAAAGTGAATATTTAGTACTTGAAGCGAATAACCTCACTTCGCTACGTACACAATAAAAATTTTCTGCGCTGTCCTAAGTGGCTGCCAGCAATGCGCCACCGGTTTCCATCGTGTTTCTAATGGTTTATTTATAACCCTTGGCTCAAGATATGGGGCGCAGCAGGTGTGATGTAGCTTGAATAAAACCTGCAAGAGATTGGGTAGATTTGTAAGGTTTACAGATTTCACTTACAAATTCTACGGGAATCGCGTCACTGCGGCCTTTCTTTGACACGTAATAGCGCTATATTCGTGGCTAAAATAAAGTACTCAACGTATTAATTAAGCTTAGCAATTGCAGCTATAACAGAAAGTGAGGGCCGGCGACAGCTAAGGTGTGCCTAGCTTTCAAATTTTCTTAGATGACACAACCGTTCGAAATATGGAATATTAAAAAAAGCCCTTGATATTGGCTTTCTCACAGCGTATTATGGGTGCCTTAGTTTAGAAACATAATCCAGGTCCCATGGCCATCTTTCGTTTCCAATGAAATTCTTATATGTGGTGGGCGAATATCAAGACACAAAAGAATTAACTTAAGTTTTTCAAGATACGCGTAGTTCCCTCGAAAAAAAAAATTGTGTGGTATATCTCTAGAGGTAGAAAACGCTGTTTTTTCCATTTCAAAATGTTGCAAGTTTGGATACCATGATTTTGTCATCTACTATGTTTTACTCACTAAATATATGCAGGTTTTACATTTACAAACACTATTAGAAACCTGTTTTGTTTTTGCAGTTGAGTTATTAAAAAATCGCAAACTTTGCTTCAGGAGCGTTATGCTGCAAAAATATTATTCATTTTTAACCTTATGTACTGGCATATGATGCATTAGGTTGGTTGCACTAAATATGTTTTCACTTCCTGACGCATGCTCTTAATTCCAGGCAGTATCTGGAGCTCTAGACCACTAGGTGTGTTCTCCACAACGGATCAAAATTGCTCAGAATTCGAAAACAGCAGTAAAGGGCAAATTTGCTGCAATTAAAGAAAAGATCATCTCCGATTTTCATTCAAATCCCTCTCAAAAATCTTCAGTACCTCAAAAATATCGCGGACTGAAAAGTGTTGCGTTATACTGTTTAAAAATATAACACTAAATATTAAACCGAGTGCTTGTGCTGATAATGGCCAAATTCAGCCTTCATTCTTGCAAGATCCAATAATATCTTGTCACGGAAACTATTTCTCTACATTATCTAGGTTCCATTCTTTATTTATGAAAAAATTTGAAGCTCTAGATTTGTGTGTGTTTCTGCATATTATTTTGAAATTGGACAAAAGTAAGAAAATGTTAAAATAAGGAAAACTGATTAGAATTGAAGAAACGGCCGCAACATCAATTTTTATCAAAATCTGTGGAAACAATGCAAAGTATATTATTAATATGAGTCAGTAAATATATTGAATTCTGCAAAATGTAATATTAGAAATATAAAAATGCCTGTTTTTGTTCTATAGATGTGCTTATATGGCTCCCCCTTATGGAGTAGGCATCAAAACTTCAAGTTAGTATTTGCTGAATTTAGTTACATTTTACCTTAAGTAAAATTTAAAACCTTGTCAGCGCTTATACATCCTTTTTCTGCTTCTGGGCAAATAGCTTAAAATGGTATTGATTCACTATTTCTGTCAATTTCATGGCAGAACGCAAGTGAAGGCTGAACTTTTTCTCTGTCCTGCATTCTTTTTTATTGCTAGGTGCAATAGTATTCAATCTAGTTTATTAATATATTATTCCATTTCTCAGCTTTGACCACCACTAACAATACCATATTTTTGAAGATGATTTTTCAATGTGTAAGTTTTATAATTACAATCATAAGCAAATCGCTTTCCAGCGTAATTATTTTGGTGGCGTTACAGAGAACACACATAGAAGGTTAGAGCCTCCAAATTCTGCCTTAAATTAACAATATGACCTGCGTAATAAACACAGAATGTTTTAGTGCAAACGACGTAACGCATCACGTCAGTATGTAAGGTTGAACATTAACATTTTTGTAGCGCGTTGTTCTTGAAGCAAAGTTTGCGATTTTTTACTAAATCAACTGCATCAATGAAACACACTTTTAATACTTCTTATACAAGTAAATGTTACGCAAATGCGGTGAGTAAAAAGCAATGAATGACAAAATTTTACGCAACCAGCCGGCCTCTAAACTTGCAACTTTTTGAAACGACAAAAACGGCGTTTTCCAGCTTTAGTGATAGGCATTTTTTTTTTCGAGAATACTACGCCGCATCTGGCAAACCTAAGGGTCATTCCTTTGTGTCGAGAGATTAGCCCACTACATATGAAAATTTAATTAAAAAAAATGGTCATGGCACCACGATTACTGTTCCTGTCCGAAGACATCCATATTTGTTTTCATTTCGTCTCTTCAAACAGGCTGGTTTAGCCAATGCGGTGAATAAAAATATCATCGCATATATTAAAGATTTTCGCGCTATATGTTATAGCTAAAGCTACCTATATTGTCACAACTGTCATACATTATTTGTAGCTGAAACAACATCACAAAAGGGATTCGATTGCAAATTGTTCGCTAGTTAAATAGACGTACGAGATGACACACGTATACTTTGTAGAATAAAATTTAGGAAAGAGCAGATACAAACTACAGGCGAATAATGCTATGATAAGGAGCATATGTATTACTCCGATTAACAGTAAAAAAATCAACTTTTAACATATTAATATATTCGACAAACTATTGGATGCCCACATAGGAACACAGTTAATGAGCTCATCCACGCATATAATGTCTATGGGCATTAGATGTGTGGATGACTTCGTTTTATTCCAATTCGTGCGTCACTCAAAATAATTGAGCGAGAAAAAAGTTAATGTCTACACAATTTTCAGTGAGTATACCACAAATTATACTAAGGTGCCTCATATATGTCACATCACCTAGCAAGTGAAATGGGATAACAGAAGTAATCTGACTCTAACTCTGATCAGCATTTCGCTTTTGCGCCATCTTTGTAAGTTTTTAGGCGGGCTTTTCCACTGATTATCCTCTTCTTTATACCCCTGCCACCCACAGGACACAAATCTTCTGGGGGCACCGAACTGTTGGTTTTCGCACCAGTGATACAACTTAATGGATCCATTTATACGTAGAAAACACTCTCGATGCGCACCTAAAAAAAAAAAAAGGAAAGCATGTATGTGTAGGCGAAATCATTCACCGGCGATTTAATAATATGATTTGAACAATAAAATCACACTCGAAGTAACAAAAAAGTGGTGGAGAGATAGGAATTGAAGCAATGAAAGGCGGTTGCTTTCTGCAAAAAGAAAAATAAAAAGAGGTCCACCGTCTATAAGAATAGGCAATAAAGATAAGGCATATTTAAAGGTGCATGCAGCAGTTACAGTGATGCAGTGCTACCTTTCTTTAGGCAGGCTTTTCCGCTGATTTTCTTCTTCTTTATTGCCCTTCCAACCACAGGACGCACATCTTCAGGGGGTTGTCGGTTTTCGCACCAGTGATACAACTCAATCGATCCATTTCTACGTAGAAAACGCTCCCGATGCGCATCTAAAAAAATGAAAGCATGTATGTGCAGGCTAAATCATTCACACATGATAAAACAATATGATTTGAACAATGAAATCAAATGATCACACCCAGAGAAACAAGAAAGTGGTGGAGAGACAGAAATTGAAGCAATGAAAGACGGTTGCTTACTGAACAAAGCCTATAGCAAGAGGTCCTGCGTCTATAAGAATAGGCAATAAATTAAGGCACGTTTATAGGTGCATGCAGCAGTTAAAGCGATGCAGTGTTACCTTGCTTTTTCACTGCAGTGATTGGTATAAATATTACAGCAATTGCTAGGCATCTCAGGTAACCCCATTGAAAACTTCATCCAAGATACCGAGGAGCAGTGGCGTGTTATTTGCAGCTGTTAACGGAAAGACAGGCTATCCTATGAGTGCATGCGCATTTCCTCCTTTTTGTACCTTGAATAAAAGCGACTGAACAGTGAGTGTTGCAAGAGGTGCAGCGTCCCTAGGAATGGGGAACAAAATTAAGTTTTAGTAAACAGAGGTACAGAAAGAAGCAAATATGCCTGCAATAATAGCATGATGGCCTACCTTTTGATCAACAGCTGTAAACAACCTGTCACTGCCAGTCGGTTCTTTAGATAGGCTTATCAATGCCAGAGCTTAAACCTAAGAGCAATATGAGTAATATTTATTGCGGTCACGGCCGTAAACAATTCTAGCGCAACACTCCATTACTGTAACTATTCAACAGTCCATTTATACATATCGTTCATTAAAGAACCATGCACATCATATTAAGTTGCTCTTTTCTACTCCCAAATGATTTCCTATAGAATTAGAATACGTGGATCGCTGCTTCGGTTTCAACATTCTTGCACGATGGCTATGGCGTGCACTTCACGCAAACGGTACGGTACGTGAGGTACAAAGAGCTGTAATTGCCGAACAGGCGGACCTGACGGCCTGTCCCATTTCGCCTGAAAGTGCGCGCCGTGATCGAGCGCTTCGCGAGCGACATATTTCGGGTGATATGGTTGCCTCATACCGGCTGTCAATGTTTTGTACAATGTGTCCCGCGTGCACGTTGTTTACTTTGCAGTGACAGGGACGCAGTGCACACAGGCTTATGTGTCTTTTTGTTTGTATTGTTATTTTCCCCCGCCTTCGAAGCGCGTCTGCGAAATCGCTCTCCTATTGTCGCCGCTTTCTGATAACGCCCTCACCTGAAGGCGCGTGCGCAGAAGGGGGGCGTCGATTAAAAAAATTTTGAAAAGGGGCTCACTTCCGCTGTTCACGGCTTTCAATTCCTCAATATGATATTAACCCTTATAAAAGTGGAGGTTCATTATGACTTCATTATAGCCTAATCATCAAGCGGCATCACGCACACAATGTCCGCCCCACTGTAAAATTCGCTTGCACAGACGGCACGGACAGTTTTCAAAACTTCGTCTGTACATCTGAAAACAAAAAAAAAATGCCCTTAACTCTTCACAAAATCCAAAAACTGTGTGAACATGGCTTCCTGCGCGCATAAGAGAGGCTGTCCAAAATATATGTACAAAGCTTGGCGCATAGTATCTGGTTACTAATTGATTGCGGCGCGCTGCACAGTCAAAAAACTTCGCAAATGGCTGCCTGCAGTGTTCTGTCACGTGTTGGTGGCATACACACCTGTTACGCACGGCTCCTCTATTTTCGGCGCAAATGCTATTCATATCGCGTCCACGCACTTGGTTGCATGTAACCCGGACGAAAATTCGCTTAGTTCTTGAAGTCATGCTTCGCGCAGTTGTTTCGAAAAGAATACGGAAAGAGAACATTTGGGACTGGCGGGAGATTATATAGAACCAATTATGAAGCAATGGCATGCTGCAAATATATATACTCACGGTCTAAGATGACGGCGTTCACTGAGTCCGATAATGCCGATGGTATTCCGCCATTGCTGTAATCCGTACTCCGGCGACATTTCACAGCTCAGCTATTCACTGATATGTAGCAAGCACAAACCGGAGCACATGGACACGTATAGGCGCAAGAGAAAATTATGCACAGCGCAATGAAAAAGAAAATTAATGAGGGAAGAAATTAAAGAAAGGTTTAAGAAGCTGTCACAAGTCTTGTAGCGTCTTCAACAAGCTCTGAAATGAACGCTTCGGGAGGAGGCCGCACAGCAGCGCAGCTGGGGATGCTTTCTGTTGTGTCTTGCACGAAGACGCGTAGGCGAGGGGCAACAGCGAACCGCTCAACCAGTGCGCGATTCCCGCCGCGGTGTTGTGTTCGCATGGGCTGCGCGTGGGAACGAAGGACCAACGACCCTCTCAACATTCCGTTCCTCCCAGCCCTCTTCTGCTTGCACCGGCCAGCCGTGACTTCGGACCGTGCCGATGAGCGGCCGCCAGCGCGCACCGCTCGAGTCGAGTTCTAAAAAATAGTTTTGTTTTGTGTGTTCGCAATCGCATTGTTTCTTCAAGCCAACCACGTACATAACATTTTCTAAAAAAAAATAGAAAGCCTCCCCATCTACCATCCACATTCTTGCGTAAATCCATACAGTTGGTGCATCGACAAATGCGAGCGTCATCTTTCCCCTCCCGTTCGCCACCTATGATCGAACAAAGGATGGTCGTTCGACCTTTTATATTTACTTCAAAATATTATATATTGTTGCGTGATGACTGATTAATAATGTCGAAAAGGCGGAGTTCCGAGCTTCTCTTCTATTCTGGCCAACTTTGGTTATAGATTAATCAAATTATGTTCAAGTTATCTAGCTGAAAATTATCTGACTAAATATATAGTTTTTATTTGTATTCAGTTGTTCGCTTTTCAGGTATGAGTAGATGTTTTTATAAAAATTCTCAACATCGGCCCAGGAAATGAAAATTTCCTAATTTGCAGGCCTTTATTTCAGAAAACGTTCATGGTAGAGCAGCAATAATTCCACAATATGTTCTCAGCATAATTATCCGCAAACAGCTAAAACTCATATTTTTATAACATTTGAATACAAAGATACGATCGCGCTAATTTACAGAATACAGCGAATATTAAAAATTTTTAGGAAAAAAAAACAGTTTTAAGATTGTTCAAGCTTTTTCCACCCATTCTACACTACCTCAGCTTTCAAAACCATTAAAGAACACCTTGCATACTTTTGTAGCGCAAGTAATTATGGCCACTTCGATAAAGCCTTTGTCCAATTATAGCGCACCGCGCAGTTCTGAAGATTCTACGGAATTTGTGAATTGTTCAAGGTTTTTAAATTTTGGCATATAATTTTGTAACAGGGAGAAATATATTTACAAAAGAGGATTAAATATACATTGAGGAACAGCCAAGGAGCCAGGCTACGAGGGCCCCCGTTCGACGCACTTCTTTTTCTTAATCTTCCACAAACGAGCGCGCCACTTCGTCCTCATCATTCTCCAGCTATAACAATATTTCTTCGGTCATGTTTTGTCTCGACTTCGCGAATCGACGATGACAGACACAGCAATGAATGATTCAGAATCAATTTTGTGCGCGTCGAGGTTCTGATGCGCTGTGGCATCAGGCAACACACAGACGTTTTTCGCAATCACCTTCACCTTAACGCGGATTGCACAAAAAGACGATAACGTTCAATGAGCAAGCAACGTATTCCAAATCATTTTAGTAGAATGAAAGAATTGGAAAGGGCATGGAAAACTGCCTCATTAAAACAATGTTTCTGGGCTGCATTCGTTTTTTCGAATGACTCGACAGCGCACATTATTTTCATTCCTGTACAGTTTTTTTATTCCTTTGCCACCGCCTAGCGCGGCTGGAATGGTCAAACTCTAAACTAATAGGCGGAACAAACTATTTTTGTTGTTTATTGTCGATATATATGTTGTGCGCCATATAAATGTACCGGGGCCTTCATGCTGGCAGTCTGCGCGAAAAACTGTCATTTTTTTACCACCGTGTGAATGCCCAAAACTAAAATGGTAACCTCGCGAGTCTTTCGGCTTTTCATTTTCATGAAAGTGATTGCCAGTGATTGCGTCCAGAAAGTACACACATCATATTCGGTCCTTTCTCCAGGTAAACAGACGATGCTGCGCGTAGTTCCTTATGGATAATACAAAAGCACTAGAACAAAAACATCGCTGAGAAAATGGTCATTTGTTCCTTCAACTTGAGGCAACGTTTCCCTTCTCGGCAATGAAAACGCTACCTTCTAATCACTAATTTAATGTCACATGATCATGCTATGGCGACACGGTTTCGTTTTGTATGCGCGTTCTCACTGACAACTGGATTTGTACTAGAGGTTAAGTAGATGCAGGGATGTAATCGGCGTCCAATACAGGCATATCGGTCGTGAGTGCTAGCCGGCCTGGGGTATACATATGTGGTCGCACGGTCGTGCTATCATCAGATATAATTGTGCGACAAACGTATGCGCCTGCGACAAAATCTGCATGCATGCCAATAGCCTAAAACCGTAAACACATTTAGCTGACCCCCAAAAATGCGCAGCATATGAGCGCACCGAACAGACGAATCCAGACAACTGCAGCGGTACGTGCTTGAATGCGTTATAGTAATTGTCCCGTACGTGGTACTCTGTGAGGTCCGAACGATCGATCGGCTGAAATGTTGTCGGAATTAAATGCCGCGGTTCGGCGTCCAGAGCACGTGTATTCAACCATAAAAATGTAGAATTTGTTTTGATTGAATGGTCAACGGAAAATATTCACTTCACCATTAAAGCTGCGTTTTTAGGATGGCAATGACAATCGGGAGATCAGGGTGCAAAGTGGTCCATCGTGGGCAGTTTTCATACAGGGATAGCTAATATTGGAAAAACACAAGACAAATTCGTCCATTACAGCCAGTTTAAAAAAAAACGGGACTTTCAACGTCGGAAGAACACAGGACACCTTGTTTCATTGTAGCCAGTTTTAAAAACTGAACGGGCAACGTCGGAAGAACACAGGACAGCATGGTCCATTGTAGCCAGTTTTAAAAAAGGAATGGCCAACGACGGCGGAACATAGGACAACTTGGTCCATTGTAGCCAGCTTTAAAAAACTGAACATCCAATACTGGAAGAACAGAGGATAACATTGTCCATTGTAGCCATGTTTAAAAACCGGAGCCTCCAATGCTGGAACAACACAGGACAACTTGGTCCATTGTAGCCAGTTTTAAAAAACGGAAAACCCAACGACGGAGGAACGCAGGACAACTTGGCCCATTATAGCCAGTTTTAAAACCCGGTGCGACCATATTGGAGAAACAATGGCAATCTCGGTCCAATATAGACATTCTATATGTACGGCAGCGCCAATATCGGGAACTCACTGTACATCTTGGCCCAAGCTAGCCAGTGCTGGCTATTGGCAGTGCCAACACTGGGAGAGCACTGGCTAGCCTGGGCCATTGCTGGACATGGTGTTGACTGGCATGTCCTATGTTGGGAGCATGCTGGTTAGGCTGGCCCACTGTGGGGCCACTGTTTGCCATCGTACTTACAACATTGGCCCAATGCTTTGTGCTGCCTGGGTAGTAACATGGAAAATGAACTGCCATAGGCTATCCTGGAAGGCTGAAGATGTCGAGGTTTCGAAATGTCCTGGGATCACTATGGAGGTAAGGTGGCTAAACAACAACAGGAATAAGAACGTAAACAACGAGAGAAAGAGTAGCGCTATCGACAACACATTTTGTAAATTAAGCGTCTCGAGGTAGAAATGAAACGCGCTCGTTTTGCGGGCGGGAGAAAGAGTGTCACTTAAAATGACTTACCTGATGGAGCATATAATGCTTGGAGAGGACATTGCTTTGCTCCTGGTAACTTAAATTCGAACAAACGAGCGAGAAGCAAAGATTCTCTCTTGAAACTTGGCCAGAGCGCTTACCCACGTTGGTACCCGATATGACGGCTGATGTAAATGACAAATTGAAGAAAGAGGGAGAAGAGTATTTCGACAAAGTGAACTCTAGCCGGCTAAAATGTACTGGCTGTCAGCTGAAGCCTTCCGTTAGAAGTTTTGTGATAGGGGGAACGGCAAAACTTTACGAAGTTTTCCTAAAAGCATTTATGAAACATTCACGTTAGTCTCAAAGAGGAGCAAGGGTTTGGCGACGACGAGAAAGCTCTGCAGTGTTTGAGGCAGGAAACGTTTTATGAGTCTTATCTGAAAACATATCGGAATATTGTGGACAGGTGTTCGCCCTACAGTGAGTGTAATTCGACTTATGAATGTGATTATGACGATCTGAGAACGAGCGATACTGTCTACAGGATAAGCCAAGTTTTAGTACAGTGACATAGGGCCGCAGAGATGGCCGTGGGGTGCATGATGCCTCGCTCTCATGTATCACGAATTGTTAAAAGGATAATTCTCTCCACGTTTGAGATATTTTCGTCTGTCAGAATAAATTAAAAAACAATAAGGCGCAGATGCAAGTCAAAGAAGTACGACCGAACATCTTTCCGTTTTTAACTTTTTCAGCCTGTACCCCACCATGAACGGAGAAACTCCTTTGAGGAAATGAGATCGCTCGCATTTCATAGAACCAGAATTTTGGCCACTTTTCTGCGCACTGTTCAAAAGCAAAACCAAATATAATTTTGTCTCGTGGGGTACAAGCGGAGGAGGAGGAAAAACTTTTTTTTAATTAAAATTGAGGCAGACACCCCCTGTAGGATCCCTTAGTCGAGGAGCTCTTTGGCTGTTTTCTCTAGCTGGGTCCGCTCGACCAGTTGTAGCTGATTTGTGGGTTGCGTGCCCAGAGGGGCAGCCTCCCAGGCGAAGGGGATAAGGTTTTGGATTGGAGGAAAGCGGTTGGAATATGGAAATTGCGGTAGATAATGTTAGAAAGCGGGTGGGGTAGCGTCGCAAGTGGTGCAGTATAGTAGGAAGACCGTGGGGTGAAAGATGTGGGCGAATTGAGGAGATATTGTCACGTGGTGGTGACCAGGTCGACGACACAAATGAAGGGTCGATGATTGCACTGAAGGAACTCTTTATTGGGCTGACTTGCGCCCGCAAAAGAACTAAGCAACTCGGCGGCGGCAATAGCAACAAACGTCCTCGTCGGTCGTCGGACAAAGAATGCTCGTCACACTCGGCAACGCTCAATTTAAAGGCTGCACAGAACAATCTAGATAACGTCGCCAACAGCTACCAGCACGGGCTGGAACATTGTGGAAAGACAACTGAGTGGCCGGAACCTTCGAGACAGTACTTGGTGCATCTTGCGCTACAACAAAGCTGATAAAGGTGTGACTCGCGACATCCAGCATTAACAAGCAATGATTACGGAACTGATACGCAGTCCAGAATCAGAGTGATAAGCCTGTATGCCGGCGGCTGTTAAAAAACAACAAATACTGTTTTGAAGGTTTCGCGGCATTACTCCCACCTTAAAAAAAAAAAAACATCGCCTCGATGTTCCAAAACAAAGAAACATAAACACTGCAAAGTTTAAACACCACAGATTCTTTAACGCGCGTAATATGGCTTCAGTCGTACAACATGTACAATTTCTGGGCGTGCGCGTCGCCTTTGTAACGCTGACGTTCCGTCGGGAATGACTTCATAGTCCGGTGGTCCGACGCTGCGAAGGATTTTGTATGGCCCAAAGTATCGATGCAACAACTTTTCACTTAATCCGCGACGTCGAATCGGTGTCCAAACCCACGCTTGGTCTTCTGGATTGTACTCTGCGTGGCGTCGTCGTAAATTGTATCGTCGGCTGTCGGTGCGCTGTTGGTCTTTAACACGTAGTCGTGCGAGTCGTCGAGCTTCCTCTGCACCCTGCAGGTAGGTGGTGAGGTCAAGGTTGTCTTCGATGGTTACGTGCGGCAGCATTGCGTCGAGCGTCGTCGTGGGC
The DNA here is from genome assembly GCF_055883805.1 of Amblyomma maculatum. Lineage (NCBI taxonomy): Eukaryota > Metazoa > Arthropoda > Arachnida > Ixodida > Ixodidae > Amblyomma > Amblyomma maculatum. The sequence continues at coordinate 57,561,301 of NC_139346.1, read as the reverse complement.
TGCCTGCCGTACACAAGCTTAAACGGGGTCGCTCTGGTCGTTTCCTGGACTGATGTGTTGTACGCGAAGATCACGTATGGCAAGATGGCGTCCCAGATCGGCAGCATTGCGTCGAGCGTCGTCGTGGGCTCCCTGCCGTACACAAGCTTAAACGGGGTCGCTCTGGTCGTCTCCTGGACTGCCGTGTTGTACGCGAAGATCACGTATGGCAAGACGGCGTCCCAGGTCTTGTGTTCAGCGTCGACGTACATGGCGACCATGTCCGCGATCGTTTTATTCAGGCGCTCCGTAAGACCACTGGTCTGGGGATGGTACGCAGTTGTTCGTCGATGGCTTGTGTGACTGTATTCCAGGATGGCTTGCGTCAACTCTGCCGTAAGCATCGTTCCCCTGTCCGTGATGAGCACTTCTGGGGCGCCGTGTCGCAAGAGAATTTGTTCAACAAAAAAATTGGCGACTTCTCCCGCGGTACCAGAGCTCTTGCTTCGGCGTAACGGGTAAGGTAGTCAGTGGCCACGATGATCCACTTGTTACCCATAGACGAAGCTGGGAAGGGGCCGAGGAGATCCAACCCAATTTGTTTAAAGGGCAGGTCTGGGGGCGGAATTGGGTTTAGTGGTCCTACTGGTCTGATCGGCGGTGTCCTGCGTCGTTGGCACTCACGACACGTCTTCACGTAGTGGGCAACTTCGGCAGGCAGTCGCGGCCAGTAATACTTCTCCTGGTTTCGACGCAAAGTGCGTGAAAATCCGAGGTGGCCTGCTGTGGGCTACGGCACTACGAGAAGCTGCGCGGTCTTGTTGGGTGCGAAGTTCTTTTTCACGAAGACGGTCTTGTTGGGTGCGAAGTTCTTTTCCACGAGGAGGCCATTGCTTAACGTGAAGGATGATAAATGTCGCCTGAACACACCAGGAGGGGAAGCGGTCTTTCCTTCCAAGTAATCGGCTAGCGCTTTCAGCTCAGGGTCTTATCGCTGTTGTTCTGCGAAACTGCTGGCGCTTACCGGTCCTAAAAAGGCGTCGTTGTCATCGTCCTTCGGGGGAGCATCGACGGAAGCGCGGGATAAGCAGTCTGCGTCGGAATGCTTCCGGCCCGACTTATAGACTACAGTCATGTCATAAATCTTGAAGTCGTAGGCTCCATCTGGCAAGGCGGCCGGAAGGATCTTTCAAATTAGCCAGCCAGCAGAGCGCGTGATGGTCGCTTACCACCTTGAATGGTCGGCCGCTTAGGTATGGACGAAACTCAGAAGTGGCCCAGATGATTGCAATGCACATCTTTTCGGTCGTCGAGTAATTGACTTCGGCTTTGTGAGGGATCTGCTAGAGTAGGCGATTACTTTCTCCTGTCCGGCACTCTTCTGAAAGAGAACGGCTCCTAGGCCAACACTTTTCGCGTCGGTGTGAATTTCGGTCTCAGCGTTTTCATCACAGTGCCAAGTACAGGAGGGCATTGTAGTCGGCGCTTAGGTTCGTCGAAGGCTTCTCCTTGCGGCGCTTCCCATTTAATAGGTACGTCAGCCTTTGTAAGCTGCGTCAACGGTTCGGCGATCCGCGAAAAGTTTCTGACAAATCGTTGATAATAAGCGCACAGCCCAAGGAATCGGCGCACAGCTTTCTTGTCGACAGGTGGTGGGAATTGTGCGATTGCAGCTGTTTTCCCCGGGTCCGGGCGAATACCGTCCTTGCTAACGATGTGACCTAGGAACCGAAGTTCTTCGTAAGCGAAGTGACACTTCTCTGCTTTTAGCGTTAGTCCCGATGTTTGATGGCTTCCAGCACTGTCTGTAGTCGTTTTAGGTGGTCTTCAAAGTTTGACAAGAAGACAACAACGTCGTCCAAATATACCAAACAAATTTGCCACTTCAAGCCGGCCAGGACTGTGTCCATTACTCGTTGAAACGTGGCTAGTGCGGAACAGAGGCCAAATGGCATCACCTTGAACTCATAAAGGCCGTCCGGTGTGATGAATGCGGTCTTCTCGCGATCTCTTTCGTCGACTTCAATTTGCCAATATCCGTCGATGAGAAGTACCTTGCATTGCAGAGCCGGTCGAGAGTGTCGTCGATGCAGGGAAGCGGGTAGACATCCCTCTTCGTTATGCTATTCAAGCGGTGGTAATCAACGCAGAAGCGAAGTGTGCTGTCTCTGTTCTTGACCAAAACGAATGGTACCGCCCAGGAGCTGTTCGATGGCTGGATTACGTTATCACGCAGCATTTCCTCAACTTGATCGCGAATGGCCGGCCGTTCTCGCTGCGATACACGATAAGGGCTTTGGCGCAGAGATCGGTCGTGTTCGTCAGTTATAATGCGGTGCTTGGCCAGTGGTGTTTGTCGTACCTTCGATGATGACTAGAAGCACTTCCTGTAGTTTCGAAGAAGTCTGCGAATCTGGTGTTTCCTGCTGTGGGTTAATACTGGTTTTATGTCAAATGTGGGCTGACCGAATCGGTCCGGCGCGTCTTCCAGCGTTTGGTCGTGGAGGGTGAATACATCTTTGAGGTCTGCTAATTCGTCGAGAAAAGCGATGGTCGTGCCCTTGTTGAGATGCCGGTATTCTTCAGTGAAGTTTGTTACCAGCACCTGAGCTTGTCCTCTCCGGAATTTCGCGATGCCTCTTGCGATGCCGGTACCTCGTTCCAAGAGCAATTGGATATTTCCTTCGACGATGCCTTCAGCGGTTTCGATGTCTGTGCTACCTATGGTGACGGTCGCCGTCAGCATAGGTCAGCATTGATCGGGGTGGCACGGTCAATTCTCCATCGAGGACGTTTAGAGCGACGTGTTGCGTCGAAGTCGTCTTAGCAGGTATGGCTTTGTCTGCAGAGAGCTTGATAAGCTTGGATCGGAGGTCGATGATAGCCCTATTTTCATTTAGGAAGTCCATGCCTAAAATCACATCGCGGGAACACGGCTGCAAGGCCACAAAGCTGGTGGGGAAGGTACGCTCATTTACGGTTATTCTTGCTGTACAACGTCCTGATGGAGTAATCAGGTTTCCACCTGCGGTGCGAATCAGCGAGCCATCCCAAGCGGTTGTAACGTTCCTGAGGTGGAAGGCTAACTGTCCACTGATGACTGAATAGTCAGCTCCGGCGTCTACAAGGGCAGTGACTCTGCGACCGTCGATATCAACTTTAAGGTCACTTGTTCGCGTCCTCGCATTGCACGTGGGCCTTAGTGTCCGATCTCGACTCCGTCGTTTCTTCAGGTCATGCCCGGGCATACCGTTGTTACTTCGCTGGGCGGCGGTGTCTGCTTGCACTCTGGTCGTGTTGTCGTCGATGTCGTCGTGTGGAGCGGCGATGAAATGGTTGCGTCATCGTTAGTGGTCGTCGGCGGCGGAGGATCTTCGCCTTTAGCCAGTGAGCAACCTCACCTGCAAAGGTTGCTGCCTTTAGTTTCCCATACGAGGGCTAGGAGACCGTCCTTGCACGTAACCGCGGCCCGGCGAAGCAAATCGGGCATTGTACGGTGATGGGGAGCGTGACAGACGCCTTGGCGACGAGTTCTCTCCTCTGCGCAGGAAATCGTTGATTTCCTGTGGTCGCTCGCCAGGACGGGGTCGTGGGGCGTCGACAGCGAAACCACGGAGGCCGATCCGCCTCTACAGGCAGTAACGGAGGATGTGTCCTGCCTCACCACAATGGAAGCAGAGCGGTCGGTTGCTTGCGGTCCTCCAGGCGTCGCACTTTCTGGGGCTTGGGGGTCGCTGGTAGGTTAGGCGGGCGGGGACCAAGGGGCGGCTTTCAGAAGCAGGGCGGTAGCGACGAGGGCTTGGGAGGTCGCGTCGACTTGGGAGGTCGCGTCGGGGTGCAGGACGACATAATGCAGCTGCATAGTCCATCGCTGCTGATTCATGCTCTGGAGCCGTCAGAGTCGTCGCTTTAGGAACGCCCAGCGCCTGCTGAACTTCTTCACGGACGACGTCCGCGAGCGTCGCCACCTGGGGTTGTTGCGATGATGGTAGCATTCGGCGGAGCTCCTCTCGCACGATCTCCCGGATGAGGTCCCGAAGGTTCTCTCCGCTTGCAGATGCGTTGGGGTAGTGGGTTGAGCAGTCCGGCTGAAGTGGTCGCTCGTAGGGGCGCATTCGGGTGGCCAACGTCTTCTCGATAGTAGACGCCTCCGTGTCAAATTCCGCCACGGTTTTTGGCGGATTTCGGACAAGCTTTGGAAAAAGCGATTCTTTGACGCCTCGCATTAAAATTTGACTTTCTCACCTTCGGTCGTGTTAGGGTCGGCGCGGCGAAAGAGGCGCTTCATCTCCTCAACGTATGCCAGGAAAGACTCGTTAGTAAGTTGAAGTCTTGACTGAAGGAGGATCTGGGCTCTTTTCTTTGGGACGATGCTTGAAAAAGCATTCAAAAACGCTTCCTTGAAAATCTCCCAATCCTTCATAGCTGCCTCATGATTCTCGAACCAAACTCGGTCATGTCCTCGAAGGGCAAAGTAGACCTGCCTCAGTTTCGCAGCGTCGTTCCATCCTTTGAATTCTGCCCCATGGCCGAAAAGGTCCATCCAGTCTCCAGCATCTTCATCCGGGTGTCCGTGGAAGCAGGGGGGCTCACGGGGTTGGACGAAAACAACTGGTGCTGTAGTAGGCTGGGCCATTGTCAGCGTCGATGCCTTCCGAGATCGAATTGGTTCAGGCAGCAGACTGTGTTCGGGATGTAGGCCTTGAAGTCGGCGGCTGGCTCGGGGACCTGTAGGCTGGTCTTCCAGGGCGACAGGAACACGGCTTGAGACTTCGCTTGAAGGATCAAAGGCAGTACCGCCCCCAGATGTCACGTGGTGGTGACCAGGTCGACGACGCAAGTGATGGATCGATGATTGCACTGAAGAAACTCTTTATTGGGCTGACTTGCGCCGGCAAAAGAACTAAACAACTCGGCGGCGGTGATAGCAACACACGTGTACGTCGGTCGTCGGACAAAGAGACTCGTCACACTCGGCAACGCTCAATTTAAAGGCTGCACAGAACAATCTAGATAATGTCGCAAACAGCTACCAGCGCGGGCTGGAACATTGTGGAAAGACACCCGAGTGGCCGGAACCTTCGAGACAGATCTCGGTGCATCTTGCGCTACAACAAAACTCATAAAGGTGTGACTCGCGACATCAAGCATTAATAAACAAAGATTCCGGAACTGATACATGGTCCAGAATCAGAGTGATAAGCCTGTATTCCGGCGGCTGTTAAAAACAACAAATACTGTTTTGAAGGTTTCGCGGCAATATGAACAAATGAGTCTGGAATTGTCGACAGTATGCGCTGTCGACGCGAGTTAGCGTGTGATGTAGTGGCGGGTACTTGACGTGGCAACGACTATAGTGCTGAACAATTGTAGTGTAGTTACGAGGTTCGATGAGGGTGCATACTGAAGGTTTAGGGAGGCCATCCACCGGTGCCCGGAAGCTCAGGTCTCGTGCAAACGCATGATCACGCTCATTTGCGAAGATGCCCTCGTGTCCACGTACCCATGCGATGGTGATGTGATCGGGAGGTTTAGGTAGTGTAGCCAGTATTCTAGCGCATGAGTGTGGGAGGGTCCCTGGCTGGAGATATCGGTATGCTGTTTGGGAGTCTGTGCATATCGTGGTGTGCTGAGTTAGAGAGTGTGATGGCCAGGCATTGGGCCTCGATAATGCTAGTGCATCGGATGGAGGCCGCATTGAATCTTGAAATGCCAGTGTTCTTGAACACGGCAGTGCAGATGTGAGGAATGTGTGGGTTATGTGAAACATCCGTGTAGATGATGTCCTGTGGTTCGGAGTACTGCTTAAAAAGTTATAAGGCCCGGGCTTCATGACGGCCTTTGTGGTGTTCAGGATGCCTATTTCGGGGAAGGGTGTGAGTTCGAGGAGGCTCTGTAGATGCAGTGGGACGGCTGTTTGAGTGTGATGTGAGGGACCAGAGGTATTGTAGCCCATTGAGTGCAGGAGATGAGTGCCTGTAGGTGTTGTGCAGAGCCGAGGTTGCTGGATGGATAGGTGCGCCTCTGTGATCTCCTCAGCATTGTTGCGTACGTCTATTTAAAGAAGCTGAATTGTACTTGTATGACGAGGTAGATGAAGGGCAGTTTTACAGTCGCACTAGTGTAGGACGTTAAGTTTAGTGAGTTGAAGCTTGATGTGGTGGTAATAGAGAAAGTGGTAGGCTAGTGGGGTAACGATGAGGGCATCTAGAAGTCTTAAATGGTCTTTTTCTTTGAGGCCGTGATGGCGGCTTGCAATGCGAGGGATCAGATGCGTGATCTGGTATATCTGGCTCTGCAGGAGGTGTGCAGTTTAGGCTCCTCTCTTGTCCTGTTGAATGGGGTGACCCAGCACTCAGATTCGTGGTACTCTGGCAATCGGAGCGTTGTCAAGGAGTACAGTGATGTTCGGTTGCACGTATGGAAGGCTTGATCATGAGGCGTACAGGCGCAACCTCCTCGTGAACGGGCAGCTGTGAATGCTTCGGGATTCCGTACCTAGATTAGAAGAGTTTCTCCCCTCTAGCGGAGAGCCCGACATGTTCACGGGTGAGCACGTCAGGAATAAGAAAGCTGTAGAAACTCGCACCATTCGTTCGCAGACAACTAAAGTGCACTTATCGGACCTACCGGATTGAGATCAAAGCGACGGTGTCACCAGCGCGGCCCGTATTTTTTAAAAGGTCAGGTCAATCCAGCGCACAATGGGGTTGTTTTAAGGATGTTATCGCTTAGGCCTTGACCAGCTCAAGAGCTGGGGAACTCTGTGCAAGGGATAATATTGCAGAGGCGCCACTAGCGAAAAGTGATAAAATATTGGAAAGGTTCCTTTCGAACAGAAATATAGGGTTTATAGCGAAGCTGTCGAACAACGAGAATCAGTCGGGGGAGCAGCACGATGAGGCTCAGGGCACATTCAAGCTGGCTAGATCTGGGCTTGATATTTTGAAAGAACCAGATTAAGGCGAAACTTTGGAGAGGCTACAGACGTAAGACGAAGCAAGTGAAGTCCAGTTGAAAAAATCAACGGATTCGGTCGCCTTTAGAAGGACAAAGCGCTGCCCAACAACAACAGCAGTTCCGCGGTGCCAGATCAGCTGACGAGCTATTAGTGGAAGCTTCGGAGAACGCCAAGGCGACGCAAACACGGAGCCCGAGAACAGCCTAGAGGAACATGCCGCGATCAGGAGGTCTAAAACAGCACGAAACTATTTCAGTAAAAAAGCCGGTCAACAGAGTAACTTGGTATCTGGTGCGCTAAGAAAAGGCTGCGGAGACTGGCGCGAAGCCGTCATTTAAAAAATGAGGAGGGTTCAATGCTGCTGAACCGAATATGGAGCGAAAGCATTAGCTGCGGGTGACCGAGCTTTCTTCTTTTCCTTTTACTTGGTCTTCTTGTTCTTCTTTTTATTTTCCTCTACTTCTTTCTCTTCTTCTTTAACTTCTTTCTCTTATTTGTCTTATTCTTCTTTCACGTTTTTTCTTTCTCTTTCTTTTTCTTTCATTTTTCCTTTCTTTTTCCTCTTTCTTTCTTTTTTTTCTTCCTCGTTTGTTTTTTCTTTTCCTCTTCCTATTTCTTTTTCTTCTCCTTCTTCGCGGCGACTCAAGGTCATTTGTGATTGCGGCCACGAACTACGCGACGGTCCGAAACGTGGTGCATTAATGCTTTCCCAGCAAAAGCTGAGAAAATGAACTATGAGTACTTCCTTACGAACGAAGAGCGACTGGTTAAAGTCAATTATACTGTAACGCAATAATCCCAAATTCACTGATAGGACGACCTCGTGTAGCATATACAGGAACGGCGTGAATGACAAAATGAAAGCGCACCTGACAGGAGAATATAGCCAAGAAAGAGGAAGCGAAATATAATTTGGGAAATGCAAATGCTCGCCAAGTTCGCAGATGCATTGTAGTTTTTATTGCAGGAATACAGTAGGCAGAGCACATCAACGGCACGAGACAAGAAGACAATGTCGAAGCGCGCGTTGTCGTAAGTTGAAGCTTGCCTTTGCGACTAAAATTATTCCAAGTTCATTAATAAAATTCAGTCCATACGGTAAAGGCGATCGCTTAAGTCTAGGCCCCTAACGTGAGAATCAGCCTGAAAGTAGTTCATTTTGCGAATTCGCTTCATGATGCAGCAACTTTAACGTATTGCCTTTTTCAGGTGGATTTATAAATGAAAACAAACGCCTGGCATGGCTTATTGGAGTCCGCGTCGTTTCCTCCTCCTTCTTCGCGGCGACTCAAGGTCATTCTAAGTCAGCGGTTGAGTTTTTCGCACTTTACTAAAGGTTGCTGGAGACGAAAAAGCAAGAAAATTTCCGCGATCTCACTTTGCACAGTCCTTTGCAAACCTGAAATGGAAAAGGAAGTCTTCAGGCTGTGCTGGCCTCAAGAAGCATCAAGACTGAATTGTGTTTGGAACATCACAGAGCAAAATACCTTTGCTTAAGGTATTCTGTCCTCTGCTCATCGGCATGTCTCCCCCCCCCCCCCCGCCCCCCTTGGGACTGTCTGTTTCGTTTCACCTCTTTGAGTGGGATCGCCGATGCAGCTATAGCAGACGCAACAGCATCAGGTAGAGCGACGAATAGTTTAGCTCTTCACGTCGGTGAACGCCGGCCGTGCCCAGTGGTATCCTAAAGGCGCCGATTTGAAAAGAATTCGACAAGCATGACTTGTGCATGGACGTTTTTCAGCCACAAATATGTCTCGTGTTGCCTGGCTGTACCAGAAAGCTGGGCCGGCATGCACGCTATCTCGATATTTTCTTCATTTCCCTCAAGTGATCGAATGTATTTCAGCGGTGGTTGCTAATGCCTCCCGACGGGGGCCTTCGCCCTTTGCGGACGAGGCTTCTTGCCACCGTTGTATCTGTGTCTGTTGTGCATTCCGCCATCGCCTTCGCCACTGCTTCGGGGCCGGCCAGTGGCTATTGCAACACGCGTCTTTCTTTCTTCCTTCTGTCTTATTATCTCTTTCATGCCTTTTTTCTTCCTTCCTGTTTTTTCTTTCTTTCTGAAATACCTCAATTCATTTCTATCCGCGATGGATCAGCTATAGCCAATTGGCAGGTCCTCGCATTCTTTCTTCTCCTTCCAATGGGTGCGAAAACAAGAACACGGCTCGTCCGCACATACGAGCCAACGTTTTTTTGGGGCGGAGAAGACCATCCTGGCACTGTGTTTGTTGGCGAACTTCTTCATGTCATATGTGCCACCTTATGTTCATAAGGGGCAACAATGGGTGTGGTTCCAATATTGCTGTCACTAGATGAAACAGAGCTTCGATAACAAGATAACGGGCTTCTATCAGTGGGATATCCTGAACACCTAACGGTAGCTTTTAGAGTCCCTATTGCGGAATATGAAGGGGCACAGACGTTTGAAAAAAAAAAAGACGCAATAACGGAAAGATTGGATCCAGCCCTATTGTCGCCCCTTATATACATAAGGTGGCACATAATATGATTTGACACAATAGTTCAGGATCTCGCTACAGAAGAGATGTTCCGCTCTAACCGAGGATGGCAAAATTACCCTAGAAGCAATGAATTTTCAGATAAATCATTACTGAGTGCGCGGTAGAAGTAGGCGGTAGGATAGTTAGAGAGGATACCGGTAAGCTGTCTAAGGAGACGAAAGAATTGATTAAGAAACGCCAGTGTATGAAAGCTTCCAATCCAAGAGACCAGATAGGACTGGCCGAGATATCAAAGCTAATAATAAGCGCAAGGTTGCCGATGTAAGGAAGTATAACATGGAGAAAATTGAGCATGCTGTAAATAACGAGAGAAGCCTTAAAGCGGTAAAAAGGAAATTGGTCATAGGCAAAAACCAGATGTATGCGCTAAGGAATGAGGCGGGCACCATCATCACGAATATGGAGAGGATAGTCAGAGTAGCCGAAGAGTTCTATACATATCTCTATAGTAGCCAAATTAGTCAGGACCGTATTGAGATTGGCGATAGGGAAAAACGGTCAGACGTTCCACCAGTGACGAAGGACGAGGTCAAGAAAAGCATTAGAAACTATGAAAAGAGGGAACTTAGCTGGAAAGATTCGGATAACTACAGATTTGTTGAAGGATGGCGGGGATATCCTGCTAGAAAACCTGGCCGCCCTGTATACGCAGTGCCTGGTGTCATCGACGGTGCCGGAACCATGGAAGATTGCAAACATTATCCTTATTCATAAGAAAGGGGACGCTAAATACTAAACGTTACAGACCAATAAGCTTTCTATCTGTTACGTATAAGGTATTTACTAAGGTAATCGCCAATAGAATCAGCACAACCTTAGCATGCAATTAAGCAAAGGATCAAGCAGGTTTTCGGAAACTGTACTCTAGTATTGATCGTATCCGTACCTTCAACAGGTGATAGAAAAATGCTCGGAATATAACCAGCCCTTATACATAGCATTTATTGATTACGAAAAAGCATTTGACTCAGTAGAAACATCGGCGGTGATGCAAGCATTGTGAAATCAGGGTACGTGAAAGTGCTCGAAGATATATATAGTGGCTGCACAGCAACTATAGTTGTGCAGAAAGAAAGTAACAAAATTCCCATAAAGACAGGTGTTAGGCAAGGAGACACGATATCCCCAGTACTATTCACAGCCTGATTAGAGGAAGTATTCAGAGACTTGGAATGGAAGCAGTTAGGTATAAGGGTAGATGGAGAATACCTCAGTAATCTGCGATTTGGTGATGACATTGCCTTGCTATGTAACTCGGGGGATGAGCTGCAAATAATCCTTGATGAGCGAGACAGGAAAAGTAAAAAAAAGTAGGCTTGAAAATCTATATGCACAAGACTAATGTAATCTACCACAGCCTCGGGAAGGAAGAGCAGTTTTTGTTAGGTAGCGAAGCACTGGAAGTAGTAGACGAATATGTCTACTTAGGACAGGTAGTAACCGCAGGTCCGGACCATGAAAAAGAAATAACAAGAAGAACAAAATTGGGATGGAGTGCATTTGACAAGCACCCACCGTTGTTGACTAGCAGCTTACCGGTATTCCTCAAAAGAAAAATATACAACAGTTGCATCTTATCTGTACTCACATATGGGGCTAAAACGTGGAGGCTACTGACCAAGAGGGTTCTGTTAAGTTGAGGGCAAAGCAGAGGGCTATGGAACGAAAAATGGTAGGGGTAACATAAAGATAGGAAGCATGCAGAGTGGGTCCGAGAAATAACTCAAGTTACTGACATTCTAATGGAAATCAAGAGGACGAAATGGGCATGGACAGGACATGTAGTGCGAAGAGAGGATAACAGATGGTCGCTGAGGGTAACAAACTGGATTCCAAGGGAAGGAAAGCGTAGCAGGGGGCGGCAGAAAGTAAGGTGGGCGGATGAGTTTAAGAAGTTCGCAGAGGTCAGGTGGATGCAGCTAGCACAGAACCGGATTAATTGAAGAAATATGGGAGAGGCCTTCGCCCTGCAGTGGGTATAGTCAGGCTGATGATGATGATGAGGCTATGTGGTCAGTCCATTTTTTGTTTAATGCATCGTGCGCATTCAGTATAAAATATTCTTGCTTACACTGGCAGAGATAAGCAAACATCAGCGCTCCAAGTCAGCATAAAAAATCCTCGAACGACCAATGAGATTAACGTGGCACTCTCGAGTAGCGTAAGCCTTCATCAGCGTCCTCCGTTAGTCCTCCGTTAGTATAATGAGAAGCATCACGGTTGCTATATATAAACGACTTACCTTGCAAGATTTCCCCTAAACATCGAACGTATGCAGATGAATGCGTGCTATAGACCCTATTCACTATCAAGTTTAGAAGTCGGCCGTTGTGGCAACACTGTATTGCGAAGCCGCCATAACGTTGGGCGGTTCGAAAGTCGTCCTTTTTTACCCTGCTGCGCTCCGCTCCGCTCATTTGTCGGATACTTGAGACGTCGTTTGTAAAGCCGTCCAAAGAGAGCTCGGATTTGACCTACGCCGTAGCCTAATTCGCCATAGGCCCTCTCGCTTTTTCTTTCCCCCTCTCTCATGTTGCGTTGTGTGTGCCTTGGTTGCCAGTAAAGCAGCGATGACGTCATGTGAATAAGCTCTATATAACATAATTTCATCTCCCCTAGATCACATTTGCTTTAATGAATCATTAGTTATATTTCTAGATATCGGAACATGGGGCGGGGGGGGGGGGGGAAATCAAGATGAACTGTTGTAAAAATGCGGTGATATCAATTACTAAGAAATCTCGCCCAATAATACGAATTTAATGATAATCATCTAATGTAAAGATATTGGTCTCTTTTCACTACCAAGCAGTCCTGGTCGAAGCACGTTGATTCCGGTAAAGCAACTCGAAATAGGCTGAGCTGAGGCCATCCAGAAAAACGCCCTTAGATTTATGTACCACCGTTATGACATTCAATTTTTTTATTGCAAGACATGTCTTCACTTAACCTAACATCTCTTGCTCAACAACCGACGGTACGTCAAATTTTTTAATTTATTTCATCGCAGTATTCAGTCGTTCTGTCGCCTCTGCAGTAAAGCATATATCAACTTCGCTGAATTATCTTCTAGTAGGAGATATCATGCGCTTAAGATTGCACCTTTTATTGCGCGTGCAAGCATTTTCATACTGTTTTTTTTTTTCAAACAATAAAATTTTGGAATTCACTACCATGTGCAGATGGTTTTCTTCAATTAAACAAATTTTTTGCCTGTGCTTCAATATCGTCGTCCCTAACAATTGCTTCTGTATATCTTTGACAAAGCTTTAGGCCATAAAAAAATACTGCAACATATTCCCACTCCTGCTATAGCGCCAATGCGGTTAAATAATAGTAAGTCTGAAAGTAACCTAGGATAACTTCAGTGGAACCTCTTTTAGTTTCCGGACTGGAAGCAGGAAAAGTTGAAAATGCAGGAATTGACGAGTACTAACAAGGCGATGAATATATGTGTGCATTCTGTATTGCTGTAGTCTCTGCAGGCTACGTCGCATATAAACGAAAACTTTGTACACAGTTCTTCTCCTCACCAGGACTCTCAATTACAAAGTCATATATCACCCAGGTGAGCAAATATATATACCTGTGAAATAAAGCGCGTGGCGGAGCCCTATATATTTTGGCTGCTGGTTGATATCTACTTCGTTCTCATTTACTCGACATTAGCAAGCTCCAAAAACAGTCACAGTAAAGCAGAACGAGTATTCTCAGAACTAAAGCTGCAGCATAGTACAAAAACATAAATACGAATTTGAAAAATGCATAGAGGCTGCTCATGTATGCGCAGCTGCACATGAGGTGCAGGAAGTACTGAAGCAGTGAAGCTTGCTGGTGGATAGAGCATCGACGCGCTCGACATAAGCGAGCATAAGGCATACAGGTGGAAGATAGCATATAGGGCATGCAGCTTAAAACGTTTCGGACGAGCAAAAAGTCATAAAGATAGCAAGGAACGTGAAAAGTGGCGGCGGTACATAAAGCAGCCTCCAGCTAGGTATTTGTGCACGCAGGAGACCCGGCTTTTTATCAGAGCGTCCCACTAGCGCTCGTGCAAAACGACGTAGTTGAGCTGTTACTCGTATCTTTTGCTACTGCCTTGATATCTTTTCTTCTGGCTTTTCCGTTTCTGGTGCATAGCAGAAGCTACGTGGAAGTTATAGTCCGTCGATTGGCCTGGTAACACAAACAGTTCCATGCTCGACACCACAGTTACGTCGCGGCTTGTGACTAAGGCGTGTTTTCGCCCACCACACTCTAGTCGTATTTCTCGGTCGAGATTCGAGACAGCTTGTCAACCATGTGAAACGACCCATATGCATGGTTTTGTCCAGGTGCAGCCCCGGCAGACGAGCGGGATTGGATTTGACCCAGCGACAGAGTGCATTGTTTGCATGCCTAAGGATGGAATGTCCAAGGGAGCAGCAAATCCGAGAGCGGAGCAGCGCCTCTCATAACGTGGTAAGCTGGTTATTGTCATACTTAAAAAAAAATCACATTTTTGAGCAATATTGGCTAGCCTGCTGATGAAGTCATCTCACTAGCAAAAGGTCTACTACCTAGTGACGGAGCACGCGTTACGCAATATACTCTAGCACTGCATTATAATAGATGAGTGGCTAACAGGAACAGAGAAGGATGATGCTCTACAGGTACTATATTCGCACAGCAGACAATAAACGAAATTCCGCTTTATTCTGCATTGTGATCGAATTCAGAAATGTTGTGTAACGTTTCAGATTCTGAACCAGACTCTGAAGATCAATTTTCTGGTATACTTTCGGAGAGCCTTGTTGAGCTCTGTACTCATCATTGTAATTGGTGCGTCAAGATGGAGGAAAACTTGCTGGAGAAATTATTTCTTGCCTTAAGGCGATGTTGATACACTGCATTGCCACATTTGCAAACGCTTCCGCAGAATACGGTGCGTGGATAAAGGTGAAGCAGCCGGGGCGCCCGCAATGAGGCCTGGAATGCCAACTCTGCGTTCTACTTCTTACCTTCTCCTTGTTTGCCATCAGTTCTGTAATGTATACTTTGGCTTGCTTTTTTACACTGTTAGAGTCATGAAGTGTTGTCTTTCCTAGAAACCACAATTCTTTCTCGTACGATTACACAGAATGATATTCTAAAGCGCCATGTTTTCTCTGGCGGCGCTCTGACTACCGCCATACACACAAAAAAAACATCCCATATTTGATAACAGTATCGAACCGCATGGCACATGTTTTGTTATTTGCCAGAATAATGTACGCGCCGAAGTTCCTTACCGGAAGGTGGATTTTAAATGAATGTAACTAATCTCAAACTTACTTTTTGACAGGGGAGATAGCACTACGTTTTAGTATGTTCCTTGTTCATAGTTCACATTGCTTTCCTTCAGTGAGGTCCCGCATGAATTGAGACTTTTTTTTCTTTCACCTCCCCATATTTTATTAGTGATTTGGCACTGATCAAGCGCTCGTATTTTATGTGTCTCTAACCATCATGTTGTTTATTAATATCGTGTGTGGCCCTCGCAGTCATCAAGGCAGCAAAGCGTGTATTACATAACGTTGTTTGTGTCGCCGCGGGGTGGAAATAGTGTTTGCTTGACGCCTGCATTCGACATGACGTTCAATAATAAGCGAGATATGTTACATGCGTGTAACGGAACATAATATGTCTTCGCCGAAATGTACTAATCAATGTGAAGGATCATAGCGAAACAATATCCGTTTATAAGGGGAAAACAAAGCAGTTTTGACTGCTCACTAGCTGGTACCATCACACTGCTGAAAGAATTTTGTTGACTGTGACCTTACAATGAGGGCCGTACACTCCATCGCCGAGTTTATAGCATGCTGGCCAACATCGTAAAGCTGTAGCCACCAAGTACGACACGAGCGCATTTATACTGAAAACGTTTTCACTGATATACGGCCGAGTTTGTTCTACCTTATCCCTACTTCGAAATTCTTGCGTCCATTAGCTGCGCACTGGGCATTTGCGTATGCGAGATGGTGACAACATATGAGACCACGTTGATACGTGATTGAGATAGACATAAAGCCATGCAAATCTTGAAGCAAGCCTTGAAGCAACTTGAAGCAAGGTTGATGGGACCGGCAGCGTCAGACAGCTGGTATTTCTAAGAATGACGCGTAGAGAAGTGGAATTGTCCTGTTGTTTCTCTTTGGGTATTAGTTTTCTTCTTCGTTCACCAGAATTCTGCCTTACAGTATTAGTTATCTTATTACTACAAATTATCTAGGGAGAGGTAATTTTATCTTCGAAAACGGACTCGTCAGGATCTGTGTTCTGACTACACTAATGCCACGACCGCTCGATGGAAGCGCACTAGTGCGCTTCCATCGACCGGTCGTGCTACTGCTTCGAATGACATAACTAGCCATTAGCTTTTTCAATAGTCCTTAAAAAGCCGGATCGTTGGACGTTCTGCTTTCTTATGAGCATACTTTATTGTTATTCCCAGCTCGCTTAAGATCGAACTGGCCTCATTCCGCCACTCCGTCAGAATCCCCGCGATATGGGTGATGGTGACCGGGAGAGAAATGGACCGGATCGCTGCTGGAGCGTGCCAATTACGATGGCCTGTGCCACTTTCCTGCTGTGCATGCCGTTCTCCAGCTTCGGCCTCTTCTACGTGCTGTTCGTGGAAAAGTTCGCTGTGACACGCGAAGAAGCATCCTGGCCTCAGAGCGCCTGCTCCATGGTCACTCACGTGGCAGGTGAGACTGGTATCAATGTATCTGCTTGGATGATAGTTATCGCGATATGTTCCTGCACAGGCTAGGTTTTCTTTAAAAAAGAAATGTGAGACGAATGAAATAATTTTTTGAGCGTCCTTGTCGTGTTTTGATTGTTCTGTTCACAGACATTTGCACTACTCTGCACGCATAGGCATGTAATAGATGTCTTTGTCTAGCTGTTGGTAACATGTTCCCTGAATGCTTCTGGGGTGGGGAAAAGGGTGCTAAAATGATACGAAACGCGCCTGTGCGTCGGCGGGCCTGGCCATATAAGTAGCCGAAAAGAAGTATTCAGGACTGATGTCATCATCATCAGCCTGATTATACCCACTGCAGGGCGAAGGCCTCTCCCACATTTCTCCACTTAACCCGGTTCTGTGCTAGCCGCATCCACTTGACCCCTGCGAACTTCTTAATCTCATCCGCCCACCTAACTTTCTGCCGCCCCCTGCTACGCTTTCCTTCCCTTGTAATCCAGTTTGTTACCCTCAGCGACCATCGGTTATCCTCTCTTCGCACCACATGTCCTGCCCATGTCCATTTTTTCTTCTTAATGTAAAGAAATGATGTAAAGTAACTTTATTGCTTTCCAGATATTGGGACAACTTGTACTGCCATGCAGATGGATTCGATACCGAAAATGAGTGAATTTCAGTCAAGATGCGGCCGTTGCAATTAACGTTAAGCTTCCCATACTATTTTCATGAAGTCACTTTGCAAAGACATCTCTCATACCTTCAGAATTAAAACTGACTACTATAACCACCAGGAACATGATGATATGGGTGCAGGGAAGAGTTTAACATGAGTACCTGTATATCGGGCCTGTGCGGTGGATCATTTGACAGGAATTTAGGTCAAAGCTTTACTAGTCTTGTCGAGCCAAGGCCATCAGCTGATCTAAGCTGCGGCGCGAGAAGCCAGCGCCGTGCTTCTTCGCACGTGTGGCAGACAGACCCGGCGGCGCTCGCTTCTACTTCTGCTGCTTCGCTTCTTCTTCAACGTGGTGCTTCTGTGTTTTCACATACCTGGCAAACTTTATGCGTACCGGTCTTTATCTCTTCAAATGCGTAATGTGGTCCCCCCAGTAAAATGCAATCGACACAATCGTGTCGGCTTGACCCAGCTGTGATATCCTTGAGGTTCACGTAGAGCCATGAAGGAGGTCAATCTATGCAAAGTAAATCTGGCCATACTTAATCGAGCTTCTGCTCTGTAAATTAGGTTATCTATATGAGTCTAGCCTGGCTTAGCAACAGAGCATAACAAGGCTTTCACCTGCACAACCACTTTACCTGAGCTAAACCGCACCCATTTTTAATTGTTTCGCACTGGGCCTGCAATCCGAGAGTGCGCGTGGGAGCGAAATTGTCGGTGCTTCCAAGAAATGCAAGTGCTTGTACACATTTTTCTTTATGGGCATAGTCATAGTATCTCAGTGAGGCCCTTCATGTTTGGTCAAGTACATTAAATCTGGGCTGACTAATTCTGTACCAATAATTCTGCTGCTGGTGATGTCAAAATTCAATATGTCACACCACTGCAGGGTCTGCGCCTTTTATTAGATTCTCATTTTGTACGACAAATATACAGTAATTACCGTGCTTAATTGAAAGCCTGTTTAAAGCGGGATTGTTTTCGCAGAGAAATATTACGTGACCACGTAATTCGGTTTATTCAAACTCCGTCAAGCCCGGTGTCATTACATGGCTACATTTACCATGTTACGTGTTTTTGAACTCTAACTCTCGGTTCAAGGTGGATGGGGGTCGTTTCTTTATATGGTACGGGTTGACATGAATTAATGGGAGTGGCGCAACTAAGGTTCTTCTACCCTAGTTTAAATAGCATAAGGATTTCCATATAGCAATATACACAATGTTGCATTACGTAATATTATAACAAGGTTTTTTATTAGGCATAATTTTTTACTAATTGTATGCAACTGATTTGCTTCACTAAGTGCATTTGTGTCAAGGAACAGAGAATTTAAAGAACTGAAGAGTGCATATATTTATTAATTCTTAATAATTGACTTTCATGGCACCTGCCATACGAGGGCTGACACCTGTGGTACTATCGCCTAGACTCAGAATTCTGTAATTTCGAATAAACAAGGGTAAAGTCAATAGCAAACATATAAACCTTGGGCAGCTTCGGTATACATCTTGGGCAGCTTATTTGCGTCGTAGAGGGGAGGAATATGTTTACAGGGTACTATTATATATTCTAAATTATACTATGCATATAATTGTGGGCAGTGCACCCTGCCAGGGCTACGCAGTGGTTAGGGTGCTCGATTACTCTCCCCAATATTGCGGGATCAAATCACGTACTCGGTGGCCGCTTTTTACTGGAGACGAAAAGCAAGGTGCCCGGGTTCTGTGCGATGTGAGTGCATGCTAGAACTTCCCACGTAGTCAAAATTTCCGCACTGTTCCGATACGGCCTCTTATAACCATAGTCACTTTGGGATGGTAAACCCCACAAACCAAACCAAACCCTTTGTGGTCAGTGTGACCGTACGAGCTCACGTTTGCAGACAGACGACTCTCAGCAGGACGCGGTATGATATCCCATTTAGCACAAACTGAGTCACGAATTGTGGTCAACACAAGGTTCTATGTGGGCAATGCGAGTGAGCCCGTGTGGGATCAATGCTGGTTCCTCAACGGAGGCCGGCGTAGGTCAGCCTACAAAGACCCCTATGAATCTCACTTCGGACTGTTGGAGGAAGCCCAATCGGGGCTGACCACATTAACCCTTTCATAATGCTAAATGTGCACATCCCAAATTTGGACAGATTTTTGCAGTCGCTTTGCCTTTGAATTTAGTTGTCCTCTGCTATAATGGCATGGAAACAATCCGTGTTCAACAGGTTAAAGCCCAGTTCGTGCTTGCTTAAACTATTTCCGTAGGGGGGGGGGGGGGTATAGATAATTGATGGCCAGCCCCAATCCCACGTACGTGGCTCACCTTTATTCATTATTTACTACTTGACTGTCTTTTCTAAGCGAACCTCATTGAATTTTACAGCCAGTGTCATGTAAGCAATACAGCCTCAATGAATTCGTGTTAAACGTTTCTGTCAGTCAATTTCCTCGTTCTGAACGATAATAATGTACACAGAGCTGCAGCCTGTCTAGAACTGCCTCATAAAGGGTACAGTTACGGGTGTTTATGGTCCAGATAATTGTGCGCTATTTACGTGCAAGCAAGAAGACAAGCCATGAAGTTTTTCTAATCGAAAAAAAAAAACGCTTCTCATTATTCCACAATTTATTCATAATATTTGTAAATAAAGCATGGGCAGAGCGCATGCACACTAGCATGCAAGCACTCGCGTATGCTCTGCCCATCTACGGCCAATTTAGGACTGACAGCCGCATTTAATCGACAGCTTCATATAACGTAGCACTATGTTTTTGTGAAGAAACACCGCCCTTAGTTTGCGCCGACCCTCGTTCTTAAATATTCTGATGTAAGCAACACACGTACGTGCGAGTTTTCCTCATCCCGAAGATCGGTATGGGAGCTGCACTGTTTTTTGTAGGCAGTCTCAACTGGTCTGAATTCCACTTCTTCCCTTTCAAACCTATGTTGATGTTACACCTGGATTAAGATCCTCTAAAAGGGACCGATATGTGACGGCCCATATGAGACCTAAATTGGTTAGTGCAGGCGACATAACATGTGCTTCAGGAGGCTTAGCCATTAGATGTCTAATTCACGGAAGATTGTACCTGCTTTTAAGGGACCAATTGGGGCTGCATGAGCGCCCATTCGTTTTTTCGTTGCCCTCAGCGATTCATGTTAGGAACATAGCGATTTATTTAAATTTATTGCAGCTGTGCCCCATCAGGGACCGATGTAGATAATAGAATGGTTGCCCCAGAGCATTTGCTTAGATTGGACGCTCTGGGACCTCACATCCGCTAGTGCCTGGTTAGTCAGCTATGATGCATTATAATATCGCATTATACGGGGATGAGGTACGGTGGGGTGTTTAAAATAATGTGCGTCTTTGAAATGCGAATTTTAATGTTTAGAGCTTTTCTGCGGGCTGCGATATTCTTCGTATTAGTTTGAAAATCGTGGGATTGTTATAGGGCACCCATATTCGCATCACATCTCAGCCGAAGTCCGAACGCCGCGGCTTCGATACTGCCTTGCGATACTGACCTGTGTGGACAGATTCGATACCGACTAGAGCGAAAGGGCTACAGCAAAACAAAAGATTATTGTATTTGCTGATATAGAAGGGGTCGCAAAAGCTATCAATGATCCAATAATCACAATGTCTGTGGTTCAGACTGCTTCATGAAATGTTGAAATAGCTGGAGAGAGAGTTCTCGCATGTTTTTGATGACCAGCAATACATCCCTTAGTTTACACCGTAATAACCACTGTTATATTACCTGTTGTTTTGACTTGGCGTTTTAACAATATTGTGTGGTATGTGCAGATATTTTAAAGCGGTTTCTCACTAACGCTGGATCGGCCAAGGTTGGGGGCACCCTGAAATGCCTGCAGTGCTGCTTCTAACACTGGCGTCTACAACTAAAACAAGCTTTTTTCGTCACGAAATATGTTTCTACCTCTAGATCACTTCTCAAAATTCTATCTCTCAGCGGTAGCCATTGCCAGTAGATAACTCTGAAACTTGTCTTATAGTTAGCGTTGTGCAACACATGCTACATACTCTAGCATATGTGGCTAGTCAAGTCTCGTATTCTTAAGGACAAATTCTGTATAAGTAGGCTTTGCACAGCTAATATTCGGTTTGTGGGAAATATGCCTGCGCACAGAAACCTCTTCGCCTTTGAAAAAAGTCAGATCACAATACCGTTTAACCAGCTTTATCGGACAAGAGACGTTCGTGCTGTTTGAGTTCAGAATATAATGACATTTGTCTTGAAGTTGGATGCATAGAAAAGAGGACATTCTTTAGCAAACAATTAGTTCAAGGGACAAATTCGATCTTTTAAACGTATGATATATATATTGAAGCAGGGAAACCCATTCCAACAGCTGTTTATTGCACATTGTGACCACAAAAAGAGCTCTATATCTAGCCTAGTATGGCGAGGGCGTTCACCTGCGGATAAAAAAAGGATACAACACATGAAAAGGCCCATCTGCTTCTCCAGCTGGTTTCTCCTCTGTCTGTTTCAATTTCCGCTGAACAGTGAAAAGCATACAGCTTGGCAGTCTAATGTCAAATGGCATTCGCTTGCGTAGAATTGCCATAGAATATTTCATGTGAACAATAACCTCATCGGAAGGCCAGCAAATAAATTCAACGTTACGCTGGTAGAACGAACTTAGCTATGAAATAATATTGACATAACAGGTTGAATATGAAAAAACTTGAGAACATGCTTGCTTCAGAAATTTTTATTTTCATCTCTTCCAATATATATCTGTTGAAAGGAAGCAGTCATAACGCCTAAATGACTTCACTGTTAATGATCGGTCTGCTAAACACTGCTAAGCGTTGACTTAGCGAGCGCTGGGCAGATGTCTTCAAAGTGCCTTTCAGTCATCGCAGAAGTTTACTCGGGACAGGGAGCTTTATTTGCTTCTAACATGACACAATACGAATTAAAATCTATTGTCAGGATCCCGTTTCCAGTGGACACATGTGAGGTCAAAGGGGGAGGGGCAAGCAGACAGTTATAAAAAGGCTATGAAAAACATTGCAGTCAGTGCAGATTAAAGTGCTACGTGTGTCGAGGTACCATATTGTAACCCGCGCTCACGATGTCAGTTCTGGAGGGGAAAGAAGACGAAGATCGTGCGAAGTGCGCGTGGTTTTGAGCCGCCGCTGTTTTACCTGGTCAAGCGCCTGCTCTCTGCCTCTTGTGCCTCAGCGCCCCAACCTCATCATTTGACCCTGTTCTTCTGAACTGCCATCCGGGTAGCAAAAGAACCCGTGACATTCTGGTGGATACGCGGGATAAATGCAGCACAGCCCCTCAACACCCGCTACTCTGAGACCGCGCCCAAGTCTCAGCCGCCGCCCCTTCGACGTGGAGGCCGGGATACGTGCCAGCCGGCGATTTCAAGGGCTTGCTCCTGAATTTGGTCTGTTGCCGAACTCCGGCTCTCTACGACTTACAATGGCCCGGAGTACCACGACCCAATGTCAACAGACGGACTCGTTTCTCGCACCGTCCGTGGTATATTTACCGATTCCTCCTCGTACGGCTGCCACGTTCCATGGCCATGCCTCCGAAGATGTCGAGGATTGGCTGGAACAGTACGAACGTGTGGCCCGCCACAATGACTTGAATGCCGAAAACTTTCTTCAGAATTTGTATTTCTGCCTGGACAATACTGCTCGACACTGGTTCGAAAACCACGAGGCCTCCTTTACATCCTGGGACACCTGTAAGGAAGAGCTGCGACGGACGTTCGCCAATCAGTATCGACGACAGCGAGCAGCCCTTCCGCAAACAAGAGTGCAACGACCCGACGAAAGAGTGACAAATTTTGTGTTCAAGACGTCTTCCGATTCAGCTTCCGGGCCGACCCCCGTGCCACCTACAAAAAAAGGTGCGTGCACTCATGCGGGGCGTCAAGAATGATATTTTCGGCATGCTTATTCGGGATCCGCCGACTACAGTGGCGCAAAATGTAAATGAGGCAAAGAACATCGAGCGAGGCTTGGTTACGCGAGCGGACCATTATCGTCGCCTTGCTAGAGGTTCCAGCGTTTCCAACCTTTCACCTGCTCGCTTTCCTGTTGGTTCCCTCGACACCGAAAACCTGCGCGAAATCATCCGCGAAGTTATACGAGAGGAAATACGGCTGCTGCTTCCACCTGCTGATGGTAAGGCATCCTGCGCCCTCACGGATGCTGTCCGCGAAGAAGTACAATGTGCCCTTTATCCACAGTGCTCTATTGCTTATTAATCTACTCAGCCCGTTGAGACGTACGCGTCCGTTGCTAGTCGCCCGCCGCCGCAGCAGCCTCCACCGCCGCCTGTTCGCCGTCAGTACTTGCCTACACAACTCCGTATCCCTGCGTACGATCTTCGTCCGCAGCAGCAATGGATGAACAAGGCCGACGCGTGGAGGACAACCGACGAACGCGCGCTATGCTTCCTCTGCGGAGAAGCAGGCCCACGTCTACCATCGCTGCCCTTACCGCAAGCTTGGTCTTCGCGGTTTCCAGCGGAATGCTCCCCGCCCGGATTTCGGCCAACAATCGCGTGACATCGCGGATTATCTGCGCCGTTCACCACTACCCGACAGGTCTTCACGTCGCGACCTTCGCTCGCCACCGTTCCGCTTTTACGGTTCTCCCCTTCGCCGCAATCGACGCGAAAGCCTGTCCCCTCGTCGGGAGAACTAAGCCCGGTGACGTTTGGAGGTGATGTTGCAGAATCCTTTCCTGTTAAAGAGCCTCCACGTTTCTCGCCCCGCTCCCCCACGCGAACCGACGATCAACCCGACGACCTTCCGCCGAACTTCCTGCCAAGCTTTCCGACGAGCTTTCTGACGAACTCCCCGACGGAGCTTCCCACGACCGTCACGCGGCACAGTGTACAATAACCTTGATGCTGTGATCGGCGGACACGACGTGACGGCACTCGTCACACCGGTGCAGACTATTCTGTTATGAGTGGAGAGCTATGCCGCCGACTTCGCAAGGTAACGACGCAGTGGGATGGCCCCGATATCAGAACCGCTGAAGGCCACCTCGTGAGACCAATCGGCAGATGCACTGCTCGTATTGAGACTAACGGTCTCAGGTGCCCGGTTACCTTTGTTGTACTATCAAAATGTTCCAGAGACATTATTCTCGGCATGGATTTTTTTAGTGATCGCAGTGCTGTGATCGACTTTACCGACCGCCGTCTTACGCTTCGTCAACCTCGATATACCTCGGCGCAAGCAATGCCCCAAGTTTGCACGGCACCCGTCTTGGCGGAGCACGTGCCCTTACCGCCCCAGTCTAGCCTATTTCTCCCTGTCACGTTTGACCACGTTGCTTCTGGTGAAGTTCTGCTGGAATGAAGTGCTCAGCTAGTTCTTGAACGGGGTCTTGGCGTTGCTCGAGGTCTCGCGCAGCTGTGTACTGGCTGCGTACACGTCCTTGTCACCAACTTTTGTGGCACTCCACAGCGCCTTACGAAAGGCAGGGCACTTAGTACCATCGAGAGCATTACCACCCCTATTCAAGTTGTTGCCCTGTCCGAAGGTGCTTTCTCTTCCTTCTCTTCGCAGCAGAACGATTCACATTTGGGTGTAAGCATTGCACCTAATCTCTCTGTGAGCGAGAGAGCCAAAGTGATAGCGCTGCTTGCAGAATTCCAAAACTGCTCTTCTACGTCATCCGGAGTTCGCCAGGCGACCATTGCCAAACACAAAATAATTACCGATGACGCTGCTCACCCTGTTCGTGAGTCGCCTTACCGAGTTTCTTTCAAAGAACGTGAAGTTATTCAGAACCAAGTTCAAGAAATGCTGGCCGACAATATATGTTCCAACCCTAGTACAGCCCATGGCCAGCTCCAGTGGTACCAATAAAAAAAAAAAGAATGGCACTCTTTGATTCTATGTTGACTATCGCCGCCTGGACAACTTCACCAAGAAAGATGTTTATCAAAAGTGGTTACTGGCAAATCGAAGTGGATGAGCGTGCCCGACAGAAGACTGCTTTTATCACACCAGATGGTCTATATGAGTTTAAAGTGATGCCGTTCGGCCTCTGTACCGCCCCAGCAACCTTTCAGCGCGTTATGGGCACCGTCTTGGCAGGACTGAAATAGCAACCTCGCCCAGTCTACCTTGACGATGTAATCTTCTCAAGCATGTTCTCCGATCATCTTCGCTGAAAGCAGTACTACCAGCTATAAGAACCGCAGGCCTCACTCTGAAGCTAAAAAAGTGCAAGCTTGCTTTCGATGAACTAAAATTTATTGGCCACGTCGTCAATAGCGCGGGTGTTCGTCCAGATTCCGATAAAACAGCCGCCGTCACCTCCTTTCCTACACCATCGGACAAGAACGCCGTACGGTAGTTTCTGAGCCTTTGTGCTTACTATAGGCGCTTTGTTCCAAATTTTTCTCATGTCGCTGCACCACTTACTCATCTCACGAAGGAGAACTTCGCCTTCCAGTGGTCGGTTGAACCGCAGCGTGCATTCGACCGCCTTAAATAAAGCTTACAGACTCGGGCGCTTTGACCAGGACGCCGAGACTGAAGTTCGTACAGACGCCAGCAACAAGGGCCTCGAAGCCGTGCTCATTCAAAAACAGAACGGGATTGAGCGTGTAATCGCGTACGCAAGTTCAACATTATCGAAGGGAGATAGCAGGCGCTTGACGAGGCAAAGCAGCGGCGGCTTAGAACCACCTGCACTTCGCACGATCTTCGTCTTCTTCCCCCTCCAGAACTGGCACGGTTAGCGCGGGTTACACGTTTCAGTTACGCTGGAGTGCGCATCGGGACGATTCGCCTTTCAGGGGCAGTAGTAGTGTAACCCGCGCTAACCGTGTCAGTTCTGAAGGTGGAAGAAGACGACGATCGTGCGGAGTGCGCTTGGTTCTGAGTCGCCGCTGCTTTGCCTCGTCAAGCGCCTGCTCTCTGCCTCCTGTGCCTCAGCGCCCCAAACCATCCTTTGACCCTGTCCTTCTGGACTGCCGCCTGCGTAGCGACGGAACCCGAGCCCATACTTCGTGAACATCTGAACGACAAAGAAGGAAAATTACACTTCTCATGAAAACGAAACCGTGTCGAAGTGCATTTTCATTCCATGTACAAAAAATGACGTAATATAAGGATTATAGTGCAACCCAAAGAACAATTTCCTCTTCACCAAATGTACAACAAAACAGACAAATCAACAGAGGAAATTACAGACCAGAGAAGAAGAGCGAGAAGAAATACCGCAAATTTTAAAAACAAGGTATGTTTGCCCATGATTGTCTAGAATAATGCAGATGAAGAAATTTAACATGGAGTAATGCTGATTAGAAACAAAAGCTACCTCGGAATCTGCAAATATAATTACAATTCCACGCGGTAGATAAGGTTTATGTTATTATTTCGGCTAATAAATATTGTGTGAAGACACTGCAGTTTTGTGTCTTTATTATATCGTAATTAGAGTAACGTAATTCCAGAGCTGCTAGCTTCCTTATTTCGACA
This sequence comes from Amblyomma maculatum, assembly GCF_055883805.1. Taxonomy (NCBI): domain Eukaryota; kingdom Metazoa; phylum Arthropoda; class Arachnida; order Ixodida; family Ixodidae; genus Amblyomma; species Amblyomma maculatum. The sequence continues at coordinate 57,534,920 of NC_139346.1, read as the reverse complement.
TTTTGTTTTCATTGTTGTCTGATAAAATGGAGCGAGCACACAATTTTAAAGCTAGGATCTGGGATAACATTGTTTATCAAAAAATTCACCTAGCAGGTCTGTCGCAACCGGCACTTAGAAACAAGTTCACTACTCTTTTTTGCAATTAACTTGATTATGTTAGGTTTTAAGCAGTTGTAGCGATCAGCACTAAGCAACAATACCTTAGTGCCGAAGAAAAATTGCAATGGTGATGCAATAAACTGGTATGAAATGTTTACGTCTGTGGGTTCCGGATAGTGTCCAATGGAATAAAATTGGCTTCGCGAAACCATCGAGCTCAGAAGTGCCTATTTTTATATATTCCAGGATTGATTGTATTCACGCTTCAACGCCATATAAGCACGTACCACATCGTTCTAATCAGCTGCATCGTTAACACAGTGGCGCTGATCACGTCTGCCTTCGCACCGACCATTGTATGGATGACCCTGACATTCGGTATTGTTCATGGTGAGTCACCGTTCAGCTGCTTTGGGTTTAGTTATGAGAACTTCATTTTCAGGTCGAGGTACCATCGTATTGCTGCAGACCTATGCAATCTTTATTTCTGCTGCCAACAACAGCTGTCGCAGCCTTTTATTTTGCTTGTAACGCCTGGAATAACTATGCATCCTTTGCTCATGCACAGGGTTGCTGAAACTGGCTTTATCAATTATTCTCGGCTAGTTATAAACAATAAGTGTATGTTTTGTGGCTTACTTTAGATGTCTCTCCCTCGATTTGAAATTCAGAGCTGGTGAGTGCAACTCCCAATAGACGTTCGACTCCTAACGAGCACATTGGCTACTTGCAATCTCTGTGGCCAAATCGCTCATTTCTTTTGAGTGCTATACTGAGTTAGATAAGAAGCTTATTTCAATGCAACCCAAGTGTCTTCATTTATTGCCTCCAGCGTTTTAACAGGTCGCCATAATATTCTTGAAACGTTCTTACATTTTTGAAACTATCAATTATGAACTCTTTAGTTTGTTACTCACTTGCACATGCCTTACTCACACCTCTTCCGCTATTCACACCTATTGCGCTATTCAGTGACTCTATTGTGCTACGCGGTATGAATTTACATAGACCTATGACCCTAATGGGGCGTTCAACTGAAAGCTTTGTATAGTTTATTAACTTAGACGATTCCCACATCAGATACTTATTTACCCGGTTAACGCAGCTGGTAGTTATATCTAAGCTACTGCAGTGCTACTTCGAGGACAAAACGCTGTCAAAATTTTGTCACTCAGCTTTAATATTGCTTTACTGCATCTACCTAAGCGGGTATTATGGCGTTTCTGTTGTGTTAGAGGATAGACCTTTCAACGTAGGTGAATTGCTTCTCCTCTCGCCTGGTGGCACCCCTTCTTGCTATGGCGGGTATGAAACAAGTCTGCTCGAAGCCTAGCAATGTTGTGCAACGTATGTTTGCCTACGTCTTTAGTTCTGGCGAGAAAAGTTGCGGCCTAAATTAACCGTTCTCTCTTTAAGTTATTTCTTGTTTGCTTGCGGGCTATTACATCGCGCTCCAGGTTACGTAAATTTTTGAGATACCTGTTTTAACTCTGTATACCGAAACCTTTAGTAGTTCAGCCTTTTTACATACAATTAAACCATATACTTCTTCCCGTGCTAAAGGTTGTGTTCAATGGCTGTTGAGTGTGTGTCGAAAGCTATTACTGGGGATGAGCTGTAGCAACTGCAGTAGCAATTTTTGTGAAAATAAAAAGAGACATTAAGCACATATTGCCCTCAACACTCGTCAGTAAAAGTGAAAACAATGGTGTTAACTTTCATATACTTGCAGGTTTCGGGCACGGCCTGTTCTTGACTTCGGGTGCAATATATGTCTTGCTTTTCTTCGACAAGTACCGTTCGACCGCAACTTCGCTCATGTTCGGCGCTTGGGGAGTAAGCGCCGTCATCAGCCAGTACGTGCTCTCCCGCCTTGTTGATAGGTACGCACCAGATGGAGCAATGCTCATCTTCGGCGGTGTGCTCATGAATTCGGTTCCGGTCGTTATGCTGGCCAAGAATCCCTACACCATCGGGGTTCTAACGAGAAAAATCAAGCCATCTCACAATGGATGCGGCGCTACTACAAGTGACGCTACAGTAAAAAAAAGGTAAAGGAAAGCAGTGTTGCCAAATCCTAGCGACAATTTAGTCTTTGTAGGTCAAATGCTTCTAATGAAACCTCCGTTTTTTGCATCGCTATCTCTTGATATGCAGTCTCTCATAAGAGGCTTCTACCTTATTTACTTACAAATGAGCTCTGCTGATTCAAAGATCCATCACACATCTGAATAGAAGGTAGGGGGGGGGGGGGGGGGGGGCAGTGCAGATCTGCGTTAGGCGGCAGCAAAACTGGCGCTGTGCTTTTGTACAAAGAGTAGAAAAAACGGTGACTCAGGCTCTGATGAACTCTTTCTGCCCATTCTTCCCCTCATATTCGAGCACCACTTATTGCGACAATCAACTACCCTAATGGTTTGCGCTACTCAGTGAGTCGCTACTTGCATCTTTTAAGTCGTTTGTCAACCTCACCTAGAAATGCTGCAGTCATGTTGATTACCCCTGCGTGCTGCCGTTTGCATAAACCAACTATCTGGAAGTTCAACCGTGATGCCGCGTTCCCACCATAGCAATATTTCCCAGCTTTCATTAATAAACGGCTGGCGAGCCACAGTCGAGACGCATAAAGCGGTGCATGTAAAGCAAGGTAAACCTAATGAAACGAAGATAAAATTGCCTTTATTTCAGTTGTGTTTATAAGTAAATGTAAGTGGAGTGGTTAGATTGGAATGGAAAATTCAAATGAAGCAAGGAAAAAAAGCAAACCCCGGGACCCGAGTAAAGCAAGTTTTGTCAACACCCAGCAGGAATACATTCGAAATATACAGTTTTGGAAATGTGACAGAAATTCGTACTGCACCCCTCACGAAGTTCGCACATTACAAATATGGGTCCCTTTGGTGGCTTGACTCTTCTATTTGCTGAACTTTTCGTTTAGTCGTTTATAATTTATTAAACCTTCCAAATATTCGTTCTTACGTAAGTGGCCTGTAGAGCACTCTAACACATATTTTGCTTTGTTCATTGTATTGTGCATTTCTTTAATGTATGTCATATCGCGTCTTTATTATGGCAACCTTTCCTGCCTGGTTTTTAGATGCTACGGGTAGTACAAATATAATCGGCTTTCATTATTAAAGGTCCGTGTTGCGTTTGCCTTCCTTCCTCACAGAAAACGAGGCATCTCCAAGTTTGAAGAAAAATTTACACAGGTTCAACTTTGCTGAACCGAATGTGGAGCGAAAGCTTTGGCTGCGAGCAACAGAGCGTTCAATCAAAAACAACCAGCATTCCGTTTTGCCACAGCAAATTTGAAGGCCCCGCCTTCTAGAGAACGCGTACGCGAGGCTTGGTCTCCCTTAACACGTGACAAATTCGATCTGCATTAAAAGCACCAGTTTATCTCGGAAAAACGACAAAGCATTCAGAAAAGAGCAACATCGGTCGTCACTGCGCTGCAAACTCGCGATAATGCAATACCAATAATAAAACAGAGCGAGGTGAGGGCTTTAACGCGGCAAGACAAACACAATGCGACGCGAATACCGCGAGCTATACGGCCAAACTTTAACGACGCTACAATAAACGTTGCTTTTCGCGTAGCAGCAACTCACGCAAATACGCCTACGCCACCTCTGCATGCACCCTTTCCATGTTCGTCCGGACAGGCCTCCGTTCCAATTACGTCCGTGAACATCCCGCAGGCCAGTGGCCTCGAAGGCCGCGCAACTGGCCCTCGCCGGGCTCTCGCCGGGCAAAATCCTCGAGTCTTGCTTCGGACGCACTTATCTACGCTCGTTTCCTCGTTAATAATATGCGGCGCCCACAATTGCCAGCTCGCACATGCGCGCTCGCACTGCACGGGTAAGCACCAATACAAATAGAACAAATCCCGCACGAACTGAAACGAAAAATGGTGAAGTTCATCAGCGTTCTTGCATTCTATCCAGAAACCGCTTTTATGCTCAGCGCAATTGGTAAATAAATGACTATATATATGCAACCTATTCATATGTGTTACTGTGCATGAATTACAAGAGTTGTGGAATATGGGAGCTGTAGGATATATGGATTGTAGGACACAGTCGGCGTCCCTTGTGTCAGAGAAAAATGCTGGCCCCCCCTGAGTAAAATGTACGCAGGTAAATTACAACGGATAAATAAAACAAAACTTACCGTCTGCATCGAGAATTGAACAAGCGTTCCCCCTCATGCCAGCGCAGTAAATAAAGCATTATAAAACAGGAATGCGTGGTTACTGTGGCTATATTTGTCCTTTTACGGAGTCACTTTTATTGTTTCGCACTTTCGCAATTAGTATTCTTTTCCCAAGGGCTGTCGTAATTCGCCGATCGCTCTCTAAACGCGCTGACTCTTGTTTTCTGCTTATCACCGTAGACAGCCAATGCCCTCTAATATTAAATGCAACAGTTTTATTTAATGTACATCTTAGAATATCCTAAATTACAATAGGCTGGCTTTTCGTCATCATCTTGAAGCGTATGTGTTTCTTTTACATGCAGAGATATATGCTTTATTGCTGCATGGCATAACGAATCTCTTATCTCCCATGCTGCCTGCGGAGCAGCGGCGGCATGTTTTGGTTCCCACTAAGTGTTTGTATATGCATAACTACAAATAAGTATCGCAGCTGTCGATTTATAGTTAGGTGGCCGGTTAGGTTTTTCAATCATGCTCGAGCACGCGTGGAATGTTCCTGGAGAAAGGCTACTTTATTGCTTGCACGTCCGCGTTACAGGCTCCTCATCAGTCGAAGATAAGAGCCTGAAGCCTAAGATCAGAGGCGGTACAGCGATTGTTTCTTGTAATTAACGCATACTTCACGGGAGCCCAAGTAATTTTCAATTCATATGAATTTCACAAATGCTATGTTGTTTTAGCTTTTGATTAATTTAAATGAACATCAGACATGTATATAAAAATTCGCCTTTGCAGCCTTGCACAAAAATATCCTCAAAGTTTAGGAGCACATCTACCCCTATATCATGGTAATAAGTCCTGTATCGGAAATCACAGGACCTTATAATAAGACAAATACCCAAATGCTTGAGTGGGTGGGGCTGACACTGGAAGACGGTTTCGGCAATAAAGGCAAATGTGTCCAGCCAGCCAGAACGTGTGACAAATTGGTCGGTTATCTGTCTTGCGCCAGGAATTGTGTCATCTTGGAGCCGGTCGAAAATAGGTAGCTGGGGCTTGAACAGGCACTGACAGTAGAACCTAAGTTCGTGGCTGAGGTCGTGCAACCATTACGGCGTAAGTCAAAGGACCAGCGACAGGCTTTGGGATGACATCGTCATAGGTCATGGGAGTGGCGACAGGTCTTGAAACAGCGTCAATATGAGTCAAAGTAGCAGCAGCGACAACTGATTGCGCATGGAGAGGCGGAAGCACCTCAGAAACCTGCTCCTGGATAGCCTGTCTCAATGCCGGAGCCGAGTGGTGTGGCTGCTATTGAGGGCTAAGAAGCAGGAAAAGCTTCCACGGCACCTCTTCACGAAAAAATGCTTCAATTTACGGCAGTAATGATTGGGTTGTCGGCTGCAGGCTTCAGTCTGAATAGAAGTTCAACCTGTGCATGGGGCTGACGTGTCAACACCCTCTGCTTGTGCAGCTCCTCGAAGCTCCGGTAGAGTGTCAAGACTTCTGAAACGGAACGCAAGTCGCGCACTGACAACTGGAAGGCGTCATGGTCAATACCCTTCAAGATGTGTTTGATCTGTGCGGCCTCTGACATGTTGGCGTCCACACGTTTTCACGAGTCGAAGACGTCTTCGATATAGCTTGTAGCGCTTTCGCCAACCTGCTGCATCGTTCACGTAAGCGCTGCTCGGCGCGCAATTTCCTGAGAGCCGGACGACCAGACGTTTGCGAGCGTCGTTTTAAATGCAGCCCACGTACGGATATTGCTTTAATGATTACGGTGCCACACGTTTGCCGTGCCGGTTAGATAAAATATTGACACGGCGCATTCCTCATCTTCGCTTTGGGCTTTCGCGAGCGCTTGGCTTCTCGAGACAAAGAAGCCGAAGTTTTTGTGTTGAACCGCTGGCCTGAACTTGCTCGCTGCCGCTGTGTGACGTCTGCTAAGACCAGACCCCGTGACATCTGGTGGAGGTGCTGGGTGCGGGAGAACTAGAAGAGGCAACCTTTGAGGGAAAGGTTGCTAATCAGAAAAATGCTAAGGTCAACCCAATGGTCGCACCGTTTCACGACGACACGACATGTCCTATTCTGATCCGCTTCCTCGACGCACCTATTCTCCGATGACACGGAACCATATTGAATTAAAACGAAACGTCTTGAGTTAAAGTTTAGCGCGCCTACTTGATGATGGAAAACCAACTAGCTGTCGTTACAGCATTGCACACGAAACCAGCTTGTGTCCCTACGGAGCCATGACTGGACCCCACGACGTTCCTGCACAAGCACAGCTGTCCCCGCCGACCTGAACATTTCAGTGGACGCAACCGAGGTCACAGCGCTCGTTGATACCGGCGCTGATTTTTCTGTACTAAGTGGATCATTCGCGGCTAATCTGAAAAAGGTGACTACACTGTGGAAAGGCCTGCAATTTCGTACTGCCGGTGGCCACTTGATCACAACTACTGGTACATGAACGTGTCGAGTAACTGTGCAAGAAGCAACGTATCTATTTACATTCGTCGTATTTGCTCAGTGTTTCCAAGAAGTAATACTTGGCATAGATGTTTTAACAGAAAATGTAGAATTTACTGACAAAGACAGACACGCCTTTCACAAGGCTCAAGGAAATGTACTGCTGGCCTCTTCTTAATTCACACTTTTCACAGTATATCCAAACGTGTCGCCGCTGTCAGCGTCGTAAGGTGCCGCCGACCAAGACTGGCATGGACGTGCTGGTACCATTTCCCCTTTCACTCTCCGGTAACCGGTTGGGTCATTATTGCTACGGATTACTTCACACGATACGCAGAAACATCCGCTCTAAGCAACAATACAGGCCTAGAGGTCGCAAAGTTTTTCATCGATTGCGTTGCCCTGCGTCATGGCGCACCGGTGATTGTGATCACTCAAAGAGGTGCCGCATCAAAGTCCAATTGCTGAGCAGATTTTGATTCACAGCCACACATAACACAAGAAGACGACACCGTACCCTCAAACGGACGGCTTCACCGAACGGCTGAACAAGACAATCACTGACATGCAATCTCTGTACGTCGACGCAGAGTCCAAATGATGGGGTGAAGTGCTATCCTTTGTCACTTTCGCCTACAATACGGCGTTCCCGGAAATAATGAACATGTCCCCTTTCCGCTTAGTCCACGGCCGCGAAGTGACCACAATGCTTGGCGCCATGTTGCCACAACTGGACGATGACAATCAGCACGATGATGTTCATAACATTTTACACCGCGCCTAAGAGGCCCGTCAGATAGCCAGGCTGCGAATTCACCAGCCAGCAACGCTGAGATGCCCAACGATACAACCTCTGACGCAGTGATCCTCATTACGCAACTGTGGTTTCGGATACGCCGACGGGGCCTCAGCAAAAAACTCCTCTGCCGATACTTCGGAACGTAAAAGGTGCTACGACCGATCAGGGACCTAAATGACGAAGTTGTTCCGGATGGCATCCACAATTCTTGACGCTCCGCGCTCCCTAAGGTGGTCCACGTGGTTCACCTGAAACCCTATTACGACCGAAACAGTTGACATTTTTGCTAGCGTTTGTGTGTGTGTGTGTGTGTGCACATATGTGAACCCATCAACTGCTTACCGTACTACTTTTTTTTCTCAATCTCAACCTCCCAGCATCGGGACGATGCTTATTTACCCGGGGAGCCATGTCACGGCGCATTCCTCGTCGTCGCTTTGGGCTTTCGCGAGCGCTTGGCTCCTCGAGACGAAGAAACCGAAGTTTTCGTGTTGATCCGCTGGCCTGATCTAGCTCGCTGCTGCTGTGTGACATCTGCTAAGACCTGGCCCCGTGACAATATGAAGTTGTTCAATTTAGTCTCGTCGTCCCATTTATTGTTGACGCTCACCTGTTCGTAAGGAGTAAGCTAGTCTTCAACATCGTGCTCTGAGAGCCGCTGAAGACAGCCGGGTCCCGCTTGCGAAGGGATCCGAAGCAGATGAAAGTTGGACTCGCCTGCATGCCAAGATGTTGAATGTTGTCTGGCATGGCAGGTATAGGAAGAGTGCAGCTACGGAGCTCCAGGACCGACGTTTACACCCCGCACCTCCACCAAATATAGCCTGGGGTTTATTAGAGGTGCTGGGAGCCCGATCTAGGAGCCCATCAGGAACAGTCCAGATACGAGTAGGTGCAGAGCACACACCGATAGCGATGTCACTGGCAACAGCGCACGGGAGTTTCTTCACTTTGAACGTACATCTTCCTCTTTACATAATAATATAATCGATCAATCAATCAATCAATCTTTATTTTATAGGCGCAGGAATAACCATGTGGTCTTCGTGCTGCAGCAGAAATAAAAAAAAGAAAGAAAATGAAAATGCACACACAAGGTTTACACACACCGATAGAACACAAAAGAATAAATAAATAACACGTGAAATGAAACTTAGACGAAAAGTATCACGGAAAGAAAGAAATCAATGAGTAGCATGTCATATACACAGTGAGAGAATTGTTTAGCACATCACCAAAGAAAAAGAATCGATAGAGAGAAAAATGCACCAAATAACTGACATTGGTTATAGTAATATAGATATATACATAAAATAGGCTACCGTTGCAGGCGCAATAATGGCGTGGCACCTAATAATAATAATAATAATAATAGTAGTAATAACAATAATAATAATATAATAACACCTTCTTTGAGCCATATGACATGACAGAGAGACCGGCAGTAAATGCTGCCACATAGGACATCTTGAAGCCTTCGATATCTCCTAAAATATATCCCTCATGCGATATACAGGAGTAAAAGGAGAGTGGTAGAATACAGCACCTATATGCATGCCCCATGCGTCCTCCTGCTTACCCTGCATGCATCTTTTTGGATCCTTTATGGTCTTAGTATGCTCCTACTTACTGTCATATTAGTTCATAACGGATATAAAAATCGCATTCAAACTTCGCGTTTTCTATACCGGTATTCGATACCGGCAGACGCTTACCTGTTCCTCTGTGTCAGTTCTCGGCAGCGCGCGCATGCAAACGTGAAACTACCGTTCACCTCTTTTCTGCACCGGCGCATGAATCGGTTGTAATGCCGCTGCCTCCCTGCTCTCAGTGGAGAGCACTACGTACCCGACGAGTCACCCACGAACGGTTTGCGCATGCGTAAGGAGGCTGAATACCTAGGCACGTCTCAGCACGTGTCAGCACGGCAGTGGGGACGGGCGCGGTGCAGCGGCGGAACACCTGTGGAACGGCGCAAGTGGTAGCCATGGTTACGGCGCATGCGCAGTTGTGGCCTCGGACAGGTACTGCGAAACTCGCTTTTACTAGCCTAGAGCAGCTTTCGCTCCAAAACAGAGTGATGGAGAAGCACTTAGGTTCCGTTCTTAGGAATATGACCCGACAGCGGTATAGAGTCCGGTTTGCCGCCTCCCTTCGAGATGTCTGTGCGCGTAGATGCAGCTAGCTGCTCACTTACTGTATAGATAATTAACTCGTGCTCATATGATGTTGCATTTATTCAACAACATACAGTCATAAGCTGCCATGTTATAGGATCTACCACCCAACAATTGTTTAGAGCCTGTGTTTACCTTGGCGTAGTATAAGAATGGGACTGCGGGCATATGGTCAATGTTTTTGACCAGGCCTCCAAAGGCCCACGAGGATTCGATTCCCAGTTCACCCTTACACTCAAAGGAGAATCCAAGCAAGCGGCTCCTGCCAACAAAGAGATGTCATGAGGTCTCATAATGTCGCACATCCTGTCAACGAAACAGTGCGGACCATATAATAAGCCTACTATCACGTACCTGAGGCACGCTCTTAAAACTTCGCGGACAACACCCAGTATGAAGAGGCCACCACTTTTTAGAAGACCGGTCCACAAACGCCAACGCGCTATAGCTTAATGCAGGTGTGTCCCGCACCGGCAGGTTCTTCAAGTGAAATGCATTAATCAGCATCTAATCTTGAGCTGGGATCCAAAAGGCTGCGCTATATGGCTATTTCTGAAGAACCATGACAGCCCTTTTTTTGTGTCGTGACAATACACTTTAGAATTCAAAAGTGAAAAGACATTTAATGTCAGTTTTGTCCCCAGAGATATCATATTCTGCTGCCACACGTATAGAAACATGTCCAAAAAGGGTTATTAAATAAAAGTTCATAGAGAACAATGACTGCGATACTATTCCTATGAGTTTTCGTTTAACGAAAGCTGGAAGTCTACATGCCAAAGGTAACATGAAATAAGGCATAGCTGGCACTCTCGCCGTTCCATGCACACCGAAATGCACGAGGGTGGCGCTTGTGAATACTTTCAAGTGCCCTACTAAAGGCAGTGCCCTACTTTTTGAAGCTAGATCAGGGTGCCTTAGAACACGCAGCTACAAAAAGAAGTTTAACAATGGAGATGACGCATATGCTGTATGTGGAAACTCCAGTGAAAAAATTGACCACATTATACTCGAATGCAATGGTATCCATCCGGAAGTTGATGCAGGCGCAATCACTTTTCCTGAAGCTCTGGGGTTTAGAGATAACAGTGGCCGGGTGAATAAACCGGCGGTGGAAACTAACAAAAAACGGCTGGAAGATTGGTGGCTTAAAAGCAGAGAAGTGACATAATGTTAGTAATGTAGGAGCAAATTTTAATAAATAGAATGATGGTTTAGTTAACCAATCTAAATCAATAATTAAGATATATGGAGAAAAATGAGCATGATAGCTACTGCTACCACCCCGTTTCAAAGGGGACGCTCCTATATTCCATCCATCCATTCCATCCATCCAAGTAAAGTAAATAGATACTTATTTAACGATTCCATATAATGGTAAGAATCTATGGTAGAAAGAGGGCAGATAGGTGGGATTTTCACATTGCACAAAAACGTGAACAATGTTTTTAGAAAGACTCAATGAGCTAACTAACATTTATTCGTCTGTGCAGACCTTTTACTTAAATTTTGCCAAGTAAAATTCAGGCCTTCAACCCTTCTTCAGGTTCATTTTTTTTTGGTCGGTTATAGTAGGTAGGACTATTCCGCCATAACTGAGTTGGATAAGGCCATAAGCAACATAGAGAAGCTTCAAATACAACTTCCATTATTTTACACTTTGAACTAAACTGCTCTTCAAGTGAAACATTATAACAATATACACATCCGAATGAATAATAAGACCGACTGCAACAGCCCATTACAAGATTTTCTTCTAATGTGAATTCAGGTGTTTCTATCCGGAGTTTTACGGTTTTGTTGGGAAAGCAACCCTACGCTAGTCGTCGAGTCATTTCGCGTGGTTCAGCGTGGTCCAAGCTGCGCTTACACGAGGAGCCTCGTGACAGAAGCAGAAACTAGTTTGTCGGAGCTGCCGTCGTGGCAGCGTTTGACAGCGCGCTCCGCTGGTGCCAAAGAAATGACGTTATAACATCGGCCGGCACCAGCTGCGCAACACTCTATACGTTGGATGCGCGGATAAGAAGTGTGTGTGGTGTGTATATATAGCAAGGAACGCGCGGCTAGAATCGCCCAACTATGCAAAAGGCGAGCCCGACCGCTGTTCAGCGCGTAGCCTAATTGCAATTCTAAGCATAGCGATGCCGCTGTTGGTTTCACAACTCAACTAGGTGTAACCGGAGCTAGACCACTGTCAATTTTTTGTTGGTTGGAAGTCCATCTTCTGCTGGGCAACCTTCCCATCTTTACGTCTCCTGCTCCTTTTGTAGCGTCTAAAATTATGGGCAACATTTAAACTCCGTCTTAAGGGTATGACGCGAAAGCGTAGACTACCGGCGACATATAAATCCCCGTTTTAAACAAGCCGTGTGAACGTGCCTCTTTAACCTAAGAGTAGTGTGAACGCAAGGTTCCTGGCAGGCTGATTCTGATATCGCCCTGCTATATATACCTCCTGCAAACGTAATGCCAGGAATATCGATGTCGATGAAGGGTTCGTTCATGTGAGCTGCCAGCTAAAGCCTGCTAGTCTCATGCTTGGTATTTTTAGCTCACAATGTCAACTCCAGCGGACGGCTGCCAACACCGGACTTTCGGTGCACGAGGCTTTTAACGTTTTTGCTAAGAACATATAGCAACTAACAAGCTTCTTCCACGCCATGCTATTTCGAGAGGGCAGTGTTGCTTGAACCTATTGTTAACATCACGGCCTCAAAGCCTTTACTTTTAACGCACCCCACGTTGCGGCGACAGTGTGCTTTATTGAGAGTATCAAAAAGCGTAGTAAAACGTCACAAATCTCGCGCTGTTCTCTGGTCTATGAGATTTTAAAAGAAATAAAGAGCGGTTTATATTATATCTTCACCTAGATAGTCAGCGGCCTCTGCTGTTCTTATTGAGCGTTTAGTCATTCAATGCGCAGAGGAAGCTATTTTGCTTTGTGAGTGAGGAAAACAGCCTAAAATTGAATAAATTTATTAATATTAAAATAATATAATAACTTGCAAAATGATGCAGTAGGTCACAAGTAGGGTAGGAATGGATGGTACCATTAAGTGGTATGACTATGAATGAGATGCAAATAGGGTGTATGCAAATCAAAAACGGTTACGTGTTCACGACAACGTTCAAGTGGTTATGCAGACAACATGAGCGTGTTCGTTATCTGAATACCACACCTCTTATAAACGATGATTAGTAAATCCTTAACCACGTGTATGTGCCTCAATCAGCCAAAGATAGTGAGCAGCACTTGAAAACATTTGAGTATAAAAAAAGAGAGAAAAATTTAAACATTGATGAAGATGAAACTTGATAAGAGGCGGAAACCTTTTCAATTTGACTCTCGGTACGAATAAAATTCCTTTTATGCCCTGAGGCAATCAACTTGACAAGCAAAAAACTGGCATTCTTTGTCACTTTTGTGCCAATCGACATTAAACGTTAGTTTCTCCAATATTTGTAGAAACTTTAAAGACGTTTCTCGTCAGTTACCCTATAGAGAACAAATTGCTCGCTGTTTGGTTGAAACGTCCAGTTTTATTGATGGCGAAGCGCAAGCTTTGTATATTGTGTGATAACAGAGCATGTTGAAGCTCTTGCTATGGTAGAAAATTTCATACTCTCCACTGCGTCATTCCAAAATGCGATAGTTCATTCGCGACGTTAATCCCCACGAAACCAAACAATAATTCTCTTTTTGTTTCTCTTCAAGGACGTAATGTAAAAAATTGTTCAATAAAACTTGGCCAAAAGACATGCGGCCATCTTTTAGCTGTTTAGTAGCATCACATCTTAATAACGAAAAATATGTAAAGATTGTTCGCCATAAGCTCCAGTGTACACAAAACGTTTATCGGCTGCCATTGTAATTACTAAAACCATGTCGTTTTCTTTTCAGTCCGACGTTAGTGCAAGCCACAGTCTTTCCGGATGGAGAGCAGTGTAACACAAGAGAAGGAGCCACGTTTAAACAAGCCTTGGCGTTATTTATTGCGCCAGCTTTCTATGTCCTCCTGATAACCATTGTGGCAGGTGACTACATCTGCACGGAGGTTACGAAGACTGTCGTCGACTATGGCATAGATAAAGGAATGGCACTCAGCACATCGAAGCAGTTGATAACCTACTTCTCGGTGGGTCAGCTAATCGGACGCATCGCGTTGCCTTTGATGGCCGACCTGCTACCCATCTTCCGGCATCCTCTTTACGCCTTCAACTTCCTAGCGCAGAGTGTTGGCCTTGTGGCTATACCTCATGTTTCCAGCTTTCCAGTTGTGGCTGCGGTGTCCTTGCTGGTGGGAATGTCACAAGGATACATCCTGTGCATGAAGTACGTGTTGGTTGCATCCTACTTGGGCGTCCGCCGTACTGCGGCATGCTTCGGCTTCATTGGCGTCATCATGATACCAGTATCCGCACTAGGCCCATTGACAGTAGGTGAGTATAGGTGCCCCTTAAGGTTTCCGAAAGAACTCGCCACCAGACAACTTATTGCTGCGTGTGAGAAATGAAAGAGCAGGGTGACACAGTGGCAGAAGAGATGTGTTTTAATGGCCAGCGCATCTTCTCGCCACTTCATTCCTCGCCGCTGTTAGTCCGCAAAATGTGAGCAGACCAAAATAGACAACACATTATTCACAATATCATGTAGAGGGCAGAGTCTCTTTCCCACATCTTTGGGTCAGTGCGCTGTTTACGCTTTAAAATTCGAAAACGTGCTTCAGATCGTTTTTTTCTGTTCACCAAATATTATTTTTGATTGCCTCTGCGCCCTGCCCTAGCTAGAATGAACCAATACAGGTATATTATTTAGAATTTGTATCTGAGTAGTACAAAGTGGCACTTTAACTGAACCCTTCATGCAAGCGAATAGATAAGTCCATTATGAACTTCCAAAGAGGTACAAGCACACGGATGTTTAAATTGGGGGTCTCAAAGGCCCTAAAAAAGTTAGCGAGTTCGCAAAGTCTTCAGAGGACACATTATAGAACCTTTTTTTTTTGCAGAAAAGTTATATTACGCGAAAGGCAAACTAAGTACATATGTCCTATTAATAGCACTCAGTTTCTACCCGCCACCATATAAGTTCTGTATTGTGCTTTCCGCACTTCAAGTAAAAACGAGGTGACCCAGAAGCAATGACGCTCTATATGCTTTCATAAAAAACGCGTGAAAGCTTTATTTCATCCCTACATAGTCGCGCTGTACAAGTTGTGCGAAACAATTTTAATTAAAATGAGTACACCACGCTGGATATGGTATCATTTCAGTTCAGTTCAGTCGTTCAGTCATGTCCGATTCTTCGTGACCCTATGGACCATATCACAACACACTTTCTGGTCTCTCACTATCTTTCTATCATCACCTAACTTCATCTGCAGCTCATCGAGGATGCCATCTAACCACCGCATTCACTGCCTACCCTTTCTACGGTTTACCTCAACCTTTCCCAACATCAAATCCTTCTTCAGCGACTCCTCTCCTCATCAGATGACCAAAGTATCTGAGCTTTAACTTTAGAATTTGGCCCTCCAATGAGAAGTCAGGGTTTATGGTCGACAATATCGACTGATTTGATCTGGCAGTCCAAGGAACTCTCAAGAGTCTCCGCCAGCACCACAATTCAAACGCGTAAATTCTTCGGCGGTCAGCCTTCTTTGCAGTCCAGCTCTCGCATCCATATATCACAACTGGAAAGATCATAGCACGAGTTATACGGATCTTGATTGGCAGTCTAATGTCTCTGCTCTTCAATAGGTGGTTAGGCTAGCCATGGCTCTCTTTCCCAGAAGCAGGCGTCTCCTAATTTCATGGCTGCAGTCTCCTTCCGGGGTAATCTTGGAGCCCAAGAAGAGAAAATCTGTCACAGCTTCCACTTCTTGTCCCTTGATGCTCCAGGACTTGATAGGGAAAGACGCCATAATATTTGTCTTTTTAATGTTCAGTTTAAGCCCAAACTTCTCACTCTCTTCTTGTACGCGCATCAGAAGTCTCTTGAGTTCCACTTCACTTTCTGCTATTAAAATGGTATTATCCGCACATCTAAGGTTGTTGATACGTTTTTCAACAATCTTCACTCCAACTGGAGACTCGTCCAGATTGGCCTTCCTTCTGATGCATTCAGCGTATAGGTTAAATCGGCAGGGCAAGAGTATGCAGCCTTGTCTCACTCCTTTCTCAATCTGAAACCAATCAGTAAGACGATGCTCTGTTCTGACTGTGGCCTCTTGCCCTTCATACAAATTCTTGAGACAGATGAGGTGAATTGAAACTCCAATCGATTGGAGAGCTTGCCACAATCTGCTGCGACCTGCGCAGTCAAATGCTTTCGCATAATCAATAAAGTAGAAGTATATGGTGTAAACTCACCCAAAAATGAGTCAGTAATCTGCAACGTGCGATACTGCCACGGCTGTTTTGGTGCGTTTCGAGGCGAATGGATGAAACATATGACGCTCAAATAACACGACCGGCTTCATATAAAATATATTACTTATGCTGTACGTATCGACATGCGATAATACAGAGTTGTGTGGTAGACAAAGCTGAGCAAAATATAAAAAATCGCACCATGCCAAGGAAGCAACTTTACGAAGAGTAATATGACTTCAGTTCCTCATCAAACATATTCGATTGTTTAAACACACAATTCTGTGTAAATTCCATCCCAGGCTATTAAATAAATTGAAAATATCTTCACATCAGGAATAACTTGCTGGTGCATTCTGAAGTGAAAATGTAGCAAGTTTTTAAAATGCTCCATATGATATAAGTAAAAAATAAGCGCTACTATGGCATTACGTCACAATATGCACATAAGAATATTTATTTGCGCTAGCTTGTCAACCTAAATCTCATCCTGCGAATGTTTTGGTCAAATCAGAGCAGAAACCAGTTTGTAACCGGCACAACTATGCCAGGCTCAAGCAACATCGCACAGTGTTTTTCATCTCCTCCAACAAATGTCCCAAGACCATGAGATCAGTACTTCCCTACCTCTTCCAACACACTTCCTTGCAAGATTATATAAAGTTTAGAGACAAATGAACATCCTAATAATAAACAGGATTGGGTTAGCACAACGCAGAGAGCTATACAACGCATAATGGTAGGCGTAACGTTAAGAATAGGAAGCATGCAGGGTTGATCAGAGGAATAAAACGAAATATTAATATTTTGGTGGAAAATAAAAACAAAACCTGGACATGGGCATGGCATGTAATGACCAGAGAGGATAACCAATGATGACTAAGGGTAAAAGGTGAGATTCCAAGGGAAGGAAAGTGTAGCAGGGGCGGCAAAAAAGTTGATGCGAGGATAATTTAAGGACATTTAAGGGGTGTATGTATTCGCCTAGCACAGGAATATGAGCGAGGCGACCGACCCTTCAACGGGAATATTCTGGTTGAGGATTATGATCATGATGATTAGTCTAGGGCATACGCAGACGCATTTTGTATTTTGCCGTCACTACATTTATCGAGCCTTATGTTCTTAGCTTTGGCCTTCAGTACCATTCAAGAAATGAAATTTCGAAAAAACAAAAAGAGTATTACCAAGCATTGAGACATCCATAACTTAACAAGGAGGGTCTTGAAAACGGGCAGCAGTTACATTTTAAAAGAAAGTAGAATACAACAATTTATTCAAATTATGCGCGACAGCCTGCAGAGAGGGTAGTACAGCCACACTGCTCTACCCAAGAGCGCCATCAAACTACACTGTAGTTGCGTGCCTTCAATGAAGGCGCGATTTCCTCGGGTCCCGGAACTGGCGACGAAAAGGACGGGCTTTTGTTCACAAAGATCCCCGTGTCATCCGCTTAGTACTCGTGCGATGTGGCGCCATCGACGAGTGCTACCGCTAAGTCTACGCTTCCTGCCAAATGTTCGCTATAACCCTTTCGCGCCTTCTTGCGTACATGAAGCTCGGTTCAACAGCATATTATCTAGAATTCCCTGGCCCAGCACTGAAAAAGCATTGTTGCAGCAACAAAGCATTATTCCGAAGTCTATATGAATGTGCTCGTATTAGAAAAAAAGAGTACGCAGTTCTGCATGTCGCTTGACACCTTTACAATCGCTAGAAGAGCGTCCATGCAATGGTCATAACAACAAACTGCGTTTCAAGGCAGCTGTTGATAAATGTGCATTGTAATTCCCGCGCTAATTAAGACCACGCATGTAAGACGCCATCCTTAGTGTTTCGCAGCATCCATTGTGAATATGAATAGCTGACGCAGCCTAAGAACAGTATAGTGGTAATACTTTAAATGATATTCAAAATAAAAATGTCCCTGATTCCTCAGTAAAGCGCTGTGTTTGCTTAGGCAATTCACAGTGCCGCTAGAGCCAATTTAACCCTAGTATTTGTTTTTTTTTGTTTTGCTCGTGCCCCTCAGTATAGTGGTATTTGCTTCTGAAGGGTCTGTATTTAACTCATGCGTTGCACACAGCCGTATTAAAGCGAAAAACGTTGCTGTTTCTTTAGCATTGTTTCTCGTCTCTTTACCTGCCGCTCTTCACCGAGAAAAAGCAGCAGCATCTTTACTTCAATATTTCAATGGTTAAGATGATGATAAAAAAGACCAACCAGTAGTCATTTCTTGTGTACATAGGAAAAGCGAAGCTTTCAACGTAGAAGAATAAGGTTTAAAACAATTTTTCCTTGAAGAAAACTTGCATAAAACATTTATTACTATTTAATGAATATTTACTTGCAGTGCATTGTTTCGTGCGATATGGTGTTAAGCGATTTTTCTGTCCGAAACAATCCTTGAGACTCTCTTTGACTCCACTCTTATTAAAGCTTTTAACAACAATAAATATTGGATGTTGATGTCTTGTATGAAATGTCGGAAATCGTTAGGAGTGACGAAGTAATAATTGCCAACGTGAGAGCGCTGGCAAAATATAGCGGCTGGGGCGAACTTCCACGTACAACACATTCAGCATTCAGAGGAGACCTTAATAAACTCTACCTTTGTTATCTTTTTCAGTTCTAAATCATTTCACATATTTCAGGTCTCTTCCGAGATGCAAGAGGATCATACGACAACTTTTACCGGATGCTTGGAGGAATCAGTTTCGTGTGCTTTGCTATATTCCTCGGCTTTCACTTTTGGAACGTGTCACAGAAAAAAGTGGACGATTCAAAACCTCACAGCAAGGAACAGCGCCTCACAAGAAGGGATAAGCAATAATATCTCAGGAAAAACAGAGGCGTCTCACAGCAATTACAGGGATAACAGCAGCGTGTTACTGCCTTTCATAATTGTAATAGAGAGATATCACTTACTGATACAAAATCAATTTTGGCGAACGCGCAATCATTTTTTTTTCTTAACGCCCTTCCTCCTTCGTCACTTTCGGTCAAAGGGATTGTGACGCTTACAGTAATAATCATATTGGAAATTTTGCAACAAAAGTTTCGACAAAAGTTTCGAGGCAAGCATCTGTGGTCTCCGCACTGTTACAAAACATCACGATAAATACAAAATGTTTTTACTTGCAGAATCCGTCTCCTGTGTGCTAGATTGTCCTTGTTCTCGACAGCGCGAACCATGGAACATTGAGCATAGTAGGAAATGGCTGTCTGACGTTTAAAAAAAAACATTGAGCAGATTGAGTAGTAGATAGTTGGAACGACAATTTGGAGAAAATGTATCATCCACATCACCGATGAAACTTTCTTCTTCCACAGGTTGAATGAACAAATCAGGAGATCAGGCAATAAAAGTCTCACCAGTAATCAATTTAAAGCATTGTAGAGTTGATATATATACCGGGTCTCCCAGCAAAATTGAACCAAGGGTTAAAACATAAAATATGTGAGGTAGGCCAGAGAAACCAGTTGCATAGAACTGCCAGCCGCTTTGCGCACCAGAAGCATTTTTGTGTTTTACAATTACTTAATAACTATGTTCATTTTTCTTAATTAACTGAATAATCATTTTCGACTGTAACTGCGAGTTTCAAAGTTGGAGAGCACCTTCGGAAAACACCATTCCATTAACCGCGGTAAAGAAAACGTCACGTGTATCTTTTTTTCCAGGCTCAAAAGAAAGCCCGTGAAATACAAATAAAAAACAAAAATACCAAATAAGTAATTGCAAAACAAAAATTGCCTGTGGTGCATATTGAGGCTGGAAGTTGTATGCAACTGGTTTCACTGATCTACCTTAAAGATTTAATTTTGTAACCCTTGGCTCAAGTTAGCTGGGACACCCAATATATATATATATATATATATATATATATATATATATATATATATATTCTCCAATCAATTTGAAGCATTGTATCGAGCAGATATATATATATATATATATATATATATATATATATATATATATATATATATATATATATATATATATATATATATATATACATATATGCAATGAAGCACAGCAATGAAACACAATGAAGCGTACACGTCGCTCTATAGTTTTTTAAAGCGGCTTAGTATGTTAAATGTTCTCGCATCCTATATATCCTATATATATATATATAACTATATAAATATATATATACATATATATTGTTACGAGTGAAATTGGTTTAATATTTACAGAATATTCGGGGAATCCATGAAAGTACGTACATTCTCAAGCACAGTCTCAGCGAAGCTTTTTCCCGAACGAGTCTACGCTTCACTACTTCGTTCTTTTTGTTCACAAGCGCCCCCGTCCACTTTGTCCTTTTCTTGCACATGCGCAACACCGCGCACCGCAGCTTAATTGACATAACAGTTTCCCCAGGACAGATGAAGCTCGTCCTCGAGCGAGTCAAGGAGATTGGGAATAGCAACGCTTCAGTCGTGCTGCATGAGCCAGCGGAGTCGTCCGCTAGCATCGATTTGTCGATGTTTCTTTACCGATAATGTAAGTTCCTTCACTTAAACGACTTACAACAACGAAGGATCCGGCGTATAGCCACAAGAACTTCTGGTACAGTCCGCGGCGTCGAAATGGCGTCCGAAGCCAAGCCAAATCTCCGGGTTCATAAGTTACTGCAGAATGAGCCGCATTATACCGAACCTTTGTGCGGTCTTGGGAGGCGATAGTTCGCAAACGAGCAAGACAACGCGCTTCGTCACCAAGACAAAGATGTTGCGAGACGGAGGGGTCATCGTGCACAGAGAATGGAAGAAGGGTGTCCGGGAAGGTTGAAGGTGAGCACGCATAAAAAAGAAAAAAGGAGAATATCCGGTCACTTCTTGCTTAGCTGTGTTATAAGCGTGAGTTACAAATGGCAAGACGGCGTCCCAGTTCTTGTGATTTGATGTTACGTACATTTACATCATGTTAATGAAAGTCCGGTTTAGACGCTCGGTAAGGCCGTTTGTCTGAGGGTGATAGGCAGTAGAATGACAGTATTCGGAGCCATATAGAGTTCTTCCACAATATCTGCTGTGAACTGCCGACCGCGACATCTGATGATCACTGGGGGGGCGCCGTGGCGAAGTACGATCTGGTAATAAAAAGTTTGACACATCGGCTGTTTTCGCAGAAACGAGTGCAGACCTCTCCACATACCAGGTCAAATAGTCAATAGCTACGATAATCCAGCGACGGCCGTCAGACGAATTGGGAGAGGGCCAATAAGATCAATCCCAATTTTCTCGAAAGGCACCCTAGGGGGCTTGACAGGTTAAAGAAGGCCAGCAGGTGTTGTGGAGCTTTGTTTGAGACGTTGGTAAGGGATACAACTTGCTATATAGCGTTTCGTTGTCGTGTGCAACCTTGGCCAATAAAATCGTTGTCGGACCCTCGCGAGAGTGCGCGCAAAACCAAGATGATCCGAAGTGATGTTGTCATGAATCGCATGTAGGACAGCATTGCCGAGAGAAGCCGGGACAACAAGCAGAAGACGGGCACCATCAGTTGAGTAGTTCTTTTTGAGGAGTAGACCATCTTCAATAAAGAAAGGTGTAGATGCAGAATTGGGTGCCTTATCAAACAACGGAATAAGTTCATGGTCTTGACTTTGCTCTTGCCGAAATTTTACGAGGTCTGGTAATGTTTCCGTCACAGGCGCCAGACAGTCGTCCAGATCATCTTCACCGACTGCCGTGTATGGAAGAGTAAATTGGGACAAACAATCAGCACCGGCGTGGCGGCGACCACTCTTGCAGTGCGAATTTACAATTTTGCCGTTTGGTTTTTGTAATGCTCCGGCAACATTTGAGCGGATGATGGACACCGTTTTGGGTGGCCTAAAGTGGAAGACGCGCCTCTGCTACCTCGATGACATTGTCGTCTTTTCTCGTGACTTTGACACACACCTCTCCCGTCTGAAGCACGTTTTGACCTGCCTATCTGATGCTGGAATGCAGCTGAATTTGAAAAAAAATGTCGTTTTGCCGCCCGCCAGCTCACCATTCTCGGCCCCGTTGTTTCCAAAGAAGGTGCATCTCCAGACCCTGCCAAACGTCGTGCCGTAGCAGCCTTTCCCAAACCGACTTCTATCAAAGATCTAATTAGCTTCCTCGGGCTGTGCTCTTACTTTCGCCGCTTTATTAGGAATTTTGCTTCCATTGCTGTTTCCTTGACAGAACTTCTGTCCGGCAGTTCCGACCTTTCGTCGTGGTCACCAGCGTGCGACGATGCCTTCAATGCTTTACGACCCATCCTCACGGCACCGCCTGTCCTACGTCACTTCGACCCCACAGCGCCTACTGAGGTCCACACAGACGCCAGTGGTATTGGTCTCGGCGCTGCGCTCGCTCAGCGCAAAGCAGGTTATACTGAATACGTGGTCACCTATGCTAGCCGTAAACTCACGAAGGCTGAATCCAATTACTCTGTCACTGAAAAGGAGTGCTTAGCGATTATTTGGGCTCTTACTAAATTCCGTCCTTTCCTCTATGGTCGCCCTTTTGACGTAGTGACGGACCACCATGCGCTTTGCTGGCTTTCCTCACTGAGAGACCCGTCCGGCAGACTGGAAAGATCGGCTCCTCGTCTTCAGGAATATGATGTCCGCGTTGTTTACCGTCCTGGCCGCAAACATTACGACGCCGATGCACTTTCCCGCTGTCCCCTTAAAGCTGAGGTCGCGAACCTTGCCTCTTCCAACGATTCCCCGCCATCGCTTCACATCAATGACATGCCATCAGCGTAGCGGCAAGACCCTTCAATAAACTCTATCCTCGATTTTATCTCCAATCCTACAGCTGCTTCTCCATCGCGTGCTCTCCGCCGCCATGCTTCCCACTTCGCCATTCGTGATAACCTCCTCTACCGCCGCAACTACTGCGCAGATGGCCGCAAGTAGTTGCTAGTTATTCCCCGGCAGCTACGTTCACAAATCTACGCTGACCCGCAATCCGGTCAAGCGGGCGTCTTCACGACATACACTCGTCTCCAGCTGCGTTACTACAGGCGGGATATGTACACCTTTGTACTCAAGTACGTTCGCGCATGCCTCACCTGTCAACGTCGCAAGCCATCTCCTCAACGTTCTGCTGGAGAGTTGCTGCCGTTACCCAGCCCACCACGCCCTTTCGACCGCGTCGGCGTTGATTTGTACGGGCCGCTTCCCTACACTGCGGCCGGCAACCGCTGGCTATCGTAGCCGTTGATCATCTGACAAGGTATGCAGAAACCGCCGCACTTCCATCTGCCACAGCGTAAGAAGTAGCTTCCTTCATTTTGCAGCGATTTGTTCTTCGCCATGGCGCACCTCGAGAGCTGCTCAGCGACAGAGGACGCGTTTTCTTGTGTGACGTTGTGAAAGCCTTGCTCACCAAGTGCAACATTATTCATAGAACCACCTCCGCCTATCATCCCCAGACTAATGGCCTCACTGAGCGTTTCAATCGTACCCTTGGCGACATGCTCTCTATGTACGTCTCCTCCAACCACTCAAACTGGGACCTCGTCCTTCCATATGTCACGTACGCATACAATACCGCAACGCAGTCTACTACCTGCTGGCTTCTCTCCTTTTTTTTCTCCTCTATGGCCGTCACCCCTCTGCTACAATCGACACCATACTCCCGTATCAGCCAGACATATCAGTGTATACACCTGCGTCTCAAGCAGCCCAGCATGCGGAAGGCTGTTGACAAATCGCCCGCGCATTCACGGCTAGCTCCCAGTACCGCCATAAATCTAACCATGACAGCCAACACTTGACACCGCACTTCTCGTCTGGCGCTCTTGTGTGGCTATGGATACCTTCCAATGCCCTTGGACTGTCTTCAACATTTCTTGTTAAATACCATGGCCCATGCCGAGTTCTGGTGGCGCAACTCTCCGGTTAATTATGGGGTGGAACCTGTTACGCCGTCCCATGATCTACGCCGGCGCGGACGCGAGATTGTTCAAGTCCAGCGCCTCAAACCCTATTACGACCCTGCCGTCTTGCTCATGCCGTAAGTCTCCAAGATGTCTCCTCTTCGTCCCGCGGGTAATTGTGAAGAGGAAGAAGTGTACGAGGAACATGCCAGTCAGTGGCATCGTGATCGCTGCGCGTGCTGGACATGACTGCGTTCGCTGCAGCTGTGTTCGCCGCTGATTTGCCCAGTCCTGCTGATCAAGTCCTGTTGATCTGCTGAATAAACCCCCATTCTTTTCTTACAGTATATATATATATATATATATATATATATATATATATATATAGCATAAGTAAATAGGCGTATTTGGTTGCTAGAGGTGTTATACACAGGTGAAAAATGGCTTCCTACTGTTTCTAAGTTTATTTGGAGCTGACGTTTCGGTAAGAGCCCTGCCTTTCCGAAACGTCGACGCCAAATAAACTTGGAAAAAGTATCAAGCAATTATCTTTCACTTGTGTGCATATATATATAGATATCGCGTGTTCCCGTTCACTTGGACCAAGGTTTAAAAAAATATGCTTTGCCCTATCCCAGTTAAACAAATTTCGAGATGTTCAGCGAAGAGCCTATTATTATTTTTTTTTGTTTTGCATTCTTCAGCTCGCTCAACGTTAGGTCATGCATGTGCACACTGGTGAACCTTCAATAATTGACCAAGCAATCTACTGACATATTTGTCAGTGTTATAATCGGACTTCTAGCCTCGGTTCCCACGGCCCCTGCAGTCGAGCGTGTGCTGGCGAGCGCCTAACGCCCGCTTACAAGCTCTGTGCACCAACGCAAGCTACAGCGCACTTATATGAACCCTCGGCGTCTGGCGTGTCTGGGTTTGCCACAGGAGAGGCCAGACATTCTGGCGCCTCAATGACCGCCGGCACCACGACTGCGCGCCCTGATCTCCTACCTCCTCGCCCCGCGGTGGGAACATTGTAGGCTCTTTATTGGGCCTCTTGGCCCGCAGTCAATTGCAGTGTTCGGATTGGACAGTTTGAACACCAAGGGCTTTCTGGGCGCCATAAAAGAAAGCGCTCGGCCGATGGCCGAGCGAGACTCGTTGAGTCAGTCGCAAGTGTCGTCGCATGCCGTACGTGCTATGCGCCTGTAGTGGACATGGCAGGGTCTCTCTGGCCGTCGCTGTACGGACAGTCGCGTCAATCCAGTAACTTTCGGCCCCTGTTCCAGTATTGTTCTGCACTGAACCATGATTGTAAATATTGTATAAATTCACCTATCGTTCACCTCATCCTGTGGACCTGGAGCCTTAATACCAGGACACTGTCCAGAATCGTGACAGCAGCTAGTGCTTTAATAAGTGCACTGATGGAATGTAAGAATTTGGTTGGGCTGAGAGAGGAAAGTCCTGGGTCAAAAAAGCACATCCGTGTTTCACCGTCCATTTCAAAGTCGGCCGCAGCGTACAAGAGTGCTGGCGCGACGCGCAGGTAGAGCGTGCAGCGCGAGGCTCGTTCTTGGAGGATTAGAGGGGTGAAAGGAGCAAAATATGCAGCAAGGATCAGTAAAGCACCGAAATAAGTAAGCGCGTTTCTTCAGCAATAACATGAACAAAGGAGGCGATTCAGGGAGCCGTACTGCTGTCAGATGTCTGCATTAATTGAACAGGTTGAGGTTCAATGGTGAAGGGGGGAGTGGAGGGGGCAGGGATGAAGGAGGAATTTTTGGTGCGTTAACGAGTGCATTGTTTGTACTCAGTACTCTCCGAAAATTCGCGACAAGATTTTTTGCGTCACCTTCAAGTGCATGCGCCCTGGCGGATAGCTTTTGCTGGAGCTGACCAGCACAGATCGCCCGAAACCGGGAACGAGCTCAAAAGATATTTAACACATTAATTAGAGACTTTGAGAAGCTGTGATGTCGCCGCTGTAGAGTGCATTACCTTTGAAAAAAATGCGCTCAGATATAATCTTTGCGAACTTGTGGGTATCAAATCTAAAGGAATTAGCTAGAGCATGGTTCAGAGTGCTTTGTCTTTTCATTCTATGTAAACCTATTCCCTAACGACATTACAATTATCTCAGTTATCAGGAAACGGCTTATCGTTATCCGCGCTCTTGGCTGTAGCAATGAGCAATAAAAAAATTAGATGCCGATGAATATAAACACATTTGTTGTATTTTGATAAGATGTGAAGCACAGATATATTGGTTAGATAGCAGTATTTGCAATGTATATTTCTTGCAAGGTAAAGCAAAAATAAAAGTGGGATAGCGCACAGCTAAATGTGCCCTGCTACGTTCTTCGTCTGATAACGCCATCTTTCACGCGGAACGTAATGTTTCATCTTGTTCATGATGAAGCGTATGAAAAGCCGTGATATCGGGGGCGATAGAAGCGCCTCCTCCATGCGCGGCGTCGCTCTTTCCTGGCCGGCTGCCGAGATGGAATAAAGGCATTCCTGACAAGCTTCAGTGTGGCCGCTTGCTCTTCGTTCGTCGAAACACTCAGAAACGCAACAGCAGGTGGCAGCGGCGGCAGCTTACAGTACTATTGAGAAAGAATGTGCTTGCTTGGTTTGGGCTACTGAGAAACTTCACTGTTACATCTGGTTCACTAAATTTATTCTCATTAACGATCATCTCCAGCAACTGTCTCATGATAGCTCCAGCAACTGCCTCGAAAGAATGGCAGATTGCTCCGGTGGACTCTCCGGGAATATGCTTTTGTGATAAAGCATAAGAGAGGAACAGAAAGTTGGGCGTGTTGGTTGCTATCCATTATTTAACAGCGCACAAAAACGAGGACGCTAACACACACAACACGAGCGCTGACTTTAAACTAAAGATTTATTATCACGTGTGTTATTTTTGCAGGATTATGTATAAGAGTCGTTCGTGATATTAAATCTTTATTTGAAAGTCATCGCTCGTGTTTTTGTGTGTGTTAACGTCCTCGTTTTTGTGCGCTGTTAAATAATGCATAAGAGAGGTAAACTTCATGCAAACACAAATTTCTCAAGTCGGGCGCACAAATAAGTATACCTTCTTGTGTTCTTGTTTCTTTTGCTCATCGGCATCAATGTAAATATTCTCATAATGCAATCATTCATGCTGACTACTCTTTTCCAAAGTTTTGATAGGAAGTTTTTGAAGGTAAAAGTCTGGTTGCGTTTAGAACGACTTTTGGGTAGCCTACTGTGGAAAAGAAGCAATACTTTTGGTAAACAAGATGGACGTTTTGGGCAGCTCGGTGGCTTCTTTGGGGCTTGATGGTTGTTGTTTGCTTCCCCGACTACTCAGCCGTCAGCCTCTTTCAAGAATGCATGAGTCCCCGGTGGCATCGACCGAAGGTTCCCTGGGACACCGTCGGGTCAACGCAGTAATCCCGGGCAGTGCATTCGACACCTTTTCAACGGCACGGAGGTCGTGGCACTGACGTTTGCTACTTTTCATGGGTCTGCTACACGCGCCTGCCAGATTGCTGTGGTGATGTGCTGCGGTGATGCGCTGCGGTAGTGCTCTGTGGTGATGTGCTGTGCTGATGTGTTTGTCTTTTCATCTGTGGATTCCGCCGCAACATATCTTCGAAGCGGGATTTCGCCAGCGCTGAACTGGTTATTATGACAGTTTTTTAGATCAGCGGTGTTAAATTCAAAGACCTCACTGTTGTCGACTTGCGAATGTCAAGTAGTTCTCGGCTGTGTACAACAGCGGAGTGAAAATTTATTTAATGTGCCTGATGCCGTCCTAAAAAGAGGAAGAGTTGTTACGTTCTTCGGCTGATAACGCCCTCTTTCACGCGGAACGTATTGTTCCGTCTTATTCATGATGAAGCGTATGAAAATCCCGGATATCGGGGGGAATATAAGCCCCTTGTCCAAGCGCAGCGTTGCTCTTTTCTACCCGGCTGTCGACTTGGAATAAAAGCATTCCTGCCAAGTTTCAGTGTGGCCGCTTGCTCGTCGTTGGTCGAAACACCCAGAAACGTAACAGCCCAGAGAACACCGAGCCATCGCTTCTCTTAATGAGATGCAGCTGAAATTGCACTAGTAAGTTTCATCAGAGTGACGTCATGTGTGAGCATGTTTTCAGATGCACTGGCCACACTAATCACGTCAACGTGTTCTCTTTCTTCATAAATCCAAGCACAGAGGTAGTGATATTTTGTACCTGATTTGTTGTTACAAATTTTCGAATATGTGCAATGATACTTGACATGTTCTTTATTCGTGTCACTTTCCCATTGTCATCTTGCTTTCTGTTTCAAACTATGTCCATTGTATTATTTAACTTTCTGTGTATAGTACAGCACACTTCTTGTAACGTCTGTTCGCAAATGTAGGCTGCCGTGGTTTTAGGCATTAAAAAATCGACAAATTAATCAGCAAAATAGTTTGGCGCTACTCATCTATGCAGGTTGCAGATACTTAACAATAAATAATCCCAAGTACATGGAGGCTATTAGCAGGTACACTAAGCGGACAGGCGTACATAAAAAAGTAATTGCTGTTATCCACCTCCTATTTAAATACGATGGAGAAATATAATATTCAGCCTCTTACTATATTGGAATGTAAACGTGGAGACGGTCACATTTCTAGATTACTCCAATTTGGTGAACTCTTCTAGATCGCATGTGCTACCAGATATTAAGCTGTAAATATTCAGTTTCGGTTCTCGTATTCGTGCTTAAGTGTCACAATGGCCGGCTGAACGCATTCAGCTGTGACGAGGTATTTCAAGACACTCCAGGTGCCAATGATGTACATAACAGATCTTTACGTTTCGCCTTTGGAAGTCGCAGTCGTCCAGACCGAAAGCAAACCGCATCAAGGCTGTTTTACATTTATTCTCCGTCTTGCGTGCCTATTCACATGAATTAAATGATAAAGTTAGGAGCGTGTGTCTCAAAAACCGCATCTACAGTGCGAATGCATCCGAATGGAGCAGACTAGGGATGCGACTGCCTCTAGTTATATAATATAACAAAGGCCGGTAGCTAATGTTGCCTGAATATTCACGTACCGCTATTAGATAATGCTGTGGAAAATTATTACGCCTGGTTGCATAACCTACGTATACGAAGAAGTTCAGTGGGCTGCTGACTGTTTACCTAAAAACTACAAAGACTAATTCGGAACACCGATGATCTTAGAAGGATGTCTCATTCTGAAAAGCCATATCTCAACCAACCGGAACAGTGTTGTCAACAAGTGAATATCAAAATACGTGAGGTGTAAGCAGTCAAGGGGAAAATGTAGACCAAAACTCGTTAGCAGTCTGGCCTAAGAACTGTGCTATGTTGGTCAATGCATGGCAAGATATACCTTATTTTTGAAGCGCGATCTTAAAGACGGAACAATATTTTCCAGCATATATATAATGTAATGTATTTCTGACAAACAGCGCTTAGCGAAGGGACAAGCCACAAACGCTGTCTTCCAACTATCTTTATTTAAAAGAAACACGACTTCTTATACCATCTCACCACACATTTAATCATATGAGCCGCAGCCATATTATAGAGGAAATCTCAAATGACAAGCACAGTCCTGTAACAAAGAAGCGAATCATATAATTAAGAAGTTCAATTCCTCTTCGGTTAGTGCAACGGATGGCGTGCTAAGACAAAAGTCACTCATCCTGGCTAATGAAGCTACCTTGATAATCTCTCGGACCAGTCGTTCTTTGTGTCTGGCAATTACTATGCATTTGCTGAGTTCAGGTTCACGGCTCTGAAGGATAGTACCTGTAATGAATCCCCAGGTTCCTGGATGCTTCCTCGAAATCCGTTGCATGTTATAGAAGTTTTTCGTTTACACACCTGCCTGTCTGTCCACTGTACGCTTTTCCACGTGTGACTAAAAACTAATGAACTATGGCCGTTGAATATTCCACAAACTGGGTTTGGTGCCTAATGGACCATGTGGTGCTCCACTCTTTTAAGGCTGCGCGTTTGCTGCAAGCAAAATGAAAAAGGAATGATGGCACAAACACCTAAGAACGAGATTAAGATGCTTGGCGTCGATGTTCTTTCCCAGTCGGTCCGTGAATGCTACATTTTGTGCCGAAGTTGGGCATCCAAACTGAAAACAAATTCGGAGCTTGTAGCCATGGTGCGACTTAATTCAAAGGCAGGGCCTATATCGGAAAATGCAAGGTGCATTTCTGATGAGGTTGACATCGTTGGCCGTCACCAGCCCTGCTACGAAAATCGGCCAGTAGAAAGAACTGTAAGGTACCTAAAAGACAATTTCCTTGCGTTGCTGACGTCTGACAATAGCTAATCTCTAGTTTTGCTGTAATTTCCAAGCATAATTACAAAGCTAAAGCGTTAGAAGCCGTTGATTTAGTTTTTGACTAGCACAAAGCATCGGCAATCAGGAGAGCAAGGTCGGCTGCTATGAAGCTCTGCAATGCACTTAGGCCTGACTCCTGCTTTCGAGGCATAAAAACTTGCAAGAAAGACAATTTGGACGGGTTTTTCACTGTGAAAACTCGGAAACCTGACTGGCCCTTCAGGGTAATAATTTCTGATGGTGGCCCTTGGTGAAAGACGCTTGCCTGTCCCATGTTATTTGGGACGAAAATGGGTGTCATCAAAAACGCGGTGTATCCATTTGGTCGTGTATAGAGCCTTTATTCATTGATTTTTATCTAGCTAGAACAGGTAGGTTCCTTCACCAAACCCTCGCTGGCTCAGATGTTCAGGAAGTGCTTATGTATGTTGATGACTACCTTGCTCTTTGTAACGGGAAAGGCGGAAATCCTCTAGATAAAGTGATGGAGGCAGTGGGTTGCTTTCTGCAAGTTTTGCAACAACTTTCCGTCACGCATGAGCTTCCTGCCTAAGGTCGCTCAGGTTTTTGCACTTGCGACTTGAGTTCACAAGAGGCCATATCTGTTGGGCTTATGAGCCTAGAGGGGAGAAACAACCACTGCTATTTCATTACGCTCAATCAAAGCTGGCCAAGAGAGATATTGTGAATTTGTGCATGAGAAAAGCTCTGAGGAAGTCGTGTATCCACAAAATGGAAGTCAGCTTTATTAATCATATAGAAGCTTGGTAGTGTGGATACACCCCCCCCACCCTGCGTACTTACCGGTATCGGTTGCCAAGCAAATGAAAAGCCCTTGATGCGGGCTAGGCCCCAACCGCATGTTGAGCTAAGGCCACTGCGTTGAAGAAAAGAAAAAAAGATGGCAGCGGACACCGCTGCAGCGGCAGTACTGTAAGTCATCATTTGTCTATCCCCCGCCTTCTTCCGCCCTTCTCATTTATTTCAGACTCATCTCACCTCCCCCTCTTCTCCTTCCTCCCCCCTTAACTTTACTTATATCTGGATCAAGCCCCGCGTCATGCACCCTTGAAGAAGGAGTCGGGCCGGCTACGAAACGTCGGGTTTTCTTAAAATAAAAAAGTGATGGTTGGAGAATTTTCAAGTTTCACTTTGTAGAATGCTTCTTAGGAGCATTCCTTGACGGCGGAAATACCACTATTGACTAAAGATGTAATGAAAAAGAGTAAGGATGATTAACTGGAAAAAAAGATAAACCTAGTAAATCGTCATACAGCATACAGACTAAACGGAACATATCTAGAGGTTTTCAGAAGGTATCACATTCACACATGCGCGCGCACACTCAACCACGCGCGTGATAAAATGCACACTCACAACTTACCCAGATCCTGAAACATTTCCGATAATTACTAGTAAAGACTGGACCTGTACAAAATATGACGCTAACCTCGGCACATTTGCATTATCTATCGATTCAAAGGAAGCCTTCATATTGCTAGCATTACCACTGAGTAGGCGAGGGTGTCAGCAAACTTCGCTGTCACACAGTCGTGCTAAGAGCGATTCGTTCTCAAAATGGGATTGCAGGCTCCGATTTATTGCACCGCCTTCCTTGCAGTATTCAAACCTTGTGCCTGGCACCCTCGTTTTAACCACCAAAATAAAGCACTACACTACATTACAAGCTTACAAGCGATAAAGGATAATCTTTATCCCCCAGACTAATACGAATATTTCCTTGTGTCTGTTTTCACCAACACGCCTACCTAAACGCACTCATCAGTCGTTCATGTTTCTTTAACCGCCGCTGACGCTCCTTGGCTGGCCTAAATTTCCCAGATGGCTGTGTATGCTAATCTGTAACATTTTCCAGGCCCCTGCTTGGTTGTGATTCAATCCACCCACCACCGTGCACCTCTCGTTAGCATGGTGCGCCTGGACAGCTCGTACAAGCGAACAGACCAGTTGGCTTCGGTTACTCTAGCTCAGGATATCCAGTACATTTAGTGTGGCGCTTTTCTCTCTGTGTCCGTATCTTACACACAAGCGTTTGCGATGTCAGTGCACGCTAAAGAACCTCAGGTGGTCGACATTTCCGGAGTCCTCCACTACGGCGTCTTTCATAGCCTGAGTTGCTTTGGGACGTTAAATTCCAAAAACCACCACCTACACGCAAGCGTGCACTGACCACGTTTTGTTTAGGAAGGTATATACGCTGGCTCTACAGTAATATATCTGCGTGAATGTACTGACGGCATATTCGACCTCATGCCTGGCTCGATACACGCACGTGCGCTTTTCAAATTACTCTCTCCACACCTTTCACCATTCTTTTACGGTGTCTTCATATTATAATGCGAGCGATAAAAATACAATAGTACTTCGGTACTAACATGCTTAACCGTAGTAGTGCTGCTATCAAGGTAGGAATCATATTGATGGCTTACCAATTATAGAACGAAACGTTTAAAAATGCGAAAGCCTTCAATATTTACCTCCAAATCAATGAAACGGAGGAATCATCGACAAAGGAAACATTGCAAAACTGCAAGAGCGTTCCAAAAAGGCGGCCAAAGGCATGACTAATCGGCCCAAGCCCCTATCGCACAAAAGTTAAACTATGAAACAGAGTGATGTATGCTGGCCGAGACTCTCAAATAGCACACGTGCTTCATGGAATGTGACGCATTGGTTGGACAGAGTGTGTCATACTGACACCAACGTTCAGGAAAAAAGAATAAACTACATTTGTCAATTATTTTTCTCTGAGGCTCAGACATCTGTCATGGAAGCTCACGCAGCTCGCAGGCTCTGCATTCTGACAGGAGCTACTGCGGTGCATGGCATTGTGAACAAAATAGTTACTTCTTCATAGTGTTTTTTTTTTTTTTGCAGAGTAAGTGTGTTTTCATGCCGAAGCTCTGTTGGAGGCGAGCAGATTTATATGTCGGGAGGCAAAAAAAGCCAGCTACCATTGCTATGCCAGCTTTTTACATTGCATTTATCCGACTGCGAGTAACAATTCGGTATAGAAAGTCACAAAACCGTAACTTCATGAAAATTTCGCACAAACTCTTCATGGTCATAACATCGGTAAAAATGCCTGGATGGTTCATTTTACAAGCGACGCAATGGCATGTGAGTGCTAGTCAGTTTGCGGTTCAGCTGCCGCCTGTAGACGCACGTGATTGCTCATGCACTTGGCATGTGGACGTACTCAGCCTTCCCAACTGCCTCTTCTGCAACCGTGGAAATCTACCAACAGGTTCTGCTGCTTTCCGCAAGAACGCTGGCATGCCAAATGCATGATACATCTTTTTGCGGCCCGCGTTTTCCCAGCTATATATCTTCAGAGCTCTAGGGGTTAAAAGGAATCACTCGCGCTGCCAGAGTCCCACTAGCCACCTCTCTTTGCGTGAAGTCAAACGTCACCCTGTGAGATTTTCTCGCAGCGTTTATCCGCGGTGCGATACCGACACCTGCGTAGGTTTCTAACGGCTGGGTAAGTTGAGGCCTGGAGATTTGATGTCAGGTTTACATATGTTGCTTAACCAGATTGGTTAGCGCAGTTTTAAATTTATTGAGTATGACTGCTACTGATCAGCCCTATTTCGACTGATTCCTACTCACGAAAGCGAAGCGAGGAGCGCGTTGTAGGGAACGTCACATTCCAGTGAGGCTATAAGAGCCTCGACTCGTTGATAGTGGAGGCTTTATATACATAAAAACTATATGTCATTCTCGGCAAAGGATGCTATCTAATGCTTGTTTAGAAGAGTGACGCTTATTACTCTACAGTGGCGTTTTTCAAACACCACATGAGTACAAGCCGTACCTATCTTCCTATCGTGCATTGTTAGAAAACGTTTGGAAGAGTATTTTGGAGTAAATATTCTTCCATGGTCTCTCATCCAAACACGGTCTTTCTTAAAGCCATTTGTCATGTTTTCCATCCAGTAAGCACGGACAAAACTGCGAGACGTTGCGAAATGAAAGCGCAACAGGTCGCAAAAACTTAATAATTTGTTTCCATCCGTTCTGACACAAGGTGCTAGGGTTGAATAGTTTGCGCAACGCATACTAATACTGCAATTAGTACGCATTACCTGCTTGGGATATATGTCATTAGTGGACAACGCAGAATGATATGGCTTGATCTCGCTGCGTTTTGCATTGAGCGTGTACATACGGGGCAGCACCTCAGTGCATGTTTTAAGCATATAATTGTATCAGCAAAGAAAACAGAATGATCGTGGTGAGAGGCAAAGCGCAGAAAACTCTATCAAAGAAGCGAAGTAAGCACGCCACGATATCAATATTTCGCTAGGCTTCTCAGTGTTGCTAAATGTACTTTGCAAAATGGGTCAGTGTCATCTCGCTACCATTTGTGGCTCACTGAAAGGCATTCGCATGGGCTGACTTTTTCAGCAAATCAAAACTGTATTTGGGACGTTTGTTTTAGAGTGTAAATTTTTAATTCCTTTAGTATGTGCATATAGTATTCATATGTCTCTGGCTGACAAAGAAGATTCTTTAGGAAATGTTTTCTAGATATTGGCATAAAACCTGCAGGAATTTCAGAAAAGCTGCATTACACGTTAGATATAATTGTTATTTGAGGAGGATAGAAATGAGAAATGTAAAAAAACAAAACGAAGAGACCAACAGCTTTGGAAACGGATAATTGCGGAGGGAGGATAGATGTGTGCGTTTAAAGCTTATGTTATATATTCGCGATCTGGAGAGATGCCCACATTGCTTTCTTTGGCGAAATAGTTCCCCATGGGTTATAATGTAGCCCTGTCGCTTGGTTTCGAAAACAAAGCAGAGAAAAGGAGATGATTCTTGCAGATATTCAACCGCAGACACTCTTAAGTGTCCTCATTCAATGTGTTGTAAACTTTGACCCTTGTTTCGACAGAGCAACTATATCACCAACAATGGACAACTGCTGGAGCATCCCATTGCTGTCGTCGGCTTCCATTCTCCTGCTGGCAATTCCGAGTACCTGCTTCGGCATCATATTTGTCCTCATTATGGAAGCTTACGGAGCAACGCGTGAACAGGCAGCCTGGCCCGAAAGTATATTCATCATGACCGGCCACCTGTCAGGTATTTAACCCCAGCCGAAGGAATGTCCTAAATTCTTGATAGGAGAATCAGAAACTTTTTCACAGAACAACTGATAATTCAGGGAAAATCAAGGCAAAGATAGACATGTAGAAGTTCTGAGAATGGTCAAAAATGTAAGATAAGTATCGCTCCCACCTGTTTCACTGCAAGAATATCGAGAAAAAAGCAGACCGTGGCGGGTCCCAACATTCGTTTTAAGTCATACAAAGAAAGCTTATTCCAGTATTACGCCTTAAGACTTACAGACATTGGCAGCGGAGTTGGCTCCATGGCAATTCAAATTGAAACTTTGCAATTGCAAATTACAAGAGATGTGCGCTAGCTTATCTCAATGCTCTAGGACATCTTTTAAGAGCACATGCACGTTGAATCCGAAATATTCTCGACGGCAGCCGCCCCTCTGGTGACAGCAGTGATAAGGATGATCGCCATTTATGAGCGTCTTGAGTCAATAGTCTCTATCATACGCTGCTACATGGGGAAAGTTTTGCGGAGTAATAAGACATATTGCAGGACAAAATACGGTATTTGACGCAAAAAAGTCACAACCGAGGCCATTCTTTAAATTCGCAAGGCACTAGCTGCAACTCTATGGCCATCTACAGTCGTGCGATACTTCGAGCCAAAATGGAACTGCAAAGGAGTGGCTACCTTTATATGATAACGACCGTCAATTTTTCAATACTGTGTTGTCCCTTGACCGTAATAAGAAATAAGTCTGAATTTGGCTCATGCTTCACAATTCATCAAGTAATTACGTTCTATACCGTACTTAACGCCCACTTTCTAGTATGATGCACCTTGCACAGACAACACAGAGATAGCTTTCGTAGTTATTAAAGCAATAACCTGCAAGTGGTGAAAATTACCGTGCACATATATAAACACAGTTCAGTTCAGTCGTTCAGTCGTGTCCGACTCTTCGTGACCCTATGGACCATGTCAAGCCACGCTTTCCCGTCTCTCACTATCTTCCTAACATCACATAACTTCATCTGCAGTGCCTCGAGGATGCCATCTAACCATTGCGTTCGCTGCTTACCCCTTCTCCGGCGACCCTCAGCCTTTCCCAAAAATGTTTTGACAATAATTCCGCTTGTCGAGTGCTTTATCATCTATGTTCAAATGCTGTTATTTTCAACATGATTCTTTTACACAGCCGAAAAGCGTCCAAGCATTACTGATTCTACTGCAATGTTGGTTCAGTGTCTTCATTTAGAAGTATGAAATCTAGTGTTGCGATGAGGATGGGATCTCCAGAGTGGTGTTAAAGCGCTGGTCTTGAAGATGCATTCTTTAGATAAAATTTTCTAGCCAGGAAATTGAAGGATGTTTTTTCAAATGGCTACCATTTCTCCGTTTTCCAGGAAAATATTGTAAGTTTGGCGCCATCACCGTCCGCCCAAATGTCATTAAATAAATGCTACCCATTTAAATATTCTGAAGGCCTGCGTCTCTAAAATAAACGCCTTAAACTCTAATAGGCACAATAACAGGTGCTGTGTCCCAACTGCCCCACATGATGTTTTTAGTTTTGTTTTCTTTCAAGATCCAAGAACACTGT
Organism: Amblyomma maculatum; assembly: GCF_055883805.1. Taxonomy (NCBI): domain Eukaryota; kingdom Metazoa; phylum Arthropoda; class Arachnida; order Ixodida; family Ixodidae; genus Amblyomma; species Amblyomma maculatum. Next base: position 57,497,898 of record NC_139346.1, on the reverse strand, counting down.
ATGCACAATTCGAAATCGGCGGGAAGCTCTATTGAAAGTTCATTAAAACTAATAACTGCCGAAAGGCAAGATGAGGGTCGAATTAGACAAAGAACACGAGAAATGAAACACAGTTATTGCCTAGACCTGAGACGAGGCACACAACCGCGCTGTGGGCGCCCTTCAGGGTTAGGGAAAGTTTCGAGTATTCTCGTGGATGCAGTTTGTTTGTCTTTTGTTTGTCTCCAAAATATGGCAAGAACTTTTGCTGGAATAAATGTTGTTTTGACTTCGAAATCTCCAGTGAAATTTTAATTCAAGGGGTAGAGTTTGCGTGGAGCCTTTTCAGAATAGAATTTCAGAAATGCAGTAGGTTCTTTAACTCTATGTACGGAAATGATACAGCGATTTTCAATGAACCGGCTTGCGCTGTAATAAACACTACATCGATGTACCCATGCATAAGTTCCGTAATGTTTATGTGCAGTAGAAGCTGCTATCCACGTATGTTAGAGTAGCGCGCATTGCTTAGTAGCAGAGTTCTGTTTTTCTTGCCTCGGCGTAGTGCACGTCGCATTTGTCTATAGAGCAAACGTGATGCTTAAAATTGGGTTTTGCGTTATTCTAGTGATAGTCGTTGCGTTAATAACAAACTATTTGTACTGCTCTGGCTGCAGTAAGAAAGGTGTGATAAAAAACTATCGACTTCGCCACAACAGAACGTGCCCTTTCATGAATCAGTTGCAGCAATATGGGAAATTAATATATCTATATTTCATTTCACTGAAAAATTAGAGGCGTTTAAATTTTAGTACCTACGAATTTATCTTGCAATGTGTCCATCGTTTAGACAGCAAAAAAATTTCGGAAATTAAATGCTTTTTGTTGAGTAGCGTGCAGTCAGAATCGAGTGGGGCGAACAAATTCAATCAGAAACTCATTATTTTTGTCTTTTTTGCTGCACAACCAAACATTTATTTGAAAGCTAATATGGTGCGTTGTAACCCTATTGAAACCCCCTGGAAACGCAATTGTGCCAGTCGCATTCAGGCTACGAACACTGGCCAGTCGAAAAGGCGTTTCTATCGCTGTGACCATGAACTGACAACAAAGAATAAAAGATTCGCAAATAATAAAAAAACGTTTTTAGCAACTGAGTTCGCACATGCCACGAAGGATTGTTCTCATGTGAGTTAGAGCGGCACCCATTGCATGTGTTGTGGAGAGCATCACTTGCTATCGTTTGTTTTGGGATGCGAATTGAGATTGCAGTAATATAAGTGGAAGGTTTATAAATTTAAACATCATAGATTTTAAATTTTCACAAATTAAAAGGGGGTGTCAAAGACACCCTAGGTGTAGTCTTAGCGTGAAGCTCAAACGTCCTCGCTTTTTTTAAACGTCTCAAGCAGTGCAATTCTTTTTTTAGGGCTAAGCATCGCTTTGCTACAGCGGCATATTTCGTTGTACCGGATCATTGTTCTCAGTGCCGTCGTAACGGCCGCAGCAATATCGGCGTCAGCCTTTGCTCCAAGCATGGTCTGGATGGTCATAACCCTAGGCGCTCTTCACGGTGAGTTTTAAAATAAAGTGAAAAGTGTGCTTGAGCTTGAAATATGCTTTGCGAACCGTGAAGGTAGTAGCGGCACGAAATATATATATATATATATATATATATATATATATATATATATATATATATATATATATATATATATATATATATAAACCTGCTTGACCGGCCAGCGTATCAATTATGTAGGCACCTACTGCGAACAGTACTTGTATGATATTGTATGTATGACAACGTATTCTTGTGTAACCGAACGGCTCATGCGTTTGTTTTATGCTAATCAAGAGGAACGATAATATATAGCTTATATATAATAATTTATGCAATCAGTTGATGATCGTGTCCAGCGCTCTTATTGTCCAGAAATGCGCGCCGCTTGGCAAGCCGCTTTGGCTTCACTTGAAAGTATGATCAGATTGGGGGAGGGTCGGCATTTCTGCTATGTCTACAAATGTCGACAGCTTTAATAGGTCCATTCGGCGATGCCACATTAGGTTCCACATTCTAGTATGTAAACGTTGTTTTTCTTGTCTTCATTATTTCCTTCTGTTGCGACTCTAATATTCCACACGCAGTGATTTGCACATGAACTTCAGATATCACATTATCTGAAAAGCCGCAAAAGACAGATACTTCATTCGGCCTGAAACAAGGCGCACGACCATGCCTGCTGCTCTATATGTTAAGTAATTGGTTTTGCATGCAAATGTCGTAGATAGTCGGTCACCGATTTTAAAACCGCAACTCTATTTGACAGGTTCTGACACCTAGTCCTGGATGCGTAGTCTCGACATCGTATTCAGTTCCCCAGACCACTCACTGCGCCGCGAAATCAGGTGGCAAGCACTAACCTGCCAAACGCATGCTTGCGACATTTGCACAGAATGCCGAAACACTTACACTGACTCCAGAGTTTGTAGGGAACAGAAATTGAACGCTTACACTTCAAAATCTGCTTTCACTTGTGTGTCGTATCGCCATGCATGCCAAGTTTACTGTTCTAACCTCAAAGGCGAATTTCGCCGCTTACATAAAAAGCCCTAAGAAATATAACCATTCGCAGTAAACGTGTTCAATAAATGACTTGGTGTTTATCCTCACGAGACCACAATAGGATATCTCATAACACAGGTGCTTCAGAGGGGGGGGGGGGGGGGGATTTCTTTACTTAGACCACGTAGAGCCCCGCACAATCTGCATTCGAGCAGAGTCTAAGCTTCTAACAAAGTTGCATGCATATCCTTGCATGGCGAAAGCGTTCATGTTTGTGAAACTGTGAAGGTATTTTTTGTGCGTGTAAGGCGCCTCAGTTAGGCATACGACATAATGCATCCCATGCTTCTGGGAGAATACCTACCGGTGTTCTGCCCACTCCGAAGTATATAGCCTTCTCGTATTTCCCGCTGTTTGCAAATACTGAGATACATTATAAAGTGCTCGCTCTTGAATACGCCTTCGAGTGGGTGGCAAAGCTAAAACTATCACACGACTGCCTTATATACAGCGGAGAAACATTTTGCACAATGCCACTATCACGCCCATGCCTGCAGGCATGCTAAATATAGTACCAAGAATGCGCGTCAAGAATGCTCTTTTGAAGATACGTGTCCAAGATTAACCAATAGGCGACGTACATATTAACAAAAATGGAGTCATTTGCGTCAGAAAAGGCTTTATTTCTATCTGCACAAGAATTTTATAACACCGTTACATAGACAATGCACCATTGTTCTTAGCTGTCACCGTAAATTTCAACCGAAACTAAGTTGTAAGAATTCAAATAACTCTTCTAGAAAGCTAGATTTATTCAATTTTTGGTATCGTTGCCGCGAAGCGACGAGGCGGCGCCGACGTCTTTACGATTGGTTTTGAGCGTCTTTTACTGGTTAAGGTCAAACTAAGCAACAGTCACTGCACTTAATGTTGTCGCGAAATTTCAGCACAACGGTCGTTTCACAGTCGCTGGCAAAGAAAGGCCTCCTTCTATTCAAGGTGGCGGTACTGTTCAATTCAGATGACAGGGTTAAGCCACCGGCTTTCGTTATGCAGCGTATGGCTCTGGAGCTGTACCTGCTTTCTAGACACGGATGGTTTCACACAGAAGGCAGCGCCTTTAGCATGTACATACCGAAGTATAAATAAGGCAAGTAGGCTACCTAATAACAGCATTACTATAGGTTATCGATTCTGGCGGACCAAAGTTTAGAATTGTGTGGGGCAATAAGCGCGAAAAATACGCGCATGAGACACGTGGACATGAGGAAAGGGGTGTGGTCTTCTTTCAAACTGTTTTGAGTGTGTCATGACTCGTTTAGGTAACATTCGACGATTTTTGAGAATGACTTCAGATCCCCGTCATGGTCTATATTGGGGAAGACAATGACTGCAGAGAGCTTATAAAGTAGCCGCTTGCAACCTGCTTTACTGGATTGCTGCACTGAAAACCCACGAGGCGTTCACCTAACAAATTGCCTACTTTTTATCATAGCTCAAGATATATTTCTGTATTACGCTAGAATTTCACAGTCCCCTCGTGCTGACAATTTCTCAAAATCGTGATTTTTATTCCTTTATTGCCAGGTTTTGCACTCAAGGTGTTCTTTACAACGGCTTCCATCTACTCACTTCATTACTTTACAAAATACCAAACAACAGCGCAATCTTTCATCAACTCAAGTTGGTCGACCGCCGGTACCGTTGGACCGATGATTCTTTCTTACCTCATGCATGAGTTTGGTTTCAAAGGAGCCTTACTAATAAGCGGCGCGATTATCGCTCATGGTATTCCTTTATCTATGCTGCTTAAAAGACCGCTAGCGATCAGATTTCCCTGCTGCCGAAAAAAGACAGCTTCGAGTAACGATACGTCGAAGATTGCTATTTCATATTTAGACGGAGCAAGAAATCAAGAAGTGATTGGACAACCAGCGAATAAACAGCTTTATCCTGCCCCGAAATGCCCCTGTGAGAAACCACCGGCCGCGCTGAGCTGTACGACGGCCTCCGCGGACCCAGAGATTCATAGCATTTCTATGGCATGTGCAAAGTGTGAAAACTCATGTACATCCCGTCATCAGGGGGGCCAAGCAGATTTCACGAATCACTCTATAAAGAAGGATATGCAGACAAAAGAAGGCCTTCTGCAACAACTAGTGGATCTCTCCAGGAAGCCTGCGTTCTACGTATTGGTATTGGCCAACATGGCCGGAGACTACAGTGATTCTGCTTTCCTGGCCACAATAGTGGACTATGGCAGAGACAAAGGCATTGAGTTCGAGATAGCTATGAAGCTGACCACTTTTTCGGCCTTGGGCCGGACACTTGGTTCTACAGTGCTGCCTGCCCTAGCAGACGCTGTTCAGCGAAGTCGGTCACCGCTCTACGTAACCAGCTTTGCAGTTTCCAGCGCGTGTCTACTGTACATGCCACAAGTGACGGACCTTGTGTGTGTGGCTACACTAACAGCAGTGAATGGACTGGCGATGGGCTACCTGCAATGCGCAAGATATCTTGTCATCGCGGAAAATGTTGGCGTTGGACGGACGGCAACTTGCTTCGGCATGAGCGGGCTCGGCATCATTCCATTATGCTTGGCTAATGCATCTATAATAGGTGAGTTGTTACCCCTTGTTATACTGCAAGTACTGAGAGGTCATTTTTAAGGTAAATCACCCTGAAATAAACAAACAAGCAATTTGGCTCCCGATGCTGATTTTGAGAAATCTAATTTTCCTTCTTTCTCCAGCATACATCAGTCAACAGATTTAACGATAATCAATTCGCAGCACGTAATAAATTTAGTTCGGTGATGAAAAGCCCTGCCTGTACATGATACATCTTAAATATGAGCAATTCTCACTGGTACACGACGCTCTAAGGAGATCTTAAGGTCGTTTATTACAAAGCTGACACTCTCAGTCTGTACTTCGACTGAGGCCTTGCCAAGAATTATTGCTTGAAGCGGAATATCTAACGATTGGACAGTTTTATTTGGAGCCGAATACATACCACTACAGACTTACTCAGCACAACATATGCGTTTATGGCGACTCAAGGTTATTTATAAATAGGTATCTATATGACTTTCAATTTATTGCTTTCGTTTTTACGTCTTAGGCTTGTCTATGAAAAAGCTCTGCTAGCAAAGTGATGCTGTAGCGAATCGTATCAGCTCCACAGCAGTTTGGTGAAACAACACCACAGCAACAGTTGCTTTCTCTGTACTCAACGTGCAATCAGAGACCTATTGTCAAATATTTCAATCCGGAAAAATTCAAATATCGGGCCAGATGGAGTTCGGGATTTTCTTTTCTTTACAACCTTCTAGATTTAAGGATAAGAAACATTTACACTAACTCTTTGCACATTACAATTTTATCATCAAAATAAATCACAACATATCCCAGATAACCCGAAACTTATCGTCTATAAAAAACGAGAACGTCACCTGCGCGATTATTTATACCGACAATATTGTAGAGGTTCTGGTATCCTTGAACCAAGTGTCGCGAGTTATAGCCATTTGCTGCAACCGAGTCGCTGCTGGTGCTTCGATTTTGGATAGTTTCCGCGTTTTTCGCAGCCTGCTAGTCGTGCTTATCGTTGCTTGATGGTCGCAGCAACCTGTATGGCAAGAAGCGGCCTTTCTCTTCAGGAATAATGTCTTCATCTACCCCAAGCAGCTTTTTTTTTATCATACCGCTTGGTGGATTCGCGCGACACTATGACCGTGGCCCTCGTGCATACTCGCTCAGTGTGTAGCATATTTACCTGGGCTTAATAAAGGAGCAGCGCAAGTGAAACTTTATGAAGACGGCAATATTTAGTGCACAGCGCGAGACAGTGTGCTAAGTTAACGCGAGGCGTAATTCGGTTACCGTTATAGAGCATTGCTCTCATGCCACGAGAGGTGAAGATGATCAGTTTGTTCTGGGGCACTTCAGAACCCAGTTACATCAGTTGCGAGGCGCAGATGATAATTGCGCATGCGCATTACCTAGCTTACGCATATTTATTTTTATTTATTGATGCACAGTGCAGCCACTGCTGAGCCTATTCCAAGAATTGCTTGAAGAAAATACATAAGAATATAGCAACTTACAAAGCAAACTTAACATATTTATACACATACTGGACACAACATGGTACAGACACTGAAAAAATGAAAAAGAGAATGAACCAATACACAATAAGCACAACGCAAAAAAAAAAGAAATTGTAGGGCATAAATAGCTAATAAAAATATGCCCAATGCAAGTGACTATTGTAGCAGGAATTGTGTTCAATTTTCGATTGTCCGCGGGCAAAAGTTGTATATAAAATATTTTTTGGCGAAGTTCTGATATATTACGAAATGTTTTATATTGTAATAATATTTACTTTATGATTTAATTCAAATTTCAATATCTTAATAAGTACTACTACAACTAATATGTAATAATACATGGAAATGAAAACAATGTTTTTATTCACAGTGCGAGAGTAAGTGGAATGCTCGAAGACAGATGACCTTGAGGTTTGGCATGAAAGATGTGGAACTTACGCTCCAAAGCACATATTTTTTTCATTCAAACGCTATACATTGCCGTGCTCAGCGGCGCCACTGAATGGTGGTCCGTACTGTGTATATCGCATTGCGACTCAAACTGGCTTTCTCAAAAAGTAACCTCGAAATTTGTAGTTTCACCCACATTCAATCCAGCCCAAAACATCGAACGCAGGTAGCTATGTGTAGCCAATGTGTTAATTGTCTGTTACACCGAACAATGTTAAACAGCAGACGCAGCCCCGCAAAGACGGTGTGCACATTGACAGTCCATTTTCGCAATTTGTGCACTTTTGGAATACTGTGTTATTAATAAAGCTCAAGCTCATAATAAGTCGAAAGACGCATTTGTTTGTGGAGGGGGGGGGGGAGGAAGGGGGGATATTGTCATGTCACTGTTCGCTATGCTGTGAATAACAAATTAGGCTTCGAAAGCAATTCTTTTTCTAATGGAAGGGAGTAGATGCTGAATAAATGATGGGAGTGCGCATTCATTTCTTTTTGGTTTCTTCCTCACGCAGGGTACTTCAGGGATGCTCAAGGTTCATACGACAACTTCTACCGGATTATAGGAGCTATATACTTATTCATCGCTGTGCTCTTCGCTTTGTTTTATTACTGCATTGAAAGAAACAAGCGCAAAAATTCTCTTCAAAGCGTCAACATCTGTTTTCTAGAAGATAGTCAAAACCGCAGAGATTCTTCGTAGTTTTTGCTTCAATGCTCCAAAGGAATGGCTAGTAGATTAACTGGGTCTAGTTTTGTACATTTTCCTCCCTGCCACGTTGAAAGGTAAAGGATACGTGTTCGAAAAAGCTTGTAATTGGCGTGGCAAGCACATTTGACCCCTTCCAAACGAGGAATCACTGTGGCAGACGTTTCAATCTATTCATCGGCGTCATGCCAAAAACAAACAGTGGCGATTTCATAGCACAGTGTTTTCAATTACACAGTTTCTTCAATACTTTGTCATCATTAGAGCTTAAGCTCATAACGGGTCAAAGGACCATTTGTTTTCTTTGGGGCATATTATCAAGTCACCGTTCACTATGCTGGTAATAGCAAATTAGGCTAATTAGACACTTTATTTCCTAATCTATGGACTAATTTATTTATATTATACAGAGATATATGTGCATTCTAACGACAATATTAGCAAGGTTTTGGAGGCCAGCTTCCAAAATTATTGCTAGCAGCTGCTACCTTTAGTATAAATTAAAAGGCCACAAAATGCAGCCGCGTCAACAGCCGTCACAACTTGATGATTCCACAAATAAAGTGTGGTGCGATGCTTCTGTTTCCTTTTTTCAATACGAATCTCATAATCTGCACCGTTCTGCTATTGACCCAAAGTGATGGTAAGAGGAAACTTCATGGTATGCATGACAAGTTTGAAATGACTCGTTAGAGAATTTCGCATTTTATTCTCTTTCACAGATTCCTATTTTTTTGCTGGAAGATAAGCAAGTATCACATTTCTAAAAAGAAGTCAAAATGTCTATTTTTCATAAGCTGAATTTCTTTCAAAGCACGAACATTTTCAACGAGAATAATTTCAGCAAAACTATATTTCGGATGTCACAAGATTCCAGAGAAAATCGACATAGCCGCTGCTGATCTGTCTGGACCCTTTTAGATTTTTTTCTACTTACTATCGAGAACACAACATGCTTGTACTGCATGGCACACATAACTATTTGATGCCAGCGAAGAATACAAGAAACACGTTACTAAGAATTACAGAAGCGGATCACACCCATTGAATATTTCATAACTGTATCTTACGGCAATTCATAGAGGCATCAAAATTTACTATGGTGTCCAAGAATAACCATCGCAACGATGAGTCAATGAAATGTCCAATCGATCATTGGTCTCGATCGGCCGCGGATAGGATTCCCGCCACAGATGTCACGTTTATGCGGACGCTTTACACAAGCCTCTTTATGCGGTGTGGTATCAGTGCACTCTAAACAATCCCCCGTGGGCGCAAATTATTATTGGGTTACATTGCGTTATCCCCACTAGCCGACATTGATTTGGAACGTTGAACCACACAAAGCAAACCAACCTTAAACCATAATCGCAGCAAAACGAAACATGGTATACTAGATGATAAATACAGAACATGTCAACAAACGCTGCACTCACAACTTATTTCCCTGGTAACAGGGTTTGCTAAATATATTCTTGGCCGGGATCTTTTCGATGGAGGCGAAAAGCAAGGCGCCCGTGTGCTGTGCGATGTCAGTGCACGTTAAAGAACCGCAGGTGGTCGAAATCTCCCGAGTCCTCCACTACGGCGTCTCTCATAGCCTGAGTTGCTTTGGGACGTTAAACCCTACAAACCAACCAACCAATCTTCGAATCCGTGCCCCAAAGATATTTAACCACGTGTCAATGTAACACCAGAAAGATCTTACCTTTTTGCCAAGAAAATGTCGTGTTCGGATAAAAACAACCCATCGCTAATAGACTTATCGCTTCTTTTCCTCATCTTTAGTAATAATAATAAATGCAACACGGGAAACAAAACACGTAATACCTGTCACACTTGCTAAGGGACACGTGTACGGCGGCGTAAGAAAACATATGAAGGTGCGAGTGAAAGTAGAAAGAGAGAAAGGGGTGCCGTATTGGAGGGTTTCGGAGTAATTTCGATCTCCTGGGGATCTTCAACGTGCGTTGCCTACATCGAAACGCAGCCGCCGGCGGTCGGGGCCTCCAGTAGTTCTCGTGCGGTTATATTATTGTTCCTCGTCCGTGTGCTGTGCGATGTCAGCGCACGTTAAAGATCCCCAGGTGCTCCAAATTACTCCGTAGCCCTCCACTACGGCTCCTCTTTCTCTCTTTCCACTGTCATTCCCACCTTCCTCTCTTCCCTTACGGCGTGGTTCGGGTGTCCACAGAGCCAGTGTGACAGTTACTGCACCTTTCCCTTCCTGTGAACCAATTTAACTTAACTTAACTGCCTAAACCTCTATTGCTTTCGAGCCCCGTTGGGGTGGTGCAGTGGTAAGACGCCCGACTACTGTGCCGTAGTACCCGGGCTCGAACCCGACCTCGGCGGCTGCGTTTCGATGGACGAGAAACGAAGTGGTGTCCGTGCGCTGTGCAATGTCAACGCACGTTAAAGATCCCCAGGTGGTAGAAATTACTCCCTAGCTCTCCACTACGGTTCTTCTTTCTCGCTTTCCACTTTCACTCCCACCTTCCTCCCTTCCCTTGCGGCGCGGTTGAGGTGTCCACAGAACACACGTGAGAGTGTTACCGCGCCTTTTCCTTCCTATAAATCAATCAATCCTCTATTGCCTTCGTTACCTCGCATACACTTCCTGCATGACTCGTAATGCACAACGAAATTCCGCACTTCTTTTGTTGCTACCGACAATGTCATTAACACGTCGGCCACCTTTAGCTGATATATTTTCCGCGCGTAATTGTCGCATAACGCGAAGAATGTTTTTCGGCTTTTATGGTGGTTATGGTAGAGGTAATTTGTTGTATATACAAAAGAAAAAAAAAGATGTTGCTTTCCAAACTGTGCCCTTGTATCTTCGGATGGGAACAAGAAATTGATTTGGAAGACGTCCACCATACCCTTTATGAATGGTACTTCAGGAGTGGTCTGCGAGATGGTATACAGTCTTGAGCAATATGAGCTATAACAAAGTTTCAGAATTCATTTATTGATTACTCGATAATTTTCTTTGACAACAACAGATTATTTATTCTTTTAGGAGGCTTCCTTTCGATGCATAAAATCCATAGGTCGCCATTATATTGAATAGAGAAATACATGTTCGCAACTTCGTGCAAAGACTTTAGGTTTCGTTTGGTTTGCGGGGTTTAACGTCCCAAAGTGACTCAGGCTATGAGAGACGCCGTAGTGGAGGCCTCCGGAAATTAGACTACCTTGGGTTCTTTAACGTGCACTGACATCGCACAGCACACGGGAGCCTTGCTTTTCGGCTCCATCGAAAAGCTGCCGCCAAGACTGGGATTCGATCCAGCGTCCTTGGGCACAGTAGTTGAGCGCCGTAACCACTGCGCCACCCGGCGGCTTTATGACTCATAATGCCCATGACTGTACCTGTGGAAAACCGCCTGCTCGTCAGACTGGCAAATGTGTCGAAAACCGACCCGGGCAGCGCCGAATAACTTTAAAGACCAAAGAAAGTCTGCATTTTGTTACGTATTGCGAGTCATGCGGGATGTCTGCACTGCGTTTCGCCAGCGCAATAATTCTAGGAAGGAGTAAGGATGTAACGACACGAGACCTCCTGGAGGCCTGTCACAAACGGAGGAGAAGCGATAATTGTATTAGCCATGTGTTAATTTTAAACGCACGTCGGAATGTTGCCTTTTCTTCGCAAAAAAAAACTGCAGTTTTCGGCTGTTACTTTGGCACGTGGTTGTAGTACTCTCCGTAGGGCGCAGACGCGAACAACCTTCATATCTAGCAAGCCCACTTATTTACTAAGGTAGCCGTGAGCGCAGCCTTCGTCCGTCTTCTCTATCTTCCTCCATCGTGGGATCCCCTCCGCGGTTACTTAGTGGTTAAGATGGCCTGGTATCATTCCGGAATGCCCAGGTTCGAACCCGGCCGCCGGTGGCTGCATTTCGATTTGGGAGAAACGTAAAGGCATCCGTGTCTTGTGGGACTCAGTGCACGTTCAAGATCGCCAGGTGGTGGCAATATCTGGAGCCCTCCACTACAGCGTCTCTCATAACACCTTACTCGCTTCGGGACGTTGAGGAGGAGGAGGAAGAACATTTATTTCCGCCGAATATGGTGCAGCAGCCACCTACGAGTCCGCACGCAGGCGTCTGGGGAGGCAGTCTGTCACACCGTGGCCAGAGGACACCCGGCCTCGTCTAGGAGAAGAGGTCTTCAGCCTCGGCCGCCAGGCGGACGGCGAATCGCTGTGTTTTTTCGTCGGAGCTTCTTAGCGTGGTCTCCCATTCATCGCTAGTTTTAATCGCGTTGCGCCCTGGGGCACGAACGCATCTCCATATTATATGATCTAATGTTGCCACGTGGCCGCAAAATTTACAAATTTCGGTTTCTGCACCGTCCCTCTTCCGCCCTCTGGTACCCGTCCAACTCCTCCACAGGGGCGAAAAGAAATTTCGAGCTTGGAGTCTTCTCCAGTCGTACGATTCCTTTTTACTCAGGGATCTAACCGGTGGCGGATTTATCCTCCGGTCTTTCTTCAAGTTGTCGGTTACATCCCTAAAGGTACCTATACATTCTTTGGTTTTAGATGTTGTGGAGGCGTCCGCAGCACCCCGAGGTAGCGAGGAGCGGGCGAGCATGTGGGCAGCCTCGTTGCCGGCGAGACCGGCGTGTGCTGGGGTCCAGATTATGGTCACGCTTTCGGCGAGAGACGACTCGTTCAGAAGTTTTGCAGCACGATTGCTGACTCTACCCTTGATAAAATTTCTAACCGCCGCTTTGCTATCGCTGATGACGTGTTTCACGCCTGGTCGTGAAATGGCAATGGCTATTGCAATCTCCTCCGCCTCCACCGGCGGTAGATCTCGATTTCTTTCTATTCCTATGGCGATCCCAGTGTCCAATAGGGCGACCGAGGTTACGTCGCCTTCTTTCCCGATCGCTGCATCGGTGTAGGCGACCGATCCCGGCGGGAGTTTGTCCAATTTGTTAGCGAGGTGCTTAGCTCTGCTTTTCCTCCTCCCCTCGTCGTGTACGGGGTGCATGTTCTTCGGTATGGGCGAGACGTATAGATGCTTTCTGATTTCTCGATCTATGCTTTCTTTGACACTTTCGCCTTCCCCGGGCGCTAGTAGGTTTACCCAATCGAGGATTTGCCTACCCGCCGCCGTTCCTGCGAGTCGCTCTCTCTGGGACAGCCTGACCGCCGCAGCCAGCTCTTTCCACTCATTATGCAACCCCATTTTCTCTAGAATGTCGTTAGAAGTAGTTATGGGGAGTCCTAGAGCGCACTTCGTGCATCTCCTAATTATGGTGTTTAATTTGTGTTCTTCGGTCTTGTTGATATTTAGGAAGGGAGTCGCGTAGCACATTCTGCTCGTGACAAAAGCTTGTACGAGTCTGAGTCTACTAGCCTCCTCACGGAGGCTAGTAGACTCCTTCTGTTGGACGTCTTCTTAAATACTCTGACTACGAGCTCCGCCTGATCTTTTAATTTCTTAATCAGGCTTTTGTTACTACCTCTGCGGTTGATAATCATACCTAATATTCTAATTTCATCTACTTTCCGGACTTCGTTTCTGTTGACTTTAACTTTGATATCTGGAGTTATCTTCCCACTACTGCTGGTCATTACCAGGAGCTCCGATTTTTCTGGCGAACAGCATAGACCTACGTCCTCTGCGTGATAGCTGATTATATTTGCTGCCTCTTGGAGCCTGGATGTGATGTACGAGTCGTTCCCTTCGCACATCCAGACGGTCACATCATCCGCGTAGATGCTTAGTTTTAAGTCATCGAGATGGCCAAGCTTACTGGGGAGCTTCCTCATTACGCTGTTAAAAAGGAAAGGTGAGAGCACAGCCCCCTGCGGAGTGCCTCTGTTACCCAGCGGGAACTCCTCCGAACATAAGCCCTGAAAGCTGATGATCGCCGTCCTGTCTCGCAGGAATGATCTAATGTAGTTGTAGGTTCTTTCGCCTACTCTAAGCTCAGCGAGCCCGTCGAGAATGGCGTCGTGACTGACGTTGTCAAAAGCTTTCTTAAGGTCTAAGCCTAGAATAGCTTTCGTATTTTTTTTCCTGAAGTCTCTGACAACATCGTTATGTAGTCTGAGCATGGTATCTTGCGTACAAAGGCCGGGCCTAAATCCGACCAATTCAGCCGGCCACGCATGATTCTCTTCGGTGTATTTGGTTAGCCTCCTCTGAATAACTTTCTCAAGTAGTTTGCCTACGCAGGATGTTAGTGATATTGGGCGAAGATTCTCCAAGCCCGGTGGTTTTCCCTGCTTGTGGATTAGGGTGATCTTAGCCCTCTTCCACTCTTGGGGTACTTGACCACTCTCCCACACCTGATTTAAATATTTGGTTAGGGCATTGATCGATTCGTCGTCCAGATTTGCGAGCATCTTGTTATTAACGAGGTCCGGCCCGGGGACCGAGCGTCTTTTTAGGCCGGGACGTTGAAGTCCATAAAGCAACCACCCAACCAGCTTTTATGAAATAGCGTTTCTTTGCAGATACGGTGATTCAAGGTTGTGACCAACTAGCCGAGAAAAGCGGTTCACTCAAACAAAATAGTCTTCGTTCTATTTATTAGTTAACTTACGACACACTTCTTCCCAAACTGCAAACTCTAGAAATATAACAATCGTTTAAGGTGACCTCTCTCCAAGATTAGAATATCAGTAGTAACCAATTTTATAAACGTGTAGGTGCAGGTGTATGAACCAGGGACTTTTCACATGCAAAGCCAGTGCTCTTTATTTTTCAACATGGTATTCATTACAGTGAACAATGATCTACGTAGAGATAATAAAGAAAGCATTTTAAGATCAGCACGAAACTCTATAAGGCGTACTTAGGCAGTTAAGGTCTACAAAAGAGGCAATGCAGTTCATATCGATCACTAAGAGTGAGTGCTATTCTGGTTGAAACTTAGCCTCTGCATACACTTTTTTTGAATGAACAATCCCACAAAAGTGTCCCTTGCGAAACAACACATTCGCAATGTCAGTCCACATCGCGTTTTCCAGATGCTGTGCGATCCATTAAGATATATGTACAGAAGGCTCAAAACCTGAGTGAAATAGGGTATTCATATAGAGTGAGGTGAAAATAATAATAATAATAATTGGTTCACAGGAAGGGAAAGGCGCATTATATTTCACACTTGCTTCTGGATGGCACCTATCCACGAAGTTAGGGAAGGGAGGAAGATGGAAGTGAAAGAGAGAGAAAGGCGAGTCGTATTGTGGAAGGCTATGGAGTAATTTCAACCATTCGGGGATCATTAACGTGCACTGACATCGCAGAGCCCACGGGCGCCTCTTCCTTCCGTCCCCATTGAAATGCAGCCACCGGCGGAGTAGATTGAACCCGGGTACTCCGGCCCCGGGGCAGTCGTTAAGAGGCCTGTGGGCCTCTTAACGACTGCCCATCGTGCGTGGCAGAGTGCGGTGTCCAATTCAGTCTTTTAAGGAGCAGCTTATACAGCTTATTAGGCTCAAACGCAGTCGGCTTCGTATAGTTGTCGGCACAGAGTGTAGGAATCAATCGGTGACTGCATAAAAACCTCGCACGATACTAGTTTCCCATTCTATCGATTTGCGACTGATAAACGTTTGCTAGGCGATGATGAGTTAATAACGTAATTTCAAATAACAATGAATAACTGAATTTAAAAAATCAATAAACGTAAAGAATTTGGAAAGGCGGTTAAAATGTAACAAACTGCTGAAAATGAAAATACAATGCTTAAGAAAGCCAGCTAAGAAATTGTAGTGCGTGCAATCAATCAATATTGAATTGAAACAAATAAAAATTAAGAAACTGGAAAAACATTTTGAGTAAAGGGTGCCAAAATGCTCAGACTGAATGTAAAACTCGTATCAATGTTGATAAAAGAAATTTAAAATGTATATTGGTCAAATAACAAAAATACTTAGAAAATCAAACATTGCAAAAACATTGCATGGGTTTAAGCATGGCTTGAACATAGTGATAGAGCGAAAGCCGCGTGTGTTGCAGTGATAGCCTCAACCACTTTCCCCACAAGTTCAGCTCAGATCGACGACTGCAGTTGGGAATTTTCAACATGTTAGCTGAACTAGTTTAAGCCCATAGGACAGCACAAGTTACCCGCTTGTCACGAAGCGTTGCGGGACACGTAATTCTCAACAAGATCCACATACATCTCACTGAGGAGGTGTGCGCAACATCCCATTTATCGGCTGGCATTACTAGCAGCCTAGTTGATAAACCTGTGCGATGTCAGTGCACGTTAAAGTACCCCAGGTGGTCAAAATTTCCGGAGTCCTCCACTACGGCGTCCTTCACAGCCTGAGTCGCTTTGGAACGTTAAACCCCACAAACCAAACCACACCAAACCAATAGCCAAAAACATGCTACCAGGCAGACATGATTCCCGCAACGAGAAAAGGGCACAGACCCTTGAGATACAGTACAAAGACGATCCGCAAGCAGTGTACGTAGATTGAGCTCAACACATCAAAGACGGAGCACACGTGGCATGTATGGCCACTCCAAAGTCAACCTTCATTCACGCCATAACATTTCTTGCTAGCTCCATATGCGAGGCAGAGGAAGTAGCTATCGCACCAAGACTGTTCTACGCGACTCAAAGAGTGCAGTTCAGAAAATTCTGTAAGCGCACTCGCGACGCGAATTCTGCGCAGCCGATCTGTTAATCACAACATCAATATCGTAAGGGTTCCGGCGCACACAGATAAACCTGGAAACGAAGGGGTCGATCGTGTAGCCCGAGGTTTAACCAACCGAGAGAAGGAGGATCTATCGGGAACGGATGCGCCTGTAGAGGTGCCGCGCACATACGCAGAGATAACAAACTTTTATCGCGAGCTACGATGCACGTACCCCGTTCCTCGCACAGATCTGGAACGGGATGCCTGCCACTACACTCAGACGCCTACAAACAAAGGCGATTATTAGCGCCTACTTATTATCGTTAATTATAAACGGAGAATAGAACCCTGCATGCCGGCACTGCGGTGACGGGACGCAGGCCACTCAGGACCCTATAATGTTGCTGTTATTGTTGTGGCTGTAAAAAAATTAAAAGGAAATGTACGGGCCTTCTACTGGCTCTGTCCCTGAGCCACCTCCGCTGCCTAGTGCAGACAGAAGAGAAAATAAAATATAGAAGGAAGAAACGGAAAGGAAAGAAGGAAAGGCACGCGCCGCAACAACAGCCGTCGTCCACCACCGAAGCAGTTGGGGCAGTAATGAAGGTCTACAACAGATAAACATTAGGTGGCAAGCAAGCCCCCGCCGAAGCGGCGGTGATCTATTTGTGCCAGCCCCTGCATGAGGAGATAGCATACACTGCGGAAATGCGCGAGTAATCCCCCTCCAAAGGCACTCTTGCCAGCTCCCTCATTGGAGGAATGGGACAAGCTGTTGGCCAGCCCAAGAAAAGCTAGTAGTAGTAGAAACATTTTAACAGAGGAGTTCGAGACGCGGAGGCTCCTGGGCCCCGCACTGCCCCACTACACTAAAACGTTCATGTTCCTACGGTTCATGACGACGGCAGCTCCGTCTGTGGCGGTCTTTTGCCGAACCGGGTCCTCAGAGCATAGCAGGGTCTCCCATTCCTCCCAGGTGGTGAAGTGCTCCAGACCCGGCGGGGGAGGCTCTGCCGGGCATTGGAATAGAATGTGGGCGAGGGTGGCAGTGCGGTTGTTGCAAAAAAGTGCAGGAGGGGTCGGTGAGAGTGGGGTGGTAACGGGACCTAATGTAAGGGAAAGGGAGGGTTCGCGTCTGGAGGCGGCGCCATAGTGTTTAGTGGTGATTGCTGAGGGAGGAGTGAGGTGGGGGTAGATCTGTCTCTCGACCCGCTAGGCCTGAGTCATCTCTTTAAACGTGTGCATTCACTCTCGGGAGAACTCCGACGTGGGCACAGCCTGTGCCCGGCGTATTAGACATCGGGCTAAGCTATTGGCGGCCTCGTTGCCAGGGTTCCCCGAGTGCGCAGGCACCCAGATAAGCTCCACGTGGCGGGGCGGGTTGGCAGTGGGCAAGGTCAGTATGCAAAAAGCAGAAACATGAACTCGTCCACGTGCAAAATTTAGTAGTGCAGTTTTTGAGTCTGTTAGTATATATCTTGCTTCCGTGTCGGCAATTACAAGTGTGATCGCTGCCTTCTCGGCCACTTCTGAGGACGTAACAGAGGGGAGGGGGAGAGTTGCAATGGACCGAAGGGACTGTTCATAGCGGCTGCCGCCGCCTCATCGCACGAGCATGAGGCGTCGACCCATACGGCATCCGCCTAGGAGCAGTAATATTTGTGCAGCGCCTTTGCCCGAGCTCAGCGGCGGAGATCGTGGGGTTGTGGATGGGAGTTTCGGGGAATGGGTTTGACAAGAAGGTTGGAGTGGATAGGGCGTGGGATAGAGAGGGGTGTGGCGTGGTTAGCTGGGATGTGAACATCGAGAGTTCTGAGGATGTGACGTCCAGTGCCAGTCTTTGTCAATCGGATATACTAAGTCTGTCTGTGGGCCTCCACAAGCTCCCCAACCGTAATGTGGAGACCCAGGTGAAGTAATTTCTCTGTTGAAGTGTTGAGGGGTAGGTGGAGGACGGTTTTTAAACATGGTACTAGGCATCGCGTCAATGGGAGCGTGTATAAAAATCGGCTGACGATAAAAGCATGAATGAGACGACATAGATCGTGCTCCCTCATGCCCCTAAGGTGGCCCGAAACTCTGCGAATGAGGTGCAAGATCGCACCTGTCACCCGCTTGAGTTTTTATATTTAGAGGCTTTTCTACTGTTGCTTTAAATATGAAGACCCAGGACCCGGAGAGTGTCCACCTCCGTAATGGGGCGATCATCAAAAGCAACGGTTATGGATGTGCTGGGAGGGTTGCGAGGAGGAGCTCGCACTTCTCTGGGAAGCATGAGAGTCCGATGCGTCGGGCGTGCTCTTCTGTTAATATGGCGGCGTTTTGTAGTGCCTTCTATGTCGCCATCACTGCTGTCGGTGGTCCACAACGTTATGTCGTCAGCGAGGGTGTGCTGGAGGTGTGGTATCGTGGTGAGTTCGCGGGCGAGTGAGATCATTATCGCATTGAACAAGAAAGGGTAGAGGACAGAGCCCTGGGGTGTACGACCCCTTTAAGGGAGTAAGGAGGTGATGTGTGTGGGCCGAAGTGGACCTCAGCAGTGCGGTTGTTAAGGAAAGCTCTGATATAGGTGTACGTACGCACATCCACATCAAGGCAGGAGAGGGCTGTCATGATCACGGTGTGATCAACACGATCAAATGCTTTAGATAAATCCAAAGCCAGGACGGCCTTTGTATGGCCCGGGATAGCCGGGTCAAAAATGTCGGTGGTGAGCTGCAGCATGGCATCCTGCTCGGAAAAACGGAGACGGAAGCCGACCATGCTGGGGGGGGGGGGGGTAGAGGTCATTGTCCGTCATGTTCTGAGTGAGTCTCGCCAACACGACGCGTTCGAAATGTTTTCCCAGAAACGAAGTGAGGGAGCTTGGTCGGAGGTTTGCTAGTGTGAGTGGTTTATTTGGTTTGGGAATAAATCTCTCATAGCCCTAGTTGCTTTGGGACGCTAAATCCCACAAACCAACAAACCAGCCATAACTTAGGCATGAAGCCAAGACTGGTGGAGGGTGCCTTCCGCCCAGCATTTGTTAAAGTAGTCCGCAATTTGGAGGATCGATTGATCATCCAGGTTGCGAAGCATGGAGTTGGAGATTTTGTCAATACCAGGAGCGGAAGAGCTGCGGAGAGTCAGGAGGGCTGCTCGGACCTCAGCTTCCGTAATCTCAACATCGAGAGTAGAATTTGATTGGCCTGTATAGAAAGGAAGGGGGTCGGATGTGCAGGGTGATGTACGTGTTTGTTTTAGGTTGTCCAAAAGGACGTCCGGGGTATAGTCCGTGTTGTATATGAGTCGAGTGACGTGATGTTGCGTAGCTGTTTTGGACTGTGTAGAGTCGATAAGATGTCGAAGGAGTTGCCAGGCTCGCTTGGCGGACAGATTGCCGGCCATGCTGTCACAAAACTGTTCTCAGTTGGACCGGCAGAGCTCCTCTGCATGATGGGTGATCTGTGACTGCAGTGCGGCCAGCCTCTATTTCAGCTTGCGGTTGTGTTTGTTCTTTTTGGAGCTCTCTAGGAGGCTGTGATAATCTTCCAAGAGGTGGGCGAGTCTAGAGTCTAATGTAGGAGTGTCCTGTGTTGTTTTGATGTGTTGGGTGTGTGTGGAGACACTGGTCATGAGTGAGCTCACCCATTGGTCGATATCTGTGATGGTTGAATCTATTTAGTCCATTCGCATTTTGCGGATGGCATTCCAGTTTGTTAGCTTGTGTGTAAGGAATTTTTGCTAGGCTGTGTAAACGGCACCGCGAGAAAGATAATGTATTGGTCGTAGCCTAGTGTATGATGTGTCCTGTTCCAGGTGATGTCCACGAGGTGGCGGCTGAGCGATGCTATTGCCGATTCGTGTGGGAGTGTGAAAATTATTGTGCACAGTGAGACGGAGCCCACGTACGAAGGACCAGAGGCGTTGCCCTCGGCTCGAGTTGGCCCGATAGCCCTAATTTGTGTGTGCACAATTGAAGTCCCCCCAATGATCTGCGAATCGTTGGTGATCTCGCAGGCGCGTTTGCAGTGAGTACATTGGGCGGGAGGTTGGATGGTATATGTTGGCTATAAAAATAGATGGCACAGTGTGTGTGCGTGATGTATATTTCGGTGATGACGCAATGCACGTCCACGTTATGTCATGGGTTTGAAATGTAAGCGAGCGGTGAAAGAGAGTAGTACATGCCTGAGGGGTAAGGATAGTATCGGAGTGAACTGAAACATGACTAGGGAGCGTGGCGGGTGAATTGGTGTCCTGTAGGAGGAGGATTCGGTGTGTGGGAGAAGTTGAAGGGAAGCGCGCTTGCCCCGGAAGCTGCGACAGTTCCATTGCAGGAGAGGTAACACGTTGCCACTAAAGGTTTGCCCCCCATATTGGAGCGTGGGGAGTTTGAGGATTGGGGGTTGGGGGAGGTACTAAGCTCATTTCTATACGTCTAGAGCATTCTGGTGAATAATTGTTCCATCTGCTGTTCAAATCGGTGGGTGAGCTGATCTATGATGTAGCTAAATTGTGCCTCGAAGCGCGCCTCCATTTCTTGTAATTTTGCGTTGTTTTTCTTCTAGGTTCCTGTGATCGTCTTGGGTGATCTGAGGGGATTCTGTTGCGCGTTTCTTTTTGGCGGGACGGGGTCGGGTTGACAGTTTGGTTGGCTAGGGACGGGTGATGAGAGGGCTTCTGTGGGATGGGATGAGTGAAGAGTGGTAGGAGAGTGTGGGGGAAGGGGTTGAGGGAATAAGCCAGTTTGTGTTAAAAGGGGTGGGAGAGCAGTGGTATGAGAGTGTGGGGGAGGGGTTGAGGGGATGAGGCAGTTTGCGTGGGAAGGGGTGGGGGAGCAGTGGTATGAGAAGGTGCTGGGATCAGGGGTGAGAGGCGGCTTACCTCCATCTTTAGGGCCCGTAGCTGCTCGTCTCTGGGATCCGCACTAGATTCGCTGCGTTTCTTGCCTGCAGCTCGGTCGGCCCATGAGAGTTCGTGGGACGCAGTAGATGGCTTTGAAGAGAGTCCTTCCTCAGGTGTGATCGTAATCTTGGGACACTGGAGCGATCTCTGGCATCGGTTTTCTCGCGTTGCTGTGGAGTGTCCTAGCGGAATGTGTTGGTTGATTGTCCAGCTTGGGTGACTCAGTGACCACGAGCCTTGCATCCAGCAGTACACGTCATGTGGGGCCCCTCATAGAGATTGCATACTGGCGTGCACTAAGGTGTGTTTTCTCGGGGGTGTGGAATGCCGCACCTGGGGCAGTTGCACGTGCGGGGTAGTGTGCAGACATCTGTTCGATTCCCTGGCTGTCTACAGTTAGTATACGCGTCCACATGGCTTCGGTATGGGGTGCACAGGTTCAAGCCGTCCTCCATATATAATTTTTGGGGCACTGGCCCTTGTCGAAAGGTGATAAGAATAGAGGTTGTGTTGCCCATCCTTCTGGCATCCACTATAGGGCCTGCGGGCTTCCTGTGACCAAGTCATCCAGGAGCTCAGTAGGGGTCGCTTTCCAGAATGCATTGCTAATTACCCCACGTACAGACCCGTCGGGGGGATCAATGTATGCCGCTACTGCATAGCTAGCGGCTTGGAGTTCGAGATTTGGTCTGGTGACAATAGCTATGGCATCTTATGGAATGGGCGTGCTCGTCGTGCACGTGTTATTAGGGTTAATGTGTATTTGTACATACCTTCTCTGGCGCCGAGAGCTCTGATATTGCGAGGAGAAAGGTGGACCGTAGTTGGCGAGCGGGAAGGGTGGTGAGTTGGAGGCCTCCTCTGGAGCGGAAAACCACCTTGAAATCAGTAGCCGGGAGTGAAGGCTGCTGTCGCGACCTTTGGGCCATTAGGCATGCAGCACGCAGCTTTTCTGCTAATCGAATCTGGGACGCGGCGGGTGGCAATGCGACTGTCGCGCTAGCGCTCACGGCGGCGTTCGAGCCGGCCGTCGAACCAGCGTTCATGGTGAGAGCTTCTCTTGACGGCGTTGTCTGGCAGGCAGCCCGTGTGGCCGGGACACTCAAAGTATGGGTCCAGTCCCGGGGATCGTATTTCCGCTGATCCAGGGCTTCACTTGGCACATGCACCTTCATATTTGCGGGTCCAGGCACAGGCGACGTTCGCAGATCAGAGACGGCGGCAGCCGCAGGGCCGAGGAGACAGCAGGCCCGACTTGACAGCCGCGGCTGCGCGAGGTTCGCCAGACGCAGACGTTTTTTCAGGGAACTGGAGCCCCGCTCGGGGCGATGGGTCGCGTTTTACGGCGAGGGGGGCCGGCGCTTGGTCTGGAAATCACCACACCG
Organism: Amblyomma maculatum; assembly: GCF_055883805.1. Taxonomy (NCBI): domain Eukaryota; kingdom Metazoa; phylum Arthropoda; class Arachnida; order Ixodida; family Ixodidae; genus Amblyomma; species Amblyomma maculatum. Next base: position 57,475,185 of record NC_139346.1, on the reverse strand, counting down.
GGTCCACAGCGGTTGATGAATGTCCTCTGTTTGAAGACGCATCGGTGCTAGGCGCCACCGTAGCTTCCCATGCTCTCCCGATGTCGAGCTTGGCGTGCTGTCAGAGTTAGTGGGCTGGCGCCCGCTTTGCAACTTTCAAGTCTGGTAAACATCCGAAAAATGGTCCTACCGCTTGAAATATGGCACCAAGGGGATCCAGCAGATGATGTCTTCCAGGTCCGAATAAAATCCAGTGGCAAGAAAGCTTGGTCCGGTGAAATTGGTCAAAATTTGAGGAGCCAAAGTAACGCGCGTCCGCCTACGATCTGGTGTCACGTTAACCTCCAAGAAAAGCTACACAACTGGCCCTTGTCACGCGAGCTCAAGAGGTCGCCCCCAACTGGAGGCCACCCTGGACTCGCCCCAGCGCGAAATATTTCCTTTCACTGTGTGGTAATAAATGTTGTTACCACTGCCACCCACTTTTCAATCTGTGGTTTTTCACTATTCTTATTTAAATAATTAAATTGGTTCACAGGAAGAAAAAGGAGCAGTATCTGTCACATTTGGTCTCTGGACATCTGAACCGTGCCATAAGGGAGGGTACGAAGGTGGGAGTGAAAGTGTAAAGAGAGAAAGGGGAGCCGTAGGTGATGGTGGTGAAATGCTTTATTTGGTGGAGCCGCGAAATGCTCCTTACAAGGGCTGGGCCAGCTCCTGATCACTGGTAGTGGCCAGCAGGCAGTGCCTGACGGCGACCGCTTCAGACCAGTCGACCAGTCTCCTTTGTGGAGCCGGTTCTGAGCTGGAGACCGCGATCTTCCAAGCCTCGTTGTCCGTAAGGCGCCATTCGGCCAGTGGTTGAAACTCCGGGCATCTGAACATAATATGTTCGAATGTAGCTCTCAGGGCCTCGCAGAGGAAACATTCGGACTGATGCGTAGAGGGGGAGAAGAGTGCCAGCAGTGCTGGGGAGGGAAAGGTACGGGCTTGAAGGTGTCTCCATGTTATTTGTTGTGGTTTAGTTAAGGAGGGGTGTGGGGGCGGGTAGTGAAGTCTTTCAGACCGGTAGTGTAGTGTAATGTTGTAGGTGATCAGCCGATCTCTGGCACTGGCTAGGTCCTCGGTTTCTGTTGCTCGGTCGACGTATGCTCGAGCAGCAGAATTGGCCGCTTCGTTACCGGGGTTGCCCGAATGGGCTGGTACCCAGACAAGGTCTATGGGTCGGGGTGTTTGAACGTTGGTAGTTAAGATTTTGTGAGAGGCAGCATGTAGCTGGCCTCGGGCGAAATTTTGTATGGCAGTTTTAGAATCGCTGAGGATAAGGGTGGCAGTGGAAGAGACTATCGCGATGGCTATAGCGGATTCTTCCGCTTTTACGGACGTTCGGGTAATGGTAGAGGCTGATATGATGTGTTCGAAGCGGCTGGATACCGCGCATATCGCATAAGCTGAGCAGTGTGGATGTTCTGCGGCGTTCACGTAGATCGTGTCGGGTTCGTTCGCATGTGCTCTGTGTAGGGCACGTGCTCTTGCTTTCCGTCTGGCCTGGTTATGAAGGGGATGCATGTTTTTCGGAAGTGGCTGGACAGTGAGGTGATCGCGGACTGTCTTTGGAACTGCATAAGTTTTTACTGGAGGGGCACCTAACGGTCTAAGTTGGAGAAAGGAAAGAATGTGGCGACCAGTTGGGGTAGTGGAGAGCCGTCCTAGTTGGGCGATGCGGTGGGCTTCCACCAGTTCGCTGAGGGTGTTATGAACTCACATGTCTAAGAGTCGATAGGTTGGGGTACGCTTAGGTAAGCCGAGAGCTGCCGTATAAGCCTGTCTGATGAGAGCATCCACCTTGTCTGTCTCTGTTTTTGTTAGATATAAATACGGAATCGAGTAAAGAATGCGGCTTATAATAAATGCCTGTACTAAGCGTCTGAGGTCATGCTCGCGCATTCCACAGTGCTTGTTGGCTATACGTTTGATTAGGCGGGTGATCTGATGTGTTGTGTTAGTCAGTCTGGAGAGTGTATCCGTGTTAAGGCCGTTGTCTTGTATGAACATACCTAGTATTCGAAGTTTGTGAACTTGTGGAACTGGCTGACCATCTATGGTGATGAGCATAGGGGGTTCGTGGTGTTTCCGCGGGCTTGGGTGGAGTATCAGAAGCTCGGATTGGTGGAGGAACATGCAAGGCCTATTAAAGCGGCGCATCTTGACACCATGTCTGCCCCCTCCTGAAGAGTTTCTTCCATGCTACCTACATTCCCAGTGGTGGTCCACAGGGTGATATTATCTGCATATAGAGAATGGGAGAGGTTTGGGATCTGTGACAGCTTTTTAGCCATGGGGATGAGTGTGATGTTAAATAAAAAAGGGGAAAGGACTGATCCATGCGGGGTGCCTCTATTACCGAGGGTAAAAGCGGGGGATTTTAGGGGACCGAACCGAATTTCTGCTGTGCGATCCCAGAGAAATGCTGAAATGTAGGCATGTGTTCGGTTTCCCACATTCAGAGTGGATAGTGCATCCAATATAGAGGAGTGATAGACATTGTCAAATGCCTTTTGCAAGTCTAGAGCCAAGAGAGGTTTGCGTGTTTGTCCAATAGCATTGTGTTATGTTTTTCGTGAGTGTAATATCGGGGGTGGTGTTGTTCTGTACACTGTTGCCGATGCGCGTGTACTGTTGTGTATCATTGACAAGGGTTATGCCCTCATTTTGGGGAAGTGTCCAGATTCGGGCGCCTTTACTGCAAGTAGTTTTGTATCCCCATGTGATATGGCGCGCATTAAAGTCTCCTGCAACTATCAATGGTTGGTTAGCGCTGATTTGAAGGGCTTTTTTCATGGCCGCCATTAGAGGAGCAGTTTTCCCTTTCGGGGGGCTGTAGATATTCAGAATGAATAGACTCGTTTCTTTCCGCTCTTTGGGAAGCAGCTCTATCAAATGGAAGTCGATATCTTCAACATCCATGTTGTGATCAGTTGCTGTGTACTTGCGGTGAACCAGCGTCGCCACTCTGTACTGAGGACAGTTTGTTGGTGTATGAGGAGTGTAATTGAGCAGTTTTACAGGGGAGTTTGTTTCCTGCAGCGCGATTACCGCTGGTGTTTCATCGGCAGGAAGGGATTGAATGTAGAGCTGCAGATTACTACGCTTAGAACGAAAGCCTCTGCAGTTCCACTGCCACACCTTAATGTCCTGTCGACGACGTCCTGCCATCTTGGGGCTGAGATTAGGTGGGATCATTTGAGATACTGTGGTAGAGAGTAGCTTTTCTAGAGCAGTTTGAATCTGGATCTGTTGCTGCTGCATCTGCTGCTCGAGCACCGCTATCCGCGCGTCTACTCCAGCTGCCCATGCGTTCGTGCTGGTGACCATAGATTCAAATTTTTCCGCAAGCTTCTCTTCGAGTAAAGCTATGGAGGCGCCAGATAAGGCTTTTGGGAGTCGACCACTGTAGGAATGTCTCGGTGAGGTGCCTTCCGTTTGGCGGGTGTATGAGTTTTAGCAGTAGATGCTGTGTTGTTGCATGTGGGAGGAGGAGGCGGAAGTGGGGTGGAACGACTTGGGAGGGGAGTGGAAGAACTTTCCATTCCCTCTGCGGGGGAGAGCCTGTGAATTAGCGTTTGCATTTGCGGAGTGAGCTTTGCAATATGATCATTGAGTTTTTTTATTTGATCATTCTGTTGCTGAATTTGCTTGCCCTGAGGTTCTAGCTTTTCTTTAAGTTGCTTATTTTCTCGGACAAGGGAGGAAGATCGTGGGCCCCAGCTCACCTTATTTTCCGGCGGAGGCTGGTCGGTCAGGGGCGGGAAAGATGGCGAGCGGTTCCTGGCGTTGGTCGAAGCGGCGGACGCGGCGGATCTGGAGCGGACGCGGTTAGTGGAACTCGTCCGGTGCTTGCTTCGGAATTGCCGGGTTGTTTGCTCGGCGTCTGCACCAGCTGTCGAGGTTGTCAGTCTCTTGTTGCCCGGTCTGTTGAATCGATCCGAGCAATCGCGGGAGCCCGTAAAATGGGGGCCGCCGCATAGAATGCACTGGGGTGGACACGTTGGAGGGTCGGTCGGTACATGGGTCTCCCCACATCGTTGGCATAAGTCTTTTTTCGGTGCCGTGCACACGTCGCTGCGATGTCCCGTAAGACGGCAGTTGAAGCAGGCTTCTGCTTTGGCGATGAATGGATGGCAGTGGTAGACCGCTCCATAGAAGCGCAGCTGTTTAGGTACTGATTTGGTATTTATGAAGGTGACCAGAATTGATTTGGTGTGGCCGAGTCAGCGTGCATCGGTGATGAGATAGGAGGGGCTTTGGTTGAACGTTTTTAGCTCTGTAAAAATTTCTTCATATGTCTGGTCGTAGATAGCATTATAAATGATGCCTAGAATGGCGTTGTCCGGAGGAGCGATATACGCTTTCATTGTGTAAACTTGGTCGATTATCTTTATAGATTCTAGTTGTACATATCTGCGGGCACGGTCTTAGGCTGGCGTGCTGATAGTGAATGAATTGTGCCTGGGGTTGATTCGGATGGCGTCTTGTGTTCGCACTGCGTCTATCGGTAGCTGCAGAGCGCTGCTGACTAGAGACAATATATAGCCCTCGTTATGTTTACTTAGGTCGAGGCATCCACCGGGCCGGAACACGATTTTAAGGTCTCGTGTCGGGAGCTTGGGCAACGGTGGCGGGCGCTTTAGAACGGTGGAAGACTTGCCTTGCGTAGGCTGCATTGGTGTGGCTGTGCCGGCCGGGGGCTGATGAGTCGAGCTCGTGGGGGCTTGCTGGGCAGAGAGGACAGACATCGGGGTGAGCCATACGTCGAGCCTCCATGGCCCGGTCCTATCTTGATGCAGTATCAGTAGTCCCATCTTCAGTGCGCACCATGCCGCTGTTGGTGGGCCGTGAAGTAGGGAGAGTGAAGGGTTAGGCCTAGGCCTAATGTGGCGGTGGCCGGCTCCCAGAGCAATCTCATAGTTTATCCGCAAATTCGGGAAGACGGACCCGAAGAGAGGGTGGACAGGTGCTGAACACCTTCATGCGTCGATTGCGGCTATTCGAAGCCGTAGTTGAGGGCTTTATCATGCGATGACATCGCACAGCACACGAACACCACTTCGTTTCGCCTCCATCAAAACGCAGCCGCCGTGGTTGCCATCGCACCCGGGAACTCCGCTTTCGATCCTGACCACGGCGGCTGCGTTTCGATCGAGGCGAAACGCTGCACAGTAATTTTACCACCTCGGATCTTTATGGGGCGTTGACATCGCACAGCAGACGGACGCCTCTTCGTTTCGCCTACATCGAAACGATGCTGCGAAGGTCGGGATCGAATCTGCGCACTCCGGCACATTAGCCGGGCATCTTAAGCATTGCACAACAGCAGCGAGACATAATTTGTATTTAAAATATGCTTCTGGAAACGAAGGAGCCTTAAACTTTTGACTGGACGCCACCTTCAAAGTCTTTCAAGGTGAAAACCTCCTTGACGCTGACAGCTCGAAAAGATGGCTTTCACTTCAAAAGTAGGTTTCGACCAGCTGAGGATCTTTACTGTGCACTGACATCGCACAGCGCATGGACGTCACTTCGTTTCGCCGCCGTCGTAACACAGCCGCCTGCGGTCGGGATCGAACCCGACCGGCGGCGGCTTTATTTTGGATGCAGGCCTGCACACATGTGGCAAGACACGAAAATTCATCAACCATTTCTGGAACATCCCACTGGCAGAAGTGCAATTTACCATAGCAACAAAAATTCCCCTTTTTCCTAACCACGTCTAAAGTGACAAAGTCTCAGTCGGTAGTTTTTTAAAACTTCGTATACAGCAAGGGGGCACTTTCGCACTCTTTGGAGTACATCGTGTCTCGACCAACCAAAATACAAGAAACTGTACACGGGTTGAGGGAACAGTGTTTAATTGATTCATTGTGCAATTGTTTCCTACGCACTGAAAACACGATATCAGAGGAAAAGCAAACAAGTATAGAACAGCCAGATGCACCTCACGCATTGTACCCCATATCCACGGGCAACCAGAAACGTTAGAAGGCACATTAAGATTAGGTAAAACATGAACTAAACTTGCCTTAAAAATGCATGCGTTATCGGGCTAAAAGAGGCATGGAAAAACGTGAAACGGGAAACAAACTGACACCTCATCGATGCACTTGAAGCCATCCAATATCACGCAGCACGTTTCATCCACTCCAAGTTTTCATACATAGTAAGTGTATCAGCCTTAAAATCGCAGTCTAACTTACGACGTCTTTCTTGACGTGGCCGCACCACCACCCTACTGCTTTTCAACAAATATTACAGCTCACTCCAACGACAGTCATATACCTGTGCACCTTAGTCACATATATCCCATCACGCCGGCTATTCACTTCAAGTCGCTCGTCCACGCACCCGTACCGTAACCTTCTCCACTTTCTTCTTTCTACGAGCCGCGCCTTACTGGAACGACCTACCCCACTCCATCACTGCCATCACCTGCCCATCATCCTTGAACACCAACGCTGAAATGCGTATCTCATGTGAAAATTTCTGAAAGAAGTGTAACATTTGATGATTATCTCCCCCCCCCCCCTTATGTATTATCTCGAAAGGGGATTTTAAAGTTATTAAATGAAATGAAATGAGATACGGGTATAGTACTTACTTGCGGACTAGTTGGTTAGATGACTCGGAAGAAATCTGAAGTTGGAGCGGATCATCGGTTTGAACGTCTTGCTGTAATCTCTTGTGTGTGTATGTTGTGTTTTTGTATCAATATGTAGCGCGAGAGGTCCTCACAGTTATACGGATGGACTGAACAAAGACACACTATGTTCACAGGCCGCAAAAGTTATCACGCCTCATGGATTGAAGAGTGGTATCCCACACGGACGTTATGAACACTCTATGAAAAAGATTGATGTAAAGTCTTGCGCACCGAATTATCTGGAGAACGTAAAACATTTTAGCTTCTCAAAAGTGAATAAAGGCTGTCGTCCTCCCGAAAATAGGTACTAATATGAGTGTATAGCACTGAAGAGCTGGCTTATAATCTTTCCAGTAATGAGTACTATAGTTTTAAGCATCCAAATGACTCTAATTCATTCAGTGTCCAAGACATTCAAGCCCCACCAGCATAATAAGCAAGTGTCGATCCCCATATACAAAACCCATGACCAAAATTTTGGAATGTATTATTTGAACACCTGACAGTAAAACGCATTTATCCGTTAAATATATATTCTCATCTATATTTGTAGCTTTGTTAGGGACTCAAAATTGAAATCTCGTTCTTTTCTTTATCAAAAAACGTGCGTTCGCTTTCAGTGGGCAGCATAACGACGAAGGCAGGGCGAGTAATGGTAAAGTGATTTTCTGAGCAGCCATGGTGAAGAGCTGTAAGCCACCTTGTCCTGAAATGGCTGGTACCAAATATTTCCCATCAATGGTCACATTCCAAAACGTCACTATACGCAGCAGTAGAGACGTTTTAGCATAACCTACATGCCATGATATGAACCCTTCACCAAAGCACAGAAATCTACTTGGCAAGAGTAACAAACTGCAGTCTACATACCTCCCCCCTCCCCCTACTCCCGCTCCCAAAAGAAACAGTTACTACCTGCTGTATTGCCCGCTGAAAAGGCTCGCGCTCCACTTGCATTATATGGCCCTTTACGTATACCCCGCCACTAATACCCCTCCCTCTACCCGCACTGAACAGCGGGAGGATTGAGGTACCGGCCTCACATCAGGGTACAGTGAGGTGCCGGCCTCGCATCAAATTCTGATGCACGCTTCAGCTGAGGACTCCTCCCACATTGCTACATTGCTCTTATATAGATGTGTTGAACTGTTGTCTTTTTCTCCGTATAAAAGGCTGTATAAAAAGTGCTAAACGAATATGAACCAAGAGACACAGCAAAAGATGTAAGCAAGTTTAAGTGGTGCTTATGTGATCTTTGCTTCATCACTTTTAAGCTAACAACTACCGCTGCAGGAGTTCAATTGCTATCGTACTCGGCTACTGCCAACGACAGAGGCCGAGCGCCACCTTCCGTCCGCGGTGACCCTTATCAATGGAGGCTAAATGTAAATTTATGTTATTACCCCGGGTACTAGGACACATTCACAAGCTTTGACTACAGTGTACCCTACTTCTGACATCGTTTTACTACGTCCATAGGCTTGCAACGAACCAGTCATCGTTTTTTTTTAATACCAGATTTACGAAAACCTTTTTTACGGTAATACAATTCAACACAAAAAAATGAGTTGACAGCATTTATGAGTTGGAAATATTAATTTCAATATTAGGCACTACTCTTAAGAACATACGTAGTAATAAAACGCCAATAGCTCTGCATGATGAAAATAAAAAGGATCGTACAGAGGAATGAACATGGCTTTATCGCTTGTAAAAAGAGTGGTCTACCTCCGAGCTACACCTTTATTATGTATTGCCAGGGTTTGAAGGACATCAAAAAGCATTGCAGAAGAAAAACGTAAAGCCACCAACTCCTCTGGCGATTATGGCTCTGTCGCAGGAAGATTCTCTGAGCGCAATCAAGGGATCTAAACTTGGTGACCAGTGCGGGGCCAATGTTTGAGATTTAAGTTTTCAATACTTTCACGAGAGTAGATGAGGAGGCCGGGGATTCATATCAAAGTGATAAGTCGGCATTCGGGAGCGACATATACAATAGAGGCCCACGAGCATAAAAGAACAAACGGGCCACCATTTTCGTTACCTGTAGGCAAAAATCTAACTTCATATGATGTCAGCGGTAACTCTATTTAAATTAGTCCTTCGTAGCACGTCCCACAAATAAATCCTTCCCAGGAGTGCAAAAATACGTGATCTATTCTTTCTAGTTGTTTACAGATGATGCTGGATCTCCATGGGCGGAAAAAGTCATATTTTACAGACAAAGTTCCCCCTTTGCAGATTGAAAAGACATTTTTTGTTCCCGGTGTAAGCACAGCCGTCCTAATCTTATCTAAAACATTACGGCCTGGGCCTTAAAAGTATAAGGCCGTTACGTGGGCTGTGGAAACAGTGTCGGATAAGTCTCTGTACAATGTTTATCGCTTTGCGTTGCTTATGACACTTTGAAAACCTGGCAGTCATACATCTGAAACGGAAAATAACTTGTTTATAAAGAAGTAATTGCCTCCGGTCCTATACACCCCGATATTCTTATCAGAACAGTGTATAGGCCTCTAAGCTAAGCCCGCTTTTTACGCAGGCATTTAATGAACTGAAATTGTGCTATATTTGCCTATTTATTTTAAAGAGGCTTTATGAGAAGTCGCAGAGGACACTTGAAAACCCACATCTTTAGAACACTAGATGGAAGGCAAGGCAAAGCACTTCACCAGGACAGAGTGCCAGTGCTGTTCAAAGTCGGTCTGTTCATACACATCCTTCAGTTTAACCATCAGCTGCGCTTGTTCTTTTCTTTATTTGCTGTTCGCATTGAAGAGTAGATTGTGGTAAAACTAAGACTGTACTGCGGTTCAGGAACGTTTTAGTTTAGCCTGTTACAACAAAACTGGCATTCATTCAAGCTTCTCTCTTTGGGCATTATAGCTTGCCTTGTCAGATGGAAGGAAGGATGCACTAGGTGCGATCCTCCTGTGAGGGTACAGACCTCAACCTGCGACTATAATCATCCAACGGCTACCCCAGGCAAGGCCTTAAGGTTTTGGGGGGTATTTGCTTTGGGGAGCGGGCTTTTCCCAGCCAAGGGGCTCATGCAATTTGGCCTGTTCCCACCGGGGCGGGGTCGCAGTGCATATGCGCCACGTCCGCAGCACCCCGGTGGGTCGAAGCCTGACGCGAGCAAGTCTAATAATATATCACTTCTAGTTTTCCGTTTTCTTCTTTGGATATCACCATTGGGTGTCCCCATTCTTCATAAAACTTCTTTCTCCCTAAGTGGCGTCTCTTTCTCTCTAGGTGGAACCATAGTTAATTCTGATTTTGGCCTTCACTTCATGGAGGCTCGGAGTCTTGTTCGAGTAGGCCGCTTTGTAGCGGGCCAACCACACCTGATAGTTGACCTCTGCCAGTGTCCAGACAAACTGCTTGCGCCCTTCCTTTGGAAGCGGGTTGAAGTAGCCCACGGTGGGGTATGGGATCCCGGGGAGGCCGAACATATCTCTCATACGCTCTAGGAGTGCTGCGGGAATTAGGCAGTCAAGAAGATGTGCTCCGCTGTCTCTAGGGCCAAGCAGAAGGGACACAGGTCAATCATTCCCGACGTCGCAGGGACGAAAGCACACCTTCTGATTGGTAAGATGCCTCTTGCGAATCTCCACATCAGGAAGGCTCGGCGTGCATCGAGGAATTGGGCGGTTATGTACGGCCAACAGGGTCTTTCTGCACATAGCATGTAGCATGATAGGCGGGCAGGGAGCGGAGGGGTGATAATATTGATAATATCATTCAGGTACATGGTTCGTGGGTCAACGCCAGACGAGTTTTATTGCAGGTACTCTAAGTCTCTGGCTGCGATTCGGTAAAATGATAGGGGTGACCCTGCATGCGGGGTGTTGTGGTGTAGGGCCTTCTCAGTGAATGTTCGCAGCCGTGTCGACAGATAGTACGAAGCCATCGTTTTTGTTAGCAGCATGTCGCATTTGACGGCTCTGAATGTCCATTTGATGTGCAGAGAGAGCCCTTGCGAGAATATCCAGGTCGGGCAGCCCCAGGCCACCTTTGAATCAGGGCAGGCAGACAATGGCTCGCTTTACCTTATCGGGGGCTCCCTGCCACAAAAAGTGGTATATATGTTTTTGGAGCTCTTTTTTCTTGTCTGGGGGATGTCAAGAATGCTGGCCACAAAGCTGAGGGTAAAAATCAGCATTGTCTTGATGATGGTGGCCTGCGCCGTCAGGGGACATTTTAGAGCACCAAGATTGTGGGTTTTGATGCTTAATTGCTCTTCAGCCCTATTCTAATTTCTAAGCGCTGGTCCAGCCGAATCGAAGAAATATCCGAGGATTCGTGTCTCGCGAGTAACAGAGATCGGTTGGATAGTGGCAGGGGAGGGGGTCGTGTTCAAAGTCATAACAGTGGAGTTCTTGTGACTGAGGCGAGCCCCACTCGCTTGGCAGTATTCCGTAGTTAATTCAAGTAGTCTCTCCACTGATGTTGTGTCTGGCACCACCACAGAAATGTCATCCGCGTAGGCGAACACTGGAGTGCAGGGAGGGCCCGCTGGCAGTGGTGTTTTGAGGATGCCGCCATCTCTAACAATCTTTTGCAGGAGAGTTTCAATCGCCATGACATAGAGCAAAGGGGAGAGGGAGCAACCATGTCGGACAACCCTTTCCACGGGGAAGGCATGGAGGTGCGCCCCTGTACAATGACTGCTGCTTGTGGTGCTGCATAAAATGCCTTGCACATATTTATGTATTGTACCGGAATGCGCGCGAGCTCAAGTGTCCTAAACAAGTACTCGGGACTCAGGCGGTCGAATGCCTTCTCTTGGTCCAGGGAGCAAAGAAAGCCATTGAGGCTGCGCGATTCCATCCATGACAAAAGGTCTCTCAGATCAATGCCATGGAGTTCTACCGAGCGGCCTGTGATACAGCAAGCCTGGTGTGGGCCTACTATTGACGAGAGAGCAGGCGTCAGGCGTAAGGAAAGACATTGGGCAGTTGCCTTGTAGTCCATATTTAGAAGGGTTATTGGCCTCCAAGACTTAAGGTCGCTGCTCCTGGAGGTGTCCTTGCACAGGAGTGTGATGAGGCCTTCGTTCATACTTGGAGTTAGTTGTGAAAACGGTCTTGGAGAAAGCGGTCTTTAGCGACGGCCAAAACTTTATGTAAAAGGTTGGCGGAAGTCCATCCATACCCAGGCTTCTGTTTGGCTTCATCTGTTTTAGGGCTGTGCGTAGCTCTTCAGGCAACAGCCATGTGTCGTCCAGGTTAGGTGTGTCAGTTGCTGTCTCCAGCTGGAACGATGTAAGGGTGCAGGGCTCAGCAGCATAAAGTTCGATGTAGAAATCGCGTGCTAAACTGAATACCTGCTCAGGGTTCGTAAAAATGTGGCCGGTGAGTGGATCTTCGACTGAGAAGAGGGTTTCGTTCTTTCTGGCAAGGCGACGGCGTAGCAGATGACGCGAACACCATGCCTCGGATTCCCATCGTTCAGCGCATGCTGTTCCGCGACGTCTGTCCCAGCGCCGATTTAGAAGACGATGGAGCTCCTTGCGCAGGGTGGCCAACACCGCGGGGATGCTTGGTCCCTGAGAAAATAGGGCCGATAGCGCGATGATGGCATCCGAGACTATTCGGATTTCTTCTCTCTCTTCCCGCACCATCTTCTTCCCCCCTCTTGGAGGTAAATCTTGATGGAGGTTGTTATAATATCCCAGCTTTCTGCATCCATGTTAGGGGGAGACGTAACGCTTTATAACTTTGGCGACTTCCTGCTGGACACGCTCGTCATCCAGAAGTCGCGTGTTTAAGTACCAGCAACCCTTTCCTCGTGGAGTAATATCAGCCGCACACAAGCGCGTGATAAGCTGCCTGTGATCACATAGGGCATTGGGGAATACACACAAAGAGTGCAGGGAACCTGCTACGCTAGCAGAGACATAGACGCGGTCAATACGGCTTTCGAGACCACGGCCAGACCAGGTCATGCCGGCGCACCAGGTTGGAGTGCGCGCCAAGCATCGGTTAAGTCTAACTCCTCCACCAGATCACGCAAGGTCTGTGCGCCATTGTGGTTTCGTCTAAGCTGCCGCGGTGTACCCCGAAGAGAGCGGCGGTCTTCTTTGAAGAGGACACAGTTAAAATCGCCCAATAACACTATTTTGACTGGGCAAATAAAAATCGCTTCTAGCCCCTAGAAACATTCTCGCTGTCCAAAACTGCATGGGGCATATACATTATTGATGCGCATGCCATTGTTAAGGTCAATCGAGACAAAGCGTCCGGCGTTGTCCCGACAGTGGCGTAGGACTGACAGGCCGGCGTCTCTTAGGAAGATAAGCGCAACTCCCCCTGAACCCTTCCTTCCGAAACTCCAATAGGAATTTGTGCTGAAACGGAGGTCAAAGTTTTCAATTTGTTCTTGCCGGTGAATATAAGTTTCGTGAAGTGCGAGCATGTCTATATTTTTGGCGCGGGCTATGTCTATTGTTTCAGATTGTTTTGAAGCTTTAGTAAAGCCGCGAATGTTTAGAGTTGCGAGAACGAAGGGAAAAGCCAGGATGTAGCTAAAGGTAGGAAGGGGGGGGATGCGGGACCACCTCATGAGGAGGTAGCGGTGTCATGAGCAGTGGGAGAAGCGGAAGGTGATTCCGCTGTGGAATCGCCGCCGTAGATGTCCGAGTAGCAATCACAATTCGTTGTGTCGCAATTGTGACAGTGAGGTTGGCTCGGCATTTCTGTTTCAGTTTCAGAGCTGCTCTCGCTTATTGGTGGAGGGTTTTTCAGAAACGCACGCTTCGTCAACGGCGCGTCGGCGAAAGATTGGGATGATGTTGATGGCGCTGATTTTTTGGTTTTCTTTTTTCTGGGACTGCGCTTGCGTTTGGGGCGCACTGTGATCGTATCCATGTCCCTCTCTTCATCTTCTTCAGTTTCAACCGATCGGTCTTTTGTTGCGGCAGCGACGCCGTCTGCACACTCTTGTTCCTTACCGGTACGGCCACTGAGGGCACCTGGCAGTGTCCAGTTTCAGTTTTCTTTTCGGGGTTCTGTTCGGGCGGTGTAGAGGGTGCGTCAATGTCAGCAACCGCTCTCCCGGCCGCGGGCGTTGGGGGCACCTCGTGGTCTTCATAGACAACTTCTGCTTGTTTTTCCTCTAATTCTTCAGATGGCGCGGCCGCAGCCGTCGCCTCCTTGCTATCTTCCTCGGTGATGGCGTTTGTAGACGCATCACCCTGCGTCTCGGTATCTTTCCGGTTCTCAGGAGTTGACAGCACGAGTGCTGGTGCGGGCTGCTCCCAATAATCGGCTGGCTGTTTATTCACGTCTTCATTCCCTAACAGCGACGCAAATGCCTTCTTCTTACATGCCTTCACAGCGTGGTCCTCACCACACTTAGGGCACACGCCATCACACACTTCATGCCTATACGCGCCGCAACGCTCGCACTGTGGTGTGTTTCAACTCGCGCCCATGTGGCCTTCGTATCCGCACTTGCGACATACCCTCTTGACTCCTTCATACTCGCGCTGGATGGTTGTATCAATCATATCCAGGAAGTTCGGAATCTCAGACTTCATCTCTATCTTGATCCGTCGGATCCCCGTGGTGACGAACGGGAAACCGGGGACGGTCTCTAGAGCGACGCTGACAATTTTTCCATAGGGCTGCAGTGCACTTGCCAACTCGGCGTCATGGTGCTCCGATTAGTAACCAAAGACGTGCACCAGCTTTGCGCGCGTGCCCCGATACTCAAAAGTCACCGCAGTTCCCTTAACATCTACGACGGGATCCTTCAGGAATCTCTGAACAGCAGCCCTAGTCTTCATTAAAATCTCGAACTTCCCGCCTGTGAAATCTTGAACGCCACCAAGTTCCGTTTTCGAAAAACGTTTCACTAGGATCTTCGTCAGTTCTAGCGTTGTGGTGCCTTGCGGCACACGGCCGAAAAACGTAAAAGGCTGCAGCCGCTTGGCTCCTGGCATTGCGAGAACGCGCCGGCGAGCGCCGAATGCGCAAGTGTCCTCTCAGCGACGCGAGGCAAGAATGGCGGCGTGGACACACAATAATCAAATCATAGGGCCAGCTGGCCAACTCACCCCTTTAGGTAACGTATCCGTCCTTACGTCGCCTTCTTTATCGCGTAACATGAGCGTTGTTGTCCCGGCACATCGGAGGAAATATTCCCTCGATCAGCCAGCATCCACTTCAGAGTGCCTTACAGCCATTCTCGTTTTGCATACACTGCGAAGGCAAAGCAACATGATTGAGTAGTCTTTCACACCCCCGTGATTATGGACAGGTAAGAAACGTGCATAATTTGCCGGATTGTCTTGAGTGCGGGTGCTTCTTCTGCTGGCTCCCGACCACGACCCCCTGACCACTGGACCTGCCTTAAGGGCCTGCCTGATCTGTTATCTTAGCGACCTTTTTTTGTCGATAAAAACATTCTTTTGAAGTTAAAGCTGCTAAAGGTTCACTTATATACCCGGCCCCAACCGTGACCGAGGCCATGGCAAACGCTTCCCAGATCTTTATTATGACCTTGTTGCACGACCTGAGCAGTATTGGAATACTCTCCAACATGGCCGTACATTTGTGTCCGGCGCAATCACTGCTACCTTACCAGATGTGGTGAAAAAGAGTTATAGTTATGTCCGCGCAGCCTTTCATTCACACATATGCCCGTCTGGCCATCTCACCAACTAGCGCCATTTAAAGTATTATTCACCATATCACATGATAGGCAGGTTCTTTTTTAACGACCTCCGAAAAATGTCTCAGACAAGCAATGTATCTCAACAGTAAAAAAAAATACCGTCTATGTTTTCTTGTTTATAGCAGATCTAGCTGTCGACCGACCACAGGACAAAAAGAGCCTTTTCTGTCAGCCATGCTGTAATAGGTACTGTACCACCGTGCAAAATAAAGCGTAAAATATTTCTGACGATCGTACACATGGCATCATTATAACTGGGTGTGTTCAGGTAACATGACTATTTTTGTTTTTAATGAAATTATTATATCTGGTGGGCAATTGTCTCGGCACGAAGGGTTCTCGAAAAAAAATCACATATTACTGGAGGTGGAAAACGCCGTTTTTGCCATTTAAAAAAGTTGGAAGTTTGGTTGACTTGCTGCTTCCGCGAAAAAATATTGTCATCTTTTATTTTTATTCGATACATTTGTGCAACCTTTACTTTTATAAAGATTATTAGAAACCTGTTTTGTTATTGCGGTAAGTTTAGTAAAATATTGCAAAATCTGCTTCAAGAGCTGCGAGCTGTAAACATGTTCCGTTTAAACCTTACATACGTCCTTGATGCTTTAAATTCATTGCAGTAAATTTTATTTTTTTTATTATACGGTTATGTTCTTTATATCACCCAAAATTGGAAGCTATATATTTGAAATTTGAAGAAATATTGGTGTGTTCTCCACAACGTATCAAATTCGCCAAAATTTGAAAACCGCAAAAAAGAAGGCAACTTTGATTCCAGTTAAAAAAAATATCCTCGCTGATTTTTATTAAAATCCCTCTCAAGAACCCCCAGCAGCTCAGACACGTTATAGACTAAAGAAATATTGCATTATATTATCTAAATTTATAAAAAGTAAATATAAAAGAGCGCTTGTCCTGAAAATTGCCATTATAACCCCTCATTCCGGCAGAACTCACTAACGTGTTGTCACTGAAACTTTTTGTCTGTATTAATCACGCTGTGCTCTTAATTTCTGAAAAACTTTCAGACTCTATAATCGTCCGTCCTTGCTACATAATGGATTGAACATGGCCAAAATTCAAAAGTATCACAGCCGGCTGCTGCATTTTGATGGAGGCGAAATGGGATGGCGTTCATGTGCTGTGCGATGTTAGTGATGTTGTTGTTGTGGCTGTAGAAAAAAGGAAACGAAAATGCACGGGCTCTGCAGTTGAGCCACCTCCGCTGCATCGTGCGAACAGAAGAGAAAATGAGAAAAAAGAAAAAGAGGGAGAGAAAGACGAGCAACGCAATAGTCGTTGTCCACTAACGAAGCGTTAGCTGGTGCAATGATGGCCTACAACAAATAAAAATTCGGTGGCAGGCAATCCCCCGCCACAAGCAGCGGAGACCTTCCTGTCCATGCCAACGTTTATATAAACGTTGGTCCATGCCTCATCAGGGCCAGCATCAGCCACCCTCCAACTCCTTCCCCACGTTAAAGATCCCCACGTGTTCTAAATTACCCCATAGCTCTCCACACACGCTCCCCTTTCTCTCTTTCCATTTTCACTCTCACCTTCCTCCCTTCCTTTACAGGCCGGTTCAGATTTGCACAAAACTATTGTGACAGATACAGCGCCTTCCTTTTCCCGTGAACGAATATATTGATAAAAAATGGAGCATTTTGAATTTAAAAAACTGCCGAACTTTGACGCAAAACAGCCATACATACATTATAAATATCAAGCACTATTATTTAAATTAAGATTTCAAAAATAGATAGATCAAAGCAGTTTTTTATAGCAAATAAATGTTTAAGTCACCCCCTTACGTAGCAGGCGTGAAGCTTTGGAATTAGCCTTTGCTGAATGTTACATTTTATCTTATGCAACATCCAAAGCCTTCTAAATGCTCATAAAGTTTTTTATGCTTGTTGGCAGAGTTTAGGATAGCCTAAATTGGCACAAATTCGCTGAGAACAACTAGCTCATCAGTTAACTCTCATAAAGTTTGTCAACCCTCTTTTCTGGTTATCGAAACACAATTGACCCTAGTGGGAATAGAATATGCCTAACTGCTCCGAGCCAAATGTCTACTTAAACGGAATTAAAAACAGTGTCGTCAAGAACGCCACATGGTGGAAAACGATATATTCTTTATTCCACTCAGCTGCAGCTGATCCCTTTTTCTTTTTATACCCTTGCATCAGGCTGCGTGAAAAACTCTGTATATATCATATGCAGTTCAAATACGCTGTTAAATACACATGTTCGGTATTTCCCTTACTTCTTGCTCGGGGAAGCTGTTTGAGCGAGTTATTAATACCCGTCTCACCAGATATGTTGAAGTTGAAGGCATTTTTCCGCACTCGTTTGGCTTCCGCGCCCACCTCTCTACACAAGATATCCTAATCCAACTGCAATCGGATGTTCTCACGCACCCAAATAGACATCAAGTACGAGCCATCCTGGCTTTAGGTCTGCGCGGTGCCTTCCATAACGTTACCCATAGCAGCATTCTTTTCAGCCTGAACTCCACCAACTGTGGTTATCCTGCTTACAACCATGTATGAGCTTTTCTAACCAATAGGAAAGCCATCCTTAATCTGGACGGAGCTACTTCCACACCCACCAGTCTGGGCCCTAAGGGCACACCTCAAGGCGCGATACTTTCACCGCTGCTTTTCAACCTTATTATGAAAGACCTTCCCAATAAACTCAACAGCCTTCCGGGAGTTCGACACGCCATCTACGCCGACGATGTGACCATTTGGATTGCCCTTGATAATGAATGCGAAATTCAAGACAACCTCCAAGCGGCGACAAACCTAGTCAGTGCCTATGCCTCTTCTCGTGGCCTTGCCTGTGCCCTGAGAAATCAAAAAGTCTTAATATTGACCGCCCGCGACATCCCCCTTAAAGTGTCACCTCGCCAATTGAGGTCATCTTGGACGGCCAAATGGTAGAAGTAAAGCCGGAGATCAAGAACCTCGCCTTCGTTATCCCAAACGACCGCTCCCATTCCTCTACTCTCAGTCATTTATTCAACACTACCGATCAAATTATACGAATGCTTCAACAAGTTAAACATCAAAACTACGGAAACAGGGAGCGAGACGCACCGCAGCTGGTCAACACATTCATTATCACCCGCAGTACCTACGGCACGCCATACCTTCCGCTTCGTAAGCAGTAGCTTAATCGTTGGAACACTGTTGTCAGAAAAGCGGTCAAGATAGCCCTGGGGTTTCCCCAATGCACGTCTACTGACCGCTTACTCCGACTTAGCGTTCATAACACCATTGAAGACTTGCATGAAGCACATCGCCTGGCGCAACTTGTCCGCTTAGCAGCCTCGTCCACTGGAAGACATGTCCTTCAAACTCTCAATATTGCCCCGCCCTATACCACCCAAAACCGCGAAGATCTGCCACATAATATCCGCCAAGCTATTACAGTCAAACCTCTCCCCAAGCACATGCATTCTGAATATCACCAAGACCGCCGACAGGCAAGAGCAACTCACCTCTCTCGAATATGGGGCAGCCAACCGAATACTCTGTACGTAGACGCTACATTGCCGCCGATCAGGAGAGGCACCTATCAACAGCCCTTAGTTAGTTTCACTGTTCTAGGGCATTCAGTGTTTTTATAACCGTGGTTACGTTTAGGTGGGACACACTGTATGTATGTATGTACGTATGTATGTATGTACGTATGTATGTATGTATGTATGTATGTATGTATGTATGTATGTATGTATGTATGTATGTATGTATGTATGTATGTATGTATGTATGTATGTATGTATGTATGTATGTATGTATGTATGTATGTATGTATGTATGTATGTATGTTTGTATGTATGTATGTATGTATGTATGTATGTATGTACGTACGTACGTACGTATGTATGTATGTATGTATGTATGTATGTATGTATGTATGTATGTATGTATGTATGTATGTATGTATGTATGTATGTATGTATGTATGTATGTATGTATGTATGTATGTATGTATGTATTGTAATGAACTACACGAGGATATACAAAGACAAGGATAAAGTAGGCGAGAATATCACGAAGACGAGGATAAGGACGACGAAGTGCCGCTGCGCTGCTCGAGCTCGCTTGTGGAGACCTAGACTGGCTGTGTTCTTGTGTGGTTCACCGTGCAACTTCGAGAGGGCTATTATCCCTGTTGAAACACACTAAAAAACCCTTTCACTTGGTGGAGGTGAGCATTTCCTGCCGCCCTGGAGCTCCGCAGCCGCACACTCCCGACAAAAGCAATGATCGATGCTACCACCCCTAGTCCCTCATCCGCCGTGTTCTGTGCTGGAGTTTTGCGCCAGCGTGATCCTCCTATCTTGAGCGGAACCGGCGACCATGACGTGGAAGACTGGCTGGCCTCATATGAGCGGGTCAGTATTCACAACCACTGGGATGACAACCAAACACTCAATAACGTCATTTTCTACCTAACGGACGTTGCAAACCTATGGTTCCGTAACCACGAGGCCGATATCACGTCGTGGTCCACTTTCAAGGCTAGTTTTGCCGATATTTTCGGCGGGCCTGCAGTGCACAAATTGCGCGCTGAGCAACGTCTGCGCGGCCTTGCACAGCTTCCTGGGGAGACTTTTATCAGCTATATTGAAGCTGTCGTAGACCTGTGCAAGCGCGTGGACGCTTCAGTGTCAGAGAGCACCAATATTGATCACATTATGCAAGGAATTGATGATGACGCGTTCCAGATGCTTCTGGCTAAAATTCCAGCCACCGTCGTCGACGTTATCAACGCATGCCACAACTTTGATGAATTACGCAAGCGCCGTAATATCACTCGCTCTTCGCTCTCACACCCGGCGGCACCTGCAGGTTTAACACCTGAAGCAGACCAGTCCACCTTGCTGCCACAAATAAAGCAGTTCGTTCGAAAAGTTGCCCGTCAACTATCCCTCGTTCGCCAACGTCCTGACGCTCCCACTCCTTTAGTGCCAAAGTTGCAGAAAGTCAGCCGCCAACAAGTTGCGGAAGTACTCTCCACACTTCCTGAAGCTCCTTCTGTGGCTCCTTTGACATACGTCGAAGCACCAGTCCAGTATAGTGAACCTGCTGTTCCAGCCCCTTTGACCTACGCGGCTGTGGCTGCGCGGCCACCGCCTGAGCCGTCACCACGCATGCAGCCTGTCCTACGCCCTGCACCGCTTCCTCAAACGGCCCCGCTTCATCCTCCCACTCCGCACTATTACAACCCTTGGCGTACTTCGTACAATCGTCCTATTTGCTACTAGTGTGGTTTCGCTGGACATGTGGCCCGTCGATGTCGTCGTCGCATGGCCGAGCCTGCGTCTTCTGATTACTCGCCACCGCTGCTTCGTTCTGCCCACTCTCCGCCTGCGTATGCCACAGAACAGCGTTCGTGCAGAACCCGTCGTTCTCCTTCTCCGCGTCGCCGGTCACTGTCACCAATGCGCCGGCGACCACCTCCTGCTCACGAGGAAAACTAAGCTCCGCGGTTCCTGAGGCAAGAACTGCGTACTCTGCGAAAAGCTCAAGACCTCATATTTCGCCCACGAACGTTACAATAATTTCTATCGACGGTCTGTCCGTATATGCGCTGGTCGATACGGGTGCTGCAGTGTCAGTGATTCATGAGCAACTCTGCCGACGATTACGAAAAGTTACGACGTCATTTAACGGTTTGTCACTCCGCACTGCAAGTGAAGAGAGGATTGCACCTTTAGCAGCATGTACAGCGCGTGTCGTCATTGAAGGTATTTTGTACAGTGTCGAGTTCGTAGTTTTGTCATCTTGTTCTCACAACGTGATCCTCGGATGGGACTTCTCGTCTAAAAATAACACCGTGATCGATTGCGCCCTAGCTGAAGTAGAATTTTCTGCACTGTGCGACGCACTGCCCGACAACAACCGTTCAGTGTGTCCTCAAAAGCTCACCATCGCTGAAGATGTCTACGTAGCACCAGAGGCTTGTGCCCATGTGCCTCTTTTGTGTCCTGCCGCATCAGATGTTAGTGTTTTATTTACGCCGTTTGCATCCTTCATCCACCTGAAGCACCTGCCGTTGCCATCTGCTGTTCTCGATGTTCACGGTGGTTTCACGAAGCTACTCATCTCCAATCAGTCTCCGTGCCCGATTACTCTGCTACGTGGGGAATCTCCCGGTTCTATTCAACTAGCCCACCTTCTCTCTGACCAGGACGCCTCCGAGACCTACCGCAGTAACTGCATTGATGCTCTGCAGTCCAATCCGACGCCTGATTCGTTGCTAGACGACTTCTTTCGAACCGCCATCGATGACGCTCTTCCTTCCACCTACCGGGCTCAGCTTGTGGCCCTTTTACAGACATTTCGCTTCGCCTTCGACGCCGCCCACACACCTCTCGGCCGTACTTCCACAGTCGCGCATTACATTCAGACCGGCTCTAACTCGCCTTTTCGACAGCGCTCCTATCGTTTGTCAGCGGCAGAGCGTCGTGTGATTAATGAGCAAGTTGAGGACATGCTACAACGTGGTGTAATCCGTCCATCACAAATCCCCTGCTCTTCACCAGTGGTGCTAGTGAAAAAGAAAGATGGCTCGTTTCGCTTTTGTATCGACTACCGGCGCCTCACCAAAATTACCCACAAGGACAATTACCCCCTTCCGCGTATAGACGACGCTCTTGATTGCCTCCAAGGTGCCGAGTAGTTTTCATCTCTTGATTTACGGTCAGGTTACTGGCAAGTGCCAGTGGCCGCCTGTGACAGAGAGAAGACCGCATTTGTGACGCCGGATGGCCTCTATGAATTTAATGTGATGCCCTTCGGTCTGTGCAATGCGCCCGCCACATTCGAGAGGATGATGAATAACATCTTGCGGACGTTCAAGTGGCACATCTGCCTCTGCTACTTGGACGAAATTGTTGTCTTTTCCACCGACTTCGCTGCGCATCTAGAGCGCTTGCGGCAAGTTTTGGTTTGCCTTACTGACGCCGGCCTGCAACTGAATCTCAAGAAGTGTTACTTCGGTGCCAGGGAGTAACTATTTTGGGGCACATCGTCTCTAAGAAAGGTGTTCGCCCTGATCCGGCCAAGCTGCGCGCAGTGGCGGAGTTTCCTAAGCCGGTTTCGCTCAAGCAACTTCGAATCTTCATAGGTCTATGCTCCTATTTTTGGCGCTTCGTGCAGAATTTTGCTTCGATAATTGCACCCCTGACGAAACTACTCGGAGGAAACAGTGACTTAACTGCGTGGTCGGCCGAATGCGATGAAGCGTTCAACGCATTGCACAGTCTTTTGACTTCGCCACCAATCTTTCGCCACTAAGACCCGACAGCACCCACCGATGTCCATACTGATGCGAGTGGCGTTGGCCTCGGAGCTGTCTTGGCACAACGGAAAAACGGTTTTCACGAATACGTCGTCGCGTACTCGAATCGTGTCCTCTCTAAAGCTGAATGCAACGACTCAGTTACGGAAAAGGAGTGTATGGCAATTGTGTGGGCATTAACGAAATTCCGACTCTACCTTTACGGTCGCTAGTGTGACGTCTTCACGGACCACCACGCGTTATGTTGGCTGTCCTCTCTTAAAGACCCCTCCGGCCGCCTCGCAGGATGGGCTCTCCGCCTACAGGAATTTGACATCCGCATTATATATCGCTCTGGCCGTAAACTTATGAACGCCAACGCACTGTCTCGTTCTCCCCTCTCCAACGAACCTGCTTGCTCCACGGCGGCTGATCCCGCCCTCCCTTCTAACCAACGCTGACATGCCTGCGGAGTAGCGCAAAGACCCGTAGCTCGCATCTCTTATCGAAATCGTGTCCACTTCTCCTAACGCTGTTGCAGCTTCTCGGGCTTTACGCCGTCAAACACCACACTTTGCCCTACGAGACGGTCTTCTCTACCGCCGCAATTATATGACTGATGGTCGACGGTGACTTACCGTCATTCCCTGCCATTTATGACATGAAATCTGCGCCTCTTTCCATGCCGACCCTCAGTGTGCCCATCCTGGTGTAGTCAAGACGTTTCAAAGAATCTCTCAACGCTACTATTGGCGCGGCATGTACGGTTATATTCATAAATACGTCCGCTCCTGCATCGCCTGCCAGCACTGGAAGTCATCCACACCTCGTGCTTCTGGGCCCTTACAACCACTTCCATGCCCGGCCCGCCCTTTTGACCGCATTGGCGTTGACATTTACGGGCCACTTCTCTGCACGTTTTCTGGCAACCGGTGGATTATCGTCGGCATCGACCACCTCACCCGGTATGCCGAGACCGCCGCTTTACCCGCCGCTACTGTCCGTGAAGTTGCCCTGTCCTTGCTACATCATTGTGTTATTCGCCACGGCGCACCGCGAGAGCTGCTGAGCGACCGAGGACGCGTCTTCCTTTCCAACGTCATTGAAGCTCTACTGGCCGAATGTCGCATCATGCATCGGACCACAACAGCCTACCACCCTCAAACTAACGGGCTGACTGAGCGCTTCAATCCTACTCTCGGAAATATGCTGACGATATACGTTGCCGCCGATCAGACTAACTGGGACGCTGTTCTTCCTTTCGTGACATACGCTTACAACAGCAACACGCAGTCAACTACTGGATTTAGCCATTTCTTCCTCCTTTATGGGCGTGAGGCATCGTCCATGATGGACACTATTTTACCATATCGTCCCGACTCCTCCGAGTGTACTCTCCTTTCATACGTTGCCAAACATGCGGAGGAATGTTGCCAGTTGGCCCGGTGTTTTACATCGGAATCTCAAGGCCGCCAAAAGCATCACCACGACAAAGCTCAGACGCCACACGTTTTTCCTGCAGGATCCCTTGTTTGGCTTTGGGTTCCCGGCACCCCACCGGCATTGTCATCAAAGTTTCGAACCGAGTATCACGGCCCCTACCGCATTATCCGTCAAACTTCCCCTCTGAATTACATCGTGGAGCCACTCACTACCTCTTCGGACATGCGTCATCGCGGCCGCGAAACTGTGCACGTGAGCCGCCTCAAAACGTACTACGATCCGCTCCTCTTGCCCTCACCATAGGTCCCCAGGATGGCTCCTCCTCGCTCCGGGGGAAATTGTACTGAACTACACTAGGATATACGAAGACAAGGATGAAGTAGGCGAGAATATCACGAAGACGAGGATAAGGACGACGAAGTGCCGCTGCGCTATCGAGCTCGCTTGTGGAGACCTAGAGTAGCTGTGTTCTTGTGTGGTTCGCCGCGCAACTTCTAGAGGGCTATTATCCCTGTTAAAACACAGTAAAAAACCCCTTTCAGTATGTATGTATGTATGTATGTATGTATGTATGTATGTATGTATGTATGTATGTATGTATGTATGTATGTATGTATGTATGTATGTATGTATGTATGTATGTATGTATGTATGTATGTATGTATGTATGTATGTATGTATGTATGTATGTATGTATGTATGTATGTATGTATGTATGTATGTATGTATGTATGTATGCAGACGTTGGACTCTGGAATGTTATTTCTCGAGAGAAGCATATTAGTCCAACCGGTGCAAAGCATACCTGTTCATTGGGTGAGCCCTATAAAAACGAGATAAGTATTCCATCGCTTGACATTGTACCGACCATGCATGCGTTCGACAGTGTCTGAAGCATGCCCTGTCCTCACGACTGCCTTTCTTGCAGGCTTCATGCCACAGCATCCTCTTACGCATTTGCGGCATTCCCGGATGTTAGTATTGCACACATGGACCTGTCGACTGCGCGGTTTCGGCTCCATAGCGCCTCATAGACCAGCAGCTGCTTCAATTGTCCGTGCCGTGTTGTATTTTGCCTTAAATGTGAAGCGTGATGTTTTGGTCCTGCATGTGGCGTCAAACATATCAGGAGTAAAACATGAGACGCGTTAAGCTATAAGGAGGCGTCCCGAAATTTTCAAGCATGAACATGAAATGCGTTGGCGGCATGTTTTCTGTAACCGCCGCATCCAGACCAGTTGATGTACGAGAAGGCGGGCAGTACCAGCAAGATAATGCTCCAAAAATAGTTGTTTTGCGCTGCGAAGTCCCCGTTGCGCAACTGTGAACCATTTCTGAATGGAGTTGTAGGCCCACAGGGAGATGGCTCCGAGATGCGCATACCTGCACGGGCGCAGCTGTGGTCCTGCGAGAGCAGGGTAGCAGATCAGAGAAATCCTAATTTTGTGCTAATTTTCATCTGAACCATCGCTACTGATCTGGCAAAAGGCTGCATCATATATTTCTCCACGATGTATCACGTTCAAGAAAAACCGTGACATAGGCATTGCTATACAAATTATATGTCGTCAAACTCGCTCAAGAATTACTTGATTGAACAACGTGTTGGTTATAAAAATCGACTCCGGCGCACCACCAGGTTTTCCGTGCTTGGTAAAATAAATGACTTATAAGAATCCTACCAAAGCGCAATGTCACGGACCTCAAAGGAAACAAAAACAACAAAACACTACAACCACAAAAACACAACCCAAGTTAAAAATGTGTGAGCGCACATGAGGCGATAGCAGAGTCGGTCAACGGGTCGGCCTGGTGCTGTGAAAGTGAAAGTCATACCGCAACCAGGACACAGATGTCTTGCGTGCCTGGAAAGGTATTCTTGGCGATGGAGGGGAAGAGAAAAGACGAAGTTCTCAAATTTATTGTGTGGTGGAGGAGTGCATTCTGAACTTTTCTGGGCCGTGCCGCTCGAAGCAAACAAGCAGACGTGACAGCGCTTGAGCATCACATGCTAGACCAAGTGTGCCATTCTTACCTCCGTCAGTCAATGAAGAATGTTTTCTTTATCATTCCACTTTCACTGTTCTCACTGTCTTGGAAGCTCAACAGATGTCCTGTCAAGAATTCCTTCTTGAAAGCTGGCTCTGTTAGAAATGTCGGTGACTCAAAGGTTCGCGAGGCTCCCAAAGATGTAGTGTTGAGAGGAGATGTTGAGAAGAATGATTACTGTTCATGTGGTGTAGTTACGTAAAAGAGAGATACAGGTGAGATGATAATCTCAGCTGTCATTTTGCTAACCGCGACGATAAATAAGGACATATGCAAAACACGCCTTATGAATACCTGGGTCGCTCTAGAACTTCATTTTTCCTAAAGGCCCCCATTCGTTTGTCCGAAATAGTCAAGTACGCACACAAAGATCTGAATAAAATGTGCCTTCAACTAGTGAAAGCTGACTGAAACAGGTATTCTTCTAGCAAAGGAATGAACACTCTCTGTTACTCTCCTTTCATTATAAGCTCTGAGGTTTGACATTTTTTTTTATTAATCCGGGTATAACAAATATTTCTTATAATTCTGGTATTTACATGGTATATCGATTCAGTCATCAGTGTATGTGGCTGCGTTTGCGCCAAACACAAACCCTTCTCATCAAATTGCAATTTCGGCTCTTTCAAAATTTTGCTAGAAGATACTTTTACCAATTACATCAGTGCATACATCCAATCTTCTTGGGCATAATGCGACTGCTTGCGCCTGCATGGCAAGGAACATGTAAGCGATAATATACTGCAAACTAAAGGATTCACTGCTTATCCAGTAGTTAAGTGCATGCAAATACACGAGAATGTGAAATAGATATAGACAGGAGCTGTTAAAATTGACGCGTAAACTTAAGTGTACTTTACATAGACATTATTGTAAAAGCATTCAAACTATCACCAGAAATGAACAATATTTTTCCGTGAGCCTCGTGGTTGCCATAGTAAATATAACAACAGCCTTTGTCGGGTCACCGAAGCGGCGAGTGAGACGACGGTGTGAAAGTAAGATCCCCCTTTACAAAAGATACGGCATAGACAACCTCAATATGGGGCCAACATATATGCTAGTTGCCAAAACATGAGCACACCCTGGGTCGGCTCGTAATATATCGCGAGTTGCAAGGTTTGAGGCATAGCAATCGTTTCGATTAAGCGATGCATTGCAAATGCTGTATCAAGGCTAGAAATAAACGTATGCCATACGTAACTGCGACAATATTTTAATCTCGAGGGTGGGAACTACGGAGAATCATATTGTGCATTGAGTAAAGAATATTTGTCTGCTGACAGTGACCCACCCTCAGCTTAACTAGTCTACGAATGCACAGTGTGTGATACATTCATCCCCTTTGGGCGGGTAAGTGTGAGAGTATCTTCATTACACTCGAAACTCACCTGTGCAGAACACCTTTTTTACAGCATTCGAAATTTGATCTCATCGGCTAACGAAAGTTCCTCCCCCCCCCTGCGTTATTTGTGGTCTCTTGAAATTGGCCTAGGAATTTTCATGAACATACACTATGCCTTACTATGCCTTCTTCTAACATACCTTGTGCATGTACCATTTCGTCTCTGGATTTCAACTGGAGTGCCGTTGGCTTGCGTGTGCTCCCTGATCCCTTCTTTCCTACTTGTTGCACTTTAGAGACGCCCTTGATCCCTCATACCTGAGGAGACATTTGAACGCGCCGATCCCCCTTTCATCCCCAATAGAGAACCACTTCTCTCTCTCTCTCCCTTGATTACACACGCATCCTTCATGTAGATGTGGGACCCCCGAGCGTTCATCTTTCATTGTATAAAATTTGCCGGAGGTCATCTCCCTCTCTGGAGAGAAACTGGTGTGGCTGCGGATTCTCGTACCAGCCGCAGCGCAGCTCTGCTAACACACTTTAGAAGCTTTACTATATAACCCGCATCAATTCGCTTACAGAAATGTCGGAGGGCGTTATGCTCGTGAAGGTTCGGGCTGAGGAATATGCTAGATCATATATATTTATCCTTAGTGTACTGCTGTCTATCATATAGATCAAGCAGGCGTCCTTAATGTAATGTTTTAGTGAGGCTTGCCTAATTTTGTGGAGATACGTAAGTGTGGTGGCTTGGGAGTCTTTCATTGTCAGAATGAATTAAACGTCAGTGCTGTCACTAGAGCGCTCACGTATTCAGCTCCTGTGGTATTGTCTATGAGGTTGTGATATGTGATTGTGTGCAGTTGGCGATCGGATGATGGGTCTGTGGTTATTGTACGTGGTTGGTTGTTGACGATAGCAAAGTGTATAAAATATGGTCTTCGAAGGAAAGCTAATATAGCCCTTGCTCTGCCATTGCTGAATAGTGTGGGTAAGTTGTGAACATCTTACCTCTAAATCAATGAAGCTGCGCAGGCCAAGACTCAAATGGATGCTTTACGGCTGCTGTCATTTGCTCCTTATGTCCCTAATATAATCGGTGCATGTGCAGTAACATAGTGCTTTGTTTCAAGACATTGAGCTCACGTTGAAGAAGGCCGAATGAATAGAGAGAACATATGAAAAAGTTGTGTTTTCGCATCATTGTTGGCAGAATAATAATGCCGTTCTGAATTGTCTCGACCCGCTACTGGTGTCCCAAAAGCTTGCATAGTTTCTGTGGGCTCCCTTTTGCAGAGTCAATTTGGTAAATCATTATTCCGGCAGGTAACAGAGCGCTCAGCATCATTTAAAATTTGCAGCCCAGGTCACTGCGTACCTTCTTATATTCAGTTCAGTTCAGTCGCTCAGTCGTGTCCGACTCTTCGTGACCCTATGGACCTTGTCACGCCACGCTTTCCGGTCTCTCACTATCTTCCTAACATCACATAACTTCATCTGCAGCACCTCGAGGATGCCATCTAACCGTCGCGTTCACTGCCTACCTCCTTATATTAGGCGCTTTTAATAAAGGCACTGCTAATCTAGTGAATCATAACTGCTGCTGATGTTTTATGTTTGATGTTGGGTGTTATTCTCAGGCTTGCTATATTATAGTCACGGACACCTGCTGGAGCATTCCCATTTTGGCTTCAGCATCTACGCTGTAGCTTACCTACCATGCAATCCAGCTGCTTCGGACTCCTCTTTGTATACATAGTCGAAAAGTACACCGTGACAAGGACGGAGGCGGCATGGATGCAGAGCTTGTTTATCATGACTGGGAATTTCTCCGGTATCTATTGTAGGCAGAAGAATGGTCTCCTTTGAAGCGTTCATGAAGATCATGCTAGAAATATAAAACTCTAGGTAACTTTGAAATGTTAAAACATCCCTTACCGCATGTAAATTTGGAGTTGCATCATCCGATTTTGCCAGTTTGCCTGTTATGGCAATAATGTTGTTATAGTTTGTGGATACAGACCCTGTGGAGTTTCTAATGGCTTTATGTTAAAACTGTACGATTAGTTAGAAAGATACGGATGGCACAGAATAATAATAGGTGGCGATTTTATTCTGCCAGAGAAAAGATTACAGAAACCCTACTCGACATGTTACTAGCTTATAATCTAAAACGAGTTGTTTTACTCCCCACTCGTGCAACTGCATAAATGGTGTCAATGAACTAGTAGTTTTCAGTTGTTCCCTACAATTTCGACGGGTAAATTTTGCTTGGAGCAAAATTTGCTACAAGCTAGCATTGCTAGCAGCGTATACCTTTGAGCTACCTCGTCGGCGCGTTCGTTTTCCGCTAGGTCGGTGTGTCCTGGACGTGTGTGCCTTTTGGGGTGTCGCGCTCTAGAGCTGCCTGAGCGCGGCGCGACCTATGCGGCCATTCATCAAGTTACAGCACGTTTCTCTCGAATTTGACCCCTTCCGTTTGCTGGGCAGCGCTCCGGAAGGGGTCATCAAATGTCCAAGAGAATATTTAAAAAGTCTTAATTTTTAAAAACGTCTTTCAAAAATTATCACTCTTCATTTAGGATCCATCCGGCAGTCAAATTGTAGGCTAGTTTGGAATAGAGCTTTGAATCGGCTAGATGTGTGCCTCCATTTGTATGCCATTTGATTGTAGCATGGGCGTCCACTGAGAACTGAGACGGACAATGTATCTTTTATTTCTGCACACTAAACTAATTTTGATATTGGCGAAGGCACACTATGCCAAACTATGCGCCAATCACCCAATGCCAGTGCTGTGCGAAACAATGAAAAACACTTTTTCACACGTCCCAATTAGTTTAGGCGGAGCAAAATGCAGGCAATTTTTTTCAAACTTCCTGAAAATCATGGTTGAAGAAAATAGCGCAGGAGACAGGACACCAGAGGTGGGCATTTGACCTCAAAAAGTGCAACCTCACCTTAACCTCAATAAAAATTTCCTGACCTCACTCTACCTCAACCTCACGCTTTGAGGTTGAGGTTTGACCAGGTGACCTCACCTCAATATTTCTGATGCCACCACCGACCTCACTCAACCTCACCTCAAACTCAAACTGTGAGTTTGAGGTCGGTCGCTCGACCTCAAAAAAAAAAGAAAAAAAAAAGAAAAGGTTTTTCACTTGAGAACACTAACTATAAAACGTCATGGCACAAGTCCTGTGCGGTGACACGCCAGAATGACGACATAAATTTTAAACAACATTGAATGTGATGAGGGTTACTTGTAAAGTAAGCAAATTTAAATGAACATTTGCCAGCGGGGCTACTGATTCCTAGCAGGCTGACCTAATAACGGCAGTATAATTGGTCAGTTTCAACTCTTCAAATTTTATTTTTATTTGTTTTGATATGGTGACTTTTGACCTAATTCCTGCTGTAATGCTTATGTGTCCTTGGTGCTGCTGGATGCGAACTCCCGAAGGTCTGCAGTGAAACGTCGCACATATCTGTGACCGTCAAATAGTGTTTCCTCATGACAAGCAAGTCATAATTTCTTGGTGAAAACATTATCCTGCGATTTGAAATCGAATCGGATGACAAAATCACAAGCAATCTAATGTTTTTTCAGTGTTACGTCTCTATTACACAAAAAAAGTAGATCGACCACTTACGTATATATGAAAGTTGTAGTACCATAACATTCTTTTATCAAATGGACTTCTGACGTGGGACTTATCACAAGAGGCCGACAGAACAAAATATTGCCTAATGCAGAGACGATTAGTTACGAAAAAGTAAAGCATGCTTGACTTTTGACATTGCGCTACTTTGGATAATCCTGACGAGTGGGTTGTGCTGTATAGAACAAACGCCGTGACAAATTATTGGAAAGATTACCCTCCCTTCTACTTATAATAACTAACAGTGAATTTGCAGCCCCAAAACATTCCTTTTATCATTGATGTAAGTTAAAGAAATAATACGTTGGATTAGGGATAATGCGCACATTACCTTGAGATGCCGAGAGAAGCTCAAAAGCTGGTTTCCTTGTCCACACAGTTACTTGTCGCAGTGAATGCATTCCAAGTTTACAGTGTTTTTCGTTTCTTTTGCATGGCTACTGTAACGGAACTGGCCTTAGATGTCTTTTTCAATTCGACAACTGCACGCGCGCACATCATCGTTGGTATATTTAGATTGTTTTGCTATATCTGCCATAACCACACCTGCCATAACCGCAACCCTGTCATGCACCCTCGACGCCAAACGCAACAATGCCAAAGACCTCGAAGAAGGGCAGACCTCAGCTGGAAAGGGCAGAAACTTCTGTCATAAATTACAGCAAGTCGCCGACCACGGCATGGCTGCGTAGTCTTCGCTTGAAAAAGACGGCCACGGTAAATGGCGAAGAACACAGCATGTTGTTTAGATGCTGCCTTTTTTTTTGACGATTTCGGTTGGCTCACCGACGCCGTTTGAGGGTGACTTCCAAGCAGACGTTCCAGGAACGATTGGTGTCGATGAGAATGTGGGGCTGAGACACCAGCTTCTAGTCGCGACGAGAGAACCACGCCCACTGGGAGAATGAAGCGCGAACACTTAACCCATGCTACGGGAGTTGTTTCGTTTTTCTTCGACTGCACAATATCCGTCAAGAGAGGAAGACTAGCGGGTGGTGAGCAGGGTGGCAACGCGTCTACACGGAGGTAGAGCAGAGTTTGAACACTGACTAGCGTGTCCCTCCTGCGAAATGATGAGATGGCTGCATGGCCGACAAGCGACAGAAGTCCGCGCAGCCGCCGCGGTGTTCCGAGAAGCGAGAAGGGCCTGTCTTTATATTTCTTTACGCCAACAGGAATACGCCAGTCGGAGGTATAGCGCACAACCAAAAGCTAAAGAAGAAAAAAAAAAGAAAAAGAAAAGAAAAGAATGTTGCGAGAGGAATTGTCTCTTCTGCTTTTTTTGTCTTTTTTTTTTCTTAGGCGGAGGAAGGGGGGGGGAAGGGTGACGATTGGCCGTACCGCAGAAAAGCGGCCGGTTGTGAGTAAACGCGGGTGCACAAACGCGAGAGGGGGCACTGGTAAGTGACCACACAAAACGAACATAAGAAGTGAGGAAAAATAGGGGTGGTGCAAGTGTACTGAAAAACTAAAGAGAAGAGGAGACGCATATCTTCACTCGCGCATTCACACGCTCGAGCACCGCGCACACATCTCGCTGTCTCGCCCACACTGTCACTGTCCTTGTAACTCTCGGCCCCGTTGACAGAAACGCACTTAAAAATACCTAAAACTCACAAACTCCCAGAGGCGCGCGTATGTGCAGTGGCTTACTTTCCAAGAAATGCCGAGGGGTTCCCGGGTCCGCGCTTTGTCCGCTAGTTGAGATCGGACACCGGCTGCGGAACCGAAAGAGCAGAAGCCAGCTTACGAACAAAAGGCGCGCCCGCCACTAGCTGCAAGCTGTAAAACGGAAGGGAGGCTCTCGATAAACAAACATGTAAATGAAAAAGGCGCAAGGTCATGTAGGGTATGAGAAAGGAATGACTTCAAGTCACATGTCTGTTCTTCAATTATTCTTCGAGAAGGGCACATTAAATTTATCTTTTTATGTAAGGGTTAATTTAATGTCTAGTGACTAATAACAATAATAATAATAATAATAATAATAATAATAATAATAATAATAATAATAATAATAATAATAATAATAATAATAATAATAATAATAATAATAATGATAATAATAATAATAATAATAATAATAATAATAATAATAATAATAATAATATAATTATAATATAATAATAATAAAAATAATAATAATAAAAAAGAGTGGATTGCACTGATACAACTACGATCTACCGTCCTATTGGTTTCTTTCGTTTTAACTCGTACCATATACAGTAGCAAAAGCAGATTTTATTTACTAAAATACAATCTTCGTGGGGTGACTTCTCGTCAAGCCATTTATCTCTCGTCTCTTCTGAATCCTTGTTCTTTCCATATGCCTCTCTGAAACCTCCTCTCTCGTGCCATCCTTACCAAGCAATTCCTTGGTTGCTGGATCTTGCGCTTCCCTCTTTTCTACTATTCTAGCTTTTTTTTTTCCGAGAAGCCGACACACCCACGTAGGTCTGGAAACCCTTCGAGTTTGCGCAGACTTTCTTTACTTCCCAAATTCGCTCGGAATGGTGGCGGGATCTTGTTTCACCTTCTTTCGAGTCTGCAGCCGTCGTCCGACCCCACTCGTTTGCCGCGCTGCACTTTACGCCCCCCACCCCCCTCCCTTTTTTTCCGTGTCGAACGCAAACGCACAGACGCAAACTGTTAGTTACGTGCGCGTTGGTAGCCAAAAGAGTGTACACGACAGGCATTATGAAAGGTGTTTTGCCGGCTATTTTATCGCTGTGGGAAACAATAATTTCGACCTCACAAGCCGACCTCACTAAGTTACGACCTCACTCAACCTCAAACTCACGCATGAGGTTGAGGTCTCATTTGCTGACTTCACTCAAAAATATTTCAGGTATTGCTGACCTCACCTCAACCTCACCTCACTCCGTGAGGTTGAGGTCATTTTGAGGTTGAGGTTGACCTCATCAGGTCGAATCCTCATGAGGTTGCCCACCTCTGCAGGGCACAGAAGTAGACACAACACGTGCGTTGACTAACAACTGAATGTATTCAAAGCGTGAGCGTACGAATACACCTAGCGACAGATGTGCAGGAAGGAAGAGCAAAATTTAGAGCAAAAACAGTTTTTTTTTCTGTACAGCACTCTCGTAAACTGAAAATTTTTAAATTGCAATGGTGTTAAGCAATATTGAAAGTAGTGAACAGTGGTTTTGCTTTATCAAATAAAAAAATGCCGAATAAGACTTTCAGCATGAGTCCATGGTCGAATATTGGACATCATTGGAGCTATGCACACTTTTGCTAGGACCGTAGAGAGTCCAAGTTGACCAAATTGCCAAGTTAACAAAATCAGGACAGGTGAGAGTTCACTACCTGTTATCAAGGAAGCATTTTGTGCTTATAAAAATGGTGTAGTTTTCTTCATCATTGGTTATTTGAGCAATGCAGTGCATGCGAAATGTGCTGTCGCAGTCAACACATGTCTGCCAAATTCTGCAGTGTTCTAGGTGACATTTTGTTGACACGTTGCATACTTATGAGTTCTTCAAAGTTTACGTGTATTCCTTATGTGCATGCAGCATCACAGTCTTTCTCTTTTTCTTCAGCTAGGGCATGCTGAACTCGCACAAGCAGAAGAAAAAGGAACGTCATCAGCCGGGAGTATTGTGCTAATAAATTGTTTTGCCCCAAGTAAGGTGTTTTTGATGTGCATGGCCATACCTAAGAATGCATGGAATGCAGAGCTGGACTGCTGCTCCGCAGCTTCATGTTAATTTATCAATAGCAACTACTTGACGAGGCAGACTACAGAAATGCCCCTCACTACACAAATACTACACACCAGGAGACAGACTGCAGAAGGACAACACTACAAAAGACAGACTATAGACATGCGACACATGGCAAAAAACAGACTACAAATATGCGACACACTACATAAGACAGACTACAGAAATACTGCACAAGACAGACAACACAATTACGACATGCCGAAAATAGGACAAACTACAAACTACAGGTATTTTTTCTATAGTATTTCTGTAGTAAGTTTTGACTGGGCGGCTGCACAACAGTGGAGAAAAGGTTCGCGTAACAGGTGTTGTGACAGTGACCCAAAAAGAAGGTGGCGCGCAACATATAATCCATCACCAGATTTTTAAAATATTGGCTGTGGTTTAACTTCAATTAAACCTAGTGTGAAGCGATAGCTTAAGCATGGTTACGCATGATAAAGTTCATTACAGTATTATCGTTGCGGTGGCGTTTCGCAAGATGCTCCACATCGTTCCGGTGTCTCCGCCGCTCTTTTGGCTTTATCCCTTTCTTTTCGCCTCCGCAAACGTTCAGCTAGCAACGCGATTTTATCCGGATCGCCAGATAGAGCCAACCTACAATCGTAACGAGCATGGCTGCTCAGCTGCTCTTCCTCCATGCCCATGAAGAGACGCCAGCCGAGGCACGTGGCGCCCTCTATTAAGGCAAAAGCTTTTAATGGCTCCTACTCGCTGCCATGACCCTGTTCGTACTACTGCGAGGAACTTCACACATCTTCGAGAGATTCTGGGGGATACTGCGAGATTATGACTTCGACACCTGGTCGATAATTCCTCTTGTCTACCGTGAGGAAGATAGGTAAAAATAAATAAATCCTGCCTCCACTAGAAATCCAATATCTTTCCGTTAGATCTGCAGCCGAGCGCTTCAACTAACTGAGCCCGGCCGGGATTGTGAAACGAACATTATAACCAATATATTCTCCTTGTCTACCATGGTGATAATAGTAGCGGGATAACGTGAGTTATAAATACAGCGCATTTCCTTTCCTGTAAATGAAATATAGAACGCTGGGGAACTCTGATGCGTTCAACGGAAAGCTGGTTCTATTCGACAAGGTGCGCGCGACGTATCGTCACGACTAGAATGCATCATTTGGAATGCATCATTTGACACGAGCCATTGGGTTTTACACGAAAAGGGAACATTGTCTCTTACAACACCATAACTGCACAAAAGCTGAACTCTATTTTTCAAATGTTGTCGAAGGCGGCTTTGTCTAATTCAGAGTCCTGACGATTTTATGTTTAACAACATTTTGAGGCACTGTTTCAACAGCTAACAGGTTTCTGAAATCTCTCCATGCGTGCAAAGCTCAATGCATATATTTTGAATAGGAGGAAAGGCTCACATTTACGATCTGACTAGGCAAATTATACGAACTTATCATCCTGCTTTGCACAGCGTATTAACAGCATATTTTCGTTCTAGCTGTGGCATGATATAGCCGCAATGACGAATATTGACTAGGGACGTCAACTCTGACCCAGGCAACAAAGGAAAGCACTGGGATTGCATGGATTTAAACTGTGTAATCTGCTCACTCAAGCCCGGAAAAAAAACTTAAGAAATTCGGGGACGGCGATAGCACTGAGGATGATGTTCAGTCATCGAACTACAAAGGCCCTTTCCACTCTTTAGCGCTGGACTTGTAATCAGAAACTAATAGTCTAATATCATCTGTCAATGAAAACTGAAAAGGTCTGGAACAAAACGGAAAAAGTTACGCTTAGCGCAATCGTTCGAGATGAATACCAGCACATCTAGCGTTATAAAGACACAAACGACAAAGATAAAGCCATGCCTTGTGACACCAAGCTTCAGCAAACAGAATGGGAGTGTTCCGTGCGCTATAATCAAAGTGATACGGCCACGTGCAGGCGGCTGTCGGAAAAACAACGAGGATTTCTATTATTGGCGGCAATGTATGGATCTTGTATTCTTATATTGTGATACAGTTCTTCATGGTTCTTACATTCTTTAATGGGATGTGCATTAAAGCAGTTAAACAGCTGTCTGGTTAACCAAGGCACTTTAACGTTTCACTTTAATACCTAATAATGCAGAAAAAAAACGAAAACAATTCTACCACTTTTCTTGGAATTATGCTTGAGAAAAATAACTTTTTTCAGCCCTTGGTACAGCAGAATTTCAACGTTACATTTTGTTCTACCATATCATTATTAGTGCTGTAGCACTCACCACTGTGTCATCGATTGCTGCTGGCTTTGAACCAAGCATGTTTTGGATCAGTATAAGTCGTGGTGTTGTACATGGTAAGAATGTGCGGTCGCACACATGTTCTGCCTATGCATTGCTACCAACAAGTTCGCACAACGTTGTCAGTACATTGTTGCTATCAGTTCTGCCCATTTCATAGCCTCCCAATCAGCCAGGGTCGCAAGGAAACACATAACTAAGGTATGTAATCTGTCTAACGGAGGGCGAGTCAAGCGCTGTACCAGATTTTTGCCTCGTTGCCCATGTTAAAACAATGATAGATTTTATTTCATAAAACGTTTTCAAAACTTTTCCCTTGTATTTTTACAAGTGCGCAAAACAAAGCTGTTGAAATTTCAACCAATAAAATTGAGGCTATAATTAGTTGTCTGAAGTTTAGGCAGGTGTACTATCCTCGCGTTCTCGAATGCTATTTATCTGCCAACCTCTGTTTTATTTTGTATTCCGCTGAGGTACATGCGCCGTATTTGAATGCGGCAACCAGTGACTTTAGTTTCGACCTCGAGTGCTATCCATTATATAGAACATTTGCCGTGACCAAATCGCGATGACAGTAGCCAACTTATCTGCAACAAATCCTTACGATTCTTAATTGCCTTTACTTGATGTAATAATCATTTGATTGAATTGAGAATTAGACGCACAGAATTCAACTCCCTCCTGAAAAAAAAATGGCTCAGATTATAGCTTCTTAGACTGGCTCTCTTTATGTGACTGTTCGCGCAGCTCACAAGTCAGCAACGTAACGTGCGTACAATAGTATAATTACGTTCGCACAAATCCTCGAAGAAACCCCGCACCAAATACACTTGGTGGTTTCCTGCCATTACGCAAACGCTTACTAATAATGTTCATTATGTACATGTGCTTTGCTTACCTCTTGGCGCAACTGCAGCCTTTTGTGAAGTCACATTAAGCCACCGAGAACTCACTCGCTTATCTTGGGGCACAAATATATGCAGACGCAAGGCAACAGACTTCCCCTACCTATTTTGTTTTCGTTCCTTCATTCATGCATCCCTGATTGCGCGACCGACGTATCCAGTGAGATATATTTCCAGCACCTTTCCTCTTGCAAAAACATTTGTTTCATTCCTAAAGATTACTGAGGAACCATGTTTGAATAGAATCATGTCGCACACGCCTGAAACCAGTCAGCCTTAGCTAAAGATGTGAAGCAGTATATTGGGAGCACAATCTCTTACGCAGAAAAGCCCGCCAGGAAAGCCTGTGCCAAGATAAATGTTAATGTTTTATTAGTTAAAATCAAGTGCATATACAATTCATGCAAATGTATTCTTTTCTCTGGGAGAGGGGAGGTGGAGTCCAAGAAGAAATATTCGAGTAGATTGTGCTTCCCAGTGATATATTTAGAGAAAACGCCTGTGTGCCTTGACCAACCAAGCTCAGTTTTCAGCAATAAGCTGCAATCGTATTGTCGCTTACTCTTTCGTTCTTCAGAAGCGCTATAAAAAGATGGTGCAACGCATTTATAAAGTAGGAGGAGGAGGAAAAAAGGAGGGCTGAAGGCAGGGATGTTAACCAGAAATAATTCCGGTTGGCTACCCTGTACTGGGGAACGGAAACGGGGAGATTGAAGGGGGGGGGGGGGTAGAAGAGGAGAGGAGATGAGAAAGTCACAGTCTGGCAATCAGGCTAGTCTCTGTTAAAAAGCGAAGTGCCTGATAGGCTTGGAGCGCAGATGACTTTTGTGACGACCATGGTCCTAAGATGTTCCCTTCCGTTAAAGGGTAAGCGTCCAGACGATCCAATGCAGTTCGCAGCGTATTATCTTTCAGTTGCGAAAACAAGGCACTCACAAAGGAGGTGCTCAATCGTTTTGTCCACGCCACATGTCAACAAGCAGAGCTGTCAGCTATCCCGATCAGGAAGGCGTATTTGTTTGCGAAAGCAACGCCACGCCATAGGCGGCACAGTAACGTTGTTTTACGGCATGTTGTGTGGTGATGAATACGCAGGCGCAGACCGGAGTCTAAGCCTTGAGGCGACGGTTGGAGAAATCTCCGGTGTTCCACGCTGAATGTGTCAGCTCCACAGCCAAACAGCGAAGCTCACTCGCTGCGTCGGCTCTCGTTAAGGAAATTTGGACTGTAAGTCTGTTGTTGTGGGCTGAAGAGACAGCGTCGTCCGCCTGTTGTTTCCTGCAATGCCACAGTGCCCTGTAAAACCACTGGTAGATGATGTCATGAACTTTGTATATTGCGGCGTGGCGCAGCGTGCGCATCTCTGCGTTGAGTTGTTCATTTGAACCATGGCGTATTGCCGCTTGCATACTATGAAGGTCTGGTTTGGTGTTAGTGAAAACTGACCATTCTTGGGGAGTGTCATGGTTGATGTATTCGACTGCAGCCCATACGGCAGCAAGTTCCGCACCTGTCGACGAGGTAAGATGTGTAGTTTATCAAAACTAACCTTGTCGGTACTACCACTGGCCACGCGGGGCTGGCTGACTTAACTGAGCGATCCGAGTACACATGTATTTGGTGATAGTGCTTAGAATGAAGGCGATCCAGCGTCATTTGTTGCAAAACAAGCATTAATATGCAAGCTTTCTTCATTTTATCTGGAATTGAAAGGTGAATCTGAGGTTCATGTAGGCTCCATATAGGGTCGCATGGTCTTGAAACAGGGGTGAACTGCAAGGGAAGAAAAGTGCGGTGAGCTTTAATGGTTTTAGAAAAGAAAGTACATGGTCTAGTTGCTGGGAGATTTGCAGTAGATGATTGTGAACTCGTGCGAGGTGTCTAATGTGTGTTCTCAGGGTCTCGGCAGCAACATGGCAACATGGCAGTGACAGGATGTTCCCCAGCTAGAATAAGAGTTGATGCCGTTGAAGTGCATTTAGGCAAACCGAGGCAGATGCCGAGACTTGCGCTTGCATACTTTGGAGAGTCCGAATGTTCGTCTTCGTGATGTTGTGGAATATCGGAAGGCTGTATCGCAGGTACCCCATAAATAATGATCGATAATGTTGTAGCATCGAGTGCGCTGATGCGCCTCATGACTTTCCCCCGAGGTAGGGGAGAACATGGACAATGGCAAGTAGTCGCTTCTTCATGTCATTCAGACGTGGGCTCCACAAGAGATTCCTGTCGACAACTCCCACGAAGCGATGGCTTTTCTCATAGGGAATGGCTTTCCCGTTTATAGATATGGTGTAGTGTGACGCTGGTTTTTGTTTGAAGGCCACAAGTGAGCGTTTTTCACTTAAAAACTTAATTGAACAACAAAGATAAATTGAGAATCACGAATTAGGAAAACATACTCAGATAACAAGCGCTTAGAATTTTTGCCTTATTTCTCTCTTAGCGACAGAATTAGCGGTTTGGCGAAGCAAGAAATGAACCGTGGACATGCAGTGAGCACGTAGAAAATGAGCTAATGACATGCCCGTAATGGAAGCAACGATGAAATTCAGGGGCGCAGCAATACTTCTCGAGGTGAAGACCCGTTTATCGGCGCATTTGAATGCCATGCCTCCAGTGTGGCCTGAAATTGGAACCCTTAGCCAGAATCATACGAAAAACATTTATTACCATGAATCTGAAATTAGCGCGGGCAACTAAAAGAAAACAATAGTAATCTTACCCGGCGCGAACCACCAAACGCACAACGGGCTTAACGGGCATTCCTGAAACGAAAAAAAAAAAGAAATAATGGAAAAAAGAGTTGGGGGGGGGGGGGGGAGTAGGAGGTGTTTGAGGGCAGCAATAGTTTTTTTTTTTCATTTTCTTTACAAATTCAACCTCTTTCTGTTTTCATGTTTGGGTTGCCTGCACATATGTTTACCTTATTGATTGATCACTTACACCTTGTCTCTTCTCGAAAGAAGGAGTGTGATAGATTTAAAACTTTAATGTATAACTACCTTATATATATGGAAATTGAATATTACATAATCGAAGGAGAGGAGATGGTTCACTTGCACACTCAGCCTTTAATTATTCTCCCATGGTGTCTTGCTGCTTCCTTGCAGTTGTAGGGCGAAGAATTTTCAATCGTTACTCTATTAGGTATTGTTATTTTGGACAACGTAACTAAATATTCACTAAGGTGTTGACAGTTTTTTATGTGCTGTGACAGGTATATCCATTTTTCTGACCAAGAAACATGCCTTTCTCGTGGGTAACGACACATGTTCACCCGCCCTGCTGATGCAGGGGTGTGGCCGCAATGAACTTCGCCCGACCCGACATAAGCCAGACGATAAAGCACTGCGCTTTTGTGGCGCACGTAGGAAGCCGAATATTTTTTTTTAATTCGCTCTTAGGGAAAATCCTGTGGTGCTCGAGTTGACGGGAGTGAATGAAGTCAGTAAACTGACATTGCTGTATTTTTTTCTGCTCAACCCTTGAGCAGCATTATAGAATGAACTTTCATAGCAGCATACTGCAGGGGCTCAACCAAATGGGGGTAGACCAATATAAACCCTCAACACGTAAGGAGCGTGAGCCCACATTGCCCATAAAAATAAAATCTCGTTGTTCAGTAAGCGGGCTTGCGATTGCTATGTCGG
The DNA here is from genome assembly GCF_055883805.1 of Amblyomma maculatum. NCBI lineage: Eukaryota > Metazoa > Arthropoda > Arachnida > Ixodida > Ixodidae > Amblyomma > Amblyomma maculatum. The sequence goes on along the minus strand of NC_139346.1, from coordinate 57,433,453 downwards.
CACCCTGGTAATGACAGCCTTCGGTTGATATTCCCAATTTTTTGTGGTGCCTCTCCCTTACGTCTAGTGACGGAACTTAAACTCAGCAAATTATGTATTACAAAATATTATTTCATTTATTGTTTTTTGAATTTGCACCACCGCCTCCTGCATGAACAGACCAGGGAACCTATGGCGCTCACTTCACAGCGGGTGCGATGAAAACAAAGCTAGGCGACAGCCAGGAAACCTAAAGCAACGTACTAAACATCTCAGTGTCCAGGCCGGCTGGAATCATACACTGGACCTGCGAACGTTAGTCACTATCACCAATTCCAGTGATGCCAACCGAGTTATGGTGTTTGAGGCCAGCGGATATAGCCTTTACAGAAATCTGGTGAGTACTTGACAATGATGCTGTGTTCTTCTAAATATTAGTTACCTTTGAATAAATGACATGTTCTACGCGCTTCCATACCTAGCTCCCTAATGAAATGGGTCAATAATTTTGTGGTGGTCAGTGATCGCCGTAATTAAAAATGGGCACAAGCTTAGGTAACTTCCAATCCTGTGCAGCAAAACCAGAGGCAAGTGACTGGAAATATATAGTGGAGAAGATAAGATGAATACCTTCAGATATGTTTGTGAGTATTATTTTGTTTAAACCAAGGCGATCAGATGATGCAGCTGTTTTATGTTAATTTAGTAACGATAAAAAAACGTTCTCACTGATACGTGTTTCAGAAATTGGGGAGTTAGAATGATTCATTGTAATAGGAGATAAAGAACCCTCTTCTTTGTTAAAAACACGTGTCAACGTCATTGAGAACTTGGGCTCTCTGAGGAGCTGGAACACTGATCCGCTCTGTGTAGGTTACACCACATCGGGATGATTAGAAGGATTTATTTTCTGCCCAGAACACACAAAAAAAAAACAAATAAAACTGCGGCATTTGATTTGTAGTCTTCGCATACTACTGCAAGTGAGGAAAAGAAAGAGGGGAAAGCAAAAAGGCTAAAGGCGGACCTCATGCGCCAGTGTAACTGCTGTCAGCAATCGAAGTACCTTCCCATAGGTCTGTCTGTCCGCGTTGCACTTCAATCAGAAACAAATCTGCGATTCGCCAGATTTAAGTCGTTTCTGTCCGGAGTTTAAAATATTTTGCTAATAACAATAAACTTATTTTTATAATGTCTTGGCATTGAGCCTAAAAAGCACGAAATGTCACTCTGTGGTGATAAAATATATAATACACTCACATTTCCAAGCATTATCAATTGGTGTTTGAACACTTTACTGCACCTTTGCATAAAAGCTGTCAGTGCAAATGTTTCTTATGACCAAACGTTTTCTTCATTCCACAGGTTTCACCGTCAAGTTATTCATAACAACACTATCCGTATACACAGCACATTATTTCTAAATATATCGTGATACCGCTCAAGGCTTACAGTCAAAGTGTCGTTGGTATCGTAGGCGAGTTTGTTCTTTCTTTACTCGTAAAATGTTATGGGCTGCAGGGGGCTTTACTTGTACTGGCTGCAATTCTGATGCCCGCAATTTCAATTGCTATGCTCCTCAAGACGCCACCAGCAATCAGTTTCTACTTTCTCCACGGAAAGAAAGCGCTCGACTTTCGTTCTAACTCAACAACGCTTTTTGGATCCAGAAACGGTTTGGCAAAGCTAGGCAAGCATAAAATATATTCTGTAGTGGAAGCCGGCTTTGGGAACGCATTAACTTCTCTTCTTCAATCAGTAGTTGAAGCGATAGTTTTTAAAACTGGCTTATATTGAGCGGATCATAGTTCTACGCTGGGAGCTTCCGGATTTGCTCCTCGTGCTTTGTAGCTATGCCCCATGCGTCGTCCCTCCCTTCTCTTGGTACATTTCTTTCCTTTCAAGGAGCTGCGATGGGATGAATTAAGTGCGTTAGGTGCGCAGGTATTGCGGATCACGTTGGCGTAGAATGCATGGCAACTTGATAGGGCATCAGTGGCCTGCCCATTGTTCCGCGGTGTCTGGCAAACCTGACAATCATTGCTGAGTACGTAAAGCTCCTCTAATCTTAAATTGTTCAACGGCGTAAGTTGGAACTGAGTCCCCATTGCAAACGTAGAAGACATTGACCTCAAAATTGAGCAACTTGACCATTGCATGTTTGATCAAACGCACGTACTCGAGAGCACAATAGGCGGTACTCTTCAAGGACTGATTAATGGCGGCCGCTATGCCTAACCCGAATGCATCCATATATATCTAGAAAATAACATGCGCTTATGCCTAACGCTTTGCGACGGCTGCGGTTTCAGTGTGTGCCTGTGTTATTTTGTTCGCGTCGAAGAGTTAAATGCTGTATGACTTGTATGTTTGTCATGACATGAATAAGTAAATGCTCAGCCGTTACAGGAAGATAGGTACAATGTATTTCGTAGTCCATATATAATGGTTTACCAATCATCGCCGTCTTCTGAGGTAACGGATTTGGATAATCTATAAGTTAGTAGATGAGTGCTTGGATAATATTTACTTCCTTTCTCGAAAGTAACGGCGGTTTGAGATTATGTACGCAATCACTTTCAGGTTTCTTCCGCGATGCGACTGGGTCGTAGGACAAATTCTATCGGATGCTTGGAGGGATCAGCTTGTTGTTCTCCGTTATATTCATCGGGCTCATCTTGGGCAAGAGAACCTCGGAACGGTAGTTACGCATAAGGGGTTGGCAGTGACTGTATCATGGCCTGTTTGCTCATTATTATAATACAACCGCAAATGTTCTTTTTGCCGTCATCACCATGCAATGCATTACTCCGCAATTTATTACATGACCGTACAACCTTTTTTATAAAATAATATTTATCTTAAACATCGCTTATTTAGCGGTTAAATTGACGTATTCCAATTTTGATTTCTTTGTTCGCAGAGCTTGCAAAACTCCTATTGAATACTGAAAAGCAGGATTGGTAATCTATCAGACTGATAAACTTTCTAACTACTGTGACTGTGTAATCATGATAGATCTTCGACGAGCATAATAAACTATGTAACCATGCCGGTTACGCAGCAACCAGAGAGGTATATGCAATGTCTATAAATAGCTGTACTGTCAGTTTATCACAGCTGCTTTTCAGTTTTCGAAACGAGCTACGCCGGGTTTAAGAACAGAGGAATCTGATATAAAACACATTGTTTGAACAGTTATAATTTATGCTTTTTAGTTGTGTCCCACGCTCAATCAACATCAAAAAGGCTCATTGTCATTATGGGGTACTCATCTAGGCTACCAAGTGCTTAATATTAGATTATTTGTGTAGTCAACAATATTGCTACATTTTTTATTTAATAATAGATTTATAACTGTCCGATTTGGGGAACATATTAGATTGTTTTGCGGGCCGTCAGAGTCATAGGTGAGCACCGTTTATATACTTTTTCTTCCTCATTGAGGATCAAATTAATGAACATCAGAACTATGCATTTGAAAGCTACTTGAGTTAGCTTTCGAGCTTCTAATAACTATAAAATGGCGCCTCTCCGCGCAGTATCGTTGCCAAAATTATGCTATGATATTTACTCACCTATAGAGATAAGTTTGGATTTCATGAGCATTAGATTTGAGCGAATTCATTTTAAAAATATTCCATTTTAAGACAAAGCCTATGGACAGTTTTAATTCTCATTTCACTTTTTTGACGCTAAATGTTTGAACCTCATTTTCAATTATAAAAATAAATACTAATCACGTTTATAGTTCCCGGCGCTCGAATTGAGTATTTCAGATCGCCCCGAAGAAAATGAATTTAAAAATTTTTTTAGGTGAATTTATTTAATTAACAGAAATGCAATACGTTTCTCACGTATAAGATGACATGGCAGCTGTATAAACGAACTGAACCGAACGTATAAACATATCTCCTGTAGATAGAAATAATTTGTAAACGGCACAAAAATCTCGAGCTACTTCTGTCTTGCTTGTATCCTCGCTTTGATCAATTTTTGAAGATTTTCTGATGCTTATATATGATTAGTGCAAGAAGCGCAACTGCAAATATATAAGTCACTGCCTGGGCTACTAAGTCCAATGTCTTCTTTTAAGTAAAGCATAGAAAAAAACGTAGGATTGAAGCTCGCACGACAGACTGTTGACTTCTACACGTTTTTGAAGTATCTGTCCATGCTTTGACAATCCCTTTCTGGGCAAGCAGGTGTTAGAGTTGCTCGGTGGAATAAAAGGATGATGTCCTAAAAAAGAAACTTCCAGATGTCTTCAATCACAGTTCCGCGCGTGTGCTAATGTGAACTAGGCACGAGGCTTATCACTGTAAACGAACTCGGGCTTCAGTCCACGACTTGACGCGCAGTATATTAGTTGTTACTGCGGCTGAATACATACGAAAGGTGTTGCACACGTTTTATAGATCACTGCTCGAACTGCTACTAAACTGCCTGTACGTTCCTGGCAAGTTTTATCGTTTTCAGACCCCAAAGTCGTGACACATGCACCCATAGCTGCAGTGCTTATTGCAAGTGTTATTGTTTTCTTATCTCTTTTGTGGACGCTTTTTTGTGGCCGGAAGGGAATTCATGATGCTACCATAGCAGTATACAGCGTTGTAATAACGAAGAAACCCTGTCTCGAAAATGCATAAAGGTTGTTGACATCGGCGCAGTCCTAGTTTAAAGTCTGTTTATGATTTGGTTTTTTTTTTGGTTTACCTTCCCAAAGCGACCTAGATTATATAAAGACGCTGTAGTGGAGGGTCCCGGAAAATCCGGCCACCTGGGGCTCTTTAACGTGCATTGACATCACACAGCACACGGGCGCCTTGCTTTTCGCCTCCATCGAAAAGCGTTCATCGCTGCCGGGATTCTATCCCGCATCCTTAGGCACAATAGTTGATCGCCCTAACCACTGCAACAACACGGCGGGTTGAAGTTTGTTTATATTTATATGGGTTAATGTACGGAAGGCACCCAGAGACGCAAACTAGAGGCTTCCAGAAATATCGAACCCCCGAAACTCTTCAACGTGCACTTATATCGTAATGTATTTGATGGCGTTGAATTTTCCCTAAGAAAAACCAGCCGCCGCGGTCAGGTTGCAACCCGAACCGTAACTGTCAGTAGTTGAGCACCGTAACCAAGGTCTATGTACTGCTTAGTCAACGCATAAGCGCAGCGTTTGAAGCGGGAGTGCTTTGCAACCGTTAGGGAGGAAGGTATGTTTTCCCTCTCGTCGGCCGTGTTCTCTAGATAAGTGTCGATAGACGGATGTTTACGCTCGCAGCTGATGGCTGTACTTAGCGCTGACTACCGCTGCCGATAAAAGTAAAGACGCGAGTCAGATATTCGCCGTGAGATTGACCTGGAGGTTTCGCAATCGTAGCTCCGATAATGTGGATTGGCAGCCGGCGGCACTAACAGAAACACACACGTCGTGTGTCTGCTTCCGAGCTTACGGCGGGTTTGTTGGCAATGAAAACGTGTCTTAGGCAATCCATTAGCAGTTTACTGTTCAGAGCGTTCCAATATCGCAGGAACAAAAACCGTGGATATCGCCAATACAGAAAAAAAAAAGAAGAGGCGCGGATTTTAGGAAAGAAGGCACGAAATCACCCCTCTTTTAAATTTACTGGCATCGCTTTTCACGCTTTTTGCGTTGTACGGCATTCCCGTGACTCATACTTGGGCCTGAACATGACATATCGTATCGCCTTTTCAACAGTGTGGGAGTGTCTTATACGAGTGAGACAGGCAAATTTAGTGTCAGACACAGGGAGATACAAAGTTCGTGCTCTGACCTGCAGTACTTTAGAATGAATCGAGACAGCTTGGTTCATTATGTCATGCTTACCTCTAGGAGTAAGCAGGTTGGTTGCAGTAATGACAGCGCACCACCCGGCGGGTTGACGTAGACTGAGTGGACATGAGCTCTTACTAGACCACCAGGCTCAAGTATTCCCCAGAAATGAGATTACGCGGACAGTGTACAGGAAACCTCGCCGCACATGAAATCTAGCTGCTTACGTGTAGAGAGCTGAGTGCATTGAGTTTGCCGAGCTCACAACATGGCGGATACTTCTTGTGGCAGATAATGTGGTGTTGCACTGTGGAACTACTCTTAAAGATTTCCTGAAACCGAGAGAAGTATAAGAAATTCATGATGTCTGTCATATTGATAAACGGTAAATTAGTAGTGTGATTATAATTTTTTTAATGTCAATAAATATCGCCATGTGCCAGACCCTTTACGCACTTGACAGGACTATCAGCGATTTATTTTCAGCAACGGTTGTGTGCACGTTACGAATCAGTATCTACGAAGACATCATAAAAGCTGCGCATGGCCGCTGTTATGTTCTGGCAAGAAATATAGAGGCTGAAGATTTCTTTATCATTGTAACCTTTGTTGAGCAATAAATCAATCTTATGCGAAGCAAAGTATTGGGTACTTCCAAAAAGTTGCCGGATATAAAACAGTCCTGAAATAAATGCAGTTCATTTTATCATGCGACTATAAATATGTATTTATTCCCGAAATTCCCGAACTAAACGATTATTATTAAGCCCGTATGACGCTATTTTATTCCCCTTGTCAGAAACGAGTTTGCTCGAAAGACAGCACATACGAAAAGAGATTTTAATGATTATAATGGGCTACCAGTGTACATTTATCTAGTTGTATTATGTAAAATGTAGTAAAACAGGTGCTGAGAAGGTTTGTTTTCAAACGTTCGAGCTTTTCTCTAAAGTGAAATGCGCTCACAACCACTGTTAGGAGTATGCAGAAGCCTTGAACCCCCCCAAAAAAGAATAAAATAATTGCATCTATTGGTATAACCCGCCATGCGACATCGGGTATATGACGGATGATGTAGGAGCGGGCTTTGGTGTCGTTGACCACATTGGACTGTTTAACGTGCATTCAATCCCAAAGCCGGGGAACGCCTTTCGAAATGACCGGGATAGAACCCCCAGTTCTCGAAATCAGCTATCGAGCGCCCTACCACTGACACATCGCGAGAGAGGTTTCAAACGCAAAAAAAAAAAAGTACTCAGACAACTCTATCGTGGATACAGAAGGCACAGAGTAGCTTGTTCAAACTGGATTTTGCCAAGCAGTAGTCTGCGATCGCATGTTTCAGTAGTTGCGGTATTCCAAACAAAAATGCGAATAAACAATTTTTGAGCGTTTGCATTAAGTTGTATTGACGGCTGCAACCTGTTTGCTTTGACACGGCGCCTAACGACAGCATTGCTTCCCTTGAAACACCGCTTGTCAAAGAATCTCAAGCGCTCAATGGCTTTCCATCATGACATACTTGATATGGGCAAGTATTTCTTTAATCGAGCCTGGGGCGATAGCCTGTTTATAGTTATTTTGAAAGAGGTATATGGGTAAGCAAGAGCACACAGGAAGCGCAAAACAAACAAAAAGCACTCTTGTAAACACCGCACGCGCTCACGTAAATCACTGTGGTCAGGCACGCTACGCGAACACACATCCAAACTGAGTAGGGTTCGCCTCTATGCCGCTAGGTGGCGAGTCTGCTCGATCTCGATGTGATAAAAAGTGCGGAAGCTGTCAAGGTAGGCAAAGGATTAAGACCAGGTTGTCCTCTATCACGCTGCTGTTCATGCTTTATATGATAAGTATGGAACGGAGAATACAAGAAAGTAACCTAGGTATTAGGCTGTCATATATATTAGGCGGGAAGGTGGTAGAGCAGCGCCTTCCCGGTTTAATGTATGCAGATAATATTGTGCTGTTAGCGGGTAACCGGAAAAACTTGCAAACTCTATTTAAGTATCGCGGCGATTAAGGGGACGCTCTAGGCTTCAGGTTTAGTGCAGTTAAGTCGGGTCTGATAATTTTCGATACCTCAAGTGATCACAGTCTTAAAATGCAAGGTCATGAAATACCCAAAGCCGCAGAATATAAATATCTCGGGGTATGGGGAAAAGAAGGATTGGCATATACATTGAAAAGCTTGTGCAATCACTGCGAGCAAAAGGGCAATGAAATGCTGGGGTAATGAAGCATAGGGCATTGTGGGGATACAACCGGTATCAGGTGTTGAGGGGTACTTGGAAAGGTGTTATGGTGCCTGGGCTTACTTTCGGAAATGCAGCTTTGTGCCTAAAAGCAGAGATACAGTCGACATTAGATATAAATTAGAGAGCCGTCGGATGATTAGCACAGTGTGCCCGCGGCACAACCACAAATGAGGCGGTGCAGAAAGATATAGGCTGGGCATCTTTCGAATCACGGGAAGCTCAAAGTAAAATATGTGAGGGACGCCTGAGGAAATTGGACAGCAGCAAGTGGGTAACTGAAGTATTTAAATACCTCTGTCTAAAAAGCATTGACTGACAATGAAGGACAATAACTATGAAATTAACCAGTAAGTATGCTGGTCCCAAGGACGACAAAATAAAGAGCGTTAAGCAACAGATGAAAAACACAGAAGGCAAAAATTGCATAAATTGTATGGAAATGAAACCGATTGAGGAACAACACCGAAAGTGGAAAAGGCAGACCAGGAAGGAAGCTTTCTTTGATAACTCAAGGGGTAGTGTACTACTTTTTGGAGCTAGATCAGGGTGCATTAAAACACGCAGGTAGTAAAAGAAATTTAACCACGGAGATGACAAATGTGCAGTATGTGGTAAATCCACAGAAACACTTAACCATCTTGCACTCGAATGTGATGATATCTATCCGGAAGTCGATGCTGGTGCAGTCATTCTTCCTGAGGCCCTGTGTTTAGAAATACCAGTGGCCGGGTGAATGAACCTGCGGTGGAAGCTAGTAAAAAACGATTGGAAAACTGGTGGCTTAAAGGCCCACTGTCCACCCTCCGGTCGAAAATATTTTCTTCCCCGGTGACTGTGAGACTTCGCCCCTGGAACGCAAGGCCGCAAAATGTTTTTGAAAAGAGTAACTAATAACGCAGTTACAGCCACCGCAATCACCCGATTCTATCCTGCCTCTCTCCTTTCGTTCCCTCGCAAAGGTTTTTCACTCTCCTGCCCGAGGTCGTCTAGCCTCCGCAATACAAATTCCCCTTCCTCCTCCGCGTTTGGCGGGAGGTGGGGCGTGGCTCTCCGCGAGCGCGAAAAAAAAAACCGTCGAGGGAGCGCGCGCCGCTGGATTCAGTCTGGCCACGGCGAGGGAAAAGCGCGCTGCGAGCGGTAGACACCCATCCTTCTCCCGTCAGTCAGCGAGACGGACCAATGGACGTCGTTCCTGGTACGTACGTCATTATCGGGGCCCGTCGGGCCAGCGCAGGAAGCGGTGAAGCTGGCTTCTCAAAGGAGAGCATGAGGGAGCTTTGAATTCTATTTTCGATTTTGCGGCGCGCGTGTCGCTGTAGAATTTCGCACAGACTATCTCCGGTACCTGATCGAAACACTGAGCTCCTTTTCTTAAAAAGGCCTTCCCTGGACAGTGGCCCTTTAAAAGCATAAAAGTAACATAATGTAAGTATTCTAGAAACAAAAATTTAGTAATTAGAATGACAGTATAGTTATGTGACCTAAACAATAATTAAGATATAGGAAAAAAAGAGCATAATAGCGACTGCTAGTACAACCAATCCAGCTGGTTGTACTTTTTGAATGGGGAGTCCGAAATTGTGCTTCTAGCAGTGGCGATCAAGTACATGAGTGTGCATTGGTTTGCGCGTACACGTTGATATATTATAAGCAGTCAGCTTCTTGTAACGTATCATACTCCAGCTTTATTTTAAAAAAAAACTACGAAGAAACATATTTTAAGTTGGATCAACAGATTCCGGCATATAATATTGATACAAACTATAGTCGACGACGAAGCGGAGATAATCAGTGGCTAGTTGACGTAGACGATGAAGTGGTTGCTAGTTGGCGTAGACGACGAAGTTGGTTGCCTGGAACCGCGCTCAGACCGCTGCTCGGACCGCTCTCGGACTTCGGCAGTCTTCTAGTCTCAGGGCGTTGCCTGGACGTTTGGCTCAATACCCGTTACAGTCCGGTGGAGGTGCTGGGTACGTTTTCCCACGTTTACACGCTTCACGACGGATCTGACTCCGGTCCACCAGCGACTCAGTCGCCGCCTCCGCGAACAGTCGCCTGAGGTTAGGCCCCTTTCCACCCCTACGAGGATCACGCAGCCGCAACTCTCGAGCCACCTCGACATGGCCACTGATTCCAGGCTCTCAGCTCCGATCCTTTGCCACCCGCCGCGAACACCACCATCTTTTCACGGCGACGTCTTCGAAGACGCTGAGGATTGGCTGGCTACCTTCGAGCGAGGGGCTCGGTACAACGGCTGGAGTGACGAGCGAAAGCTCAATAATGTTTACTTCACCCTAGAAGAGTCTGCGCGTACGTGTTTCGAAAACCACGAGAGCGCCCTTACCACGTGGCAAGCATTTTGCCATGAACTTCTGACCACCTTCCCCAACGCCGATCGCCGCGAGAAAGCTGAAGCTGCACTTCAGTCCAGAAACCAGCGGCCAAATGAAAGTGTACGCATGTTCTGTGAAGACATGACCCGTCTTTTCCAGCGCGCAGACCCCAATGTGAAAGAGGAGAAGAAGCTTCGCCACCTCAGGCGTGGAGTTAAGCAGGAGTTGTTTGCGGGCCTCGTTCGCAGTCCACCGCGTACCGTTGCTGAATTCCTCGCGGAAGCAACGACCATGGAAACGACGCTCCAACAACGGGCCCGGCAGTACAACCGAGATGTCAGCAGCCTGGCCCCAGATGATTTTTCGTCGTGCCATGGAGGCGGTGCGGACGCCTTACGTGACCTCATTCGGTCGGTTGTTCGAGAGGAACTCCAACGTTTCCGTCTGTCTCAGAGTGCGCCAGTGACTTCACTGACCAAAGTCGTCAGAGATGAAGTACGCCAGGCTGCACGTAAATTCCCGGTCACCAACGTACTGCAGCGCGGCGATGAAATGCCCACGCACACATCCGTTGTTACTCAGGCAGCTGCCTACGATCCTGTCGCTACCATGCCTCCACGGGTCGACGACAAACGAACGTACGCGTTCGTTACACGTCAGGCAGCTGCCTGTGGTCCTATTGACCCGACACCGGTGGTTAGTCATATCAGTCTGTATGACGTATCGGCTCAAGCTGTGGTGCCTATTACACGCCCTCGCAAGTCGGATGTGTGGCGTAAGCGGGACCGCAGGCCAATCTGCTACCACTGCGGGGAGACCGGCCACCTTTACCGTGCATGCCCGTATCGCCGAGTGGGACTTCGCGGCTTCGCACCCGATGCGCCCTGTCCACGGAACAGCGAACGGCCGCTCGAAATAGAAGCTCATCTGTCGGCCAGTCAGAGGCTTGGGAGATACAGGCGCTGACTCAGGATCGTCATCTCCGCTGCGGTACCGTTCCTCAAGCCCTCGCAGAGACCCCAGCAATACTGAGCGGCTTTCTCAATGTCCACACCGGGAAAACTAATTCCAGCGTTCTCCGGAGGCAGGGCCGATGCTGTCGTAAAAAGTGAAGATCCTCCGCCGTCGATACACCGCTTCAGACGACATCCTTAGCGCAAAAAAACACACGCACACGAGAGAAAAGGCGGGACAAGGGACAAGCGTGTGCGTGTGTTTTTTTGCGCTAAGGATGTCGTCTGAAGCTGAAAACCATCTAGCCCGTCTAAAAGTTCTTTTAAAGTCGATACACCGATACGCTGATTTCTCACAGGGGCAAGGTAGCGACAGCATCCGACGGGCTACTTCTGATTTGTGCGTGACACTTGACGGAACTAACACGATCGCGTTACTTGACACCGGTGCAGACTATTCAGTGATGAGCCACGCCCTCGGCCAGAAATTGAGCAAAGTTGTGACGCCATGGTTGGGCCCTAGCATTCGCACGGCTGGAGGTCACCTCATTAGCCCGGCCGGAAGGTGCACAGCCCGAATTGGCATCCGCGGTTTCGTCTACGTTGGGGAATTCGTTGTCTTGCGAGAATGTTCGAGAGATTTGATTCTGGGGCTCGACTTTCTGCAGGCAAACGGTGCTTTCATCGACCTACACGAGGCACGAGTCACATTCTCGACCAAACGGGCAGTGGCACGCTTAGATACCCGCGATCCCTGTAGCCATGCTCTGGGTATTGTGGAGGATGATGTCACGGTGCCACCCCGGTGCAGTGTCGTAATGCGCGTGCAGAATGACCTATTTCATGACTTTGAGGGCATGGCGGAGGGTCATGTCCCGCTGCTGCTTGAGAAGGGTCTCATTGTTGCCCGAGGCCTCGTCCACCTACGGGATGTCTGCACTACCGTTCTGCTCACCAACTTTTCGAACGAATTTCAGCACCTCGTCAAAGGCACGGTAATCACCTTCCTCCAAGACGTCGCGGAGTGTCCACATTTGTGCACCGTGGAAGAAGCCCTTCAAGACGACACTGGACCTCGTCACGTTCTGCCACCTGTCGAAATAAACACCGAGTTATCGCCGGCTCAGAAGGATCTTCTTTCGGCTGCTTGGCAGATTTTGCAAACTGCTTCGCAACGTCTTCCAAAGTGGGCCGAACTCCGGTCGCCAAGCACCGTAGACGAGACCACGCGCCCCGTATGCCAACGCCCATACCGCGTTTCTCCAACGGAACGAGCAGCGATTCAGAGACAGGTCACCGAAATGCTTTCCGACGATGTCATTCAGCCATCTACAAGCCCGTGGGCTTCGCCGTTTGTTCTCGTCAGAAAGAAGGACAATACTCTGCGGTTCTGTGTCAATTACAGGAAACTTAATCTCGTCACTAAAAAGGACGTTTACCCAGTTCCCCGCATAGACGACGCACTCGATCGACTGCGAGATGCACGGTACCTCTCGTCGCTAGACCTAAAAAGTGGGTACAGGCAAATAGAAGTAGATGAGAGAGACCGGGAGAAGACGGCTTTCGTGACACCCGATGGCTTGTATGAGTTTAAGGTGCCACCGTTCGGCCTATGTTCTCCACCATCCACGTTCCAACGCATGATGGACACCGTTCTGTCCGGTTTGAAGTTGCAGTCGTGTTTGGTTTACCTGGACGATGTCGTCATATTTTCGACCACCTTCGACCAACACTTAGAAAGGTTACGCCTTGTGTTAAAAGCTCTCCGAGACGCCAATCTGACAATCAAACAGGAGAAATGTCACTTCGGCTTTGAGGAACTCCGCTTCCTTGGTCACGTGGTCAGCGCAAAAGGTGTTCGCCCGGATCCTGAAAAGACAGCTGCCGTTTCTGGTTTTCCGCACCCTACTGACAAGAAAGCGGTTCGACGGTTCTTAGGTTTGTGCTCCTATTACAGACGCTTTGTACGAGACTTTTCGCACATCGCAGAACGGCTAACCACACTGACTCGAGATGACACGCCGTTCCTGTGGGGAAGTGAACAAGAGGCCGCTTTCCTTGAGCTTCGCAGCCGCCTACAGAATCCTCCAATACTAGGCCATTTTGACGAAAACGCCGCAACTGACATTCACACTGATGCCAGCAACGTTGGGGTTGGTGCAGTACTAATTCAGTGGCAAGACGGAGCAGAACGGGTCATCGCTTACGCGAGCCGAACACTTACCCGCTCCGAAACCAACTATTCAACAACTGAGAAAGAATGTCTGGCGGTAATATGGGCCCTCACCAAGTTCCGACCATACCTCTGCGGCCGACCTTTCCGCGTGATAAGCGACCACCATTTATTATGCTGGCTCGCGAGCCTCAGAACCCTCAGGACGATTGGCTAGATGGAGCCTTAGATGACAAGAGTATGACGTAACAGTCGTATACAAATCAGGACGGAAGCATCAGGATGCTGACTGTCTGTCGCGCTCGTCCATCGCCATATGTCCAGAAGAAATGGCCGATGATTTTACCTTTCTGGGGGATTTTAGCACAACTCAAATGGCGCAGCTGCAGAGAATGGACCCAGAGTTAGCGTCACTCGTCGACTATCTGCAAGGCGTCGACGCCCGTATTCCCCGTGTTTTTCATCGTGGGCTTCAAACGTTCACTCTGCGTGGTAACGTGCTCTACAAGCGAAATTTCGCTAAAAGTGAAGAGACGTTTCTCCTTGTTGTGCCCTCCGAATTGCGCCAAAATATATTGAGTGCCTGTCATGATGAACCCACCGCCGGCCACCTGGGGGTTAGCCGCACACTTGCACGAATTTGTCAAAAGTATTATTGGCCCAGGTTACTCCCATCGGTGCGGGCTTATGTACGCTCATGTCGTGACTGCCAACGTCACAAGTCTCCGCCATTGAAACCCGCTGGATTTCTTCAGCCTATTGCTCCGCCGAAGACCCCTTTCCATCAAGTGGGCATGGATCTTCTCGGTCCTTTTCCGAAGTCCTCGCCTGGCAACCGTTGGGTAGTCGTCGCGACAGACTACCTAACACGGTACGCAGAGACCGCGTCCCTTGTTAAAGGTACTGCAGCCGAAGTTGCTCAATTTTTCGTTCATAACATTGTCCTACGTCATGAGGCCCCCGCCGTGGTAATCACTGACCGTCGAACAGCTTTTACGGCTCGCCTAATCCGGTTGGTCATGACTCTGACTCACACTAGCCATCGACGTGCGACGGCGTATCACCCTCAGACCAACGGGCTGGTGGAGCGCCTCAATCGCACCCTCACGGACATGATTTCTATGTATGTGGACACAGAACATCGCACCTGGGATGCGATTTTGCCCTATATAACTTTCGCGTACAATACCGCCACTCAAGAGACGACGCGACTGACCCCGTTCCAACTTGTCTTCGGTCGCCGAGTGAGCACGCCGTTGGATGCCATGATGCCAGTTAGTCCTTCTCGCGGCTCTGACGCCGAAATTGACGCCGACATCTTTGTTCAGCGTGCTGAGGAAGCGCGGCAACTAGCACGCCTCAGAATCCACCGACAACAGGCGAATGACGCTGCTAGGTATAACCTCAGCCGAAGAATCGTCACTTACGAGCCGGGCGACGTCGTCTGGGTTTGAACACCTGTTCGTCATCGCGGCCTATCTGAAAAATTACTGCGCCGATACTTCGGTCCTTACGAGATTGTTCACCGTATCAGTGAAGTCACCTACGGCGTTGTTGCCGTAGCTTCAGCTCCATCCCGAAAGCCACAGCGTCCTGAAGTTGTGCACGTGGTTCGGCTGAAGCCCTATCATGATCGTACATGACTGAACTTTTCGTCAACGCCGCTGGGTCCTTGTGACACTTTAGTGCACCCTTTCGCTGACTTCTTCCTAGTAGCACCGCGTCGCATCGAGTCGATGCAACAGAGGAGGGGGGCAGTGATACAAACTATAGTCGACGACGAAGCGGAGACAATCAGTGGCTAGTTGACGTAGACGATGAAGTGGTTGCTAGTTGGCGTATAGACGACGAAGTTGGTTGCCTGGAACCGCGCTGAGACCGCTCCTCGGACCGCTCTCGGACTTCGGCAGTTTTCTAGGCTCAGGGCGTTGCCTGGACGTTTGGCTCAATACCCGTTACAATATTGGAGCCCTTACAGAGCTCCGCAGTGATATATTTATGCCTCTGCACCGGCAACATATTTTAATTGTCTCGCTGTTCTGTGGCCGTATTCATGTTTTCGTATTTTCGTCCTTCCCATCTCTTCTTAGTAAATCTGCGGTATCGAGTTATATTGCCCCAACATTTGCGTCTCAGGCCATTAGCTAAAGGAAATCACTCAGAGCATTTTTAAAGCACAGCACTGAACTCTCTTTCTCTGCTTTATAGCCATGTTAGTGCTCTCTGCTGAGGCAAATTTCGTCCAAGCTATATAAGTACCCCAATTTATTTCATGCGTCTATTCTTGTTGATTTGTAGTTCGAAAAAACAACCAAGTGTACTAAGGCTGAGTATTCTTTACTAATTTTTCACTTTTAAACTACACCCGACCTACTACTCGGAGGAGACGCGAAATCGGTAATTTCGGCCTTTAGATGGCATTGTGGAGGAAAACTTTGAACTTTCAATCTGTTTAACGAATTATTACGAATTCATTCTCGCCATGAATAGGGAAATAGTTTTTAACGAAATTTTTCGCTTAATGTTTAATATTCCACTGCTGGTTTCTATTGACTTGCATTGTTTTCCGAAAATGCGGACCAGTAGTTTTCTATACCGGTGTGTTTTTATATAGGCGAAGGACAAACTTCATTATCGGATTTTGAGAAGCACTCGAATGTTTTTCTATTTCCAAAAATATATTCATAAATCTACCTTACAACATTTCACAGCGGCCGCAGATAAATTACTAATTATGAGGACGGTAGAAAGATCAGAAAAACTTTGTACGCAACTAGAAGCTTAGACCATTTAGCTTAGCTTAGATACTCTCCATTCTATCTTCTCTTTGGAAGAGACCCGTTACTGCCTTTCGACACTTTGCTTCCCGCCGCTGGCCCCGTCACAACCTATGCCCGCGATACCATCGCCCGAGCCGACGCTGCTCGCCAGATTGCTCGTCACCATCTCACCATCTCTCAAGAAGCTCAAAAACGCCGCTACGACGCTCACCACCGCGATGTGCACTATCCTCCCGGATCTCTGGTGTTGCTCTGGCTTCCGTGCCGTCGTGTGGGGTTGTGTCAAAAGCTTCTGCCCCACTACACAGGTCCTTACCGTGTACTACGCCCAGTGACCGACGTGACCTATGAGATTTCACCGCTCCACCCAAAGGCACCGACTGCTACACCCACTTCCGAAATCGTACATGTCGCCCGCCTAAAGCCATATTACTCCCCCTCCACATCGCACGCCTAATACGCACCGGGACGTTGCCTTTTGCCGAGGGGGGGGTAGTGTTACCTGGAAACGCGGGGACCAAAGTAATGTGCTCACTGACGAAGACGACGACCGAGGAACACGGGCACGACAAAGCGTTGAAAAAGAGGACGACGCTGACAGAGTGAACACTGCACGGCTACTGAAGTCTCAGCGTCAAGTCCAGCCCATCGCAGTGTTGTTACATTAAGTACATCCCCGTAACAATATAAATATATTCATAGAAAGCATCTGAGAGAAGAAAACAAGATGCTTCTGTGCTGTGAAAGCAAAGTGATATGGCCGCACGCAATGGCTGCCAACAACAAACAACACATAAAGATTACGAGCGTTTGCTTAAATATTGGATAGTTGCATCCCAATATTAACATAAGTAGCCTAAGTTGGCATCAAAAGTGTTCCAAAATGTGCCTCCAAAACTTGTTCGCCTCGTCACGCCTTCACCAACTGGCGTCATCAGTCAATGAACGGTGGAGAGTTGGAATTGTGTAAGGAAGAGCTCTATTATCAACGAGTCATAAAGTCATTAGTTATGTTACACGAAAGTTTCGAGTCATGTAATTCATGATTCGTGAGCCTTGTGAGTCATGAGTCATGTAAAAAAAAGTGCTGAGTCACGCCAAGTGATAGCAACGCAGGTCGAAGAGTGGCGGTCGCATCCTAACGGAGTGGGTAAGTAGGCGTAAAAGAGTGTCGATTAGGAGCTACCAATATCGCGCTCATGGTAATGCTTTTGCATTGTTCCACTCCTATTCTGCAGTGATGGTTACGTCGTTTTTTTTTCTCTGAAAGTCAGTACATTCCTTTTCTATTACACGTTAGTTTCTTCGCTCCGAAACCAACTTAAGGCTTTTTAAAAGAAAATAATTTTCACGCATGGGAAGCGTAGAGCATGGCCATCGACGTTTACCCTAACGGTATCTTACATCCCACTGCTGCCTCATAATTAGCTGTTCCAGAATCCCCGACCTATGAATGGTTAGTGTTTGCAAGCAAGGCGGTAGTTCCAGGTTTTAATTGATCTCCTTTCTCCAATGCCTCTCACGTCGTCCATTCTTGTTAAGGTTTTGCTGTAAAATACTTGAAATAACGACAATTATACAAATCCTTTCTTGTTAATTTTTATTGCTGTATACTCGGGAATTCAATACTAGTACAGTGTTACCTGCGAGGATTACAAGCAAGCGTACTGTAAACTTTGCAATTTCAAGTAACCGAGCCAATATCGCTCCAACAAGATTTCATGTTATCATTTTGTTGTTAAACTTACGTGAACAGGGGCGTTATTCTTTAAAACTGGGATAGAGATAACGAAGCTGTATTGTTGTTAGTATTTCAGTTATTTTTTGATAGCTAGCACTGAACTGTAGTAAGGAATTTATGGCATCTTCGTTTTTCTTGATGCGCATAAAACACAAGCGGTTGGGATGCGCTAGCGAATGACTGCGGAGAAATCATAACCTGAAACGTTGAAGCTGGCGCAGTGCACAGCACTTTCGGGTGGGATGGCAGTTATCTGATGTTACTGTATATAAAAATGGCTTGTATGTACTACCCATGCAGAACTGTGCTCTAAAATGTGAAATTTGAAATAACCGTATTCCACAACCTGGATATTCATTGATCACGAGAGAAACCGAATCTAGAGGCTTCATGCAGTAATTTGTTGGCCGCATACGTGCTTTCTGGCGAAGGTAAGTTGTTTCATAATCGTCAAGCATTGAGTACAACACTATTTTAGCACTCGCTTCGAGTGAGTGTTCATAGAGTCTAAATTGTTTCTGCTTTTAATATTGAGCACTCTTTCGCCGACATAATTACAGCAACCTAACTTCGCGAATAGTCACTGTGACTTTCCGAATAAAGCCCTTTTTATCTTGCTGTCTAGTATTGCGACATCACTGGATACCTAACGTTTGCGGAACGCTCCCTAGAACGCTTAGAATCCGCATTCAAGTGCGCATTGTATTAGAGAAATGATTGTGTTCTTACTAGACAGTACATGGACAAAACAAAAGGAGACATAGGAAGAGTTCGAGAGGCTTCAGACTGAGCACGCCTGCAGAGCCGTCGTCAATGTGTCCGGCATTATCGGCTCTTGCTCATGCAAACATCACCTTTCAATAGCACCTGCACTATTGTTAGTTGGACACGAAAAACTCGGAAGGGCAATGCACTCGTTAAAGCGCTTAGTAGAGAAGACTGCAGCCAAAAATCACCAAGCAAATATCTACTATCATGAGAGAGCTTTGTGCGATTCATCACCTTAGCGTATCAGTAATGTGACAGAGGTCCTTAGCCACGTTGAATAAGATCAGTAGATTGTACAAGTCGGTGCCGGTATTGGAATTTGAAATTCGGGCGCTCTTTGCAGCTCCGAAAGTCGCACATTTAGACTACGCCGCTCTCCACGGTAGTGCGAACTGGCATTTTAATCGCCTAGTGAGACAACGTAACTGGGCATGATGCCACCAGCTACAATTTAAACTACTATAAATGTATTAATGAAGGAAACAACAACTGCATTTGCAAAAGGTGCACCCTTACTTATTATTCCCAAGGTTTTCGCTAGTCTTACATTACAAATGTGGTGGCTGCTGTTTTAGACCGGACCACAGTGCGCCAGCCTTGGAATTTCATTAGTGATCTCATTTTGTCAGTACATGGGATGCAAATCGACGCAGAAGAGCACCTTACAATCCCCAATCTACCATTGATATATTTGTATCGCGCCATGCATAAAACCATTACATCATTTCAAATTTTTGCAGAATCACAAAACTTAAAAGAATTAAAAAGATATGCAGATGAAGACAACAAAAATAAAGTAACAGGGCATCTAAGATTACTGTGCTACTTATCACAAAACCCTTTAGGTTGAATACCTAAGCTTTATCTCTAGGTAATTGCTTTAAGGGCCTTTAGTAGAGGTGTTAAACCTAAGGCTTTACCCTGTAGCCTTTTATCGCTGTCACATATCATTCCTGATCCTCATGTGTATTCAGGGACGACCATTCTTGTTCTGAAAACATTAATAATAAATGCCTTCACCCCTAAATCTTTACCTAAAGGCGTTTATTCTGAATCTTTCCTCCTTTTTGTCGTTTACTTAAAGGATTTTAGCACCAATTCCTTCAACTTATTGCATTTCCACAAAAAGCCGCCACGTTTAAGGCCTTCAAGTTACTATTATTGCTGTTATTAACATTAAATAATATTTTTCATTCATCGAACAGCCTTTAAACAAAAACTCTTAGGCTGCCTGAAAGCAGCCCATCTCAGGTCCAGCTAGGGCACTTGCAGTTGCCTCCATCTTCTTGTTCTGCTTACTTTTCGCCCCGGTAGGAGCACCACTTTATCTATTCCGCTATGAGAGATGCCCTCATCATTTCCTAAAGCAAATATATTCAGGTAGGTCACTGCCGGATCTTTCAAACGGCGCACCACATCAGCGCAGCTTATCGGTCAGCCGAAGGCATGGCCAACTGCGTTGAAGATAGTGGCCATAGAGACATATCTCTGCGGCTCCCTTACCGTAAGTATCTCGGCGGCAGTGTGTGCGCTGATGTTTTCATTGTTTTGACTGGCGCTCAGGGGAGCGTCCGGCAAAGGTGAGTGCCTGTTTTTGCTGCTTTTTCTCTATGCTCCTACCGTAAGTGTATGTAGCGGTAAATCTGTAGTGTAGTGTTTATGGAAGAAATTTATTTTAGACTTCATTAGCGTCCCTTTCGCAGAAAAGAAGCAACAGGGGCTAATATATTTTTAAACTTTTTATATGCTTTTTGTGGAATTGAAAGTATTACATTTATATTCACCATATTTTAAAATAACTAATTAACATTTACACTTATCTAAATCATTAAGTTGTGAACGGTATAGAAACTTATTTTTATGTACACCTCGTTCATTGCGGTTTCCAACGCGTTTCGACAAACTTCACCGCCTTTGCAATGAATCCCTAATTCAGTCTTTGAAATGCAAATACTATTATTGCGTCGCCTTTCACAAGTGTAAGCCACCTATACACCAATTGGTTTTTGCTAATAATAAGCAAATTTTTTGTTATTAAATTTCCTATCACTAAATTCACCTGTCTCAGATAATGTCTTAGGTAGACACTCGAAAAGATAATACCCATTTTAGAAAATATGTACCGTTGTTTCAACGCATTTGCGACGTAGAGCATATTTAGTGCAATTTTCTTTTTGCAGTGATAAGCTCACCCATTAAAGAGTAAAGAGGCTCTCTTAGAGAAACCAATATGCACTGGCCTCTAAATGACACTCGCCGACTCCAGCTTCTATGTTGTGCGCATGAGCGAATCGGTAGCGCATGCGCTGAAAAAAAAGTTTCAGAAGATAGAAGTTTAAAGAACAACACTGAAGAACAAAGCCATCACCAGAGCCTTGTACCACGCGTGCAATGCAGCCACTTATTGTCGCGCTGAACATCGTCGTCTTAGTTAACTTCCATTCGTTTGCAAGTCAGTCACAAACAAAACCACTTAGTAAGTATGACGTAGAAGCCAAAACGTGCCAGCCCCTTTTAGGACGCTTTAGGGGAAAGTTTAAATGACTCACATTTAAATGAATGAGTTATTACCTCATTGCATCCATCCGACGGCAGCCATACGGCTTCAAGAAAACTTATAGCTTCTCATATGCCAAAATGTTTAAAAAGCGTCACTGCTCTCCCATGTATCCGTACTGCTGTTTTCGGCTGAATTATTATACCGAAGTCTTTATTCCACTTGCCTTCCATTTGAGAAGCGTGGGGGGCAGTTACCTTTACCGAGCGCTTATCGGTCGATCCCTTAACACCAGCAGCCTAGGCAGCCGTGCCGTGCTGCCAGCGCTAATGAATTCTTCTTCTCCTCCATGTCATTGCTATCACTTATAGCAGGGATACAGATCAAAGCCTGCTCACTTTGCTACCTGCCTATATCTGAAGCTCTTTATCACTCCATACCTTTCTGTTGCAAACTGGCATGAGATATTAAAACTGAAATTATTTACGGGTAACCTTCATTGAAATAAGCATACGGATCCTAAGAAAGAGCGCTATAATACGAAACCATGATTCAGTCCGTTATCTATACCTCGGCTATTGTCGCACTTAGTTCACCCCATTCTATTTTACCTATTCTCATTTCGGCATATTTTCTTTCCCGCTTCTTGTGCCACGTGGCCGCTACCTTTATCTCTTCGTGTAGTCGGCTCAAGCATCTCGAACCGAACCACCTGCATCCGGGAAGGCTAAATACAGACACCTTATCTGCCCAAGCTTTTTCCTTACATTGAATGGCCACGAAAAGATTTTCATCAGCATTTGCCGATTCTTAGCACGCTCTGAAGATTTTCTAGTATATTACTCATGGTATCCAAGACTTGTTTCAATCTAATTACCAGCATTGACCGCTTGTATGTAATAATTTTGTTGTAGTTTGCCTGAAGTATTTTAAATGTTTCATACTTCATTCGCTTTAATTGAAAAAAAATATTGTACTCTCGCCGGCATTCTAAAACCTATTTATTTTACATGACTCTTTCGATTGCGTTTAACAAAGCTTCCTTCTTTGTTGGGTAAGTAGAACTGTTTTTTGGGCTAGGGGGTGCATTTTTGAAATCACAAGTAATAAGGCGGGACAGAGAAAGACAAACAATATGTTTATTCACCAGCTTCCCATTCGGAGTTACACTCTCTCTGCGAAATTGTATTTCAAAGTATTTCCCTCTGCCTTGTTACAGCTAACATTGGTAAATCGTCAATTTGTTTTCGCGATGCTTATTTTGGTGTTTATGTAATCAAGTATATAACTCGATCTTATTTCTTAAATTCAACAGTTAAAACAGATGCAATAAGCTTCTTAGCGTCCTTCCATCTCTAAACCGATTCCCCTAAAATCTAGATATATTTGATTTTATTTATGGTTACTAGCACAGCTAATGGGGTCTTAGAATGCATTTTGAGCTGTGTCTCTGCGTTCCAAGTATCCATGGACTTCTTCATTTTCCCCTCGACATGATATGTGCTTCTACTTTATTCTGAGAATACCAGACTTCGATTTCTGTCTATGTTGTGCATAGAAACCTGGGCTTTTTGGACTTTTTGTGCTCTCTATACAATATCACTGCTTTGAAATTATTTCCATGATTTCCTTGTTCCACCAGCTTTATGGCTTACTTTAATCTTGCCTGCCAGTTCCAACGTTTACTTGTTTCTGAGTATACGTTTTGCACATTACTAGATTAAAGCCCTTCCTTAAGTAAATTGAACAAACTCACCGAAATATTTCCTTTCAAATTTTTTGTACATTCCTAGACGCAAGACCTCCGCAGCAAGTCATACAAATTTTTCTACATGTGATTCGGCTGGCCTGTTTTGCTAGCAACTGGATCCAAAACTTACAATGACATCTACTGACTACCTCGGTTTTTAAGTGTAATATAGTTTTAGTTACATTTCACACAAGTTGTTCGCAGCCATGGATATGTGGGGGCCACTTGTGTACCACGGGGTGGAGGGGGGACCTTGTGCGGACAGTGCCACAGCTACGGAAGTTAGAAATGAGAGATGGCTAAAGTGGCTTCTAAAAACGTGCACTTGTTAAGCCAGCGCGCCACTGCCTGCAGAAAGTGTGGGGAAGGGTGGCGCGTCGGCGCCCGTATGCATGCCGTTGGAAGAGATTCGACTCCTCAAAACACCGCGTCGCTCGCGTGTCGGACACCCAAGACGCTTTGCATTGTAGTCCCGTCCAGTAGTGCAGTCAGAGCTCAAGTTTCACCTACCGCGGTTTCTATTTCCGTTGTCTTCTTGCGTTTTCTGCCTTTCAAGCACTAAAGTGTGCTTTGAACAACGGTGTTTTTAACCCTGAAAAGCAATATCTAGCCAGGCGAGACTTATCACGCGATCTTTCTTTTGAGTTCGTAGCACTTCTGGCGTCAGTGAAAGATTTGACTGGTAGCGGCCCGGTGCCTGATTTTTCTTTCATTCTTCTTGAGCATGAGGCGCGAAAGAGACGGTGGCGACGCTGCGAGCCTTAGTGTTGTAGCTCCGCTTCGTGCTTCTTAGCTAATGAGAAGGCGGAGGTACCTCATAGCTACAGCCAATGAGAGAGCGTCGCTTACAGCAGTTGCGGAGGCCAAGGCCGTCACTGGGCAGTGCTGTACAATCGCGTGTTACTCCGGACTTAGTAGTCGTGTGTCGCTCTCACACACTCAAGTTTGCTCTCTCTGACTTAGCGTGAGCAGCTTTTCGGCTTTTACGCAGAGCAGACATGCATGTGTGGTGCTGTCTCGACCTTGGCTTCGATCCGCTCCCAGGGCCGCTCGGTGATAAGAAGCACTGGAGATGATGTGAAGAGAGCTCAGGACGTGTGAGCTTCGCGCTTTTGATTGGTGTCGCTATGGATTAAGCTGGGCCATTTGGTGTGGCAGCGTAAGCCGTGCTACGCACCTATTTCGTATTTGGGTAACTATGCAAGTCAGGTGTGATTGTTTTATGGTTGGGGATCTCGCGGACCTGAAAATTGCTTCTCGACCCCTGTGGTATACGCTGACTCCCATTTGAGGAACACCGTGTCGCATGTTATGTCAACGTTTGTGTTAATTTTCGATCTTATGGCAACAATTTGTGTGATGTTTATTCTCTTCCATTTTCGCGTGATGTCAGCGCGTTTTATCAGCTTAAATTTTCACGATGCAAAAGAAACTACGTCCGCGCCTTCCGCTAAACTCGTCCCTCAATTCTTTCTCGATAATCAGCAAGCGTTCCAGAAATGCTCCGATTGAGGCTAATAGCTCGTAGTTTCTGATGCTAAATCGTAATATTACCTTGAATGTTGTGATATTTACTATTAGACTGAATAGTCTAAGTTATTATATACTTAAGCATAATGTGAATCAGTAAAATCTATGAAGGTCAAATATGAATGTGTTAGAAATGAAGGTACACTTTTAATTTTGGTTCCACATAAACGCCGCCGGTTCTCCATAAGTTCCACATAAATCGCTTTTTCTTTATATTTTAACTGGAACCAGACACCATTAGGTTGCTCTATGTGTGACGCTACATTTAATCCGCGTCTCTGTCCCTCTTTTTAACTGGAACGAGCTCGTATTAACTGGAACATACTTTACTTAAATGGAAAAGCCGTTTTTCCAATTTCAGCGCGTTACACTTACCCACAACCTGTTCGAAGGAAACATTGTGGCGTTCGAAATAAAACCCGGAACTGTCAAAAAAGAACATGTTGATTCCATTCGAACATTATCAATTTTTTTTCCTCAGAGCAGTTGGCACCATGTGAAATTTGGTCCAATATGTCAAACCCAGTGGTCCGACTAAAAGTGAAAACTAAATTAGAAATTTTCCATTTGGGAACAGCTGTCGATTTTAGACTGGGTGATCACTGCAGAGCGCAAAATATTGTTACCATTACACACGGTACTGCATACATTTGATTTAGAGTTTGAAAATTGTTTTTTACTGGCTTGACTATTTGAGCAAATATGTCGTATTTCTTATATTTCCGTAATATTTAGCCCTGACAAGGACTATAGTAAAAATGACAATTTTATGCTTTATTAGGGATTTTTCCTTTTTGTCTGAATTATGGGCACAAGTTTCTAATTCCGTGCACTTATATGTGTGTTCGTGTATTCTGGGGCGTTACATTTTTATTACATAAATTGTCTTTCGATTTTTCCCGGCTGTTTGCAATCAAAAAAGGAGCTCTATTTTTGCGGAGCTGCTTTGATAGCTGAATTTAAATACGTTTGTCGTCGTCCGATAATATTACCAGAGGGCCTGAAATGCTTTGTCGATTCTGCCGAAGAAAGCCAAGTAAATATACTCGATTCAAAGAGAATCGAGGAACGAAATATTCGTGTAAATAATCAGACGCACTAGCGAAATGATTTTAGAAGTGTGGAGCTCAGATGACTAGCTGGAAAAGAGGTTTTAGTGTTTGACGTAATCGCACTTGGAATTTGTCTTGTCACAAAACACAAAAACTGCTGTTTATAAATCTCTTTCCCACTACGTTATTTCTACCTTGGGGCACTACAACTGCTTTCAACATGACCAATGTACGCATTACAAAAAATAGCCGCTCGCGTACCTTTACATGCTGATTTGCGAACCTGACCTCGCCGTCCCAGTTGCTAATCTATATAATTGAGTTCATGCATCATTCTGTCAGACAGCGATAACAAAACGGCCCTTACCGCAAGGTAATCTCTGCTGTGAAATTACGTCAAATATCTGACAACGCAGGGAAAGCAAACCTGTGCTAGGTACCATAAACACGGACTAATAGGGTAGCCAGATGATACGGTACCCTTTACCTAATGTTATAAATTATCACCATCTTACTCCTCTAAAAAGTGTACTCTGTATTTCTAGTCAGCCTAGATTGATCTTTTTTCATTGCATGTTAGTCCATTTTCATGTCCGCGTTTTTCAAGACATAAACACAAAAATATATCTCGTTACTGTGTTTTCTGCACTCCTTTTCGCTTACTTTAATTGCACTGCGGATTCTTGTTTTAATATCTATTTTCTTTTTGAGCATTAAGTGAAAGTGCATTTATCCTGAGCTTGCGCTCATCAGATATGCGCGAGGTCGAATTTCGGGGGTTCAGGAGGCCACGTTGGGGGGTACCCAGATTTGGAGGCCACCATTAAATTGGTGATAATAAACTTAGGTTCTACACTATTTTTGGTTAAACGTGGACGAGGTTAAATTTCGGGTGTCCATGCGGCCCAATTTTAAGGGGGCTGGAAATCGCTCTCTAGTGAAACTTTCCTCGGACAGATTCTGCATACATGGTCTGTTATACTCAGAAATTAAAATAATGAAGGCCAGCTGCTTCGCATGGACGCTGCTCATTTCACGGTCTGGAGTCGGCATATATGCGCGCGGACATTGTAGACCCGTGGCATGTGCCATGAGCTCCTAGCACGCTGCCGAACCTAACCGCGGAGGCAACGGCACAGCACTTCGGCGCCTATTACGCTTCGCCTTTATATGCAAACGCGGCTGCATGGTTGGGTTCGAACATTAATTGGTAATCCTGTGAAGACCCTCCGAAAGTTGTGTGCGCCGCCCTCGATATCGCATTCGCAGCGGCGGCGGTCTTTGACCACATTGATGAAAGCTAAACCAAGCCACTGCGTGCGTGGGTGTAAATGGAGCCCTACATTTTACAGGCCAAGTTACTTTATTGCTACCCACGTAAAAGAAACAAAGTAAGCTTAATTGGCGCAAACTCGCTGCAGATAATATGCAGGTTCTCTATTCCACACGTTCCTGCTTATAGCGATGAACGCTTGCGAACAAGTTTCTGCAATCATGTGGTTCACGCTACAAGCACGCGCTAGTCACCTTACCCATCGTACGTGAGTGAGCGTTCCCTTCGAATAAGCTTGTCACGACACTTGCCACAGAATGTTCACTCTCCCTATACAGACAAAACATGCAGCAAATTAGCCATTATCAAGCAGACATGACAATTCCGCTTTGTTCCGTGACGCCGAGCTTGATACTCGCCGAAGATTGCAAGATAGCCAAAGAAACTCGAAGTGCACTCAAGTTAAAGAAACACGAATGAGCACACGGCGACCTGTTTACGTTCGGGACGATGAAAGCAGCCCGAAGCGCTTCATTATGATAAGCCATGGGCGCGTTTCCCGGTGGCCACGAATCAGAGTGCCGTATCAGCCCTACGATTTCGTTTTGCTGCGCTCCTCAGTGCTCTTCCTTTCTTGTCGCGCCGGAACCAGAGGAAAGCTCACTGATTTCGAAGCTCCGTTAAAATAGACTATGGCGACTGCGACACCTGGGCCGGCTTGCACGATAAAGTCCGAGCTAAGTCCAGACTTAAATGGTGTCTTTAGAAAGACCAAGCTTATTTTAGACGGCTCGCTCGTGTTCCGAACGTCGAACGCTTCGGGTTCATGTTCACCAGAGTGGCTTCCCAGACGGCCTCAGCAACCACTTGGGGCATTTTTCCTCGTAACACAATTTTTAGCCGCAAAAAGCAATGGCATGGATTTTACACAGCGCGAAATTAACGGAATGTGTACATCTTACAGCAGGGACAGTGCCAGTGCATCCCTGTATTTCCCTAATTTCTCTACTTAGACACCTGGCGTCCTTGTGTCTTAACCAAGACAGCACTAGAGTCGTAATCATACAAGCGACTTATTCAAGTCAGGACTGAAGCCCAGTCTTGACTCCAGTCTTAAGCGTCCATGCTAGTGGCCTATTCTTTAGACTCCAGTTAAGTCTGGACTTAGCTAAGACAGTCTTAAGATTGTTTTGTGCAAGCGGGCCCTGGTTTGTACAGCCCAGAAGGCCGCTGATAATTAATGTACTTAGAATGGAATCAAGACCAAGCAACGTTTGTGCCACCACGACCCCAAGGCCACAACCTGCAGACGGTTTAGTGCCTAGGTAAGTGCTTACTGCTTGAAAACTTTGCTCTTTATTTGAAACCTCGATGTCTCGTCACAAACAGTATCGTTTCCCTAACTCGCGCAAAAAAGAATTCACCATGCAGACATTCATGATATGCTATGGCTTGCATGTTGGCCTCTTTTTTTGCTCAATGTTACAAACTTTTTTCCTAAAACAGACCTATAAGAAGCGCATTCTCTGCTGTATGCAAACAACTCAAGGCTGTTGGACGCAATTACGCAGATTCTATTCTGATCGCGGCGGCCGCTTTTCGATGGAGGCAAAAATCATAGCTCTCATGTGCTGCGCGAAGTAAGTTAAAAATAACCTCATGATCCAACTTTCCCGAGATGTCCACAAAGGCATCCCTCGTAACCTGTGTCACGTTGCTGTAATAATCTCTATGAGAGAAAAAGAACATAGAAATGTGCAGACATATTACTTGTACCATTGGGCCCATTTTATTGTAGGTTACAAGGTGTCTGTAGGATTAAAGTTGCACCGTGTTGGAATCCCAATCTATTTTTGAATTGATTACGTAGCGCGCAAGTACACCTTGTCATCTGAGGCTGTGATATATCTTCTTGGTAACTCCTGATATTAGACAAGTGATATTATTTGTTGTGTGGTTGCGATTTTGTACATTTTTCACAGGTGTGTTTTATATCTCCTTACAGTCTGTCATTCTAACATCATTCTTCAAAGAATGGGTTGTTCAACTGTGACAATAAATATGTGGACAGCGAGGAGCCCACTGCAGCGAATGACAATACTTGTGGCTTGAAACGCACCGTGAAAGTGATGACCAAGGCAACATTGTCATTGGGAAGGTGTATTTTATGTGGATACTCGCCTGTGACACATAGAACTTCAACAGGCGAGACAAGTAATTTTGAGGCGACAGCTTATACAACTTGCTCTGCCGAAAAGCCGTCGGCATTGTAATTGTCCGCAACGCTTGTCGGATGTAATAGGTGACAGCGTTGAAAAAAAAATCCGTATCATAATTTGTCGTTGTATTGATTATTGGTTGATTGCAATGACGATTTATGAAATATTTATCATGAAATCATTAATTAGGGAAATGAAAATTAACAAGTTGAAATAGGTTGTTAAAGTGTGTCAAAATGCCCAAAAGAAAAATCCGATGGTGATGATGGTAATCAACAATATTTAGGAGTCTGATTGATCAACAAAATTATTGAAATAGTTAAAAAATTGAAAAAGCGGTATTCACAGCTGTCAAAATACTTAAACTGAGAAGCCAATGGTTAATGATGCAAAACAAGAATATTTCGAATGATTAATTGATCAAATAATTGTTATAGTTGCATAAATAAAAAATAAGAGGAATCAACGGTGTCCATATGCTCACAATGTAAAGCCGATGCTTGATTATGCTAATGATGAAAATTTAGAGAGTAATCGATGAATTAAATATTTTATTTATTCAAATACAATATATTGCACATAAGGTCAAACTGCTCAAAACGGAAAGCCGATGTTTGCTAATGCTAAGTATCGGGGTGCAAAAACTTCACAACAAAAAACTAAATTTAGAAAGTGTAGACAAAAATCGTCCTTGTGTGTGAAACGCTATAGCGTGTCTCTGGGTTTTGTATGCATCAGTCTGCAGCGGGAAATTGACATCGTAGTTCAGGACAAGTTATGAAAAGAGTTCATTAATACCCTGAACATAAAATACATATAGAAAAAGATTGGGGCGAGAAGTGCATTGCATAACTAATTGTTGAAAATTTGAAAAGGAAAGAACAATTACGGCTCATTTTCAATTAAATTTTCTTTTATCAGCATCTAACATGTTCTGAATTGCAAAGACGCGCGAACCAAGACAATTGTGTCAAGGTAGTATGGAATACTGCCAGATAAGTTAATGTTTCTGTTTAGCGCGGGAACTTCATGTCCAGGCTCAGTTTATTCATTGGGGCTACTTTTCTTGTGCTTATTCATTGCCATTCTCTGCCATGTCTGTCATCTGCTTGCTCTTATTCATAGCATGTTGGAAGAAGCTATACAAAGGCTTTATGGAAGGAGTATGTAGGTATAATACCATTAGGGAACACCTTAATGGCGCTAACTGGTTAATGCTATTGCCTATAAAGCTAAGTTATATATGCAATGAATTGGTGATTCTTCTGCTGTTTATAGTTGTTTGTTTTGAAAAATAAGAGCGCAATAATACTTTTCAGAATTCGATAGAAATACATATCCAGCCTTGAAAAGAACAAAACTCCAGTTTAGGATATAATATAGCAGCTACTATAAATCAAACTGGAGCGGATTCATCTTTTCTGCGAGTAATCAGATGCTGTAACTACGAAGAATAATGATACCTGAAACAAGAGTTTTTCTGACAGGAGTTTAAAAATGCATTGAGATCTTTTGGAATGAGTTTCCAAATTAGGAAAAGAATGTTGGAATGCATAAACAGCACATTCAGTCATAAATGAAGCGGCCTGACTAATCTCTTAGAGGCTGATTCGCGGGACACAGAAAAAATAAACATAACTAGGTGCACTAGAGAGGGCTATTGGTATGAAAATATTGATGGTGATTTGAAATGAGTGATCAGTGCCAAAACATACAATAAAGGCAGTCGTAGCCTCCATGAAAAGGAAAGAAAATTAGTTTGTGGAGAATGATGGGGAACATTGAAATGTGGTTCGCCAATAATATATTTCATTATAAAAAATTGCTTATGTTGTTTGCATGGGTTAAGAAAGGCAGAAATTGATCAAAATTTGTTTGCTACATGGTTACCTTTTTTAAACGTGACACCTAAGTGATAGCAGGAAGATATGTGTTCATGCTGAGAGTAATGGATAAATATTTCTAATACAGAAACAATGTTTCAAACATTCGTACATTGCTGACCATGATTATTGTTCAATTTCAGCTTGCTTTTGAGTCAAAGCTTCATTTCGAGACTAAAGTTGACATAATAGAAGACAAGCTCATCGAAAGGAAGCATAATCTACAGCTTGAAGACTTGTACTGAGAGCTGCCTTTGCCCCAGAAGAGCTGCGTTCCGTCTCCTCACAAAGGTAATAAATTCAATAAGGCTACTGAAGGCAAAGCACCAAAATTGGTAAATAAAAAGAAAAAAATGTTACGAATATTACTTTGTATTGCGTATCCTTCCAAGTGACGGGCACACAGCCCTAATACAGCATGAAATGCATAAAATGCGATCTTCTGCCGCTAATATCTAATTGATTCGTGTTGCTTAAATTAAATAATAGCAAGCAAGTGTCTGTATAGAAGTGCAATGCAAAATTATATGTATGTATGTATGTATGTATGTATGTATGTATGTATGTATGTATGTATGTATGTATGTATGTATGTATGTATGTATGTATGTATGTATGTATGTATGTATGTATGTATGTATGTATGTATGTATGTATGTATGTATGTATGTATGTATGTATGTATGTATGTATGTATGTATGTATGTATGTATGTATTAATAACTTTATTAAGATGCCAGCAAAGTATTTGCTTTATGTACGAGGGACAGTACATACAATATACTCTAATCTAATATAGTATCAGTTCAGTTCAGTCGTTCAGTCGTGTCCGACTCTTCGTGACCCTATGGACCATGTCACGCCACGCTTTCCGGTCTCTCACTATCTTCTTAACATCACATAACTTCATCTGCAGTGCCTCGAGGATGCCATCTAACCATCGCGTTCGCTGCCTACCCCTTCTCCGGCGACCCTCAACATTTCCCAACATCAAATCTTTCTCCAGCGACTCCTCTCTTCTCCTCAGATGACCAAAGTAGCTGAGCTTTAACTTTAGAATTTGACCCTCCAATGAGCAATGAGGGTTTATGGTCGACAATATCGACTGATTTGATCTTCTAGCAGTCCAAGGAACTCTCAAGAGTCTACGCCAGCACCACAATTCAAATGCGTCAATTCTTCGGCTCTCAGCCTTTTACACAGTCCGACTCTCGCATCCATACATCGAAACTGCATCACAACTGGAAAGACCATAGCACGAGTTATACGGATCTTGGTTGGCAGACTGCAGACTGGTTGGCCTCTGGTTGGCAGACTGGTTGGCCTCTGCTCTTTACTAGGCGGTCAAGGCTAACCATGGCTCTCTTTCCCAGAAGCAGGCATCTCCTAATTTTATGGCTGCAGTCTCCTTCCGAGGTAATCTTGGAGCCCAATAAGAGCAAATCTGTCACAGCTTCCACTTCTTGTCCCTTGATGCTCCAGGACTTGATAGGGCAAGACGCCATGATCTTTGTCTTTTAATTGTTCAGTTTAAGCCCAAACTTCTCACTCTCTTCTTGTACGCGCATCAAAAGTATGTTGAGTTCCACTTCACTTTCTGCCATTAAAGTGGTATCATCCGCATATCTAAGGTTATTGATACGTTTTCCAGCAATCTTCACTCCAGCTGAAGGCTCGTCCAGACCGGCCTTCCTCATGATGCACTCTGCATATAGGTTAAATAGGCAAGGCGACAGTATATATGCAGCCTTGCCTCACTCCTTTCTCAATCAGAAACCAATCAGTAAGACTATGCCCAGTTCTGACTGTGGCCTCTTGTCCTTCATACAGGTTCCTGAGGAGACAGATGAGGTGAATTGGAACTCCCATCTCTTGGAGAGCTTGCCACAATCTGCTGTGATCTACACAGTCAAACGCTTTCGCATAATCAATAAAACAGAAGTAGATGGATTTCTGGAACTCTCCTGCTTTTTCTATGATCCAACGAAGGTTGTCAATTTGGTCTCTAGTTCCTCTGCCCTTGCGAAACCAAAATATAGTATACTGTGTAATATATGCAAGTTGTGTAATATATAAGGCAGCACTCAGTTGTCACAAATATTGGTAATCAATGTGGTTCTTTTTATCACTATAACTTCATTAAGGAAACATTAATTTTTTCGTCAAAGGTACCAAACGGAGATGATGGAGCTTCATTTCGACCGTGTATTTCTCTGACGGAGGAAGAACTCAATTATGTGTGGGAAACTTCCTGTTTGCTTAGCAGCAGAAACTAGCTTTGAACAAGCTTTGTTCTTGTATTTGGCCGCGCACTTCATCTTCGGCTGACATACCCCAATTATTTTGGCCAGCATTTGGGTTTCTTCAAACGGTACTCTGTCAAATTCAACCAATTGAGGTATGTCTCATGACTTTAAAGCTGAAATCTGTTTTGGAGAAGGTCTAACTACTTACTCTAGGTGCAAAGTGCGCGCCGATTACGAACCCGTCAAGTGCCACTGGGGTAATTTTGCGAAAGCTTGTCACAAAGTTTTGTTGCCAAGTTGAATGTTTTATTTAATCAAGGGTACGAAATTCGACATGTTGTTTGTAGGGTACTGATTGCTCTATGAGTCACAAAATGGGCATCAACAGCACACCTATTTGAGCGGTTCCTGCAGTACCACTTTTCCTGTTCACATAAACAACTTGGTTTACAGATCAGCCTGCAAGACCAGTTTTTGCTCTTCAATGTGGCTACCTCTATTGTCCATGTGACATGCGTGAATAAATCGCGTGTGATCAGATATTTTTGAAAATGATCAAGTAATCAACTGATATTTGATGTATACCTTATGAACAACTGTGTCACACACACTTTTGCATATTTACTCAAATTGTTTCAAGAACTACTTTAAGAATTCGGACTGCCTACTGATTCAGAAGTTCGCTACGCATTAGTGACAGGAACAAGAAATGGGGATGCACACACCGGCACTGTGTTTGCATCCCCTTATTTGCGTCTGCCACTATTGCCTTGTGTACTTCTGCATCATGAGCCAGCAAGCCAGCCACTATATATTATCCCCATTGTTTCCCTAAGTTTTATGTTTCCTCGTGTTATTCCTTTAGTGTTACATCTCTCACGGTCCAGCCACTACCCCAGCTTGCCTTGTGAATTTTCAATAATATGGCCTCTTATTTCTTAAAATCAAGAAACACTGTAAATATCGCTTTATTGCTTGCAAACATAAATAATGTAATATAGCAATAAAAAAATATTTGAATAAAATATGCACACATTACATTGCAAACACCATTCCAAGGCTTCTTTCTGATGTCACTCCTTTGTTCTTAGAATTCGCGAAGATCACGAACATTTACGATGGCATTCCTTCTACTGTTTACTCATATTTCTTATAATTCACATGCAAGAACTTGTAGCCATATGACTAAATGTTTTTGTCGGCATAGCGTTAATAAAGGGCACCACTTGTGGAGGTTTCATTATTACGAAGTCGAATGGCTCAATACACATAACTTGTTTCCTAATAGGTGTACGCTTTGGTCTTTCAAAATATAATTCAGAGCTATAGAAAGCATAATAGTCTGAACTCAGACGTTCTCAAAGACATATTTCCAAAAACTATGACTTAGGTTTATTCAGGGTGAAAAATATAATTACCTGAAAAGGAAAATAAAAAGGCAGCAGCAGCAAGGAGATGTAGTTTTCGGAATGTGTAAAACAATGAAAAGGCAAATTTATTTTTAATTTAAAGGCTCCGCCCCACGTTGAGGTATGGATTGTAAAGGTCAGACAAGGAAACACAGTTCCGGTCCTCTGTGGGCGTATATTTGCGAGAGTATAATATTTGTCCTAATTTTCCATTCTGTAAGCTTTTGTGGGGCCTTTATATCAACAGTGTACTTAGCCTTGCACCTTTTCTTCTGCTGTTGCCTCTATTTTATTTTCGAAATCATTGAACCACGGGTTCTCAGTACTGAAAAATAATCCCCAAGGAAACATTCTTTCATTTTCTGCCCTGCTCGACTGCAACGACCACATTTCCTCTTTTTGAGGCAAACCCTACATAATACCTGCCAGGGATGGTTGTCATTCCCAGCTGAAAACGCATGTCTAAACTTTGGCTTGCGAACAGAGGCTTGCTTTGTATTGTCATTCAATTTTCTTTGGTAGTGCGTACTACCTTCTGCTGATCGCTCTACCTGATCAACATTATTCTGATTACTTCATTATTCTATTCACAAAAACCCCTGCACGTTTTTTTTCCTGAGATTGCAAGTACTTCAGCAGCACCTAACATAAGACAATTCTGTGCAGATGTGGGGTCACAGTAAACATTAAGCACTATACCTTTGAGTATCCAAGTAATGCCGATGGTGGAAACGTTTGTCTCACATGTAGAAGAGCTCTTTTAATGCAGTTAATTGCTGCCTGAAGTATCAGTGTCACCACCGCAGCAGAAACTGCAGTGGGATTGCAATCAACTGTCAAGTACGTTTGTCTCCCCTGTTAGGCAGGGATGTCGATCAGATATCAAGAAAATCAACCAAGTTAGGCACTCCTGTCGGGCAGCGACTTCTAGCAGTGAAGCCATCTGAGAGCACAACCACAAAGCTAGTTAGGCACTCCTGTAGGGAAGCGACGTCGAAGATAGAAGCCATCAGATAGGTTGAGAAAACACCATCCAGAATGCGTGGAATGGTTTTCGAGTTATATATATGTTCCACATAAAACCTATACAATTTGACAAAAACGTTGTTCCACTTTTATCTGGAACACATATCTGTAAAAAGCTTCGTTTACTAACTGGAACTTTATGTGGAAGAAGATTGAGTGTATTTTTTATGTGTGTATACGATTGGAAATTATTTATTTTGACGTGTGTGTACGATAGAAAAATTGTTTTATTTTACATTTATGCATTTCTGATAGGCTTGAAAAGTCAACCAAGCTTATCTTCCTTCATATGAACCCAAATTTAAGAAAAATGGGGCGGGTTCGTTCCTTGCTGTCATGCATTCGACGCATTGAGAAAAACAAAAAGCCAGCTCCTTTAAGTATCGCTACCCATGAGCTGTTTCCTATAAAGCCGCCCTCTTTTTCTTCAATTCAAATTAATCATGACCGCAATATACTGTTAATGGCATTATTGTGTATATATAACCAAACTTTTCGTTTTAAATCTCATAATGAAATTGTTCAAATGTCTGATGCAGTTCTAGAATTACTTTCTTTTCATATATTTGGCACTTCTTCATTATGCTCTTTATTGTTTTATCGGATGAATCCTACTTTCTATAAGGTATACTTTCTATAAGCGTGGTAAAGCTCAGCGCATCCGCAAGCTGAGCTTTACCACGCGCCAAAAAAAGGACCGCACCCTCACGAGCCACTCCGCAGGCGCAAGCCCATTCTCTAAATTTTTGGTACACTGCTACGATCTGAGCGTCGAAGCTGAAAGCTGCTGCGCAAGCCAATTTTGAAACACCAGCGCTCAGCATAGGAGGTGTAATTCAGTTCTGTAACATTACATAGACGCTATATTAAATGAGTTAGCTAGATTACTGTTTGATTTTATTTTCTTAAGCAACGAAGCAGGCCTCGTGACAAAAGCCTCAAGCCTTCGGTAAGCTAAACTGGCTTCACTGCACGACAACAGCTGCAGCGAAATCTGAATTCTTCGCATGGCAGCAGTGTCGCGTTGAAAACAAGCATGCCAGACTTAAAGCAACCCCTAAAGGGCAGTTGAAAATGTTTCAGATTTGAAGAGCTGAGAGGGGACAAATGTATAGAACTCGCAAATACCAAATAAAATGTCTTTTGTTGCTACCATTTGTATTCCCGGTGTAATCGTCGAATTAAGTAGCGCAGGCATCAGACTTTTCCGCAGTGCACCGCGCCAGGCTGTGGCCGCAACAATGACGTCATGGAAAGCGGCACTAAGGTTCAAGAAAAAAGAAGGCTGCTTGAAGGGACAAAGCCAACGCCACTGAATGTTTAGCTCATGAAGATGTGTAAGGCAGCCTACGAGGACGCCCGACAGCATGTGAGCGAGGAGAGAGGAAATTTAAACATTCGGCAAGAGTGACGTCATTAGGAGGTTTTCCGAAATTCTCTGGTATATTGAGTAGAAGACTTAAAATTTACTTTCTGTTTACGTCATAATTTTAAAAGCTAGCGCAAAACCAGGTAAAATACTTTGCTACACACTTAGCACGTTCTAATGTTTTTATTTCCTCCAAATATGAAATACAGCCACTTCAGCTTCCCTTTAAGTGAACTCTAAGTTCCCGTTATCAAGCTGGTATAAAGCGTTACCCTCTCAGGAGGCGCACAAGTTGCCGCAGCCGGTCCGGCTCCGCGCATGAAGACTTATGCTTGGGGTTATTAGGAGAAGGGCACTTGCAGGGACACTGCTTGTAGTTCGATATATCGATTGGCTCACTGAACGGGACTTTGATAAAAGCGAACGCTATATTCCCGTAATTTTGGTGCATTTTTAAAGAAATATTTTCGGAGTTTAAAACGATGAAGTATTATATATATATATATATATATATATATATATATATATATATATATATATATATATATATATATATATATATATATATATATATATATATACAAATATGCTGCTCTCAACCTTCGATTCACCGAATGAAATCAGCTGCGGCCTTGGCTCCACGACTGCATCCCCGCGACAGGCCGATATGTCTGCGATGGTTTCTTCGTCTGTTTCAGGCAGACGGAGGACGTGACGTTGCAAGTGACAGCGAGCTCACCACGCTGGCTGCTACCATCGCTAACATATCAGCCTACGGCTGGTACTGAGCTGTCGAGTTAAGGCGGCAGCTAATTTCGTTCACTCAAACTACGATTGGGAGCACCACAATTTCTGTGCATGAATGCGTTATTCACGTGATTTTTTTTTATTATTTTGCGTCCTTTTTTTAGTGCTTGGAAAAACGATACACGTGAGGTTTTTTTTTTTTTTTTTTTTATCGCAAATAAACGGAATGGGGGTTTCAAAAGGTGTTGTCTATCGTTGCAAATCCTATTTATTGTTTAAAGGAAATCTTGTATAATGATAAAACAATTTTTAATTAGCCATTGGAAAAACAAAAAAAAAATTATGTGCAATGCGCCAGACGACTATTAGCAGTATACAAGTGATTTTTTGTCCTATCTATATTGTTAATTTTAACCCTTGGCTAAATTTACCTTGGACAAACTGTATATATCCGATTTAGATAACCGTGATCGCCTATAAAGTCATCATCATCATTCGCTGCACAATACCCGTTCAAGGATGAAAGCCTATCCCCTACTACTTTAATTAACCTGTTCCTATACTAGCTGCATACACTTGACCTCTGCGAACTTCCTAACCTCATCCACCCGGTACCTTCTTACCGCCCCCTACTACACTTTCCTCGCCCTGGAATCCAATTTGTTACCCCTAGCGGCCATCGGCTATTCTTTCTACGCACTACATGCCCACCCATGCCCATGTTTTCTTGATTTCCACTAGAATGTCATTAACTCGAGCTATTTCTCTGGTCCAATCTGCATGCTTCCTATCTGGTAGCGCTACACCTACCCTATCCCTTCCATAGCTCTGCGATGTCTTCAGCTAGAGCAGCCTGCTTTTGGTTAGCATCCACCATTAAGCCCTATAGGCGGGGAAATGTCAGCTGCAACTGTTATATACTTTCCTCTTGAGCGATACTGGTGATCGGCTAGTCATAACCTGCGAGTACGTGCAAAATGCATACCTACAAACCTTATTCTCCTTGTTAATTTCCTTTCATATTCCGGATTTGCGATTACTACCTGTCCCAAGTAGACATATTCACCTACCCCTTCCAGTGTTTCGCTATCTTTCTGCTTTTCTTGGGTAGACCAACAGTCATTCTTTACAGTTCTTCCCCTGGGTTACTTAGCATGCCAATGACATCAGCAAATCGCAGATTACATTGCTGTTCTCCATCAACCTTTATATCTAACTGCACCGATTTCAAGTCTCTCAATACTCTTCAAAGCAAGCAGTGAATAGTACTGGGGAAGTTGTGTCTTCTTGCCTAACACTTTTACTTATGCGGATTTTATTACTTTCTTTACGCAGAACTGTGGTTGCTGTGCAGACACTCTAGATATCTTCCAATACTTTCATAATACCGCTCACCTACACCCTGATTTCGCAAGGCCTATATAACTTCCGAAGTTTCGTGTGAGTCAAAATTCTTTTTCGATAATCAATGGTTGCTGTTTAGGAGGGCTTCTTCAATTACTAGAATACAAGATATTGGATGTTTTTTATTAACAAAACGAAAGCTATTATGTTTTGCATCAAACATATTGCTAACGAAACAAAACCGATGCTTGTGTCATTTGTGATTAATTAATCTTGTAGAGTCTTTGCAGCACGAGGAAATGAGGACAGGAAGAAACGGCAGCATTCGCCCCATTGTGCGTGTTTCTTCGTGTTCTCGTTTTTCCGCACAGCAATAGTTTTATAAGCAATTTTTAAGGGCAACTGTGTTTTACTTTAGAGTCTTTAGACGCAGAACGGGCACTCATCAACGCCAATCTTATCCAACACTGGCGAGTCAGCGCACTTGGACAAACCACTCTCTGAAATGCCGGGCGATGCTGAATCAAAATGGGTACCAGCACTTTCGTCTCACGAACCATCACTCCGATCAGGTAGGCAATCCAATATCCAAAGAAGAATTTGCATGGTGTTTTCATTATTTTATCGCAAGAAAAAAACAAGGAGGATTGGCTATACTTGACCAATTTTAACTGAAATGTTAAAGAAGCGGACGTTAGACCAGAACACAAAAACGTCGTGGAAAATTGCCACTCGCAGTTTTCACTCGTTTAACGTGCAAAAGTTTCTTGCTTCTTTTTAATAAATAATTCTATGCGCCATTTTCTGTTAGTGTGGCGCCTGCATCAAGAATAGTCTTGAAGTGTTCTGGGTAATGTACAGGATAAGCTTCAACTATCATCTAACATCTTTCATACAAACTGCGTCGTTCATTATTACCATGAATGGTCTTTCATGTACTGGTATGTTTGTATGAGTAGAAAGTGAATTACCTATGACAGGTGCAGAAGATATTTTACTCTAATAAAATTTTTGGAAGGTTTCTCCCAAAGTGAAAAATATGGCAGGGGGAGGAAACTAGTCCTCACATTTAATGGTATGACGTCACAACGATTGCTTTCATCCGCCGGCTACCCTCACGGATACGCGTTCGCAGACTTCCACATGCTGCTCCCATATTAGTGATAATTTAATTTGTGCCTCTGTTAACTCGCACATACTCGTTAGCAACAAACCGCAAGCTACCATGTTACATGAAAGATCATCCAACTGGAGTAAAAATCCCCGCTTTAGCGAAGCCATAGGGATCTGCCTGCGTCGTCTGGAGGCACCGTGGCTAACTCAGTATGCAGGGCACTGGAAGGGTGAATTCCAATCTCTTCCGCCAATAATAATGGCGAAGGTAGAGCCGACAAGGCTTGCAAGCTCAGTCATGTGATGTGGTCACATGCTGTAACAACCCTATGACCTGGCAGTGGCCGACATATTAATCAGGCAGCACGAACCTTGGCTCAGTAATGGAATGTATTGGTAATATATTGGCGATAGGTAGGGTTGAATATTTTCAACGCAGTGCTATACTGAGTGTATCGTTTTTCAGTCTGGGCGCCAACATATATATACTACAGCCCGTAACACTGACACACCGATACCCCACCGCCATAACCTGGCATCACAGCAACAGGCGCCAAACGTGTCGGAAATCTCACGGGTTGGTCGACTGCCCTTGACGTCACAACTGCTTGATATCACGTGAGAGTTTGAAGCAGAAGCATAATTCAAATAAAACTAATAAAGTTGCGGAGGACTCAAATCAAGACAAATTGGCGTGCAGTTTCCTTGAATAGGGATACACAAGAACTTCCAGAAGCCACATATGCGGTCTTCTCTATCACAAGTTAGCACAAGCGTCGGGCATACGGGGGAGGACAGCTGCGGTGGAGCAATCGACCTTAATCGAGTCCACCGTCCTCCAACAAATAGCACAA
Organism: Amblyomma maculatum; assembly: GCF_055883805.1. Lineage (NCBI taxonomy): Eukaryota > Metazoa > Arthropoda > Arachnida > Ixodida > Ixodidae > Amblyomma > Amblyomma maculatum. The sequence goes on along the minus strand of NC_139346.1, from coordinate 57,392,356 downwards.
ATGATTGCGTCAACACCACCGCTCAAGCTGTATGTACCTCTTTGGAATCGCTCATAAGGTTTCTGCCGTACTATCAATTATGTGTGTAGCATGAATGATGTGTGTAGCGTGATGGTCTGACTTAAAGTGTGGTTTTTCTTCTTGTTATCGAAGGTGGGTACATACAAAGTTCCATGGGTTTAACGTTATTATAAATTCCATCAGCAGCTATCCTGCGTAAGGGCAACATTCCGTAAAATCATTATGTGACCTGCGGATAAAAGTAAACGGAGCACGCTATTTGCTTCCAAAATTTTTCCCACGTTGCATAATTGAAACTGGCAGTCATGGTATGTGTGAACCTTTAGTATACACCAGTGGCCTTTTACTTGGATAAATATTGTTTTGTTAACTGCAGTGTAGAAAGCGTGATTTTAATTTAACCGGAAAAGCGTGCTCCGTGTACTTATGTCCGCACCTGTACATGTCTTCAACCATCACATGCATTCGACAGATTCAACTGCTTATATCCCACACACTGCAAAAAATGGCCAGGTGCAGAGTTGCACGAATTCTCCACGAATGGATCTGAAATACTTGAGCTGAGCTACCTTACATCAAACTATTTTTTTAACTGCGTTTGTTAGCGTACATATTTGGGAAAACATGACTTCCGTCGACAATTTCGTAGCATCTTGAATGAGAAGTTAAACATAAAACAAATATAGTGTCATTAAATTAATATAGAAGCATTGAACTTGCCCTCTAGACGGATTAAATTTTTTCATTCCAGATGAGACTTAAATTGGCGGCAACATCCAAACAAAATATCTCCATAAACAACGACTAATTAGTTCTTTTTTTTTCTATTCACTAATTATTCAATTCCTCCGAACGCAGTACGGAGGGAAAAAGCGATCCCAATGGACACGTGCTGGATTGTGCCTGGGGCGATGGCCGCTGCTGCTTTCCTGATAACCATGCCTTGGTCATGGTTCGGCCTGTTATTTGTGCTCTTCGTAGAAAAGCTCGGAGTTACGAGGGAAGATGCATCGTGGCCGAAGAGCGTCGGCATAATGCTCAGCCATCTTTCAGGTTAGGCTGACAAATATCAGTGCACTGGGAGTGATTTTTATATTGTGTGTTTCTGTATTGGGATGCTGAGTAATAGGGAATTGTCTTGTTATGCTTTTTGTTTTTATAAACACGAAGGCCGGCAAGACGATTTCATTGCCCAAGTTTGCGTGAAAGAGCAGCCAAAACACAAGAAAACACTCCAAACGATGAATTTATTAAGGTTGGATTTGGAAGAAATATATCACATAGGTAAAGGTGACTCTAAATGCGTGAATGATCTTTCGCCATCTGTGGACAGCCGGGAGTGCCAAGAGCATTAATTTGCATTTTCTTTTATAGGTGCGAACAACTTTCTTTGTTTGCTGAACTAATTGACCGTAACGTATTATTAATCGTCGTTAATAAAGAAATAAAATTTTTAACATCGTGAGTAGGCTTTCGATGAATGCAAAAAGAAATTTTTGCAGAATTATCTGTTTTAATTTAAATTAAATTGGTTCACAGGAAGGGAAAGGCGCAGTAACTGTCACACTTGCTCTGTGGACACCCGAACCGCGCCGTAAGGGAAGGGAGGAAGGTGGGAATGAAAGTGGAAAGAGAGAAAGAGGAGCCGTAGTGAAGGGCTACGGAGTAATTTCGACCACCTGGGGATCTTTAACGTGCGCTGACATCGCACAGCACACGGACGCCACTTCGTTTCGCCTCCATCGAAACGCAGCCGCCGAGGTCGGGTTCGAACCCGGGAACTCCGGCACAGTAGTCGGGCGTCTTACCACTGCACCACCTATGTCGTTTTTCCTACCCACCTGAAGCATCACATAGCTAGGGTAGTAATTAAAACATAAAATCTGAGAACGGCCAAGACGCAGGTTCATTCTGTGGGTAAAGTATCAGAAAACGTGATTTTAAGTTGTTGGATTTCTTCAATGCTGGCAAGAGGTCCGGAATGGAGATTCCAGTCGCTAGATGTTCACTCATACGCAGGTGTCTAAGATTCTCTTTTGTAAGTAATGTTTTAGACCGTCTAAGGACAGTTCATTTGCTATGATCAGTAGTAAGAAGAAAAATTCATATTCGTGCAGATATTCAGGCTGCTGCACTCAACCTGTAAGATTGAGGACATGTGCACTATCGATTTAATTTTGAAGGTCGCCCGAAAAACGAGGACAAAGAGTAAAAGGACACAACACCTCGTCCTCGTTCTTTGCCCTACCTTCAAAATGAACCAGATTCAACTCGCCCAACTTTCAACCCTACCGCTATCGGTTTGTTTGGAAAACAAGACAGCCGTGTATTTTGCGATGTCATTGAATGATACAGAACGTCAGCCGGGCAAATCTTATCTGAAGGGCTATTCTGTGTTATCACTCATTGCCTTTGTGTCTGTGACACATCCAGCTCCTATAATCGTCATCATCATCAGATTGGCACCGCCAGAGTAGGACAAGGGCATCACTAATATCCCTCCAGTAAACCCGGTCTTGTGCTGACAGCATCAACCATGCTGGCGCAATCATTCTAATTTCATTCTCCAAAATTTCAATCGGCCATCCTTAGCATTACTTGTTGGCTCTAGGAATAGTTATCCTAAGCGACCATCAGTTATATAACCTTTGCATCACGTGCCCTTTATTTGTTTTTATTTCTGCTAAATTATAATTATATTGCGTTTATTCCCTGACTCCCTCTGCTGGCTTCCTGTCCTCCTGTCATTGCTGTGTTGTTCTCATCTTGTCACACTTTTGCAATCAAATGCTTTTCTGTGCCAAAGTTTCTACCGGTGACAGGCCGCGTAGACGTACCATTTTCTTGTGAGATTCAGGCACGCCGTCATTAATGATCAGAGAGTAGTTGCGAAATACTCAGCACCTCATTCTCATATTCCTGTTTCTCTTTCCTGCGGTCATGCGGTCATTACTCACACAACATGCGGTCATTATTCATACCCAAAGGAGACATGTTCTATTGACACTGCCAGTTGATGCTGCGTGCGTAACCTGCTGACAAACTTGGATGCTGTTCGCTATTATTATGTTCCTCCATAATGACTTTAGACAGCATTCGGTTTTTTCAGTTCAGGTAATTGATAAAAATTTACTGTTCATTCCATGAATAACATATTACGACTGTGCCATTTGCGAATCGCAGATTTATATATTTCTTATTCTAATTATATTTTATCTATTTTTGTATCTGAATGGCCCCCTGACCTCGGGGTGAGTAGCGCTACCGACATTGTGTACGCCTGCCCGACATCCATCATTACTTAGATTTTATTATTTTCTTTACAGCGGACTGTTTTGGTCAATCAAAAGTTATGAAAATTTTCTCTTAAGTTTCCGTCTCTCTTTTATAATCCTCGGTGCCCTAATGCTTGTCTGCCTACTAAGATTATAGCCGAGGCAAATACTTTTTTGTTGCCTAGGTATTGACGTGGGAGTTTATTTCTGCGCCCTCTCATTACACTTGCGAATATGTTCTATCGTCAAGAAACCTCTACAATAGCATGAAAAAGTCACTGCATGACACAAAACGTAAACATCTATGCATCTCACTAGCAAACATGTTTTTAAATTAAAATATAGTGGTGTGTTATTTCTGTGTTCAGTAGCGTGACTCGACTGCATCAAGATCTCTATGCTGCGGCTAGGGTTCCAGATGGTCTCGAGAGCACATGTAAATGAAACATATTAAACCAGCGAAATACAAAGAAACAAAAGAAGGGAAGTGCATGGGACAACACTGGCCCGTGTATTTCTTTTCTTGTGTTTCTGTGTCTTTCGATGGTACCATATTTTAGATCCGCACAAATTAGCCGAAATGGTGACCATGATGGAGTGCATGTAATTTGCTGCTTTTTAATTTGTTTCCCATATTATGTCATACGTGCTCATGAGTTTACATTCATCAGTAACCGCGATGTACGAAAGTATACTCTGCAGATATACAAAGGGCCGTTTTGCATTACCCTCCGAATGTGCCGACGTGGGTTATGAGCAGCGCGTTAGAAATGCGACCCAAGGTTGCCGAAGGGTACTATTCTGAAAACCATACCATCTGAAATGAGATGTGTCAGCCACGGACAATTCGACAATGTCACATTATCGCGCGGTATCTCGCAACCGCGGAGCGATCAGGGCCCGGCTATGTCACCTGCGAACTGTCCCTTTGCAGATGCTTGACTGAGAGTTATCACTCGCTACAGCGAAGACGCCGACTTTCACAATTCCAACATCAATATCTCTTGGGAAAGAAACTGTGAGGTTCAGCCTGAGTTTTTTTTTTGTTTTCATGTAACTTATTATTTGATATTCTGGCTGTACGCGTGTAGTACAGAACCCGAGGTCTTATTTTTCGCTATACGGCAATATATACAGCGTCATTCTAGCATGTCTAGTGAATACCACGGGCATGAGATCTGAACGACCGCATTGGCCATGGCACTTGGCGGGGGTGTGAAATGCTCTCGCGCTAGCAGCTGGCATCCGCCCTGCTTTGGGATAACGCACCTTCGTCCCACCGGCCTTGCAGAGTACTGCGCATGTACTAGAAGATGCTATGATTCAACGAATGGTGTAGTGCGCGAACTTGGAAAATGTAATGGAACCACTTATATAATATTCGTGTTACGCAGTACTATGTCTGCATAAAGCAATAACGATTGCTTTTTTTATACTGTCATGTTACCGCGTATCCCGAGTCATTAACTAGCTTGTGAGAAGAACACTATAGTTAAGCATCCTTGAAGCACCCAACTCACGTCCGCAGTATTTATTTTACGTGGACATTTTTCTGCACTTTTCAATGCAGGGTTGGCCGTCTACGCTCTTCAACGGCGGATAAAGACTTACTACATCGTCCTTCTCAGTACCATTCTCACATCTACAGCATTTGTTTTCTCGGCGTTTGCGCAGGACATGCTTTCGATGACCATGACTTTCGGCGTCATGCATGGTAAGCATCCATCTTACCCAGACCCAATTTGTAAAATTTCCGACACTAGCTGACATCACCATTGCTAAACTGAATTTTCAGGGTCTCTCAAGCAATAGGACTTCAATCAACAATAGTTAAGCTCTTCACGACATTTCACAACGAAATAGTGATGATTTCTAGATAGTTAAATTATAAAACACAGTAATATAAATAACAATCAGAAACTTTTCTCATGCCAGAAATCCAATTTTCTTGTTGCAGAACTCTGTAGAGTTTATGCAATGCATTGAGCTGTAGTGGCTGGGATTTCCAGCAACCGGAAGAAATGTTCCAATGAATTGAATACTGAATTTGACAAAAGACGATAAAACAGACGCAGTTTAGTAAAACTAAACGTATTATTTATTACATCCGCAGTCAATTAATATCTTTAGCTCTTCCATAAAATGGCAGTCTGCGGAATGTCAGTGTGCTTGTTTAGACGAGAACATATGAACTAGCCGGTAAGTTCTCTGCGACAGCTTCATGGCCTCAACATACACGCATACACATACGCCTTTAGTCTTAGAAAAGTCTGCGTAAAATTTCTGTAGTTAAAATAATATGGACGCACTTTCTGCGAAATTACAACGACCGCTGATTGAATTAGGCGAGACAACCATGCAAGAAAAAAGAATAAGACGAAATCTGTGAACACGGCGCAAAATAAATGAAGTAATTTTATTCCTCAATGAGTGACAATAGCAATGAGCTTTACCCCACTACACTTAAAAGTTCTATACCATTCAGTCATCATATTTGGAACCACTTCTGACTCACCTTAGGCATGCTGCCAGAGGGACCAATATTCCTTAACTACCAATACTTACTAGCAGCGGTAAAACAGTGTTTTACCCTATACCAAATAGGTTCTCGTAGTTTGTTTTGTTAACGAGAATGAATTTCTCAAAGTGTACTGTAGCCTAAATTTCACGTAAAAAATACATCACTCGTAGCAGAAACGAAATTTTTAAATTTTTGTAGGTGCGAAATTTGTACCTTCCTGTAATCTGCAGGCTTACCACTTACCGTTTAACTGACGTCTTAGCCTTCACACGTCCAATCCATGTATATTACGGGTTTTTTCGGCATACTGGTAAAAAAGTGCAATGGATGTTTCAATGAATTATCTTGCAATAGTTAACGTTTGGCAGGGCTTAAACTACCGTATCACTTCCTTAAGTTCAGCTTTATTTGAATTGTAGTTTCGGCTTGTTGTTCTGGTCACATATTACGGAAAGCTGCGCAAAAACGAAGGCGCCCAACATGAAAGCTGGCATTGCAAGCGCTAGCCAGAATACCAATATTTTATTCAGAGCATTGAACAGCTCTTTAAATATAACTAGGGTCTGTGTGATGAAAAAGAAAATAGCGACAAAATCGAGGTAAGAAAATCCTTGTGCAAACAAATAATTAAACGTTGGCGCGTGCACGCCGAGATATCAAGTGGAAGATGAGGAGAGCCAGAGCCATAACAAGAACATAAGAGAAAAAAGGATCAAAATGAGAAAAATTAAAATCTGGGAGCTAAAGCAGGGTCCGAGATCTAAAATTGAGTCAGAAATACAAGTTAACAAGAGCCAGTTGATATTTCATAATAAAAATGTTAACGTTAGCTAAACACCAATATTATTACCAGGGATAAAAACACTGACCAAAATCTGAGTCGAAATTACGCAAACCCGAAAACGAATACGGGCAGTTCGAACTAAAACTAGCAAAAAATTAATTACACGTGGGGAATGCCACTTAATAAAAGCTGTGGCAAAATTTCCATCGTTCTAGGAAACCGCATTCCTTGTTACTGAGCAAAATAAAACGATGCTGACACGCTGGTCACCGTGTTTTTCGTCAGCAGAACCTCAATGATTACTGTTTCCATTTCTGTCCCAGTACATCCTCTGCCTCGCTAACGGATGCACAGTGGCTCCCATTTTGCATGTCTTCTAGGCGTACTCCAAATGGCCGCCGGCCTTGTTTCTAAGAAAGGCGCGCTGTTTAGCAACCTGTCATCAAGAAAGCTGCTAGATTGGACAATTTACGCACGCACTTCAATCTGGCTCATAAATATTACTAGTTGTACTTACATTCCGTGTAGGGATCTTTGTGTAGTAACCACTGCGCCCGCTGGGGTGGCGCAGTGGTTACGGCGCTCGACTACTGTTCCCAAAGGTGCTGGATCGGACCTCGGCCTCGGCGGCAACTTTTCAATGGCGGCAAAAAACAAGGCGCTCGTGTCAGTGCACTTTAAAGAACCCCAGGTGGTCGAAATTTCCTGAGTCCTCCACTATACGGCGTCTCGCATAGACTGAGTCGCTTTGGGACGTTAACTCCCACAAAAGAAACCAAGCCAAGTCTTCTTGTTTTCTTGTGAACGGTTTTTTCTTGGGCTAGCCAGCAAAGCATAGCAAGGTTGAAAGACTGCACAAAATACAACGTTAATGTTTCTTCCCTTCACCACCGTATTTAAGCTGTGGGAAAACTGATCATGGTGCAATAATACCATCATAAGCTTCCCCATCGTCTACAAGGTGGACGCTAACGCTTCCTTGTTGCCCTTCTTGCATTTGGCCATGAACGTCTGAAGTAGGCTTTCCGAAAGGCTGCATGCCAGGTGTGGAGAGAAGCACCTGCTTTCCACGCTTTCGAATTACGCCGCTGTACTCGTCGCGTTTTCACTATTTTCTAATTGCCTACTGCCACTGGTTCTGGCTAACCAGGCCTTCATCAGTGTTGAATTCTCACCGTGCTCATAAGAAACGTTCGACTTGCGGATTTATGGACGGTGTTTTCACATGAAGATTTCCGTCCTGTGCGTTTACTGTAGTTTTTTCTGGTGACATGTCATGCCTAGTCGGCATTTAAGAAGCGTCTCTTTGCTTTCCATAGATCGTTGGGAAGTCAGCACACCCCAGCTTTTGCGTTCATCCTTTTGTGTTCGACCGTGATTCTGAACTTATCAATGGGCAAGCATTAAGGCTACTAGCGGTATGTCGTCTTTAGAATCAGTCATTCTAGCAAATGAAAACCATGCCGACGACAGTTGACTGCTTAGGCCAAGTTCGTGATGGGACTCGACAGCAGGAAAGTGCTAGATATGGTCCTTTATTCGAGTGGCCGCCTCGGTCGAATTTCTCCTTGAATGAAGATCAACCACTGTCGGATGTGTTTCTTGGTTGAATAACGCATTTTCTGTCGGTGGTCCTTCGAGGCGTTGTCAACAGAACGTCATCTACAGACAAAGCTATGTAAAATGCAAAAATACTACGAACATTTTCAACCTATTAAGGCGAAATCCCTTAATGGCTAACACTATCGGCGTTCGTTCATTCGTTCGTCCGGTCAAACTATAGCTCTCAATCAAAAGACATCCTTCTCTGAAACCAAAATTAACGTCATCAGTGAAATAATTATCCGGTCTCCACCAGGAATGTAACCTCCATTCCTCAAATTCAGCCCCAGAACATTAACCAGCTACGAAAAGCCCGGAATCGTGGAACGAATATTATAATTCTCCTTGATTAGCGTGAGGTTGATAGTTAAATAAAGTAAACAAATCCTGTTTCCATAGGGAACAGAACCTCCAACCCTTGGATCTCCAGCCGAGCACTTTAAACTTCTTTCGCCACGCCAGGATCGTTAAAAACAAATCACAATTCTCCTTGTTGAGAGTGAGGATGACAGTAGCACAATAACAATGACGATGAAATTTGTAATAATGGCAATGATATCATTAGCAAATATAATGACTGCGAATTTAGCTGACAATGATAATGAGAGCAAACGTGATGCACCGTGTGTTCCAGCATAGCTCAGGCTTTTGAATTTCTGCTGTGTAGATTCACGGTGCTCTCAAAATATTCAAACAATAGATAATGTCAGCAAAGCTAAAAGTTATCGGTTCGTGCGTCCTTAGAGAACGAAAATAGACAGCATCGAGTACGCTCAATTACTGCACACAATGCTGAGAAGGCGACGCATAAGTGTCATTGCCAACCATGTACAAGTGTACTTGAGAGGAGTAGTTTGTTCTACCATCTGTGACTGAGATCGATAACTTCATGTAATTTCTGTTGCACTCACTAGCCTAAAATCTACCGTGCATGCGTTACAACCATAACAGCACTGGGCCTTTTCCTTTCGCTTCGGTGTCAGGCATAGCGAAGCGGAGAAGGCAGCGTTCTGCTGGTGTTAAAGCAGGGACACTCTCTCGCGTATCTGCGGCTTTTCCGAATGGCCACACTGCAAAACGTGATAATAAAACGTCATCGCAATCCATGTTTCGTGGGCGCTTGAAATATGAGAGTAGTGTCGAGATATTTATTCTCGATGTACGTAGTCCGGACGCCGTCCTTCTGCGCATTGAAAATATTGGTGGTGTTCCCAAAAAATATTCTTTCCGTAGTGTTTAGTTTAATATTTTGCTTCGGTGTACCTCTAACTATACGAACAAATTCATTATTTTGTCATTCAGTCATGGATTAGGAGTCTTGTGGAAACCTACTTCTCCTAGCCCCATGTTGTTTTTACATGTCATTTTTCTTCACCTCGTTATAGTTGTTTTTTCCTCGGCGTAGATGATAACTTCATCGTTAATGCGGCGAAACATATGCCAAATGAAATACCGCACGAAACGTTTGAGCACACGTACTGTCTTCGGAAAAAATAACCAGGCTGCATGTTTCACTTCTCGCTTGTATTCTAAAGGAAATATTATTTCCCAGAGGATCAAAACTTGTTAAGAAGTGAGCACAGGAGGTCGCCTTTACATTGCGTATATTTACAGCTTCAGAAGTATTGCAAATTTTCTGCCAGCCGCCGGAGAAGCGGAACACGCAGCCTGGTTACTTTTGGCAAAGGCGGTACATACACAACGAAGCACCGTTAAGCATAATGGCAACGGCTTCGCGTCTCCTTATGTGTGCAAAAAATGTAGTTTAAAAATAGAGTTGCATATATAGCGTACTGACGCATTTCAACGAATTCCTCCCATGCCATCCTAGGTTTGGGACACGGAATCTTCTTAACTTCGTCCGCAATCTACACTTTGCTCCACTTCGACAAATACAGATCTGTGGCCACGTCGTTCATCTTCATCGCCTATGGCATATCGGCGGTCGTCAGCCAGTTCGTGCTTAGTAAACTCGTGGATACTTACTCTCTTGATGGAGCGCTCCTTGTGTACGGAGGGATTCTCATGAACTCCACAGTGTTCGTCCTGTTGGCCAGGAACCCTGCTCCGATAAGATTATGGGGGCAACGAAGAAAACCTGACTGCCTGCAGAATGGAGGTATCAAGCCAACTTGTTATAATGCTCTGACAGGCTCGAAAAGGTGAGAAATATTCATTATACACTTTTAATACTTGAAGTAGCGTGTTGCGGTTGAAAAGAAGACAGATTGCCTGTTCCCACCTGCGAATATAGCTTTGTTCAGATCGTGGCGACGCCCCACCGTGGTGGGGCAGCAGTTAGAGCGCTCGACTACTGTGCTAGTTAGTAATGACGCCCCGCAGTTGTGGTGCATTATTTAGGACACTCGACTACTGTACCCAAGGATGCGAAATCGAATGCCGGCCGCGGGGGCCAGGTTATCGATGGAGGTGAAAAGCAAAGCGCCCGTGTGCTGTGCTATGTCATCGCACGTTATAGAGCCTCTGATAGTCGAAATTTCCAGAGTCTTCCTAACGGCATCTCTTATAGCTATAGCCGCTGCCGAACGTTAAACTCCACAAACTAAACCGATCCAGGTATTAACAATACGTACCTGGAACTGACATTTAAATTAGTAAGGGGACGAGTGCGTTAAAAGAGAGCATCGCCAGGGACTAACGCTGACCCATTAATTCAATAATTTATTAAACCATTCATACAAACAACTCATGGAATTTGCGTTCTACTATGCTATATAAATCAATTACCTCAACGGCTACGGTTCTACGCTTGCGATTATTGAGATAATAAAGATATTCAATTCTACTAACGTTTTATATTTGAACCGGTTCTGGCGCGTGCACTTGACTTCTTGAAACAAGTGTCCCCTTTTTCGAAGAGCTTTGTCTACGGCAATGTTATTTAATATGAGTACAGCCTGTTACAGTCAGGGAAGATGCCAACATAGCTTTGCCTTCTTTTGTGAGCCCCCCGTGTTAGTGATGCCTTTCGCGCCCCGACGGGGATTCCTTTTGTAGTGGGAGCTGCATTGGCCACATTCCCGCCATTTCGCCGTGCCTGTACTTGCTTGTCCGGTGCCTGCCTGTGCCTGTCCGAAGAGCGAAGAAAAAAGAATAAAAAGTTGGCCGACAATTACGTTACTTCCTAATGCAAAATGTGAGCACAACTCATTAGCTGTGTTACCTTTTCAACAGATTGTGGCAAATATTTTGAGCAAAACATGTATGTACAATTACAGACTTTTTTCACACATATTCCTTCAAGAAACATTCCACTAACAGTTTTTGACTGTCATGAAGCAAGCTTTGTGGTCGGAGAAATGAAAGCAATTAAGTTATCAGGAGGTTGCTGGAGGCAGCGCGTTGAGCCATAAGGAACGTTGCGCGACGAAGAGATAACAGCTACTGACTGATGCCGCTGACGACGCTAGCGAGTCAAGACAACGTGGCTCTGCGTTTCGGCTTGGATGCACGCACCGTGATCCGCTGATAGCGAGCCGGTGCTTCGGCAACCGAACTCGGATGATTGATTGATTTTAGGAAGGGAAAAGCACGGTAGCTGTCTCATGTTTTCTGTGGACACCTCAACCACGCCGTAAGGGAAGGGAGGAAGGTGGGAGTGAAAGTGGAAAGGGAGAAATAGGAACCGTAGTGAAGCACTTCGGAGTAATTTCGACCACCTAGGGATCTTTAAAGTGCACTGACATCGCACAGCACACGGACGCCGTCATTGCACCCGCCACCATTTCGGTGGTGGACGACGGCTGTTGTTGCGGCGTGCGTCCTTCTCTTCCTCTTCTTTTTCCTTTTTTTATTTTCTCTTCTGTCCGCATCAGGCAGCGGAGGTGGCTCAGCTACAGAGCCAGTAGCAGGCCCGTGCATTTTTTTTTTCCTTCTTCCTACAGCCACAACAACAACAACAACACGGACGCCTCTTCGTTTCGCCTCCATCGAAACGCAGCCGCCGAGGTCGGGTTCGAAATGATTGATTGATTGATTTATAAGAAGGGAAAGGCGCGGTAACACTCTCACTTGTTTTCTGTAGACGCCTCAACCGCGCCGTAAGGGAAGGGAGGAAGGTTGGAGTGAAAGTTGAATGAGAGAAAGAAGAGCCATAGTGGAGGGCTGCGGAGGAATTTCGACCACCTGGGGATCTATATAGTGGAGGGCTGCGGAGGAATTTCGACCACCTGGGGATCTTTACCGTGCGCTGACATCGCTCTGCCCTGATGGGGCTGGAGCAGGTGGGTCACCGATGCTTGCGGCGGGGGCTGGCCTGGCACCGAATTTTTATCTGTTGTAGGCCGTCATTGCACACGCCACCGCTGGTGGTGGACGACGGCTGTTGTTGCGGCGCGCGTCTGTCTTTCCCTCTTGCTTTTCTTTCCTCTCTATATTCTCCTCTATCTGCACGAGGCAGCGGAGGTGGCTCAGCTACAGAGCCAGTAGCAGGCCCGTGCATTTTCTTTTCCTTCTTCCTACAGCCACAACAACAACAACAACTGACATCGCATCGGGTTCGAACACACCGTCTCCGCCACGCAGAAAGAGAGGGGGTGGTGGACACGCAGTGGCGAAGGTCGATCGAAGAAGCGCGAGCCGCAATATGAGAACACATGCGGTCGCTGCCACAGAGGACGAGGTAAATACGGGAGCGGGGAAGGGGCGCGCGCTGCCCCAGCTGCGGAGCTGGTTACGAAGGGCAACGCCGAAGACGACGTAAAATGAAATTTAACGGGAATTAAAGGGCTGCGCTCTAAAATACGTCGTGTGAGGCGGTAGCTGGCAGCTGACGTGGCCGAGAACTAATGACACGTAGGGCTTCCTGACATTACGTTTGGCGGGAGCTGCCAACTTAGACCTCTCCTTTCATATGGTAGTGTAATACCGCAATCAACCTGCCAAGAACATTTCATTCACTTAATCCCTAGGCCAAGTAGGCACGTTGATACGGCTCGGTTAAAGCGGAGCTTTATATGTTAGCTAGTAGCTTACGGTGTTCCGTCATTGCGAAGGTGGGAGTGAAAACAGAAAGAGGTGCGTAGGGGAGGGCACCTCTTTCTGTTTTCACTACCAACTTTGGACCACCGCGAGATTGAGCCTTTCGTCGCATCGCACCTTAATGGTCACAAGTGCCTCTATGGCATGAAGCTGAACTAATAGAGTAAACTACTATGGTGCTAAAACCATGTCTTTACTTTCAAGTCGATACCTGAGCATAGCCACGGAAATAGCTGTCGCTTAACTCCAGGTTTAGCTACGAGCTAAACCACAGCTAATTTTTTCCGTCCATTTCTGAAAACGTCAAACGTTTACATGGTAATTACGAACAGCTGCCTGCAATTTTACAGATTCATTAAATTATGTGGGGTATAAAAGGTAAATGTGAGCTATCAAAAGTCAAGTAATGGGCTAGGTAAACAGTATGACTCACCTTTTTTATTATGTCAGCCACCACTGCTATTGAAATGCTCATAAAGTAAATTCAATTGCTCAATTAGCGCATTTTTACGCGACAGCTTTAAGGGCACCATGCCGCAGTAAATACAGTGTCACCGTTGTAGGTGTAACGCTAAAATCAGAATGAAATAAAAAAACAACAAAAGTTTTGCGAAAATCCGTAGATTCGAAAATGATTCTATCGCACTACGAGGCGACCCGCAACCACTCCGCTGCATAACAACATTATTTTTTTCTTTATTGCGTGGAAGTACTTCGAGCAATTTAACCAGGTGCATCCGCAACATGTCAATACAGTTACACCAGAATCGAGCTCTCACTCTGACCACACATCAAAATTGCGGGAAACATATACATGCATCAAGTAAGTGTAACACGGCAGGAAGTCGATAGTGTGCAGCATGTAGGCCCCGCACCATAGCACATTCTTCTCTGAACTTAGATCTCTATGAACGTGGTAGCTTTGCGTGGCGATCTGTCATGCGGCTCTTCCACAGGCTAAAAAGTTCTATGAGCACAAAAAGGTCACATGGAGACTCAGAAGTTTCCATTATCAGCAAAAATGCTACAGTATAGGGCGTAATATCAATGCCCCTTTTGAGAGTTGGTCGAAGAATGTCCCAAGAAAACACTGCATTACGGCAATACACAAAGAAATGATCTACAGTTTCTGGCTGTTGACACAAGCGAAAGTCTAATGACCATGGCACAAAAGTCTCTTTTGCACGAAGCCACATTTTGACAGGTAAGGTTGATGTATGAAGTTTAAAAAAGAAAGTCTTTGCGGAGGAATGTATATACATTCGTTGAACCCGCTTTAATACGCTATTGTCTAGAAAGGGGAGGTAAGGCTGCCAATACATCGGTACAAGAAATAATGTCTCAATAAGAACTTTTGTCATCTGTCTTCTGGATAGACTGTAAGGTATTCCAAGAAAAACTATACAGGAATGAAACGGAATGTTTCGGCAACTTCCTTAAGAAAACCCCCCAAAGGACCCTCACTCCCATGACCAGTGGGAGCAAACAAATTAGGCAAATGGGCACTTAATCGTCTATTAAACACAGATAGGAGGAAGCGATGTTTTGCTGTTTCAAAAAAGAAAAAACCGATGAAGGTGCGTCTGAAGGGAAAGTTACGTACCGATGCGGCCTCTGCGAATCGAACGACCACGAGATAACATCTCCAAGTTGTCCGACAAAGCAAAAGGCAACGCAAAAGGCTTGTCTTCGGAACGCTAAGCGTTTGCCAATATGCAGACATCCAATCGCTTTGCAGCTCTCCAGTGGGATGATGTCGAGTGGCCAGAGCTTCCTGAGCCCACTTCGAACGCACCTCCAGCTAAGCCAAAGTCTAACTATACGGTGCTCAAGAAACGCCGTCGACAACAGCCGATACAGCAGCGTACTGATCAACCAGACGACGATACGGCTGTAGTGGATGAACAAATCAATCGTCTTTTAGCAGAGATCTCTAAGCTCCGACAACACCGCAAAATGCTTGCCCGACGTCGGCGAGCTGCAGAAGTAACCGCCCAATCTAGTAATTGCCCAACACAGCGGCCTTCACCCCACGCAACAGGGCCATTTTCTGCCTCTTCCCAGTGTACCACAACGCCCAATGATAACTCTGCAACATCGCTGCTCCGCTATATGGTCAACCAATTAGTGAGGGCGGTTCTGCAGCCACGTATTGTTTATCAGGCCCAGTTCCAGCATCTTGCAAGAGCACAATGGGATCGCCTTGAAGCCGTAAATCGAGAAGCTATGAGGACCATAACATGCCTTCCACGACTCACACCGGTCGTAGCGTTACAGGAGAATGCGCAGCTCAACA
Organism: Amblyomma maculatum; assembly: GCF_055883805.1. Classification (NCBI taxonomy): domain Eukaryota; kingdom Metazoa; phylum Arthropoda; class Arachnida; order Ixodida; family Ixodidae; genus Amblyomma; species Amblyomma maculatum. Next base: position 57,376,856 of record NC_139346.1, on the reverse strand, counting down.
CCATCGATGAACTGGTGCAGCAGCGCCGTAATGTTCGCATACTCAAGGCCACTTTGTCACATTCCATGCAAGCACTGAGGGCGTATGCAGCGTCACACATTATTATTCAGCCACCTGCGCCAGTTCTTCCTCCCTGGGAATTTATACAGTTAGGAGATAACAAGCCAACTGACATCCGCAAACCAACGTATGCAAACTCGGCATCGTTGCTTCGCCAGAAATTTGAAGGGCAAGATACTCAACTGCCTCAAGATTCCATAGTAATGTACGTGGATGGAACCCTGTAAGGCTGTGAAGCGAAAACGTCAATCTACTGTCCACGGAGACCTAGCCTGAATCAGACAACTACGTTTCAGCTTTCGGAACCACTTGCATCTTTCTGCGCTGAGCTTGTGGCAGTTCAGGAGGCACTCTGCTCCGTGGCTTCCATAACCATGCTCCCTACAGCACACGTTGTCATCCGCACTGACGCACTTCAAGCAGTACGTCAACTCCGACGTGTCAGCCGCGGCCCTAGAATTTGCCAAGACATCCATCAGCTTGCGGCGCGCATCCCACAATCAATACGCATTGAGTGGGTCTCACAGGATCTGCTGCCTTCCCAAAGTTAAGCTGATTTAGGAACCCGCCTCGTGAACCAAGACGCATCAATCCCATGGCTCCTCGAAGTTGATGACGCTGCCCTCCTTTGTCAAGAAAGGAGCACCTCTAGCGCCGCACACGTGCCCTTATACCTCCGTGTGCGACATCCCTTCCCAGCGGTCTCTCCCGTGCAGAGGAGGTTGCGCTTAGGAGGATCCGGGTCGGTGTTGCCCTTACACCAGCTGTCACTAGGACGTGGTCACACTTCCAACACTTATATCCTTGCCCAGGATGCCCGCTCTGTAGAAACGAAGATGTCGAGGCCGACATCCACCACTTGCTAAGGGACTGCCCAGCGCTCAAACCAACACGAATCCGGCACCTGAGCATTGCTGGCCTTTCAGCAACCAATCCTGCCTCATACGTCACTTAGACGCAGAGACCTCATCATCGCTCACTTCTGGACTTCATAAAATCAGCCAACCTTCTTCCATTAATTTAATCATTCATTCACCCTTGATCTCATATCCTACTGATGCCCTGAGGCAATAAATATCGACAGAAAAAAAAGAAAAACCTTGAAACAAGCGGACGAAAAAACAAGTGCTGAAGACAATCTCCCCCAGCCTCCAGAGGGAGAAACAAATCTGGACGCATAGGCTCCCATTGAGAGCGCCACACAAAAGCAGCACAAATTCTATCCATGGACTGTACTTTGTTTCTTGCACAATGCAACACCTGCAATACATAGATAAGCTTAGAAATCAGGAAGACATTGCAAACTTGTGCTAGTGCAAATAGAGACAGCTATAACTTCTGTCCGATAAAAGGTGGGCTTAATGTATGCGTTTCCTTATCACGGTCAGCTAATGTTTAGATGCGCCATTGGATAATTACAGAATTTATAGTTAAGTGAAGAGCAAACAACATTTCTGCTTTGCTTAACTGTGATGTGCGGCTCTCATTAGAAAATTCCTTCGATCGTACACAGCTGCCACAAGAGATGGCGGGAATTGCGCCCGTTTCAAAGCCGTATGCATTTATCAATCGTCTTCAAAGCGTTGGTGTTTAAATACAGCGCAGCAATCGCATTAAACTCTTGAAGACAATCTTAAGCATCCTCCTCTCAGTTTTAATTATTCTTGGTCATCTTCGCTGGAACACCTGGTATATTATTACTGCGGCTTCCGATACAACTCTGACACTTCGTAGGTACACAAATACTCCGTGAGAATAGCTGTGCTCGCGGGCTCTATCAGCTCGGTCTTCGCGTTCGCAATGGAGTGATTGGACCAGAATACTGCTCTTCAGTATTATGGGATAATGAATTAGAGGCGATCTTCCTATTCCGCGCAGGCACATTTGTAAGGCTGGAATAAAGGAATGTCTTTGTACGTATATTGTTACGGACGATCAAGGAAAAAGAAGCGGGCAGTGGCTCGGACAGGAGCACTCGCACTAAGCCCGGCAACAATTTATTAAACGTCATCTCACTGTCATCGACCATCTCTCTGTCTTCTGTTATGTTTTCATCGGCTTGCCGCTTCGTAACATTTGGTTGGAGGTGGTACGTCATCATCACTTCCTCATCCTGGTCCGAAGCTTCGGTGCCCTGCGCCTTCTTGCGCCGTCGGCTGAAGGTCAGGAAGCATCACGTGGCAGTTCCCCAGCCTGCCGGACCCAGCAAGACTTTGCCGTTCCTCCGCCCCGACCACAAGACGAAGGAGAGACTGACCCGAGACACCACACATAACCGCAAGACACCAGAAGAGACCCGAACGACCATTGCTGACCCCACTGACCAGATGTGCGGACCAAAGACCCCACGACCAACACACCGCTACACTTCAAGACATCCTCCGCTGCCTATGCCATGCGGTGCGTGCCTTGGCCTCCGCCATCGAGTCGTGGCAACGTGTGGTCCGAGAGTGTCCTGGGCCAAAGTTCATCGGGAATAATCGTGCCGGCAAGCCGTTCTATTATTACTTCTTCCTCTTCTTCTTCAAGCATCCAGAGACGCCCATCATCATGCCATGGATTCATCAACATCGGTAAACTTCCTCATCCACGATCGGGAAGATCGCTCGGTGGCCCCGGGTCATATTACGGACGGTCAAGAAAAAAAGAAGCGGGCAGTGGCGCGGACAGAAGCGCTCGTGCAAGTCCCGGCATTGATTGATTGATTGATTGATTAAAACTTTAATTTCCACCGATTTAGGAGACCCCCTACTCCCCGCTCCTGGCACGCAGGCCTGAGGAACGGGGGCTGGAACCTGCGCGACTAAGGACTGGCGAATATATATTGGTTATTCGCGGCCTCAGCCGCCAGGCGGACGGCTTTCTGCTGGTCAGCGGGGACGTCGCTTCGCAGTAGGGTTACCCAGGCTTCTCTGCTTTTAATGTTGTCCCTAGCGTCCGGAGACTTAGGGCATTCCCAAATTATATGGTCGAGGGTCCCCCTCGCTTCGCAGGCTTTACATTTATCGTTTTTTCTCTCATCTATCTGGGTGTGAAACAACCAGACAGGGTTCGGGAAATTTCTGGCTTGTAATCGCCGCCAGGCTATGGCCTCTTTATTATTTAAGCTAGGATCCGGTGGCGGCATCAGACGTCTTCCTAATCTATAATTTTCGATTATTTCTTTATAGGTTTGCAAACGTTCGTCCATCGCCTGGCAGTCGGGCGGCTCCGCTTTTGCCCGGAAGTAGAGATATCGGGCTAAATCACGGGCCGCCTCATTGCCCGGGACGGACGTGTGTGCTGGGACCCAAATTAGGGTGATTTTGCGATCGATTTTAGTTGCAGCTTTTAGAATTCGGGCGGCTTCTTGTGAGACCCTGCCTTTTCCGATATTACAGAGAGCAGTTTTACTGTCGCTAAAGATCAACCTAGCCTTCGTTCCGACGCAAGCGAGCGCTATTGCGACCTCTTCAGCCATGTCTATGTTCCTGTTTCGGATGGTGGCGGAGACGACTGGTGCGCCGCAACCATCGACTACCGCGACGACTGCCGCCCCTGATAGGCCGCTTGCAGCGTCTACGTAGGCAACTTCTTTTACACTGAATTCTTTTGCACTTTTAACCAGTGCTTCTGCTCTCTTCTCCCGTCTCTCCTTGTGGTTTTCTGGGTGCATGTTGCGGGGGAGAGGACGGACAATGATGTTCTCGCGACATTGTGGTGGTAGGGCAACCTTGTCGGCTGTGCCCCTATCTATTTTTTGACCCACCCATTCTAAGATGGTTCGACCTGTGCTCGACCTACTTAATCTTTCATGTTGGGCGATTCTCACCGCTTCAGCAAGTTCAGCCCAGCTATTATGCACTCCCATTTCTATCAGGCGTTCTGTAGAAGAGAAGATAAGTAGACCCAGCGCCTTCTTGACGCAACGCCTGATGAGTGCGTCTATCTTATCTTTTTAATTGGTCCTGATGTTGAGGACTGGTGTGGCATAGCATATTCGACTTATTATGTACGCCTGCATCAGTCTCAAGAGGCTTCTCTCTTTGAGGCTCTGCCTTTCAACGCAATCCTCCTAAATATCCCTGTTACTTGCGTCGCGTAGGTAGTGAGTTTTTTTCTCGTTCCGTCGTTATAGCCGTCCTCTAGAATAAAAAGTCCGAGTACTCTGATTTACTGGACTCTTGGTACGGTTTTGCCGTCGACTTTAATTTCTACGTTAAAGTCGCCCTTGCCCCTCATTGATTTTGGATTATATATGAAAAGTTCGGATTTTTGCGGAGAGCACGAAAGACCCCTTTCGGCCGCGTAAGACGCAATGATGTCCGCCGCCGCCTGTAGGCGTTCCTCTATGCTGCCATCGCTACCATTTTTCATCCAGAGATTAACGTCGTCCGCGTAAATGCTGAACTTCAGGTCTTTTATGATTTAAGAGCGGCAGGAAGGCCTCTCATCACCACGTTAAAAAGGAAGGGGGAGAGCACCGAGCCTTGCGGAGTTCCTTTACTTCCCAGGTGGACAGTGGGGGATTCTAGGTCCTGAAACTTTAGTTTCAACGTCCTGTTTGTCAGGAAATCCATTACGTAAATATATGTCCTCTCGCCAACTCCTAATTCCTGTAGTCCCGCCAGAATTGCCTGGTGTTTTACGTTGTCAAATGCTTTTGTAAGATCTAGTGCTAGAATTACCTTCGCGTCTCTGGATTTCGAGTCAATTATGTCATGTCGGCAACAATTCATTAAACGTCATCTTACTGTCATCAACCATCTCGGTCCTCTGTTCTCCTGTTTTCATCGGCTTGCCGCTTCGTAATAATATCTTGTTTCATTGCATATAACGTGGCTGTTAACGACGTTGTACCGATATGTGTGTACCAATGGTACGGATAGAAATGTGAATAGGAAAATGTGTACGCGAACAAGAATCTTCAAATCAAGAATCTCCAAACACTCTATCGCTCAGGTTTACCAACTCTAATTGTGTATCACCTTCCGGTACATGCAATTTGCTTCATGTTCGAAACGCTAACCATTTATCCCACCTCTGTTGTTGAATATATCGTGTAGGATTGTAAGCCATCACATTAAAAGAAAGAACAGTCATACACAATAATAAAACCCGCTTTAATAAAGCATTACGAGGTAGCCCACGCGGACTAGGGCTAGCGTGTCTCACTCGAGACCCGAATATCCCTGTGGGCTCGATTTCTACCTCATACTTCCCTCTCACAGGAGTTGTCGGAGTTGAGATTGCTCATGTTCACTCGGCCGTTTCATGCGGTTTCCTGGCGTCGCTGAACCCGGCGATCGATCAATCACCTTCCACATGACCTGCGAAAGCAGAATAACAGCTGCCATAAGCATGCTCGCCAATTTAAGGTCTGCGCGTATTGACATTCGTATCCGATCGTGGGATGTGTCTGCTGGGTTTGACCGGTGAATAAAAAAAATATCTCTCACCGGATATCCATCCATCACTCCTCGATCCCCAGGCGAGTGTGCTAACCACTACTACCGGTCTGGCTTTTTTTATTTATTGTCAGGCTTTGACAATAATCGAAATACATCACCACCATTCTGGAAAAAAAAACACAGGCGTGGGGTAGTTTTGACTGGAGTTAAGAAGATATATACACTCCGCGGCTGACGTTTTTCTGAGAATCTTAGATGCGTTTAAATGCAGGAGAAAACTATACATATTATTTGCAAAACAATCAGCCTGTATCCACGCTACGCCGCGCTCGAAATTTTCCGTCTCTACCGTGATGATAATAGTAGCGATGACAACGACGATACATTTGGTGTCTATGATAATGATAATATCAACGATAATGCTGCTGCAGTTAGAGATAATCGCATGGATAGCAGTAGCTATCACAATGACGCTGTAGGTAATGATAATGATAATGATGGAAGTAGCTATGAAATTTACGGTGCATTTAATTGATATTAATAATAACGCAGGGTGGAAATGATTATGATAGCAGGGATGAAAATGGCGATTCATTTAGTGCAAACATTCATGTGAAGTTTCTTTCCCCATTTCCGCTCTTAAGCAGACGTAAGCACAGCCTTGTACTATTTATCACTGACGTCAATGCTCTGGATAATCTGAAGAATGGGGTCTTTCCCGCTATTCTAGACGAAATATTATTTAAATGGTCTACTTCGGATATGAGCGCTTTTGATGCTACTGTTTAATGTGCTTGATGTTTGATAGTGTGCCTTCAGGTATGCTGAGTTAAATTACAATAAATATGGCCGTTCAGACTAAAAACAGTTTAAGCATGCTCTCCCCCGAGCCTTCTTATAGATATCATCCCGATTGTCCAGTGCTACATTGTTACTTTCTCCATTCAGCTCTAAGTGAAACGGGAGATCGAAATTTACTTTGATACGTGCGCATGACTTTGTACCCTTGTAGCGAATTGTACCTTCGTTCATTTCTTTTTTGTTTTTGCAAGCTTAGAGTGACGGTGGACTGTCACGGAACGGAAGAATCATGTCACCATGAGAGCGCTTCCTTAAATCACATCCTGGAGCTGTTCTGCGCACCAGCATTCTATGTGCTTCTGGCAGCTGTTGTGATCGGGGACTATACGAGTGGCGAGTACTCTGCTACGATCGTAGATTATGGCGTTGACAAAGGCATTCCACTGGGCAGCGCCATGCATCTTGTGACGTCCGCTTCGGTGGGCCAGCTGGCTGGTCGCGTTGTGGTGCCTGTGATGGCGGACTGTTTACCTTTCAGCCGCCGTCCTCTCTACGTGATCAGTTTCCTGTGCATATTTGCGTGTATGGTTGCCATGCCACATGTATCCAGCTTTCCTGTGATATTTGCATTGGCAGCCGTCACTGGAGTGGCACAAGGCTATATTTTGTGCATCAGATACGTGCTCATTGCGGAGTTCCTGGGAGTCCAGCGGACGGCCGCCAGCTCCGGCATAGTCGGGCTCGTCATGGTGCCGGTCTCCTTGGTGAGCCCGGCGATAATTGGTGAGCAAATAACAAGTTCTTCCTGTTGTTCTGTAAATTCAGCATTAAAAAAAAAACAAGAAAAAGCAGCTTGATTACATTCTGCACTGAAATGCTCTGAGCATCTGTAAAAGTAGCCCGGAAGCCGAAATACCACACTCAGAAACGCAACCTGCTCCTTCCATTGACTGAACGAGAACTTGGATTGATTATAGGCTGAGCTTGCCTTGCGTTCTATTTTAAATAGTAAAAATAAACTGAACAATTTATGACATAATTCGTTCCATGCTCCGTTCAAAGAAAACGATAGGGCGAGAGCTCTCTATCATTTTGTAAAGATGTTTCCAATTCTTTCTCATGCCTCAAAAGCTTGTTAAATATGTAACTTCTTTTTGGCTTCCAAAGTGCCGGCGCTTAGGCCGCAGACCGATATGGGTTCAGAATTAGTGCGGTCAATAACGATTACGCATTTTTACATCAGAACAATATTAATTCCATGTTTCTGAAAACTAAAATTCTTCTGTAGCACCGTTTCATGCGGAAGGAACTATTTCTCACAGTAAACATTTATGACAGGCGATAAGCGAAACGCCTCACAACTTTGTGAATAATTACAGAACGCCTTGGTTTGTTTTGAATCTTGATGTTACCCTTATTCGTGGTCTTGAAATCAGGGCTGAAATTTCTCGTGCATTAGACTCTGGTTCGGAGTTTTGACAGTACCTATATAGTCATATAAGAATGAGGAAAAGAAACTCTCACTCGATTCAGTTCTCTGGTAGGGGGTATGGGAAAACTGTCATTTTAAAGTAATCCGCCATTAGCAAAACAGACAAACATTGTAACAAAACGTTCAAAATATTATAAACTTAGATGCGACTCTACTTGTCTTCGAAGATACGCGTAAAACTCACAAGATTTCGTTGTAGCAGCCCTAAAGCGTGCGTGTGGGCTAGTATGCGCGATGAGCGCATTTCTGACTGCTGCTCTCAATAACAACGCAAGTCATATACAAGACATTGATACACAGATGCTCGATGTTTGCTGTACACTATTCCTGACAGTGCAATGCACATCATTTTGGCTGAGAAGAAGCAAAATTAAGCTTAATCCACATGACCACAAGCCCACACTAGCATATCAGATGCTATCAAGCACCGCAATTCAACATGTCATTGTAAAATATGGCATTAAGAGCGCCGTGCTGCGATTAGTGTAAGAGAAGTCGACATACAACGCGCAGATCGGCAGCATGGAGAGAAACGAGGAGACAGAAGAATCTAGAAGCAGCATACCAATCCCTACAAAAAACCGAATTCCCCTGACAGAGGCCGACAGCCATTCCTTGAATTTAAATAAAGGCTTTCATAATTCTTCTACTGAGAGAAATTGAAAACGTTGATTTGAAACCTCTTTTGTAATACCTTGAGTTTGAGTTTCCTTAAACTTTTCCAATCAGGTACAAAATCTGATAAGGACATATTGCGGCAGATTTTTTTTATGTTTCTTTTCTTGCCCTCGCAGGTCAGTTTCGGGACGCAACAGGTTCTTACGACGGCTATTACCGAATGCTAGGAGCCCTGTGCCTTCTGGCCGGAGTTTTGTTTGGAGTGTACGACTTGTGCAGCCGAAGAAAAGCTTACAGTACTTCCAATGGCAAAAGGAAGAATCTCGAAGACTCCACACTTTATTAAATCGTTTCAATTTTTTTGGTATTGCATCTGCAGCCCGAGTTTACAATTGAAACATTCGGAAAAAGCATGGATAGTTTTCTGCGATGATTATGAAGATTTTGCATCAATTTTGTAACTTCCAACGAAGAAAAATAACTTACAAGAAAATTTTTATTTATTTGACACATCTACGGGGAGAATAATATAGTTTCGTTATGGCTATCTGAAGCTTCTTGTCAAGTAAAAATCAAGAAGAATGCCACAGCTCAAAATTTTGTTCAACGAAATCTGAAATCCTCTACTCCTGCTCCAAAACACACTGTTTGTGCTTGATTTATTTGAACGATACTGGATTAGGATGACTGTGTGTAGGGCAATCACGAAAGCCCTTTGATTACCAAACTGAAAGTATACAAAGTGGCAAGGTTCGTTTCACGGCAATACAGTGAGGGCAGAACTGCTCTAGAATAAGACCTGATTTGGATATGCGAAGGGTTCTCCCCAATCTGAAGAGAACTGCGCTTAAAATTCTTATTTGAGATATATAACGACAAGCCCGTAATTAACAAAGATACATATTTTAAACAACCTCACTGTATAGCTAAATGTACTGATCATGTAATACAAGAATATCGGACGGGAACAAGTCATTATGCCATTTGGCTCCTTGCAAGAGATTTAACAGAGTGGAATGTTCTGTCTTTCAACCAAGTGGGCTCAAATGAATGAATGAATGAATGAATGAATGAATGAATGAATGAATGAATGAATGAATGAATGAATGAATGAATGAAGGGATGGCTCTCGGCTGCTGTTTGGATAATTATGGAGTTAGGAGGGATGGGAGGGCATTTCTTTTCATTGTTCTTAAAGATGTTGTTCGTTGCTTGCCATATAAACGACCTTATTATAGTTGTAACTGCCCCCCAAGAAGGGCGCTTAGGAAAATCGAGGAATATTTAAAGAAAGAATATAGCTTCATTACAGTTGTAAGATGAGGGTAACACATACTTAATGCTACAGTGATTTTCATGCAAACACCTTACGAGTTATTTCAGAATATACATATTTCCATCAATTTCTTTGAACGCTTTGTCACGAAAGAAGGCGCTGAGCTTGCAAGCATGCGTTGACATTTTTTCGATCAGTATGCATTAGTACAACTTGAAGAACAATGAGCGTGCCAGCCGCGATGACGAGGCTTCGAAAAATATATATTTCACTTACATGCCCAAATATACCACCACCGAGAGCACTCTCACGTCCAGTGAATTGTGTACCTGTCCTCTGCCCGCGAAACATCCAATTATTTCACAGCCGTTGTTTCATGTACAATGTCGTCGACTCTTCAATGCGTCATTGCGCCTGAATCGGCTATGCGTTTTAGCAAAGTGGCAATCTACTGCGAGGCATCACCTCCAGGGCCATCTGTGCTTTCTCTTATTCGCTTCCATATGCGGAACAATTACAAAACATGGCGCTTCACAAATTGCTAGCGTGTTTACACTGAGTGAATGACGCTCTACATGCATTTTGAGGCTCGTTTGCGTTAGTACCTGAACCGAAGCGCGTCAAGGTCTCAGTGATACAGGGCTTGTCTAGCTGTAGTGGGCTAGGAACTTTATCGCTTAATGGGAGGGCGCGGCCGCTGCGACTGCAGCCCACAGGACTGTCATGCTTGTTCGACAAATTTGTCAATACCCACTTTGTCCGAGAAACGCCTTATTTTCCATATTTCAATTAGGACGGCAAATTGCGTTGGTTGGTTGATTCACAGGGAAGGCGCAGTGTCTATCACTCTTCTCAGTTTACACCTGAACCGCGCCATAAGGTAAGGAGGAAAGTGGCAGTGCTGTTCCTGGCCCTACGGGGCTAAGACGGTAGATCAACGCCGCTTGCGGCGGGGGATAATCATGCCACCAAATTTTAATCTGTCCACCGCTTAGGTAGTGGACGACGGCTGTTGCGGCGCGCGTCTTTTATCTCCCTCTTCTTTTTCTTTTTTCACTACTTTCTCTCTTCTGTCCGCACGAGGCAGTGGAGGTGACCCAGCTACCGAGCCAGTAGCAGGCCCGTGCATTTTCTTTTCCCTTTTTCTACAGCCACAACAGCAACAACAAAGCGGAGCGAGAAAGAGATCTATAGTGGAGGGCTATGGAATAATTTCGACCACCTGGGGATCTTTAACACGCAATCACATCGCACAGCGCACGGACGCCTCTTTGTTTCGCCTCCACCGAAACGCAGTCTATGGCGTTCGGGATCGAACCCGGTAACTCCGACAGAGTAGTCGGGCTTCTGGGGTGGCACAGTGGTTACGGCGCTCGACTACTGTTCCAAGGAAGCGGGATCGAATCCCGGCCTCGGCGGCTGCGTTTTGGTGGGGGTGAAACGGAGTGGCGTCCGTTTGCTGTGCGATGTCAGTGCACGTTAAAGAACCCCAGGTTGTTGAAATTTTTAGGAGGACTTCTCCACTACGGCGTCTCTCATAGCCTGAGTCGCTTTGTGACGTTAAACCCCACAAACCAACCAACCAATTTACAACTGTACCACTGCGTCGCGGCCAAATTTAGTTGGCAAGCATTCTTAGTGACTAAATAAAAGCGTAAAAAAGTCCTGACCTCGAGAACACCGCACTGTGTTTCAAGCTGAAAAGCTTATTATGCGACAGTGGTGGTATAAAATTTCTTGGGGAAACCTGGGTACATTAAAAAGATTCTGGTGGCTCTGATCCCGGCTGGTGTCTGCCAGGCCGTAAACGGACCTTTTAACGTCGAGATCTCTCTTTAAAATATATGTGTGTTGTCTAATGTAACTGGAACCGGAAGTCATTCGGTTTATTAAGGCAGGGTTCCCAGACATCGTGAGATCGCGTTGAACTTTTCGGTATCAACTGTATCGCAGCCGAAATGCAATTCGGAATGAACTTGAAGAGGGCTGCACTTCTTGAACTTCATACGCCCAACAACTGAGTTTCCAGAAGATGTTTGTAAAGTTGCTTTTCTCGTCAAGATATTGATGCGAATACATGCTGAGGGGAGTAATTTAGGTTTCTAAGATTCAAGAGTCATCATCTTCAGTTTGACTATACACTCTGCAGGGCAAAGGCATCACCCATATTACTCCGATTAACCCGGTCCTGTGCTAGATCCATTCGCTTAACCGCTGCTAACTTCTTAACAAAATCCGCCCACCTACCTTTCTGCCACACTGCTACACCTTCCTTCCTTTGTGATCAAGTTTGTTACCCTAAGCGACCATCGGTTATCCTCTCTTCGCACTACATGTCTTGCCCATGCCCATGTCTTCTTCATTTCCACAATAATGTCAGTAACTTGAGTTATTTTTCTGACCCACTCTGCATGTTTTCTATAATTTTATGTTACCCCTACCAATTTTCGTTCCATAGCCCTCTTCGTTGTCCTCAACTTAGGTAGGACCCTTTTTGTTACCCTCCACGTTTCAGCCTCATGGGTGAGTTCAGGTAAAATGCTGATGTTCTATACTTTCCTCTTGAGCGATACCAGTAAGCAGATAGTTATAATCTGCGAGTGCTTGCCAAATATGCTACAACGCAAATTTTCTCCTTGTTATTTCCTTTTCATGGTCCGGATCTGCGGTTACTACCTGTCCTAAGTAGACATATTCGCCTACTACTTCCAGTATTTCGCTACCTATTGTAAACTGCTGTTCCTTCCCAAGGCTGTTGAACATTACCTTAGTCTTCTGCATATTGATTTTCAAGCCTACCTTTCTACTTTTCCTGTCTAGGTCATCGATCATTATTTGGAGTTCATCCCCCGAGTTGCTTAGCAAGGCAATGTCATCAGCAAATCGCAAATTACTGGGGTATTCTTCATCTATTCTTATCCCTAACTCCTCCCATTCCAAGCATCTGAATCCTTCTTCCAAGCAAGCTGTGAATAGTACTGGGAAGATTGTGTCTCCTTTTCTAACACCTTTCTTTATAGGAATTTTGTAACTTTCTTTATGCACAACTATGATTGCTGTGCAGCCACTATATACATCTTCCAGTACTTTCACTTGCGGCTTGTCTATACGCCGATTTCACCACGCCTGCATGGCCGCCGAGGTATCTACTAATTTTTCGTAGTGAATGAATGATATGTATAAGGGCTTGTTATATTCCAAGCATTTTTTCTATCACCTGGTTGATGGTATAGATATGATCGATATTAGAGTACCCTTTTCAAAAACCTGCTTGATCTCTTGCTTGCTTGCAGTCCAAGTTTGTCCTGATTCTATTATCAATTACCTTTGTAAATATCTTATACATAACACACAGTAAGCTAATCGGTTTGCAATTTTGTAGGTCCTTAGCGTCCCCTTTCTTATGAATTAAGATAATGTTTGCATTCTTCTATAATTCCGGAATCGTCTATGACACAGGCATTGCATATACACCGTGACCACTTTCTCCAGCACGATATCCCCACCTCCTTACTTCAACAAATCTATAGTTATCTGACCATGTGTAGCTCCTTCCCCCTTTTGTAGCTTCTAATGCTTTCTTAACTTCGTCCTTTGTCAATGGCGGAACGTCTGACTGCTTTTACCTACCGTCAATCTAATTATTGTTCTGACTTTTTCGGCTACTGTAGAGATAAGTATACAACTTGTCGGCTACATTGACTACCTTGTTCAAATTCGTTATCAGATTGGCCGCCGTGTTCTTTAGCGCATACATCTGATTTTTGCCTATGCCGACTTTCTTGTTCATCATTTTAAGGCTTCCCGAGTTCGTACAGCATGGTCATTTTGCTCCATCTTATACTTCCTTATATCGGTCACTTTGCGCTTATTGATTAGCTTTGGTATATCTGCCAATTCTTTATCGTCTGTTGGATTGATGGCTTTCATACTTTGGCATTAAAGGAAATCTTTTGTCTCCTAGGACATCTTACCGGTATCCTGTCTAACCATCCTTCCGCCTACTTCTATAGCGCACTCAGTAATGATATCTCTGAAATTAGTGTTCATTGCTTCTAGGCTCGTGTCATCTTCGATTAGATATGAATATCTATTCTGTAGTAAGGTCCTGAATTCTGCCCTCCCCCTAACCGCTAATTTGTTGAAGGATTTATTCTCGTGCTATTAAGTCTGTTGCGTTCCCTCTTCAGATTTAGACTAATTCGAGACCTTACGGTCCTGTCACCACTGCATCGCACTTTCCAGATTTCCTACATCCTGAATAATGACAGGGTAAGAACACATTATTAAGGCATCTCAATATAACAGCTTGAGGGGCTAGTTGGTGCTGCATCGTATTCAGAAATGTGGCGCAACAAACACAAACACAAGAGAAGATACACAACACAGGCACACACTACCAACTGTAATAAGAATCTGAAAACACTTCCTATTCACCACTCCTCCTCCTCTACACTCAGGTACATCTCATCTTCCTCTTCTTCTGATCTTCCTCTTCTTTGCCAAGGGGATAGTGGCACTTTCTTCCTCGCAGACCATAAACATCGTCCAAACATGGCAGTGACCAATCTCATCTTCCTCTTCTTCTCTTCTTCCCCTTCTTTACCAAGGGGATAGTGGCACTTTCTTCCTCGCAGACCATATACATCGTCCAAACATGACAGTCACAAATTCTACACCTCTGTTTTGCCCAGTAACTCATACCACGCTGGACAAGCACGATCACCACATAGTCACATAGTCAACCTACCAACGTCTACGAAGCCACGAAGCCCATGTACTTGCGGTAAAAAGATTCTTTAAACTACCATGGCCCCAAACCGTAAGAAGAATCCAAGAATAACAGCTTGAGGCCATAATAATCTCGTTCTTTGCATTACTCAGGAGGATTGCTCAATAAAAGTCAACTCTTTTCTACGTAAACTCAACGAAGCTTCACTAATACATCTCTCTTCTTTCTTCTGTATCCAGTACGCCTCTAAAATTTCGCGCGCCATCTTATCCCGACTCTTTCCTAAAATGTTAAGCCTGCTAAACAACGGCTCACACTTGCACTTCTGACAGTGCAGGGGTAAGTTTGACTCCTTGCCATTTGTTATGGACTTCTCGTGTTCCCTCATTCTATCATTGATACATCTTCCAGTTTGGCCTATATATACTTTACCGCAAGTCAGAGGAACCTCATAAATCACTCCCACCCGACATCCAATAAACCTCTTCACATGCTTCTTATTGCATTGACCTATCTTTTTCCTCCCTATTAATGCACATAACCCACCTAGTTTTTTGGGGGCAGAAAACACAACTGGCACCTCAAACCTACCTGCCACCTTTTTCAGGCAGTGTGCAACTCTATGTATATAGGGGATCACTTGTGGCCGTTTATTTCTCAACATATCTGGCGTTCTTTTTTTTTTCCTTTCATTTTCTGAAGCAGAGACTCTGCCACCCCACATATAATCATAACCTGGTTTCCCGGTTATGGTTACTAATGAGAATCACTCACAAAAAGAGTCTTACCTTTCGATTATTGTATTAATGCCATGACACTACCTGAAGCAGCAGAATATAAATATCAAGGGCTCTGGGTAAGCAACAATCTTATTTGGAATAAACATGGTGATCTCATAACATGTAATGCTTTCCATAAACTCTTTTTCTTGAGACGGGCATTGCGGTTGTCTACCCCATCTGTACGCCTGTTTGTTTACAAATCTATTGTTCTGCCTACCTTAGATTAAGCTGAAATCATTTGGTTCTCGTTCACAAAAACTAACATGAATAAATTAGAGAAAGTTCAAAAGAGGGCGGCCCGATACATATGTAATAATTACCGGCGTGCATCAATAACACACCTTATAATTCAAGCTGGCCATCCGACAATAACTGAGCGCAATCGTAGTGCACGACTTAAATTTCTGTACCAAAAAATAAAAAGACACTACAGATCAGAACTCACCGATTTCCTTGTTTTTTTGTCCGGATACGCACCCCGACAACGACACCAACTAACTTTATCTAATTTTCGCATTCGAAATACTCATTCCTTCCACGAACTATTTCCGATTGGAATAACCTCACTAACAATGAAGTGCTGCAGCCATCACTGACGTTGTTCTCACATATCATCTAGTTTCTTTTTATTGCATTTGTTATTTCACTAATGTGTTGTATATGTTTGGTTCTATCCTGAATGTGCAGAAGAGATTCAACTTGCACTGTAATTATTGTTTATTTTTGCCTGTTGTGTTAAACTGCTTAGTTTGTATTCCCACCCTGCTAACATCCCAACACTGGGATTGCTGTATCAATAAATAAATAAATAAAATAAATATTAGAGCATTCCTAGTGCGGCATATTAGTAAGTTTTAATTAGTCGAACTCGAGGAAATGCATTCAATGAATGCCTAATTTAGTAGAGTAGCACAAAGGGCATTCGGTGTAAGGTTACCGGAGGTATCTTGTAACGTAACTGAAGAGTCATGTGCAATGTGTAAACGCGTCAGAAAGGTTTAGCATTTTTTTTTTTTGCGAAAAATGGCAACGTGGAAGACAAAAAGGTATTCTTTGCAAGTTCAATCGCCTTTACATATTCATGAGGAGCAGATTTGTACGCAGCCCATCGCTCATTAGAAGGCGAAAGTTTAGCAAGACAGTACAAACGTTTCTTTTCATTAGATAATCGCCGGATGGGTGAATTATACCAAGGCGCTTAAAAATTAGAAGAGACGATGCGCTTAGGGATGTACTTATGGGATAGTTGGTATACCTTCATTTTAAATAATACCCAGTTCTCTTCCACAGAGCGAGTATTGAAATCTTCAAAGAAGTGATCATGTACCAACTAACCCAGATTTCAACCCTCCTTCAATAAATGAACACAGTTCATTATTGATACGGCCAAGTTAGCACGCTTGTCATCTGGAATCATCTGAAATTTTATTCAATTTCAAGCACGATATGTTAAAAAAATATGCAGAGGATGATCGCTGATACCTGACAGATATGATAGGTTTGTAACTAACTCCGGGTTAGTTGATAGAAATAAATCAAGGGTGCTCGCAGTATTTGTTGCACTCTTAGTGGCTTTCGTTAGTAACTGAGTTAGTAAAAGCAATGTACAGATGCCTATGAATTCTTTAGCTTTTCACGAATGCAATGATAAACAAGGCGGCTGAGCAGTGCACACAATATTAGGGAAGTTAGTCTCCGAAAAGTAAAAGCGGAGATAAGGGGAATCGTGTTTGAACAAGGCTGATGACACCTTGAAACTTGTTAGTAAATGTGGAAGGATAGGAAGGAGAACACTAGCAAACACCAATATTTATTTTGAGGTATCTATTACTACTGACACAAATATTTGTTCTAACTCGCTAGAGATCTGAATGCATGAAGATGGAACGTCTTTTGAAGTGGCAAGTAAAACACCATCGCCGCGCATTGCCATTCTGTCGCAACGATACACGGAGTAACGATGAGCATCGTGGAAGATTTCATAATCAGCCACATGCGATGGGAGCCAGATTTCTGTTAATGCAACAATGTGAGTTGTACATGAGTCAATGGCAGAAGATAAGGAAGTATGTTTATTCATAAGGCTCCTGATTTTAGTAAAACGGACTGACAAAGAAGATGACTGTACACTGCCCGTCGTGATTCCCAATGATTGAAGCTGAGATGCAGGACTTGTATCTAACTTGCTGGCTTTGCTACTTATCTCTGCTTCATGGAAAGTCGCGGTGATCACGGTTCTCAGCGGACTTGCTTCGCCACCTGCCTCGATCTCGTCGACAGTGTCGGTTGTAGAGTTACACATAAATCAGTAGTTATTTAGACATAGCTTGTTGTATCGTATCTTGAAAGAGCGAGAACCAGCGTGGTCAGTACTGTATTCAAACAGTTTTTTTTCGAGCTAGACATGTAGCAGGCGAAAATCTTCACTGATAGAGATGTTTTTTTTTGGCTTATATTCATTACGAAGCGAATCGTTTATTCTATTTCTAAGTCAGAAAACTTGGCTATATTCGGACCAAGCTTCTCAGGATAAAAGACGTCAAAACGATGTGCACATTGGATAGAAACAGCGGCGCATGAATCGACAACCTCTGTATAGGCCTTCAACAGCTTTCAACTAGACACATTAGCATCAAGTACACCACGAAAGATGAAGTTGTGACGTCTTGATCTATCTCCAGCCTCGTCAAGGCGAGCCTGGAGGAAATTATTTCGAGTATATTTCTTTTCCATCACTTGTTTTATGGATGAAAGCTCTTGACTGATATCGTCAAATTTCCCGGCCTTATCCTCAAGTTAGCCGAGCCTTTTGTACATGCCAGCTAATTTTTTTGGCTATTTTCATGGCTTTTATATCCGCCTTTATTTCAGCTTGACCT
The DNA here is from genome assembly GCF_055883805.1 of Amblyomma maculatum. Classification (NCBI taxonomy): domain Eukaryota; kingdom Metazoa; phylum Arthropoda; class Arachnida; order Ixodida; family Ixodidae; genus Amblyomma; species Amblyomma maculatum. The sequence continues at coordinate 57,358,826 of NC_139346.1, read as the reverse complement.
TGAGTGCGTTTCATTGTACGAGAGCATCCATCTTTATGAACCTAAAACACAACTTTCATTTGTTATGACGGATCCTCTCGTGGCTATGTTTAGCGGGGGGGGGGGGGGCGGGTTCGATTTATTATCGCCTGAGCTCAACAACAAGAAAACCAGTGAAACACAATCACAAGCAATATCAATGCTGAACAGTGGCCACGGGAAAAGCAATAAGCAGCGATCATCGCTCTTCTTTGCGTGTAGAGAATGATTACAGACCTGCACTGTGAAAGAACGAAGCTTTAGAGCACGGAGCCAGGCCGGTATCACTGCTCCCGTGCCCACCTAATGGAAAGCCGATGCGCCGTAGAGAAAAGGATTGGGTAAGGAGCGGACACTTCATAGGGCCCAGCGGCCCAACTGACTGCAGATCACCAAGCTGCTGGAGCTTTGACAAACATCCGCTTTCGGTTAAAGGCGTGCACTTCGAATGCTAGCAAGCGGTTCCCGTACTGCCGCACCTTGTTGGTACAATATTTTTATTCTGTACGGTATGGTACTATGTTTCTATTTATTTCAGCAATGAAATATAGCATTAGGTTTCTAATACAGATGACTGGAAATCAACGCAGCTGCTTGAAAGCCTTTGCCACACAGCAGTATGGCAATGAAAGATGCCAGGAGCTCTGTGAAATGAACATTCATTTTTTTTCTAACAAAAACAAAACCGACACAATTCTGTTACAGCTTCGTGAATACAAGCAACCAGGTAGACAGAAAAAATGTCGGATACATCAGCTCATCTGTACATGGAAAAAAAGGGGAAAAATTGCCACCCCCTCCCGTACATGAATGTAGCATCACATGCAGATATACAGAGTATAAAAAATGGTACATAAGAAAATTGACATACACTACGAAAACATTCACGGCTCTCTGAGAATACTCTGTATTTTATTTTAAACACAGATTTCCATCATATACATCAAGTCGCATTGGGTATTATGCCACAAAGACATCGTTTTCAGCTTAAATGCACACCCTTTCCACACATCATCATGCGCTTTTGGATACAACCTTGCCAACAGAATTCCTGCAGATGGTCGCTACTTTCATCCTCAGCATTACTTTTTCTGAAATTTCCAAGGCCTGCAAGCCCGAAATAAGCTGGAAAACATTCAGACTCATGATAAAAGGTTTCTTGTATTAATTTTACCATGAAAATATAACTATCACTCGTTAAATTCATATCCAGAATTCACAAGTGTCATTGTAAGAATGGTTTAATATTAAGCGCGTCGTTAGCGCCTGGGTCTCTTTTGGACGGTAAACAATAGAAACCAACCAAGCTTAGCTTGCAATGCTCTCACATGGTTCATTTGTTGGAATGTGAAAATATTGTTACGGGGATGTACTTAATGTGACGGCACTGCGATGGGCTGAACTGGACGCAAGACTTCAGTAGCCGTGCAGAATCCGCTCTCTCAGCGTCGTTCTCTTTTTCAACGCTTCGTCGTGCCTGCGTTCCTTGATCGTCGTCTTTGTCAGTGAGCACATCACTTTGGTCTCGCGTTTCCCGGTAACAATATGTACCGATATTTATATCTCGGGAAACATTAGGAACATCTATTTTATGCATATTATCCCATTATTTACGTTGAATAACAATTATTTCGTTGTAAAAATACCTGATGTGCACAATAGGTTACGTGAAATGGAAAGCCGAAAATTAAACCTCGAACCTATTGACTAGTGAGATGCGAGATATTGGTCCGGACCTCTTGAACGTATGCAGCAAATGCTTCACCAAGGCACGCAGCAGAGACTGCCGAATCCTGACATCAGCTAGAAAATTTACAGTAGAAGTATTTGTCATCGTGATGCACCTTTTACCCAAACTAAGCAGACTACACGAGAGAAATTTGTATAAAAATAAAATTACGAACACGGCCAATGATTTATCGAACCTCACGTGCGTAGTAATGTAAAGTACAGATATCAAGCTACACGGCGAAGATCCCTACAAGTAATTTCCGACCATTGCTCTATTTCCCGATGTTCGTCCTTGATTTTAAAAGCTGCATTGACAGCCAACTTAACGTTTCATTCGATAAAAATATCTGATAAGCGGGCGGCAACAACACGTCCATAGTTTGCGTTAGGAGCATTGGAGAAACAGACAGGACTGAATTATCGCCGCGCCACACCTTTAGTATCAGGCTGTTTTGAAGCTTGTTGGCGTGTCCTTTTTTATTAACTTGCGGCGCAAGTTCAATGCGGGGTTTTCGACGCAGTTAAGTCCTCGACACACAAGGTTCTGGTTTTTTAGCTTTTTGTGCATTCCCATTTTTTTCCTGCCGTCTTAACAATAACGCTCCCGTACATACTATGAGAACAATCCCCTTTAACACATTAGCCTACTCTTTCGACGCTTAGATTTTACCCATTGTCACGAAATCGGCGTACATTTTACTAAGCCGGCGCGGCGCGAGGCCCGCGCGTTGCCGCATCAAAACTTCCACAAGGTTCTGGAAAAACCTCCTTCCCCGCGCTAGAGAGCGCGTACCTTTGTACGCGTCGCCGCCACCCTCTTTCTCGTCAACTATGGGATGACGGTGATTCATCAGTCCGGAAAATTCCAGACGCCTCCAGAACATTCTATGGGGCCTAGCCAATGACGACGCGTGGCTCGACGGGAGGGAAAGGAAGCGCTCCAACTAGCGAAGCTAAGCGTGTAGGCGCGCTAGCTTCAGCGCGCCTTAACAGCCAGACGCGGCGCGCCCAATTTATAGAGGGCGCGCCACTTGTATAGTCAGGATCGGATTCAAGATAACGAGGAAAATTGTCTAAAGGGAGATAACGCAGTGAACTACATTACATCAGTTATAGCCGAGTCATTTAAGAGCGACGATAGGGTAATCTCCGCAAATCAGGAAGCAACACAAGGTAGCAGAATACAAAGCAGCTTAGAACTGACCGATCTAAACTGGAAAAAGGAAGAAAAAAATAATCCTAATAACACATCTACAGAAATAGATGGAATTCCGATCAAGGTGATTAATGAACTCGGTCCAAAAAGTAAGGAAACGTTGTTAAAAGCTTTGGAAACAGTCATCACGAATAAGCAAATTCTGGACAGCTAGCGGCAGAGTAAAATGAATCTGATTTAAAAAGGGAAAGGAGACAGGATGCACATAAAATCCTACAGGCCGATTACCATAACATCTGTTATGTACAGGTTAGCCATGCAGGCAGTGAAATTAAAGGTGCAAGCATGGGTAGAAAGTAACAAGATACTCGGAGAACTTCAGAACGGCATTAGAAATGGTAGGCGCTTAGATGATATCCTGTTCGTGCTTACCCAATGCATCGAAATATCTAGAGTGGAAAATAGACCTTTGTATTTGGCCTTCCTGGACATAAGCGGGGCGTACGACAACGTAAGCAGGGAAATCCTGTGGAGCATATTAAAAAAAGAGGGTATCGGTTATGAGATAATAGAGTTCGTAAAGGAAATATACCGGGATAACAAAGTAGAAATTACGTGGGAAGGGATAAGAAGTTCGGAGGATGTCAAGGTATGCAAAGGATTAAGACAAGGCTGTCCTCTATCACCGCTGCTGTTCATGCTTTATATAATAAACCTGGAAAGGAGGATACAAGACAATAACCTTGGTTTTAACCTGTCATATAGATTAGGTGGAAAGGCGGTAGAGCAGCGCCTCCCCGGTTTGATGTATGCAGACGATATTGTGCTGCTAGCTGAGAGTCTGGAAGAATTGCAAACTTTAGTTAAGTATTGCGGAGACGAAGGGGACGCTCTAGGCTTCAGTTTCAGCGCAGTTAAGTCGGGTCTGATGATTTTCAACGGCTCAACTGATCAGGGTCTTAAAATACAAGGCCATGAAATACCCATAGTAGCAGAATATAAATATCTGGGGTATGGGTAAACGAAGGATTGGCATACATTGAAAACATGAGCGATCACTTAAGGCCAAAGGGTGAAGGAATGCCGGGATAATGAAGCATAAGGCATTGTGGGGATACAATAGGTATAAGGTTTTGAGGGGTATTTGGAAAGGAATTATGGTGCCCGGACTTACTTTCGGAAATACGGTTTTGTGCCTAAAATCAGAGGTACAGTGGACATTAGAAACAAATCAGAGATCCGTTGGACGATTAGCACTAGCTAGGTGCCCACAGCAAAACTACAAATGAGGCGGTACAGGGAGATATCGGCTGGGCATCTTTCGAAGTGGGGGAAGCTCAGAGTAAAATATTATATGACGAACGCCTGAGGAAATTAGGCAGTAACAGATGGGAGCTAAAGTATTTAAATACCTGTACCTAAAAAGCGTTGACTCACAATGGAGGAAAAGAACTAGTAAGTATACTAGTAACAAGGACGGAGAAATAAAGAGCATTAATTAACAGCTGAAAAACACAGAAGGTAAAAATTGGATAAATTCGGTGGAAAAGAAAAAGAGTGTGGAATTATACCGAAAGTGGAAAATGCAGATCAGGAAGGAAGATTTCTTTGATAAGTCAAGAGGCAGTGCCCTACTTTTTGAAGATAGATCAGGGTGCCTTAGAACACGCAGCTACAAAAAGAAATTTAACAATGGAGATGACGCATGTGCTGTATGTGGAAACTCCAGTGAAACAATTGCCCATATTATACTGGAATGTAATGGTATCCATCCGGAAGTTGGTGCAGGCGCAATCACTGTTCCTGAAGCTCTGGGGTTTAGAGATACCAGTGGCCGGGTGAATAAACCGGCGGTGGACACTAGCAAAAAACGACTGGAAGATTGGTGGCTTAAAAGCAGAGAAGTGACATAATGTTAGTAATGTAGGAACAAAAATTTAATAAAAAGAATGATGGTTTAGTTAACCATTCTAAATCAATAATTAAGATATAGGGAGAAAATGAGCATGATAGCTACTGCTCATCCCGTTTCAAAGGGGACGCTCCTATATTCCATCCATCCATCCATCCAGTAAGTCAGTCAGTCAGTCAGCGATTGCGGCATGTTCGCTAGAGCCTTAGCTGGACTCCCGGGGATCACACGCTGCTGGCAAGCCCTCGGACCAGCGAGGAAGCGGCGCTCGTCTTGCATGGCGGCCACATCGCGACTCTCGAGGCGTCGGACTGCAACAGTTCCCGATTAACAATTTGGTGTTTGTTTATGTGACTCTCTCGTGTTAGATCTGTGTTCTAAAGGCTTTGTGTTATTGAATACCTCTGTAGTTTCATGCTTAGCGTTTGTTTTTCTGTGAACCTCTCGTTTGTGCTATTTTAGTGTTTGTGTTATCCTCTGTATCGTCCCTTGCTGTGTATAAAGCTTGTTTTTTTACTTCTGACTCCGACCCTTACTCTGGCTTGAACCGGCGACAGCTGGGCACCAAACGCCACCCCTCTTGTCACTACAAGGTAGTTGAGGGCATCTACTTTGCGACCGGAACAGCTACCCCCCCCCCCCCCCCTCTCACTCTAAGGGTGCCTGGGAGTGTGCGCACTGTTAAGGGCGCACCATTAATAATCTCTCATATTATTAACGGGTGACAATTATTCTGCTGTCCGCCACAGGACGTTGGTGCAATCAAGCTCAGAGGACGGAGAAGGAGTGGAAGAGTTTACGAACAGGTCGTAAACAGTGTAGCAGCAGAGCGACAGCGAGAGGTGCCGCGCGGAAGCGGTTTGGAAGGTCCACTGAGTAGTGCTATGTGTTAGCATTAGGCAGTTCAGATTGAAGATGAATCTCAAGGAGATTATTGCGCTGGGCCTAGAGAAAGGTCTTAAAGAAGCTGAACGGCGAGAATGAGTGGACCGAAAAGTAAGGGAGGTTCTAGAACAGGCTAAGAAGGAACGAAAAAAAGCTGAGAAAGAAAGAGAGATGCAAGGAGAAGAACGAGAGAGAGAATGGCAGAGGAAACAAGCAGAGGCAAGGAGACAAGAAGAAGAAAGAGAGAAAGAATGGCTCAGGAAGTGAGCCGAAAGAAAAAAAGAATGGCTAAGGAAGCGAGCTGAAAAAGAAAGAGAGTGGCTCCAGAAGCAGGCCCAAAAAGAGAAAGAATGGGAGAAGCGTAGGCTTGACAAAGAAAAAGAATACTTCAAAGAAAGAAATATCCTTCTGAACAAGCCGGCTGAAGTTCAGCGTTGAAAGGTACCACCTAGCCTCCGGAGGTTACCTTCCCTTATATTAGGAGGTACAGCAAAACGAGTAATTCGTTTACGAATACAGGTGCTCTGGAAACTAGCTCCAGAAGGCAGAGTGAGGTTGTGGAACAGACCGTTCCTGCGACAGAAATTTCGGAAGGAAAGAACTTAACTGGAGCTAAGATTTGTCCGGAAATTTAGACTGTGCTCTCCGAAAGGACAGGTTGCGCCGAAGCTGCAAAGGCAGTTGCCGAGCTGGAAACCTCATTCGAGTACTCTTCGCCGGAAGATGGAGGATAGTATTCTTGTTCCACGTCAGATTGTACCATGCCTGATTGCATGACTGACCCAGAGGAAGAGCTTTCGAATAACAGCCAGCACGAAAGCCCAGATGCAGCCGAAGCGCAAGACAGTACTCTTTCAAAAATTCAAGAGCCGGTTTTGAGCGCTGGCTCAGTTCTTCGCACTGACAAATATGGGAAGCCCCTTCCCACTGAGGAAGATGAGGAAGCCTTTTACTCAGAGAACAGCAGCGCATATCCTAGACTGATGGATTCAGAAATGGAAGAAATCGTGGACTACACTACAACGAAAGAATACAAGGAAACCTTTGGATGAAGAAAATTATTAAAAGTGGGGAGAATGAGTGTCCAGTTGAAAATGAGCATTACTCTAAGAAGGTACGACTGAAGGTCATTAAGAAAAGAAAGAAAATTGGAACAAATAATGGAGAACAAAGTGATTCTCCACAACAAGGCTCTCATTATGAGAGTGAAACCGGAGCAAATATGCCCAGGCCAGTCGTGCGAAAAAAGCGAAACTGAAAAGAATTCAGCCTCGCCCAGGCAAGTGAAGATGATTGGGGAAGGCTCCGCAGAATCACAATGAACAAAGTAAGAAGAAAATCGACGCTACTCACGTAGGCAATGTCGAGCGGGAAGGGTCCCGAAGAAAAACAAAGCAGAAGCGCCTAAAAGGCTGGAAGCGCAAGCGCAAGGAGAGCAGACAAGACCGAGAAGAAACGAGAAAGCCGACAGGAAGCAGTTCTAAGCATGCTAGTGCCAGTACTGTCAGCAAGCGTCATACTGGTAATACGAAGGACAAGGGCCAACTTTCCGATCGGGAAGCAAAATCAAGTAAGAATCGAGACAGGAGCGAGAGCAAATCACGATGGAATATTCTCTATAGTAAAAGGAAAAAGAGCCGAACTCGCGAGAGGAAGAAACGACAGAATCTAGCAAAAAAGGGAACTCGCTTACCTGAAAGATGGAGAGGAACTGATACGTTCCAAGGAAGTGCAACACAAGTGTGGAAAATATAGGCGAAAGCATGCCTTAGGTTTGTGCGCTTCGCAATTGAGTAACTGTGTGTTTCTGTGTTGTTGATTCCTATGTGTATCCGACGACAGTGTGTTGCTATGTTTGTGAACATCATGGCATTTATGTGTGAATTTTGTAATGTGTTATTGCAGTTTGTGAAATGTGTGCAATGTATGTGCATGATGTGGATATTTTCCCCATATAATTTGTGAGCACATGCAACTGCGCTCGATGTTCGTGTGTATTGTGAGCCTTCTGTGGACCTTCTTTCATTTGTGCATGCCATCATCATCTTCTTTCATTTGTACATACCATCACCATCGTCCCGCGGCGCGAGCTCCGGCGCGTGCCTGGTTTGGTGACCGGATTAAAACGCTAGACAAGGCTTCGCTCTCCTTGCCGCCACGACCTCGCCGTCTTGACCTAGCCTTCTTCCACAAGTGGTGGAGGTGAGAATTGATCCCCTTGCTGTTTTGTGCCCTGCCTCTCGCTGGAGCTACGTTCCGGTCGCTGTTTACCGCCTGCCACCATCGTTATGTCTACCGAGAGCACCGAAGAATCGGCAGGACCCTCTACCTCGGCTGCACCACCCCCTCCGACTGTGCCCGCACGACAACGCGACCCGCCGCTGTTCGCTGGTCGTCGCGACGAAGACGTCGATGACTGGCTGGACACCTATGAACGCTGCAGTAACTACAACCGGTGGGACGACGCTCTAAAATTTCTGAGCGTTTCTTTCTACCTCATTCAGGTCGCCAGAACCTGGTTTATTAACCGCGAACCCCACACCACTTACTGGACAACATTCAAGCAGCAGTTCCGCCAATATTTCGCCGACCCAGCAGTTCGGACTGAGGTCGCGAAGAACAAGCTCGCCTCTCGCCTCCAAGGTCCCGATGAGTCGTACGCGTCTTACATAGAGGTCATACTTGCACTCTGCCGGCGTATTAGTCCCACCATGCCGGAACCTGAACGCGTACACCACGTCTTAAAAGGAATTAATTTTGTGGCTTATAATACCTTGATTGCCCAGAACCCTTCTACTGTTGACGCCATTATTGCGACCTGCCAACGCATCGACCAGCTGCAGTCCTCCCGATGGCAGCCCGGCATTGCTACTGGCCCGACCTATGCTGACCTGAATCTACGGGCACTGATTCGAGCCATCATCCGGGAGGAGCTCCAAGCCCTCAAGCCTGTCTGTCGACACGGGTGCGATCATTCTTCCGTACCTTCTAATGACGCCGGTCTACGCAACATCATTAAAGGTGAGCTGGCAACAATCACGCGACCTATGGCGTCCGACCCTCCTGCGCCCCGCCAAGCATCGACTTACGCGCACGTCGCAGCATCACCCCCTCCTTTTGTTCCGCCGCCCCAACTGGCATCGCCCTACAACCACATCAACGCCGTGACGACGGCTCAGCCTACGCCACCCTATTACGCACCCTGGCGCCCCTCTCGCCCAGTGTGCTACTACTGTGGAATACGAGGACATATATCCCGATTCTGCCGTCACCGTATTCAGAACGAGCGGCGTGGTTATGACGCCTTCGAAAGTGACGTACCCTCATATTATCAGCGACGAACTATTTCCAGCCCACCACGAAGATCATCCCCACCTCCAGAATCCTCGTCTGAGCCTCGTGGAACCCATGCATCCCGACGTCGGTCCCTATGCCCATACCGCCGCTCAGTTTCCACTCTCCGACCCGCAGCAACTCTCCCTGTCCGTCATCCGGAAAACTAAGCGTTGCAGCTTCCGGAGGTCAAACTGCAGTCTGCGAATTTCCAAAAGTCCTCCAGATCGCCCGTATAATGTGATTTCTGTTTTCGCTGAAGTATTACCGGTCGAAGCATTGATTGATACAGGGGCTGCAATTTCTGTCATTCACCCTGATTTGTGCTACCGTTTGCGAAAAGTTACGACACCATATGATGGGCCTGAACTCCGTGGAGCCAATGACGTCCCTTTGCGCCCTTTAGCAAAGTGCACCGTACGAGTTGTTATTGACGGCGTCCGCCATCATGTGCAGTTTGCTGTGCTCTCTTCATGTGCGCATCTGATGATTTTAGGATGGGATTTTTTGTCAACCGCTTCGGCGTTAATTTCTTGTGGCGACCGTGTTATCCATATGACAGACAGCGATTTTCATCTGAAGTTTCTGAACGACATCATCCCCTCGTTGCCGCCGCTGATACTGTTCTCCCTCCTCAGTGCGAAGAACTGCTTACCGTTGTTTCTGACCACATCGCTGACGGGGACGTACTCATCGCACCATCTTATTGCCATCTTGAACGCGGTATCGCCTTCCCGTCTAGTCTTGTGAGGTTCTGCAACGGCTCAGCGACAGTAACAGCCACTAACACTTCACGAGAATCCCTCGTGCTCCGAAAAGGAACTTCTCTCCACTGCATGGTGGATGTTCAACCTTTGTCCTTGATGGTGCTCACCGCCCCTCAGCCTCAGCATCGTGTTTCGACAGACGTCTCTCTTTCTGTTCTCACAAAGACTATTAATCCTAACCTCACGCCGAACCAACGCCAAGAACTGCTGACATTGCTTCGACAACACCAAGCCATTTTTAAAAAAACTTCCCCACCACTGGGACGGACTAGTGTTGCGCACCATCGCATCATTACTGAAGGTAACTCTATCGTTCGCCGACGGCCTTATCGGGTTTCCCTCTCTGAACGAAACGTAATTGAAGAAAATGTAAATGACATGCTCCATCGCAATATTATTCGTCCCTCGACAAGTCCATGGTCCTCCCCAGTAGTGTTAGTTAAAAAAAAGGACGGCTCGGTACGCTTTTGTGTTGATTACCGCGCACTCAACAAAATTACCCGCAAAGATGTATACCCAATGCCAAGAATTGATGACGCCCTTGACTCTCTCCAAGGTGCCGAATATTTCTCGACTTTGGACCTCCGCGCAGGTTATTGGCAAATACCTATGCACGAGGACGATAAAGAAAAAACCGCTTTCGCAACTCCCGATGGCCTTTACGAATTTAATGTTATGCCTTTTGGACTTTGGAACGCACCAGCGACATTTGAAAGGAGGATCGA